>NC_042621.1:309342599-310656289 GCF_901001135.1 Rhinatrema bivittatum
GCCCGAGGCAGGCGTAACTTGCACGCGTCGGGCCGGCTGCCGGCGCGCCATGGTCCATTCCGGGGCTGGTCCGGAGGCCGCAGCCACGCCCCGGAACGTCCCCAATGACACGCTGGCTGTGACACAGCTGGCCGCGACACGCCCCCCCCCCCCCCCAGAAAAGCCCCGGTACTTCCGCGTATCCTGGGGCTTTGCGCACGCCGGCAGCCTATGCAAGATAGGCTCGGCGTGCGCAGGGGGGGTTTTGGGGTAGGTTCTCGGGGGTTACACGCGTAACCTACGCGCTTAACCCTTTGAAAACCTACCCCAGTATTTGTGAGTTTTTCTGTTATGATATATTGTTGTAATTTTGTTTTATTTTTTGTACATCGCTTGGGGTGATAATTTTTTATCTGTAAAGCGATTAATAACTGACAATAAATAAATATGCCAAGTGTGAAACTTATTTTGTAGGCCTGCAGTCAGAGAGTCAATGTCACAAATAGTCTCACCAGCAAACCTTATTTATTTATTACTTTTATATACCGAAGTTCATATGTACATCACATCGGTTTACAAGGAACGGATAGGGAGGAGGAAATGGAAAAGAGCAGGGTAGAAGTCACATTAAACAAAATGACAATAAATAGAAGGTTAAGAGGATAGTGGAGGAAGGATAGGCAGAGAACAGTAGTAACAGTAACTGAATCAACGTGATAATAAATAAACTCTGAGAGGGAATATGTACAGGAGATTTGGGTCGACGTGTAAGGAAGAATTGGGAACACGTGTTGGCAGTGGGAGTGGTGCGGAGTTCAGTGAAGGCCTGTTTAAAGAGCCTTTAGTTCGTTTTGAATGTTTGAGTGCAGGGCTCAAGTTCGTATGTCAGGGGGCATTGAGCCCCAGAGGCAGGGGCCGGCAATGGATAGTGTTCTGCCTTTGGTGGAGATGAGGTGAGTGAGTTTAGCCGGGGGGGGGGGGGAATGAATAAGATGCCAGTGTGATCTGGTGAGTCTGGTGACTCTGCCCTCTGACAGCGGAGGTTGGAATTACCTCGTCATGTAATTAATTGGGAATAGACATGGAGGAAACAGTGAAAAACTCCTCTTTATAAGCCCCTCCTAACGGGATATGAAAGGGGAACTGGGTAGAGATGTAGTGCAGCTACCTGTCAGAAAGCAAACCTCAGAGCCCCTGACCCTCTTCCTCTTGTCATTTTGCAGATATTGACATCAGACTCATGAACGGTATAGGCCGATTGTGTTGGGAGCCCCTTAACCCTCTTCCTCTTGTCATTTTGCCAGATATTGACATCAGACTCATGAACGGTATAGGCCGATGTGTTGGACGAGTGGAGGTTTACTATGACAATGAATGGGGAACAATTTGTGATGATGGATGGACTCCAGCAAATGCCGATGTTTGTGTGCAGGCAGCTGAACTGCGGCCATGCTTACTTCCCATTTTTCTATTTCGGTGCTGGTCTTGGACCTGTTATGCTGGATGATGTGAACTGCCTTGGAAATGAAACAAAACCTGGGTCAGTGCTATAACAATGGCTGGTATGATCATAAATGTGATCATTCTGAAGACATCGGGATTATCTGCTCAGGTACTGTGCAGTGTCTGTTTCCATGTCTGCAGGGTTTCTAATGATACTACTAAGGGCTCAATGTTCAGCGAGCTGGTCAGTGGGAGCGCTGAGAGGAGAGGATCACCTTGCTGGTGACTGAAAGGAATCAGTAAATTTTGCTTGGGAAATTTTGTTTTTTTAAGTATTGTGGAGAAGTAAACTATCGGGGTATATTATTTAGTGTCTTTGTGCTTTTAAGAGTCAGTAAGGCAGCGAATAAGCAGAAGTTAGTGTGTTTATTTTTAAATAGTCAGTAAGACAGCTAATAGGCTGCCTTACTGACTGACTGTGTTTGTATTTCCCAACCCTCCCACCCCTAGCTCATCCTTTAATTTATAGGCAGGTGCCACTTTCACACTAAAAAAACTTCACAAATTCCCCACACCTTATTGAGAGTTTGATCAGTCCCCTGTAGGCCACTACCAGACATATAGTGAATTCACTAATACATTTAAAGGACATTAATTAGACACATTCCTACTCCCATAGCAACCTAAAACTTAACTAGGAACTGAACAAATTTGAGATGAGGGGGGCCTCCCAGTCTTTTGAAATGTCAGATCTATTAGTAAAGATTTGTAACCTATCATTAAAATCATCCATTGTACCTGAGGACTGGAGGATAGCAAATGTAACCCCAATATTTAAAAAGGGCTCCAGGGGCGATCCGGGAAACTACAGACCTGTTAGCCTGACTTCAGTGCCAGGAAAAATAGTGGAAAGTGTTCTAAACATCAAAATCACAGAACATATAGAAAGACATGGTTTAATGGAACAAAGTCAGCATGGCTTTACCCAGGGCAAGTCTTGCCTCACAAATCTGCTTCACCTTTTTGAAGGAGATAATAAACATGTGGATAAAGGTGAACCGGTAGATATAGTATACTTGGATTTTCAGAAGGCGTTTGACAAAGTTCCTCATGAGAGGCTTCTAGGAAAAGTAAAAAATCATGGGATAGGTGGCGATGTCCTTTCGTGGATTGCAAACTGGCTAAAAGACAGGAAACAGAGAGTAGGATTAAATGGGCAATTTTCTCAGTGGAAGGGAGTGGGCAGTGGAGTGCCTCAGGGATCTGTATTGGGACCCTTACTTTTCAATATATTTATAAATGATCTGGAAAGGAATACGATGAGTGAGATAATCAAATTTGCAGATGACACAAAATTGTTCAGAGTAGTTAAATCACAAGCAGATTGTGATAAATTGCAGGAAGACCTTGTGAGACTGGAAAATTGGGCTTCCAAATGGCAGATGAAATTTAATGTGGATAAGTGCAAGGTGATGCATATAGGGAAAAATAACCCATGCTATAATTACACAATGTTGGGTTTCATATTAGGAGCTACCACCCAAGAAAGAGATCTAGGTGTCATAGTGGATAACACATTGAAATCGTCGGTTCAGTGTGCTGTGGCAGTCAAAAAAGCAAACAGAATGTTGGGAATTATTAGAAAAGGAATGGTGAATAAAACGGAAAATGTCATAATGGGGTAGATTTTCAAACTATTGGGGTAGATTTTCAAAAAGCGCGAATAGGCCTACTTTTGCTTGCGCATCAGACTCAAGCAAAAGTACGCCTGATTTTAGTAGATACGCGCGGAGCCGCGCGTATCCACTAAAATCCTGGATCGGCGTGCGCAAGGCTATTGATTTTGTATAGCCGGCGCGCGCCGAGCCGCGCTGCCTACCCCGTTCCCTCCAAGGCTGCTCCGAAATCGGAGCGGCCTTGGAGGGAATCCTCTAACGCCCTCCCCTCATCATCCCCTCCCTTCCTCTATCTAACCCACCCGCCCGGCCCTGTCTACACCCCCCCCTTACCTTTCTCCGGGGATTTACGCCTCCCAGAAGGAGAAGTAAATCCCCGCGCGCCAGCGGGCCTCCTGCGCGCCGGGCTGCGACCTGGGGGCGGGTACGGAGGGCGCGGCCATACCCCCGGACCGCCCCAGGCCGTAGCCACGCCCCCGTACCCGCCCCCAAAACGCTGCCGACACGCCCCCGAAACGCCGCGACGACCGGGCCCGCCCCCCGACATGCCCCCCTCCGAAAACCCCGGGATTTACGCGAGTCCCGGGGTCTGCGTGCGCTGGTAGGCCTCTTTGAATGTAGGCATACCGGCGCGCAGGGCCCTGCTCGCCTAAATCCACCCGGTTTTGGGCGGATTTAGGCGAACAGGGCGCTGAAAATCCGCCCCTATGCAAATAGGCCTACTTTTGCTGGCGCATCAGGCGCAAGCAAAAGTACGCTGGATTTTAGTAGATACGTGCGGAGCCGCGCGTATCCACTAAAATCCTGGATCGGCGCACGCAAGGCTATCAATTCTGTATAGCCGGCACGCGCCGAGCCGCGCAGCCTACCCCCGTTCCCTCCGAAATCGGAGGGAACTTCCTTTTGCCCTCCCCTCACCTTCCCCTCCCTTCCCCTACCTAACCCACCCACCCGGCCCTGTCTAAGCCCCCCCCTTACCTTTGTCGGGGGATTTACGCCTCCCAGAGGGAGGCGTAAATCCCCGCGCGTCAGCGGGCCTCCTGCGCGCCGGGACGCGACCTGGGGGCGGGTCCGGAGGGTGCGGCCATGCCCCCCTGGCCGCCCCGGGCCGTAACCATGCCTCTGAGCCCGCCCCCGAAACGCTCCCGGCACGCCCCCTAAACGCCGCGCGGTTCGGGTCCGCCCCCGACACGCCCCCCTCGGAGAACCCCGGGACTTACGCGAGTCCCGGGGTCTGCGCGCGCCGGTGAGCCTATGTAAAATAGGCTCACCGGCGCGCAGGGCTCTGCTCGCCTAAATCCGCCCGGATTTGGGCGGATTTAGGCGAGCAGGGCTCTTAAAATCCACCCCAATGCCTCTGTATCGCTCCATGGTGAGACCGCACCTTGAATACTGTGTACAATTCTGGTCGCCGCATCTCAAAAAAGATATAATTTGCAATGGAGAAGGTACAGAGAAGGGCAACCAAAATGATAAAGGGGATGGAACAGCTCCCCTATGAGGAAAGACTCAAGAGGTTAGGGCTGTTCAGCTTGGAGAAGAGACGGCTGAGGGGGGATATGATAGAGATGTTTAAAATCATCAAAGGACTTGAACAAGTTAATGTAAATTTGTTATTTACTCTGTCAGATAATAGAAGGACCAGGGGGCACTCCATGAAGTTAGCAAGTAGCTCATTTAAAACAAATTGAAGGAAATTCTTTTTTTTACTCATTGCATAGTTAAATTCTGGAATTCATTGCCAGAGGATGTGGTTATAGCAGTTAGAGTAATTGGGTTTTAAAAAGGTTTGGATAAGTTCCTAGAGGTTAAATCCATAAACTGCTATGACAGTAATTAATAAGCAATAATAGCTTGTGATCTTTCTAATGTTTGGGTGCTTGCGACTTGGATTGGAAACAGGATGCTGGGCTTGGTGGACCCTTGGTCCCAGCATGGCAATTTCTTATGTTTTTATGCCCATGGAGACTTTGACATAGGCTGTCACGGAAGGTCACAGTCCTCTGACAACTGCTGGTAAAGCAATATCCAAGTTTCCTTATAGAACGTGATGTTGTGCATGACTTGCGCTATATACCCTCTTCACGGGTACCTCTCCCTCCTCAAATGCCTCTGTCTGAGTAAGGTCTCATTAATAGCACTCATGTGCTCTATACAGTAAAACGGGTTGCGCGGGCCTAACGCTTCACGGACGCGCTGGTATCTGTCATTTCAAATGTCATTTCAAATGACATTTGAAATGACAGGTACCAGGAAGTGGACAGTTCTCCGACGCTCAGGATTGTCAGCTCTCTCTCCCCTCCTCCCGAAGCAACAAAAGCGAAAAAAGCGAAAAAAAAAAAAAAAAAGTTGCAAGGGAGAGAGGGGAGAGAGGACGGGCAATCCTACGCTCGGGATGGCCAGTCCCTCTCCCCTCCTCCCGAGGCAAGGCGCGAAAAGCAGCCTTGCCTCGGGAGGAGGGGAGAGAGGATTGGCAGTGTGAAGCGACCAAGCTACTTACTTTTTTTTGCAGCCCCCCTCCGGAGGAGACGGCCATCAGCAGAAACGGATCGCGGCTCCCCTGCCTCCCGGCGAAGATGGACGCCTGCACGGGGGAAAGCGGCCCCTGTGCGTGCAATTGGCCGCTCAAGACGTGACGTCACGACGTTTGGCGTCACGGCACGTGACGTCACGTCTTGAGCGGCCAATTGCACGCACAGGGGCCGCTTTCCCCCGTGCAGGCGTCCATCTTCGCCGGGAGGCAGGGGAGGGGAGCCGCGATCCATTTCTGCTGATGGCCGCTCAAGACGTGACGTCCATCTTCCTGAGCAGCTGGAGGCAGGAGAGGGGAGCCGTGGTCGCGTTCGCTGATGTCCGGATGGGGGGCTGCAAAAGTAAGTCGCTTTATACTGCCAGTCCCCTCCCCCCTCCTCCCGGAGCAAGGCTGCTTTTCGCGCCTTGCTTTGGGAGGAGGGGAGGGGAGGGAGGACTGGCAATCCCGAAGGTAGGGTTGCCCGTCCTCTCCCCTCTCTCTCTTGCAACTTTTTTTTTCGATTTTTTTTGCTTTTGTTGCTTCGGGAGGAGGGGGGAGAGGACTGGGGCTGCCCCGGGGACCGGCACCCATGGACGCGGCCAGGGCAGGTGAGCGGGGGCTGGGGGAAAGTTTGCCGCCTACACTTACCCCTGCCTCTAACGCAGGGGTAAGGGTAGGTGGTAAGTTAGCAGGTTAAACGCGGGGCAAAACAGCAGGGTAAAATAGCGATAGTCGGGGCGCAGGTTACTGGATGCTAGGGAATAGCTAATTCGCTCGTTTGCATGCAATATCCATGCCGCATGCGGAAGGGGTTGCCCGGGGATTTTAGGACGCGGTAGGAGTAGGTTAAAGGGGGTTGTGGATCGCAGGAAGGGCTAACGCGGCCAGAAAGTGAGTAGAACGCGGGTTAGGAGCGGGGTAAACGTGGCCGCACTTTACTGGATAGACCTGATAGAAAGGCATCCAAACGCACAGAGAAAATCAGAAAGAGCAAACATGGACGCACGAGAGAACGAGAATTCAAATGGAAGAAAATAAAACAACATAAGAGCGCTGTGCACACTGTCCGCTTACATCTGCAGCTGCCAACAGTCTCCAGCACAGAGCACCAGGTCCCAGAAGACAAGTCAGGCTTCGATCTGGCAAGTTAAACAGCTGCTGTCCAAGCTGGGTTTTATTATAAAATCCAGAAATATGTGCGCAGTCGTGAATTATAAGCGCAGATACGCCTGTCTGTCTGTCTGACACGCAGTGTTTTGTGCCATCACATTAGTCAGTGCGGAGCTGTGGTTTGCACGCGCTCTCGGCTTGCACACAGGTGTGAGTGCTGTCCTTAGGCACAGAGCCCCACAGAAGGCTGTGAAAGTTACATCCTTAGTATAAAGCACAGAAAAGGGAAGGAAAGTGCAACAGATTTGCCTTGGTGATCAAACACTGACATGCAGCCAGCCTGAGGCAGATTGGATAAGAACTGCAGGTCCAGAAAACAGAGAAGTTAATTTCACACCTTGCCTGCTCAGAAGGAGCTTTCTCATTGCCTCTGATCCACTAACCCGGCAAGTCTGCTATCTTATGCACTCCCCGGAGGGGCAGGGAGCAGCAGCTGTTAATGAGGCGCTGGGGCTCACATCACCTGTAAATGCCCCTCAGGCACCTGTAAATGCCCCTCAGAAGGTGGGCGGGGGAGGGGTGCTTTAGACAATCAGCAGAAAACAATGGGACCTTTAACCCCACCAAGAGCAGGAGCTAAAGTCTGCAGAGGCATCTTCCAAGGGAAAAATTAGGAGCAAGCTTGGATAATTGCCCCCAAGGAGGGTAATTCTGCAACCCTGTGCCTGCGGAAATGCCTTTGAAATATTTCCGACGGTAAAGTGGAAGATTTTGGTCCCTCTCTACAGGGAATGCTAGCAGTTTGTTTAATGATTATAGAGCCGGGAATGTACCGACGTATATGATATTTACCTTTTTCTGTGCATTAAATATTAATAGCAGTCTTGGCTAATAAAGCCAAAGCAGTTTATTGAAAAATAAAGATCACTAATCTATTTTCTTCTTCCTTCCCTAGTGCACAGTGTGAAGCCAGCAGTAGCGACTGGTAATTCTCTTCTCTCTCATGGTTTATTTCTGGTCAGAGTGTGTGGGGCAGGGCAGGGGATGGCTAGAGCAGCCTTTCTTACCTGTATCAGGTGTTCTCCCATGGGAACTTGGGGTGCAGCCTGCCACGCATCCATGCGGGGACCCCTCAGTCTATAATTTAGCTTGCACTGGAGAAGCAGCTCCAAGGGAAGGCCAGCGTGGTTTTTTTCTTCAGAGAACAGCTGTTACAGGTATGCAACTCTGCTTTCTCTGAGGGCAAGCAATAGTGGCAGTCCTCACGGAAAAGGAATGAAAAAAAAGGGGGAGAAACCCGAAACAGTGTGCCCATGGACAAAAACAATTGCTTTTAGTAGCAACAAGATCTTTTTGTGCTTTCTAAGGGGCAGCCTGGAAGAGAAACAGCGGATTCTAGGAGAGGCAGCTCCAAAGGATTGCACATAAGTGAGTGAGCAAACTAGAGTCAGGTGGGGAGTCCCTGTGCACGGGGCAGAGCAGGGTGGATGTCCTTACAGATCTCCTCTGGGGGGTACAGGCAGCCCGCTTACCTCAGCAACGCTTAAAACAAAAAGGTAGCCCTTACAGGAGAGCACTGCTGCAGCTTAGGTCCCTCTGCTAGGGTACTGGCCCTGGGGACAGGATTTCCTTCCTGGGGGTGCCCGGCTCCCTGGGCTGAGGGTCCGTCCCACGCTGCCGTGGCTCAGACACTGTCATTCCTGCACATAACTCAAGGAGGTGCAGCCTGCCAGACAACTCTGTAAACCGTTTGCCAAGGGCAATCTCCACTTCACTGATGCCAAAGCACTTTCAATGGGCTTCAGGCTACCGCCTTACTTATTTATCGCTTTAATAGCATTTTTTAATCGTTTCACTGATTAAGGTGGAAGTGCAGCTCTGTGTTAGGTAGGAACTTGGGATGCGTTCGCAGAGCCACCCTAGTGAGGAAAAACTTGGTATAAAGCAGATGCGTTTTTAGGTACGAGAGGTCACCAACTGTGAGCTGAAATGACCAGTCCCCAAAATATGACCTTCCAGGTCAGGACTTCAGCTCTGAGGCTCAAAGAGAGCTTTCATCAGCGGAGTCACATGACAAACTGCGTGGCTCAATGGGAGCTTGAAACGAAACGCGCCCCTCATGAACCATACGAGACGGATCTGCCTTCTCCATGCTGCTGCTGCTAAGCACCAATAGCACTCAGGGAAACCCTAAGACCTGACTCCAAGAGAAATAGAAGTTAATCAACCAATTTTTGTGGAACTGGAGAAAGGATCTACGAACTTCCCCTCACATGAAAAGGCAAATCCCCTCCACCTTATAAGAATTCCTCACAGAAAATCTGTTCAGAGGGAATGAAAGCAGATCCACCATAGTGTGCTCCAGTGGTGCAATATCTGGTTTGCTACTCCTCTGTCCAGGGACCATTCATAGGATTCTGGGACCTTCTCAGTGCCTGCCAGATATGTTGCTCTGAGAACTATTACCTGAGAGATGGCCCAGTCCCATATCTGAGCAGACTCCTGACACAAGAGATATAATAACCTATTCCTCCCTGCTTTGATTATCCATCTGGACGAGAATAACTTTGTTGGCGAACCAATTCCTGAAAGCCCTCAAAGCCGTTAGCGCTAGGAAACTTATCTCAGGAAGCTTTTCCTCAGCCGTCTTGTTACGCCCCTGTCCACGGACCCCATCCTGCGGACAGGCCCTCACCTCTTCTCCAGCGCCGCTATCTCACTGCCGCTGAGCCGCGCCCCCCTTCAACTTTGCGGCCTTGCTGCCACTGTCACTGCTTCCTCCCACATGGCTGGAGCTGCACAACTTACTCTTCCTCAGCGGGGAAGTCCCCGCCGGGATTCCCCTCTCCTTCCTCAGTGGCAGGGAGCCACCGCCACCGTCTCTTCTTCTTTGGGGCCGGACCCTGCCCCAGCGCAGCTCCTCGTCGCTGCAGGCCTGGCTCTGCCCACTTTCCTTCAGGGCTTCCTCTAGGGGCTGGCCACGCGGCTTTCCTCTCCTCTTAAAGGTCCAGAGACAGGAAGCACTCCTGTGCCCTCCAGATGACGTCTTCAGGGCTCTTCCTGGTCCTGCCCTATAAAAAGGCACTGCTTCACTTCCTCAGTTCCTTCGAATGGAGTTACTTCTTCTCCATATTCCATCTTCAGAGTTTCACCCTCCATGGAGTTCCACTGCTTCCATCACTGCTTCCACTGCTTCCTTCCATTCCATCCATTCATCCTTCCATTCCATTCCATCACTGCTTCCACTGCTTCCATCACTTCCATCACTTCCATCACTTCCATCACTTCCATCCACTGCTTCCATCTCCCTGTTTTAATGTAACTTCTCTTTTCCACTTATACGTTAATTGATTTTTCCCCTTGTTCTAATGTAAACCGGTACGATAAGACCTGGTCTTGAGTGTCGGTATAGTAAAAGAAGTTAAATAAAATAAATAAATAAATAAATAAAATGATCCATCTTGCTGCTCCTGTCTGGAAGACTTCATGTTCCATGTCTTCTTGTTCCTGATGTTTTCATCCGATGCTCCAGGTCTCATTCCTTATCGGATTCTCCTCGTGGTATGTTCCAGCCCTTGGCTTCCCTTCCCATAAGCCTCAGGGTTCTTCGTCTGTTACTAGATGTCTCAGATGTTCCCGTCATCCAAATGTCCTCTGGTTCCTGAGATCCAGATAGCCAGTGTCCAGACATCCTTTGTCCTGATGTCAATCATCCTCTTCTCTACGACCCTCTGATATCTACTCGTCTACTGGTCTTCTCTTCTTGTGTCCATCATCCCAGATGTCCAGAGACCCTGATGTCCAGTTGTCTTCTCTTTCTGAGATCCAGATGTCCAGATGTCATGCGCTCGAGGCTTCCCCTCTTGCGTATCTTCTTCTTTCTCTCCTCATCTCAATCCAGAAGAATCCGCCAGCAGCCTTGCCGTCCTCCGGACTTCGTCCCCAGTCGTTCTTCTCAGAAGCATCCGGTGTTCCCAGTGATAAGACTGAGGGAAGGAAGGATAAAGAGAGGGAGGGAGTCCTGCAGGGAGACAGGAGACTGAGGAAAGGAAGGTTAGAGAGAGGAAGGGAGTCCTGCAGGGAGACGGGAGACTGAGGGAAGGAAGGATAGAGAGAGGGAGGGAGTCCTGCAGGGAGACGGGAGACTGAGGGAAGGAAGGTTAGAGAGAGGGAGGGAGTCCTGCAGGGAGACAGGAGAGTGAGGGAAGGAAGGATAGAGAGAGGGAGGGCGTCCTGCAGGGAGATAGGAGATGGAGGGAAGGAAGGATAGAGAGAGGGAGGGCGTCCTGCAGGGAGACAGGAGACTGAGGGAAGGAAGGATAGAGAGAGGGAGGGAGTCCTGCAGGGAGACAGGAGACTGAGGGAAGGAAGGATAGAAAGAGGGAGGGAGTCCTGCAGGGAGACAGGAGAGGGAGGGAAGGAAGGATAGAGAGAGGGAGGGAGTCCTGCAGGGAGACAGGAGACTGAGGGAAGGAAGGATAGAGAGAGGGAGGGAGTCCTGCAGGGCGACAGGAGACGGAGGGAAGGAAGGATAGAGAGAGGGAGGGA
Source organism: Rhinatrema bivittatum (assembly GCF_901001135.1). NCBI lineage: Eukaryota > Metazoa > Chordata > Amphibia > Gymnophiona > Rhinatrematidae > Rhinatrema > Rhinatrema bivittatum. The sequence continues at coordinate 309,353,868 of NC_042621.1, forward strand.
GTCCTGCAGGGAGACAGGAGACTGAGGGAAGGAAGGATAGAGAGAGGGAGGGAGTCCTACAGGGAGACAGGAGAGGGAGGGAAGGAAGGATAGAGAGAGGGAGGGAGTCCTGCAGGGAGACAGGAGACTGAGGGAAGGAAGGATAGAGAGAGGGAGGGAGTACTGCAGGGAGATAGGAGACTGAGGGAAGGAAGGTTAGAGAGAGGGAGGGAGTCCTGCAGGGAGACAGGAGACTGAGGGAAGGAAGGTTAGAGAGAGGGAGGGAGTCCTGCAGGGAGACGGGAGACTGAGGGAAGGAAGGTTAGAGAGAGGGAGGGAGTCCTGCAGGGAGACAGGAGAGTGAGGGAAGGAAGGATAGAGAGAGGGAGGGCGTCCTGCAGGGAGATAGGAGACGGAGGGAAGGAAGGATAGAGAGAGGGAGGGAGTCCTGCAGGGAGACAGGAGACTGAGGGAAGGAAGGATAGAGAGAGGGAGGGAGTCCTGCAGGGAGACAGGAGACTGAGGGAAGGAAGGATAGAGAGAGGGAGGGAGTCCTGCAGGGAGACAGGAGAGGGAGGAAAGGAAGGATAGAGAGAGGGAGGGAGTCCTGCAGGGAGACAGGAGAGGGAGGGAAGGAAGGATAGAGAGAGGGAGGGAGTCCTGCAGGGAGACAGGAGACTGAGGGAAGGAAGGATAGAGAGAGGGAGGGAGTCCTGCAGGGAGACAGGAGAGGGAGGGAAGGAAGGATAGAGAGAGGGAGGGAGTCCTGCAGGGAGACAGGAGAGGGAGGGAAGGGAGGATAGAGAGAGGGAGGGAGTCCTGCAGGGAGACAGGAGATGGAGGGAAGGAAGGATAGAGAGAAGGAGGGAGTCCTGCAGGGAGACAGGAGAGGGAGGGAAGGAAGGATAGAGAGAGGGAGGGAGTCCTGCAGGGAGACAGGAGAGGGAGGGAAGGGAAGGATAGAGAGAGGGAGGGAGTCCTGCAGGGAGACAGGAGAGTGAGGGAAGGAAGGATAGAGAGAGGGAGGGCGTCCTGCAGGGAGATAGGAGAGGGAGGGAAGGAAGGATAGAGAGAGGGAGGGAGTCCTGCAGGGAGACAGGAGAGGGAGGGAAGGGAGGATAGAGAGAGGGAGGGAGTCCTGCAGGGAGACAGGAGAGGGAGGGAAGGAAGGATAGAGAGAAGGAGGGAGTCCTGCAGGGAGATAGGAGACTGAGGGAAGGAAGGATAGAGAGAGGGAGGGAGTCCTGCAGGGCGACAGGAGACGGAGGGAAGGAAGGATAGAGAGAGGGAGGGAGTCCTGCAGGGCGACAGGAGACGGAGGGAAGGAAGGATAGAGAGAGGAAGGGAGTCCTGCAGGGAGACAGGAGACAGAGGGAAAGAAGGAAGGATAGAGAGAGGGAGGGAGTCCTGCAGGGAGACAGGAGAGGGAGGGAAGGAAGGATAGAGAGAGGGAGGGAGTCCTGCAGGGAGACAGGAGAGTGAGGGAAGGAAGGATAGAGAGAGGGAGGGAGTCCTGCAGGGAGACAGGAGAGTGAGGGAGGAAGGAAGGATAGAGAGAGGGAGGGAGTCCTGCTGGGAGACAGGAGACTGAGGGAAGGAAGGAAGGTTAGAGGGAGAGAGGGAGTCCTGCAGGGAGACAGGAGACTGAGGGAAGGAAGGAAGGTTAGAGGGAGAGAGGGAGTCCTGCAGGGCGAAAGGAGAGGGAGGGAAGGAAGGATAGAGAGAGGGAGGGAGTCCTGCAGGGAGACAGGAGAGGGAGGGAAGGAAGGATAGAGAGAGGGAGGGAGTCCTGCAGGGAGACAGGAGAGGGAGGGAAGGAAGGATAGAGAGAGGGAGGGAGTCCTGCAGGGAGACAGGAGACTGAGGGAAGGAAGGATAGAGAGAGGGAGGGAGTCCTGCAGGGAGATAGGAGATGGAGGGAAGGAAGGAAGGATAGAGAGAGGGAGGGAGTCCTGCAGGGAAACAGGAGAGGGAGGGAAGGAAGGATAGAGAGAGGGACGGAGTCCTGCAGGGAGACAGGAGACTGAGGGAAGGAAGGATAGAGAGAGGGAGGGAGTCCTGCAGGGAGACAGGAGAGTAGGGATGTGAATCGTTTTTTGACGATTTAAAATATCGTCCGATATATTTTAAATCGTCAAAAATCGTTAGAAGCGCGATACAATACCAATTCCCCCGATTTATCGTCAAAAAATCGTAAATCGGGGGAAGGGGGAGGGCAGGAAAACCGGCACACTAAAACCCCCTAAAACCCACCCCCGACCCTTTAAATTAAATCCCCCACCCTCCCGAACCCCCCCCCCAAATGCTTTAAATTACCTGGGGATCCAGCGGCGGTCCAGAACGGCGGCGGTCCGGAACGTCCCCCTCAATTGAATCGTGTTGTCTTCAGCCGGCGCCATTTTCCAAAATGGCGGCGCAAAATGGCGGCGGCCATAGACCAACACGATTCGACTGCAGGAGGTCCTTCCGGACCCCCGCTGGACTTTTGGTAAGTCTTGTGGGGGTCAGGAGGCCCCCCCCCAAGCTGGCCAAAAGTTCCTGGGGGTCCAGCGGGGGTCCGGGAGCGATTTCCTGCCGCGAATCGTTTTCCGTACGGAAAATGGCGCCGGCCATACGCGTATGGCCGGCGCCATTTTCCGTACAGAAAATGGCACCGGCAGGAGATCGACTGCAGCAGGTCGTTCAGCGGCGGTCCGGAACCCCCGCTGAACGACCTGCTGCAGTCTATCTCCTGCCGGCGCCATTTTCCGTACGGAAAACGATTCGCGGCAGGAAATCGCTCCCGAGCCCCCGCTGGACCCCCAGGAACTTTTGGCCAGCTTGGGGGGGGCTCCTGACCCCCACAAGACTTACCAAAAGTCCAGCGGGGGTCCGGAAGGACCTCCTGCAGTCGAATCGTGTTGGTCTATGGCCGCCGCCATTTTGAGCCGCCATTTTGGAAAATGGCGCCGGCTGAAGACAACACGATTCAATTGAGAGGGCCGTTCCGGACCGCCGCCGTTCCGGACCGCCGCTGGATCCCCAGGTAATTTAAAGCATTTTGGGGGGGGGTTCGGGAGGGTGAGGGATTTAATTTAAAGGGTCGGGGGTGGGTTTTAGGGGGTTTTAGTGTGCCGGCTCACGATTTTAATGATTTTCACGATACTTTACACACCCAAACGGCAACAATACGATTCCCTCCCCCTCCCAGCCGAAATCGATCGTTAAGACGATCGAGGACACGATTCACATCTCTACAGGAGAGTGAGGGAAGGAAGGAAGGTTAGAGGGAGAGAGGGTGACCTACAGGGAGACAGGAGAGTGAGGGAAGGAAGGATAGAGAGAGGGAGGGCGTCCTGCAGGGAGATAGGAGATGGAGGGAAGGAAGGAAGGATAGAGAGAGGGAGGGCGTCCTGCAGGGAGACAGGAGAGGGAGGGAAGGAAGGATAGAGAGAGGGAGGGCGTCCTGCAGGGAGACAGGAGACTGAGGGAAGGAAGGCTAGAGAGAGGGAGGGCGTCCTGCAGGGAGACAGGAGAGGGAGGGAAGGAAGGATAGAGAGAGGGAGGGCGTCCTGCAGGGAGACAGGAGAGTGAGGGAAGGAAGGCTAGAAAGAGGGAGGGAGTCCTGCAGGGAGACAGGAGAGGGAGGGAAGGAAGGCTAGAGAGAGGGAGGGCGTCCTGCAGGGAGACAGGAGAGGGAGGGAAGGAAGGAAGGATAGAGAGAGGGAGGGAGTCCTGCAGGGAGACAGGAGAGTGAGGGAAGGAAGGATAGAGACAGGGAGGGAGTCCTGCAGGGAGACAGGAGACTGAGGGAAGGAAGGCTAGAGAGAGGGAGGGCGTCCTGCTGGGAGACAGGAGAGGGAGGGAAGGAAGGATAGAGAGAGGGAGGGAGTCCTGCAGGGAGACAGGAGAGGGAGGGAAGGAAGGATAGAGAGAGGGAGGGCGTCCTGCAGGGAGACAGGAGAGTGAGGGAAGGAAGGCTAGAAAGAGGGAGGGAGTCCTGCAGGGAGACAGGAGACTGAGGGAAGGAAGGATAGAGAGAGGGAGGGAGTCCTGCAGGGAGACAGGAGAGGGAGGGAAGGAAGGAAGGATAGAGAGAGGGAGGGAGTCCTGCAGGGAGTCAGGAGATGGCTCTGTATTTTATGCTGAATGTCACTTTTCTGTTCTCTCATTTTCTTGTCTCCTGGTCCTCAGCTTTGGCCCCATCAATAGGTAAGTCCTCTCTGATTTTAACTATGGTTTTCCCAGACATTGTCCCCTTCCCACGTGAAGATTTTAGGACTGGGACGCAATTCTTTTTATTAATTTTTTGCCATTTGCTATTCCATCTGCTCTTAAAGTAATGTGCAAGGTGCAATAGGTGAGGTAAGAGGGCTCTGAGCACATAAGTAATCCACACTGACTGAGACTGCAGATAAACGGGACGATACAGTAAACGACGCGGAAGAGCGGGCGCGCGCACAGGCCACTCTCCTCTCTGCGCGATTCAGTAACAATTTATTTAAATTAGGGCCGGCGGTAAAAAGAGGTGCTAGGGATACTAGCGCGTCCCTAGCGCCTCTTTTTGCACATTAGTGGCGGTTGTCAGCGGGTTTCACAGTCGACGCTCAATTTTGCCGCCGTCCGTTCACGAGCCTGCTGACAGCTGCGGACCGAATTAAAAAAAAATTATTTTTTTTTAAACTTTTTTTTACTCTTCGAGCCGTCTGACTTAATATCGCCATGATATTAAGTCAGAGGGTGCACAGAAAAGCAGTTTTTCTCCCCTTGGACGCGTGTTTTCCGCCCCTTACTGAATAAGGGGTAAGGGAAAACGCGCGTCCAAGAGCAGGTTAACAGCGCGCACCGTCGGCGCGCGCTGTACTGTATCAGCCTGTTAGTGAATCGCGCGGGAATACGTAATAGGACCATCAGCATGCATTTGCACGTTGCGGGCGCTATTAGTCTTGGGGGGGGGGGGGGTGGTTGGTCACGCGTTTTCGACGTGCTATTACCCCTTACTAAATAAGGGATAAAGCTGTATGGGCCTGATAGCGAGGAGAAGTGGAAGTCAGGGGATTCTGGGTGAGGGAGGAATGGGCACCCCAGGGAGCCTGCTGGGCAGCCAAGCACTGACTTTCTTCACAAGGGGAGGAAATAAGTTTCCAGGCACAGCCGGCGACTGTCCGGATCCTTCTTTACAATGCTCCCAGGAGCCTTTCAGTAATTACAAATCCGTGCAACGAAAAACACCGGAACCCCCCCAGCACTCACTGCAGCTTTCCCAGGAGCTGAGTCACAGAGAGAACACTCACTGCTCACAGCTCTGTCCTATGGGAGAAAACCACAACCCCCAGCACTCACTGCAGCTTTCCCAGGAGCTGAGTCACAGAGAGAACACTCACTGCTCACAGCTCTGTCCTATGGGAGAAAACCACAACCCCCAGCACTCACTGCAGCTTTCCCAGGAGCTGAGTCACAGAGAGAACACTCACTGCTCACAGCTCTGTCCTATGGGAGAAAACCACAACCCCCAGCACTCACTGCAGCTTTCCCAGGAGCTGAGTCACAGAGAGAACACTCACTGCTCACAGCTCTGCCCTATGGAGAAAACCACAACCCCCAGCACTCACTGCAGCTTTCCCAGGAGCTGAGTCACAGATAGAACACTCACTGCTCACAGCTCTGTCCTATGGGAGAAAACCACAACCCCCATCACTCACTGCAGCTTTCCCAGGAGCTGAGTCACAGAGAGAACACTCACTGCTCACAGCTCTGTCCTATGGGAGAAAACCACAACCCCCATCACTCACTGCAGCTTTCCCAGGAGCTGAGTCACAGAGAGAACACTCACTGCTCACAGCTCTGTCCTATGGGAGAAACCACAACCCCCAGCACTCACTGCAGCTTTCCCAGGAGCTGAGTCACAGAGAGAACACTCACTGCTCACAGCTCTGTCCTATGGGAGAAACCACAACCCCTAGCACTCACTGCAGCTTTCCCAGGAGCTGAGTCACAGAGAGAACACTCACTGCTCACAGCTCTGTCCTATGGGAGAAACCACAAACCCCAGCACTCACTGCAGCTTTCCCAGGAGCTGAGTCACAGAGAGAACACTCACTGCTCACAGCTCTGTCCTATGGGAGAAAACCACAAACCCCAGCACTCACTGCAGCTTTCCCAGGAGCTGAGTCACAGAGAGCACACTCACTGCTCACAGCTCTGTCCTATGGAGAAAACCACAATCCCCAGCACTCACTGCAGCTTTCCCAGGAGCTGAGTCACAGAGAGCACACTCACTGCTCACAGCTCTGTCCTATGGAGAAAACTACAACCCCCAGCACTCACTGCAGCTTTCCCAGGAGCTGAGTCACAGAGAGCACACTCACTGCTCACAGCTCTGTCCTATGGAGAAAACCACAACCCCCATCACTCACTGCAGCTTTCCCAGGAGCTGAGTCACAGAGAGCACACTCACTGCTCACAGCTCTGTCCTATGGAGAAAACCACAACCCCCAGCACTCACTGCAGCTTTCCCAGGAGCTGAGTCACAGAGAGAACACTCACTGCTCACAGCTCTGTCCTATGGAGAAAACCACAACCCCCAGCACTCACTGCAGCTTTCCCAGGAGCTGAGTCACAGGGAGAACACTCACTGCTCACAGCTCTGTCCTATGGGAGAAAACCACAACCCCCAGCACTCACTGCAGCTTTCCCAGGAGCTGAGTCACAGAGAGAACACTCACTGCTCACAGCTCTGTCCTATGGGAGAAAACCACAACCCCCAGCATTCACTGCAGCTTTCCCAGGACCTGAGTCACAGAGACAACACTCACTGCTCACAGCTCTGTCCTATGGAGAAAACCACAACCCCCAGCACTCACTGCAGCTTTCCCAGGAGCTGAGTCACAGAGAGAACACTCACTGCTCACAGCTCTGTCCTATGGAGAAAACCACAACCCCCAGCACTCACTGCAGCTTTCACAGGAGCTGAGTCACAGAGAGAACACTCACTGCTCAGAGCCCTGTCCTATGGGAGAAAACCCCAACCCCCAGCACTCACTGCAGCTTTCACAGGAGCTGAGTCACAGAGAGAACACTCACTGCTCACAGCTCTGTCCTATGGGAGAAAACCACAACCCCCAGCACTCACTGCAGCTTTCCCAGGAGCTGAGTCACAGAGAGAACACTCACTGCTCACAGCTCTGTCCTATGGAGAAAACCCCAACCCCCAGCACTCACTGCAGCTTTCCCAGGAGCTGAGTCACAGAGAGAACACTCACTGCTCACAGCTCTGTCCTATGGAGAAAACCCCAACCCCCAGCACTCACTGCAGCTTTCCCAGGAGCTGAGTCACAGAGAGAACACTCACTGCTCACAGCTCTGTCCTATGGAGAAAACCACAACCCCCAGCACTCACTGCAGCTTTCCCAGGAGCTGGGTCACAGAGAGAACACTCACTGCTCACAGCTCTGTCCTATGGAGAAAACCACAACCCCCAGCACTCACTGCAGCTTTCCCAGGAGCTGGGTCACAGAGAGAACACTCACTGCTCACAGCTCTGTCCTATGGAGAAAACCACAACCCCCAGCACTTACTGCAGCTTTCCCAGGAGCTGAGTCACAGAGAGAACACTCACTGCTCACAGCTCTGTCCTATGGAGAAAACCACAACCCCCAGCACTCACTGCAGCTTTCCCAGGAGCTGAGTCACAGAGAGAACACTCACTGCTCACAGCTCTGTCCTATGGAGAAAACTACAACCCCCAGCACTCACTGCAGCTTTCCCAGGAGCTGAGTCACAGAGAGAACACTCACTGCTCACAGCTCTGTCCTATGGAGAAAACTACAACCCCCAGCACTCACTGCAGCTTTCCCAGGAGCTGAGTCACAGAGAGAACACTCACTGCTCACAGCTCTGTCCTATGGAGAAAACCCCAACCCCCAGCACTCACTGCAGCTTTCCCAGGAGCTGAGTCACAGGGAGAACACTCACTGCTCACAGCTCTGTCCTATGGGAGAAACCCACAACCCCCAGCACTCACTGCAGCTTTCCCAGGAGCTGAGTCACAGAGAGAACACTCACTGCTCACAGCTCTGTCCTATGGAGAAAGGCTGAAGAGGTTAGGGCTGTTCAGCTTGGAGTAGAGACGGCTGAGGGGGGATATGATAGAGGTCTATAAAATCATGAGAGGAATGGAATGAGCCGCTTTACTAACTGGAAAGCTGAGGATAGGACCCCCCCCCCCCTCCCTTCTTCTAATTCCAAACCAGGGACCCCCCAGAGCTAAAGGAGCAGCTGAGCCGGGAGATCCCCGTCCACGTTAGCTGGGTTCCTGCCATACTGCCCCCATCAGCCCTGCCAACCACTGCTCAAACTCAGCAGCCCTTCTACTCCACTCCCCCCGACTCGACCTTTCAGATTAGACTTTTACCACTGCAGTAACTGAACACTGTGTCAGAATATATTGGAGCATCTTAGTAATCAGTTAAGCTGCATTCGGTCTGTGTGTGGAAGTGTTCAGCAGTGATTGCCATTTTGCAATGTTTGGAAGCAGAGCTAAAATGCTAAGGCTCCTCGCAGTTTTGCTTTCTTGCTCTTTTGACAGACATTCCCCTGAGACTGGTGAACAGCAGGGGCGAGTGTGCCGGGCGAGTGGAGGTCCTGTATGAGGACAGCTGGGGAGCAGTTTGCACGGATGGCTGGGACCTGCGGGACGCTCAGGTGGTCTGCAGACAGCTGGGCTGTGGGGGTGTCCGTAAGGCCTCTTCCTCCTTCGGTGCTGGCAGTGGAGACATCCTCCTGTCCCATGTGGCTTGTAGAGGGGACGAGAAGAACATAGGGCACTGCGCACATGGCAAGTGGTACGAACACAAATGTGGCCATGCAGAAGAAGCTGGAGTCACCTGCTCAGGTATTTGTCTGTCTGTCTGTACCCCCTCCGTAAGATCCTGACCATCAGCCTCGCCCTCAGCTTCTCATATTTGTAAGATGCACTGCATCATTCTCTCCCCTTTACAAGTTTAATCCCCTGTGCATTCCCGTTAACCACTTATTATCAAGTTATGTCTGCCATGCTCCTTGCTGACCCTGCTTGAACCCCCCTCCACTTATTATCAAGTTATGTCTGTCCTGCTCCTCGCTGACCCTGCTTGAACCCCCCTCCACTTATTATCAAGTTATGTCTGCCATACTCCTCGCTGACCCTGCTTGAACCCCCCTCCACTTATTATCAAGTTATGTCTGTCCTGCTCCTCGTTGACCCTGCTTGAACCCCCCTCCACTTATTATCAAGTTATGTCTGCCATGCTCCTCGCTGACCCTGCTTGAACCCCTCCACTTATTATCAAGTTATGTCTGCCATGCTCCTCGCTGACCCTGCTTGAACCCCCCTCCACTTATTATCAAGTTATGTCTGCCATGCTCCTCGCTGACCCTGCTTGAACCCCCTCCACTTATTATCAAGTTATGTCTGTCCTGCTCCTCGCTGACCCTGCTTGAACCCCCCTCCACTTATTATCAAGTTATGTCTGTCCTGCTCCTCGCTGACCCTGCTTGAACCCCCCTCCACTTATTATCAAGTTATGTCTGTCCTGCTCCTCGCTGACCCTGCTTGAACCCCCCTCCACTTATTATCAAGTTATGTCTGCCATGCTCCTCGCTGACCCTGCTTGAACCCCCCTCCACTTATTATCAAGTTATGTCTGTCCTGCTCCTCGTTGACCCTGCTTGAACCCCCCTCCACTTATTATCAAGTTATGTCTGCCATGCTCCGCGCTGACCCTGCTTGAACCCCCCCTCCAAGTTCTTTGCACCCTGTTCATTGTAATTCTTTTCCCTGGTTCTATGTAAACCCATATGATGAGTCCACGAATACCGGTCTATAGGAGCCTTTAAATAAATAAAGTACATTTTACTTTCTGTATCCTGCACGCATGTTGAGGGCGCTATCCTGTACCCAGGATTCCCTTTTGGGCCAGGCTAAAGGCCTACTCCTGGACATTTAGGGAGGGTCTAACATATACTCCTCTACAAGCAGACTTTCAAGACAATTAAATATCATACCTTGGATTGTCTGTACGTGAATGCCAGAAATCTATAAAATAAGATTGGAAATGTGAAATGTACGCCACTGGACGGAGATATAGACATATATGATCCTATGTCACCTTATATGACACAGAAACAGTCTGGAGGAGAGCAGGTGTCCCTTCACCTATTTTCTGGAGTCCCAACACCAGGGCCTCAGCCTGGACTCAGGCCTGATTCTGGGTATCAGCACAGAGGCCACGTCCTGATGCCTGGGTCTCGGCCTAGACCAGGGAACAGACCCAGGCCCTGTGCTGCAGCCTGGCCTGGCCTAGAGTCCTGTGAAGAAGAGCCAAAGAGCAGCTCTAAGGCCTGGGCCTGGGCCAAGTACTCAGAATCAGGACCCAGTCTTCGGGCCAGGCCACAGCGTTGGGCCAACTCTGGGCTCTGCTCTAAGCAGAGGCCCAGGTGTCGTGACCTGGCCTCTGGGCTGGGCCCCGTCGTCGGCCTGGGAGTGGGCCAAGGCCACGGCATTGGTAGATGGCCTCTGGCATCAGGCCCGGGCCCGGGAACAGGCCTAGGTCAAGGCCCAGGCATCAAGTCGGGACTGGGCCAGGATGCGCCTCAGATTTGGTTAGTATGGGGGAGAAGGTCATCAGGAAATTTCCCGGGCCTGAGCCTTTGCTTGGGTGTCAGCCTGGACCCTGGCATCGGGCCAGAGCCTAGGCTGAGACCCTAATGTCGTGCTTGGGATAAAGCCATGGCTTCTTCATAGGATCACAGCCTTTGCCTAGGCCAAAATGCTGGAGTCACACTTGGGCATAGGCCAGGAAACCTACTTTGGCCTTGGTCTAATCCTTCAGAGTTGCCTAGGCCTGACCGACTTGGTATTTTTAATAGGTTTTCAAAACAAAATGAGATTCCGACAAAAGTTTGTTGGAATTTTACTAATTCTGTTTTGAAAACAATCCAAAACAAAATTGGAAATTTCGTCTCATTTCCAATTTCATTTCTCCCGAATGCACTTCCTTAATAAAATCAACCCTCAGTTGTAGATACAGACTTCTAACTTTTCTTCTTGTTTTTCCTTAGATTATATTGAATGAAAATGTATAAGAATCACCAAGGAAAGGTAATAGTTAATATTTATTTTATTTACTTCATTGGTTTATGTAATAATGGAATTAGTGAGGAAGAAAGTGTAGTTGAAGACTCAAATTCTTGTTCTTCTGATCCCATTCTCATTCAGCAACTCAGCCTTATTTCCATCTGTCAGAAATATCAGAGAAAGAAGGGAGACCTGGAAGCGGAACAGTGAAATTGAAAGGTGACAAGGAGCAATGTTTGTAGAGAGATGAAGAAATGGTAGAAATATTAAAAAAATACTTCAGTTCTATTTTCACAAAAGAAAACCCTGGAGAAGGACCATTATTAATCTGAAGATGGAGCTGGGGTAGAAGAAACTCCGTTTACAGAAGAGAATTTATGAGAAAAGCAAGGAAAACTGAAAGTGGACAAGACAATGGGGCCGCATGAGATACATCCTAGGGAGCTCTGATATGTGCTGGCGGGTCTGCTGAAAGACCTATTCAATAGTTCCCTGGAAATGGGAATGGTGCCAGGAGTGGTATCAGAGAGGAGGCTGGAAACTACAGGCCGGTTAGTCTCACCTCGGTGGTGGGAAAATTAATAGAGATGCTTCTGAAGAAAAGGATAGAGAACTGTCTACAATCCGGTGAGTTGTTGGATCTGAGGCAGCATGGATTCACCAGGGAAAAGGTCCTGTCAGACAAATCTGATTGCTTTTTTTAATTGGTTGACTAGAGAATTGGATCGAGAAAGATCGCTATATGTTGTTAATTTGAATTTCAGCAAAGCTTTTGATTCGGTCCCACATAGGAGGCTCGTGAGAAGCTTGGGACTTTGTGCCAAGGTGGTGGAGTGGTCTACAAACTGATTGACTGACAGGAGACAACGTGTAATGATAAATAGAACCTTACTCAGGGATCATTTTTGGGACTGATTCTGTTCAATATCTTTGTATGCGACATTTCGGAAGAGATAGAAGGTAAAGTTTGTCTATTTGTGGATGATACTAAGATCTGCAACAGAGTGGACATGCCGGAAGGAGTAGAGAGAATGAAAAGTGATTAAAGAAAGCTTGAACAGTGGTCAAAGACTTGGCAGCTGGGATTCAATGCTAAGAAGTGCAGATTCGTGCATCTGGGGTGCGGTAATCCAAAAGAGCTGTATGTGATGGGGAGTGAAAGACTGATGTGAACGGACCAAGAAAGGGATCTTGGGGTAATAATGTCTGATGATCTGAAGATGGCGAAGCAGTGTGACAAGGTGATAGCTAAAACCAGAAGAATGCTGGACTGCACAGAGAGAGGAATATCGAGTAAGAAAAAGGAGGTGATAATGCCATTGTACAGGTCCTTGGTGAGGCCTCACCTGGATTATTGTGTTCAGTTTTGGAGCCCATATCTCAAAAAGGACAGAAACAGGATGGAGGTGGTCCACAGAAGGGTGACCAAAATGGTGTAGGGTTTATACCAGAAGACCTATGAGTAGAAGCTGAATGATCTGAATATATATTCCCTGGAAGAAAGGAGGTGCAAGGGAGATATAATACAGACCTTCAGATACCTGAATGGTTTTAATGATGCATGTTCCTTAAAACTTTTCCAGAGGAAGCGACCAGTATAGCTAATGTTCATGATATGAAACTTCAGGGGGGATGACTTAGAACCAATGTCAGTAAATATTTCTTCATGGAGAGGGTTGAAGGATGACTGGAATGCCCTTCTAAAAGAGGTAATTTATTTATTTTATTTATTTAAAACTTTTTCTATACCGTCGTTAAGGTGGGGCACAAAAGTAATGCTATTAACCTCTATCAGTTTACACAGGTGCCATAATGTTCGGTAACATAGTTTTTAATCAATGTTAGTTGTTAAATGAGTGTGAATACTTTCATGTCCCGGTCGATTCTATAGCAGTTTTGAGTCAAGGACTCATTCTATAAGTAACTTATCCTTTACTGATGAATTTTATTAAAACAAAAACATACATCCTTAGTGATTTCTGTTTGCGTGGGTGTTTTGTCCCTTGCACTTACCTGGTTTGAACCTTGCATTTCCCTGGATTCTATTCTCCCTTCTCTTTTTGAAAGGCTTGTTTGAATAGCCAAGTTTTAAGATTTTTTCTGAAAGTTTTGTTTTCTCTTTGTAGTCTTAATTCCAATGGCATGGAGTTCCATAGTATGGGTCCCGCTAAGGATAATGCCCTTTCTCTTACCTACAAGACTGTGCTGTTCACTACTGCCATGCGGATTTTCTTTCATCTCAAGGCATTCTCAATCCACACTCGTCTGGTTTTCACCTTCTACATTCCTCAAAAAAACAGCCCTTGCCAAAAATCGCCAATGACCTGTTTAGGGCTAAAACGAAAGGCCTAAGCACAATCCTTATCCTCCTTGACCTAATCTGTTGCTTTTGACACTGTTCATCACCACTTAGCACTTGATACTCTCTCCTCACTTGGATTTCAGGACTCGGTCCTGTCCTGTTTCTCTTCTTCTCTCTCCCATCACACTTTTAGAGTGTCCTCTGACGGATCCTCCTTTACCACCATCCAACTACTAACTGGTCTGCCTTAGGGCTCTGTCCTGGGCCTCTTCTTTCTCTATACTAATTCTCTTGGTACTCTGATTTCCTCTCATGGATTTCAATATTTTCTTTGGGCTGATGATTCCCAGTTTTACCTCTCTGCACCAGAAATTTCATCACATCTCAGCCTGCTTGTCTGACACTGCTGCCTGGATCTCCCGCACCACCACTTTAAACTTAACATTAGCCAAAACAAAACGTTTTACCTTTCCCCGCAAACCCATTTTCCTTCTTTCCTCTTTCTCTGTTTTTGTAGTTAAGACTTTCATCTTTCCAGTCCCCTCAGCCTGTAAACATGGGGATATGATAGAGGTGTTTAAAATCATGAGAGGTCTAGAACGGGTAGATGTGAATTGGTTATTTACTCTTTCGGATAATAGAAGGACTAGGGGACACTCCATGAAGTTAGCATGGGGCACATTTAAATCTAATCGGAGAAAGTTCTTTTTCACTCAAAGCACAATTAAACTCTGGAATTTGTTGCCAGAGGATGTGGTTAGTGCAGTTAGTATAGCTGTGTTTAAAAGAGGATTGGATAAGTTCTTGGAGGAGAAGTCCATTACCTGCTATTAATTAAGTTGACTTAGAAAATAGCCACTGCTTTTACTAGCAACAGTAACATGGAAAAGACCTTGGGGAAGATTTTCAAAGGCTATGCGCGTAACATACGTGCGTAATCTGAGGAAATCTGCCCCTGCGTGCGCCGAGGCTATTTTGCATAGACTCGGCAGTGCGCGCAAGCCCCGGGACGCGCGTATGTCCCAGGGCTTGCTAAAATGGGCGGTCTGGAGGCGTGTCCGGGAGGCGTGTCTGCAGTCCGGGGCGGTCCGGGGGCATGGCCGTGTGTCCTAATACAGCGGCCTGTGTCGGGACCTGGCCAGCTGGCGCACGCAAGTATGCCTGCGAGAGGCAGGCGTAACTCCATCGAACAAGGTAGGGGGGGGGATTTAGGTAGGGCCGGGGGGGGGGTTAGATAGGTGAAGGGAGGGAAAGGTGGGGGGGGTTCCAAAAAAAAGTTCCCTCCGAGGCCGCTCCCAATTTCGGAGCAGCCTTAGAGGGAACGGGGAAAGCCATCGGAGCTCCCCTTGGGTTCGGCGAGCACAAGGTGCACATTTGTGCACCCCCTTGCGTGCACCGACCCCGGATTTTATATCATGTACGTGGCAGTGCACTCATGTTATAAAATCGGGTGTACATTTGTGCCTGCATTGGCCACTGTTGGAAACAAGATGCTGGGCTTGATGGACCCTTGGTCTGACCCAGCCTGGCATGTTCTTATGTTCTCTCTCTACCTACTTCTCTACACACTGTTAAAATATGTCATTTCTTTCTCTACAACATCACCAAAATCTGTCTCTCAGTGGACCATCTCGCTCCACTACAATCTATTCAAAATTCAGCTGCACGACTTATCTTCCACCAGTGTCTTGTTCTGGGTTTCAAGGTCTGTCAGGTAGCACTAAGTGAGAAAATCCTTAATAAGGAGTTCCCTTATAGTTCACTCTTTTTCCTTAACACACCTTGCTATATGAGTTTAACACATCATTGCTCCTAAGAGATAATGTGTCAGTGAGAACAATAAATATTTAAAAGGTCAGACCAACTACATAAAATTAGACAGTAAAAATATATTTATTATCTGCTTATGACTCATTTTTATGTCTCTAGGTGAAAATGCAGAGCTATCTGAATGCCTCTCATTATTGACATTAGGCTGTGCTGCAAAAATTGTCTGATTTCAGATGTGGGGACCCCTGTGCTATGGATTGTGGTGCCCGTGACACTAAGACTTTCACACTGAACTTTCCACTGGTATAATATATGCTTGCTCACTAGCATGCTGCCTTGCCTGCAGGTAGAATCAAGCTTGAAAAAGCAGTCTACTCATGATCTTTTCCTTCCCCAACCAAAACACAATCCCAGGAACATCTACTCTGAATGCAGCAAAATGTGCATATGCTGTGGCACTTTTAGCCTCATTGAGGGTTAACATGGGGAAAACAGGCTTTGCCCACATTAAATGGATATAGAAATTATAATCATAAAATAATCAGAATTTAATTTATTTTCCTGGCTTTTCTTTTTCTCCAGGAAGAGATCCAATGTCTCAGCTCTACAATTCCCCATCACCAAACGTGGCCTTCTTTATATTTCATGCATTAGAGTTCCTTAGCAAGATTAACCCAACGTCTTTTAAGTGCAGGATGATAATCTGTAGGCGTTACAATCCTTCATCTCGCTGCAGCCTGAGAATCAACCAGTGAGAGCTCCACTCTTTCCAGCAAAAAGACATCTCCCTGCCTCAGGCTACCAAAAGACGTCTAACACAGTGTCAGGATTCATTCCTTTCCATGGATAGCACAGTACCTGTGGCTTCAGTCAACACTCTTCCCTTACAGTTCTCAGAAGGATTTTTCAACTGGCTGATGAAGAATAAATTTTGGAACCCTTGTTTGATCTAGTTACGTTCCATCTAGCAATTTCTTTCTTGACAATCTTCATATTTATATATAATGGGGTGCAGTTTTACTGCTGTGCAGCTCGGCTAGTTAGCCAGGTATTTATTTATTTATTTTAAAATTGATATTGACTCCAATTAAATTCCAGTATTTATCTGGAATGAAAAGAAACTGGCTGGTGTAATAATTTAATGTTGCTAATGCTTGATACAGAGTGTCATTAATATACGTATAATGTATCAGAGAGGAAAAGATCTCAGCACTGGTATCAACTGAACTTTACCGTCAGATTCTTTAACCAGTAGGTGCAATCATGGGTCATAAAATCCTCTCTCTTCTTTTTATTGATTTACAAAAAACATTTTTTATTATGTCACATCACCTTTCACATCGTTACTGTCTAACTGTTATGCAAGTGGACCCTTGACCCAGAGTAAAAGTCACCCACCTGAGGAATCTAGGTGCCTTTCGACTCTGGAAGTGGAAGTCCCGGTACAAGAACCCCTCAGTACCCTATGCTGGCTTCAGCATGAACGGGGTACAGGCCAACGACAACCAGGTACAGCGTCCTGGTACCAGGCAGGGGTCAGTGTCCAATCCGAAGGTCCGGGTAGACCGCAGGTAAGGCAAGGTCCAAGTCCAATCCGGGGTCCAGGCAGGCAGCAGGCAAGCAAGGTCAAAGTCCAATCCGGGGTCCAGGCAGGCAGCAGGCAAGGCAAAGTCAGAGTCCAATCCGAGGTCCAGGCAGGCAGCAGGTAAGCAAGGTCAGAGTCCAATCCGGGGTCCAGGCAGGCAGCAGGTAAGCAAGGTCAGAGTCCAATCCGGGGTCCAGGCAGGCAGCAGGCAAGCAAGGTCAAAGTCCAATCCGAGGTCCAGGCAGGCAGCAGGCAAAGCAAAGTCAGAGTCCAATCCGAGGTCCAGGCAGGCAGCAGGTAAGCAAGGTCAGAGTCCAATCCGGGGTCCAGGCAGGCAGCAGGTAAGCAAGGTCAGAGTCCAATCCGGGTCTAGGCAGGTAGCGAGCAAGGCAAAATCAGGCAGGCAGGAGTCAAACAACCAGGGAACCGCAAACAGGAACAAACCACCAGACCTATTGCAAAGGCAATCAGCCCTACACTGCAAGGGGTTTAAATATCCCTCCCTGCTGACGTCCTCTTCTGGGGCCGGCCCCTCTTCCGGGTACCAGCCCCTTTAAGGGGCGGGGCCGATCGTGGGCATGACGACGCTGCTTCCCGGATGGTGGCCATCTTGCTGCCGCGGCCCGTGCGCCGCGGACCGCGGGGAAGGGGACCCGAGCTGGCCCGGCTGGCAAAGGTAGGGGAGCCCGGTCGCGTGCAAACGCGATCGGGGTTCACAACAGTACCCCCCCTCTTACGTCCCCTCCTGGACGGACCGGGTTTCCCAGGATGCATCCGATGAAAGTGAAGAAGCAACGATTTATCCAATATATTTGCCACCGGCTCCCAGGAGTTTTCCTCAGGGCCAAAGCCCTCCCAGCTGATCAAGTACTCCCACCGTCGATGGTGGCGCCGAATGTCCAGAATCTCACGGACTTGATAGATGGCATCCTCAGCGGACTCGACGGCGGGGGCCGGACCCGGGGTCGTATGGAAAGGAGAGGAAGTCAGAGGCTTCAATAGAGACACGTGGAAGGAGTTGTGGATTCGAAGACTAGTAGGAAGCCGGAGGCGGTAGGTTACCGGACCCAGACGTTTACTGATAAGGAAAGGTCCGATGTACCGGGGAGCCAGTCGCATGGAAGGAACCCGGAGACGCAGATGACGAGTGGAAAGCCAAACCCGATCTCCCGGAAGAAAGAGCGGAGCGGGACGGCGATGCTTGTCAGCCATCCGTTTCGCTGCCGCGGCAGCCCTGTGCAGGCGAGCGTTGGTGGTGACCCAAAGTTCATGTAGGAGTTGAGCCGAAAGTTGAGCAGCAGGAGAAGCTACCGTAAGAGGGAGAGGTAGCGGAGGGCGAGGTTGTTTACCAAAAACAATTTGAAAAGGAGAGTGTCCAGTGGCAGAATGTACATGCGAATTATGAGAGAATTCGGCCCAGGGGAGAAGGCTGGCCCAATCATCCTGACGGTGGTTCACAAAAAGGCGTAAGAATAATTTTAATCCCCTATTGACCCGTTCAGCCTGACCATTCCCCTGCGGATGGAAAGCAGTGGTAAAGTCCAATTGGATGCCGAACTTCTGACAAAGCGCGTTCCAGAATTTGGCCGTGAACTGAGGTCCCCGGTCAGAAGTGATGTGAAGAGGAAGGCCGTGAAGTCGAAAAATATGCGAGGTGAAGAGATCCGCCAATTCGGGAGCCGAAGGCAATTTGGGTAAAGGCAAAAAGTGGACCATCTTAGAAAAACGGTCGACAACGACCCAGATGACCTGGTGCCCCCCAGAAGGAGGCAAGTCGACTACAAAGTCCGTGGAAATGTGGGTCCAGGGCTCTTGGGGGGGTGGAAGGGGCTGGAGGAGACCCCAGGGTCGACCCGGCAACGGCTTCTGCTGAGCACACTTTGGACAGGAGGAAACATAGGCTTGTACATCCCCCTTCATCCGGGGCCACCAGTAGTAACGAGCAAGTAGTTCCCAGGTTCGTGCTTTCCCGGGGTGTCCAGCAGATAACGAATCATGAGCCCATGAAAGTACTTTGGGGCGTAGTCTGAGAGGCACTACAGTCTTTCCGGGTGGCACTGTCTCAGTGACCGCTAGCGTAAGTTTGGCGGGATCGATAATGTGTTGCAGAGTCTCTGGTGAATCTTCGACCTCGAACGATCTGGATAGGGCATCCGCTCGCCCATTCTTTGCTGCTGGACGATACCGGAGGTTGAAGTCAAAACGTGAGAAGAATAAAGACCAGCGGGCTTGGCGAGGGTTGAGATGCTGAGCTCTGTTAAGATATTCCAAATTCTTGTGGTCAGTAAAAATGGTGATGGTGTGTTGCGCCCCCTCCAGCCACTGTCTCCATTCCTCCAAAGCCATCTTGATGGCCAGCAATTCTTTATCACCGATACCATAGTTTTTTTCTGCGGGTGAGAACTTACGAGAGAAAAAAGAACAGGGAATTAGTGCCCCTTGATCCGAACACTGGCTGAGGACAGCCCCCACAGCTACCTCGGATGCGTCCACCTCAACGATAAATGGACGATTGGGGTTTGGATGATGGAGACATGGTTCTTGTAAAAAGGCCATCTTGATATCCTTAAATGCTTGTATTGCCTCTGGAGACCATCTCTTGGTATCAGCCCCCTTTCTGGTCAAAGCGGTAATCGGAGCTATGATGTGTGAATAATGTGGGATAAAGTTCCGGTAAAAATTGGAAAACCCAAGAAATCGCTGTATGGCTCGAAGTCCCTTGGGCTGTGGCCAGTCTCGAATACTGGCCAGTTTCTCTGGATCCATCTGAAAACCCGTGGTGGATATAATAAATCCTAAGAAAGGTATTGATTGTTTCTCGAAGAGACATTTCTCAAGTTTCACAAACAGCTGGTTCTCTCTGAGACGTTGTAGGACTCGTTTAACATCCTTGCGGTGTGTGTTCAGATCCTTGGAGTAAACGAGGATATCATCAAGGTATACAATCACTTGTTTATATAGCATGTCACGAAAAACTTCGTTCATAAGGTTTTGAAAAACCGCAGGTGCGTTACACAATCCAAAAGGCATGACTAAGTATTCGTAGTGGCCATTACGAGTATTAAAAGCGGTCTTCCACTCATCTCCAGGCTTAATTCGGACCAGGTTATATGCTCCCCGCAAGTCCAGTTTCGAGAAAATTTTTGCATCGTGCAATTGGTCTAGTAATTCAGGTATCAGTGGAAGAGGGTAACGATCTTTGCGAGTGATGGCGTTAAGACCCCTGTAATCTATACATGGCCGTAATGACCCGTCTTTCTTGGGTACAAAGAAAAACCCCGCACCTGCCGGGGATGTGGAAGGACGAATAAATCCTCGGGATAAATTCTCCTTAATGTAATCTGACATGGCCTGGGACTCTGGCCCCGAGAGTGGATAAATTCGCCCCCTGGGAGGAATGGTGTCCGGGAGTAAGTCTATAGCGCAATCGAACCTTCGATGACAGGGTAAAATCTCTGCTTTTTCTTTAGAAAAAACGTCCACAAATTCGGCATATTGTGGTGGTAAAGCCAGCTTCGTGGTGATTACTGGAATTGCAGGTTGATGAGTCCATTGGATGCAAGTCCCATGGCATTCTGGACCCCATGCCGCAATTTGGAGAGTACTCCAATCAATCGTAGGGGAATGTCGTTGTAACCAGGGCAGACCCAGTACCACTGGGTGGATGGCTTTTTCCAGGACAAAAAAAGAAATCTTTTCTTGATGCAACAATCCAGTGAGGAGGAGTAAAGGGGTAGTGCAGGAGGTAATCCGTCCAGGAAGGTTCTCACCACGGATGGAGGAAATGAATAGTGGTGTCTTACGAAGGTAAGTCGGAATCTGTAATTGATGGACCAGTTCTGCCAGAATGAAGTTTCCTCCGGCACCGGAATCAACCAGGGCCTGGGTGGTGAAAGGTCCTGTCTCACATTGAAGTGTCACTGGTACAACAAATTGAGGAGCAGGATTACTCCCTAGGGTCTGCCCCTCCGAGACTCCTAGGACCGGTAGTTTCCCGGGCGCTCGGGACACTGAGCCAGAAGGTGTCCTCGGTTACCGCAGTATAGGCACAGCCCCAGCCTCCTTCGTCGTTGTTTCTCCTCAACCGTCAGCTGACTTCTTCCCAACTGCATGGGTTCATCCTTTGTCTCCGGTGGAACTTCGGCCGTGCCGGGAGTTACCAATGGACGGGAGAAATTGGGAGCCAGGGAAAATAGTCGGCGAGAGGTTCTTGTTTCTCTGGCCCTCTGTTGGATTCGTCGATCGATACGGCCTGCCAAGTCGATTAAGGAATTTAGATCCTCCGGAAGATCTCTACCCGCAAGTTCGTCCTTGATGCGAGGAGATAGGCCTTCAAGAAAAATGCCCCTGAGACAGTCCGATTGCCATCCTAACTCGGAGGCCAGTGTCCGAAATTCAATAGCAAAATCTGCCAAGGTACGGGAACCTTGGCGCAGATTTAGTAGTTCTGATGAGGCTGTGGCCAGTCTTCCGGGTTCATCGAACACCTGGCGGAATGTAGTCACGAACCGAGACAAGTCATTCAATATGGGGTCTGTCCTCTCCCAGAGAGGGGATGCCCAGGCCATGGCCTTCCCATCGAGCAAAGAGATAATAAAAGAGGTTTTCGTCTGGTCATTGGGGAATTGTTGTCCTTGTAACGAAAACCTTATAAAACACTGGTTAAGAAATCCTCGACATAACTTGGCCTCCCCGGAAAAGCGAGGAGGAGCGGGCAAGTGAGATACTGAAGCATGAATAGTTGGTGGAGGTGGTGCTGGAACCGCGGCCTCGGCTCCATGGGGTCTTTCCAGATGCCGAGCTAACCGATCCACCGTGGCTGTTAGTGCCTCCAAGCTCAGTTGTTGTTGTTGTTGCTGCTGACGTTGCTGCATCAATTGCTGGGCGAGGCCTGGGATTGCCTGAAGACCGGACAGGTCCACTGGGTCCATGGCCTTTGCAATCTGTTATGCAAGTGGACCCTTGACCCAGAGTAAAAGTCACCCACCTGAGGAATCTAGGTGCCTTTCGACTCTGGAAGTGGAAGTCCCGGTACAAGAACCCCTCAGTACCCTATGCTGGCTTCAGCATGAACGGGGTACAGGCCAACGACAACCAGGTACAGCGTCCTGGTACCAGGCAGGGGTCAGTGTCCAATCCGAAGGTCCGGGTAGACCGCAGGTAAGGCAAGGTCCAAGTCCAATCCGGGGTCCAGGCAGGCAGCAGGCAAGCAAGGTCAAAGTCCAATCCGGGGTCCAGGCAGGCAGCAGGCAAGGCAAAGTCAGAGTCCAATCCGAGGTCCAGGCAGGCAGCAGGTAAGCAAGGTCAGAGTCCAATCCGGGGTCCAGGCAGGCAGCAGGTAAGCAAGGTCAGAGTCCAATCCGGGGTCCAGGCAGGCAGCAGGCAAGCAAGGTCAAAGTCCAATCCGAGGTCCAGGCAGGCAGCAGGCAAAGCAAAGTCAGAGTCCAATCCGAGGTCCAGGCAGGCAGCAGGTAAGCAAGGTCAGAGTCCAATCCGGGGTCCAGGCAGGCAGCAGGTAAGCAAGGTCAGAGTCCAATCCGGGTCTAGGCAGGTAGCGAGCAAGGCAAAATCAGGCAGGCAGGAGTCAAACAACCAGGGAACCGCAAACAGGAACAAACCACCAGACCTATTGCAAAGGCAATCAGCCCTACACTGCAAGGGGTTTAAATATCCCTCCCTGCTGACGTCCTCTTCCGGGGCCGGCCCCTCTTCCGGGTACCAGCCCCTTTAAGGGGCGGGGCCGATCGTGGGCATGACGACGCTGCTTCCCGGATGGTGGCCATCTTGCTGCCGCGGCCCGTGCGCCGCGGACCGCGGGGAAGGGGACCCGAGCTGGCCCGGCTGGCAAAGGTAGGGGAGCCCGGTCGCGTGCAAACGCGATCGGGGTTCACAACACTAACAGCATACTTTGTCTTGAAACTTGTCCTGAAAGTATGGCTGGGCACAATATTTCTTTTAAATTCCTATTCCTAGAAAAAGCCATTCTGAAATCCATGTCTTCAAATCCCTCTGTAGTTTGAATTGTTGGCCAATGGGAGCATATGCTTCTAACAATCTGTCTACTCATTGGCGAATATTGTGAATATCGTGTGACGCAAGTTGCAATGTTGGAATAGGAATTTAAAAGAGATAGGGGTA
Source organism: Rhinatrema bivittatum (assembly GCF_901001135.1). Lineage (NCBI taxonomy): Eukaryota > Metazoa > Chordata > Amphibia > Gymnophiona > Rhinatrematidae > Rhinatrema > Rhinatrema bivittatum. Next base: position 309,376,737 of record NC_042621.1, read on the forward strand.
GATTTTAAAAGGTGCGCGCGATACCTGGCAAGCGCACACGTACGCCTGATTGTAAAACTCGTGCGCGCAGGCGCATGCAAGTTATAAAATCGGGGGTCAGCGTGCGCAAGGGGGTGCACAATTGTGCACATTGCGTGTGCCGAGCCGCACTGCCTTCCCCTGTTCCCTTTCCCCCCCCACCCCACCTTCCCTCCCCTGCCCTTTCCCCCCTACCTTTTTCTTTTTTTTTTTTCTTGTTTTAAAACTTACTTCAGCTCTGAGGCAGAAGTAAGTTGTGCGCATCGGCCAACTGCCGGTGCCAGATCCCCCGCACAGCAGCAAATGACTGCTATGCCGGGAGCCTCTTATCCCGCTCCCACCCCTGGACTGCCTCGCTCATGCCCCACCCCTTCCCGCCCCTTTACTAAAGCCCCGGGACTTACACGCATCGCTGGGCCTTTTGAAAATAGACCTGGCGCGTGTAACCCTTTGAAAATCCGGCCCGTATTGTGCCCAGCCATGCTTTCAGGACAAGTTTCAAGACAAAATACACTGTTAGACGGTAAGGATGTGAAAGGTCATTTCAAATGTGGACATTGTTCAATTTGCAATAAAACTTTACAAATCAAAGAATTTGTCCCACAACTGGATATAAATACCAAACTGGATATAAATACCAACTCAAAAACTACTTGCGCTTCAACTTTTATAGTATATGTCATAATATGTCCATGTTCCCGCATATACATATAGAGCATTCAGACAACGTATTTATGAACACAGAAGTTGTAATTTAAATAAAAGAGAGAATGCACCTCTAGTTTCACATTGTTCAGACTTTAAACATGCATTTTCTGAACTTAAATGGTTTGTGATTGATACAATCAAACTGCATAAGAGGGGAAGAGATCGTAAGCGGCTATTATATTTGCGTGAACAACAATGGATATTTAAATTAAAAACATTAGAACCATATGGGATGAATATCAAAATAGAGTGGAATACCTTATTTTAACACATTATTTTAGATAGCGATTTTCTAAACAAAAAATAAAGAATAAAGAATAATATGTGGTCACGCAAAAGCGTGGTGATGTGACACAATACGAGTGGTTGAATCAGGTTTAAATAGCAAGCCTTTGCCATGATTGTTACAGTCCGATAGAATCTTCAGAAGAAACGCGTCTCGAAATACAACGTAAGTAAATGAAAAAGTCTTGATTAAAAATGTAATGTAATGTCATATCAGAATTTATTTAGAGCATTATTATTTCAGGATCATACCGCCCTAACGCAGCATTGGCGAAACGTTGTCAACGACGTCGTCTCAAATGGCAGCTGTTAGCAGCGCTGGTTGAGCATTGCATATAAATCGTCCAATCGTTGGCATTTGTTGAAAAGTTCTTCAAATAAATCTTCATATAAAGATAAGTGAGAAAAGTTGGTCTCTTATAGGGCGAATATGTTGCTTGAGGAAAATTAGTATCTATGCGACACTGATTAGGATTATATCCAGTCTTAATCTGGTTTTATTTTTGAGCCATTACTAACAAGAGAACAGACGTACAGCCATACACAAATGGAAAACATAAAACCAGTTAATAAGCTTTTTAATAATAAATTAAAAATAAAACTTTTTTTTTGAAAATCAATAAAAAGAAGAGAGAGGTTTTTATGACCCATGATTGCACCTACAGGTTAAAGAATCTGACGATAAAGTTCAGTCGATACCAGTGCTGACTGCTGAGATCTTTTCCTCTTTGATACATTATATGTATATTAATGATACTCTGTATGAAGCAACATTAAATTATTACACCAGCCAGTTACTTTTTATTTAAAATTGATATGCCACAAATCATAATTTCTAAGCAGCGAACAGTAATACATTCATAAAATCCATTAAACAATTTATAAAAACAAACTAAAGACAAGCATTGAAATATCAAAATACCCTTGACCTCATAATCACTTAGCAATATTTTTCTGCACTTCCTATTAGTTTGGTTGCATACATTTCTGTAATGATCCATTTTAATCTTAAAATTCAGACGTCCGTTGTCTTAATTTATATCTTTTTATCAGGGTCCTGAATAAAATCAACATCGTTTGGAAAAGGCCAAAGAAAACAACCAACCTTTCAAAATTTCCCTAAATTCTCAGTAGGAAGACTGCTCTTACACTAGCAGGGAGTCGTCAGCAGAGTGGTGGCACCTGGGAATGTCCCCGGCTATCTTACAGTTAGCCAGTTATATATAACCGGCTAGGAAAGCCGAATGGCCCCACCACAGTTAGCCGCATAGGTTAAGCAGCTAATTTCGAATATAGGAGTAATCTGCATAACTTATGTGGCTAACTCTGTTCCTCCCGCCCACCCCCACAATGCTCCCGACTTGTGCAGCTAAATTCTAGGTGCAAAATAGTTATTCAGCTAGAATTTAGTCGCCTACGGCTTTCATCATCACTGGGTGGTCATTTAAACGGATAACTTTTCAGTTATTCATGTAAATGGCTTTTGAATGTCAACCTCAATGTGCCTGAGGAGGTGTCTGTCTATCCTATGTATTGCAGGGGCTCAAGCCACAGAAGCAGAAGGTGTGCTCGATTCAAAGCCACAGGGCTCTGTCTAAGACAGCAGGCCCCAGAGTCTGTCATGCAGAGGATGCCAGCAGATCGACAAGCGGAAAGCCAGGGGAGTGGGAGAGCCAGGGTCACACTGTACTGGGCTGGGCTGTAAGAATTGCGTGGCTCCATGGAGGCAGAAGGAAGGGTGCGCGGCAAGGCACAGAACTCCTGATGGTACTGAGGAGTAAGGAGGAGCCAGTGCAAGAGGATTTGGCTCCTTGGTGAACCTTCAGTCATGCACCTCTCAGGCAGCATCTCAGCACAAGCCTCGCTCCTATGAATGCTCCCTTCTTTGACTGTATTGGTTGTGAAATAGCACTACCCTGGATATCATGCTGCAACGATTTTCCTGCCCCAGGATTTTGGCACTATAATTGATCACCCACTTTCACTAATGGAAGCCCTGGCCTGGAAGGCCTGGGATAAGCACAGGGGATCCTTAGCTGTGAGGGAGTGAGGGGTAAAGTCTGGGATAAGCACAGAGGATCCTTAGCTGTGAGGGAGTGAGGGGTAAAGCCTGGGATAAGCACAGAGGATCCTTAGCTGTGAGGGAGTGAGGGGTAAAGTCTGGATAAGCAAAGAGGATCCTTAGCTGTGGGGGAGTGAGTGGTAAAGCCTGGGATAAGCACAGAGGATCCTTAGCTGAGGGGAGTGAGGGGTAAAGCCTGGGATAAGCACAGAGGATCCTTAGCTGTGGGGGAGTGAGGGGTAAAGCCTGGGATAAGCACTGAGGATCCTTAGCTGTGAGGGAGTGAGGGGTAAAGCCTGGGATAAGCACAAAGGATCCTTAGCTGTGAGGGAGTGAGGGGTAAAGCCTGGGATAAGCACAGAGGATCCTTAGCTGTCAGGGAGTGAGGAGTAAAGCCTGGGATAAGCACAGAGGATCCTTAGCTGTGGGGGAGTGAGGAGTAAAGCCTGGGAAAAGCACAGAGGATCCTTAGCTGTGGGTGAGTGAGGGGTAAAGCCTGGGATAAGCAAAGAGGATCCTTAGCTGTGAGGGGTAAAGTCTGGGATAAGCACATAGGATCCTTAGCTGTGAGGGGTAAAGCCTGGGATAAGCACAGAGGATCCTTAGCTGTGAGGGAGTGAGAGGTAAAGCCTGGGATAATCACAGAGGATCCTTAGCTGTGAGGGAGTGAGGGGTAAAGCCTGGGATAAGCACAGAGGATCCTTAGCTGCAAATTTGATCACCTCACTTATTGTTTCCCTTTCCAGATCATTTATAAATATATTAAAAAGCATTATTCCAAGTACAGATTCTTGAGGCACTCCACTGTTTACCCTTTTCCACTGTGAAAATTGACCATTTAATCATTCTTTCTGTTTCCTGTCTTTAATCAGTTTGCAATCTATGAAAGAACATCACCTCCTATCCCATGATTTTTTAGTTTTCTTAGAAGACTCTCATAAAGGACTTTGTCAAACAACTTCTGAAAATCCAAATGCACTACATCTACAGGTTCACCTTTGTCCACATGTTTATTCACCCCTTCAAAATTAAGAACATAAGAAAATGCCATACTGGGTCAGACCAAGGGTCCATCAAGCCCAGCATCCTGTTTCCAACAGTGGCCAATCCAGGCCATAAGAACCTGGCAAGTACCTAAAAACTAAGTCTATTCCATGTAACCATTGCTAATGGCAGTGGCTATTCTCTAAGTGAACTTAATGTAGGAGATTTGTGAGGCAAGACTTTCCTTGGGTAAATCCATGTTGACTATGTTCCATTGAACCATGTCTTTCTATATGCTCTGTGGGGTAAAGTTGGTGATTCCACTATTTCAGCTCATCCGGATGAGGAACGAAGAATTTGAGGCCTCCAGTTCGAAAAGTGTGTCCATCCTGGAACCTGAATGTAGTTCTACAGGTCTTTGTTCAGTGCCATTTGATTATTTGCAGGGTCCATGACTTCAACCTTGGAGTTGGCTCCCTGGGCTTTTCTCCATATGAGGCCCTCCATGCCATCCCAGGACTGGGTTCCAAGGTGCAAGAGCAACAGAGGTTTCTTGAGGCATTGGCCTTCTCCATTGAGCGTCTCCACTCCCGGCTTGATGCCCAATCAGGTCACCCAGTTCCGGTTTCAGCTCCAGTCAGTCAACAGCCATCTCCTTCGCCTTCCAGGGCTTTGTTGGCCCTACCAGCTCCACCTCGTTTCAACGGGGACTCCAAGCTCTCCAGAGGGTTCATCAACCAATGCTGCATGCAATTCGCACTGCAGCCATCCATCTTCCAAGATGAACTCACGAAGGTTACCTTCATCCTGTCTCGACTGGAGGGTAAGGCATTGGTATGGGCTTCACCCCTGTGGGAGCGTTCGGACTCGCTCTTAAAAGAGCTATCTCACTTTGGGACAACGGGCTCTGTACGATTAAACTATTGAATTCCGGACTTTTGCTACAGAGTTATCCTGGCAAGAAGATTGCCTCTGAGCTATGTACCTGGATGGGCTATCTTCCCAGCTCAAAGATGAACTAGTGGCCCGTGATCTCCCGTCCTCCCTCGAGGACCTCATCAAATTGACAGGCCGTATCGACCATCGCCTCCAAGAGTGCCACCGTGAGGTTTGGACACCCAGGTAACCCACCTTGGAGCATTCCCACTCACCACCTACTTCAGGTCCTGCCGCTGGCGGAACCCCACAATTTTCTAAAGTGGAAGAGCCCATGCAGTTGAGCCATGGGTGTATGTCCCCGGAGGAGTGGAGGCAGTTGGGCCTATGCATTTATTGTGGATCTCCTGATCACCGTCTCCAGACTTGACCAGTCCATCCGGGAAACTTCCAGGCCTACATTCAGTAGGGGTCCTGAACTTGGGCACTACTTCACCGGACCCCAATTGTCTCTACCAGTCACTTTAACCTGGGACTCCCGTTCCTTCCCTGTCCTTGCTTTGATAGACTCCGGAGCAGGGGGGAAATTTATTCTCAAGGACCTAGTACAAGTCCTGGGTATTTCTACCCGTTCCTTGGAAACCTCCTTGTGTATTGCCTCCATTAATGGTGAGCCGTTGCCCAGCCGAATGTTTTTGATAACTGAGCTAGTTTGCCTTCTCACTGGTGCTCTCCATGAAGAGGAGGTGGAACTCCTCGTCTTAGAAAAATCCATTCACCTGGTGGTTCATGGATTACCTTGGCTCCAGTGTCACTTCCCCCAGTTTGATTGGGGAACGCTTCAGCTCACAGAATGGAGCCCAGCTTGCCATCAGACCTGTCTAAAAAAGGTGGTACCAAACCTTACAATCTCTCTTTCGACCACTACCTCTGGTATCCCTGCTCCGTACTCAGATTTTGAGGATGTCTTCTCAAAACAGAAGGCCCAATCGAACTTCTACCAGGTACCACACCTCCTTGAGGCCGGATCTACCCATTGTCACAGCCCGAGACCCGGGCCATGACGGATTATATCTGAGACAACCTGGCCAAAGGGTTCATTTGACCTTCGACCTCTCCTGCCGGAACGGGATTTTTCTTTGTCACGAAGAAGGACGGGTCTTTGAGGCCGTGTATTGACTATCGTAGCCTGAATTCCATAACTCACAAAGACACGTGTCCTCTGCCTCTGATCTCTGAGTTGTTCGATCACCTTCAAGGGGCTTACTAAACTAGACTTACGAGGAGCCTATAACCTGGTGCGCATACGCCCTGAGGACATCTGGAAAACAAATTACAAATACCTGGTAATGCCTTTTGGCCTCTGTAATGCCCCTGCTGTATTCCAGCGAATGATCAATGAGATTTTCCAGGATCTCCTGTACATCAAAGTCATCATATATCTTGACAACATCCTTGTCTTTTCCAACAACAACTATCCATGCTGATTTTCGCACGGTCCTCCAGCATCTTTGTGAGAACCATCTCTTTGCCAAGTTGAACAAATGTCTCTTTGAGCAATCCAGTCTGCCCTTCCTAGGATATATCATTTTGCAACAAGGGTTTCTATGGACCCAGATAAACAAAGATATACAAGATTGGCCCTAGCCAGTGGGCCTTCGGGCACTACAGCGATTCCTAGGACTCACACATTATTATCGCCATTTCATCGCTAACTACTCGACTCTGGCAGCTCCCCTCACAGCTATGACCCGTAAGGGCTGAGACACCTGGAACTGGTCCCTTGAGGCCCTCTCTGCTTTTCAACGTCTCAAAGAAGCCTTCCTTGCTGGACCTTTTTTGCAGTACCCGGACCCATTGTCGAGTTGGACGCCTCTGCTATAGGGGCTGGGGTGGTCTTGAGCCAGCACTCGATGTCGAGTACCTTAGCTGCATGTTACTTTTTCTCCCGCAAGTTCTCCCCCGCAGAACAGAATTATAGCATCGGCAATTAGGAGTTACTCACAGTCAACTTGCCTTAGAGGAGTGGCGCCCTTGGCTAGAGGGCGCTCAACACAAGTTCACAATATTTACTGATCACAAAAACCTTGAACATCTGAGTCATGCCCAGCGCCTTAATGCTTGCCAAGTCTGCTGGGTGATATTCTTTTCCAGGTTCAACTTCGAACTCCGGTATCACCCTGCAGAGAAGAACCTCCGGGCGGATGCCCTGTCTCACTCCTTTGAACCTGAAGATGTTCCCGAAGAGCCTAGCCACATCAATGATCCCGCATGTATCCGCTTATCAGCAACCTTTCCAGTCCTAGCCGGGAAAACTGTTGTACCTCACCAGCTCCATGAGAGAGTTCTCCATTGGGCACATGATTCTAAGTTTGCTGGTCACCCAGGACAGGCGCAAACCCTCAATCCTCTCCAGCGATTCTTCTGGTGGCCCACCATGTTCACCGATACCAAAGCCTATGTCGACTCCTGCAACACATGTGCCCAGCAGAAGCCCCCAGTTGGTTGACCCTGGGGTCTTCTCCAATCACTTGCTACTCCGGAGGAGCCATGGATGCACCTCTCCACGGATTTCATTGTGGATTTGCCTCTGTCAAAAGGAAATATGGTCATTTGGGTCATCATCAATAGGTTAAGAACATAAGAGCATAAGAAAATACCATACTGGGTCAGACCAAGGGTCCATCAAGCCCAGCATCCTGTTTCCAACAGTGGCCAATCCAGGCCATAAGAACCTGGCAAAAACCCAAACACTAAGTCTATTCCATGTTACCATTGCTAATGTCAGTGGCTATTCTCTAAGGGGCGGATTTTCAGAGCCCTGCTCGCCTAAATCTGCCCAAATCCGGGCGGATTTAGGCGAGCAGGGCCCTGCGCGCCGGTAAGCCTATTTTACATAGGCCTACCGGCGCGCGCAGAGCCCCGGGACTCGCGTAAATCCTGGGGTTTTCGGAGGGGGCGTGTCGGGGGGCGTGTCGGGGGCGGGCCCGAACCGCGCGGCGTTTTCGGGGCATGTCGGCAGCGTTTTGGGGGCGGGTACGGGGGCGTGGCTACGGCCCGGGGCGGTCCGGGGGTGTGGCCGCGCCCTCCGTACCCGCCCCCAGGTCGCGTCCCGGCGCGCAGGAGGCCCGCTGACGCGCGGGGATTTACGCCTCCCGGAGGGAGGCGTAAATCCCCCGACAAAGGTAAGGGGGGGGCTTAGACAGGGCCGGGTGGGTGGGTTAGGTAGGGGAAGGGAGGGGAAGGTGAGGGGAGGGCAAAAGGAAGTTCCCTCCGAGGCCGCTCCGATTTCGGAGCGGCCTTGGAGGGAACGGGGGTAGGCTGCGCGGCTTGGCGCGCACCGGCTATACAGAATTGATAGCCTTGCGCACGCCGATCCAGGATTTTAGTGGATACGCACGGCTCCGCGCGTATCTACTAAAATCCAGCGTACTTCTGCTTGCGCCTGATGCGCCAGCAAAAGTAGGCCTATTCGCATAGTTTGAAAATCTACTCCTAAGTGAACTTAATAGCAGGTAATGGACTTCTCCTCCAAGAACTTATCCAATCCTTTTTTAAACACAGCTATACTAACTGCACTGACCACATCCCCTGGTAACAAATTCCAGAGTTTAATTGTGCGTTGAGTAAAAAAGAACTTTCTCCGATTAGTTTTAAATGTGCCCCGTGCTAACTTCATGGAGTGCCCCCTAGTCTTTCTACTATCCGAAAGAGTAAATAACAGATTCACATCTACCCGTTCTAGACCTCTCATGATTTTAAACACCTCTATCATATCCCCCCTCAGTCGTCTCTTCTCCAAGCTGAAAAGTCCTAACCTCTTTAGTCTTTCCTCGTAGGGAAGCTGTTCCATTCCCCTTATCATTTTGGTAGCCCTTCTCTGTACCTTCTCCATCGCAATTATATCTTTTTTGAGATGCGGCGACCAGAATTGTACACAGTATTCAAGGTGCGGTCTCACCATGGAGCGATACAGAGGCATTATGACATTTTCCATTTTATTCACCATTCCCTTTCTAATAATTCCCAACATTCTGTTTGCTTTTTTGACTGCCACAGCATACTGAACCGATGATTTCAATGTGTTATCCACTATGACACCTAGATCTCTTTCTTGGGTTGTAGCACCTAATATGGAACCCAACATTGTGTAATTATAGCACAGGTTATTTTTCCCTATGTGCAACACCTTGCACTTATCCACATTAAATTTCATCTGCCACAGATGCCCATCGATGTCCTGCTCCTGAATTTCTACCTGGACAGAAGGTCTGGCTGAGTACGCAATACATTCGCGTCAAAGTACCTTCCCAAAGATTTGCACCTCAATACATTGGGCGTTTTCCGGTCTCCCTTAGTATCAGACCCGTCACTTACCAGCTCCAGCTGCCACCAACCCTTCGCATCCATAACATGTTCCATGTGTCCCTGTTGAAACCAGTGATTCTCTCCTGACCTTCCCGTAAGGCATCCGAACCATCTCATCTGGTTGCTGAGTCTGATACTACCTACAAGGTCTGAGAAGTCCTTGACGTCCGCCGAAGAGGCCGTCGGTGGGAGTACCTCCTTTCTTGGGAGGGCTATGGCCCAGAAAAAACTCTTGGGAGCCAGCGCACATCTTGGACAAAAGCCTCCTTCTGCAGTTTCATCGTGCCCATCCAGGCAAACACAGACCTCCAAGAGGGGGGTGTAATGGGGGGGTACTGTTGCATGTGCCGGCCGTGGCAGGCCCACGGCCAGGCCCTCTTATCCCCAATTGCCTGCTCCAGCACCTAGTTCAGCTTCTCTTGAGGCCATGGGCTGCTGCCTCCGACCTCGGGCCGCTTCCCATGCTCCCAGCTCCGCAGCGGATGTCTCAGCTCCGCGGCGGACCTCCCCATGTGGTCCGCAGGGAGGCGCCACTGTCTCACACCGCATGCCTCCCTAGGCGCGTGCGCGCGCACCAGTTCTCCTTTTAAAGGGGCCTCGGCAGGAATCCAACCCACAGCCCCGAATGATGATGTCACTGGGTCCCAGTACTTAAGGCCAGGCCCAGCCACTGTTTCCTTTCCTTGGGAACAGGTCTCCACGCTACTCATGTATCTAGTTGCTGTTCCTGCGTTTCCTCCTTGTTCCTGGTTCCTGATTCGTCTGTGTTCCTGTTCCTGATACCCGTTCCTGCTCCTGTGTTCTGCTTCTACCCTGCTTGTTACTTCTGACTGACTCCTGGCTTTGACCACTGCTTTGCCTGACCACTCTATCGCTTGTCTCCTGGCTTTGACCACTGCTTCGTCTGACCACGCTACTGTTTGTCTCCTGGCTTTGACCACTGCTTCGCTTGACCACTCTACTGCTTGTCTCCTGGCTTTGACCACTGCTTCGTCTGACCATGCTACTGATTGTCTCCTGGCTCTGACCTCTGCTTCGTCTGACTACGCGTCTGGCCGCCTCCTGGTTTTTGACCTTTGCCTTGCCTGACCATTCTCCAGCTGACTTCTGGTTTTGACACACGCTTGCCTTGCCACTCTTCCTTGCCTGCTGCCTGCCTTGACTTCAGGCTACTCTACGACGCTCCTCTTGAATTTATCCTAGACTTGGCTTTTCAGGCTTCAGCCTGTTCTTGCTCGGGCACCCCCTATCTGCCTCCTGTTCTCATTGGTGCCCGAGTCCCGGGACTCTGCCCCATCCAGATCAGACCTCCTACTACAACTACTGCTGCTGGCCCCTGGCTGACCTCCTCGTCGTCCCTCAGAAGACCTCAGATGGAGGCCCACCTAAGTCCATCTAGCCCCGGTACCCAAGGGCTCAACCTGCAGGGAAAGAGGGCTGGTATTGGTGAAGCTCCAGCCGGCCTCCATCAGTCAGCCAGCTCCGCCTGCCGATGGTGGGGACCAGTAGGGCTTGTCGTGCGGATAGCGTTAACCCCCTCCTCAGCCCAAGGGTCCACCTCCGGCGCAATAACGGCTGATGCTTAATGAAATGTGGTGGATCATCACAAGCCTAACATATGGCCTGGTGCTTAATGAAATGGGCAGATCATCACAAGCCAAACACACGGCCTGATGATTAGTGAGATGTGGTGGATCATCACAAGCCAAGCACATGGTCTGATGATTAGTGAGATGTGGTGGACCATGACAAGCCAAGCACATGGTCTGATGATTAGTGAGATGTGGTGGATCATTACAAGCCAAGCACATGGTCTGATGATTAGTGAGATGTGGTGGATCATTACAAGCCAAGCACACGGCCTGATGATTAGTGAGATATGGCAGATTATCACAAGCCAAGCACACGGCCTGATGATTAGTGAGATGCGGTGGATCATCATAAGCCAAGCACACGGCCTGATGATTAGTGAGATGTGGTGGATCATCACAAGCCAAGCACACAGCCTGATGATTAGTGAGATGCGGCGGATCATCATAAGCCAAGCACACGGCCTAATGATCAGTGAGATGCGGCGGATCATCACAAGCCAAGCACACGGTGTGATCATTAGTGAGATGCGGCGGATCATCACAAGCCAAGCACACGGCCTGATGATTAGTGAAATGCGGCGGATCATCACAAGCCAAGCACACGGCCTAATGATTAGGGAGATGCGACAGATCATCACAAGCCAAGCACACGGCCTGATGGTTAGTGAGATGCGGCAGATCATCACAAGCCAAGCACACGGCCTGATGATTAGGGAGATGCGGCGGATCATCACAATCCAAGCACACGGCCTGATGATTAGGGAGATGCGGCGGATCATTACAAGCCAAGCACACGGCCTGATGATCAGTGAGATGCGGCGGATCATCACAAGCCAAGCACACGGCCTGATGATTAGTGAGATGCGGCAGATCATCACAAGCCAAGCACACGGCCTGATGATTGGTGAGATGCGGCGGATCATCACAAGCCAAGCACACGGCCTGATGGTTAGTGAGATGCAGTGGATCATCACTAGCCTAACACTCGGCCTGATGATTAGTGAGATGCGGCGGATCATCACAAGCCAAGCACATGGCCTGATGGTTAGTGAGATGCGGCGGATCATCACAAGCCAAGCACATGGCCTGATGATTAGTGAGATGCGGTGGATCATCACTAGCCTAACACTCGGCCTGATGATTAGTGAGATGCGGCGGATCATCACAAGCCAAGCACACGGCCTGATGGTTAGTGAGATGCGGCGGATCATCACAAGCCAAGCACATGGTCTGATGATTAGTGAGATGCGGTGGATCATCACAAGCCAAGCACACGGCCTGATGATTAGTGAGATTCGGTGGATCATCTCAAGCCAAGCACATGACCTGATGGTTAGTGAGATGCGGTGGATCATCACTAGCCTAACACTCGGCCTGATGATTAGTGAGATGCGGCGGATCATCACAAGCCAAGCACACGGCTGATGGTTAGTGAGATGCGGCGGATCATCACAAGCCAAGCACACGGCCTGATGATTAGTGAGATTCGGTGGATCATCTCAAGCCAAGCACACGGCCTGATGGTTAGTGAGATGCGGCGGATCATCACAAGCCAAGCACACGGCCTGATGGTTAGTGAGATGCGGCGGATCATCACTAGCCTAACACTCGGCCTGGTGCTTAATGAGATGTTTGCAGGGAACAAGCAACATATAAAGAGCTCCAGGCTGTAATTGTTTGGGTTTCTTGGTTGCAGTTCCTAACATGAAGTTGAATAGATAAACAATGTTCTATAACAGGATGTCAGTATCCTGCTGAATGAGTTAGGTTTGATCTTTTCTAATTATATGTAATCATTTTTGTAAATTCAATGAAAATGTAAAATCACAAACTCCCCACCCCCATCCAATGGATTTCAACCTCTTGTATGTAGAAGATGAAACTCATCTGCCGTGATAAAATGCATCCCCGCAACTCCTCAGTCTGCAGAAGTGAAACCAAATTAACATTCTTGAACATCATGTAGCATAAGCTTTTATTGCATCTCTATCGTTCTCCACACAACGTGCACAGCACAAGGCGTGTTTGAACATATTCTTGGTGCTACAGCATAGCAGAAAATACATTTCCGTTGATGAATGCTAAAGAAACGGGAAGCATTGCCTTCTAGCTGTTCCCGGTATCAGAATACCTTTCTTCACTAAGCTCAGTCTGACAGGAATTTTTCCAAAGCTTTTTAGTGCCTCTTCTGACCAGTGGAAACCCAGCAGCCCCTGTACCCGAGTCTATGAGCTCCGCTCTATGATATGTGACAGTGAAATTCAATAATCCGCTGTTAGAAAACGTTTGTGTTCTCAAGTGCAGGGATGATGGTGAGCAGGGATATGCATTCACGTGTGATCTGTCTAATGTTTGGGTACTTGCCAGGTTCTTATGGCCTGGATTGGCCACTGTTGGAAACAGGATGCTGGGCTTGATGGACCCTTAGTCTGATCCAGCATGGCCTGTTCTTATGTTCTTATGAATCGAAATGAGAAATGTTAATGAAATCTGTTTTATTTTAATTGATTTTATAAACAAAATGAAAGAAAAATGAACAGAATTTGATTAGTATTCATTTGTTTGTTTTTTAAAATAAATTTATGGCATCACTGCCGCTAAAATCCCCCCACTTCAAGACCCCAACCCTCAGACCCTCCTGCCTGAGGTTTAAATTTTCATCACAGAGTGGGCGTGATCCCCGGTTACTCCTGCCCCGCCAGCAGGGGGAGACAGGCACCGCTCTTCAGCCTGGCTGGCGTCATATTGCACTGAAGAATGGAGCCAACCTCGTTCTAGTGACAGGCGCAGGGATCCTGCTCCACGGAGACAGAGGGTCTGATGGGATGGGGAATGGGGTAGGCCCCAGAAGTGCCTGTGTGTGTGTGTGGTGGGGGGGGGGGGGGCATTGGCTGCAGTTTCAACTTATTTTTTGTTTTAATTTTATTTGTTGTATTTGTTTTTAAGAAATGAAACAAAAAAACATAGGGAAATTTAAAAAGAATGTCTGTGCCCAACCCTAATGGGGAGAGTTAAATCTGTGGTTGCGTTCAGCCTATGCAGGCAGTGCCGATAATATCAAAGGCAAGCAGCACTAGAGGGATAATGGAGATACAGGTTCTCTCCTTAGCTCAGGACAGGACATTCTCCAGGGAGAAAAGGATGAAGCTGGAGCTCTCCAGTTACCACAATAAGGTGGACTGAAACCTTTTGAGAAAGGAGCAAAGGCAACACAACATGGCTTTTAGAGTTACAAGGCTCCCCTTCAGTGCATCCCCTGTGCAGGCCCCGTCACTTGAGGAATGTGTGTGTGTGTGTGTATGTGTGAGTGTGGGCGGATGTGTGTGTGAGTGTGTGTGTGTGGGTGAGTGTGTGTGGGTGAATGTGGTCGGGTGTGTGGGTGAGTGTGGGCGGGTGTGTGTGTGAGTGTGTGTGTGTGAGTGTGTGTGTGGGTGAGTGTGTGTGTGGGTGAGTGTGTGTGGGTGAATGTGGTCGGGTGTGTGGGTGAGTGTGGGCGGGTGTGTGGGTGAGTGTGGGCGGGTGTGTGTGAGTGTGTGTGTAGGTGAGTGTGTGTGTGTGTGGGTGAGTGTGTATGTGGGTGAGTGTGTGTGAGTGTGCGGGTGTGTGGGGGGGGTGTGAGAGTGTGTGTATGTGTGAGTGTGGGAGGATGTGTGTGGGAGTATGTGTGTGGGTGAGTGTGTGTGTGTTTGGGCGGGTGTGTGGGTGAGTGTGGGTGTGTGTGTGTGTGTATGTGTGAGTGTGGGTGGATGTGTGTGAGTGTGTGTGTGGGTGAATGTGGGCGGGTGTGTGGGCGGGTGTGTGGGTGAGTGTGTGTGTGTGTGAGTGTGTGGGTGTGTGAGTGTGAGGGAGTGTGTGTGTGTGTGTATGTGTGAGTGTGGATGGATGTGTGTGTGAATATGTGTGTGAGAGTGTGTGGGTGAGGGCGGGTGTGTGGGCGGGTGTGTGAGTGTGTGTGGGTGTGAGTGTGTGTGAGTGTGTGGGTGAGTGTGTGTGTGTGAGAGTGTGTGTGTGTATGTGTGAGTGTGGGTGGATGTGTGTGTGAATATGTGTGTGAGAGTGTGTGGGTGAGTGTGGGCAGGTGTGTGGGTGAGTGTGGGTGGATGTGTGTGTGAGTGTGTGTGTGTGTGTGTGTGAGATTCTGTGGGTGGGTGTGTCTGAGTGTGTGTGTGAGTGTGTGTGTGTGTGTGTGAGAGTCTGTGGGTGTGTGTGTGTGTCTGAGTGTGTGTGTGTGTGTGTGGGTGAGTGTGGGCGGGGTGTGGGTGTGCGTGTGTGTCTGAGTGTGTGTGTGTGAGAGTCTGTGAGTGTGTGTGTGAGTGTGTGTGTTGGTGAGGTGTGGGTGAGTGTGTGGGTGCGTGTGTGAGAGTCTGTGGGTGTGTGAGTGTGTGTGTGTGTGAGAGTGTGTGGGTGAGTGTGGGCAGGTGTGTGGGTGAGTGTGGGCGGATGTGTGTGTGAATGTGTGTGTGTGAGAGTCTGTGGGTGTGTGTGTCTGAGTGTGTGTCTGAGTGTGTGTGTGTGGGTGTGTGTGTGTCTGAGTGTGTGTGTGAGTGTGGGCAGGTGTGTGGGTGAGTGTGGGCGGATGTGTGTGTGAGTGTGTGTGTGTGTGTGAGAGTCTGTGGGGGTGTGTGTGTGTCTGAGTGTGTGTGTGAGTGTGTGTGTGTGTGTATCTGAGTGTGTGAATGTGGCCACACTGAGACCCTTAAACAGCTTCATGGATTCTTGTTGTTTCTTGAGCTCTGCTTTTCTCCTGTTGAGAAATGCAGCAGGAAGCTGAGCTGAGACTTCAGGGCAGATGTTAACCGCACTATTGTATCCTGAGGCGTCCGGCGTGGGGTTATGATTTCATAAAGAGAAGTAACTGGTTGGAATTGGACAGGTCATGGCAGTGAGAGAAGCAGAATCCATGTCGACTGCCGCTCTGGACTGGAGTCATCAGAGGAGGAGCGAGTATCCCTCGGTCAGATCCGCTGGGCTGAAACAAATTCTCCTTCAGTGCCTGACGCTCGTGGCGTTCTGCCTTTCACCCACTGCACAGTAAAAAGAGGTCATTTTAGAATATCTCTCTCGATTCCTCCGAAATGTCTCCAAGCAGTCCTAAAGCATTGCAGGGGTAAATGTGTGACGTTCTGCACCTCTGCCACATAAATCTGTCTGCACAAGTTACTCCTGTGAAATCTCGGTCCTGATGTGTGGAGGCTCCCGACAAATAGGGCAATACCTATTAATAATGTCAATGTAAAGCCTGTTGCTAAGTTATTGTTAAATGTAAACCGCGGTGATGTATCTCTTTACGTACTGCGGTATATAAAAACCCTTAAATAAATAAATAAATAAATAAATAAATAAATAAAGAGGTCGGTGATTCACTGGAGTCAGAGTGGAAGGTGGGGGTCAGCAGGGGGGGAGGGTGCTCCATGGCATGGGAGGCTGTGGGGATGCTGGGGTCATGAATGCCCCTTTTCCTCTCAGCAGATTAGAATGGGAGATGGCGAGAGACCACACATGGACGATATTTTTCAGGTATTCGTGTTCATGATGACACCATGCACAGGCTACTGAGGATAATTATTAGCATGCGATTTGTAAAGGGTATTACATTTATTTATTTAAGAGTTTTTATATACCGTCATTAAGTTATTTACCATCATAATGGTTTACAATAGTGCACTAATATCCAAAGTGAATATGGATCATAATTTACATAGGTGGTGCCAGTACTATTGGGTAACAAACAATATAGACTAATATAATTTACTATAAGGATTATGCATATGAAGAAAATCAATTGGGGGATTGTATGTTTTATAGCGATGTATCCTGTGGTTTGACTACAGTTACAATTAGTGGTGAGCTAATTTCCAGTAGTAACTGGGATTTGTGAGCTTGGTGCTACGTGTCCGCTTATTCTTGTTTACATGCTTGCATCACTCTCTTTGTTGAAGGCTAGTTTGAAAAGCCAGGTTTTGAGTTGTGTTTTGAAAAATTTATGGTTACTCTGGAGTCTAAGTTCAAGGGGCATGGAATTCCATAAAATGGGACCGGCCAGAGACAGTGCACGTTCCCTGACTTGGGTAAGTCTTGCTGTTTTCACAGTTGGAATGGTTAAAAGTGCTCTGTTTGCTCATCTTAAATTTCTGTGTGGAACGTGGACTCAAAGTGCTGTGTTCAGCCAGTCTGCTTTTTCGTCATGGATAAGTTTGTGTATTGTGCAGAGTGCTTTGAACTGTATTCTTTGTTCAATGGGTAGCCAGTGTAGAGTGGCGAGAGTATCTGTGATGTGATCCCTTTTACTTTTCCCAGTGAGAATTCTAGCTGCGGCGTTTTGTACAATTTGCAGGGGTCTTACAGTAGTATAGGGTAGGCCGAGTAGTAAAGCATTACAGTAGTCAGTGCTTGCAAATATCAGCAATTGGAGCACTGTACGGAAGTTTGGCAGCGAGAGTAATGGTTTTAGCTTTCTGAGTACCATGAGTTTTGCATACCCTTCCTTCACCTTTAGTGATATGTGTTGTTTGAGGTTCAGTTCATTGTCAATTATTACTCCGAGATTGCGCACTTTTTTGGCTAAATCGATTTTTAGGTGTAATATTCATGCTTTTCCTTTCTAAGTGTTTGTTGAGTGATGTTAGGGAGGGTAAAGGCTGCTTTTGTACAACGTACACACAGACTTTGCCCACCATTTTCCAAATGAGCTTATTTGCATACATTTGTTGTGAAAATCCTTCCTTAATTGGCCAGGTATTTCTGGAATTGTCTGCATACAAATTTACAGCTGCTCCGGGCTGGGCGAAACTTCCTCGCATGCTTTCAAAATTACAAAAGTATGTGCCTAAGCCATATCCTGATTCCTCACCCCGCCGCCGCCCTCCAGAACGCCTGTTCCCAGCGTGCATGTAACTACGCACAAAACTGGCTTACACGCAGGCATTTAGCTGCACTAGCCCCCGGCTCAGATACTTTCAAAATGTGAGGATTTCGCCCGCCACGCAGCCTTATCCTACCTTCTTGTCTCCTGCAACGATGCCTCCCCGCCAGCAGAGGCCCTCAGTCAGCCTCACCTCTAGCCTTGTCAAGCTCCTCCTCTCTCCCCTTGCCAAGCCCAAATTCCAGTCCTATAAGCCGGCCTTGCCAGTCTAGCCTTGTCGTCTTATGTGTCACGTCTAACTCTGTGACCTGACCCTTGCTCTTGTCTTGCTTTGAGGCCTATGGGCCTTCTGCCTTGTCCTGCCTGGAGGTCCTCTGGCCTATTCTGTCTGTTGCAAGCCTTGCCTGTGTGGCCTCACCACTCTCATGCACTGCAACCTCAAAGACCTCCAGAACCCAAGGGCTCAAGCTGTGAGAGAAGGGGCTGGCTAGGCAGAAGACCAGCCCTTGTCCTGCTCTGAGTCCTGCCTCGCAGTCCCATGCCACACCTCAGGTGGGGCCTCCCAGTCCGGGGGGCGCGAGTAACAGAAAATCAGGCCCTTAGTGTGCGCCCAAAGCTTTACCAACTCACATTCTAAATAATTTAGCACAGATTTTATTTCCTCAGCCCCCTAAGTTTTCATTGCATGCAGGTGGATTCTTTGGGAGCTCACCAGTGGAGTTGTTGAGCCGTGGGACTGAGCGGTAGGTTGCATAAAATCCAGTTGCTTGGATGCTGAAGTCACTGACAAAGAGGACACTCATTCTGTTTGAAGAGGACGTGAACGTGGCCATGGAGTTGTCGCACACCTTCCCCAGCAACAAGGAAGCATCGTAGATGGCAACAAAGTCATAGATGCAGGAAGGGGTGGTTTCCATTCTGTGCAGGGAATGAGGGAGCCTCGTTACTCTGAGTTCATTCCAGAAAAGTCCATTTATTACAAAAACTCAAAGACACTATTTTTGTACCTGTGTGGTTAGCAGGATACGATGCACTTTGAGATTCATTATCTTGCTTAAATATTTTAGGGACCAGATGTCTGTGCAGACGCAACCACTGGCAGTGCCGCAGTGCAAGCAGCAGGGTCTCTGCACACTTATGCACACCAGAAGGACTGAGCCAGGCTGTTTGTGCCACTGTGTGTGTTCACTGCACTTACACAGTGCACTTACACAGCAGCGGCTGATCCCAGTCCCTCCATCTGTACCCAGAGGATGGCGCTAATGCAAAGGCTGATAGTTTAGCTGAGCCCAGGATAAGGAGGAGAAAAGCTGAAAGGAACCTGTTTAAGGCTCAGATTCTGCGCCACTATGACGTCTCTGTGTCAGAGGCATTCAGAAATCTGCAACCCTTTACTTACACAGTTTCATTAAAGGCCAGATGTACAGCCGAGCCATTCTGCACCGCTATCTCCCAGACACAGCGAGCACCATTCGGATACAGCCTGGGATAAAAGGGACTGGAAAATGCTCCTGAAGAGCTGGTCAGATTTCCACCACAGGAATAATTTCTCTCTGAAAACAAAGTGAGCAGTACTCTCAGTGTGACAGCTCTGAAACATTACTCAGCAGCCCCTCTGATTCTGGTCCCTCATGGAGCACAGAGCCTGTTATAGAACTGCCTGGTAAAATCCTGCACCCACCTCGTCTGCACGCATGGACGTTTGCCCGGATTGTGCGGGAGCTGTCCTGGGCATGGCTTGGACTTGCCTCCATACTTTTGTACGTGTGTAAGTTTTCCTGACAGTTTTCTGTGTAACTGTGAGGAGTAGTTATGGTGGGGTAATTTTCAAAGTGAACATATGTGCGTAAGCTTGGCTTTGAAAATCTGTGTAACTTATATGGAACATTTTCAGGCTTTCTTATGCGAGCGATCAAAAGATGATCTCCCCTCCTCCAAGTGCATAGCAGAGTGTGTGAGGATGAGACCTGCTCTGAGAGGTCCCTGCTTTCTTTTCCTCTGCTGAAGTGATCACCACCACTGCAACCTTGACAAATGGTAAAGGCCTTCCCCAGGGGAAAGCAGCTCAAAAATGAATGGAGATGGGCAGTGAACCCCACTGTGCCTGGGACAACCTATTCTCTCACGAGAGACGGAACGGAGCAAGCAGACGTCATTAGCACCGCGCATGCAGTCAGAAGACGAGACCTTACCTGTGATGCTGGGCTGCAAGGGCACAGCTGGAGAGACTGTGAACAGAAAGAAAGCAAGCAAGGCTTAGACACCACTTTTATTTTTACTTTCAGTCTTTCTATTAAATACCAGCACATGCCCCATCAACAACATCTCGTCCGTGCTTCTGCTCCCAACCTCCCAACCTTCATAAAACAGGTAGTCAAACTTTGTTTTAAAACAATCAACTGAGGAAAAGTTAAATTAGCAGACCTGGAGAGGGGACAATTATCTGGGTAAGTACAGATTTAGGGCTCTGAATAGTGCCCTGGCTTAACCTGGCTTAAGAGGACATATGAGGGGGAAATAATGAGCGTAGATCACATTGTCAAATCTATATAAATTATTTTCCATGGATAAACTGTCCATAGGAAAAGGAGGCGCAAATGTCCGCTGGTACTTTTTCCCTTAGAAAATAGGAGTAAAACGTGCAGGTAACAAGTACCCGCAGGCTCTATACTTCATCCAGGCCTCACAGCGGATTGCAATCTGTCACACTCAAGGGGATGTGAGTCTTTGGGCAGCTGCTAGATTGATGCAGTTTGGGGCATGAAACATGGACCAGGCCCTAGCAGGCAGCAGCTGGAATGCCACAAGGCAAGGTCTTCTGCTTGGCCAGCCCCCTACCCCTTGAACCCGCAGGTTCTGGCAGTGGGCCGGAGGTCTCTGGCAGGGAACAAGACGTTAGACTGGTCCAAGGTGGGCTGGAGTCAGGGCCAGCGGTGTGCAATCATCATCAAGAACAGGCAAGGATCAGGCAGGGAGAGAACTAGCAACGTTGATGTGCAGGCAGGGGTCAAGGCAGGCAGAGATCAAGCAAGGTCAGAAGACAATCTGGGTCAGCAACAGAAGAACAGTCTGAGGAAAGGCTGACGGGAATGCCAGAAAAGGCGAAGCAGGGCTGGAGAACAAGGCAAAATGGAGAGGCAGGGCAGACGCAAGGCTAAACAAAGCAGGAACACAGAATGGCAAGGCTGGACAAGGCAGGAACAGCAGTAACATAGCATCAATGATTAGTGCAGGAGGACCTGTTGCTGAAGTGCTGGCTGGTTGCAGAGGACTTTCTTATATACCTAGACAGGATGTGATGTCATTAGCCAGTGCCTTAGGAAGTCCCAGCTGCAAGTCCTATAAGAGGAGCTCCTGGTTGCAGGAAATACTACACATGGCCCTTGGATGCTGTACGGAGTGGGACGCTATACTGGAAGTGCTTGGAGGTAAGGGTAGTTACAGTATCCCCTCTTAAGACCTTCTCTCCTGGGTTTGTGGGGAAAGCAGTGATGGAATCTCTGGACCAGCTTGGGAGCAAGGACATTGGTTGCAGGTTCCCAAGATGTCTCCCTAGGTCCATATCCTTTCCTTTGTATGTAATCTGATCCGCTTCATAGTGCTCATCTGAAGACAAGGCTGTAGGAGCCAGGCTCCCTGCTGAGTGTTAGAAGATCAGAGTCAGATCCAGGACTTGTGTCAAACAACATGGAAAAGTTTGGAGTTACCTGCTGCTTCTGGGCTTGTGTATCCAGAAGCTGTTAACAAGAGAAAAGAATATTTATTATCTCGCCAGCACATTGCTTCCACAGAAAATTAAAATCAAGAAATTAATATACCAAAAAAAAAGTTAAATTTAGTTTTAGACACTAGTCCCTAAGTAATATGTGCATTTTTTCTTTCAAACATCCTTTCTAATTCTTCCACTCCAACACCCTCATTACACTTTACAGAAGCCCCAGACTCCTGTGCAACACCGGGGCCCAGCCCAGGCCAGATCTCAGTCACCAAGGCAGAGATGGAGACTTGACGCCTAAACCCAACACCAAGGTCTGACTTCAGGATGGGTCCCGGTCCCCAAGGCTATGGCCTGATGCTTAGGCCTGGGCCCAATGCCGGGTCCTGGTCACTAAGGTCAAGACCTACACCCAGGCTCGATTCTGGGGCCCAGCCAAGGCTGAATCCTGATCCCTGAGGCCCAGGCCCAACATGGGTCCTGGGTGCCTAGGCCTGGAAGCAGGGCTTTGATGTCTTCTTTGCTTGATTCGATGACTAGAAATCACGACCTCTGACCGAAGGTCCTGCCACAGGGTGATGTTGCAGGGCCTTCCTCTGGGACAAAGGGTACTTTTGGTTACCTGAGGAACTCCACTTGAAAAGCATCCATGACCTCTCCAGTCCTAGCTGATATAGCAGATGATAAACTTTACTTCACATCCAGTATAGAAACATGATAGCTTGAAAAGGCCCATCTGGTCTGCCCATCCTCCCAATTATTTTAGCTTTATAATTACCATTAGTCCCTTAGAGATTCCTTGTATTTGTCCCATGCTTTCCTGAATTCAGATACTGTTTTTGTCCCCGCCACCCCCTAGGGGAGGCTGTTTTCATGCGTCCACTATCCTCTCTGTAAAGAAATATTTCCTAAGATTACTCCTGAGTCTATTCCCTTTCATCCTCATCTCATGACCCCCTCATTCTGGAGCTTCCTTTCCATTGACTGAAATTACCTACACGCATGACTTTCCCTTTGCTTACCCCCCTGGTGATGCCTCTTTCATGCCTGAATCCACCTCCTTTCCCTGAGCTAAAGGCTTCTATATGTAGCACTCCCTTTGCTGGTTGGTCACCTTCCCAGCCCTGGATTTGCTCATTCGAGGTGGGGGAATAAAGTCTCTGGATTCCATGGAATTGGGAAGACTCTCCTGGGCAGAGGTCACTTCTAAAAATAACAGATAGTCTGCACAGTGGTGGATGCTCCAAACAGAAAGACAGTTTACTTGTAAAATAATCAGTTCTGCAAGTACAACATCAGAGTCCACAGGAAAAATAGCAAAGTTCAGTTACAAATAAAGTGCAAAGAATTCCACAATCAAGTTAAAAACACCTCTGCTCTTCATAAATCTTCCCAATCTCTTTCACCGAGCACAGTTGCTATGAAATGTAAGTCTTTTCACTCCAAGTACTCACACCTCAAGGAGTCTTCCAAGACCAATCTCCCAGCTTTCTGCTGGTGGATGAAAGATCCTGGCTCCCTCCTGCCATCTCAGAAGGAATTTTCCACCGAAGGCCAGAACTGGAGACAGGCGAGGTCACAGCCCCATGCTGTGCTTCCCTGTCTCCCAGCACACCTGCTCAGGTCTTTCCAACTTCAAGATCCTTCAGCATAACTTCTTTAATAAAAACCCCCAAAAAACCTTTGTGCCTCATGGGGTGCATGTTTTACACTCCCCTCCTTTGTCCCAACCCCTTTTGGGGAAGAACAAATTATACACCCCCTTGAACTCCTTCTGAACCTCCTTTGCCACTTCACAGAACCTCTGAACTTCCAGTGAACTCTCCCTGCTGGAGGAGGCTCCATTTTAAGACATAAACCACCACCTAGGACATTCCAGTGGGCAAGTAACAGCCACATCTAATAATTCAAGAAATATTTGTTTACAGAGAGGGCGGTGGATGCATGGAACGGCCTCCCAGAGGAAGTGGAGGAGCAAGAACGGTATCTGAATTCAAGAGAGCCCGAGACAGGCACGGAGGATCCTAGAATGAGATTGGGCAAGCTCTGCTTTATGACGTCAGCTTAAGGTAGCTTTACCTGCCCACATTTTCTTCCTTATTATATTGTTCGCAGATATGATCTACCTCATTAAATCAGTTTACCTTCTTTCTAGTGGAAGGACGGAAGCTGTGAAAGTGCTTTACACCTGCTCGGTGCGTTCTTCACTGGGAAAAGGAAGGAATACCTGAACAGATGACACTGGCATCTTCGGCATGAGTACAGTCATTGACAGTCCACCCCAGGTTTGGACACCGCCATAGGTAGGACTCATTTCCTACACAGCCCATGTCATCCAGGAGAATGCTTCCTTCGCCTCGGCCATAATAAGCATTTCCTGGAGCACCGAGAGCGGCTCCGCAGCTCAGTTGTCCGCACACGACCTGCGCGTCCATTAAGTCCCAGAAGTCATCGCACACCGTTCCCCAGGCACCTTCGTACAAAACCTCGACACGGCCTGCACATCTGTTCCCTCCATTAACGAGTCTTACATCTGGCAAAGCTTAAAGACACAACAGGAAGAATGCAGGCAATTATTCCGCATAAATATTCTGCCTATCCATTCCACTGATTACTTTATCTGTAGCCTGTCCCAGAAGTTCTGCAAAATGGTGACCCTTTCTATAGGCAATCTCCAGAACTTTGCACCGTGGTGTAAAGGAAAAACAGAGCCGTGCCCAGTGCTGAACCAGAGTCAGCCCTATTGCAGGGCGCTGGGGCTCTGCCACAGGGTGGATCTTACAAACTGCAGCCAAGTAAGCTGAGAAGGCTGCCCAGACCTGCGAGCTTGACCCTGAGGACACAAATTGGCTCTTAGGGGTTTGTAAGAGATGAGTGGGGTTATCCCACTGTTCCCTGCCACTCAAGAGCTGTGAGCCCTGCTGTGGATCCTGAATGAGGAAGATCTGTAACCCTGAATCTGTTGTATTTGTAATATACGTGAGCTGGACTGGACTGGGTGTTAGTACAGTGAGCCCGCTGCTATATGGTGATGTTTAAGTTAATGAAGGTGACAAGAACCCGTTACTGCCTGAATGAGAAGATGTCGTCTGTGTTTCATATGCCGTGGCTAGCAACCTGACACCTGCTGATTGGGGATGCCAGCTCACCTCAGATTGACCAAACAGACTGATCCAGTCCTGGCTCTGCCCCATTGCATGCAGGGAGCCGTAGTTCTGATTTGCCTAGGAAATCAATGGGACAATCAGGACTACAAATGCAGCTATGCAGTGAGGCAATACCAGGGCAGATCTGTCTGTTCGGTCAACCTGGGGTCAGTCCCCAGAGCCCTGCACCACGATGACACTTTTATGGCCAATCCCCGCAGGTCTGCATCGTTGTGATACTTTCTATAACCAATTATCTGGCTAATTGGTTATAGAATAGCTTAATAGCTGCTATTAAGTTCACTTAGAGAATAGCCACTGCCATTAGCAATGGTAACATGGAATAAACTTAGTTTTTGGGTAATTGCCAGATTTTTATGGCCTGGATTGGCCTCTGTTGGAAACAGGATGCTAGGCTTGATGGACCCTTGGTCTGACCCAGTATGGCATTTTCTTATGTTCTTATGGCCTAACTGGGAGGAGCTACTTATCTGTCTAACTTAGTACCTGATTCACAAAGGGTTTCTTCCATAGACACAAAATGGGAGAAAAGCCTTAATGAATCTGGCCCTTAGCTGGATAAGTAGCCACACCATTGAATATTCTGGCTAAGTTAATCAGATAAGTCATAGCTGCCCAACTTACTTAGCCGACTATGTCGAAATATTGCCCTCAGAGAGCACAGAATTATTATTGCATAACAAGGGAAAATGTTTGAGAGTTGATGGCTAAATTGGGCCCTTTTTTGGCTTCCAGGACCTGACAAGTTCAGGCTTTCTCAAGCAGTGTTGCTAGCTGGATGGTTGGGGTGAGGGTTCAGTCAATCCAATAAAGGTTTTCCAACCAGCTTGCCCTCTTGGTTTAATTGCTTGCTATGGCTCTATAATGGATCTGTTCCTTCAGCATGTTTTGAATTGTTGTAAATAGAATTATTTCTCATCGGAGATAGGACAAAATACATCCAGGATAGCAATCAAATCTCTCCCTGAAATCTGGGTCTTCTTGGTTGAGAAGGATTTTTAATCATCAAAATTGTGTACTGTCGAAGGTTTGAGCTGCAGGAACCAGGAGGTATTTTACAAACTGCCCAATTCAGTCCGGGACTTTGTAAAACGTTTCCCAATACTCCCAGACTGAATTATGGAACGTCGCCAACACCGTCATGATTGCGACTACATAAACTGCAACTTTTAGGGGAAAAGATTTCAGCCCCTGTGTTGATGTACTTAGATCTGAAGGAGTAGTTCAGATGTGACAGCAAGCTGATGCACAGGTGTGACTTTAGGAAGAATTGGGGTTTTCTCTATGAAACAGTGGGAGGAAGGTGGTAGGTGCAGAGAGATTGGACTTGATGGGCCCCTGTGCATAAGCCGACGCCCCCCGTGAGACCTCAGAACATCTTCAGCACCTGGAGGCAAAGCACGAGAAAGGGAATTTGCTCTTCAGCAGTCTCCTTGCATTGCAGATGGAGGGGGTTTTGGGAGAAGGCCTTCTAAATAATGAGCATAGGCCTTTATTAGAGGGGTTTATTGAACTTGGAAAACCAATCAGAAGGGTCCTGTGTCTTCTGATCATTGTGACTGTTCTTTGTTTGCCTCTACGAGAAGGGCCCGAGAGAGAGGGATGAAGCGTCACCTACCAGTCCTGTTCTGGGCTCCTGGAATTCCTGCCGGCGATGCTGTGGATACATAAGTGGGATGAAATACGACAGTCACTGGCTGATCCGAACTGTGAGATTTTAACTACGGTTGCACTGAATTCTCAGCATTTCCAAGTAATAGGCAGCCTTTGTTTCTGGCCCTTTATCACCAGCTCTTAAGCGGGGGAGAGGAATTTAAGAATTGCTTTCATTAAAAATAATTGCTTTATTGGAGACAGATTGAGCCATAGATTAGTCTAGCGGCTCTCGAAAGGCTGCGTTCACAGACAAAACTGTGCTGGAGACTGGGGAGGGCAGCCTTGCCCACGTCTTTCTGCCAGTTTGCCTCTCACGAGAATAAAAGTTTATAATTGCACAAGGGATGGACTAATTCAGAGATGGGGACAGTGATAGGTGTAGAGAGAGTGAAAGCTGTTACTGCTTTGTACTGAACTTTTGTTGATTCAAGAGGCAAAGAGAAACAGAGCGACACTAATTAATGCAGAAATTAACAGATTGAAGCCCATATGCTCTTTTTATGCATGCTGGACCTAAAAATGTAACACACTCAAACAAAAATAGGTTTCGCTGCTCAAATTATTTTTCATCTATATTATAACCACTTTTGCAGTAACTTTTGTATTGTTTGTAGGACCCACAACTCAATGAGTTTGTCTGTCATTCAAACTCATAGTACAGGTGAATGGTCCATTTACTTTATTTATATATTCACTTGAATTTCTTTTTCACGCACATGTTACAGAATCGGGCGTCCATGTGTGCGTGCCGGGTAGAGCGCGCACATGGACGCCCGCACACAACTTTATGAAATCTTCCCCTTACCGTGAGGTAATTGTGCAGTAAAATTGCTCCACAATGTAGTCTCTCTATCCCTACCTTTGAACTAAATATCTTATCCCAAGTATGTGTCAATTTTTAATATGTATGTTGTTAAGTCAATGTAATTGTCTATGTATATTACGCCCATCACGTTGAAAACCGTTGTGATCTTTATTTGGAACAACGGCATATATAATGGCAAAATAAATAAATAAAATAAATAACGTGATATCAACCATTTTTCACCACACGATAATTTTAAGTTGCCCACCCTAACTTGTCTAAATTATGCTGAGCAGCTGGTGTGGATGGGCCGTCTGGTCTTTTTCTGTCTTCCAGTTTCTCTGTTTCTCACTTTAACATCAGACCCTACAGGTTTTGTTCCATGGAATTTAAATTCTCTGTAAAATGATTTTGTTTTTAAAATATAATATTTTAAAAAATGAACCATTTAGAATAAAGCTAATTAGCTTGTTTTATGATAAGTCTCAGGTCTTTTGATCGTATTATACAAAGATCAGTTAGCGATGAGGAGCCAATCAAAGGTCAGGAATGAACAGTCTTATGACATAAGAGAGGAAAATTGGTTCTTACCTGCTAATTTTCGTTCCTGTAGTACCACAGATCTGTCCAGACTCCTGGATTTTGCCTCCCCTCCAGCAGATGGAGACAGAGAAACTTTTGCTGACACTGGCATATAACCTAGTGTGTCACCTGCAGTCCCTCGGTATTGAACTGAACCAAAACCAAGATAGTAGAAAAACATGAATACCAACCACTAATAATTGCCCCCTGAATGAGCAGTGGGAAGTGGAAACCTAGAACAGAAAAACGTGTCCCCATTAAGAAACATAAAGGGCCATTCTTCAGATTAAGTACCATAACAAATTGACTGGACTCTCCAAATCTCCCTACTTCAACTGGGTGGTACTATGGACTGATCTGTGGTACTACAGGAATGAAAACTAGCAGGTAAGAACCAATTTTCCTTTCCCTGTATGTACCCAGATTTGTCCAGACTCCTGGGATGTAATAAAGCTTCCCTAAACAGGGTGGATCTGCGAGAGTCTTGCTCGAAACACACTTTCAACAAAGCCTATGGCATCTGAAGCCTTGATATCCAAACAATAATGTCTGGCAAAAGTGTGCAATGAATTCCAAGTAGCCGCCCTACAAATTTCTTGAGGCGACACCTGCTGGCAATTGACCCAGGATGCCATCTGTGACTGAGTAGAATGAGCTCTTAATCCAATAGGCACAGATCGACCTTGACATATGTACACTGAACCGAACGCCTCCTTCAACCACCTTACTATGGTGGATTTTGAAGTCTTATGATCCTTTTTGTGCCACTCCACAGCACCAAACAATGATCAAATAGCCTAAAGCTATTAGTGACTGTAAGATAACATAACAAGGCATGCTTCACATCCAAACACCACAACTCTTTCACATGAGTTACTGTTGCGTCCAAGTTCGGAAAAGCTGGCAGCTCCACTGACTGATTCAAATGAAAAGCCGACACTACCTTCGGCAGAAAGGAAGAAATTGTACACAAAGAGAGTCCTGCCTCTGAAATCCTTAGAAAAAGATGCCTACATGATAGAACTTGTATCTCCGAGATCCTTCTAGTAGAAGAAATTGCCACCAGAAACACAACCTTTAAGGTCAGATCCTTCTTAGTTGCTGTTCGAATCGGTTTAAATGGAGCCGCACACAACCCCTTGAGAACCTAATTAAGATTCCAAGGAGGAAATATCTTCTGCACAGGAGGGCGCAAATGCTTTGCCCCCACCTCAGAGCAAAAATGCACCACATCTTGATGTGCAGCTAGGGCTGCTCCCCACACCTTGCCTTGAAGACAGCCTAAAGCTGCCACCTGCTCTTTGCACCAAGTCTCAAAAACTCTCCATACCCTTAATTAGGCTACAGATGTAGAAGTCTTCCTGGCTTGCAACAGAGTGGCAATGACATCCTCCAGATATCCCTTACACCTCAGACGCTTCCTCTCAAAAGCCAAGCTGTGAGACAGAAGTGAGCCGCCTGATCTGAAAATAAGGGACTTTGGTGCAAAAGGTTGGGAAGATGAGTGAGCCGCAGTGGACCGTCCACAGCGAAATTGACCAAAGCTGCAAACCAGGATTTTCAAGGCCACTCCGATGCCACCAGACTCACCTTCCCTGGATGAACCCCTATCCATCGTAAGACTTTGGGCCAGATTTTAAAAGGGTTACGCGCATAAGGTACACGCGTAACCCTTTTAAACCCCCCCCTGTGCGTGCCAAGCCTATTTTGCATAGGCTTGGCGGAGCGCGCAAGTCCCGGAACGCACGCAAGTCCCGGGGCTTGCAAAAAGGGGCGGTCGGGGGCGTGGCCAGGGGTGTGGTTTAGGATCGGGGGCATGTTTGGGGCATGTGGGCGGTCCGGGGGTGTGGCCGAGTGCCCCGACATAGCGGCCTGTGTCGGGGCCTGCCGTGCCGGCGCGCGTAAGTTACTTCTACCTGGAGGCAGTAGTAACTTTTCAGATAAAGGTAGGGGGGTCTAGATAGGGCCGGGGGGGGGGGGGGGTTAGGTAGGGGAAGGGAGGGGAAGGTGCGGGGGGTGTATCTTATAAAATCTGGCGTACTTTTGTTCGCGCCTGGTTCTTGTATAAGTACTGGATCCACCAATAAAGTCAGGACCTAAATTCATTTTCTCTGGTAATTTAAACAGATATGGACCATGTCAAAAGCCTTCTCAGCATCCACAGCCAGAAGTGCTAAAAGGATATGACTTTGCTGTGCCCTCCAGATCAGTTCCATAACTCTCCTCATATTACTGGAAGCCAGTTTGCCTGGACTGATCCTCATGAATAATGAGAGGAGCTACCTTCCCCAATCTGGTCGCCAAAATCTTGGCAAGGATCTTTAAATCAATATTTATCAAAGAAATTGGATGGTATGACCCGCAAATGCATTTACGCATGTAAAATCCAATTTTAAGCATGCAAATGCTTTTTAAAATCAGGCCCTTAGTGTGAGTAGCTCTCTAAAATTGCCCCGGCTGGTAAGCATGTAAAAGTGCATGTGGAACACGACTTTGTATGCACTTTTATGCGCATACTAAATAGGCATTCCAAGGGCAGAGTTAGGGCCGCCTCAGCACTTACATGCTTGCTTTCAGTTTTCGAATGCATGCCTGTTAGTCCTGATCTGAAATGGGGTAACTGTGTGCGTGAATACCGCGTGGTGTGTCCCCCCACACCTGCACATTTTACAAGCCCATTCATGTCCGCAAATCTGCTTTGAAACTTCTGGCTAACGATTGCAGGTATGAAGGGACTTTGCAAGTTGCTGAAAGTGAACCTCAGTATTTCCATTTATCAATAAATTGCATGAATTGCACCATAGGCCACACACAGAGAGAAGGAAGGATGGTAAAGGGGAGATTTTATGCACAAACTCAAATAAACTGCCAAAAGGAAGCAAGAAAAATCCAAGGAACAGGGGTCATCATAGGAAGCTGAAGGGAGGGAAATGCGAGACCGACGGCAGAATTCAAGCGTCAATGGCACGGACACATGGCCTTCTCTTCCCCTCCACAGATTAAGTTCCGAGACATCCAAATGGGCAGACTGGGGCGATGAAATGGTCCCTTTCTGCCAACATCTTCTCTGTCTGCAAGTCATTGGAAAATGCAGTAGAAGAAATCTCTGGCCGATGTTCTTGTCGTGATTCCCGTGAAGGACGATCCTTGTAGCAATCCTGCACACCGGTTTGGCTTCACATCACTCCTTCTCTTCTGCTTTAAATGATGATCTTCTAGGGAAGCTATGAGACAGGGGTCTGCATGTGATCATAGAAAGACACAACTGGAAGAAATCTCAGATCCTCTTGCCCCTCCTCCCACATGACAACATAGGAATTTATTTATTTAATCAAAAGGTTATATTCCACTCCCTCCACCCGACATAATGTTCGGTGCGGATTGCAACAAATCCAAATTTATACAGCATACACCAAACACGATAGCTTAAAAACACAAACATAAAACTTGACTATCAATCATAAGAACAAGGGTCC
The DNA here is from genome assembly GCF_901001135.1 of Rhinatrema bivittatum. Taxonomy (NCBI): domain Eukaryota; kingdom Metazoa; phylum Chordata; class Amphibia; order Gymnophiona; family Rhinatrematidae; genus Rhinatrema; species Rhinatrema bivittatum. The sequence continues at coordinate 309,407,893 of NC_042621.1, forward strand.
ATCAAGCCCAGCATCCTGTCTCCAACAATGGCCAATCCAGGCTACAAGTACCTGGCAAGTACCCAAAAACTAAGTATATCCCACGCTACTGATGCCAGAAACAAGCAGTGGCTATTCCCTATTGATTAATAGCAGTTTATGGACTTCTCCTCCAGGAACTTATCCAAACCTTTTTTAAACCCAGCTACACTAATTGCACTAACCACATCCTCTGGCAACGAATTCCAGAGATTTATTGTGCGTTGATTGAAAAAGAATTTTCTCAGATGTGTTTTAAATGTGGCTAACTTCATGGAGCGCCCCCTAGTGTTGCACTCCACTGGCTGTGAGCACTAGGGGTGAGAGGTGTGCCTCATGCGGTAAGACAGACCTCATCTAGGGTCGAAGCTGACCAGGCCCCTGCCGACCTGCATGCCTGGATGAGGTCAACCACGCAAGGTTGGTCTCTGAGTGGTCCTCCGACTACTCCCAGCCCTTTCGAACCTGCTGCAGGGAGCAGCACCTGCGGCAGGCTGGACAAGGGTTGAAGCTTGAAGGCTGAGATGAAGGCTTCAGGACTCAGGAGAAGAACACAAGGCATCGACATCCAGAAGGGCGAGCAGATGGGAGCTCTGGTCATAGAAGGCATCTGAGACTAGAGTAGGTGAAGTCTCAAGGCAAGAGAAATGTCCGAAGCAAGGATAACTCTTACGGACCTTGGGAAATCCAGACAAGAAGAAAAGGACTTGGAATACTTAGACGAAGGCAGGTGAGCACTGTTCCTCAGGGCGCCCTACATAGCCCCGTATTCAGGGCGGACCCAATGGGCTGGTCACGGACCACCCTGTCCTCTCCGCGCCCTACACAGCCTAAGGAGTCTGGACGCGGACCATGCGGGAGCGGGGCAGGCTCAGGAATGGAATCCAGCTGGCAGGGGCTCCAGTGACCAGAAACAGGAACCGGACAAAACGGATTTACCCTCAGGGAGGCCACCTGGAGGACTCGGAGAGCTGGAACATTGCAGGAACAGACATCAGGAAGATCAGGTACAAAAGGACCTCTAGCCAACAAAGACATCAGGCCTTCAGGAACATCCGGAGGGCAGAGACGGAGGACGTCAGGAACATCAGAAGGGCAGAGATGGAGGACGTCAGGAACATCAGGACATCAGAGACCAGAATTATGAAGAACATAAGAACATAAGAAAATGCCATACTGGGTCAGACCAAGGGTCCATCAAGCCCAGCATCCTGTTTCCAACAGTGGCCAATCCAAGTCACAAGTACCTAACAAGTACCCAAAAACTAAGTCTATTCTATGTTACCATTGCTAATGGCAGTGGCTATTCTCTAAGTGAACTTAATAGCAGGTAATGGACTTCTCCTCCAAGAACTTATCCAATCCTTTTTTAAACCCAGCTATACTAATTGCACCAACCACATCCTCTGGCAACAAATTCCAGAGTTTAATTGTGCGTTGAGTAAAAAAGAACTTTCTCTGATTAGTTTTAAGTATGCCCCATGCTAACTTCATGGAGTGCCCCCTAGTCTTTCTATTATCCGAAAGAGTAAATAACCGATTCACATTTGTGGGCTTTCCTGGTGTGAGTCCTCTTAGCCAGGTAGAGAGGATGCATTTGTGGGCTTTCCTGGTGTGAGTCCTCTTAGCCAGGTAGAGAGGATGCATTCGTGGGCTTTCCTGGTGTGAATCCTCTTAGCCAGGTAGAGAGGATGCATTCGTGGGCTTTCCTGGTGTGAGTCTTCTTAACCAGGTAGAGAGGATGCATTCGTGGGCTTTCCTGGTGTGAGTCCTCTTAGCCAGGTAGAGAGGATGCATTCGTGGGCTTTCCTGGTGTGCGTCTTCTTAGCCAGGTTGGCATGTTCAGGTTGGGGCAGCAGATAGTGCATGTAGATTGCATTTTGATAAGCCCATGCACTATTTTACCACATAGAAGAGAAGGTGCAGGTATGTGCGCGGTTTTAACCACGCGTGTTCTCTCTTTGAATGTAAAGTGGAGTTTGCAGGTACACTGTTACGTACGGGTGTTTTAGTGTGCCCTTGGGCCTCAGCCCGACCTCAGATGGATCCAGGACCGAACCAAGGGTTGGCGACGTGTCCCAGTCTTACCCTCTGCCAGGCCTGCAAGCTCCCAGAGCCAACAACAGATGATGTTGGTAGGGGAACAGTCCTCCGACTGTTCCGAGCCCTTTCGGACCTGCCGCTTGAATCGGCATGGAGCAGCAGGCTGGCCTGAGGATGAGGGCAGATGGAGGCCTTGACACGAAGACATGACACCAAGGTTGATGCGACAGCATCACAGACGAGGGTTGAAGCGAAGACATGACACCAGGGCTGATGCAACGGCATCAGAGATGAGGAACTTGACAAAGTCCAGACGAGACGAGAAGCTGGGAAGGAAGACATTGGCACTGTCTCTCAGGGCGCCCTGCACAGCCCACTTTCACGGGCGGACCCAATGGGCTGGTCGCAGACCACCCTGTCCCACTGCGCGCCCTACACAGCCCGAGGAGGCTGGTCACGGATCACGCGGAGAGCGAGACAAGCGCAGGGAAGAATCCAGCCAAGGCAGAACTTCGACGATGGAGCCAGATGTCATCTGAAGCAACACAATGGCTGGCAGGGCAAGACTGCTCAGGAGCACAGAGGACACCAGTCCACTGCCGGCATTTCCCATGACGAAGCTGCGTCACCCAGAGATCCACGGCCGGCAGAACAGAAGGCTCCGGAGCAAACACGAACATCAAGGAGGGCTAGGATATCAGGAAGCGAGACATCAGGAGCTGAAACACCAGGACGGGGACCTCAGGCAATGAAGACAAGGTTCAAAACACGGACAAGACGAGGAGCTCTACGAAGAAGACAAGGACCTGTTGGAGCGCTGGACAGCAGGAGCTTCTAGAGACAAGGTAACTCCGATGCAAGGCCAGGCTGACTGGAAGTTGAAGTCCTTTTATAGGGCTGCAGACAGGCGACTACCTGGGAGGAGTTTGGAAGGCCCACACCTAGCTGGCCCTATAACTACGGAGGAGAGCTGCGGGCCGGCCCCTAGGGGAAGGGTGTGGCCAAACCAGGAAGTCCATGCAGACACAAGCAGCCTCAGGCAGGCCCCAAGAACATTGAGGCCTCCCAGGCCCTGGAGCAAATCCTGGATAGTTCGTAGGCGAGACCCCGGCTTCGGAGCGGCCTCCAGGAAGAGGTAAGGAGCCTCCCGTGGCACAGCTACAGGAAGGTTCATAACATACACTGGTTAAGTACAGATCGCTCTCTCCTCCCAGGAGTTTTACATATTACTAATATGTAGGTCTTTACTAGTAAAGCAGATATATATCTTTACCCACACATACTTTTGGCAGTTGCATTTACACGTCCTGCTTATCCCGGAGTTTTGTTTTACCTGTGTTAAGAATGCCAGAGGTTCTTGTTCTGCCACTGAGTCAGAGTACAACATTGCCATAAGGGATTTGAGCCTCACCAATCCTGAAGGGTCATCCCAGAAGGCCAATCCTAATCCACATCACTGGAATATTTAAGCAGTGTGTAGCAGAGTACCATGCATGCAGCATCCCATGACCATGCCATGTATTACCTCAGCATCCTCTGATCAACGTCCTTGAAGTGTGAGGAGCTACAGCATGTTGGCTTGCTGCAGCCCATGACTCTCGGACACACAGGCTCTGTATGCTCTGTGACACACATTTTTCATGTTAGCAGCTTGTAACGTTACACGAAACAGCAGAATGTGCATTCATTCAAACATAATTAACAAGCAAGTATTGTACATTTAGATTTATACAAATGTGATATCAGAATTATGCTTTACCTGTTGGTTCATGTGTTCCAGGTCGAGAAGCTGTTAAGGAAGAAACAGAACACCTGTGAGCTCTACCATCTACTCAGCAAAACTACCCCAAAAAGCACTGAGGGAGGTACAGGGCATTTTCAGGATGGAATATTAATCAGATACAGAGGTGGAAAGAAAAACTGCAAACATCATCCTATGCCGTGGCAAAATGGTGCATCACGGGCCTGTATCAGCCTTCTCTTTTTATACAGTAATGATTCCTGGCATGCAGACTCTCTCAGACATCCCAGTTCCACCTTCAAAGGCCCCTCACCATAATAAAATTAAATAAAATGACCCCCACATGAGGACATAAAAGATGTAGAGAGGCCCCCTTTCCGCCTGATGCCTACTGCACCCGAATGCCCGTTTCTACGTAGCAAAGGATATGTGTATTTGCACTGAGTGCTTGCTTCGGGGTGCGCCTCTCTCTAAGGGAAGTGGATGGTGCTCTCGAAGCTCAGGAACGGCCAGAGACCTGCTGACAGACTGGTGCCCCACCATCGACTATGTCCCGTGGGGGTGAATTAGCTGTTCTGTTAGCTACGTGTCCTGCATTGCATGTAATCTGCTTTCATTACTGAGGTGAATTATTAATATAAGTGCAAGAGCTGACTGGGGGCTTATGCTGGGCAGCGCAGGCCACAGGAAGACGCCATCTTTCCACAGCGCCCTTGCTGGAGGCAGCTGTAAACGTCCAACCCTGTTTCTATATCAGAAAGTGGTTTTTGTGGGCGTTTGACTTGAACTTGGAGCTGGTGGATCGTTTTTCCCTCCTGCTGCGCGGGCTCACAGCCTGGGTGCGACTCTTGCTGCTAAGCTCACCACACAGCGGGCTTAGTGAGCAGTTTCTCCTGTTTGTGATTTTTGTTTGGAAGAAAGATTTTGCCGTCCCTTCCTTTCCGGGAGAAAGACAGGAAAATTAGTTTCTTACCTGATAATTTTCGTTCCTGTAGTACCAAGGATCAGTCCAGGACACCTGGGTTGTGACCCCGCACCAGTAGATGGAGACAGATCAAAACTTGTGGGCGGAGCCATATATGCTCCTGTGCCAGTCACAGCCCCTCAGTCATACGTAATGTCAAAGTAGACAAAAAACAGAACAACCAAACTAAATAACTAACCTTAACAGGGAGCCATTCAAGGACCCCCAACCGGAACAGAACCCCAAAACGAGGGAGCAAAGCAATAACCGGAATAGTTAACAAAAGAGATGAGCGGACTCTCCGATTCTTCACAACAGCACGGGCGGGATCCTGGACTGATCCTTGGTACTACAGGAACGAAAATTATCAGGTAAGAAACTAATTTTCCTTTCCCTGTACGTACTAGGATCAGTCCAGGACACCTGGGATGTACCAGAGCTAAATTACCGAGGGTGGGAAGCAGAGAGTCCCGCTCGGAGTACCCTCTCTCCAAAACCCCCGGAATCCGCAGCCTGAACATCCAACCGATAGTGTCTAATGAAGGTATGTAAGGACTTCCAGGTAGCTGCCCTACAAATCTCTTGAGGCGAAACCTGAGAAGATTCCGCCCAAGACGCAGCATGAGCTCTTGTCGAATGAGCCCTGAGACCGTTCGGAATAGGCTTTCCTCGTAACACGTACGCTGAGCCGATGGCCTCTTTAAGCCACCGTGCGATTGTCGTCCTGGAAGCCGGAACTCCTTTCTTTGGGCCCGAGAATAGAACAAAGAGATGATCCGACACCCGGAAAGGGTTAGTGACTTCTAGATAACGGAGGAGAACCCTCCGCACATCCAACTTCCGCAATTCTTTCCATTGCGGGTCCGAATATTCAGTACCTGCGAAAGCAGGAAGCTCAATAGACTGGTTCAAATGAAACGGTGACACCACTTTTGGCAAAAAAGACGGAACCGTCCGCAGGGAAACTCCCGTATCTGAAATCCGCAGGAATGGCTCCCGACAAGACAAAGCCTGTAATTCCGAGACTCTCCGAGCCGAGGTAATCGCAACCAGGAAAACGGTCTTTAAAGTAAGATCCTTAATAGTAGACCGTTTTAAGGGTTCGAACGGAGCCGTAGACAAAGAAGAAAGGACCCAATTAAGATTCCAGGAGGAACATGGATAATGTAGTGGTGGACGAAGATGTTTAGCCCCCCGAAGAAAACGAGAGACATCGGGATGCAGGGCCAGAAAGGAACCGCGAACCTTACCCCGCAGACAACCAATCGCTGCCACTTGTACACGAAGGGTACTACAAGAAAGCCCTTTGGCTAGACCGGCCTGAAGAAAAGCCAGAATATCAGAGATGGAAGCGGAAATGGGATCTAGCCCTCGGCTGATACACCACTCCTCAAAAACTACCCAGACACGTACATAAGCCAAGGACGTAGACTGCTTTCTGGACCGCAGTAACGTGGCTACCACCGCATCTGAATAGCCTTTTTTCTTTAGACGTTGCCTCTCAAAAGCCATGCCGCGAGACAGAAGTGATCCGCATCCTCCAAACAAACGGGGCCCTGACGAAGAAGCCCCGGAAACCCCTGTAGCCGAAGGGGAGCATCCACTGACAGCTGAACGAGATCCGCAAACCAAGGGCGCCGTGGCCACTCCGGCGCTACCATGATCACGTTGGACGGGTGCAACTCTATGCGCCTTAAGATCTTGCCTATCATTGGCCACGGAGGGAATACGTACAACAACACGTTGGTTGGCCAAGGAAGAACCAGCGCATCGACGCCCTCGGCACCTCGCTCCCGACGTCGACTGTAAAACCGAGGAGCCTTCGCGTTGTGCCACGTGGCCATCAGGTCCATGTGGGGCAGCCCCCACCGATCGCAAATGAGATGAAAGGCATCTTCCGTCAGCTCCCATTCTCCGGGTCGAGGTGGTGTCGACTGAGGAAGTCCGCCTGAACATTGTCGACCCCGGCTATGTGAGATGCTGCTATGGAGTTGAGATGGCACTCTGCCCAACTCATCAGAAGCTTTGCCTCTTCCGCCACAAGTGGACTTCTTGTCCCTCCTTGGCGATTGATGTATGATACTGTTGTTGCATTGTCCGACAACACACGGACCGCCTTCCCTTGGACCAACGGGAGGAAGGCTTGCAGAGCCAGGCGCACCGCTCTGGTTTCCAGACGGTTGATGGACCACTGCGACTGGACGGAGGACCATCGGCCCTGTACCGACTTGTCTAGGCAGACCGCTCCCCAACCGGAGAGACTGGCATCCATCGTCACCACTGTCCAGTCGGGGACCAACAGAGACACTCCGCAAAAGAGATGGCCCGGATCGAGCCACCAGTGAAGACTCTCCCGTGCCTGAGTCGTGAGTGGAAGTGGTAGGTGGAACTCTTCTGATACCGGCTTCCATCGGGAGAGCAACGCAAATTGTAATGGTCGCAGATGAGCAAAAGCCCAAGGAACCAACGCCAGTGTGGACGCCATAGATCCCAGAACCGTCAGATAATCGCGAACCAGCGGCAGCTGAAGACTTAATAATCGACGCACTTGACACTGAAGCTTGCGTGCACGATCCGCGGACAGAAAAACCTTGCCCTGCTTCGTGTCGAAAAGAGCTCCCAGGTATTCCAAGGACTGGGTAGGAACAAGCTGACTCTTGTTGAGATTGACAACCCAACCTAAGGTCTGCAACAACTGAAGGACTCTGGCCACCGCCTGACGGCAACGGGTCTCGGACTTGGCCCGAATCAGCCAATCGTCCAAGTAGGGGTGTACCAGGAACCCCTCTCGTCGAAGATGAGCCGCCACTACTACCATTACCTTTGTAAATGTTCGCAGAGCTGTGGCGAGGCCGAAGGGAAGAGCCCGAAATTGGTAGTGTCTGCCCAAGATGCAAAATCTGAGGAACCTCTGGAAAGACGGCTGAATTCCGACGTGGAGGTACGCCTCCATGAGATCTAAAGAGGCCATGAATTCGCCTGGATGAACTGAGGCAATCACTGACCGAATTGTTTCCATCTTGAAGTGTGGAATGCGCAGACATTTGTTTACCCCTTTGAGATCCAAAATTGGCCGGAACGTGCCGTCCTTCTTTGGCACGATGAAGTAGATGGAATAACGACCTGCGCCTTGCTGATCGGGAGGTACGGGGACGATTGCTCCTAAGTCCTCCAGACGCCTGAGAGTGCTTAGCACTGCCATGGTCTTTTTTGGGCACTTGCAGGGCGACATCAGGAACTTGTCCGTTGGAGTCCGTACAAAATCTAACGCGTAACCGTGCCTTATTACATTGAGGACCCACTGATCGGATGTTATTTTGGTCCATTCCTCGAAAAATAAAGTCAACCTCGCCCCTACGTTTGGAACGGAGGTTCTTGGTTGCCTTAAGGAATGGACCCGCCGTATCTCATTGAGAGGCTTTGGGACCCGTGCCGGACGGGGTGCCTCCCTGTCTGCCGTAACGTTTCCCACGAAAGGACTGTGGCCACGAAGAGGCCCGGGAAGAAGTCGAGCGATAAGAAGGAGCCGAGGACCTCTGAGGACGAGATCTCTTGTTACCTCGAAACCGGGACCTGGACGGATAGGAGGATCGGGCTCTGGACCTGTCTTCTGGGAGTTTAAAAGCTCTGTTCTCTCCAAGAGAAAGCATGAGATCATCCAACTCTTTGCCGAATAACAACTTCCCCTTGAAGGGCAGGGCTCCAAGGTGAGCCTTGGAGGATCCATCCGCCGACCAATTGCGAAGCCAAAGTAAGCGACGCACCGAGACTGCAGAGACCATGGATCTTGCTGAAGTACGTAGTAGGTCATAGAGAGCATCCGCACTATAAGCAATGGCAGCCTCTAGGCGATCCGCCTGCGTGGCCTCTTCAGGAGAAAGACCTGCATTCGCCTGTAGAACTTGGGCCCAGCGCAAACTAGCCCGCATGGCATAGTTGCTACAAATGGCAGCCCGGACTCCCAACGCTGAGACCTCGAAGATCTTTTTGAGCTGCACCTCAAGCTTCCTGTCCTGTATGTCTCTAAGGGCTGTGGCCCCAGTGACCGGAATCGTGGAACGTTTAGTTACCGCCGACACCGCTGAATCCACCTTTGGAAGCCGAAGAAGTTCCAGTGCGTCTTCTGGCAAAGGGTAGAGCTTATCCATTGCCTTAGATACCTTCAGACCTAGTTCAGGAGTATCCCACTCCCGAAACAAAATGTCAGACGCCGAGAAATGGAATGGGAAGGCTACCGCTGGACCAGTGAGTCCTAGCAGGACCGGGTCCATAGTTGCTCCGGGGCGCGAGACTGTCGGTGGGGCTTCAACCCCTAACTCGCTGAGGATTGCCGGGATAAGCGGGGACAGCTCGTCCCTTCGGAAAAGGCGTACCACCTTTGGGTCGTCCCCATCACCGGCTTGCGAAGGTTTGCTCAGCCCTGTTTGGGCAGAATTGTCCCCTGACGCGCCATCGGCCCCCATCAGGGGCTCGTCGGGCGGATCTACCTCATCTTGTGAGGTGGACTCTGATTCTGTATCCTGCGGGATACCTCTTGGTGTCCGAGTTCCTGTCGCAGAGTCATCCCGAGATTTTTTCTTCCTTGGAGTATCCTTTTTAGAGTGTCCATGAAGTTCCTTGCGCCTGCGGCCCTTATATTTTAAAACTTTTCGCAGCAGGAGGGCAAAATCCGCCGAAAAAGACGACCCCGAATCTGAGGAGTCCGATTCCTCGCCAGCCTCATCTGGGGACTCAGCCCCCCCAGCGGAAGCCCCCCCCGAAGGCCGTTGTTGAGGAGATAACTCGGGAGGCGCGGCAGAAACCCCTGCAGGTTCCTGCACAACTTCGTGAACTGAGGCCAAGATGGCCGCCGCTCCTGCACTAAGCGGGAAGGAGTCAGCTGGCGCGATAGAAGCGGCGGGAGTGCACGACGGCGACCGCACCGACCGGGAACGGACCCCCCTACCTGAGTTAGACGGTCCCTCCCCGCCCGGGACGCATGCAGAACAAATTCCCTCACGAGAGAGCCGCGCGCGTGCAGAGCCGCAAGCGCGGCAAGTTGTGCCTCTAGGCATTCTCGCGGCCGCGGCGGGAAAACGTGAAGAAAAAATGAAAAATAAAATTAAAGAATTGAATGCCGAAAAACTCCCCTCCCCTTGCCGAACCGAGGACCTTTTCTCCCCCCCCCCCCCCCCCCCCCCGGCGAAGAAGAAACGGAGAGCCGGCACAAACAAAAGAATTTAAAAACACTTTTTTTTTTTTTTTTTTTTTTTTTAAATCAAACCTGCCGCTGTCCAGGGTCCTGGGGTTCCTGCTCCTGTTGGGGGTGAGTGAACCGGGCTCCCCGGTGTCACCCCTGACGCTGCTGCTTTAGTAGTTCGGGTCCTCGACCCTCAGCAGTGGCCTCAACCAGGGGGGGATGGTCCTCTCAGAACTTTCCCACCCCCCTGGGAGGCAGGACGGACAGCTTCTTTAAACTACTCTAAGTAGAAGTAGAATAAAAAATACAAACTGAGCTTAAAATAAACAAAATAAGTAAAATAACCCTGACTAAAACTAAGTATCAGTCCTCAGGGCACCCAGAGGCTGTGACTACACCTGCACCACCTACTGGAGACAGAGTAAGACTGAGGGGCTGTGACTGGCACAGGGGCTTATATGGCTCAGCCCACAAGTTTTGATCTGTCTCCATCTACTGGTGCGGAGTCACAACCCAGGTGTCCTGGACTGATCCTAGTACGTACAGGGAAAGGAGGCGCCACACGTCCTGGATGGAAGCCTCCGTTCCTTTGGGCCTTGGATACGTTTTGTTAGGGAAGGAGTTGATCTCTTTAGTGACTGCAGGTTGCCTTCTGGTTTCAGAAACATTTCAGGCCCCCGGCCTGGCAGACTCAGTGCCGACGCGGCAGAAATAGTTGGAGGAGTGAGTGCCAGGTTAATTAGGAGGAGAAGAGGAGCATTGAGTTACCCATCTGGTGCTCAGCCAGTGGAGACAGAGAGGAGGTGCCCACAAGATACAGAAAGGTGAGAGGAGTGGAATAGAGTGGTGCCAGATGTTCATAATCTGGTGCTCAGCCAGTGGAGACAGAGAGGAGGTGCCCACAAGATACAGAAGGGTGAGAGGAGTGGAATAGAGTGGTGCCAGATGTTCATAATCTGGTGCTCAGCCAGTGGAGACAGAGAGGAGGTGCCCACAAGATACAGAAAGGTGAGAGGAGTGGAATAGAGTGGTGCCAGATGTTCATAATCTGGTGCTCAGCCAGTGGAGACAGAGAGGAGGTGCCCACAAGATACAGAAAGGTGAGAGGAGTGGAATAGAGTGGTGCCAGATGTTCATAATCTGGTGCTCAGCCAGTGAAGACAGAGAGGAGGTGCCCACAAGATACAGAAAGGTGAGAGGAGTGGAATAGAGTGGTGCCAGATGTTCATAATCTGGTGCTCAGCCAGTGGAGACAGAGAGGAGGTGCCCACAAGATACAGAAAGGTGAGAGGAGTGGAATAGAGTGGTGCCAGATGTTCATAATCTGGTGCTCAGCCAGTGGAGACAGAGAGGAGGTGCCCACAAGATACAGAAAGGTGAGAGGAGTGGAATAGAGTGGTGCCAGATGTTCATAATCTGGTGCTCAGCCAGTGGAGACAGAGAGGAGGTGCCCACAAGATACATAAAGGTGAGAGGAGTGGAATAGAGTGGATGCCAGATGTTCATAATCTGGTGCTCAGCCAGTGGAGACAGAGAGGAGGTGCCCACAAGATACAGAAAGGTGAGAGGAGTGGAATAGAGTGGTGCCAGATGTTCATAATCTGGTGCTCAGCCAGTGAAGACAGAGAGGAGGTGCCCACAAGATACAGAAAGGTGAGAGGAGTGGAATAGAGTGGTGCCAGATGTTCATAATCTGGTGCTCAGCCAGTGGAGACAGAGAGGAGGTGCCCACAAGATACAGAAAGGTGAGAGGAGTGGAAGAGTGGATGCCAGATGTTCATAATCTGGTGCTCAGCCAGTGGAGACAGAGAGGAGGTGCACACAAGATACAGAAAGGTGAGAGGAGTGGAATAGAGTGGTGCCAGATGTTCATAATCTGGTGCTCAGCCAGTGGAGACAGAGAGGAGGTGCACACAAGATACAGAAGGGTGAGAGGAGTGGAATAGAGTGGTGCCAGATGTTCATAATCTGGTGCTCATCCAATCAATAGTACAATCCCTTTTAAACTGGCAGGCTTTCCCAGTTATTCTTCACTGTTAAATTACTATCTCCTTTTCTTCTGTTCCAAGTTGAAATATGTCCCTGTTTTATTGTAACTGCAATTTTCCCTTCTTTTAGCACTTGTTAATGTTTTTTATCACTTTATTGTTGTTCACTCCTTGTTATTTGTAAACCGGCATGATGCGATTCCCTTCGCGAATGCCGGTATAGAAAAGACTCAAATAAATAAATAAATAAATAAGATACAGAAGGGTGAGAGGAGTGGAATAGACTGGATGCCAGATGTTCATAATCTGGTGCTCAGCCAGTGGAGACAGAGAGGAGGTGCCCACAAGATACAGAAGGGTGAGAGGTGTGGAATAGAGTGGTGCCAGATGTTCATAATCTGGTGCTCAGCCAGTGGAGACAGAGAGGAGGTGCCCACAAGATACAGAAGGGTGAGAGGTGTGGAATAGAATGGTGCCAGATGTTCATAATCTGGTGCTCAGCCAGTGGGGACAGAGAGGAGGTGCCCACAAGATACAGAAGGGTGAGAGGAGTGGAATAGACTGGATGCCAGATGTTCATAATCTGGTGCTCAGCCAGTGGAGACAGAGAGGAGGTGCCCACAAGATACAGAAAGGTGAGAGGAGTGGAATAGACTGGATGCCAGATGTTCATAATCTGGTGCTCAGCCAGTGGAGACAGAGAGGAGGTGCACACAAGATACAGAAGGGTGAGAGGTGTGGAATAGAGTGGTGCCAGATGTTCATAATCTGGTGCTCAGCCAGTGGAGACAGAGAGGAGGTGCACACAAGATACAGAAGGGTGAGAGGAGTGGAATAGAGTGGTGCCAGATGTTCATAAGGGGAGCTGTATGTAAAAGAGAGGAAGCTTGCCAGCTAGAAAGCAGGAAGATGCAGTGAGAAAGCAGGGAGCACACAATTGTACTGAATGCTTTACATTTTGGATGCAACCAGAAAGAAACGTGCAGTGCACCACCTTATTTCAAGGACTATTTATTGTCCCAGCACAGATAAGGGACATCGCAGACTCTGCACCAGGGTTGGAAGTGAGTGAGTCAGAGACTCAGCCCTGGTACCGAGTGTGAGTCCTTGTGCTCACATGAAACCAGGGGAGGGGGCAGTGACTCATTTCACGTTCTGGCCTCAAAACAGCTGGTAATCGAGTGGCTCTGCAGCACATCTCTGAGCTAAGGGAGCTCCTCAGCAACTGGTTCTGCACTAGAGATGTGAATCGTGTGATCGATCGTCTTAACGATCGATTTCGGCTGGGAGGGGGAGGGAATTGGATCGTCGCAGTTTGGGTTTTTTAAATATCGTGTAAATCATGTAAATCGTGTAAATCGAAAACCGGCACACTAAAACATCCCTAAAACCCACCCCGACCCTTTAAAATAAATCCCCCACCCTCCCGAACCCCCCCAAAATGCCTTAAATTACCTGGGGTCCAGAGGAAGTGTCCCGGTGTGATCTTTTACTCTCGGACCTCCGACGTCAGGAGCGTAGGAGCGTAGGAGATCGCTCCCGGACCCCCGCTGGACCCCCAGGGACTTTTGGCCAGCTTGGGGGGGCCTCCTGACCCCCACAAGACTTGCCAAAAGTCCAGCGGGGGTCCAGGAACGACTTCCTGCAGTCAAATCGTGTTGCCGTACGGCCGGCGCCATTTTGCGCAAAATTGTGTTGCCGGCCGTACGGCAACACGATTCGACTGCAGGAGGTCATTCCGGACCCCCGCTGCACTTTTGGTAAGTCTTGTGGGGGTCAGGAGGCCCCCCCAAGCTGGCCAAAAGTCCCTGGGGGTCCAGCGGGGGTTCGGAACGACCTCCTGCAGTCGAATCGTTTTTCCGAACGGAAAAACGATTCACGGTAGGAGATCGTTCCGGACCCCCGCTGGACTTTTGGCAAGTCTTGTGGGGGTCAGGAGGCCCCCCCAAGCTGGCCAAAAGTCCCTGGGGGTCCAGCGGGGGTCTCCTACGCTCCTGACGTCCAGCGGGGGTCTCCTACGCTCCTGACGTCGGGGGACAAAAAACAAAATGGCGCCGGCGCTACCTTTGACCTGTCATATGACAGGTCAAAGGTAGCGCCGGCGCCATTTCTACAACGCACGGAGGACCGAGAGTAAAAGATCACACCGGGACCCTTCCTCTGGACCCCAGGTAATTTAAGGCATTTTGGGGGGGTTCGGGAGGGTGGGGGATTTATTTTAAAGGGACGGGGTGGGTTTTAGGGTTGTTTTAGTGTGCCGGTTTTCCCGCCCTCCCCCTTCCCCCGATTTACGATTTTTTAACGATAAATCGGGGGAATTGTTATTGTATCGCGGCTCTAACGATTTTTGACTTTTAAAATATATCGGACGATATTTTAAATCGTCAAAAAACGATTCACATCCCTATTCTGCACCGCTCATCATGTGAGGCTGCAGATCCTAGAAACAACGGGGAAGGAGCATGTTCCTCAGCAGGGACTCAAAACCTCACATCTGCTTCTCTCAGCCAAGAGCAAAGGAAACATGGGGAGCGTGCAGGGAGGGGACTTTCGCACGTGATAGACTTCAACCACATTTTAAAGCAAACTTTGCTTTGGAAATCCTCAAGGAACTGGCCCAGTACGCACACAAATTACCTCACACAACGTGACACCTGCTCTTCACCTGTCTGGGGTAACTTATGCAAATTCTTTCTAAAATAAAAAGTCTCAGCTCCGTCCCCAGAATTCATCGTCCCAGCAAGCGTAAACGTGCGTGCGACGTGCTCACTTTACATGCAGTGAACCCCGGCTGAGAAGAGACTTACACGGCTAAATGGGCCATTCTTAAAGGCATTTACCTCTGTGCATTAAGAGGAGGGGCTCCCAGGGAGGGGGGGGGGGGAGCATATTCTACATTTTCAGCTCTCTGCACGTCCTTTCCCTGTCCTAATGCAGGTGCAAACAGAGACACACAAAGCAAAGGTGGCTGCTTTCACACTGAAAACAGATGCAAAGCCTGCACCCATGGATTCTGAAAATTGCTCCATAATGATGTGGAATAAAATTAGACAAAGCAAAACTGAATGCATCTCAGTGTATGAGACGTGAATGGCTTAACGGTCACAGTAAGAAACTCCCTCAGGACACCGGCCACAGTCCTCCTTACATCCCACCCTAGCTCGGGATTCTGGCCCAGGGAGGATCATGCAAACCTGCAGGTCCAGGGGGGTGAGGGAGGCCCAGGGGAGCAGAGAGGAAGCCGGCCTAAGAGAGGGCATATTATGTTTCTTGCTTGAGTACTATAAGCATCACTAGCACTCAAAAACAATTCTGTTTTAAATCCCAAACACCGCCAAAGTATTTCTATAGATTAGTTGAGGACCTTCATAAACACCCGTACTTTGGTGTGACTGACCGACTTCATAAACACCCGTACTTTTACTGTGACTGACAGACTTCATAAACACCCGTACTTTTACTGTGACGGACAGACTTCCTAATTACTAGGTATCCCTTATTATGGACACTGTATCAAATACTACTATTAAGAATCTGCAACTGGACAATTATCTTGGAGCTCAAAAATTCACTTTATTTCATATATTTATTTGGCATTGCTTATTTTTATATTTATTGCTACGTTAAATAGTTATACCTCTTATATATAAAATATTATATTTCTTTATTTATTACCAGTTAAACTATTATCACTTTATTTAGTACTATGTTAAATTGTCAACCAGTTATTCTGTTCCATATGTTCTACGGTTCCATGTAAAGCTCCGCTCTCTGTTGAGCAGTTCTTCGTTTTATGTAAACCGGAGTGATTTGTAGTCTCTACAAGAACTTCGGTATATAAAAATGAAAAATAAATAAATAAATAAATAATGTTTCATGCACCATTCAGCACTCATGGGTCATTTTTAATCAGCGGTCCCCTGTGTCCACTTTCTTCCTGTAGCTTTCCTTTTTTTACTTGCATATAAAAAGTGCCACATGAACCATCCCATAGATCATCAAATGAAACTTTTTTAACCATTTTAACTCTGTTCAGCTATCGATACATGGGCCTTTTGTTATAATCCACTTCATCATGTTTGAATTTTGTGACGTCAGTTATATTTAGATCCGCTCTAAATTTCTCCAGGGTTTTCTGAAAACCAGTCAAAGAGGTTTGAAAGTTTCTACTACAGTTTCTTTTTTCAATTGTTCCACAATATTCGATGACTCTTCCCAAAATTGCTCTAGCACCTTTCCTGCTTGGTCTATAGGTGAAAGCATCAAGTCCATCAAGCATTTATTGAGAATCGTTGAGTGTTTGTCAAGGAATCTTTCAGCTTTTATGATCTCTACAAATGAAGAATTCTGTTGCAAGTTGTGATTGATGTATCACATACGTATGTGTGCTTTTCAGAACGTTGTGCTGAAACAAGCTCGCCGAAACGAGTATCGCCATTTTAGTAACGAGAAATACATTGATGGTGGAATTACAAAGGTTGGCCCCTGATGCAGCGTGTAAAAGAGGTGATATCACGTCGGGCATTCTGTTCATCCTTAATCATAATCAGCTCGATACAGTAACATTCAGTTGAAGATTTCTCGTCTGTAACGAGCTCGCTGCGCACAATTCGGACACGTAAGGCAAACCAGCGATACAGTCTCCAGTTTCGCGCGTCCGTAGCGCTTCTTAAAACAGACGCGTAACCCTTCCCCACCCGGCATGTAAATGAACGAATTAGCTGTATAATGAAGGAATTAGCTATTCCCCTCCGATACCGTAACGCGCGCTCAGGTTATCTCATTAGTAACGCACTGTTTTGCCGCGGCCGTAACGTGTTAGTTTACTGCCTCCCCCTAGTAGGAGTTAGGACTGTGAGTCTAGTAACAAATCCATCGACACCGCTTAAGACACTCAAAAACAATAAAACACAATAAAAAAAAAAAGCGATACAGAGATGATCGAGAAAATGTAATGATGTGGGACACATAAAACCTGTCAGAAAAAAAAATAAAAATTTTTAAATACCTGTCGGAGGGCCGCGTGGGTCCAGGCGGCCGGCGGCCGGCGGGAGCAGGGTGGTCGCGTGTTAAATCTAGGCCGCGGGCGGGTGGGCGCCTGTTCCAGGCAGCAGCGGCGGCGGGGGGACACACGTTAGTTCGAGACGGCCGGTGGGCGGCGGGTGGTCGCATGTTAAATCTAGGCCGGGTCCGCACAGGCGCACATTCATTCACTGCCGGGGGCAGTGAATGAATGCGCGCCTGTGCGACCCCTGCGATTCGGCGCTCAAGGCAGTCACATGCCGTGACGTCACGGCATGTGACTGCCTTGAGCGCCGAATCGCAGGGGTCGCATTCATTCACTGCCGGTGGGGGCTGCCCCGGCAGTGAATGAATGCGCGCCTGTGCGACCCCCTGCGATTCGGCGCTCAAGGCAGTCACATGCCGTGACGTCACGGCATGTGACTGCCTTGAGCGCCGAATCGCAGGGGTCGCATTCATTCACTGCCGGTGGGGGCTGCCCCGGCAGCCCCCACCGGCAGTGAATGAATGCGCGCCTGTGCGACCCCTGCGATTCGGCGCTCAAGGCAGTCACATGCTGTGACTGCCTTGAGCGCCGAATCGCAGGGGTCGCACAGGCGCGCATTCATTCAGGCGGAGGAGCCGGCTGCTTTCACCGCCGGCTCCTCCGCCTGGATGAATGAATGCGCGCCTGTGCGACCCGGCCTAGATTTAACACGCGACCACCCGCCGCCGCCCACCCGCCGGCCGTCTCGAACTAACGCGTGTCCACTCGCCCCCGCCGCCGCCGCCTGGAACAGGCGCCCACCCGCCCGCGGCCTAGATTAAACACGCGACCACCCGGCTCCCGCCGCCGCCCGCCAGCCGCCTGGACCCACGCGGCCCTCCGACAGGTATTTAAAAATATTTTTTTTTTGAACACTCAGGTTTTTAGATATTTGTGGTATTTTTTTTTTCACTTCATGGTGCCTGTCATTTCAAATGTCATTTGAAATGACATTTGAAATGACAGGTACCAGCGCACCCTGGTTACTGTATAGGCGCTGTATTAAGCGCCTATACAGTAAAATGGGTTACGCGGGCATAACCCTTCCCTAACGCTTTAAAGCCGCGGCATGCATTTGCATGCGATTAGAGGAGAGTATCGGGGAGTTAGTGAAGAGAACTGTGCGTGCGGGGAGGAAGGGTGCGCCTGACACTACCGCACTGTTATTACCGCGGCCTTACAGGATCGACCCGAAAGGGAAGTAACTTTTAGGGACGTGCATTCATTTTGAACGAATGCGCAATCCACAACGTATAGGTTCCTATTCGTTGCATTCGTGGGGTTCCGAAACATATGGCGAACCCCCATGAATGCAATGTATCACTAACGAATAAAATTCCCACCCTCCAGACCCCCCCAAAACTTGCCAAAAGTCCATGATGGTCCAGCGGGGGTCCGACCTATGGCACTGGTAGCCCCTGTGATATAGTAAGGGCAAAGGCTATTGGCGCCATTTTGAATACTGGCAGCTGACGGCCTGAGTGCAGGAGAATGCTCCAGGACCCCCGCTGGACCACCAGGGACTTTTGGCAAATCTTGGGGGAGTCAGGAGGGTGGGGGGTTGTAGTTAATTAAATTTAAAGGGTTGGGATGGGTTGGTTTTTTTTTTTAACTTTAATGGGAAACAAATACCATACGTAACTAATGGATGAATCGGGGTCCCCCGAAAACGGATGTAATGGATTTGGGTCCCGACGAATATGAATACCAAATCGAACGTATCCGTCCCTGCTGCACATCCCTAGTAACTTTTACACTTTTCCACCTTTTATATGCAAGTAAAAAAGGAAAGCTACAAGAAGAAAGTGAACACAGGGGACCGCTGATTAAAAATGACCCATGAGTGCTGAATGGTGCATGGGTGTTATGAAGGTCCTCAACTAATCTATAGAAATACTTTGGCGGTGTTTGGGATTTAAAATAGAATTATTTTTTAATGCTTTTGGTATTTACGTGTGCATTTGATATAAAGAATCCTATTTTTCTGTAGTGATGACTGAATACTACCAGAAGAGAAAGGTGAGCTGCATTTGTTCTCTGTTTTGCTTTCACTATAAATAAAAGAGCACATAAGGAAACAGCCAGAGTCTGCCTCCTTTGTTTTCCTGGCTGTTTCCCAAGCCACTATTTCTCAAGTTAACGCATATGGTGGTAGACGTGGGATCTCTTGCCTAAGTGGGAAGCACTGGCGGAAGCTAAAAACCCTACAATATTTTGTCTTCTTTTTTTTTTCTGGTGCCTCCTAGTTCCACTCAACCAACTGAAGCCACAACAGGCCAAGGGGATTAGCCTTGTCTATACAGTCAGGGGTCAAGCAATGAGTCAGAGCTGGACAGGCATGTAGTTTTTTTGGGTTTTCCCTCTCCTTCCATGGAGAGTTGACCCATTCGGTAGCCACTTAGAAAACAGAGAGGATGAAGCAACTGATCCAGGTCCTTACTACAGGGCAGCAGCAATTGCAGAACGCCCTACAAGCTCAAACTGACCAGCAGAAGGTGCTGCGAGAACACCTTCTGCAGCAAAACACAGTGCTAGCTCAGTTAGCACAGGCTGTGCAGACCACTGTGACCAAGATACTCCAGGTGAATCTGTTACCTCACATCCTATTTAAAAAGAAGGCAGATGAGGACCTGGAAGTCGCCTATCAGCTTGGCCTCAAGCTAATTGAACTACTTATTTGGCTAACTTGCTCACGATAGAGGTCCAGTGGCTTTCCAAGCAGCCAACCCGGATGGGAGGGCTACTTATGTGGAAGTCAAGGCCACTATCCTGGAGAGAGCTGGGTATACATCAGAAACATACTGGCAGCAATTCCAGCAGGGATTACTGCAGTCCAAGGAGAGCACCCAAAATATGTTTTATCGCCTGAAGGATGCTGGCTAGAAGTGGCTACAACAGGAGGCAAAGACTGGCCTTGAAGTAGCCCAACGGGTACTTCTAGAACAATTCTTAGATGGGCTTGACTGGCCCGTATGGAATTAGGTCTGCTGACAAACAGGACTCATGTTGGAAAGAGCTTTAGAAGAGGCGGACGCCTTTCTCCAGGCACAATTAATGCCAGACTTAGTAAGGCAGCTAGAAAGACAGCCCATAGAAACTCCCTGATGAAGCACAGAGAGTGGAGGTTCCCAGAAGCGTCCCTCAGAGGTGGATATCTCATCTTCCCTACACAGAACATAGGCCACAGTCTCTTCCACATGCTTTAACGGTGGTCGAAGAGATCATTTGGCAAGGGACTGTCGATTTGAGGAACCTGGAGTTATGGACATCAGTTTAGTGACACAGACAGCACTAGAATGTAAAGTCTATGGGGATAAAGGAAAAACTCCAAAGCATGAAAAATCCTCATCCTGGAAGAAGAAATGGACCTCTGGGAGTTCAAACCACCCATTAAACGAAACAATGGATAATTTTTCTTTCTGTGCCCTCTATGTGGGGAATGGTTATCAGAAGGACTGCTGTCCATTTGGAAAGCCTAAAATGAAGATCCCTTGAGAAGAATGACTGAAGATAAAGGCAAACCCACCCAGCAGGCCTGCTATTTTTGTAAGACAGTGGACCACACCAATGAAGAGGGCTTGTGGTTAAAAGACAAGGAGTGCGAATGCAAGCTGGAGGAACCGTGCAAGGTGGAGCAGGGGGCAGTAGCAGAACCCCAGAATGAAAATGAGAAATGGGAATAGGACTGGGTGAACACGTTCACAAAACTGCAACACTGTGGCTTAGTGGATATTCCTCATCATCGTTATAAGGAATTCGTGATCCAGGCTGAACTGGATGAAGTTCCCACCCAAGCTTTGGTGGATTCAGGGTCTGACAAGAATCTAGTTCATGAGGACCTCCTCCAAAAAGAGTGCATCAATCACAAAATAAAAGAAACACTTATCTGCATACATGGGGACAACCCAAACAGTCCGGTCCTGCTGGTGACCTCGGCACATCAAGCCATTATGGAAGGAAGAGTTCTTCCCGAGCTCCATACCTGATTGCTCTAGAGTGAGATTGTCCCCAATTTATGGTCCTGAGGGACCAGCTCACAGGGCAGTCCACCCAGGGGTGGGTCCTCAGTCAGGAGGAGCCAGGAATTAGCCCAGGTATGGCTGGTCCCCTGGCCTGACAAGGCCAAGCTGTGGGGTGAGGGAGCATATAAGAAACTCCCAGCTGCAGCTATCTGTACCGGTCCCCCTTAACTCCCAACCTACCAAGTGATTCTGGGCTAGGGTGGATCACAGTAAACTGGGAATAAGAGACCAGGGTCCAGGGGGGTGAGGGAAGTCCTGGGGAGCAGAGAGGAAGCCATCCTAAGAGAGGACATAGTAAGGTGAATTTTAAAAGCCCTATTTGCGCCAAAGCCGAGAGATACACACAGAAGTCATGCATGTATGTGCCGCACAAATTTTATAAGGCACGCGAGTACACGCATAGCTCCTGGTATGCACACAGAATTTGTTCTTAAGAAACTGGCGGGATCTGGGCATGGTCTGGGTGGGCATGGGCTTTCCAGGAATTTTTAATGAAGCTAGCGTGTGAATACTTTACGTGCACAAGCGCGTGCCAGGGTCCCCTACCATGCAACTTTAGTTCTGCTATGGATGGCGTGCAAGTTGTAAAATAAAAAAAATCTAGGCTAATCAGCAGAGTTTAATGGTCAGGGCTAACAGGGGAAAAGAGAGGCTAATTAACTAGGGGGTTTAGGAAATCGTATCCTTTACCTGGGTGAACTGGGAATTTATTTATTTTATTTATTTATTTATTTATAGGTTCTTTTATACCGAGGAACGTAAAGGAATACATCACCTCGGTTTACAGTGAAACAATAATTTAGCAACCAGCTTTACATATAACAGTTTAAAACAGTAAAAAAAAGTGAACTGGGGAAACTGGTAATTGCGTCCGCGTGCGTATCTACTAAAATCCCCTCACTTACGCAGTAGAGGTGGCCTTTGTGCACACGTGCTATATATATATAATTGTGCGCACATGTACGCGTGCACAGCCTATTTTATATCGTGTGTGTACATAGGCGCGTATCTTATAAAATGGCCACGTTCACTGGTGCAAGCCGGCATACACATGTACAAATGCGCCCGTGCGGCTGTTTAAAAGTTACCGTCCCCATGTTTAATGCTTGAGTGCTACCAGAGGAGTAAGGCAAGCTGCATTTGTGTTCTGTTTTACTTTCACTACAAATAAAAGTGCTCGTAAGACTGCCTCCTTTGTATTTCCTGCTATTGTCCAAGTTACCACAGAGCCTTTCACATCCAGCTCACGGGTTCAAATCAAATTCAGCTTGGTAATGACTACAAATCGTAAAGCCATTAGGTGGCTAATGTGAAAAGGATTGGTGGGCTGAGTTCGGCTCCCGGTGGATAGCCATCCCCAGCACAATTGACACTAATTAACACCATTGTTGGAAGTCTCATTGGAAGGCCAAAGACTGAACAGGCATGGAGAGCAAATTACCCTCCCATCCCTGGAGCTGGTGCCTCCAGAGCAAGCTTTAGACATATTGGCAGGGGAAGCTTGCTTTGACCCTACCTATGCTGTACTGGTTCTGTGGATTTTGCTTTCTCTTTAGACAACAATCTACCTGAACAGATGACACCAGCATCCTCCGAGTGATCACAGTTATGCACATTCCAATCGCTGTGGTGGCACTGGAACAAGCTGGATTCATTTCCAGCACATACTACTTCGTCCAGGAAGATATTACCAGAGCCTTCACCAAAATGGGCATTTCCAGGAGCACCAATGGCTGAGCCACAGCCCAGCTGTCTGCACACCACCTGGGCATCGGACATGTCCCAGCCATCATCACACACTGTTCCAAAGGCTCCAGCATTGTAAACTTCAACACGCCCGGCACATCGGTTCCCCGCGTTTACGAGGCGCAGTCCTGGCTGAGTGTCTAAAGATGCAGAAAAAAGACAGAACATTAGCAAAGGTAATAGTGACAAATATTCTGTGATATGTCATGACAGGGCTGATGAAGTCAGAAGTACCGATAAAGACTAAATGGTAATCTCTTGCTGTCCTCTTTGACCAATGTAATTTTGACTTTCCAGATAAAAATGTTTAATGGATTTTATAAGAATATGCAAATTTGCTGAGTGCATGCTGTATTGGAGTGGAGCAGGCTAAAATTCATGGACTGGCGTTGCTGTAACTATTTGGTCTACCTGCTGTTATTCATATCGTTCACCCATGTCGACGTGTCATGCAACAGCTTTTGGACTCTTCCACCTGAGAAGCGGGGGAGGGAGCTTTCCCTGAAATCTATATTATAAAACACCAGGGGACAATCACTCAATCAAATTAGTCCCTCCTCTTGGACTCTTCCATTTAAGGGGAATTTCCCTACTTGACACCATGTCAACCATCGGATTCAAACAAATAGTCAACGCACCGACTCAGAAATCTGGACATACTCTTGACCTTATATTTATTAACAACAAAGCATCACTCACCAACAACCCCCTCATAACAACTAACATCCCATTGTCTGACCACAAGCTCATTCAAACCACACTTCAACTGGAAACCAAACACACATAAACCAACAGCAACAAAAAAAGTATATCAAATTCCCCAAACCATGCTCCAGTGAAGACCTCAAAAAAACCCTCCCCACCGCCTTAAAATCTCTGAACCTCAACACAGCCATAAACTCATGGCTCATCATCAACGCTGACATCACCTAATCATCACTAAAGAAATCAAAACGGAGAACCCCCACAAAGTGCCTTGGTACAAACATGAGCTGAAAAACATCAAGAGATTACTCAGACAAGCTGAACAAAAATGGAGAAAAGACCCAACCCCACCCCACCTGGACAAATACAGAACAATACTCCACATCTACAAAGCCAACACAGACAAGGCCAAACGTGAATACTATGCAATGAAAATCCACGATCACCAATACAACCCAAGAGCCCTCTTCAACTTCGTCTCCAAACTGACACAACCTATCCAAGCCCCAACCTCCACAGAAAATACCTCAAATACATGCGACAAACTAGTCCAGTTCTTCTTGGACAAAACCACCAAACTAATAACATCCACTCCCCAAACAACGAAGGAAATAATGAACCCCCAGCCCATGACAGTCCCCACATGGACCAACTTTGAACCCACCGCCTCTACTGAGGTAAAATCTATCATACAAAAAATAAACCCAGCCACCCATCCCCTCAATCCCATACCAATTAAAACCCTGAAGCTAATTCCAGAAATCATCGCCAAACCTATAGCAGATATCATCAACACATCTCTAGAGCAAGGTAACTTCCCTGAAGCCCTGAAATGTGCTGTCATCAAACCCATATTCAAAAAACCTCACCTTGATGCAGCCGACCCCACCAGCTTTAGACCCATATCTAACCTCTCTTTCATATTAAAAATTCTAGAAAAAAATTGTAAAGCATCAACTCTTCGAACACCTGGAAACCCAGAAAATATTATACCCATCGCAACACAGATTCATGAAAACACTCAGCACGGAGTCACTCCTTTTAACGCTCGCCGACACAGCACTCAGAGGTCTAGACACCGGCCAATCCTACCTTCTGATACATCTACATTAACAGAACTGATGTGCGACACACCAAACTACAGTGAGCAGGCAGTGCAGACATGGGGAGGACTCAGAAGCATGAAAGCAAAACGGACCATACAGCCTATAGTCTTCCCATCCACACCAACTGCTCAGCTCTACAATATCTACCCCACCAAAAGCAGAGCTAGGGTTGCATTGAAAACCCCACCAGTCTTGCTTCCAAATTTTAAAACAAAAGGAGAGAGAGATAGAAATGAACCTATCACAATGGATCAGCTCCCTCTATACACAAGTGCAGGAAAGGGAGAAGCTGATGCGGAGAGACGGCTCGGTTAGTTACTGTAGCTGCCAGAGATCCTCCAGTGCTGCTGCTCCCAATGCTCAGACTGAGTCACATCCAGTGCTCGGTGCATGTTCTCTCCGTCTCACTCAGTCTGGGGATAGGACAGAGACTGGAAGGACTCAGAGGAGGAGATTCAGAAAGGAGAAGTTGAGGAGATGCTATTCCCACACATCAGGCCTCATGCTGTAGCTAGGAAGAAGAGGCATGCATGATTACAAGTTCTCAGGAAAAAGCTCCGACATGTTTAAGAAGCAAAAGCCACTACTGGTGTCTCTTGTTGCTGTGAGGTGCTGAGAGCAGAGCCCAGGTGCAGGTCTGGATTGGAGCATCAGGCAGGGGTGACTTTTCCGTGTGTTGCATTCGTGCCTGTTCTTGCCCTCGCTCCACCCTCTCTACCTTGGTGGCGACTCCCTTCGGGTCTGACGGACAGATACTGCCGCAGCTTCTCCTCGCCGCTTCTCCACGGAATCCCCGGGCTGGCCTGACGCTGTGGATCCGCCATGTTCCTGATGATGTAAAAGCGCGCGCGCTCTAGACTTTGCACCAGTAAGGGCGCGAACCTCGGGGGCGTCCCCCCGTAGTGACGTCATCCGCTTCCAACTTAATAGGTCTTTGCTTGCAACTACGGATCGAGTTAGCAAGGGAAGAAGAACATCTCTCTCTGCTGCTCTGCCTCCACAAACTTACCTAGGGGTACCCGCTCCTCGGGGACCCCGCTCTCTCTTCTTGATTTCAGATTGCTAAGACAGGATCCGGTACTCGCTCCTCGAGGGCCTACGTCCCTCAATGTTTAGAAGACTTCTTACTGCCTGGAAGCGATCGCAGACGTGAACACTGTGAGTTCTATTACAGATAGGAACTGGTACTCGCTCCACGAGGGCCTACCGTATGTTCCTAACCTCTGAAGACTCCCTTCTGTCTAAGACGTTATCGCAGGTACGGAGATTGTGAGTTATATTTTCAGATTGCAGATAGGAACTGGTACTCGCTCCACGAGGGCCCATGTTCCTAAAACCCTTCAAAAACTCTCTTCTATCTCAGAAGCTATCGCATACCTATATCTGGTGAATTACTATTTCATATTGCAGATAGGAACCGGTACTCGCTCCACGAGGGCCCATGTTCCTAAAACCCTTCATCAACTCTCTTCTATCTCAGAAGCTATCACCTACCTATATCCTGTGAATTACTATTACAGATTGCAGATAGGAACCGGTATTCACTCCATGAGGGCCTATGTTCCTAAAACCCTCCAAAGACTCTCTTCTATTCCAGAAGCCATCTCATACACAGATATTGTGAGTTCATATTCCAGACTGCATATAGGAACTAGTACTCGCCTACGGCTCCTGTTCCTGAATATACTGAACACTCTCCGTTGCATAGGAGCCATTACAGATATCTACAGTTGTGAGTGTATCATCTACCACTGGTTATATGTCCAGCATACCCTGTCTACTCACTACCTATAGTCTCTCCTTACAGCCAGCAACTTAGAGATCGTGATTCCAGTATCTGAGGGACTTCAGCCCTGTCGGGCACATCAGCTCACTACTGCCACCTCTGGTGGTTCTACTTCCTGTCTAATAAAGAACTATCTGTGTTTGTCTCAATACTCCAGCCTAGCCAGTTGTCCCTGTCAGGATCTCCACTTGAAGGCGCTGTCATCTGCCATCGGCCCAGGGTTTACTATTTCTACTAAGTGTTACTCCTTACACTAATAGAGCGGTATCATCATCTGCCACTCTGTGGGAGCCAACTCACATCAGACCATATCAGATAGCCTACTCCCCATGAGGATCATACAGGTTGCTGGCTCCTCTTTCTACAGGAACAAAGCATAATACTTTGCCAACTCCTCCCTT
Organism: Rhinatrema bivittatum; assembly: GCF_901001135.1. NCBI lineage: Eukaryota > Metazoa > Chordata > Amphibia > Gymnophiona > Rhinatrematidae > Rhinatrema > Rhinatrema bivittatum. Next base: position 309,434,639 of record NC_042621.1, read on the forward strand.
CTGGGGGAGCAGAGCACTAACAGATTGCTAACCTCCCCTCCTACAGGAGCCAAGCCTATCAGATTGCCAACTCCTCCCCTCGGGAGGAGCTGATCACTATCAGATCGCCAAAAACGAATGACCCAACCGAACCAAAAAAAACCCCATACCTTTCTCTCTAAGAGATGCAGGGCCCAGGGCAAATGAGACTCTGAGGGGCTCAATCCAATTTCAGACCCCTACTCCCCTGGCATAATTATATTCTCTTCCTCTACAACACACACACACACAAAATCATCTTTCCCCTCTCCTTTTCCATATAATCACTTTCCCTCCCCACCCAGCACAATGATCATCTCTCCCTCACCCTAACATCATCTCTCACCACCTGTTGGCATCATCATCATCATCATATTCCCTTCCCTATACACAGGGACGGTAACTTTTAAACAGCCGCATGGGTGCATATATGCACACATATGCTGGCTTGCGCCAAAGGACGTGGCCATGTTATGACGTACACGTGTATATGCGCACATAGTATAAAACAGGCTATATGCACATACATGTGCACACAATTTTATATGGACACACGCATGTGCATGCAAATACTGCCTCTACTGTGTAAGTGGGGGTATTGGAGACTGAACGATGTTTCCCTGGCTGGAGACAGAAAGCCACACTGACTCCAGCTTTTCTAGTGCAGATAAAACTTTATTAAGCAAACACAATACTTCACAAAGGACTTCCTACCTTAGCAGTAGTCACTTACTCACACAGTGGCTGTAGACTGTCTTGCTTCTGGTCAGTGTACACACGTTTCAGGTTTGCCAGAGTGCTTTACAGGAGTTGCCTTCCTCCTGGAGGCATAGGAGCCTCCTGAACTCAGCTGGGCTTGCACTCTTATCCCAGCCCCAGCTGGATCCTGCCCACAGAGTTCTCTCCCTTTGTGGGATTTAAGGTGGACCAGCCATCTAGCCTGGTCCAGCACACACAAAAAAGGGGAAACCCCCCTCCCCCGAGTTTGGACCCATTGGTCCGAGTGTCACTACTTCCCCCTGGATACCACCCAGGGAAGTACAACACACTCCATGCCTCTTCCTCTCTCCTCCTACCAGTTATACTTGGGGATAGGGATCTAGGCTCATGCTCACCCCCATACACTAGGGTTACCCCAGACAACACTGTTAGTACCACCCACTTTGGCCCTCACCCAGCATATCCAACAGTCCTTTATCTGAGTCCATCGGCAGCTCCAGGTTCCACTTGCACTCTAGCAGAACTCCTTGGACTGACTGTGGGACTTGTGGTAAGAGCACTTCACTCCTCTCTGTGATGACTTTTGCTTCCTATGCACCGTCATGACCAGCACCCTCTGGCAACTCCATCACGGCTCTCGCTGACTCCTCTTCAGTGTTTGGGCACCCTACAGGGCCTTCCTCAGGACCTTCTGCAGTGCTAAATTCAGATCTCAATGCAGTGTCCAGCTCAGGCTTTTCCCTGCTGCATTCCTCAAGCCTCTCAGTCTTGCCTCCTTCTGGGCAGTGTGTGTTGCTCTCTCCAGGGTACATTATGACCCCTCTCTCAAGGTTCTTCACCGCCCCAGTCTCTGAGCTTCTCATGGGAGATGTTTCTTGGCTCCCAGCAGTGTTTGAGAACCCTAGAAGACTTTGTCAAGACCTCCTAAAGCATCAATCTCAGGCCTTGCAGCCACGCCCTGGCTCCCAGCAGCACCTCCAACTGCAACTGTGCTCCTTGGTTTCTCAAGAGTGTACTGCAACACTGCATTTAGCTCTTGATCCGTGGACAGCACCCATATTTCAGCTACCATCTCTGTGTCCACTCCTGACTTCGGGGCTCTATGGCCAGCCATTCCTGTCTTAGCCATTCCTCTCTCTTGAGATCTTTGGCATCTAGGAGTGGCTTCAGGCTCTCCCTCGGCACTGCTTCTTGGGCCTGGAGAACTTCCATGAAGTCGTACTCCATAACTCTGCACATCTCAAGCCCTCTGGCTCCTTCTTCTTTTGCCTGCTCTTCAGTCTACCCATGGATCCAGACCAGGGTTTTGGAAATAACGCCAGGCCTGTAAGCAGCTGCACTTTCACTTTGGGCCACGCCCTGCTCCAGTCCCAGTGCACAACTGGTTTTTTTTCTCTTTTTTTTTAAAGGGAAAAAAAGGTTTAAAAAAATCCTGTACCCACAAGCCTTTTACTCCAGACAGAGTTTGCCACTTTAATCCACAAAACAAGCCTAATCCTGACTACTTTCCAGGCCCCACAAACCACTCACTGAATTAAAAGCAGTTTCATTTCTTTTCTCTTTACTTGCATCCTCCTCTATGAGCCAATAAGCCTCTATCTGCCTGTGCTCTTGTACACAGTTTAAGAGCACTGCTCTGTTTGAATGTGCTCCCACAGCCACACCCAATTTCCAGTGTTCCTGTATACAGTTTAGGAACAGTGGCTTTCTTTGAGACAAGGCTAGACGAAATCTCTTCATGCAACCTGCCCAGCTTCAGAGTGCTCCCAGAGCCGCACCCTTTCTCTGCAATTTCCTTGTCAGGCCTCACAACATGGACTTCTTAACTTAGCAGTAGGCACTTACACACCCAGGGGTGTAGACTTTCTTGTTTCTGGTCAGTGTATCCTCAATCCCTTTGGGTTTGGAGAGAGCACTTTACAGGAGCTGCATTCCTCCTGGAGGCATAGGGGCCTCCTGAACACAGCTGGGCTTGTACTTTTATCTCAGTTTCTCCAGTTCATTCCCAGTTTCCCCAAGTAAAGGATAGGAATTCCTAACCCTTCTAGTTAATTAGCATTCCTTTTATCCTGTTAGCCCTGACACTCAAAGCCCCTCTGACTAGCCTTGTTTTTTTGTTTTAGGACTTACACACCATCCATAGCAGAAGTAAAGTTATGTAGTAGGGTCCCCGATATGTGCTTATTCGCGTAAGTATTTATGTGCTGGTTTAATTCATAAATCCTTTAACGACCATGCCCTACCCAGACCACACCCATGACACACCCCTTCTTCAGGGAAAACAATTTGTATGCGTACCAGGAGATACCCCATAATAGTCAGCTCTTCCTCCCAACAATCATCATCTCTTCCTCCCTGTACAGTCATCATCTGTCCATCCCCGCCAAAAGTATCATTAATCATTATCTCTTACCTCCTGTCTTAAACTATCATCTCTCCCCCAATACATAGAATCATCATCTCCCCTCCCATCTCTAGCACAATTATCTCTCCCCTCACAACCAGTTTTCAGTTCTCTTCCTTCCCCACAACACAATCATCTCTTAATCCCATCCCCTCACCCACTCCACATATCGCCATCTCTTCCCACCCCCTCCACTGATACAATTATCATCTCCCCCTCCATACAATCAACATCTTTCTCCCCAACAACCCCAGCACAATTGCCAATTTTCTCTCCCATCCAATCTCCAGCACAATCATGCCACCACTCCCCCCCCAAACCTGCACAATCATCATCTCTCCCTACCCCGGGCACACACTCCCCAGTCTGTCTTCCCTACTCTCCCTCTGCACAATCATCATCTCTCCCTACCCCGGGCACACACTCCCCAGTCTGTCTTCCCTACTCTCCCTCTGCACAATCATCATCTCTCCCTACCCCAGACACACACTCCCCAGTCTGTCTTCCCTATTCTCCCTCTGCACAATCATCATCTCTCCCTACCCCGAACACACACTCCCCAGTCTGTCTTCCCTACTCTCCCTCTGCACAATCATCATCTCTCCCTACCCCTGACACACACTCCCCAGTCTGTCTTCCCTACTCTCCCTCTGCACAATCATCATCTCTCCCTACCCCGGACACACACTCCCCAGTCTGTCTTCCCTATTCTCCCTCTGCACAATCATCATCTCTCCCTACCCCGGGCACACACTCCCCAGTCTGTCTTCCCTACTCTCCCTCTGCACAATCATCATCTCTCCCTACCCCTGACACACACTCCCCAGTCTGTCTTCCCTACTCTCCCTCTGCACAATCATCATCTCTCCCTACCCCGGACACACACTCCCCAGTCTGTCTTCCCTACTCTCCCTCTGCACAATCATCATCTCTCCCTACCCCTGACACACACTCCCCAGTCTGTCTTCCCTACTCTCCCTCTGCACAATCATCATCTCTCCCTACCCCTGACACACACTCCCCAGTCTGTCTTCCCTATTCTCCCTCTGCACAATCATCATCTCTCCCTACCCCGAACACACACTCCCCAGTCTGTCTTCCCTACTCTCCCTCTGCACAATCATCATCTCTCCCTACCCCGGACACACACTCCCCAGTCTGTCTTCCCTATTCTCCCTCTGCACAATCATCATCTCTCCCTACCCCCGGGCACACACTCCCCAGTCTGTCTTCCCTACTCTCCCTCTGCACAATCATCATCTCTCCCTACCCCTGACACACACTCCCCAGTCTGTCTTCCCTATTCTCCCTCTGCACAATCATCATCTCTCCCTACCCCGAACACACACTCCCCAGTCTGTCTTCCCTACTCTCCCTCTGCACAATCATCATCTCTCCCTACCCCTGACACACACTCCCCAGTCTGTCTTCCCTACTCTCCCTCTGCACAATCATCATCTCTCCCTACCCCGGACACACACTCCCCAGTCTGTCTTCCCTATTCTCCCTCTGCACAATCATCATCTCTCCCTACCCCGGGCACACACTCCCCAGTCTGTCTTCCCTACTCTCCCTCTGCACAATCATCATCTCTCCCTACCCCGGGCACACACTCCCCAGTCTGTCTTCCCTACTCTCCCTCTGCACAATCATCATCTCTCCCTACCCCGGGCACACACTCCCCAGTCTGTCTTCCCTACTCTCCCTCTGCACAATCATCATCTCTCCATTCCCCGGACACACACTCCCCAGTCTGTCTTCCCTACTCTCCCTCTGCACAATCATCATCTCTCCCTACCCCGGGCACACACTCCCCAGTCTGTCTTCCCTACTCTCCCTCTGCACAATCATCATCTCTCCCTACCCCGGGCACACACTCCCCAGTCTGTCTTCCCTACTCTCCCTCTGCACAATCATCATCTCTCCATTCCCCGGACACACACTCCCCAGTCTGTCTTCCCTACTCTCCCTCTGCACAATCATCATCTCTCCCTACCCCGGGCACACACTCCCCAGTCTGTCTTCCCTACTCTCCCTCTGCACAATCATCATCTCTCCCTACCCCGGGCACACACTCCCCAGTCTGTCTTCCCTACTCTCCCTCTGCACAATCATCATCTCTCCCTACCCCGGGCACACACTCCCCAGTCTGTCTTCCCTACTCTCCCTCTGCACAATCATCATCTCTCCCTACCCCGGGCACATACTCCCCAGTCTGTCTTCCCTACTCTCCCTCTGCACAATCATCATCTCTCTTCCACCCATGGCACAGTCATTCTCTCTTCCTCCTCCCCACCCCATGCAATCTCTTCTGCTGGTATTAGGAAAACAGTGGTTCTTACCTGCGGCTATCTCCTCCTCTTCTGGATTTGGGCTGAGGTTTGTGTGTGTGTGTGTGTGGGGGGGGGGGGGGGGTGCCCTGCAGGGCTATAGAGGCTTTTATGATTGAGAGTTTAGACTGAAGTTGGCAAAGGAAGAGCCAGACACACACGTAAGACGTGATCCTCTCCTACTTCTCCTGCCAGCAAGAGGGGATTGGGCTGAGGGCAGGGGTTGGCAGGGAGGATCATGCCTGGTGGGCGAGTGGTAGTTGTGAGAAGTTTCCAGTGCTACCGTGAGCCCATGGCACCTCAAGGAAAGATTTTGCCACAGAGGTTGCCAATGTGAAGTGGTGTGGGGCCCGGGTAGTGGATTTTATTTACTCCATCTTAGGACAGTCCTGGTCCAGGGGCTTGGAGGCTGTGATTGAGAATAACTGCATCGTTGTGATCCTTTGCACAAGAGTAGAATCTATTTCTAGGGGGGGGGGGGGGGGGGTGAAGCATCTACAACTGCCCTTCTCTGGACTGAGAGGTGGCTTGGCTGGGATTAGTTACTAGAATTAGTAGATTTAGCCCTGAGTCAAATTGGCACAGCTGGAAGCTTTCAAGATTGCATTTGGATTGAACACTAATTTATTGTGAATCAGCTTGCTACCTGAAAATAAAGCAAGCTGCTGGGAAAGAGCCAGAAATTGCCTTGAAGCTAAGTCACTGCACTGTACCCGCACCAGGGGTCCTAATTTAAGGAGTTCCCCACCCCCACTGATACCTACATTCAGCTGTCTATTTTCACTAGGCAGCACAATCTGGGCACTGAAATAGTGGGTGGAGCCAGGGACAGAGTCAGGCTGAGAGTCGAGTTAGATGATTGGTGCTGGTGTTCAGCGCAGCCAAAAACCTCAGCGCCTAAGTTCAGCTGAAAATTTCCCTAACTTTAGACTGCAGAAATTAAGGCATAGATATTCAAAACATAGTCATTAAGTTAGCCAAATAGATTTACTTGGGATATTCAGCAGCACGGCTATGCCACTGAGTATTCCCGGATAAATCGTTAGATACCCGGATACATTTTACCCCGTGCAGCAGGCCTAACTTAGCCAGGTTACTTAACCTAAGTAGCATTGCCCGCCCCTGAGTTAGCTAGCTAAGAACTTAGCTGGTTAAGTAGCTTAACTAATTGAATGGCGGCCGCTGAGTATCCAGTGACCGCTACTTAGCTGGTTAAGTGTGACTTAAACGACTAAGTTCCTTTTGAATATTGGCCTCTAAGAGACTTAGCTTTCTTTAAATAGTATCAGCCTGATGATCTCTTGGATAAGGCATTCATTTATGTGATCATGTCAGGCCTCAATCCAGGCTGGGAAAAGCACGGCTACATCTGTATACCAAAAGCTCATTATTCTTAAACATTAGCCCATTCCCACAGAACGTGGCAAACACAGGGCGCGAAACACAGAATTAGAAGAGGTCAGAGTTACCTGCAGTTCTTGTTGAGTATCTGGTAACTGCAAAGATAAAAGAACAACTTGCTTTGTTCATTGTCCGGATACTTTATGAAGACATGCAAGCCACAGAAGATGTGACTGAGAAAAATATGTTCATTTATTATCTCAGAAGCACAATAAAGCAGTCGGCTGGCTGAGGTAGCTGAGAAGCCTGAAAGGGACATCGCACAGTTTGCTCCATGTATTGTACCAAGTACTTTGGAAGTCCATTGGCACAGCTGGCAGATTAACATCTGGACTCACGTTTACTGACAAAGGGAGAGAGTGGCGCTGCGGGAGAGGAGAACGATGGCAGGATAGCGGGAAGAGAGGAGAGTGAGGGAAGAAGAAATGTGAAAAAGCCAGAAATTGAGGAAGCTCTGTGGTTATTACACCTGCCCTAAGTTAGGAAGATTGAAAGCAAAAATTCTTTCCTGAATACAGTTCTCTTCAAACCCCTATTTCTCCAGACAGCCATGGAGAGAAGCAGCGCATGCGAAGCCTGGATCTGCATGACTGAATGCTCAGGGACTTAGATGTGCCAATCAGGGTCGGTCTGCTGAGTCTCCCTGCCCACCCCAGCAAAAAATGGAGGCTGCTCGCTTCTTGCTCTGACCTAACCCATACTGCTAAGCCCCACATCACAGCACGATGGTCATGTGCGGCTCAATCCCAGCGGCAGAGGACAATGGAGGGAGCGAGCCAGTGACCCGGGCCTACATAAGCTGGCCCCCTACCGTCTTTTTCTTAGCTGGGCTGCAACAACTACATCCAGAGTGAACCTACTACCTAAGTTGCATAGGAGCCTAGCAGGCCTGTCGGCTCATGTTGGGGCGGATTTTAAAAGCCCTGCGCGCCGGCACGCCTATTTTGCATAGGCCGCCGGTGTGCGCAGAGCCCCGGGACGCGCGTAAGTCCCAGGGCTTTGTCAAAGGGGCGGGGAGGGGGCGTGTCGGGGGCGTTCCCGAAACGACGCAGCGTTTTGGGGGCGTGCCGCTGCGTTTTGGGGTGCGGGCCCGGGGGCGTGGTGCCGGCCCGGGGACGTGGTCGAGGCCTCCGGATCAGCCCCCGGGTTGGGTGATGGCGCGCCAACAGCCTGCTGGCGCGCACAGATTTACGTCTGCTTTTAGCAGGCGTAAATCTGCCAACAAAGGTAAGGGGGGGGGTTTAGATAGGGCCGGGGGGGTGGGTTATGGAGGGGAAGGGAGGGGAAGGTGGGGGGAGGGCAAAGGAAAGTTCCCTCCGAGGCCGCTCCGAAATCGGAGCGGCCTCGGAGGGAACAGGCAGCGCGCGCTGGGCTCGGCGCGCGCAGGTTGCACAAATGTGCACCCCCTTGCGCTCGCCGACCCTGGATTTTATAAGATACGCGCGTATCTTATAAAATCCAGCGTACTTTTGTTCGCGCCTGGTGCGCGAACAAAAGTACGCGATCGCGCAATTTTTTAAAATCTGCCCCGTTGTCTCTCCTGCCAGTGATCAACACGATCTGATGTTCCCACAAAGCTCTACAGCAGCGTCCCCCCAATCACGGGGTGAGGTAACTGAAGACCTTCTAGGCCCTCAATTCAATGCAGAGCCTCTTCTCCACAAATTCTGGCTTGGGCAGCAGCACAGGTGTGCATGCTCCAGGACACATGGACTCTGGGCCTTAGCTCTCAGACTCCTTCCTTCCTTCCTTAACCTGCTGTGCCCATGGTGCCTCTGTGTGGAGCCAGTGACCCCCACTTTAACTTGAACTATTTCTCTCTTTGCCACATTTCTTGGTACCTAAGGGTCTTTGCTTTCTCCATACGATCTATAAAATAGTTGCTGGGTAGGGGGCAGACAGGGGCAGGGAGCAGTTCTAGCAGGGGGGAGCGGCGCACATCCAGGTGATGGATATCCGTCGCATCTCGGTGAACTTCTTAGCAGCAATATGGAGGAAGATGGAGAGCTGACAGCTCAGGGGAGAGACAGAACTATTGCTCCTGGTTTTCTCTTGACAGACAGTGGTGCAAATATGAAAAAGACAGAGGAAGATGGGGGCTATGTGAGAATCCATTGCTCTGCACACTTTCTGTACCCTGGCCTTGCGCAGGTACAGGGAAACAGTGGCGCATTTTCATTGGCACGTGGAGAGTGGGCAGCAGCTTCATGAGAAGCAGGAAGTAGTGGCAGCACCAACTGGTTCAGGATGGAGGCAGCAGGTGGAATTTCACCTGTCTGGTGCTGCAGAGGTTAGAGGGGGCAACGGGCATTTCTTCATCGTTTGAATCTGGAAGGGAAGATAGGTATAGATTGCTCGCTAGGGCAGCATGATTGAGTCAACATAACGGAGGTGGTGGTGCAAGGATGCCAGAGAGGATCTCACTTCCTCAAGAGCCACCCTGGATGAGGCGATCCCCACAGAAAACATCCTGCAGAATAAGTGAGAGGATTTCCAGCAGGACAGCCATTGGTGTTCGTGGACGTCTTGCAGCAGCAGACGCAACACATCCTCACCAAGAAGGATAGTTATATTCTAGCTGTCCTGTGTGAGTCATGCGTGAAAGGGAATATTGCCTTCTGATCAAACTCTCAAATTCAGCAGAAGGAAAGGCTGTTGTGCAGGGTCTATGAATGGGAGCACCAGCAGCAGAGAGAGCAGGGGAAAGAGCGGACACCCAACACGGTAGTGTCGACCAGAGCAACACCCTGTCAGCTACCACTTCTTCCCCACCTTTATCTGCCTTCCCTCCTTGGCCGCGTCAGCATGTTCTCTCTTGAAACAAACATAAGAAGGAATCGAGCTGAAATCGTCAGTGAAAGAATGTCTCTGAATTTATCAAGCTGAAAAAATGAAGCCACCACATTGCATAGATGGGATACCGAAGACCTTCATATGATCAGATATGAGCGGAGTCAAGAAAGCATTGTAACTTTATCTAAAGTTGCTCCAACACTGTAATTCTGATTGCTTTATTTATCGGTCTCCCAAATATTTAAATTACATTTTTTGAAATTGCTAATAAAAGTGGGCATATTTAAATGAACTTGATGATCAAGCTCAAAATACATAAAGCACTTATCTTGTACAAGGTCTCTGACAATTTGCAGCCTCTTGATCCAGCCCAACATGCTACACGTTTTGAATACTTCAGTAGGGACTGTTACCAAATTATGATATGCTTGTGGGTCAAAACACATCTACACAACATGGTGGCTTCATTTTTTCACTGTTGCTTTCATATCACTTCCACAGTTGGGTTTCATTTTTTTGAGTATGTATCTAGGGCTTTCAGCAAGCTGGTATCACATCTGACTGTCACGCACATAAACTCCAAATCTATATTTTTTGCAAATTATGTTTTAATATGCTTGATATTGAACCTATGGTAATATGAAAAGACTCCAAAAGGCAGAAAAGCTCAAAACCTTCCCGACAAAATCGCCAAACACTTCAAATAACTGTCCTTCCGATGTAATTAACGAATCCCAATGTCCCGGCACCCTGGCCATTTCTTATGAGGCAGTGAGGTGTACACCCGAAGTAGATCGCGTTTATTTCAGATAGGTCTGTTACTCTTTATTCCCCTGATGCAGTCTATATACAAAACACCGGCTGGGGTCGGGACATTGGGATTCGTTAATGACATCTCAAGGACAGTTATTTGAAGTGTTTGGCGATTTTGTTGGGAAGGTTTGGTGTTTTCTGCCTTTTGAAGTCTTTTCATATCACCATAGGTTCAATATCAAAATATGAAAAATAATTTGTAAAAAACATAGACTTGGGGTTTATGATTGAGAGGACCAGCATCACCTGTGCGTGACAGCCAGATGTGTCACCAGTTTGCGGAAACCTCTATAGACATATACTCATGAATATAGAAAGCTTCTGAGCTTGATAAAGCAGAGTTGCTTACCTGTAACAGATGTTCTCCTAGGACAGCAGGATGTTAGTCCTCCTAGATGGGTAACATCATCAGATGGTGCCCGGCATGGAAACGTTTTGTCAAAGTTTCTAGAAACTTTGACTGGCACACTGAGCATGCCCAGCATGCCACTATCTGTGTGTCCATGCAGGGTCCCCTCTTCAGTCTTGTAACAAAGAATTACGAAAAGAAATAAAATAACAAATATAAGAGAAACCCAACTCTGCGGGGTGGTGGGCAAGTTTCCTGAGGACTAACATCCTGCTGTCCTAGGAGAACACCTGTTACAGGTAAGCAACTTTGTTTTCTCCTAGGACAAGCAGGATGGTAGTCCTCACATGTGGGTGAATACCAAGCTACAGGCTGCTCCCAGCAACACAATGACCAACAGACACCTAATTGGGTGCCGATGGGCACAAAAAACCATGGTGCTGTTGGCAACAGAGGGAGACAGCCTGAACCCAAACAATGGGCCCTAGGCAGGGAGAGCTGGATTTACAGCTGAAAGAGATTTTGAATGACAGATTGGCCAAAGCCCATGGCTCTCATTTTGGGCACTGAGGGCATCAATGGCACCGAGGCCCCCAAAGCCCCCAATGGCCTGGGAACTGAATTGGGGAATGTCAGTCACGGGATCAACAGCCCCGACAGAGCTGGCAGCCGCATCGGTACTTCCTCCTGCTCGGACCCCATGATGGGAATTGCTCCAGAGGAGGGCATCGTGGTTGCTGGGGAACTGATGGTCCCCCGGGCACTGGCTGCATCGACAGCACATCCAGAAGGACGCTCAGATGCTTTAGCAGGGCCGCCAACAGAGAAGGCATTGGCTCTGGCACGGGGACCGTTGCCGGGGGCAGTGAGATACCTCACAGGGACTCGTAGCGCTGCTGACTTCACCCTGCAATCCAGCTCCTCCTGAAAATCCATTGAGGTCAAGACAGATTGAGAAGGAGGAGGAGAATGCATCACCAGAGCCCCCTCGATGCTCTGAGGAGGCTCAGTGCCCAGCACTGTCACCGGTGGGAAATGCCTGGGACTCCTGAGTGTGATGGAAGTCAATGCCTCCTCCCCATGGGGTCGCTTTGGTGGCAGCATGGCGACCGTCAGCGCTGAACCGAGCTCGGTGCCATGTACCGATGGTGACCAGTGTCAATGCTTGCGGGACTTCCCTTGGTGCTTGGCCTGGTCTTTCCTCGATGCCGAGGATGGAGAAGGGCAAAATGTCTTTGAGTGCAATCACAGTGGCGAAGGCCTATCCCTGGCCTCTATTTACTGAGAGGGTCCCGATGGAGGGGTGGACACAGACGGTGCTGACTGGGATACCAGTCGGAGGAAGAGGGACCTAGCGAAGGACAGCCGAAAAACTGATCAGCAAGCAAAAAACACTTTCAAGAAAGCAGAGATCCACAAACCGTGAGGCAAATACTTCACGGAAAAAACGAGACTGAAGAGGGACCCTGCGTGGATGGTGGGATGCTGGGCACAGCGAGTTTCTATAAACTTTGACAAACGTTTTCTGTGCTGGGCTCCATCTGATGATGTCACCCACTTACCTTAGGAGAAATTCTTCAACATTCTTGCATTGATGATTTCAACTTGACTTCTTATATTTGTTTACTGATCTGAGCAAGCTGCTGCATTATTTTTATTGGATTTTCTCTCTTGAAACAAGCCATAGTTACAGTAGTTGGTAGCAGAGAATAGTATTCTCCCCAAGCAAAGGAGATGCCAGCACAAATATCAGTCACACATTATTTGGCAGAACCCATAGAGGATGAGACCACAGATCCATTGGCATTTTAGGCACACATGGATGCATTCTGGCCAGACCTTGGCAATGTGACTCGTAATTTCCTGCTCTACCCACCAATCAACTTGCCTTGTAAACATCTGTTCTCAATGGCAGGTGCATCATGAGAATACATGGTTCACAGCTGGTGTCAGAAGCGGTGATACAATTGGTGTTTCTTAAAATAACTAATCAAGAAGCAGTGTCACCTCTCCCACACTATAATGGACACAATTCCCAAATGGAGAGTAAAGGCTTGATTGAACTTAATTTCACACACATGGACTATTTGGTGACTAAATTATTGGCATCAAAGGTGGACCTCCAGCAAATGTTAATGCCAGAGAAACCCACAAATTGTCATCCTCTGCCAGTCCGTGAAAGGAGCACAAAATAGGATGCACTGCTCTCTCAGTTGGCTTTAATGAGAAATGAGTGAATGAATGATGGATTGTAATGAAGCACTAGGGTAACATATATCAAGCAGCACTTACAAGCCTAAAAAACCTTGCTTGGCAGACTGGAAGGGCCATGTGTGTCTTTTTCTGCCATCGCTTACTCTGTTACATCATGCAGCTTTCAGTTATTAAAGCTGTGCAGATGATCAGTAGCGCAGGCTGATGCCACTGATCACAACTCGCAGATCGGTGCCACTTCAACATTTAGTTTGCAGTAGCTAAAAACAATAGATATTTTTTTCTTTTAATTTTGTTTAAAATGCCATTGGCCCAAAGTTTGGGAGGGAAAGCTATCAAGATATGTCTTGCCTCCCTCGGTTTTCTCTCATACCCTGGGGCACCATGGGTGTTTCCATATGTGATGCTAGCGCAAGGGAGCAGAGGGGAAGAGAAAAGAGAAAAAGGATGTGATTTCAAAAGCCTTTGCATGCATAACACCCAATTTTGTGTGTGTAAATGGCGTTTTGAGAGCAGCCCGGGGGCCATTGTGCGTGAGATATATGCATATATGCATAACTTTCACATGACCTTGGGAGCTGGGGAGGGGATACAGCCTACGTGCATATGCTTGTATTTCTGAAATCATGTGTGGAAGTTACCACACATAAGTTAAGCCCTGCGTGGAGTATCTACATGGACATTTCTGCACATAGCAGGGCAATTAGGGAAGGATTTGCAAGGCAAACTTAAGTGCATAAGTTCACTTGGAAAATTCTCGGTAAATTCTGCAGGAAGTTATGAAATTACCCCCCCTATATCCAGAGAATGATTTATTGTGCTTTTTAATAAATTCTGAGGTCCATATTCAGAAACGTTTAGCAGGATAACTCAGCTAAATTAATATTGGGCACTTATCCAGCTAAATTCTAGCTGGTTAATACGATAGCTGGCTAAATATGGTGATCTCTGAATAATTTTGTGCCATCTGCAAATTGGATCACCTCACTTGTCGTTAAATCACAAGCAGATTGTGATAAATTGCAGGAAGACCTTGTGAGGCTGGAAAATTGGGCATCGACATGGCAGATGAAATTTAATGTGGATAAGTGCAAGGTGATGCATATAGGGAAAAATAACCCATGCTATAATTACACGATGTTGGGTTCCATATTAGGTGCTACAACCCAAGAAAGAGATCTAGGTGTCATAGTGGATAACACATTGAAATCGTCGGCTCAGTGTGCTGCAGCAGTCAAAAAAGCAAACAGAATGTTGGGAATTATTAGAAAGGGAATGGTGAATAAAACGGAAAATGTCATAATGCCTCTGTATCGCTCCATGGTGAGACCGCACCTTGAATAGTGTGTACAATTCTGGTCACTGCATCTCAAGAAAGATATAATTGCAATGGAGAAGGTACAGAGAAGGGCTACCAAAATGATAAAGGGGATGGAACAACTCCCCTATGAGGAAAGACTAAAGAGGTTAGGACTTTTCAGCTTGGAGAAGAGACAGCTGAGGGGGGATATGATAAAGGTCTTTAAGATCATGAGAGGTGTAGAACGGGTAGATGTGAATCGGTTATTTATTCTTTCGGATAATAGAAAGACTAGGGGGCACTCCGTGAAGTTAGCAAATATCACATTTAAAACAAATTGAAGAAAATTCTTTTTCACTCAGTGCACAATTAAGCTCTGGAATTCATTGCCAGAGGATGTGGTTAATGCAGTTAGTTTAGCTGGGTTTAAAAAACTTTTGGATACGTTTCTGGAGAAGTCCATACAAAAGCCATTAATCAGGTTGACTTAGGGAATAGCCACTGCTATTACTGGCATCAGTAGCATGGGATCTACTTAATGTTTGGTTACTTGCCAGGTGATTGAAATTTGGATTGGCCACTGTTGTAAACAGGATGCTGGGCTTGATGGGCCTTCGGAATGGCAACTTCTTATGTTCTTATGAATCTGGCCCTAAGTTAGGGATGTTCCAGGGACATAACTGAGAGGAGCTGAGTTAGCCATCTATTTTCAGTAGCACGGCTGCACCACTGAATATGTCTCCAAAGTTAGCTGGACTGTGTCTGAATATGGACCTCACGTTATATAAGCTGAGCAAATACTGTCTTCTATGCCATTTCTCTGCTGTCATTAAAATCAATTTTATAGATGCTACATATAATTATACAGTCCTTACATTAATAAGTCCCAGAAGTAATAACTACCAGTACAATAAGTTAAAACATGACATACCCGTTGTACTTTGCACTGCTGGAGTACTTGTTAAACCTGTGGCATGAGACAAGACAACAAAAAGTGCCCTTAGGAACGAGCAGTCAATCTTATTCCACGGCTATAACTATACATGATATACAATAAGGAAAATATAGATTTAAAAAGCGCCCAGTATAATGTTAAGGAGATGAGACAAAGGAGAAAGACAAAGAGGCAGAGAGAGAAAAAGAGAACAAGAAAGAAAAGAGCAACAATAGGAAGCCAAATGTTGCGCTTGTCGGTCACAGACGGCTGCGACCTCTCATGCTCGCCTCTTTTTTCCCTGCACCGTCAATCATCGGGAGAATGGCGGCTTCCGCCAACCAACGCCGACTTCCCCGGCATCCCCGGCACAGCGTGGGCGCTGCCAACCATCTTACTTCCAGCATCACTTAGGCGCACGCGCACGTAGGGCCTACTTATGTATACGTGATGGCAGGAACCTCGGGGGCGTGCCCTCCCGATGACGTCAGCATCGCTAGTGTACTTATACGGACTGGGCCATTGCTATGATGAGTTAGCAAGGAGTTCTCTCGCTTGTTAAATCCGCTCTGACTTGGATCTTCTGTTCCAGACTCTCCTCCTGGCATTCGGACGCTCTGAGTACCCGCTCCTCGGGGGCTCTTCCGCGTCTTGGCTATCCGCTCCTCGGAGAGCCCTCCTGCCTGGGACTTCCTGACCCGCTCCTCGGGGGCTCTTCCGCGTCTTGGCTATCCGCTCCTCGGAGGGCCCTCCTGCCTGGGACTTCCTGACCTGCTCCTCGGGGGCACTTCCGCGTCTTGGCTATCCGCTCCTCGGAGGGCCCTCCTGCCTGGGACTTCCTGACCCGCTCCTCGGGTATCTCTACTGGGACTTCCTTGTGCAAGTACATTCTCCAACTTCTATCAACCTCTCCAAACTAAATGTTCTGCAGATTTCCTCAGCTCTCCCGCAAAGGTCCAGAAATGTATAAATACCACAGGATGGGAAAAACCCTCCGAGTTACTCGGTGTTCCCCTCTACAGACCTCAGAAAGCTAATCTCGATTACACCTGTGGGGGCCGATGCATGAAACCTGCATCTGAACCCGGAGCCTGTTTATTTTAATGCGCGCAGGTCTCCTGGGCGCCCGATGCTAAGGACGCGCTAAGGACACACAGTTGTTCCCTAGCTTGTCCTTTATTCTGTGGCTCCTCTTTTCCATACTGCATCGAGGGCCCAGGAGACGTGCGCGAAATCTCCAGAACATTTAGTTTAGATGGAAAATTGCACAGAAAGTTAAAGTTTTCTGACTAAAAGTGGCTAAATCCTTTGAATACTGCGAGGCAGAACTTCACCAGTGTGAAATCTGGAGAGCGGGAAACACTTTGTACTCCTGCCAGAAAAGGACCTTGTAAGCCTGGCTGCAAGGCATTTGTTTCATGTTCCTTCTTTCCGTGGTTCCTCCTATTTAGTATTGTGAGGAGGAGGAGGCACGGAAAGCAGGATTTTTAGCTTTTTAGTGGGCCCTTGATGTCCGGCTTCACGTCAGCTCCGGTGCTAGCGTTACATTTTCCACATTAAAAAGTGCAAGTCGGGCGCACGGCAGTTTCTGGCACGGGGGGGGGTTAATAGCTCACAGCCTCATCTACGTGGCATTTACATGTGAGGAGCGCTATTAGCTACGCGGGAGCTTGCTCGCACGTTCTGGATGTGGCCAATCCTATTATTACATCGGGTGTTAGCCTAGCGAGTCCAGTCGCTGCTTACGCTGTGCGCTTGCCCGAGCACGTGACAGGTTATTCGCTCTGCAGCGCATAACTTGCGCGGGATTTTATTACGTCACCATCCCTAGGCACATGGATTGGCTTGACCTATGCTCTTTCTATTGCCGGGGTAATCGAATGATCACCTTTTGGAAAGGTTCATCGTACTGCCAGCAGGGGCTGGGCAGGGATTCTGGAAACCACCAGTGGGAGGGCCACGTTCCTCACGTGAGCATTAAACATCCCCTCTAATGGGAGGCTGTCAAAAGAGCGCAGTGGTTGCAAATGTTAAATGGATGGTTTTTTTGTGGTAAAGCCTAAAGCTGCTGACATTGTGTACTGTCGCAGAGATCCTGCCTGTGCTGTAACACACGAGCACACCCCCCTGCCATCGCCAGCGGGAGAATACCTGTGCAGATCACGCCTACGTCTTCCACGTGGCCACAGTTGTGCAGCTTCCACCCCCTGTGCGAGCACTGCCACAGGCTGGACTCGTTCCCCCGGCAGTTCACATCATCCAGCAGGATACTGCCAGAGCCGAAGCCAAAATAGGCTGCGGCTGGAAGGGTGGCGCGCCCGCAGCCCAGCTGTCTGCACACCACGTCGGCACAGTTCCTCTGCCAGAAGTCGTCGCACACCGTGCCCCACGCGCCTTCGTAGAAGATCTCCACCCGGCCACTACATCTGCTGCCACCATTCACGAGCCGCAGGGCCAGCTGAGACACTGCAAAAAGGAGAAGATGTTACAGTCCTTGCATCCCGGGGACTCTGCTCCTCCAACCAAAACTCACACACAGAAATAAGATTGAAGAGGAAGACTGCCAGGGGCATCCAGTCTCTGCCCATTTTCCTGACCTATTCCAATACTCGAGACCTCAGTCTATCTAAACTTATTTACACTTTCGAATAATAGAAAGACTAGGGGGCACTCCATGAAGTTAGCATGGGGCACATTTAAAACTAATCGGAGAAAGTTCTTTTTTACTCAATGCACAATAAAGCTCTGGAATTTGTTGCCAGAGGATGTGGTTAGTGCAGTTAGTGTAGCTGGGTTCAAAAAAGGTTTGGATAAGTTCTTGGAGGAGAAGTCCATTAAGGGCTATTAATTATTTATACTTAGGGAATAGCCACTGCTATTAATTGCATCTGTAGCATGGGATCTTCTTAGTGTTTGGATACTTGCCAGGTTCTTGTGGCCTGGTTTGGCCTCTGTTGGAAACAGGATGCTGGGCTTGATGGACCCTTGGTCTGACCCAGCATGGCAACTCCTTATGTTCTTACATCTCACTCCTCAGAAATCCACAATACATATCCACTCCACTTCACCAATGTCAAAGATCCTCTGTGCTTATCCCATGCTTTACTCCTCACTCCCCTACAGCTAAGGATCCTCTGCGCTTATCCCAGGCTTTACCTCTCACTCCCTCACAGCTAAGGATCCTCTGTGCTTATCCCGGGCTTTACCCCTCACTCCCTCACAGCTAAGGATCCTCTGTGCTTATCCCAGGCTTTACCCCTCACTCCCTCACAGCTAAGGATCCTCTGTGCTTATCCCATGCTTTACCCCTCACTCCCCCACAGCTAAGGATCCTCTGTGCTTATCCCATGCTTTACCCCTCACTCCCCCACAGCTAAGGATCCTCTGTGCTTATACCAGGTTTTACCCCCTCACTCCCCTATATTTATTTATTTATTTATTTATTTAGCATTTTTATATACCGATTTTCCAGTAACAGAATTACTAATCAAGTCGGTTTACATTTTAACAATAACCTTGACAAAAAGTTGTATTACAGTAAACAGGATGATAGAACTTGGATACAAATAACTGGGGATAACGATATAAAGTAGATAGTTATGGGGCCTAATGTAGGCTAAATTTAGGAAAGATGTTAGGTTAAAAACTTGGGTTTTAAGATTGGACTGCATGGAGATAAATAGCAAGAGCGTTCTCTTGGAGAGGTTACCAATGGAAAGGACTCATTGGTTGGAGTATTAATAGAATGTAGAGTTAGGAGAATGCTTGGTTAATCCTATAGCTAAGGATCCTCTGTGCTTATCCCGGGCTTTACCCCTCACCTCCCCATCACTAAGGATCCTCTGTGCTTATCCAAGGTTTTACTCCCTCCACAGCTAAGAATCCTCTGTGCTTACCCCAGGCTTTACTCCTCACTCCCCTACAGCTAAGGATCCTCTATGCTTATCCCATGCTTTACTCCTCACTTCCCTACAGCTAAGGATCCTCTGCGCTTATCCCAGGCTTTACCCCTCACTCCCCTACAGCTAAGGATCCTCTGTGCTTATCCCAGGCTTTACCTCTCACTCCCTCACAGCTAAGGATCCTCTGTGCTTATCCCAGGCTTTACCTCTCACTCCCCCACAGCTAAGGATCCTTTGGCTTATCCCAGGCTTTACCCCTCACTCCCACACAGCTAAGGATCCTCTGTGCTTATCCCAGGCTTTACCCCTCACTCCCCCACAGCTAAGGATCTGATTTGCCCAAGATCACATAAAGCAGCAGCAGGATTGGAAACCTGGCTTTCTTAGGGCTCTGACCACTAGGTTACTCCACTCCACTGGACTACCCCAATACCTAGGGTTTGCTGAACTCTATATTTGAGATGCAGTTTCCTGGCTATTGGGGGGGGGGGGGGGAGGAGGGGTGAGGATGCTGGATTTTCTTATATTCTTGTTTGTAACCCCCATAGAATCGAGTGTATGGGGTCTGCTGTGGGTTTGGATGGAGTTTCCAGATTTCTGAGAAAATCGAAGACTTTGGAGAGGGGACATTTCTACTTGTGGATAGAGATACCCAAAGCCTTACCCAACTTGTTCAATAATTTGGAGTATGAGAGGTCTTCTGATGGTAGAAGGTTCTTTGGAAAATCAGTTAGGGGCTCAGAGATAAACCCTTCCTGCAAACCAAGTGATGAAGGGGCACTAACCCAGGACCCCAATGATGATGAAGACGATCGGGACAAAGTTGATTCAGAGGGGAATACTCCTGGGACATGTTCCAGACACTAATGTCTTGAGCTCCCCCCTGAGATTGTTAGATTGCATAATGAGGGAAGATTGAGGACTAGATCTCATACTTGGCTCGATGCATCAACAGTGCCAATTGAGTCGATGGGACTGAACCTGATCTCGGCTTCAGCTGCGCTGTCTGCACCACTGGCTCTGATGCATGGTGCGTCTTCTTCTTATGCGTTAATGTGTCCCATGGGACATGCAAAGGGCTTACACGCCCTTGTTCACAGTGTTTCCATACTTTGCTCAAGTCACAGGGAGTGACTGCTTCAAGAGCCAGAACTGTGGGAGGGGGAGCTCTGCCTGAAGAGCTCCTGCTAAATTCAATAGGAAGGGCATCCGAGGAGGCCTCACTCCGAGATGAGGAAAGAGTGACTTTCCGCCAACCTGCGAGTTCCTCACAGGAGAAGGAGTAAAGCCCAACCACGGCATCAGTCCTTGTGTTCTTTCTAAACAGATATACATTTCTCTATAAGGATAAGGTATGATGTGTGATAAAACAAGTGGAAACATTTTATTACCTGTAGTTTCAGTAGCTGCTGTGGTAGGCACTGTTGGGAGAGAAAAAAAATAGATTTTATTCTAAATTTGTAATAAGGGACATAACAAAGAGTCAGAGCAACTGTTTTCTTGTTGTAGATAAGAAGCCTCCCCAGTCAGATATGGAAAGACTTTGTGAAAAGCCCTACTGAAGTGAGAATGGAGGGATCTGTCAGGGCAGAGGGAGATTCCTGTGATTCATAACCTAGAGGGGAGGTTTCTTACAAAGCACATAGGAAACAAGCATCCACTCGTCCCCTGCTGCCCGGTATATTCTCATGACATTTCTTTCTTGTTAGCTATTCCAACACATATATAAGCATGCATCAAGGGGACTATGAGATTTGAGGGACAACAAGGTATTTACCTTAAAAGAATGACTGAAGTCAACCAAAGGTTCTATGGACAATAATAATGCACAGAATAAACTGCCCTGATCACACCTCGCCCTTCCTGTCAAGCCCCAGTTCTGCCTCCCTGTTATGTTCCAATCAAACTTCTCAATGCCATCACACATCAATCGCATCTCCTCCTGCCCACTATATACCAATTGCAATTCACTCTGCCTCATCTCCCAATCGCACATTCTGCCAATCATACTTAATTTTGTTTTTAAGAATACTTTATTAACACACTATGATGTGAATATTTAGAAGCCAGCTGGCTAATGCTTATCTGGGTAAATTACAAGGATATTCAGAGGCATGGCTAGGCCGCTAAATATCCGCAGAGAAAACACTACTTATCTGAATAAGTGTTATCCGGCTAAATCTAGACATGATCAATACAACGTTGAGACATAGCTGGATAACTTATCTGGCTAAGTTATAATATTGATACTTAGATGAATAAGTTATCCAGCTAAGTAGTGCTACCTGATCCATACATTGCCCGCCCACCTTTTATCCAGCTAACTAGATATCTGGATAAGTGACTTATCTAGCTATCTAGCAGTCCTACTTATCTGGTTATCTAATGGCTGAATATCAGGCCCTATGTAAGTACAATAAATCAGCAAACGTAAAATATAACAATTCTATGTAAAAAGAAAAAACACAATAGATAAGAAGAAGATGTGTGAAACTTGTAAAACAAATCTATCAAGGAATTTAAGGAGAAGAAAACTAGACTGAGTTAGGAATATTTCAGGGAAGCACTAATATATTTCAAGGCCCAACTAGGTCAATTCTCGACACACATGTGTATATGTATAAATATAGTCCCTAGACATTTTTAGACTTCAATGGAGGTCTAAAATGAGAGTAAATAATAAAGCCCCTTTTAACCTAAAAGGTTGCCAATCGTTTGGAACAAATACAACCAGGAAGCCATTGAGGGAGCAGTGAATGATCTCCATAGTATATACTCCCCATCGCAAATGCAACCAGGAAGCCATTGAGGGAGCTGTGAATGATCTCCATAGTATATACTCCCCATAACAAATGCAACCAGAAAGCCATTGAGGGACCTGTATATGATCTCCATAGTATATACTCCCCATCACAAATACAACCAGGAACCATTGAGGGAGCTGTGAATAATCTCCATTGTATATATTCCCCATAACAATTGCAACCAGGAAGCCACTGAGCGAGCTGTACATAATCTTCATAGTATATACTCCCCATTAAAAATGCAACCAGGAAGCCATTGAGAGAGCTGTAGATCATCTCCATAGTATATAGTCCAATAGCAAATGCAACCAGGAAGCCATTGAGGCAACTGTGGATGATTTCCATAGTATATACTCCCCAGAACAAATGCAACCAGGAAGCCATTGAGGCAACTGTGGATGATCGACTTAGTATATACTCCCCATAACAAATGCAACCAGAAAGCCAGTGAGGGAGCTGTAGATTATCTCCATAGTATATACTCCCTATATCAAATACAACCAGGAAGCCAATGACAGAGCTATAGATCATCTCCATAGTATATTCTACCCATAACAAATATAACCAGGAAGCCAATGACAGAGCTATAGATCATCTCCATAGTATATTCTACCCATAACAAATGCAACCAGGAAGCCATTGTGGGAGCTGTACATGATCTCCATAGTATGTAATCCCCATAACACAAACAACCGTTTTGTTCAAATTCATTTGTTTTAACGGTACATAAAAAATTTTAAATAAATAAACGAGGAAGTCATTGAGGGAGTTGTAGATGATCTGCATTGTATATACTCCCCATAACAAATGCAACCAGGAAGCCATTGAGAGAGCTCTGAATGATCTCCATCTTATATACTCTCCATAACAAATAGAATCAGGAAGCCATCAAGGGAAATTAAACTGAACCCATCATCACTAGGGCTTTTCCCCAATTTTAGGGATTTAATGGCCTGTTCCATTCTTGACTAGTTAGTTTTCCCTCTAGAAACAGGACTTCACTTGTGTCCAAGTTTTTTAAAGTAACGTCTTTTAAGAAGTTATCTATAACAACTTGCTGGAACCAATCGTTCATGAATATAACGTTTTATAGAAAGAAGCCACGGCTTCACACATCTATCTGCACCCCTTCTTGTAACAAGATGCTTAACCGCCTGTACTTGGGTGCTCTTTTTCAGTTCATGGGCTAACAACGTATGGGATTTGTTTCCCATTTTATCATATCCTTGCCTTGTTCTTCATAAACACTACTCCACCTTCCTACTCAGAAGCTGGTTCAGTTGTTCCTCTTGTAGGCTAACCTGCCCTTCAGTGTGCGAGGGGGATTTTTCATTCAGAGATTCTAAGACCTGCAGATCACTTCTCAGCTGAGATTCTCTTTGCTCCATTGATTTGGAAATGGCATTTTTAAGCGAGATAAGCCAACCTCTTATGACAGCTTTGGCTGCATTCCCCACTACATTCTTTGGGGCCTCTTATGTTTCATTCATATGAAAGTAATCTACGATGGCCTTTTGAACAGATTCTGCATGTTCTGGATATTTTTAGCAGTGCTGGGTCTGATTATTAGGTGCTTCAAGTGCCCTATAAAATGTTGTAACCCAAAGCCCACCTACCATCCCCCCCCCCCCCCCCCCATCTAATCAATATAATGCTGGCTATGTAGAATGTGGAAAACAAAAATTACAACAGAACAAAAAACAAAAGCACCACAGCCAAATAAAAATGTTTTCCTTCAGCAGACAAATACAAATGCAAAGATCACACACTTGAAGTGTCAGGAGGCAGCACAAAGGGATTTTCCTAACCCTGGGACCTGTACTGCAGGGAGGAACTCCATTCTCGCTTCTCCTTTTTCTCCTGGAGCTTTTCTCCCGGGACCCTGTTTATTGGACAGTTTTCTCCTTTTTGACTGAACTTCTCTCCATGTTGACTCATACTCTCCATCAGACTCATCATTGGCACGCCTTCCTCCAGACAGCATTTTCAACATCCTCAATCCATCTGCTACACTTATTAGGTGATGCTCTTTGTCACTGTAGGAAAAGTTAATGGAGAACGGGAATCCTCATTGATACTTCCCGTTTTGGGATTGCAACCAGGAAGTAAGAGGCCAGATGCTACAGTGCTTCAGTACGTTGGGATGAGACAGAGGATTTACATTCAGACAACATCCAACAAGGCATTGATCTGTGCAGTCTGGGTAAACAAGCATCAGGGTAACTTGCTTGATGCGGTGGTGTTTGGTTTTGTAGGAAATTGGGAACCACAGGCATTAAAGAAAGCAGTGCTCACAGGGTAATGAAACCAAACATTTTTGCACACAGCCACCCAGTCTTTGGAGAGAATATTGCTCCAGTATGTCTAATGATATCTAACAAAGGTTTAATATAAAGTGAAAGTGGTGAAAGTAAAGTATGAATCCTTGGGACAGTCCTTAAGCAACCATGCCTGATGTAGACACGCACGCTAGTCTCAGCCCACCTGTCAAGTGTGACCCTTCAAAAAAAGTGAAACCAAGCTAATACTGTCTTTCTTAAATCCTGTGCTGCAAGCTGATCCAAAAGGCTCAAATGATCAGCTGTGTCAAATGCTGAGGTTAGGTCCAGCAGCACAGATCGGACCAGAAGCAAGGAAGTGAAGCAGAACATTTAATAATGAAACCAACCATGTTTCAGTATCATGGCCTTCTCTCCACCAGACTGCCTGGTAGTCTTAAGATTTGTTTTACTCACAAGCTCCGTTAGATGATCAGAGACTACCCATTTAATAAGTGCAGATATAGAAAGGAAATATTTAAAACAGGGTGAAAGTTGTTCATGTCATCTGGGTCTAAAGAGTTCTTTTTCAACAAATAGCAAACTACAGCTTTCTCCTAAGGTATCAAAAACTCGGCCTTTAGCTAAAGATGCATTAATCACATTTTGTAACCAACTTCAAATTCCTACTATGACCATCTTGAGAAGCCATGATGGGCCTGAGTCAAATATGCAAGCTGGCCATTCAGCCAGACCTTTCTCTAGATTGTACAGAAACGACTCATCCTCTTACTGCCCATCTTACACAGCCCAAAACGTCATCAACTGCTGGGCTTATTTCACTCAACTGTCTCGCTATCCCTACATCAGGCATCTAACTTATCTATGTATTGTATATATCATGTACTTAACATTTCTATCTATTCAAGAAATATGCATTCATTTTTAGTGAATACAAAAAAAAAAAAAATGCAACGAATAAGGCCATTTTCAAATCATTCTGAATGGAACAAACTGAAAATAGTCCCTGACAAAAATACCTGAAAATTTGAGGGAATTTTTTATTTGTTTTTCAAAAAATGGCCTTTTGGTACCCTCCCTTAAAATAACCCTCCCTCTCTCCTTCCTGTCCCACAAAATAAAAAAACAAGAGGCTGGGAACCCCTAGGTCACATTAAACCCCCCCCCCCAACTTATCCCAGGTTCAATTGCTGGGATCAGGGAGGTCCCCAGCAATTGTGGGGTTCCCAGTGTCCAAAGGGCAGGAGCGATCCCTGGTTGGCGACAGATTTAAAAATGGTGCTAGCCACATTGAGGCCAATGCCAAAGTGACATCACTTTGGCGCCTGCCTCAAGTGTGGCCGATGCCATTTTGTTGAACTGCTGTACAAACCTTTTCTGCGCCTTACACAGGCATTTACCAGACCTTAGCGCAGCGATAAAGCAGAGTTACTTACCTGTTACAGGTATTCTCCTAGGACAGCAGGATGGAGGTCCTCATACATGAGTGACATCATCAGGATAGAGCTTAGCATGGAACTTTGATCTCAAAGAATCTAGAACTCTCAAACATGCCCTACTGAGCATGTGCAGCTGTAGTAATCACCCTGCCTCCTATGCAGAGTCCCTCAGTCCATGAAATAGCTCATACATGGAGAAACCAACTCCCAGGGAAGGTGGGAGGGTATCCTGAGGACTAACATCCTGCTGCCCTTGGAGAACACCTGTTACAGGTAAGCAACTCTCCTAGGACAAGCAGGATGGTAGTCCTTACACATAGGTGAATCCCTAGCTCTAGGCTGACAAGCAGGACAAGACAGAAAACCGCACAGTGCTGGAGCACTACCTCCCTCCTTTGCCTGAGAGGCAGCCGACCCACCAGCAATGCAGTTGGAGAAAAGTTGAGTTATACAAAGAAAGCCGTAGAAAAGACTGAGCAGGGAGGCCAGAGGCAGAGGAGTGATGCAAGTGCAAGCAGAAGTAGCTCCACATCACGGAAAAATGTACAGCAGGGTTCCTGATAAGTAAATCCTGACAAAAACAAAGGATCTAGATCCTCCTGGATACAGGATGAACCCAGAGATGTAAACAAGAGAGACTATTAGACGAAACCGCAGTGTCATTCGGTGTGAAAAAACAACCGAAAAACAATCTGGGGCCCTAGAGCCCTCCAGAAAGAAAGGATCGAATGTATTTGGAGAAGAGTGCCCAGGTTTGGCAGGTAGGCTGAATAAACCCAAGCAACGCTTGGAAGAACAAGCAGCAAACCATATCAAGACCTGGGACAGATACTGTGTGCCAAAGCATCAGACCTAGCTGACCACGCAGGACAGCGTCAAGGATTTCAGGGGATGAGAGACAATTTCTGAAACAGACCTGTAGCCCAAAACTCCCAAGCAGGGAAATGAGATAGGCCTGAAGCTCACTCAAGAGCACCTATCAGAACAGGTTCGTCTATCCTGTCACAGGATCACAAGGGGAGCAGGAAGGCCCTTTAGGTAACTGAGAGAAGGAGAAAAACTAAGACAGTATTGGCCAGAGAATGATGAAAAAAAGTGGAAAAAACGTGGTGTATTCCCCTGCAGGTCTTCAGAGATATACCATGGGCACCTTAGCTTTATCACCCCTCCCCCCCAAGAAGCCAATCAGAAGTCGGAAGGAGTGAAGATTACAAGGAGGCAGACCAATGGACTGCCGGGGCAAGCACAAGTCGCCCAGTTGTCTATCAACCCCAAGTGAACAACTCACTGTCAAAACCAGCAGGGACTAACCCACTGAGATGGAGCCCTCAGTCTTCCTGAAACAGCAGAAAGTGAGAGCGACTGCCCCAGGGGAGAAATCCCGAAAGCTGCACTAGGAGAAGGGCAGCCGGGGAATCGCATGCGCAAACCCTGGTAGAACATGATTTCATTAGCAGCCCAGAAATCCGAAGGGCATCAGGGCGGCCCAGGGCGATCTCGGAAAAGAGTTCAAAGGTATTAGTACCCCAGCCAGGAGTGAATATACTTCCCCTCCTAAGGGAGCATGTGGCCCAGCAATGGACAACATTGCATGACCCAGGATGACTCTGTCCGCAGACAGGATGATCCTGAAAAAGGGGGAAGAATAGCTTGCCCCCTATCACGAGCAGAAGGCAGTTTCAGTGTTTCAGTCCATTGCCCACCTGATGGACTGAACCACTCTTTACAGAAAAGGGTCCTGCAGGCAAGAATGACTGACGATAGCAATCCGAACAGGAGGAAACCTGGAGGATCACTGGGGAACAACACTGGACAGGCTCCCTCGTGGATAGACCTACTGGACAGGCTCCTTTGTGGATAGACCTGCTGCGTCTTAGAGCACCCAAGGGAGAGTGCTATCCTCTACTATTCTTGTGGCTGGCAAAAGTCAGAGCAGTGCCATCCCTTGTCCGGGAACAGGAAACGAGGGACACAGTTGGGCAGTCAGAGGGGAACCCGAAAGGGTTGCCCTGGAGCCCAGTTGAATCTCTCCTTCCAGAGGGGAGATGAAAGCAATGGGATCGGAGCCTCCCAATCCCAAAAGACCTAGCAACTCCCTGAAGGAGAGTTAAGGTACAATCACTGATCGCTGAGGTGCCAAAGCATGCAACTCACCACAGGCAGCCAGCCTTGGATAGGCGAGATCGCCACTGCAATCCCCGGAGGGGCCCCAGCTGAAGACGTTCCAACGACCACCGCTGCCACTCCCCAGCCTCCAAGGAGATTGTGTTGATGCAGAGGATTGGGACCCCGGATCAGAGGAAAACTTTTCAGGGACAGAGCCCCAGGGACTATTCCACAAGAAAGGGGAGTCAGACATGGTAGAGGTCAAAAGACTCATTCCTATGCTGAGAAAGGAGAGGACTCCCGAGCCACTCTCTCGATGTCCACTCTCCTCAGGATCTGATCAGGAATGCAGTCTTAAATCAGTCCTGCGGCTACGGCACCCGGAAGTAAACCCCCACACACATATACACAAATGCCCAGGTGGCAGAGGGCAACTGGAAGCCCTCCGCTGTGAAAGCACGCTGGGTGTAACTCTTGCAGTGGTAACCCATCCACGGATGGCAGCACGCCTATGATCCTAAGCACCATGCTTGTGGGAGAAATCCCATGCCCCAGCAAGGACCGAGAACCACATGTCAGTTGGTGGCTACACGCCACCCCATGAGCAAGCACAGAATGTGTAATGATACCTCCCCCACCACGGCTCCTCAGCACTATGGTGCGGACTGATGTGGAGGCTGAGACCACGATGAAAGATGGCAGAACCCTAGTATGGCTGACTGCACAGACAGGGAGAATGCTGCCTGCCAGCTTCCGAGGCACTTGGAACAGATGCCTTATCTTTCCTAACCGCACAAGCTGCGCATCAACGTCACAGTAACTCCAGTGGAGTGGAGAGAACAGTTTGACGACGGCATCCCCAGCACCACTGGTGCTCTGGATAAGGCATAGTGGATGATGGCAATCTATGGCATAGGCCCTCCAGTACCTGATAACGCTTAGAGAGGTGAGCCTTGAAACTGGCTCACCTGACAGTCCCACAGGGAATGACAGCAGTGAAGTCCCTGGCAATTGCAGGTGCTTATGGAATACTGCGGATATGTTCTGTGATCTCCAACTGCAGCCACTGGTGCCAACAGTGGTGATGGTGTCTGTAGGGCCCACGGCGCTTTTGCACTCACCAACGCAAAGCCACCACCGGGCATCCAACGACTCTGCACCCAGTGCCTTGACTGCGCTAAACCAAACTATAATGAGTTCAACAGTAAATAGCGCCATCCCTGGCACCAAAGGTGCCCCGAGGGCGCCAATGGGGACACTGCCCAAAGGTATCAACAAAGGAAGCTATGGGCATCTGCAGAGAGAGACCCTGCAGCCCACCGAAAGGTCACCGATGCCAAAAAGAACAGATGACCGCCAGTGCCAATGGTAATTCCCCTTATCTCACTTATTTGTCCGAGGGTGTCAAGCTCGATGGCCTCACAAGCATTCCGGCTGACGAGAGCCTTGCTAGTGCCCATTAACATTGATGGTGTGCGCATCCTGGTGGGCCTCCTATGCAGGGATTGTTGGCTGAAGGGACAGCTCTGAGCTTCTCAGTGCTCTGTAGTGGACACCACCCAGGAGTCTTGAGGGCACTGGACCACTGTGTACGGATGCACCTGCGCACCAGGGTGCCTCGAGTAGATAGCTATCCCTGCACTCGATCTGTAAGAGGCCGAAAACCTTTGCCACCTGAGGGCTGCAGGGTCACATGGGGGCTTCAGAGAGCACCGGCGGCCGATGGCCTCAGGGTGACAAGGGTGCTCAATGGAGAACTCAGTGCCTGGTCGGTGAAGCTCGAAGTGGTTGAGGCGGTAATGAGAGGTATCGATAGTCCAAAAGCCTCTAAGATGGCCCCATACCTCAATGGCCTCGAAGGTGTCAATGGTATTGGGGAAGCACCGCATCGAGATGGCATTGAGATCATGCCAGCTCCGAGGCTGCACAGCTCAACAACCTAGTGGGGGCCCGCAGCACCAAGGGTACATGCCTCGATGGCATTGAGGGCCTGCCACTGCTTTAATCTCGACAATCCAGAGGTTGGCCATGCACGTACCTTGATGGATCAAGGGCATTGATGGCATCAAAGGCTCTGCAGGCATTGAGAGCACCACGGGCATCGAGGGCACAGCATCATCAATGGTACTGTGGTCACCACAGCATTGAGTGCACCGAAGGCACCATGGCATCCTATTATGGTAATTAACAAGCAATAGTAGCTTGTGATCTATTTAATGTTTGGGTACTTGCCAGGTACATGTGACTTGGATTGGCCACTGTTGGAAACAGAATACTGGGCTTGATGGACCCTTGGTCTGACCCAGTATGGCATTTCTTATATTCCTATGAGTGCACCAAAGGCTCCGTGACATCGAGTGCATCGAGGGCATGAGTGCCCTGTACCATGGTACCAAGGGCATCGCAGCACCGAGAGCACTGTGGCACTGATGGCAACGTGGTATCGATGGTATCACGGTTTCAAGGGCAGCGCAGCCTTGAAGCATCAGCGGCATTGAAGGTGTCAGCTTGTGCTGTACCCTGCTGCTGGTACAGCGAGACTCCAATTCCACCGATGCCGACAGCACAGAAGGTCACTATGGCATCATGGGTGGTCACGCACCTCTATGGCAATGAGGGTGACCCTAGACCTGGATGATCTCAAGAGTGTCCATGGTGCCCAAAGATGGACCCGACACTGATGCGTTGGACAGTGCGCTGGTCACAGCTGTGTATGGGCAACCATTTATGGGCATGGCACCGAGATGTAGCAGCAAGCTGCTAGCCCAGGCTCCACTCACTCTCTCTCCCAGGGAGACAGCATTGCCAAGGCTGGCAAGTAGGAGGAAAGGCCAGTCTTGGCCGTGGAGACTAGTTCCTTAAGAAGTGAGGAGGATGAGCTCTCCCCCCTACAGGAATGGCATGGTTCTTGATCCTTCCACTGTCTGAATCCATCGATGCAAATTGGGGAACCGCCATGGAACTCCAGCCCGGGTAGAAGTCAGGCAAGTCCTTAGGCTCAGCGGCCTACACAGATCACCGACAGACTGCATAAGTCAGTCCTGTCAGCATTGTGGAAAAAGAGAAAAAACAGACAGAGCAAGGAGAGGACACAGATACATAAAAAACCCTGCAGGAGCATTTTTTTTTATTTTTCTAAAGTAACAGACTCTGCCGGCTGCACAGGGGAAAGGCCACCATGCAGCCGGCAGAGGAAAAATAGAAGAATAAAACTACTTTCAGAGAAAAGGGAAGAAAACAGCTGCAGCTCTAGAAAAATCACCTAAAAGACTGTAGAGAAAGAGAGCAAAGCTGAATACCATAAGCACACGGCTCCGCAGAATAAAAAGAGACTGAGGGACTCTGCCTAGGGGGAAAGGTGATGACTACAGCTGCACATGCTCCGTAGGGCTTGTTTGAGAGTTCTAGAATCTTTGAGATAAAAGTTCCGGACCGGGGCTCCATCTGATGATGTCACCCATGTGTGAGGACCCCCATCCTGCTGTCTAGAGAATACCTGATATTTTAAATACTGATAAACCTCTGATAAAAGAAACAGGGTTATGAGCTGTTCTGTGTGCAAATACATGCAAAACAGCCCAGTACTAGGTAATGTAATGTAAATGATAGAAAGCAGCTCACCTGAATACATTGCAAGCTACCTACCTTATTTTTCCTTGGGAGCAGCAGGACGCTTAACATCCTGAGGTTCCTAGCTCAGTACTGACCCGAATAACCGAGGGTCTCTCAAGGCTCATGTGCACTTGCCCCCGCCTCCCCAAGAGGTAGCGGAAGTATCCCAAAAATGTTTTAAACACAATTAAGGCCCCTTCCCCTCCCCTTTTGTTAACCAGCAGCCCCAGACCTGTGCTGGATCTTCAATGCTTGCAGATTGATCTCATGCGTATTCATTGTGGATATCCTGAAATCCCCACAGCCTGGGAGTGAGGTCCCCAGGATAGGACAGGGCTGAGAATGACTAGAATAGGCTGTATCCTGTCTTCTTTTATTAATGACACAGTTCATGTGGAAATATCTTTGTATTAAGGAAAAGTTGATATTTAGCTTAAAACTTCTCATCCCTGGTAAGAACATAAGAAATTGCCAACAGAGGCCAAACCAGGCCACAAGAACCTGGCAATTACCCAAACACCTAGAAGATCCCATGCTACTGATGCAATTAATAGCAGTGACTATTCCCTAAGTAAACTTGATTAATAGCAGTTAATGGACTTCTCCTCCAAGAACTTATCCAAACCTTTTTTGAACCCAGCTACACTAACTGCACTAACCACATCCTCTGGCAACAAATTCCAGAGATTTATTGTGCGTTGAGTGAAAAAGAATTTTCTCCGATTAGTCTTAAATGTGCTACTTGCTAACTTCATGGAATGCCCCCTAGTCCTTCTATTATTCGAAAGTGTAAATAACCGAGTCACATCTACTCGTTCAAGACCTCTCATGATCTTAAAGACCTCTATGATATCCCCCCTCAGCCGTCTCTTCTCCAAGCTGAACAGCCCTAACCTCTTCAGCCTTTCCTCATAGGGGAGCTGTTCCATCCCCTCATAGGGGAGCTGTTCCATCCCCTTTATCATTTTGGTTGCCCTTCTCTGAAAAAATAGAACATTTAGAAAATCAATTCAGAAGAGTAAATTTGAGGTTTTTAAATTTTCCTAAAACTCATTTACTATCTCACAAGGAATTGCTTAGGAGCTATCTCATTAATGTACTGAAATACACAGAAATAGAAATTCCATCTATAGCTAGGATATATTATATTTCTTATCCAGCAAGGTCTACAAGTATGGAGGATCAGAATCAGGGAAATCAAAAGGAAGACACTAATCTATCAGAATTACTGGAAAAATCATCCGACATGGAGATTAAGGAGAGGGCCACTTTAATAGTGCAATTTACAGATATCACCCAGAGAGATACAGTACTTAGATTATACTTTAAATATCAAAATGTTAATTTTCATGGTTTTCCTATTAGAATCTTCCCTGATATATCTTTTAATACGCAATTAAGGAGAAGAGAATTTCTCTCGATGAGAGAAAGAGTCATACAACGAGGGGCTAAGTTTATTTTGCGCTTCCCATGTCGCTGTATTATAATACATCAAAGTGGGAGATATGTCTTCAATTCGCCTGACCAATTGCGCTCTTACTTGGACTCCTAACTCCATATGGTCTCCTTAGTCAGGGGAGGAATGAAGTTTATGGTTTAGAACACAAATCTTGTATGTTTATATCTTATAGCAATCTGCTCTTATCTTTATTCTGCCAGTATCCTTAATTACTAATAATGATATTGTTCTAGGTTTCACAGTAAATATCAGTTTAGGTTTTTTTTCTTATATAGTTATTTCTGATACAAATGTATTTTCGATAGACCTGTGTATGATCTTTTGGAAAATGAAAATGTTTAATAAAAAAAAAAAAAAAAACTTCTCATCCCTATTACCCCCCTTGCATAAGTTGCAGTGAAACCTGAGTGCAGTGGCAGTGATGGGGGTTTGAAAGGACCTGCTCTATCTGTATTCTTCCACAATCACACACATCTTACACATTTTTATTTACCAATAAATGCAAGTGGAGAGATACTTTAGAAACCTTTAGTACAGCCAAGCATTATAGTATGCATTAGTTCTCAAAAGTTTATGAAGACGGAAACAAAAGGTCAATTTTGATCTCTTAGCATCTTGCAATATTGTAAGGATTGGGAAAGAAGGTCAGATAGGAGAGAGGAGCCACTGACCTCTCAAGCTAAGGCCAGAAGCAATGCAGACGGGAGAGGCTGAAAGGGTGATCAAAAAATGATTGCCACGGCCTCCTCCGCATTATTCTTTTCAAGTCCCTTGAATGGCTGTGCTTGGAAAACTGTGAATGCTGAGGTCTTTTTTGCGACAATTTGTTCAAGCAAATGATACATAACATGATTTAGAAAAAAATGAGTGTTTCCCGTGACGCTGAGCAGTTTGAGACATTTCCCCCCCATTACTTACAATATTGCAAAGTCCTACAGGTTCAAAACTGATCATTTTTCCCCTTCTTAAAATTTTGTGAGAACTAATACAAAGTACAATGCTTGGCTCTACTGAAGGTTTCTAAAGTATCTCTCCACTTGCATTTATTGGAAAATAAGCATTTTAAAAACTAAAAGCACGGTGTGATTGTAGAATAGCGGGTTGTTAGGTTTTTATGTAAGATATACAGGATCTTCTCTATCCACATTTCTGAGGTCTTCTCCTACCTGGCTCCCAAATCCTGAATGTGGGACCTGTTTTCTGCAGCCCCAAATATTTACGAAGCTTCCAGAGAGTAGGAAGCTTTATGCAGTTTGCTGGTAATTACCAGTAATGCATGCGCAGAATAAAACCAGTTCACATTCCTCTGAAAGAGGAAAGCGATTGAATACCTGTGGTCTGCAGGACCCCAATGCAGAAGAGCAGCCACCAGAAGCTCCTTGTGCTCTGCATCTTCCTGCCAGAGAAAAAGCGATCTCAGAGCAGTGAACCGGGGATGCACTTTTATCTCCTGCATTTAGCATCGGATATGTCATTAGATAGGACCTGCCCTCTAATATTTCTATGGTTTTATAACCAGACTCCCTGGGCTCCTGCCCTGCCCTCCATCACAAAGCCATGGGAGTAACACTGTCCCACTCTCTTTTCTCACTTCTCTTTCATTGTGCTTATTACGTTTCATCTGTTATAATATGTAAAGCTTGTATTGTATCATAACACACGTTAAGCATGGGTTTCCCTAGAGAAAGGGGTGGCCCAAACTCAAATTAAACTGTTAAAAGATGAGCCAACAAGTCACAGGCAATTACTTTCACACACCCAGAACGAGGCAAGGCCACTATTCTCTGAGCACACAATAACCCTCTTTAAAGAGTGCAAACAACCAAGTTTTGTAACTTTATATTTTTCTTTCTTTGATAGCATTCAGGCCCAACAGAAGAGTAAAGTAGACTCTTTAGTAGGTGGAGAGGTCAATAAAGTGTTTCCGAGTGCTCTCTTACTGATGATCTGAGAAACAGATATCAGGTCACTGAATCCATGGAAAAGGGTTCACCTTGCGCTTAGATTTTACTGTTATTTCCAAGTATCGAGGCAGATTAGCACAGCAACCACACAACTCAAAGCCAGGGAAAAAAAGAAACAGCAGGTGTAGATTTCTGTTTGCAAACTATTTATTCAGGTATATCAAATTTATAATTGAAACATCTTTACAGAAAACAAGGCAAACCCAGAAAATAAAGATACATACCAGTAAGTAATGCAACACCCCCAACATTACTCCATAGAGGCTATGGGAGATGAACGATCCCCTGAGAGGTTTAAGCAGAGGACTGGTAGGAGCTCAGCGAGTTCCCTGCCTCACCAGCCAAGACTGTCTCTTTCCCTTCAGCAGACACTCTCGCTCTTTCTCATTTGCCTGGGTAGCTGAGCATGCAAGATTCCCCAGTTCACACCCAGTATCCCTCGCTTCCTGTGTTCCAACACAAGATCCCATAATAATCCAAACAGCCACCAACACCAGTGCAGACATGACTTGAATATCCAGGTCCCCGTGGCGCTCCACCACCAACAACAACCCTCTGCACCAACCTGGTCAATACGAGGAGAGCGTAGCCTGCCAGACAGACCCTGCTACATGAACACCTGCATTTCCGCTAGGACTCCTAGTTATTGCTGAGATAACATCACAGTTTCAATGTGCTCAGTACAATTTAGAAAAGAAGCCGTGATATCATTAGACACAGCACAGTTTTTCCCATTCTGAGCATTCAGCTGTGAAGTGACAGATGATCTGACAATCTTATCAGGAAGAAAAAGAGCAGCTAGCAACCCAGGGGGCCGATGCAATACAGTGCACTCAGCCGAACGCACTGTATAACCCGCACTCCGACGCAGGTTAAATAATTTAATTTAATTTCAACTTTTAAGTTTTTCTTATCTTATCTACAAGTTCTTCGAAGTTAGCCCTATTAATTGTTCCTTCCTGTTCGATGTAATTTCTAACTTAGTTCTATGTAAACCGACGTGATATGTACCAATACATAAACGTCGGTATATAAAAGCCTTTAAATAAATAAATAAATAGGTGCTAATCCACCTCCTAATGCAATAGGGGGATTAGCGCCTATTTAACCCCGTCGGACACGGAGTGAATGCAATAGCGCTCATCACATGCAAATGCAGATTACTCATTCACTCTGCAAAAGTGTGCGTCTCAGGTTCTTGTGGCCTGGATTGGCCACTGTTGGAAACAGGATGCTGGGCTTGATGGGCCCTTGGTCTGACCCAGCATGGCATGTTCTTATGTTCAGACGTACATTTTGCTCTCAGATATTAACGCCTGCCTGGAGCAGGCGTTAATAGCTGAGTGCAGGTAAAAGGAGTATAGAAAAGCAAAAAAAAACAAAAAAAACTGCTTTTCTGTACTTCTTAAGTAAAAAAAAAAATACCTCAGCAGACCGACGCCGGTTTATCGATGGTCATTTTCATTACTGGCAGACGCCGGCTATGAAAACTGTTGCCGAGTTTACCGCAAGCGACCCTAGCGCCTCCTTGCTAGCGTGACCCCCTAATTTGGGTATTGCATGGCGCTCCCCTTGTGGGTGCCATGTGCACGTTAGGAAAGCGGGTGCTGACTTTTCAGCGCCTGCTTTCCGCACTTTTTATTGCATCGGCCCACAGGTTAGCAGCATGGACAGCACCCAGGTCCTGCAATTCAGGGAGATGATTAAACGCTCCTAGCTGGTACTGCCTGTAGGGTATGCAGATCCAAGAGCAGTGGCTCATGTGCTGCAGCACGAACCACAGCTGGACCCCATTGTGTCCAAGAGGAGCACTGCCAGATATATGAGCACCTGGGGCTGAACCCCTGCTGCCAATCCTGGAAGAGGTAAAACAGCCAGATCAATGGATACCTGGGGTCTAAACCTTGCTCTGTTCACATTAGATCAGTAATAAAAATTTGGTTTTACAAACTTTGGCTACTAGCAGCTTTGCAACATCTCCTTCACTACCATTTTGCAACATCTCCTTCACTACCATTTTGCAACCATCTCCTTCACTACCATTTTGCAACATCTCCTTCACTACCACTTTGCAACATCTCCTTCACTACCACCCTCTTCCTGACACCTATAGACTAGAGAACACTGCAACTACTGTTCCAACCATTGTCTAACAGCCACCCATCAGTCATCAGAGAAGCTACCAGCCCTCCGTCACCCCAACCACAACTTCGGATTCCAAGTAAGGATACAATTCAACACACCACCACCGTATCATGCACCCTATACCTATACCAACTATCCAGTACACACCTAAACCCAAACCCAATAAACCCAGGATTCTAGGCATACGACATCAGAGATTGATTCCAATCATGATCTCCCCCATGACCCAAACGCTAGGATTAACATTATTCACACTCACACTATTCAACGCCCAATCGATCACAAAAAAACTACACCTCCTCAACGACCATCTGACAGAGAACAACCCCGATATTTGCGCCATCACAGAAACATGGCTGAAACCCACAGACACAGTCCTATTAAACCAGCTACCCAACCATCTTTATGACGTTCATTCAATCCCTAGAATCAAAAAAAAGGGGTGGAGGGATCCTTCTAGCCACAAAAAAGGGCCTAGGGCTCTCACTCCAATTATCTACCACAATAAACAAGACTGAAATTGCCTTCTTCAATTCGGACCATCTACAAATAGCTTTAGTCTACTCACCACCTGGAACTTTAGACACAGACCCTTCACCTCTAATTGAGTTCACAACAAAACATTGCAAACAGGACAAACCAGCTATTTTGATGGGAAATTTCAACTTACATGTAAATAACACACCACTAACTCATAACTGTGATATCCTTCTCTCAGCTCTCAACCACTTAGGCTTCAACCAGATAGTCAAAGATCCCACGCACAAAGCAGGACACACACTCGACCTGATCTTTCTCAACAATGGCATATCACCAACCAATAACCCTACCTGCGTCCCAGTCCCTTGGTCGGACCACCACGTCATCTCGGCAGAACTTCAAATTTCAGACCAGCCTCGTCCCATATATCCAGTAACCACTATACGTTACAGGAAACCCTGCCCCATAGACAATCTTAGTAACTTACTTTCCACAGAACTCGACCGACTGGATTTAACAAACGCATCCTCAGCTATTACCTCCTGGCTCAATATTACAAACAAGATTGCCGATCTTACCTGTCCCGCTACCACCAAATCCTTAAAACCACCCCAAGCAAAAAGACAACCGTGGTACACTCCAACACTCAAAACCCTCAAACAAGAACTCCGGAAAAAAGAAAACAGCTGGTGCAAATCTCCGTCCACCATCACAACGCAAATTTACAAATCCCATCTTAACACATACAGATTAGCCATCCTAAAAGCCAAAAAAGACTTCTTTGCAAAAAAAATTCACAACTTTGCACTGGACCCAAAAGCTCTATTCTCATTTGTATCTTCCCTAACAAAACCTACTCCTCCTAGCATTCCAGATGAACTAGCAGCCAACAAAGCTGAGGAACTAGCAATTTACTTTGACAAAAAGATCACCAACCTCCTCAAGCCTATCCTTACCCAACAAAAAACAGTACTACAGCTGACAACCACACCATTTATCAAAGAATACAGCCTTTCATCGTTCGAAACTCCTTCATCGTTAGAAATCGAACTTATCCTCAAGAAGCTCAAACCATCTTCCCATCCTCTGGATACTATACCCTCCAATCTTCTCCTAGCGACCCCAAACACCATTTCTAAACCCATATCAGACATCATCAACTGCTCCTTAATACAAGGAAAGGTCCCAGACCAACTCAAAATAGCAGTTTTGAAACCGTTACTAAAAAAACCAAACCTTTCAACGGATGACCCTGCAAATTTCCGACCTATCGCTAACCTTCCCCTTATTTCAAGAGTGATGGAAAGATTCGTCAACAAACAATTGTCGGAATACCTGGAGGATAACAACATTCTCTCCCCTTTCCAATTCGGCTTCAGGAAATCACAAAACACTGAAGCACTCCTAACATCGTTATCCGACACCATACTTCTTAATCTGGAAAAAAAACAACCTTACCTCCTCGCTCTTCTTGACCTATCCGCCGCATTCGACACAGTCAACCATACCATACTACTCGAGCGACTATCCGACATTGGAATTCAAGGAGAAGCACATAGCTGGTTCCAATCGTTCCTGGATAATAGATTCTACAAAGTAAAAATCAACAATGAAGAATCGCAACCTATCAAATCAACTCGAGGAGTACCACAAGGATCATCTCTCTCTCCTACGCTATTTAACATTTACTTGCTCCCACTCTGCCACTTACTCTCTAACCTCAAGCTAAAACACTATATTTTCGCTGATGACATTCAGATTCTCATGCCCATCACAGAATCACTACAAAAAACTTGGGCGCATTGGAATATCTGCTTACAAACCATCAACTCTCTCCTATCCAGCTTGAACCTCATACTTAACCCAAACAAGACAGAAATCCTCATCATCTCACCAGACGAAAATCACACCCTTACCAACTTTCAAAGCGTAACTCAATTCTCAAATCCAATCACTAACCTCTCCACATCCGTCAGAGACCTGGGGGTGCGTCTTGACAACAAATTTAACCTAAAATCCTTTATAACCAACACAACTAAAGAATGCTATTACAAACTCCAAGTGCTGAAAAATCTCAAACCTCTTCTTCACTTCAGCGACTTCCGACTAGTAGTCCAGTCTTTAATTCTGTCTAAGCTGGACTACTGCAACTCTCTACTGCTAGGTCTCCCAGCTTTATCCACCAGACCATTACAGATGGTGCAGAATGCAGCAGCAAGGCTACTCACCAACACTAATAAAAGAGCCCACATAACACCTATTCTTCACAGCCTACACTGGCTTCCTATAAAAGCTAGAATCACCTACAAGACTCTATCAATGATCCACAAGGACATAATGGGCATCGCCCACCTAAATCTAAATTCGCTTCTCCGCCTTCACACATCTCAAAGACCCATCAGGCACAACTACAAAGGTTCCTTATATGCTCCCCCGATCAAAACCACATTAACAAAACGAGCACTCTCAACAGCCGGACCCACACTCTGGAACTCACTACCGCCAGATCTACGCCAAGAGACCTGCCATCTAACTTTTAAGAAAAATCTAAAAACGTGGCTTTTCAGGCAAACATATACAGAAACACAAGTTTACTTAGACACTGGCCAAAAGAAAAATAGCTCAACACCAGATCCAGTTTCACCTTTACCCCCCATCAAGACTCAACTACGTCAGATCTGAACTTCTCACTTTAAAGACTTCTTAAAGACTTCTTAAAGACTTCTTCTCTGATTCATCTGTCTTCCTTAACTCATGGATTTCTCGCATACTTTGCACACCAACATGGTCTGTGTACCCTCAAATCTCAATTTAGTCTACCCTTTAATTTTTTCCTAGATATTTATTCTCGCTATAAACATGCCGAATATTTACCTACGTCCTGTTGACGAGTTACTATTATTATTATCTATGTAATATTTAATTTAATTTATTATTAATATCTATATGTTATAGGTTATATGCTAAATGCTATATGTTATACGTTATATGTTAAGAAACGCTGTTCCATGTAACGCCATTTGTGCGAAAGTTTTGTTATATGTAAACCGACCTGATTCGATACTTGTATTGAGAATGTCGGTATATAAAAATCCGAAATAAATAAATAAATAAATAAATAAATACCATGATTTCCTCACAATTGTACGTGCTATCATTTTCCCACATATTGATTACTGCAATCGTCTCCTTTTCGGTTTATCTGGAAATTCACTTTATCCTGCTCAATTCTGCTGCTAGGCTTGTGACAAATACCAAACATCATGAGCATATTTCCCCTGTTCTCAAAAAAATGAACTGGCTTCCAATCGGCCACAGAATTCATTACCAAATTCTTATGATAACATTTAAACTGCTTTCCTCACACTCTTGATCTTGGTCTTGCTTTTCTAAAAATCTACAAATCTTCTAGAGAGTTGAGATCCTCTGAATGAGGTTTCTTAGATGTCCCTTCTCCTCAGCATGTAACACGCAAGTCTGATTTTCCGTTGCTGCACCAATCCTCTGGAATACTTTACCAACCGAACTCTGGTTAGAAGACTCCTTGAAAAAATTTAGAACTTGTCAAAAAACGTCCTGTTAGAAC
Source organism: Rhinatrema bivittatum (assembly GCF_901001135.1). Taxonomy (NCBI): domain Eukaryota; kingdom Metazoa; phylum Chordata; class Amphibia; order Gymnophiona; family Rhinatrematidae; genus Rhinatrema; species Rhinatrema bivittatum. Next base: position 309,475,691 of record NC_042621.1, read on the forward strand.
AAGCCTACCTTGACTTATATAGACTTCTTTAATACAATCGATGTCTGCGATTTTAGACTTCCTCAATGTAATTATGGTTTATCATCTAAGAGTCTGGTTTGTTTGTTTTAATTGTATTTTCAGTTTTATATTGTGAATGTTACTTATGTAAATTGCTTAGACCAAATGTGTTAAGCGATTAATACATTTTAATAAAATGAAAACAAATAAAATGAAATGAAAATGGAAGAGGGAACACTGCCAGATATGTGAGCACCTGGGACGTAAACCCTGCTGTGCTCACTGGGAGAAGGAGCACTGCCAGATATAGGAGTGCCAAGGGTCCAACCCCCTGAGCATTGACAGGTAGAAGCTGGCTGGGATCCAGACACTGCAATGGTCCTGCAATGCCCTGGTATTCAGCAGAGGGAAGGGGAACAACTTTAGCACTAGATCCCAGAAGGCCATGGTGGTCAGCAAAGGGAGGAGGAATAGCTTGAATACTGAGTCAAAAGGTACTTAGCACAGGAAGGAGGTGATATTACCAACCCAAATATAATTACCAATTCCTTTTTAGATGCCTTGAATGGCCTAGGCTGGGAACAACTCATAAACACCCCCACACACACTAAAGGACAAATACTAGATCTGGTGTTTTTCAATCCACTTTACCACTTCCCCGTCTGGAATACAATCACAACAGTTCCTATCCCATGGTCTGACCATTACAGAATTCATTTCTCCCTTAGTATTAGCCCCAGCAAACACATTCCCTTAAAGAAACCACCAATAGTTTACAAAAGGAAATTTATCACTACTGACTCATTTGTGGAAACTGTTTCCCCCAATCTTCCTTCTACGTTATCATCTAACATAAATGACACTGTAGCAACCTGGAATACTGCAATTACAAATACTCTAGATAACATAGCTCCCTATAAGTCCATAAAACCTAACGCTCGGAACAAACCTAATGCCCCCTGGTATACTAAAGCTTTACATATTCTCAAAAGTAACCTCAGGAAATTAGAACGTAAATGGCGTACTACTAGAACTCCAGAAACAAAAAACGCATACCGTTGCAACTTACGACGTTATAATAAGGAAATAAATCTAGCAAAAAAACATCACTATGCAAATATAATTTCCAAAGCCAATGGCAACGCCAATGCTCTCTTCAATATTGTTAAATCTCTTACCACTCCTCAAAATGAATATGTCATAGACTCTGATCCCAACTTCTGCAATAAAATCGCTAAGCACTTTGAAACAAAAGTATCTAACATCTCAAAGGAATTTTCCAACCTACCCTACCCAATACAAGGAAAGATAGACTCCATTCACTCATGGTCACAATTTTCCCCTGTATCAGAAAGTTCTATCCAGACCATCATAAGTAAGCATAAAGTTTCTAATTCTCCCTACAACCCATGCTCTGGAGTTTTCTTTAAAGCCCTCAAACAAGAAGCCTGCTTTTTTCTTCACCTACTGGTAAACCAGTCTCTTGAAACTGGAGAATTTCCATATGACCTGAAAAAGACATCTATACTCCCAATTCTAAAATCAAAAATTAAGGATACTACAGATCTCAACAATTATAGACCTATTGCCTCCCTTACCTCCTTGGCAAAACTAATAGAATCCGCAGTATTAAAACAGCTTACCGATTTTCTTTCAGACTACAATATTCTCCACATCAACCAACATGGATTTAGAAAGGGACATTCAACAGAAACACTTCTATTATCATCTTTTGACACTTTTTTCCGTGCTTTCGACTCATACACTGACTACATTATAGTATTTTTAGATATTTCTTCAGCTTTTGACACAATAGACCATCAAATCCTTATCTCCGGTTTAAAGTCCATAGGCATCACAGGTACAGTTCTAAACTGGTTTTCATCATTCCTTTCAAATCGCCCTCAGCAAGTCAACTTTAATCAACACACTTCCACTTCCTATATTATTAACTCTGGTGTCCCACAAGGCTCATCATTATCTCCTATTTTGTTTAACATATATCTTCTTCCACTATGTAATATCTTATCTTCTCTAAATTTACAATTCAAAATCTATGCAGATGACATTCAGTTCTATGTCCCATACAAAACATCTTGGTCAGCAACACTAGCTTTGGTCTCCCTCTATCTCTCCACTATAAATTCATGGCTCTCTCACAACCGTTTAAAACTAAACTCTTCAAAAACAGAAATCATACATCTCTCCTCTATTACAGACCCCACTATTGGACCCCCTGCACAGTTGACAATAAACAATATATCTATCCCCATAACTCGTTATGCCATTAATCTAGGCATAATCATTAATTCAGATCTTTCCATGAAACAACAAATCTCTTCACTCACCAAAAAATCCTTTTATAAACTACGACTATTAAAACATCTTCGACCGTTACTTTTTTTCCGTGACTATAGAACCATTCTTCAATCACTAATATTTTCTGGATTAGACTATTGCAACGCACTCTACCTAGGATTACCTGATTCTTCTTTACATTCCCTTCAATTGATTCAAAATAGTGCCGCTCGAATATTAACCAGGACCCCCCTACATAGTCATATCACCCCAATCCTCCAATCGTTACATTGGCTCCCAGTAAAATTTAGGATACAATTCAAAATTATGTCTATTATACATGGTCTGATCCATAACCCAACCTCCATCTGGCTTTGCTCATCGTTACGGATCTACAAACCTACCCGTCATCTATGTTCTCTTACCCAAAATCTTCTAGATATCCCCTCTCCTAAATTAGCAAGGCTAGAAGTCACCCGAAAACGAGCCTTCTCAGTTGCGGGACCCATTTTATGGAATTCCCTTCCCAACCCTCTTCGTTCAATTTCAAATCCTTCCCATTTCAAGAAATCACTCAAAACTTATCTTTTTCAATTAGCATTTAAAACACCCACTCCAGAATAAACATAAAGTCGCATTCACTCCTTCATTTACAGTCACCATCATACTCCTCAACTCGTCTTCATTTCGTTTCCCCTCCCTTCCTTTGTTTCCCATCTGTTCCCTACGTTTCGGACACACTCTGTCATTTCTCTACCCCCTTCCCTTCCCCCCCCCCCTATATTATTAGAAAAGTCCCTTGGCAACAGTTTTTATATTTTTATTTACTTTATTAAACACGTGTTTATTTTTAGCCGGAATTCGTTCCGGCTATTAAGCAATTTTATGTATTTTTAATTTTATTTAATTATTACCTTTTTCTTTTTATTCTTTTATTTTATTATTTTTCTCTAATGTAAACCACTTTGACAAAATCTAATTTTATAAAGTGGTATATAAATTCCTTTAAATAAATAAATAAATAAAATACTTGCGCGCTGGGTCCCAGAGTATCACAATACTCACCAGAGAGAGGAGGAATGGCTCGAGTGCTGGGTCCCAGAGTATCACAATACTCACCAGAGAGAGGAGGAATGGCTCGAGTGCTGGGTCCCAGAGTATCACAATACTCACCAGAGAGAGGAGGAATGGCTCGAGTGCTGGGTCCCAGAGTATCACAATACTCACCAGAGAGAGGAGGAAAGGATCGAGTGCTGGGTCCCAGAGTATCACAATACTCACCAGAGAGAGGAGGAATGGCTCGAGTGCTGGGTCCCAGAGTATCACAATACTCACCAGATAGAGGAGGAATGGCTCGAGTGCTGGGTCCCAGAGTATCACAATACTCACCAGAGAGAGGAGGAAGGGCGCGAGTGCTGGGTCCCAGAGTATCACAATTCTCACCAGAGAGGAGGAAGGGCTCGAGTGCTGGGTCCCAGAGTATCACAATACTCACCAGACGGAGGAGGAAGGGCTCGAGTGCTGGGTCCCAGAGTATCACAATACTCACCAGAGAAAGGAGGAAGGGCGCGAGTGCTGGGTCCCAGAGTATCACAATACTCACCAGACGGAGGAGGAAGGGCTCGAGTGCTGGGTCCCAGAGTATCACAATACTCACCAGAGAGAGGAGGAAGGGTGCGAGTGCTGGGTCCCAGAGTATCACAATGCTCACCAGAGAGAGGAGGAAGGGCTCGAGTGCTGGGTCCCAGAGTACCACAATGCTCACCAGAGAGAGGAGGAAGGGCTCGAGTGCTGGGTCCCAGAGTATCACAATGCTCACCAGAGAGGAGGAAGGGCTCGAGTGCTGGGTCCCAGAGTATCACAATACACACCAGACGGAGGAGGAAGGGCTCGAGTGCTGGGTCCCAGAGTATCACAATACTCACCAGAGAGAGGAGGAAGGGCGCGAGTGCTGGGTCCCAGAGTATCACAATACTCACCAGACGGAGGAGGAAGGGCTCGAGTGCTGGGTCCCAGAGTATCACAATACTCACCAGAGAGAGGAGGAATGGCTCGAGTGCTGGGTCCCAGAGTATCACAATACTCACCAGAGAGGAGGAAGGGCTCGAGTGCTGGGTCCCAGAGTATCACAATACTCACCAGAGAGAGGAGGAAGGGCTCGAGTGCTGGGTCCCAGAGTATTTATTTATTTATTTATTTAAAGGCTTTTATATACCGGAGTTCATGCACTTGTGCATACCACTTCGGTTTACACAGAACAAGGAACAGAAAATTACATCAAACAGATTGAACAATTAAACAAATATACAATTACATCCAACAATTGGGTATAAATAACTAAATTGGGTATAAATTGGGTATAAATTGGTATAAATTGGGTATAAATAATAAATTGGGTATAAATTGGGTATAAATAACTAAATTGGGTATAAATAACTAAATAATAAATAAATAAATTGGGTATCACAATACTCACCAGATGGAGGAGGAAGGGCTCGAGTGCTGGGTCCCAGAGTATCACAATACTCACCAGAAAGGAGGAAGGGCTCGAGTGCTGGGTCCCAGAGTATCAAAATACTCACCAGAGAGGAGGAAGGGCTTGAGTGCTGGGGCCCAGAGTATCACAATACTCACCAGAGAGGAGGAAGGGCTCGAGTGCTGGGTCCCAGAGTATCACAATACTCACCAGAGAGAGGAGGAATGGCTCGAGTGCTGGGTCCCAGAGTATCACAATACTCACCAGAGAGGAGGAAGGGCTCGAGTGCTGGGTCCCAGAGTATCACAATACTCACCAGAGAGAGGAGGAAGGGCTCGAGTGCTGGGTCCCAGAGTATTTATTTATTTATTTATTTAAAGGCTTTTATATACCGGAGTTCATGCACTTGTGCATACCACTTCGGTTTACACAGAACAAGGAACAGAAAATTACATCAAACAGATTGAACAATTAAACAAATATACAATTACATCCAACAATTGGGTATAAATAACTAAATTGGGTATAAATTGGGTATAAATTGGTATAAATTGGGTATAAATAATAAATTTGGTATAAATTGGGTATAAATAACTAAATTGGGTATAAATAACTAAATAATAAATAAATAAATTGGGTATCACAATACTCACCAGATGGAGGAGGAAGGGCTCGAGTGCTGGGTCCCAGAGTATCACAATACTCACCAGAAAGGAGGAAGGGCTCGAGTGCTGGGTCCCAGAGTATCAAAATACTCACCAGAGAGGAGGAAGGGCTTGAGTGCTGGGGCCCAGAGTATCACAATACTCACCAGAGAGGAGGAAGGGCTCGAGTGCTGGGTCCCAGAGTATCACAATACTCACCAGAGAGGAGGAAGGGCACGAGTGCTGGGTCCCAGAGTATCACAATACTCACCAGAGAGAGGAGGAAGGGCTCGAGTGCTGGGTCCCAGAGTATCACAATACTCACCAGAGAGGAGGAAGGGCTCGAGTGCTGGGTCCCAGAGTATCACAATACTCACCAGAGAGAGGAGGAATGGCTCGAGTGCTGGGTCCCAGAGTATCACAATGCACACCACAGAGAGGAGGAATGGCTCGAGTGCTGGGTCCCAGAGTATCACAATACTCACCACAAAGAGGAGGAAGGCCTCGAGTGCTGGGTCCCAGAGTATCACAATACTCACCAGAGAGGAGGAAGGGCTCGAGTGCTGGGTCCCAGAGTATCACAATACTCACCAGAGAGAGGAGGAATGGCTCGAGTGCTGGGTCCCAGAGTATCACAATGCTCACCACAGAGAGGAGGAATGGCTCGAGTGCTGGGTCCCAGAGTATCACAATACTCACCAGAGAGGAGGAAGGGCTCGAGTGCTGGGTCCCAGAGTATCACAATACTCACCAGAGAGAGGAGGAATGGCTCGAGTGCTGGGTCCCAGAGTATCACAATACTCACCAGAGAGGAGGAAGGGCTCGAGTGCTGGGTCCCAGAGTATCACAATACTCACCAGAGAGGAGGAAGGGCTCGAGTGCTGGGTCCCAGAGTATCACAATACTCACCAGAGAGAGGAGGAAGGGCTCGAGTGCTGGGTCCCAGAGTATCACAATACTCACCAGAGAGAGGAGGAAGGGCTCGAGTGCTGGGTCCCAGAGTATCACAATACTCACCAGAGAGAGGAGGAATGGCTCGAGTGCTGGGTCCCAGAGTATCACAATGCTCACCACAGAGAGGAGGAATGGCTCGAGTGCTGGGTCCCAGAGTATCACAATACTCACCAGAGAGGAGGAAGGGCTCGAGTGCTGGGTCCCAGAGTATCACAATACTCACCAGAGAGGAGGAAGGGCTCGAGTGCTGGGTCCCAGAGTATCACAATACTCACCAGAGAGGAGGAAGGGCTCGAGTGCTGGGTCCCAGAGTATCACAATACTCACCAGAGAGAGGAGGAATGGCTCGAGTGCTGGGTCCCAGAGTATCACAATACTCACCAGAGAGAGGAGGAAGGGCTCGAGTGCTGGGTCCCAGAGTATCACAATACTCACCAGAGAGGAGGAAGGGCTCGAGTGCTGGGTCCCAGAATATCACAATACTCACCAGAGAGAGGAGGAATGGCTCGAGTGCTGGGTCCCAGAGTATCACAATACTCACCAGAGAGAGGAGGAAGGGCTCGAGTGCTGGGTCCCAGAGTATCACAATACTCACCAGAGAGGAGGAATGGCTCGAGTGCTGGGTCCCAGAGTATCACAATGCTCACCACAGAGAGGAGGAATGGCTCGAGTGCTGGGTCCCAGAGTATCACAATACTCACCACAGAGAGGAGGAATGGCTCAAGTGCTGGGTCCCAGAGTATCACAATACTCACCAGAGAGAGGAGGAATGGCTCGAGTGCTGGGTCCCAGAGTATCACAATACTCACCACAGAGAGGAGGAAGGGCTCGAGTGCTGGGTCCCAGAGTATCACAATACTCACCACAGAGAGGAGGAAGGGCTCGAGTGCTGGGTCCCAGAGTATCACAATACTCACCAGAGAGAGGAGGAATGGCTCAAGTGCTGGGTCCCAGAGTATCACAATACTCACCAGAGAGAGGAGGAATGGCTCGAGAGCTGGGTCCCAGAGTATCACAATACTCACCATAGAGAGGAGGAATGGCTCGAGTGCTGGGTCCCAGAGTATCACAATACTCACCAGAGAGAGGAGGAAGGGCTCGAGTGCTGGGTCCCAGAGTATCACAATACTCACCAGAGAGAGGAGGAATGGCTCGAGTGCTGGGTCCCAGAGTATCACAATGCTCACCACAGAGAGGAGGAATGGCTCGAGTGCTGGGTCCCAGAGTATCACAATACTCACCACAGAGAGGAGGAAGGGCTCGAGTGCTGGGTCCCAGAGTATCACAATACTCACCAGAGAGAGGAGGAAGGGCTCGAGTGCTGGGTCCCAGAGTATCACAATACTCACCAGAGAGGAGGAAGGGCTCGAGTGCTGGGTCCCAGAATATCACAATACTCACCAGAGAGAGGAGGAATGGCTCGAGTGCTGGGTCCCAGAGTATCACAATACTCACCACAGAGAGGAGGAATGGCTCGAGTGCTGGGTCCCAGAGTATCACAATACTCACCAGAGAGAGGAGGAATGGCTCGAGTGCTGGGTCCCAGAGTATCACAATACTCACCAGAGAGGAGGAAGGGCTCGAGTGCTGGGTCCCAGAGTATCACAATACTCACCAGAGAGAGGAGGAAGGGCTCGAGTGCTGGGTCCAAGAGTATCACAATACTCACCAGAGAGAGGAGGAAGGGCTCGAGTGCTGGGTCCCAGAGTATCACAATACTCACCAGAGAGAGGAGGAATGGCTCGAGTGCTGGGTCCCAGAGTATCACAATGCTCACCACAGAGAGGAGGAATGGCTCGAGTGCTGGGTCCCAGAGTATCACAATACTCACCACAGAGAGGAGGAATGGCTCGAGTGCTGGGTCCCAGAGTATCACAATACTCACCAGAGAGGAGGAAGGGCTCGAGTGCTGGGTCCCAGAGTATCACAATACTCACCAGAGAGAGGAGGAATGGCTCGAGTGCTGGGTCCCAGAGTATCACAATACTCACCAGAGAGAGGAGGAATGGCTCGAGTGCTGGGTCCCAGAGTATCACAATACTCACCAGAGAGAGGAGGAATGGCTCGAGTGCTGGGTCCCAGAGTATCACAATACTCACCAGAGAGGAGGAAGGGCTCGAGTGCTGGGTCCCAGAGTATCACAATACTCACCAGAGAGGAGGAAGGGCTCGAGTGCTGGGTCCCAGAGTATCACAATACTCACCAGAGAGAGGAGGAAGGGCTCGAGTGCTGGGTCCCAGAGTATCACAATACTCACCAGAGAGGAGGAAGGGCTCGAGTGCTGGGTCCCAGAGTATCACAATACTCACCAGAGAGAGGAGGAATGGCTCAAGTGCTGGGTCCCAGAGTATCACAATACTCACCAGAGAGGAGGAAGGGCTCGAGTGCTGGGTCCCAGAGTATCACAATACTCACCAGAGAGGAGGAAGGGCTCGAGTGCTGGGTCCCAGAGTATCACAATACTCACCAGAGAGGAGGAAGGGCTCGAGTGCTGGGTCCCAGAGTATCACAATACTCACCAGAGAGAGGAGGAATGGCTCGAGTGCTGGGTCCCAGAGTATCACAATACTCACCAGAGAGGAGGAAGGGCTCGAGTGCTGGGTCCCAGAGTATCACAATACTCACCAGAGAGGAGGAAGGGCTCGAGTGCTGGGTCCCAGAGTATCACAATACTCACCAGAGAGAGGAGGAAGGGCTCGAGTGCTGGGTCCCAGAGTATCACAATACTCACCAGAGAGAGGAGGAAGGGCTCGAGTGCTGGGTCCCAGAGTATCACAATACTCACCAGAGAGAGGAGGAATGGCTCGAGTGCTGGGTCCCAGAGTATCACAATGCTCACCACAGAGAGGAGGAATGGCTCGAGTGCTGGGTCCCAGAGTATCACAATACTCACCACAGAGAGGAGGAATGGCTCGAGTGCTGGGTCCCAGAGTATCACAATACTCACCAGAGAGGAGGAAGGGCTCGAGTGCTGGGTCCCAGAGTATCACAATACTCACCAGAGAGAGGAGGAATGGCTCGAGTGCTGGGTCCCAGAGTATCACAATACTCACCAGAGAGAGGAGGAATGGCTCGAGTGCTGGGTCCCAGAGTATCACAATACTCACCAGAGAGAGGAGGAATGGCTCGAGTGCTGGGTCCCAGAGTATCACAATACTCACCAGAGAGGAGGAAGGGCTCGAGTGCTGGGTCCCAGAGTATCACAATACTCACCAGAGAGAGGAGGAAGGGCTCGAGTGCTGGGTCCCAGAGTATCACAATACTCACCAGAGAGAGGAGGAATGGCTCGAGTGCTGGGTCCCAGAGTATCACAATACTCACCAGAGAGAGGAGGAATGGCTCGAGTGCTGGGTCCCAGAGTATCACAATACTCACCAGAGAGAGGAGGAATGGCTCGAGTGCTGGGTCCCAGAGTATCACAATACTCACCAGAGAGGAGGAATGGCTCAAGTGCTGGGTCCCAGAGTATCAAAATACTCACCAGACAGAGGAGGAATGGCTCGAGTGCTGGGTCCCAGAGTATCACAATACTCACCAGAGAGGAGGAAGGGCTCGAGTGCTGGGTCCCAGAGTATCACAATACTCACCAGACAGAGGAGGAATGGCTCGAGTGCTGGGTCCCAGAGTATCACAATGCTCACCAGAGAGGAGGAAGGGCTCGAGTGCTGGGTCCCAGAGTATCACAATACTCAGCAGAGAGGAGGAAGGGCTCGAGTGCTGGGTCCCAGAGTATCACAATACTCACCAGAGAGAGGAGGAAGGGCTCGAGTGCTGGGTCCCAGAGTATCACAATACTCACCAGAGAGGAGGAAGGGCTCGAGTGCTGGGTCCCAGAGTATCACAATACTCACCAGACAGAGGAGGAATGGCTCGAGTGCTGGGTCCCAGAGTATCACAATGCTCACCAGACAGAGGAGAAATGGCTCAAGTGCTTGGTCCTTGAGTTTTGCAAAAGTCACCAGAGGGACGAGGAATGACTCAAGCTGTGGATTCAAGAGTGCCTGAATACTCACAAGAGGGATGATTAGTAGCACGAGCACTTGGACTCAGAATATCACAATACTGGGCAGAGAGAGAGTCACAGAGTGTCACCAGAGAGAGGACATGGCAGGAGCACTGCTGGCTGCGCTAGACTCTTTTGTACATGTTCTGTAGGTATCTCTGAGGGATGAGGATTGTGGGGAAGGAAATGTGACAGGGAGTGGAGAGTGACATGGAAGGAATAAAGGGCTTTGTTCCTGAATAAAATCTTTTTGAGAAATTGGCAGGTTAGAAGCCGTATTATCTTTAGCTCAGAACAAAGAGAGAGTAACCAACAATCAAACATTTGATATGCAGGCCTGAGGAGCAGGGATGAGCTTTCCTCTGACAGATAAAATGAGCATTTCATTTCTAAAACAAAATGAATGCAAATGTTTCATTCATTTATTTATTTATTTTTAGCTTATATATACCGATCTTCTTGCACTGGATACAAATCAAACCGGTTTACAGTAAACAGTAAAACTTGCCTGTGGGCTTCATATAGAACAAGAAACAACTAAGCAACTTTAAGTAACATAGAATAAAAATAAAAATTAAATAACAACTTAAACAGATTGAAATTACATAGCAATACAGTTACAATAAGCGGTCGATTCAATTACTTGAGCTTGGTTGCATTAAAGGGAGAGAGGAAGGAAGATGAGGTGCAAAGGGCTTGAAAAGAATGAAAGACATGAGAAAGAAGACTCCAAAATATAGTGTTTCTTCCCCCCAAGCAATGACGCCTAAATACTGTTATAAGTTCCTCTCCCCCTATCATTCCCCCCCACCTCTCCCCTTCATTGCCATCACTGGCCTGGTACCCACCAGCCCACCTGTACATATTGATTATTGTTAATTTATAATCTTCCAATGTTCCTAACAAATATCTCTCTTTCCCTATCCTTCCTACTGCTGTCCTCCCTGTTTATTGTATTTCTCTCTCTTGTTAATTTGTTACAATGTAAACCGGCAGGATGTTCCGACCAATGTCGGTATATAAAAACCAACCAACCAACCAACAAACAAACAAACAAATAAATAAATAAATATTAGGCATGTCAGAGGTTGAAATCTGCTTGCGGAATAATTGATGGCTACACAACTGAGATCTTTGCTTTCTCTTCTCTTTCTTAGATCTTTTGATTTATATTTGCATTTCCATTGCATTGCTGTTTGCTTAAGAAGAAATATTTCTTGGATTTTGCTTTAAAATTTCATAGTCTAAAAAAGCCCCACCCAGCTTGGCACTATCCCCTGGACTGCTCCCTGCTGCCCCAGATAAATAAACAAAGAAAAGGGAAGATGTTTAAATATTTAAACTAAAATCTTTACTTTGTGGTAGAGAATGTGGCATTTTAATGCCTATAGCAATTCATAATCATTAATCATCATTCAGCTCTGGAGGCTGCACCTCCAGAAGTATATAAGCAAGCTGGCATCTACATGGCAGATGAAATTAATATGGACAAGCACAAAGTGATGCACATATGAAAAAATAATCCCAACTACAGGTACACAATGTTGAACTGTGCAGGGAGTCACCACCCAGTAAATGATCTGGGAGTCCTTGGACAATGCCTTGAAATCCTCAACTGAGTGCACAGCGGCAGAACAGAATGCTAGGAATGATCAGAAAAGGAATGGAGACTAAAATGGAAAAGATCATATTGCCTCTATATCGCGCCGTGGTGTGACTGAACCTTGAATATTATGTATAGTTCTGGTTGCCCCATCTCAAAAAAGACATAGCAGCTGGAAGCTGAGGTGTCCCTGAGCCCTGATGGCAGATGTCCTTCTGATCCTCCTTCCACTGCATTGATGTTGGAGTTGTACGATACAGGGCTTACTGTTAATCATCCAGAAGGACTCACAGAGGGGGCACAGATGCTGATTTTGGCAGAAGGCACTCAGAGTGTGGTAGCATTATTGATGTTGAGATCTGTGGAGGTTCTCCCAGATGGTGGGAGCTTCTCACCAGGTTTTGCCACTAAGCCTGCACTTCAGAGTTCACCGAAATTACTCCCACCAGTAATACTGCTAAACTGTCCCACATTACTTTGGACAGCATTTGGTTGCTTCTTTCCTCCATGGAGAATTTGATAGCTTAACTGTTTCTACCAACATTTTATTCCATATTCAATCTCAAGAGGTTACTGCTTCCTCTCATTCCAAAGATATTCAGGATCTTAAAGTGGCTTCAGAAAATTTTTCCAGGGTCCAGCTTTCCATACTTAAGAATAAGATGATTGATTCTTAGAGGGTAGAACATAAGAACATGCCATACTGGGTCAGACCAAGGGTCCATCAAGCCCAGCATCCTGTTTCCAACAGTGGCCAATCCAGGCCATAAGAACCTGGCAAGTACCCAAAAACTAAGTCTATTCCATGTAACCATTGCTAATGGCAGTGGCTATTCTCTAAGTGAACTTAATAGCAGGTAATGGACTTCTCCTCCAAGAACTTATCCAATCCTTTTTTAACACAGCTACAGTAACTGCACTAACCACATCCTCTGGCAATAAATTCCAGAGTTTAATTGTGCGTTGAGTAAAAAAGAACTTTCTCCGATTAGTTTTAAATGTGCCACATGCTAACTTCATGGAGTGCCCCCTAGTCTATTATCTGAAAGAGTAAATAACCGATTCACATCTACCTGTTCTAGACCTCTCATGATTTTAAACACCTCTATCATAAGCCCCCTCAGCCGTCTCTTCTCCAAGCTGAAAAGTCCTAACCTCTTTAGTCTTTCCTCATAGAAGAGCTGTTCCATTCCCCTTATCATTTTGGTCGCCCTTCTCTATACCTTCTCCATCGCAATTATATCTTTTTTGAGATGCGGTGACCAGAATTGTACACAGTATTCAAGGTGCGGTCTCACCATGGAGCGATACAGGGGCATTATGACATTTTCCTGTTATGACTGTCGCTGCCCGACATCTCCACTCTGCCCTCCTTACCTCTTTGGCGACTCCTCCTTCAGTTGATGGACATCTGGCTGCTGCGGCATCTGCCTGCCGTCCTCTCCGGCATCCCCGGTCCGGCTTGGGCACTGCATCCCGCCATGTTGTTCAGCTGCCATAGGGCGCGAGCGCCGTGCGGCCCTGCTTCTTATTCCTTCTTTGCCGCAAACCTCAGGGGTGTCCCCCTGTGAAGACGTCATGCATCCCGGATACAAAAGCCTACTCTGTTTGCTAGCTAATCGAGTTAGCAAGGGATCTCCCTACAGATGATATTCGTTCTCCGTACCTAGCTACTCTGCCTCTCCTCAATTCAAGTACACTACATCTACTGGTTCACCTTTATCCACATGTTTATTAACTCCTTCAAAAAAGTGAAGCAGATTTGTGAGGCAAGACTTGCCTTGGGTAAAGCCATGCTGACTTTGTTCCATTAAACCATGTCTTTCTATATATTCTGTGATTTTGATGTTTAGAACACTTTCCACTATTTTTCCTGGCACTGAAGTCAGGCTAACCGGTCTGTAGTTTCCCAGATCGCCCCTGGAGTTACATTAGCTATCCTCCAGTCTTCAGGTACAATGGATGATTTTAATGATAGGTTACAAATTTTTACTAATAGGTCTGAAATTTCATTTTTTAGTTCCTTCAGAACTCTGGGATGTATACCATCCGGTCCAGGTGATTTACTACTCTTCAGTTTATCAATCAGGTCTACCACATCTTCTAGGTTCACCGTGATTTGATTCAGTCCATCTGAATCATTACCCATGAAAACCTTCTCCATCATGGGTGTACCTCCCCAACATCCTCTTCAGTAAACACCGAAGCAAAGAAATCATTTAATCTTTCCGCGATGGCCTTATCTTCTCTAAGTGCCCCTTTAACCCCTTGATCATCTAATGGTCCAACTGACTCCCTCACAGGTTTTCTGCTTCGGGTATATTTTAAAAAGTTTTTACTGTGAGTTTTTGCCTCTCCGGCCAACTTCTTTTCAAATTCTCTCTTAGCCTGTCTTATCAATGTTTAGCAAAAATTGCTTACCTTGTAACAGGTGTTATCCCAGGACAGCAGGATGTAGTCCTCACATATGGGTGACATCATCAGATGGAGCCCTGGTACGGAAAATGTTTGTCAAGAGTTTCTAGAAACTTTTGGCTGGCACTGTGGGCCTACTGAGCATGCCCAGCATTCCATGATATTCTCAGCCACAGGGGTCTCCCTTCAGTCTCGTTTGTAGCAATATGCGTAAGCTAAAAAAATAAAATAATAAAACGTCTCGGACCCAACTCCGGGGGGAGGCGGGTGGGTTCTGTGAGGACTACATCCTGTTGTCCTGGGATAACACCTATTACAAGGTAAGCAATTTTGCTTTATCCCAGGACAAGCAGGATGATAGTCCTCACATATGGGTGATTAGCAAGCTACAGGCTGAGTCATTCTTACCGTTTACCAACAGCATACAACTTGTGCAACAAGCACAACAACTGGTACACTGTTGGAAAAAATGAGGGCCTGAAAATCACAGCAGGATGGATGTAGAAAGAGTTGGAGTTATACTGGAAATAAGTTCTTTAAGACAGATTGATCAAAGGCTGAATCTTGTCATCCTTCTTTGTCTAGACAATAATGAGCTGCAAAGGTGTGAAGGGAACTCCATGTTGCAGCTTTACATATGTCAAGGATGTCCATCTCAAAAAAGATATAATTGCGATGGAGAAGGTACAGAGAAGGGCTACCAAAATGATAAGGGGAATGGAACAACTCCCCTATGAGGAAAGACTAAAGAGGTTAGGACTTTTCAGCTTGGAGAAGAGACTACTGAGGGGGGATATGATAGAGGTGTTTTAAAATCATGAGAGGTCTAGAACGGGTAGATGTGAATCGGTTATTTACTCTTTCGGATAGTAGAAAGACTAGGGGGCACTCCATGAAGTTAGCATGGGGCACATTTAAAACTAATCGGAGAAAGTTCTTTTTTACTCAACGCACAATTAAACTCTGGAATTTGTTGCCAGAGAATGTGGTTAGTGCAGTTAGTATAGCTGTGTTTAAAAAAGGATTGGATAAGTTCTTGGAGGAGAAGTCCATTACCTGCTATTAAGTTCACTTAGAGAATAGCCACTGCCATTAGCAATGGTTACATGGAATAGACTTAGTTTTTGGGTACTTGCCAGGTTCTTATGGCCTGGATTGGCCACTGTTGGAAACAGGATGCTGGGCTTGATGGACGCTTGGTCTGACCCAGTATGGCATTTTCTTATTTTCTTATGTTAAGGATAGGCACTGAACGGTAGTGTGTTACTGATGTGGACATAGCCCTTACTGAATGTGCTTTTACTCGCCCCTGGAGAGGAATGTTTGCTTTTTCATAACAGAATTCAATACAGTCTGCTAGCCAGTTGGAGAGAGTCTGTTTTCCTACCACAACTCCTGGTTTATTTTTGTCGAAAGAAACAAAGGGTGGATTTCCTATGGACCTCTGTGCAATTCAGGTAAGAAGCTAGTGCACGTTTATAGTCCAAGGTGTGTAAGACCCTCTCTCCCTGGTGAGAGTGAGGTCTTGGAAAGAAAGTGGGCAAGACTATTGATTGACTGATATGAAAGTCTGTTACTACTTTTGGTAAGAATTTGGGGTGAGTGCGAAGGACTACTCTGTCATGCAGGAACCTTGTGTAGGGTGAGTATGTGACGAGAGTCTGTAACTCACTGACCCTTCTAGCTGATGTAATGGCTACTAGGAAAAACACCTTCTATGTAAGGAATTTTTCTTCATAAGAGTGTAGAGGTTCGAATGGTGAGCGCATGAGCCTTGTCAGTACTAAATTCAGGTCCCATTCAGTGACCGGTGGTCTAATGGGAGGTTTGAGGTGAAGTAAGCCACTCATAAACCTATTTACTAGGGGTTGCGCTGTTATTGGCGCATCCCCTATTCCCTTGTGATATGGCACTTAGGTGTACCCTTACAGAGGATGTCTGGAGACCAGAATCTGACAGGTGGTATAGGTAATCTAATAAGGAAGAAGTGGGGCAGGAGAAAGGTTCTATATCCTTTTGTGTGCACCCTTTCATAAATCTCGTCCACTTAAAGTGGTAGGATTTACGTGTGGAAGGCTTTCGTGAAGCTACTAAGACTTGAGAGACTTGTGTTGAAAGATTAAGTGGTTGTAGGATTAAGCTTTCAACATCCAAGCCATTAGGGCAAGAGTTGTCAGGTTGGGATGACGCAACTTGCCTTGATTCTGCATGATGAGAGTGGGCTCTGTGCCCAGGCAGATTGGTTGTGAGATCGAGAGGTCGAGGAGTATGGGAAACCATACTTGTCGAGGCCAGTACGGGGCTATGAGGATCATTGTCCCTTTGTCCTGTTGTAGCTTCATGAGAGTTTTGGCTATGAGTGGAATTGGAGGATACGCATATAGAAGACCTATGTTCCAGGGGCGAGCAAATGCATCCCTGGGGACTGTTTGTCGACGTCCGTGGAGGGAGCAAAACCTTTCCACTTTGTGGTTCAGTGTGGACGCAAAGAGGTCTATGGTTGGGTGACCCCAGCATTGAAAGATTTTGCTCGCTACACGTGAGTCCAGCGACCATTCGTGGGGATTGTAATGTCGACTGAGATCGTCCACTAGGATGTTTTTTATGCCCACTAGATAAGTTGCCCTGAGATGAATGGAATGCTCCAGAGCCCAAGCCCAAATCTGTACTGTTTCCTGGCATAGCAGATAAGAGCCCGTGCCTCCTTGTTTGTTTATGTATCACATTGCTACTGTGTTGTCTGTTTGTATCAGCACAGTTTTGTTTGAGAGGCAGTCTTTGAAGGCATAAAGGGCATATCGTATCGCTCGAAGTTCCAAGAAGAAGAAGAAGAAGAAGTTATTTGTAATTGCTTCTCGAGTGTAGTCCATGTCCCTTGTGTTTGAAGGTTGTTGACGTGAGCTCCCCATCCCAGGTTGGAGGCATCTGTAGTCAGGATGACTTGCGGATTTGCCTGCTGGAATGGGAGACCAGCTTTCAATGCTGCTTGATTTGTCCACCAATGTAGAGATAGGCGTAGTTGGTGTGTGATTTGAATCATGTATGACAGTGGTTGGAAAGCTTGTAGCCATTGGGATTTCAAAGTCCATTGAGTTCTTCTCATGGCCAACTTTGCCATAGGAGTGACATGTACTGTCGAGGCCATGTGTTCTAGCAGCACTAGAATTTGATGAGCAGATGCGAAGTGGTGATGAATGATGTTGTTTGCTATGCATGCCAGATTGTCGGCACGGTTGCTTGGAAGGGAAGCTTTCGCCACTGTGGTGTCGAGGTCTGCTCCGATGAATGTAAGGAGTTGAGACGGCTCGATGTGGGATTTTGGGTAGTTGACGAGAAATCCCAGAAGATGCAACAGAGTTACTGTAGTATTCAAGGCAGAGAGAGTTCCCTGCCTGGATGGACTTCTGATTAACCAGTTGTCTAGGTATGGAAAAACATGAATACTGTTTTTTCTTGATGAGCGGCTACCACTGCTAGACATTTTGTGAATACTCAAGGTGCAGAGGCTAGGCCAAATGGAAGTACACGGTACTGGTAATGATTGTTTCCCACTACAAATCGTAGGTACTTGCGATGGTGAACAGAAATTGGTATGTGAGCATAAGTGTCTTGAAGATCCAGAGAACAGAGCCAATCTTCCCTTTGAAGTAATGGAAGGATGGTTTCTAGGCATACCATTCGAAATTTTTCTTTGCATAGAAATTTGTTGAGATTTCGGAGGTCTAAGATAGGGTTAAGGCCGCCTGTTTTCTTTGGAATGAGGAAATAGCAGGAGTAGAACCCTGTCCCTTGCTGAGACTGGGGAACTGGTTCGATGGCCCTAGCGGTCAGTAAAGAAGAGAGTTCTACTTGGAGTTGAGATGTGATGACCACCTTTTTCCAGAGTGGCATGGGGGGAGAATGCGGGGGTATTGTTTTGAATTTTAGGCGATATCCCCGATTTAGTATGGCTAATACCCATTGATCTTTTGTGATGAGACTCCATTGGTGTTGGAAATAATGAAGTTGACCGCCGACTGGTAGGAAGGGCAGTGGGTTTAGAAAGAGGCTGCTGTTCTCTTGGCTCAGTTCAAAAACCAGCCGCTGGTCTAGTTTGGGGTGGTGGCTGGGTTTTTGTTGCATCGCCTGACGTGGACGACCTCTCTGCGAGGGACGGTATGGACGTGCTGAAGAAGCAGGTGGGTAATACCTTCTAGGTCTGAAGAAGGGTCGCCTCGTGTCTTTGCGAGTTGGCAGTCTTAGGGAGGAAGGCTAATCCGTTGGCAATTTGGAGAGCTGTCTGAGTGTCTCATGATGGTCTTTCAACTGAGATACTGTAGCTTGTATCTTTTCTCTGAAAAGATTGTCTCCTACACAAGGAAGGTCTGCTAGGTGTTCTTGAACTTCTTGTCGAAGGTCTGAGGCTTTGAGCCAGGTCCATCGTCTTGCATTTATTGCTGAGACAGATAGGCGAGTTGAAGTCTCAAAAGCGTCATATGCTGCTCGTACCTCGTGTTTGCCAGACTCTAAACCTTTTTCAACTAATGTAGTTAAAGGTTGTCGATATTGCTGTGGTAGGTTATCTACAATACCTTCTACTTGTTTCCACAAGTTGCGTTGGTATTGGGTCATATACAGCTGGTATGCTGCAATACGTGCTACCAACATGGATCTTTGATAGACCTTTTTCCCTAAAGAACAGAGGAATGTGACTTCTGGTTTCGGGCCTTCTTTTGAGCCGATTCAACAACTACCGAATGGTGAGGTAGTTGGGGTTTTTGATACCCTGGAGCATGCTGCACTAAGTAAGTGGCATCTGTTCTCCAATTCACTGCTGGAACTGAGCAGGGATGCTCCCACATTCCCTGCTGTAGGTCTAAAAGGACTTCGTGGATTGGGATAGCCATAATCTCCTTCGGTGCATCGACAAACTGCAGTACTTCTAGAGCCTTATGTCTTGAATCTTCCTCCGTAACCAATTGAAATGAAATTGTTTCTGCCATTTCTTTAATAAAATTTGTAAATGACAGATCTTCTGGAGGAGATCTTTTTCTCTCCTCTGGTGGAGAGGGCTCTGATTGTAGTTCTTCTGATTCTGTATCTGTATCATCATCCCTCCAGGGTTTATATGGAGGATGATGAGGAGAGTCAGGGTTTTCCAGTTGAATATGCTTTGATTTGAACGCAGCTTTTGTGGGAATGTGTTTTGGTAGTGAGGGCATCGATGGGGAATCGATGGGCCTCGATGGAAAATGATTCCGAGCATCTCCCGATGGACCTGGATGAATTTGCACCGATGGATGTTCGAAAGGCATCAACGGAGTCTTTGTAAGTCGATGCCGATGAAGTCCCGATGGTCTTGGGGAAGAATCATAACTTCCACCGCCATCCTCCGATGACTTGGGAATCGGGAGGTGTGAAACCCTCGATGAGGGTATGGGCATCGATGGTATCGATGATCGCCCCGATGGAACCAGTGCTGTCGGTGCCGGAGGAAAAGTTTCTATGAGCGCATCAAGTTTATTCAGCAAAGGATGAAATAGTGATTGGTCTGATGCCGATGCCGGTGTCGGTGCCGGTATCGATGGCACTGTCGGAGGCTGTAGATTTTTTAGAGCCTCGACGACGGCTTGCTGGACTAAAGTAGTCACTTCTTCCCTTGAAATCGGGGCAGTGTCCACTGCCACTGGGGAAGGTATAGCCAGTCGTAACGGTGGTTCCACGATTAGTCATGGTGGCACTTCCTCAGACACCGAGCCCGGTGGAGAGTGCCGTGGTTCTACATATATAGCCGGTGGAGTTGGCTCTATTACACGTACCTTCTTCGGCATCGATTCGATGGACTTGGATCCTGATGTCGATGGCTCGCCCTGCTCAGAGTCGATGGATCGGTGACAATGCCTTTTCTTTTCTCGATGGGTTGTTGAAGCTGAAGATGAAGTTATCGATGCCATCAATGGAGCCGGTGATAGACGGTCATCGGTTCGTATTTCAGATGCATGTTTAGATACCGAGGGAGGTGTCACCTTCGGGGACAACGTCGATGACGACGATGGAATCTTTTAAAATAATTCTTCCATCTTATCTAGACGGGCACGCCTGCCCTTCGGTGTCATTTGGGCACAAGTTGAGCAGGCCCGGACGTCGTGGCCTGATCCCAGGCACAGAACGCAGACATAATGTGAGTCAGTTATGGACATAGTCCGGTTACAATCCAGACACTTTTTAAACCCGGAGGCCATAATAATTTTTGTGGCCTAATAACGGTCGATGACCGGCGGGAATCGTTCGTGAGGTGATCAGAATCGATCGAAAAAACTGTCTGAAAATGTACTTACGAAGACTATGTCGAAAGGAGACCCAATTATGAGAAAAATGTGACTGAGAATGTGACTAGAAAGTTTTCTTCCCCTAAAATATATGAGGGAATTCTTCCAGAGCTCCTAATCTTGTAAATCTAATGTAAATATATAATAATAACTAAATCTAAAGTAAATATATAATAATAGCCGAGATAGAGACATGGACATGATTAGTTACATTTAACATTATTGATCACTAACTATGTTACCGAACCTTATGGCACCCTTGTAAGTGTGCGAATCACAGTATTATTAATTTTATGTGCCTTGATGTAAACCGTTGTGACGGTATCTTCCAAACGACGGTATAGAAAAGATTTAAAATCAATAAATAAAATAAATCTGCTTTGCTTACAGCAAGGTGGAAAAAAAGAGACTGAAGGGAGACCCCTGTGGCTGAGAATATCATGGCATGCTGGGCATGCTATGTAGGCCCACAGTGCCAGCCAAAAGTTTCTAGAAACTATTGACAGAAGTTTTCCGCACCAGGGCTCCATCTGATGATGTCACTCATATATGAGGACTATCATCCTGCTTGTCCTGGGATAATACATTTAACTTGCCAATGCTTATGCATTATCCTATTTTCTTCTGTTGGATCCTTCTTCCAATTTTTGAATGAAGATCTTTGAGCTAAAATAGCTTCTTTCACATCCCCTTTTAACCATGTCGGTAATCATTTTGCTTTCTTTCCACCTTTCTTAATGTGTGTAATACATCTGGACTGTGCTTCTAGGATGGTATTTTTTAACTTAATGAGTGGTTAATTTTCCTATTGTCCCTATAATTTCTCCTGTTGAACTTTTCAAATCATACATGTGAGAGGTTTTGGGGATTTCAAATTAATTTTGTCCTCCTAATGTTAAGGCATATTATCCTCCCTCAAGAATCTCTCCTGCAATTAGTGATCCAAGTTGAGCAGGTGCAGTGGGACCTGAGGACCTGGACCTTTCTGCTTTTCTGGAATTGACGGAGCTTGATGAAGATAGGGTTTCCTTTGTTTCAATTACTCAGTGGGATTTGGGTCTTAAGCTCTTTTTTCGTGCTGCTAAACTGCCTTTTGTGATATCTAAAGTTTGGGTGTTTCCCGATTTCTCTAGAGTGACTCAAGCAAGAAAGAAGACGTTCCTTTCTATGCGTTATGAAGTAATTGGTTTAGGCACACATTTTTTATTGCACTTTCCATGTAAATGTCAAATTTTATTTCTTCAGAAATATATGTTTGTTTTTTTAACCTTCCCAGCTTAAGTCCTTTTTAGATTCAAGGCTATCAAGGGCTGAAGATCAGTCTCTTGAATGGGAGCTTAGTGCAGGATGGGGTCGGTATCTGCTTCTTAATATATGATGGAGATGTTTTCTTGGGAGAGTTTTTCATTGAAATATTTTCCTTTATTTTTCTCTCTCCCTTTCTCTCGTTTCTGGATCTCTTCCTTATTTTGGGACTGTTTTAGCCCACATGGTTATATTGAAATAACCTTTTGTGTTTTCTCTTTTTCCTTATGTGAAGATTTTCTTACTAGATGGTTGGCTTAATTTGCCTTACAAGTTGTATGTTATTTTGAAAATATAAATAAAAAGTAAAAAAAAAAAAAGACATAAATCTAGAAAAGGCGCAAAGGAAGGCAATAAAAATGATAAAGGAAATGGAATATAAGAAGATAAGACTTGCCTTACTGGGTCAGAGCAAAGGTCCATCAAGCCCAGTATCCTGTTTCCAACAGTGACCAATACAAGTCACAAGAACCTGGCAGGATCCCAAGAGGTAAAAAGATTCCAAGCTGCTTATCCCAAGAATAAGCAGTGGATTTCTGCAACTCTACCTTAATAATGGTTAATGGACTTTCCAAACCTTTTTTAAATAAAGCTACACTAATAGTTTTCACCAAATCCTCTGGCAACAAATTCCAGAGCTTAATTATGCACTGAGTAAAAAAAAATTTTCTCTTATTAGTTTTAAATGTATTACCTAGTAACTTCATTGTGTGTCCCCTGGTCTTTGTACTTTTCGAAAGAATAAACAACTGATGAATGTTTACTTTTTCCATTCCACTTATTGTTTTATAGACCTCTATCATATCACCCCTCAGCCATCTCTTCTCCAAGCTGAAGAATCCTAACTACTTTAGTCTTTCTTCATAGGGGAATCATTCCATCCCCTTTATGACTGTTGTTGCCCTTCTCTGCACCTTTTCTAATTCTGCTGTATGTTTTCTGAGATGTGGTGACCAGAACCGCACACAATACTCAAAATGAGTTCATACCATGGAGCAACAGAGAAGCATTACTCTTCCCTAAGTGCATCATTTTGCATTTGTCTACATTAAATTTTATTTGCCATTTGCATGTCCAGTCTCCCAATTTTCAATGTCTTTTTGCAATTTCTCACAATCCTCTTGGAATTTAACAACTTTGAATAATTTTGTGATATTGGCAAATTTGAATACTTCACTTGTTGTTCCCATTCCCAGGTCATTTATTTATATATAAAAAGCAGTGGTCCCAGATCAGATCCCTGGGTCACTCCACTATTCACCATTTAGCCCTACTCTCTGTTTTCTATCTTTTAAGCAGTTGGTAATCCACAATAGGACACTGCCCCCTAACCCCTAACTTATTAATTTTTAAAAAGTCTCTTGTGAGGGACTTTATTAAATGCTTTCTGGAAATTCAAATACACTATATCAACTGGCTCACCTTTATTCACATGTTTATTTATGCCCCTAAAAAAATGTAGCAAATTGGTGAGGCAAGACTTCCCTTGGCTAAATCCCTGTTGGCTTTGCCCCATTAAACTTTGCTTATCTATATGTTCAGCAATTTTGTTTTTTATGATACTTTCTACCATTTTGCCTGGCACAGATGTCAGACTCACTGGTCTGTAGTTTCCTGGATCACCCCTCGATCCCTTGTTAGAAATTGGTGTTACACTGTCAGTCCTCCAGTCTTCAGGTACAATAGATGATTTTAATGATAGTTTACAAATTTCCAATAGCAGGTCCGCAATTTCATTTCTCAGTTCTTTCAGCACATCTGGCTCCTCTATGATGAGAGGCTACACAGGCGAGGGCTCCTCAGCTTGGAAAATAGATGGCTGAGAGGGGACATGACAGAAGTTTATAAAATCATGAGCAAGGTGGAAAAGATACTGTAAATAGTAAATATTTATTTATCCTCTCAAATAGTGCTAGAACTAGGGGACACTCCATTAGCAGATTTCAAAGAAATTGGAGAAAATCTGTTTTCACTCCATGCACAATTTGTCAGATGATATGGTCAAGGCATGTAGGATTTGGACAAGTTCCTGAAGGAAAGGTCCATAAACAATTATTAGCCAGGTGCACTGGTGGAAAGCCACAGCTTAACCTGGGAATGAACAACAAGGAAATTGAGCTCCTCTGAGATCTGCAGGGTACTTCCTAATGATTCAGACTGGTCAATGTTGGAGACAGGATGCTGAGCTTGATGGATCTTTGGCCTGATTCAGCATAGTATCTGTTATGTCTTATGTCATGGAAGTATGGTGCAAAGTCTATTCCAGAAGTCCTATAGGAGATGAGACAGGGAAGTGTACATTGTGCATTAGAAGCAAACATTTTTCATAGGAAAGAATGCATTAGAACAAGAGGTCATAGTATGAATCTCCATGGGATTAGACAGGAAAGTTGGTGGGTGCATGGAGATTAAAACTGTAGCAGAAATGAAGGAAGCCTGGGGTAAGCTCAGAGAGTCCCTAGTTGTGAACAAGATGAACTGGGGTCTACACTATGCACCAGAAATAAAACCAGACAGACTAGACTGACTTTATTGTCCTTATCTGCTGTCAGATCCTGTGCTTCTATGCTTACAAAACCTTTAATTCAGACAATAATAAAAAAATATTTTCAGAAGCAAATATGTCACCAAATTTCAACGCTCAACGTTCATTTCAAGACACAAAGTGGCCTGTATCTGAACTGCCTGTCTGCACGGGGGGGGGGGGGGTTCAAATTTGAAAGGTAAGAAATTTTGTCATAGGGTCTATCCTGCATTTTGTGATTATTGTCTCTTTGAGTATAGATTTAAAAAGGAATACTCCAATACTATGTGAGGCCTTTGAATGCAAAGGGATCTATACTGGGACCTGTGTTTAATGTATTTACTGATGATTTGTAAAAGGAAGCAAAGAGTGAGATAATCAAAATAATTCAAGAGGAATTGCAGGAGGACCTTGCAAATCTGGGGGATTGGGCATCTAAATGACAGATGAAACAATATGGCAAAGTGCAAACTGATGCAACTAGGGAAGAATAATGGTAACTCTGGGGGCAGTTTTTGCACTGTCTGTATCGGGAAAAGCACTGTGTATACTTTTTAACAATGGACTTTGCATTAATTTTCACTGTAAAGGCATACACCTACTTTTCCTCTGAAACTACAATGCAAGTTGTGCCAGCACATTTCACATGAACATCAGCGGCGATGTGAATCAAACCCATAGCCTCAGGTGTTCAAACCTGGAAGACAAGGCAGAAAGCCATAGGGATCCCTGCTCAGGAAGCACTGCGAAGGGAGCTATTGAGTGAATCAGATTAAGGAAAAGCCTGTGAAAGCTCCCCATTGGCTCAGCAGTGGGTGTATGCAAAATAACCATGAAACTGTGCGTATAAACACCCAGAAAGAAGCGCGAGGAAGGAATTTTATAAAGTATGTGCGTATACCATTCTGAAAATACCAAGTCCTTCTCCAATTCACCTATACCCTCTAATACTTCACCCGGCCTGCACCAGTTCTCCCAGGCAACAGACAGGTCAGATTTCACCTGCACGAGGCAATGAGCAGGTATAAAAGTGTAGGAATAAGCTCGGCAATAAATGCATCTCTCTCTTACAAAATAGCAGTTATCACGTGTATTTCAGAAACCCACTCCAGAATGACCCTAGACTGCATAGACCACTTTGAAAATTGATGCAATGTGTGCAGTGTTACAAAAATATTCCTTTATAAGCTACCAGCAGGTCCGACTGCCAGGGTAACCTGATTCATAGACCAAATGCCTCATGAATATTAATTGTGGAGATTCGGACAACTCGACCTATTGGTAACTCAGAGGGAGAAGACCTGTGATGGGAACTTTCTGATATTAGGAGAAACTCTTAAGAAGGTACAGCTTGTCACCAGGGCGTTTTACCCCAAACACTTTATTGCATTTCCTGCAGTCACAGAATTAAGCATTTCCAACTTACATCAACTGGAAGAACGCTATTTTTGGCACAAAATAAGGAATTTTGCTTCATCACATCAGATTGCAAATTAGCAACAGTTTTATTAGCTAATATTAAGTTAGTAGCTTAGGAATTAAGGAGGAGTCCCCCTGCCTTCTTTGGAGCGTGACTAAGGAAGTTCTCTTGCTGTCCCCAGGAGGCTCCTTTAGATCTCGTCTCCCTCCGTTGCTTGCTCTGCGATGGTGAGATTGCATCCGGATGCGTGTCCTGTCTTTACTCCTACTCCCCGGTAGGCTGCTCTAGCTTTCAGCTTCTCTTTCCAAAGAAGGCCAGCAAACGCCAGAACCACCAGAACCAAAGCCAGCGAGGTGAGGGAGAAGGGCAGCAGCAGATCCTGGCTCTCACCCTCTTCATCTCTGAAACCTCGAGCAGAGTCTGTAGGATTAAAATGTAAAGAAATTGGTGTAGGATGTGGCAGAAAACATTTGAAAGGAATATGTATGTAACAGTGAAGAGAGGGGCAAAATTGGCGGCAGCAATAGTCGAGACAATGGCATGTGCAGAGCTATGCCAGACATTGATGTGCAGAAAAGCAAGAACCAGGGAAAGAAAGAAGAAAAAATGCCAGCCAAGAAATCTGGGATGAAAAGAAAGTGAAAGAGGTCGTGACATTGAATGAGACGATCCCATGAGAAGAACTACAAGGAGGGCCCTCAGAGTCAATGAGCAGGGAAAACAAGATGTCTGTGAAGTGATGACAGAGCAAATCAAGACATTCAAAGACAGGGAACTGGAAGAAGCAACAAGATTGCACAGAAATAGGAAAAATGCCATATGAGTGGAGAGGAAACATGTTAGTCTCAATATTCAAGAAAAAATGGGTATGTGCAGAATTGCAATTATAGAGGGAAAATGCCGCTCAGCATGCAGTGAAACTACGGGAGAGGAATATATAGAAGAGGGGAAGGAATTTGTAAAAATCAATGAAAACCCAGCTCAGATTCTTTAAAAAAAAAGTCAAGCATAAAATATGATCTTCATATTGAAGATCCGGTTGCTGCAATAGTCAGAGGAGCACACCAGAGATTCTCTGAAGCAAGATACAAGGAAGAAGTGTCTGTGGAATAGTGGCAAGCTTTGGCCAAGGTGTCAGGTTGCTAGCCACAGGATATGAAACACAGGTATCTTTTCCTTCAGTGCAGGGTTTATTCATAACTTAAAGGTAACCAGTTCTCTTCACCTCATTAATTAAACAGTGGGTTCACAGTACTAACACCCAGTCCAGTCCCAGTTAGTTAGTGTTCACATATATTACAAACACTAACAGATTCAGAAGGGCTGCTTCAGATACTGAGGGTTACAGATCTTCCTCATTCAGCCTGCACAGCAGGGTTCATAGCTGGGATATCTCCAGTGATCCCTTCCAAGAAGGCCTGGATTTGTCAATAGTCCCATAGGCCTATGCCTAGGCTGGCAAAAATATTGGGAATGGGGGGGCAGCAGTAGGGTTGCCAACTGTCTGGATTTTCTCTGGACAGTGCAAATATTAGAGGGACTGTCTGGAAGCCTGGGGGAGGGTTAAAATGTCCAAAAAATATCTGGATTTTAGTCCTCTAGGTCCAGCTGTATATCCTCTGCCTCGCTCAGCATTTCATTTTTCTGTGGAGCTCTGCTCCTCCAGCCTGGCACTGCAGTGTCTTAACTAAATGTTTCCTCAGTCTCTATTGCGGTGAACAATTTACTCATCAGCTGTTTGAACTGTGCAGGGCTCCATAGCTCGCATGGTTCAATCAGATGACCTTTGAACTGAGCCCACAAGAGGAGCCAGAGCGAGGGAGCAGTGGTTGCCAGGCCATTAAGAGGAAGCAGCAAAGCTGGGGCTGGGGCCGAGCCCTCCTGGCAGAAGAAAGAACCTGAAGCGGTGGTGGCAGGGCCCTCCTTCTTGAAAAGGAGGTGGAGCATCAGCCTCTTTACCTGCACGGCAAAGAGAGGAGTGGTGCCAACCTCTAAATGGTGGAAAGGAAGCGTCCCCATACCACGTGGGCCAAGGAAGGAAGCTGCAGCTGCTCTGCTTGCACGTTCTGGGGAAAGATAGTGACTGAGTGTGGGTGGGGGGAGAGAAAGCATGTATGTATGTGGGGAGGGAGAGGGAGAAAGAGGGAGCATAGATATGTGGGAGGGGAGAAAAGAGAACATATGTATGTATGGGATGGGAGAGAGAGAGAGTGTGCATGTATGTGCATATGAGGTAGGAGAAAGAGAGCATGGGTGAGAGTATGGAGTAGGGGAGAGAGAGAGCACATGTGTATGTGTGTGAGGTGAGATAGAATGAGCCCACATGTGTGATATGGAGGGAGAGAGAGAGAGCGTGCATGTATGTGTGTATGGGGTAGGAGAAAGAGAGCATGGGTGAGAGTATGGAGTAGGGGAGAGAGAGAGCACATGTGTATGTGTGTGAGGTGAGATAGAATGAGCCCACATGTGTGATGTGGTGGGAGAGAGAGAGAGCGTGCATGTATGTGTGTATGGGGTAGGAGAAAGAGAGCATGGGTGAGAGTATGGAATAGGGGAGAGAGAGAGCACATGTGTGTGTGTGTGAGGTGAGATAGAATGAGCCCACATGTGTGATATGGTGGGAGAGAGAGAGAGCGTGCATGTATGTGTGTATGGGGTAGGAGAAAGAGAGCATGGGTGAGAGTATGGAGTAGGGGAGAGAGAGAGCACATGTGTATGTGTGTGAGGTGAGATAGAATGAGCCCACATGTGTGATGTGGTGGGAGAGAGAGAGAGCGTGCATGTATGTGTATATGGGGTAGGAGAAAGAGAGCATGGGTGAGAGTATGGAGTAGGGGAGAGAGAGAGCACATGTGTGTGTGTGTGTGTGTGAGGTGAGATAGAATGAGCCCACATGTGTGATATGGTGGGAGAGAGAGAGAGCGTGCATGTATGTGTGTATGGGGTAGGAGAAAGAGAGCATGGGTGAGAGTATGGAGTAGGGGAGAGAGAGAGCACATGTGTGTGTGTGTGAGGTGAGATAGAATGAGCCCACATGTGTGATGTGGTGGGAGAGAGAGAGAGCGTGCATGTATGTGTGTATGGGGTAGGAGAAAGAGAGCATGGGTGAGAGTATGGAGTAGGGGAGAGAGAGAGCACATGTGTGTGTGTATATGTGTGTGAGGTGAGATAGAATGAGCCCACATGTGTGATGTGGTGGGAGAGAGAGAGAGCGTGCATGTATGTGTGTATGGGGTAGGAGAAAGAGAGCATGGGTGAGAGTATGGAGTAGGGGAGAGAGAGAGCACATGTGTGTGTGTGTGAGGTGAGATAGAATGAGCCCACATGTGTGATGTGGTGGGAGAGAGAGAGAGCGTGCATGTATGTGTGTATGGGGTAGGAGAAAGAGAGCATGGGTGAGAGTATGGAGTAGGGGAGAGAGAGAGCACATGTGTGTGTGTGTGAGGTGAGATAGAATGAGCCCACATGTGTGATATGGTGGGAGAGAGAGAGAGCGTGCATGTATGTGTGTATGGGGTAGGAGAAAGAGAGCATGGGTGAGAGTATGGAGTAGGGGAGAGAGAGAGCACATGTGTATGTGTGTGAGGTGAGATAGAATGAGCCCACATGTGTGATGTGGTGGGAGAGAGAGAGAGCGTGCATGTATGTGTATATGGGGTAGGAGAAAGAGAGCATGGGTGAGAGTATGGAGTAGGGGAGAGAGAGAGCACATGTGTGTGTGTGTGAGGTGAGATAGAATGAGCCCACATGTGTGATGTGGTGGGAGAGAGAGAGAGCGTGCATGTATGTGTGTATGGGGTAGGAGAAAGAGAGCATGGGTGAGAGTATGGAGTAGGGGAGAGAGAGAGCACATGTGTGTGTGTATATGTGTGTGAGGTGAGATAGAATGAGCCCACATGTGTGATGTGGTGGGAGAGAGAGAGAGCGTGCATGTATGTGTGTATGGGGTAGGAGAAAGAGAGCATGGGTGAGAGTATGGAGTAGGGGAGAGAGAGAGCACATGTGTGTGTGTGTGAGGTGAGATAGAATGAGCCCAGTCAGTACCAGGACCAAGGAAGCAAGCTCTTTTCCTCAAGATGGTCCTGAGATCTCCAGCCAAAGACTGCTCCAGAGGAAAACAGAAGGGAATCTCCCAAAGTTGGGTGGGGCTAGCCAGCTAGTTACCTTTATTAATACTTTAAGCATTCCACTAATGTTGCAGATCTCTATTCAGTATAAACCGATGCTAAGTAGCAAGGACTTTAGAAACATGTACTGTTTATTTTATTCTAAATGCTAATCCTGCAAAGTCTGACAAATAAAAGTCTCATTCTGTGGAAAAAACACATGGTCTTTCTTGAACTATTCAGATTGTGTAGGTATAGGCAGTAATAGAGAGAAATGTCTGTAGCACTGCCAGCCCTGATAGGTGTGGGAGAGGGGAAACGATGTGCACAGTTGCAGACAAGTTCCTGAACCCCTAATACTGCTCACAGCACTTCTTGAGATTTGCAGTGCTGGGTCACCATGTTCAGTTTCAGGCTTTACCCTTTGGCTTAGCAACAGCCCCACGAACGTTTACCAAGGTGCTGGTGGTGGTGCTAATGGTGGCAATATTGTGCAAGGAAGGTATTTTGCTACTCCTTTCTCTGCATGGTTGACTGAGAATGAAGTCCTTTCCAGAAGGCGTTTTGGCTTCTCAATGAATAATCCAATTGTTCCTGGACTTGGGATGGCTTGTCCATTTTCTCCTAAAGCAATCTTCAGCCATCTCAGATGTTGGATTTTTTTCTGGATGCTTGGTTCAAAACAAAGAAGGAGATAGTTTCAGAATGGAGAGCACCAGTCCGCAGACACACTGGTTCAGTGAACTGGGTTACTTCTCCCGGCAAGGGCTCTCCGTGAAATGAAGATAAGAGTAGTGGAGACTTCATAATGATAGTGGGAATCCGCAAGTGCTCAACTAATCGTTGAAGAATGAAATTACCTCCTGCCCCTGAGTCCACTAGGGCAAGAGTCTGGTACTCTAAGGGTCCGCAGATCAAGGATACAGGAAGAGAGAGTGGAGGAGAGAGGGCAGTAAGACCTAAGAAGAGTCTTCCTGCAGGACTTAGGTCTGCCAGTTTCCCGGACATA
Organism: Rhinatrema bivittatum; assembly: GCF_901001135.1. Lineage (NCBI taxonomy): Eukaryota > Metazoa > Chordata > Amphibia > Gymnophiona > Rhinatrematidae > Rhinatrema > Rhinatrema bivittatum. Next base: position 309,506,756 of record NC_042621.1, read on the forward strand.
TAGGGCATGTCTGAACAGCATGGCCGGCATGTCCACAGTACATAAACAGCCTCAGTTTCTTCCGTGTTCTTCTCTCCTTAGCTGTCAGATGGCTGCGCCCTAATTGCATTGCTTCTTCTTTGCCAGCAACTGGTACCGGGGGAACAGGCCTGGGTGTGGACATAACTCGAGTTTCACCCTGAAAGGATCTTCTGGGAGTCTTGATCTCTTGAACCTTGTCACGAAGCCGGCAATCAATCCTTGTTGCCAATTTCACTAGTTCAGCCAAGGTCTCAGGCATCTCACGAGCAGCGAGCTCATCCTTCAGATGAGAGTTCAGTCCTTCAAAGAAGAGGGTCCTCAGGCATTTAGGGTCCCAGTGTAATTCAGACGCCAGTGTCTTGAATTCGATAGCGAAGTCAACCAAAGGTTTATTACCTTGCTTTAGGGGATCCAAGGAGGATCCTGCAGTGGTATAAGAACATGCCATACTGGGTCAGACCAAGGGTCCATCAAGCCCAGCATCCTGTTTCCAACAGTGGCCAATCCAGGCCATAAGAACCTGGCAAGTACCCAAAAACTAAGTCTATTCCATGTTACTGTTGCTAGTAATAGCAGTGGCTATTTTCTAAGTCAACTTAATTAATAGCAGGTAATGGACTTCTCCTCCAAGAACTTATCCAATCCTTTTTTAAACACAGCTATACTAACTGCACTAACCACATCCTCTGGTAACAAATTCCAGAGTTTAATTGTGCGTTGAGTGAAAAAGAACTTTCTCCGATTAGTTTTAAATGTGCCACATGCAAACTTCATGGAGTGCACCCTAGTCTTTCTACTATCCAAAAGAGTAAATAACCGATTCACATCTACCCGTTCTAGACCTCTCATGATTTTAAACACCTCTATCATATCCCCCCTCAGCCGTCTCTTCTCCAAGCTGAAAAGGCTTAACCTCTTTAGTCTTTCCTCATAGGGGAGCTGTTCCATTCCCCTTATCATTTTGGTAGCCCTTCTCTGTACCTTCTCCATCGCAATTATATCTTTTTTGAGATGCGGCGACCAGAATTGTACACAGTATTCAAGGTGGGGTCTCACCATGGAGCGATACAGAGGCATTATGACATTTTCCGTTCTATTAACCATTCCCTTCCTCATAATTCCTAACATTCTGTTTGCTTTTTTGACTGCCGCAGCACACTGAACCAACGATTTCAATGTGTTATCCACTATGATGCCTAGATCTCTTTCTTGGGTAGTAGCACCTAATATGGAACCTAACATTGTGTAACTATAGCATGGGTTACTTTTCCCTATATGCATCACCTTGCACTTATCCACATTAAATTTCATCTGCCATTTGGATGCCCAATTTTCCAGTCTCACAAGGTCTTCCTGCAATTTATCACAATTGCTTGTGATTTAACTACTCTGAACAATTTTGTATCATCTGCAAATTTGATTATCTCACTCGTCGTATTTCTTTCCAGATCATTTATAAATATATTGAAAAGTAAGGATCCTAATACAGATCCCTGAGGCACTCCACTGTCCACTCCCTTCCACTGAGAAAATTGCCCATTTAATCCTACTCTCTGTTTCCTGTCTTTTAGCCAGTTTGTAATCCATGAAAGGACATCGCCACGTATCCCATTACTTTTTACTTTTCCTAGAAGCTTCTCATGAGGAACCTGTGTCAAACGCCTTCTGAAAATCCAAGTACACTACATCTACAGGTTCACCTTTATGCACATGTTTATTAACTCCTTCAAAAAAGTGAAGCAGATTTGTGAGGCAAGACTTGCCCTGGGTAAAGCCATGCTGACTTTGTTCCATTAAACCATGTCTTTCTATATGTTCTGTGATTTTGATGTTTAGAACACTTTCCACTATTTTTCCTGGCACTGAAGTCAGGCTAACCGGTCTGTAGTTTCCTGGATCGCCCCTGGAGCCCTTTTTAAATATTGGGGTTATACTGATCAGGGTCATCAAAAACTGATTTGAACAGCTCGAGGAATCCTTCAATGTCATGTAGAATAGGATCCACGCGCTCCCACAGCAAAGAGGCCCAAGTCAATGCTCTTCCATCCAGCTAAGACAGGATATAGATGGTATTGGCATAAGCTGTGGGGAAATGGCTAGGTTGCAGGGAAAAGTGCATGCAACATTGATTAAGAAAACCTCTGCATCTCCAAACTTCCCACGAGAAGCATGTAGGAGCAGATAGAGGTACAATAGTCTTGACTGTCACTTCTGGCGGTGTAGCTTCTTTACCTGTGGTGGGTAAATTCATCTGTGTGTGCAGCAAGTTGAATGCAGTAGTCAAACTCTCCAGCGCACTCTTCTGTTCGGAGATTCACTGGGCCAGGCCTGGAATGGCCTGCAGTGCGGTGAGCTGAGCCGAATCCATGGACTTAGCAATCTGTTATGGTTAAGCGGTGTTTGGGTGGAATCTCGGGTACTGTGGCAGATGACCACGCCCACGAGGCGCCACAGTACTGGGCAAAACGCAGGACGCACAAACACAGAGTTAGTTCTTTATTATACAGCTTGAAGTGTGCCACCAGAGGTGGCAGTAGTGAGGTAGTCTGGATGTAGCAGTCTCAGGACCCTCGGCAGAGGGAACACTTCTCACCCCGTTGGTATAGGGGAATTCCGGTGTAGGTTTCCCAGTAAGGCAGTACTGTGGATGAGATAGACTGAGAATTAGATTTCTCACTAGATGGTTGCTGTTGGTATGCGATTCCACCAGGTTGAAGAAGAAGGTACAGGCATCGAGGCAGGGAGAGCAGGCCCTCGAGGAGCGAGTACCTGATCCCTGTAAGGCACCTGAAATAAAGCAGAGGGCCCCCGAGGAGCGGGTACCCAGGTTAGCAATTATCCCGAAGAGCAGAGGGAGAGCTTCCAGCGGAGCATGGAAGTGGCAGAGTAGCTTAGACCAGCCGAGACCAAGTCCTTGCTAACTCAATGAGCTAGCAACATAGTACAAGCTATATACCCGGATGTCGTGAAGTCAGTAGAGGGGAACGCCCCCGAGGTTTGCGCCATTGCTGGAATAAAGCCGTGGGTGGTGTGCACGCGCACCCTAGTAGGCCCTTGGGAGGAGCATGGCGGGAGGCAGCACCATAGCCGTTCCGGGGACGCCGGAGAGGTCGGCTTGTAGACGCGGGGGCAGCCATTTTCCCTGTGAACAAGGTGAGGCAAACGGGGCGACACTTTGTTTGTAAGTGGTGACATCAGTGAGCCTGTTGATCTAATACTACTACTACTAAACATTTCTCCATTTGCTGATTGGCATGTATAGCTCGTGGACTGGTCTGACTGTCTTCAAGGAAATAATTTCACCTTTCTATAAAGAAGTTTATTGATCTCTATAAATCAACAAGAATGTAAACCATTTCGTAATGCTTTCACAGAGAGGTACATATCCTTCTAACAGGCAGATGGCTTGGTTTATAGCTAGGAGATGGGATTAAGGTTTGAGAATGTGTTTCCATAAATTCATACATTTCCAAGGTACTGAACTGGTAAATGAGCACCGCACCAATTGCCAATTGTGCGGGAGAGGCAGGGGAAAAGCAGGGAAAGGCAAACCCCACTCTGACAAGAAGGCTTGGCTCAGCTCTCAGGTCCCACTCAGTTTGTGGCTGGGCGGGTAGAGGTTCACAGCACCATTGGTATGAGAGGGGATTGGAGATTAAAGGAGGAAATATTTTGAAAGGAACTAGTCCGATCTCACCAGATAAGTGAAAGGAAATAGTAAAAGCTACAAAGACAGGATCCTGCTTTGAGAGGAGACTGGTAGCTGGGGGTGGAGAAGGTCAGAGTTCATACTAAGAAATGTTATGATTGCTCCTGAGAGTTGTACTAAGGCAGACTCACAACTAATACGGACAGAAATGAGCAAACAGCTGATTAAAAATCTGCAGCCCTTGGGGACCAGAGACGTTATCCATGGATTTCCAGCTTATTTTAATATCTTCTTCATCAAATAGCCTTTTTCCAGCTTTTAGGATTCAGCACTACACGTGTGTTCACAATGAAGACATGAACTGGCTATTTATCGCCATGCCTCACTGAGCACTGCCACTCTGATGCCCGTATGTACTCAGGATATGACCTGCCCACTCAGGAAGCCCAGACATTGCTTGCTCCATTTCCAGAGGAGAACCAGGACGGAAAACGAAGCCATGAGTAAGCAGCCGGTTGGCTGGGGTCCCTTCCAGTCTTGTTTAACGCTGGCTGAGTGCTGACAGCTATAGAATACCATTGTACATTACCTGCATGTCTCTTCTGGATGTGTTTTCTCTGCAGCATAACCGGGCCCACAGTGACCTCTATCACATCCAGGTAAGTGTTTGTGGACTTTGTGGCTCTCTTGTGCCTCCTCACACAGCCCTGGTAGCAGCGGGATGCCAGGTCCTGAGCTCTGCATATTACCAGCTGGAACTGCATATAAACCATGGGATACAGGCTGAACAGCTTGAGGGCAGCGAATTCAAATCGAACCACACTAGTGGATGGGGAATCATAAAGCTGGAAAGTAGTATCCATAGCACACCTAAACACAAAGGAAAAAGAGGAAACAGACAAAAGTAAAGAATGAAAGTCTAACTTAGTACCTGATACTGTAATGTCATTTTAGATCAGGGCATTTCTTTCTAGGTTCATACCCATCCCCAATGCATGTTACCCTCCATAGGCATCATATATAACAATAAAGATTATCAGTTACATCAAAGGAGGCTGTCGCACGTAATGTACAGTCAGTGCTCAAACTTGACTCCAGAAGAGACACCCTCCCAATATATAATCAAAAGCCCCTCTCATGCAATGTAGAACCAATGCTCAAACCTTACTCCAAAAGAGACACCCCCATACATAATCAGAGACATCTCATGCAGTGTACAACCAATGCTCAAACCTTACTGAGGAAGAGACACCTCCATACATAATCAGAGTCATCTCCTGCAGGGTACAACCAATGCTCATACCTTACTGAGGAAGAGACACCCCCATACATAATCAGAGCCATCTCCTGCAGTGTACAACCAATGCTCAAACCTTACTGAGGAAGAGACACCTCCATACATAATCAGATTCATCTCATTCAGTGTACAACCAATGCTGAAACCTTACTGAGGAAGAGACACCTCCATACATAATCAGAGCCCATCTCATGCAGTGTACAACCAATGCTCAAACCTTACTGAGGAAGAGACACCCCCATACATAATCAGAGTCATCTCATGCAGCGTACAACCAATGCTGAAACCTTACTGAGGAAGAGACACCCCCATATATAATCAGTCATCTCATGCAGTGTACAACCAATGCTGAAACCTTACTGAGGAAGAGACACCTCCATACATAATCAGATTCATCTCATGCAGTGTACAACCAATGCTCAAACCTTACTGAGGAAGAGACACCCCCATATATAATCAGAGTCTTCTCATGCAGTGTACAACCAATGCTCAAACCTTACTGAGGAAGAGACACCCCCATATATAATCAGAGTCATCTCATGCAGTGTACAACCAATGCTGAAACCTTACTGAGGAAGAGACACCCCCATACATAATCAGAGTCATCTCATGCAGTGTACAACCAATGCTCAAACCTTACTGAGGAAGAGACACCTCCATACATAATCAGAGCCCATCTCATGCAGTGTACAACCAATGCTCAAACCTTACTGAGGAAGAGACACCCCCATACATAATCAGAGTCATCTCATGCAGCGTACAACCAATGCTGAAACCTTACTGAGGAAGAGACACCCCCATATATAATCAGTCATCTCATGCAGTGTACAACCAATGCTGAAACCTTACTGAGGAAGAGACACCTCCATACATAATCAGAGCCCATCTCATGCAGTGTACAACCAATGCTCAAACCTTACTGAGGAAGAGACACCTCCATACATAATCAGAGTCATCTCATGCAGCGTACAACCAATGCTGAAACCTTACTGAGGAAGAGACACCCCCATATATAATCAGTCATCTCATGCAGTGTACAACCAATGCTGAAACCTTACTGAGGAAGAGACACCTCCATACATAATCAGAGCCCATCTCATGCAGTGTACAACCAATGCTCAAACCTTACTGAGGAAGAGACACCTCCATACATAATCAGAGCCCATCTCATGCAGTGTATAACCAATGCTCAAACCTTACTCCAGAACAGACACCCCCATACATAATCAGATTCATCTCATGCAGTGTACACCCAATGCTCAAACGTTACTGAGGAAGAGACACCCCCATACATAATCAGAGTCATCTCCTGCAGTGTACAACCAATGCTCAAACCTTACTGAGGAAGAGACACCCCCATACATAATCAGTCATCTCATGCAGTGTACAACCAAAGATAACTATAGAAGAGGCAGCTCCCACATATATAATCAGAGCCAGCCTCATGCAGTGTATAGCCAATGCACAAACATAGCGAACACACACCTTCCCCATATATAATCAGAATCAGTCTCATGCAGTGTACAGCCAATGTACAAATACAGCGAACAGACACCTTCCCCATATATAATCAGAGCCAGTCTCATACAGTATACAGCCAATGCACAAACATAGCGAACAGACACCTTCCCCATATATAATCAGAGCCAATCTCATGCAGTGTACAGCCAATGCACAAACACAGTGAACAGACACCTTCCCCATATATAATCAGAGCCAGTCTCATGCAGTGTACAGCCAATGCACAAACACAGCGAACAGACACCTTCCCCATATATAATCAGAGCCAGTCTCATGCAGTGTACAGCCAATGCACAAACATAGCGAACAGACACCTTCCCCATATATAATCAGAGCCAATCTCATGCAGTGTACAGCCAATGCACAAACACAGCGAACAGACACCTTCCCCATATGTAATCAGAGCCAGTCTCATGCAGTGTACAGCCAATGCACAAACACAGCGAACCGACACCTTCCCCATATATAATCAGAGCCAGTCTCATGCAGTGTACAGCCAATGCACAAACACAGCAAACAGACACCTTCCCCATATATAATCAGAGCCAGTCTCATGCAGTGTACAGCCAATGCGCAAATACAGCGAACAGACACCTTCCCCATATATAATCAGAGACTCTCATACAGTGTACAGCCAATGTGCAAATACAGCGAACAGACACCTTCCCCATATATAATCAGAACCAGTCTCATGCAGTGTATAGCCAATGCGCAAACACAGCGAACAGACGCCTTCTCCATATACAGTATACAGCCAATGCACAAACATAGCGAACAGACACCTTCCCCATATATAATCAGAGCCAATCTCATGCAGTGTACATCCAATGCACAAACACAGCGAACAGACGCCTTCCCCATATATAATCAGAGCCAGTCTCATGCAGTGTACAGCCAATGCACAAACACAGCGAACAGACGCCTTCCCCATATATACACAGCGAACAGACGCCTTCCCCATATATAATCAGAGACTCTCATGCAGTGTACAGCCAATGCGCAAACACAGCGAACAGACGCCTTCCCCATATATACACAGCGAACAGACGCCTTCCCCATATATAATCAGAGCCAGTCTCATGCAGTGTACAGCGTTTGTACTAAATAACATTTTAGGTTTGTAGTTCTTTGGAGGGGGTGGGTGTAGGGTGTAGGTCCTGAGGAGGGGTGTTGGTGAGTATGGGTGGTTGGGTTAGGGTGTTAGTAAGAGATGATAATGATTGTGATTGGGGGTAGGCTTGGAGGAAGAGCCAGGTTTTGAGTTTCTTTTTGAAGTTGGGTGTGGAGGTTTCGGTACGTAGTTCAGGGGGCATGGAGTTCCAAAGGGAAGGGCCTGCTAGGGAGAGGGCCCTTTTGGTGGTGGAAATGAGTCTTGTGGATTTTATGGAGGGGGGAATAAGGGTTCCACGGAGCGAGGATCGGGTGGGTCTGTTGGAGGTGCGTGGGAGGAAGGGAGGGTTTAGCCAGTTGTAGTGTTCGTTAGTAATACTTTTGTGGATGAGGGTAAGGGTCTTGTAAATAATTTGTGAGTGAATGGGTAGCCAGTGGAGATTAATGAGGGTGGGAGTAATGTGGTCTTTCTTATTGGCATTAGTGAGGATGTGTGCAGTGGCATTTTGAAGGAGTTGTAGGGGTTTGATGTGGGAAGCAGGGAGGCCAAGTAGGAGTGCGTTACAGTAATCAATCTTTGAGAAAATTATGGATTGAAGTACTGTGCGGAAATCAGAGAAGTAGAGAAGGGGTTTAAGTTTTTTGAGGGTTTGTAGTTTGAAGTAGCAGCTGCTAAGAATAGATTTGATGTATGGTTTGAAGGTAAGTTGGTTATCAAGTGTGACCCCCAGGTTTCTTGTGTCAGAGAGAAAGTTAGGGGGGTGGAGGGTGGAGGGTAAGGGTATGGATGCATGTTTGGAGGAGATGAGGAGGAGTTCAGTTTTTTGCGGGTTAAGGGCTAGGTGCATGTCAGAGAGGAGTTGGTTTATGGAATCGAGGATGGTGTTCCATTTTTGGATGGCAGTGAGTGCAGAGTTTGTAAAAGGTATAAGGATTTGCACATCATCGGCGAAGATGAAATGTGTAATACCAAGGTTGGAGAGGAAGTTTGTGAGGGGGAGCATATAAATGTTAAATAGGGTGGAGGAAAGGGAGGATCCTTGGGGGATGCCACAATCAAGATTAACAGGGGGGGATGTAAAATTGTCAGTGAGGACTGTGTAGGTACGGTTTTGGAGGAAGGACTTAATCCAAGATAGAGCGGTACCTGTGATTCCTATGTTGATGAGGGTGTTGATAAGGATGTTATGATTTACAGTATCAAAGGCGGCGGAAATGTCGAGCATGGCGATAAGGTAGGAGTTACCCGCATCCATACCTTTAATGATGGTGTCGGTCAGGGAGAGGAGAAGGGATTCCGTACTGAGGTGTTTTCGGAAGCCATATTGTGTTGGTGGGAGTAAGTTGGATTGTTCTAGGTGGTCAGAGAGACGGGAGTTAACTAGTTTCTCAATGATTTTGGAGAGGAAAGGGAGATTGGAGATGGGACGGAGGTTAGATAGGTTGGAGGGATCAAGGGAGGGTTTTTTTAGGATGGGTTTAACCACGGCTTGTTTCAGGGAGATAGGGACCAGACCGTGTTCCAGGGAACAGTTCACGATTTTGGATCTACTTGGATTTCAGCAAGGCTTTTGATACGATCCCGCACAGGAGGCTTGTGAACAAAATGAGAAGCTTAGGAGTGAGTGCCAAGGTGGTGGCTTGGATTGCAAACTGGTTGACAGACAGAAGACAATGTGTGATGATAAATGGAACTTACTCTGAAGAGAGAGCGGTGTTAAGCGGAGTGCTGAAAGGATTGGTGTTGGGACCGGTCCTGTTCAATATCTATGTGAGCGACATAGCGGACGGGATAGAAGGTAAGGTTTGTCTGCGGATGACACTAAGATCTGCAACAGAGTGGATACACCGGAAGGAGTGGAGAGAATGAGACAGGATTTAAAGAAGCTGGAAGAGTGGTTGAAGATATGGCAGCTGAGATTCAATGCCAAGAAGTGCAGAGTCATGCATATGGGGTGTGGAAATCCGGAAGAACTGTATTCAATGGGGGGTGAAGGGCTGATGTGCACGGAGCAGGAGAGAGACCTTGGGGTGATAGTGTCTAACGATCTGAAGTCGGCGAAACAATGTGACAAGGCGATAGCTAAAGCCAGAAGAATGCTGGGCTGCATAGAGAGAGGAATATCGAGTAAGAAAAGGGAAGTGATGATCCCCTTGTAAAGGTCCTTGGTGAGGCCTCACCTGGAGTACTGTGCTCAGTTCTGGAGACTGTATCTCCGAAGAGACATAAACAGGATGGAGGTGGTCCAGAGAAGGGTGACCAAAAAGATGGAGGGTCTTAATCGAATGACTTATGAGGAGAGATTGAAGAATCTAAATATGTACACCCTGGAGGAAAGAAGGAGCAGAGGTGATATGATACAGACTTTCAGATACTTGAAAGGTTTTAATGATCCAAAGATAACAACAAACCTTTTCCGTTGGAAAAAAAATCAGCAGAACCAGGGGTCACGATTAAAAACTCCAGGGAGGAAGACTCAGAACCAATGTCAGGAAGTATTTCTTTACGGAGAGGGTGGTGGATGCCTGGAATGACCTTTCGGAGGAAGTGATGAAGACCAAAACTCTGTGGGATAAACTCTGTGGATCCATAAAGTCTAGAGGACGTGAATGAAGAGTGGGTGGCTCACGGGAAAGATGGCTACCACCTGGTGATAATACCCTTATTCAATAAACATACACACGGTTAATGCGACTCCAACATTGCTCTAAGCTTCAGCAGCAATGAGGAAATGTGGAAAAAAGGATTTGCATTCACAAAAAAGCGGGCAGTAGCTTGCTTGTTACGGCGGTTGCTACCCCAAACCAAATAAGCTAATACTTCACGTTCAATGCATGATACTTCACTTTCAATGCATATCCAGCATAGCTCTCTGCTTCAACGGCAGAGGAGAAAGTCTGACACTTCACACATATCCAGCATAGCTCTCTGCTTCAACGGCAGGGGAGCAAGACTGATACTTCACTTTCAATGCAAAGCCAGCATAGCTCTCTGCTTCAACGGCAGAGGAGAAAGTCTGACACTTCACACATATCCAGCATAGCTCTCTGCTTCAACGGCAGGGGAGCAAGACTGATACTTCACTTTCAATGCAAAGCCAGCATAGCTCTCTGCTTCAACGGCAGGGGAGCAAGACTGATACTTCACTTTCAATGCATAGCCAGCATGGCTCTCTGCTTCAATGGCAGGGGGGGAAATGAAGAAAAGTGGATCTATATTCAGGCAACAATCAACAAGGACTGAATTACATAGTCTGGATAAACAGATAAGCATGGGTGTAGCTTGCTCATTGTGGTGGTTAATACCCCTAACTAATTAAGCTATTTCACTTAGATGCAGTTCCAACACTGCTCTCTACATTAATGGCAGGGGTGGAAGGGAAATAGAATAAAAAAGGTTACTAAGAGCCAAGAGAAACATAAGTATGTGAGAGTAAAAAAAAAAAGTGCGAAAGCTTGCTGGGCAGACTGGATGGGCCGTTTGGTCTTCTTCCGCCGTCATTTCTATGTTTAGCCACAGATACCTTATCCAGCATTATTCCCTTAAGCTTAGACAAGGAATGGAGAAAAGGCTTTAGAAAACGAGGCCCTAGGTTAGCCGGATAACCCCGTCTTTTAGCCTTATCTGGCTAACGTGGCGGGAAGACTCTAGGACAGCTGAAGATCACTTGTAGAATTAGGCAGAGAAACTTATCCAGCTGACTGGAAGACAGCACTGAACGTAAGGCCTGTTGTAGTGTACACATTGCTCCCACCTTCTCTTTTGTGTGGGAGGCTGAGGGAGAGGTGGGTGGAAATCACGCAGGTACTTTAGAAAATGTCCTGCCATGACTTAAACACACCTAAAGGAACGCTGCTATTTTAGCAGCTAAAGTCTGTATGTCGTGAACCCTGCATGAACATTTTACCCTCCCTCAGCAGGGTGGTTTCTCATGCAAATGGCTTTAAACATGTTCCTCAGACTGACTTGCCTGAAATGATTTTCTCATTCCTAAATGCCTTTGGCAAGGCCTGGATCATAACGTCTGGGCTAATACCAGGAAGTGCAGTGAATTCTCTGCATGCTGAGAGGATGAGGCCACTCAGGGACCGTAGGGGTGTAGATTCCCAACTGTCCTCCAAGAATCCTGGTATAATTGCTGACAAACATTTGTGATCTGAGGACAATACGGAAGGAAACAGGCAGCACAGAAGCACAAATAACTTTAAAACCTCGTTAATTGGACGGGTCTCACTGGCCAGCTAGCAGAAGAGAATAAAGAGTGAGCCAGATGACTGGTGGAATGAGGTGCATCTCTGCGGGATATTAAGGTCCCTGTGCGTCACCCGCTAACTCAATGCTCACATAGCCATGTTAAAATGATCTGCAGTTATTTTTACTTGTGGCGACCTCTCTTCTGTATTCTCACATGGCGGCCTCTACTTGCTAGGACTGTGTATGTGATTCGACTGTGCTAGGACTGTGTATGTGATTTCTGGCGTAAAAGTTTGCTTGACCCTCTAGATGAGGCAGATCATAAGATTTTTCTCTACTCCTCACTATTTCCTGAAAAAACCCTCCCCGTAATCTGACATAATAAAGCACAATGCATTGTTGATTTGATTGCTCTTGGCTTTTGTCTGTTAGTGGCCTGTTTTGGGAAAGTTTCTTGGACAGATTGGAAGGAAGCAGCTTTAACAAGATCACAGTTGCTGGTCCTTACCCATTCTTGATTAATGCATAGGTCTGGGTCATAAAGTCCGAGGAATTAGGAGATGCCACACAAGAGTCCAGGAACATCACCAGATCCTGATCCGAGCTGTGGAGGGTGGCCTGGAGGTACAAGTGCTGGCCCAGGCTCACGTAATAAGGCAACTCAGTCACAGGGTCCAGGAAAGTGGATGACCGATAGAATGAAATGTTAACCTGGTAGTGACTGTCCTCTGCCATGCCAATTTCCGTAGTCTCGTTAGCAAAGTAGATCACTTCCACCATTGTGTTCTGAATCATTTTGCAATAAACATCCACATTAAGCTTCTTCTGGTCAGCAACTGGATGGACAGAGGGGTAAGCCCGGATAGTGTTGGAATAAACGATAGTGTCACTGTCTCCCTGTTGGGACATGAAATATGGAATTATGCCAGTGTCCGAGAATGCGGTATGTTCAGACCAGCAGAACAGTGCAGTGGCTAAAGCACACTGCCGTGAACCTGAAGACCCTGCGTTTAATCCTCCCCTGCTGTGTGGCATTCTGAAAGTCACACAACCTGGTGCTTAAACTTGTAACATCTTTGGCACAGGAACATTGTCATCATGCTATCTTGTATGGATCTGTGTGCTCAGAGAGTCCATGGTGGTAAATTGATGTTTAAAGCCACACTGGGGATGCTACACTACTTAATATAAATTCTAAATCAAGGAACTGATTTCCAGCAATCTGAAGGGATGAAGCTCACAACTGCTGGTCCTTAAAAAAGGAAAATTGGTTCTTACCTGCTAATTTTCGTTCCTGTAGTACCACGGATCAGTCCAGACTCCTGGGTTTTGCCTCCCCTCCGGCAGATGGAGACAGAGAAGTTTTGGCGGACTCTGTCCTATACCCCGAAGGGCCACCTACAGTCTGCCAGTATTACACTGTATCAAAGCAGAATGAATCAAAACCCAACTTAACTAACTACAAGCTATAACTGCTGGGAGGTATTATCACTGGAACCAGGCCCACTAACCCCGAATGGCAGTAGAGCCCGAGACAACATAGTACAACTTCAATGAAAATGTGAAACTCTTCAAAAATACTTATCTGCAGAGCGATGAAAATCAAGAACTGAACGAGCGGACTCTTCGTTATGTCTATGCTGAACTGGGCGGGACTCTGGACTGATCCATGGTACTACAGGAACGAAAATTAGCAGGTAAGAACCAATTTTCCTTTCCCTGTATGTACCCGGATCAGTCCAGACTCCCGGGATGTACCAGATCTCTTCTACATGGGGTGGGACCCGGAAAGCCCCGCTCAGATCACCCCTTCACCAAACCCCCCAGAACCTGGGGCCTGCACATCCAACTGGTAATGCCTAGCAAAGGTGTGAAGTGACTTCCAAGTGGCCGCTCTACAAATCTCCTGCGGTGACATTTGCTGGCACTCCGTCCAGGAGGCCACCTGTGACCGGGTAGAATGCGCTCGAAGTCCGACCGGGAGTGGCCGACAATAAAGAAGGTACGCTGACCCAATAGCCTCTTTTAACCAGCGGGTGATCATAACTCTAGCCGCCTTACGTCCTCTTTTAGGGCCACTCCACAATACAAAAAGATGATCCGACATACGGAAACCATTGGTAACCTCCAAATAGTGCAACAGAACCCGGCGGACATCCCCGAGACTGGGGATCAGACCAGTCTAAACTAGAAAAAGACGGAAGTTCAACCGACTGATTCAAATGAAAAGAGGATACCACCTTCGGAAAAAAGGAAGGCACCGTCCACAAGGAAACTCCCGTATCCGTAATTCTCAAAAAAGACTCCCTGCATGATAGCGCCTGAAGCTCTGAAATTCTGCTCGCCGAGGAAATAGCCACAAGGAAAACTACCTTCAACATCAGATCTTTTAACGATGCTCTCTTCAGGGGTTCAAAAGGTGTCGTACACAAAGCTTTAAGCACCAGGTTTAAGTTCCATGAGGGACAAGGGTCTCTGATTGGCGGATGCAAATGCTTTGCTCCCCGGAGAAAACGAGCAACATCCAGATGCGCGGACAAGGCTACCCCATGGATTTTACCACAGAAACAACAGAGAACCGCTACCTGTACCCTGAGAGAGCTGCAGGATAAACCTTTGGCTAATCCCACCTGTAAGAATAATAAAATATCCGACACCAGGGCCCAAGTAGGCTCCACCTTTTGCTCGATGCATCACGATTCAAAGACTCCCCACATCCAGAAGAAGGCTAGGGAGGTAGAGGTTTTCCGAGACCGCAAAAGGGTAGTCACCACTGCATCCGAATAACCTTTGCTTATGAGATGTTTCCTCTCAAAAGCCAGGCCGCTAGACAAAAGCAATCTGCCTCTTCCAAACAAACGGGACCCTGACGCAGAAGTCTCGGAAGCCCTCGAAATCTCAGGGGCCCGTCCACCACTAGACTGCTGAGATCTGCAAACCACGGGCGTCTTGGCTACTCCGGAGCCACTAGGATTAGCTCTGCCGGGTGAGACTCTATTTGGTGCAGCACCCTGCCAATGAGGGTCCAGGGTGGAAACACATACAGCAGTACCGTTGTCGGCCAAGGAAGAACCAGGGTGTCCATGCCTTCTGCTCCCAGTTCTCTGTGTTGACTGAAGAAGCGAGGGGCCTTGGCATTGCAAAACGTCACCATCAGGTCCATACTTGGCCGGGACCACTTGACGCATATGCGGTGAAAGGCTTCCGCGGATAGCTGCCACTCCCTGGGATCGAGCCTGTGTCGACTGAGGAAATCAGCCTGAACATTGTCGACTCCCACAATGTGAAAGGCAGCAATCCTGGCTAGATGATGTTCCGCCCAATGCATCAATTGCTGAGCCTCGATCACTACCGGTTGGCTCTTGGTTCCCCCCTGGCGATTGATATGAGCCACTGCTGTCGCATTGTCAGACAGAACCCTGACCGACTTGCCCCGCAAGAGTGGTAGAAAAGCCTGCAATGCCAAGCGAACCACCCTGGTCTCCAGACGTTTGATCGACCACTGGGATTCCTCCACTGACCACAGACCTTGCACTGAATTTGTCCTGACAAACCGCTCCCCAGCCCGAGAGACTGGCATCTGTCGTCGCCACCGTCCAAATGGGAAATTCCAGAGGGACACCGCAGCTCAAGTTGTCCAAGAGGAGCCACCAATAGAAACTGGAACGAGCACATTCTGTAAGAGGAAGAGGAAGATGAAACTGCTCTGACACCTGGTTCCAACGGGACAGCAATGTTGATTGTAGAACTCTCATATGAGCAAATGCCCATGGGACTAATTCCAGAGTTGAAGTCATCGAACCGAGGACCCGAAGATAGTCCCAAACTTGGGAGGCTGTTTGGACAACAAATCTCGCACTTGTCCCTGTAGTTTCATAATGCGATCCTCCATCAGAAAAACTCTCCCCTGGCTCGTGTCGAATAGAGCTCCCAGGAATTCCAAGGACTGGGAGGGAATCAGATGGCTTTTGGCTCGGTTGATCACCCAACCTAGTGATTGCAGCAGCTTACATAACCCGGTGAATCGCCGTACAGCAGAGAGCTTTCGACTTTGCTCGGATCAGCTAATCATCCAGATACGGATGAACCAAGAGTCCTTCCTTCCAGAACTGCGCTACTACCATGATCATGACTTTGGTAAAGGTCCTGGGTGCCATGGCAAGGTCGAATGGCAGAGCCCGAAACTGAAAATGCTCTCCCAGGATCGAAAATCTCAGGAACTTCTGGTGGTCGGGCCGGATACTGATGTATAAATACACTTCGGTGAGATCCAGAGATGCTAGGAATTCCCCCTTGTGCACCGAAGCAATGACTGATGTCAGGGTCTCCATGCGAAACCGAGGTACTCGAAGGCATCTGTTGACTCTTTTCAAGTTGAGAATGGGCTGAAAGGTGCCCTCTTTCTTTGACACCCCGAAGTAAATGGAGTAGCAGCCCTTCCTCCGTTCGGCGGGAGGCATGTGAATGATGGCTCCGAGCTTGATAAGGCGTTGTAATGTATCCTGCACTGCCCGACGCTTTTCCGCGAATGAGCATGGGGAGATGAGAAAGCGGTCTCGCAGACGCCGAACAAAATCTAAACTGTAGCCATGCTTTATCACACTGAGGACCCACTGGTCCGACATCAGCTTGGTCCACTCCTCGTAAAATTGCGAAAGTCTGGCTTCCACGATTGGAACCGAGAAAGGGACCAGCCTCATCTCATTGTGAGAGGCACTCCTGCATACTGGCTTGACCCAGGTCTGTTGAAGCGACGGCCTCGAAAGGACTGCGACCAGAACTGTTCTAGCCAAGGAACCTGACGATCTAGAAGAACGAAATCTCCGATTCCCCCTGAAGAGGGACCAAGGATTAAAAGAAACTCTCGTCTTGGGTCTATCCTCTGGCAGCCGATGGACCTTGTTCTCCCCTAAGGAGGGATCAGATCCTCCAAGTCCTTTCCGAAGAGCAGCTTGCCTTTAAATGGTAAAGATCCCAACTGAGTTTTGGAGGCGACATCAGCAGATCAGTTTCTCAGCCAGAGCAATCTGTGGGCCAAGACAGCTGACACCATAGAACGGGCGGATGTACGGAGGAGGTCATACAGGGCATCCGCACTGTAGGCCACAGCGGCTTCCAAACGTCCTGCTTGAGTGGCCTCCTCTTCCGAGAGAGCGAAACACTCTGTAATCGTAGTACCCATCGAAAGCTTGCTCGCAAAGAGAAGCTGCTGCACATGGCAGCCCGTACTCCCAGCGCGGAAACCTCAAAAATGTTCTTGAGCTGAACATTTAGCTTGCTATCTTGGAGATCTCGAAGAGCTGTCGTTCCCGTCACTGGGATGGTGATCTTTTTTGTTATGACCGACACCGCCGAATCCACCTTGGGGACTCGAAGAAGGTCCAGGGCTTCCTCCGGTAATGGATACAGCTTATCCATCACTTTGCTGATCTTCAAACTCAAATCCAGGGTGTCCCATTCACGAAAGAGCAGGTCGGTGACTGAGAGATGAAAAGGGAAGGATCTGGTTGACCCCTGAAGGCACACCATAACAGAATCAATATTCCCCATCCGGAAATCTTCCTGCGGAGTCTCAATACCCAACTCCTCCAGAATTGCCAGGATGAGCGGCCCCAATTCATCCCTTCTGAAGAGACAGACTACCTTAGGGTCATCTCCCTTCATAACCTGCGGCATTGCATTGTCAGGGCTGTCATCCGGATCCGCCCCCTTGGGGCTTGTCCCCCAAGTCCTGATCCTCCGGTTCAGAATCTGCCGAGGATTCGTCTGCGGATGGGATGGTGCGGTCCAAAGGGGGAGCTGCAGTCTCGGCATGTGCACTTTATCAGGGGGTCTAGGCTGCTTAGCAGGAAGGCCTGACGTTGCTGTCAGGGACCCGGAACTTCTCTTTGCCGCTTTGCGGGCCTTAAAAGCCTTATGCAACAACATAATGAAGTCTGAGGAAAAGGAGGACGAAGAGGAATCAGATGCCCCCTCAGGGCTGTCCTCAGCCGCATCAAGTGAAAAATCCAATGGGCAGCCCCCCGCGGAGACCGATAGGCGGGGCGATAATGGAGGGGGAGAAAAGTAGCCAAAATGGCCTCCGTTCCTGCGCTGACCTGGGTCTGCAATGCTGTGCTGCGGCTGGCCAAGTCTCCCCAGCTCGCGGCGTGGCTTAGTTTTCTTAGTTTCAGTGGCTCCGGATGTTCCCTCCCTCCCGGGGAGGCAGGTGGAGCAAAGGCCTTCCCTCGAGATGTGCGTGCGTCTCCACATGCTCTACAGGCCGCACCACGTGGCACTGAAGCAGCTGCCCGCGGCAGCAAAAACGGCAACGGAGGAAAAAGAAAGCTGAATGCGGCTCACCCCTAGCAATAGCGCTCCAGAAAAAAAACCAACGGAGAGCACGGCCCGGACAGAAGCTCTGTTTTCTAAAGTAAATTTAAGGTGGTTTTTTTGGTTTTGCAACTTGTCAGTGCCTCCTGGGGTGAGTGATCCGGGCTCCCTGGTATCACCCCAAAGCACTAGGGGAAGGAGTGGCAAAAAGGGTCCTCAACCCCCATTCCAATTGCCACAGATACCAGGGGGGATGGTCCTCTCAGAACCTGTCAAACCCCCTGGGAGGCTGTCTTGAGCTCGAAGAAATCTTTCTAAGTTCTATTTTTCTTTCATTTTTTTAAATTTTAAACTATTCCCACAGATCAAACATGAGTAAAAACCTAAACCTTCTATTTTTTTTTTAAACTGACTAAGACTGTAGGGTTTTGCACCCCCACCATCTGCTGGAGACAGAGAAATACTGAGCAGCTGTAGGTGGCACATCGGGGTATAGGACAGAGTCCGCCAAAACTTCTCTGTCTCCATCTGCTGGAGGGGAGGCAAAACCCAGGAGTCTGGACTGATCCGGGTATGTACAGGGAACCAGGATTGCCAGAGAGCTCCGATACCTCCAACTGGACCAACATAAGACGTGGTCACACCTTCATGTACAAGCACACAGTTATGGGTGGAAGTCCTGAGCCACAATAGGGCACAAACACAGAAGGTCAGGACATATATCTTTAAGTCCACTAGTTTTTCCGTTCAAGAGATAAGCGTTATTTAGTTTCATAAAACAGTTCAAACATCAGGCAAATACTACTGACCTCCTCTGAGTAACTGCATTGGCAGGGACCAAATCTCAAGCTTGAAACATCTGAACATAGATGTGCTGCGGCAGTCAAAAAAGCAAACAGAATGTTGGGAATTATTAGAAAGGGAATGGTGAATAAAACAGAAAATGTCATAATGCCTCTGTATCGCTCCATGGTGAGACCACACCTTGAATACTGTGTACAATTCTGGTCGCTGCATCTCAAAAAAGATATAATTGCAATGGAGAAGGTACAGAGAAGGGCGACCAAAATGATAAAGGGGAATGGAACAGCTGCCGTATGAGGAAAGACTAAAGAGGTTAGGACTTTTCAGCTTGGAGAAGAGACGGCTGAGGGGGGATAGGATAGAGGTGTTTAAAATCATGAGAGGTCTAGAACGGGTAGATGTGAATCGGTTATTTACTCTTTCGGATAATAGAAGGACTAGGGGGCACTCCATGAAGTTAGCAAGTAGCACATTTAAAACTAATCGGAGAAAGTTCTTTTTTACACAACGCACAATTAAACTCTGGAATTTGTTGCCAGAGGATGTGGTTAGTGCAGTTAGTATAGCTGTGTTTAAAAAAGGTTTGGATAAGTTCTTGGAGGAGAAGTCCATTACCTGCTATTAAGTTCACTTAGAGAATAGCCACTGCTATTACTAGCAACGGTAACATGGAATAGTTTCTGGGTACTTGCCAGGTTCTTATGGCCTGGATTGGCCACTGTTGGAAACAGGATGCTGGGCTTGATGGACCCTTGGTCTGACCCAGTATGGCATTTTCTTATGTTCTTATGTTCTTAGATTAACCCCCAAGTGGTATTTCCCTGATGTTTGAACTGTTTTATAAAACTAAATAACACTTATCTCTTGAATGGCAAAAGTAGTGGACTTCAAGAATTATGTCATGACCTTCTATGTTTGTGTCACATCTTCATGTAACATATACAACATGAACCACTGTATACCACAAATACACAGAGAGATCTCCTTAGTCCCTATCCCCACTGTATACCACAAATACACAGAGAGATCTCCTTAGTCCCTATCCTCACTGTATACCACATTACACAGAGAGATCTCCTTAGTCCCTATCCTCACTGTATACCACATTACACAGAGAGATCTCCTTAGTCCCTATCCCCACTGTATACCACATTACACAGAGAGATCTCCTTAGTCCCTATCCCCACTGTATACCACATTACACAGAGAGATCTCCTTAGTCCCTATCCTCACTGTATACCACATTACACAGAGAGATCTCCTTAGTCCCTATCCCCACTGTATACCACAAATACACAGAGAGATCTCCTTAGTCCCTATCCCCACTGTATACCACAATACACAGAGAGATCTCCTTAGTCCCTATCCCCACTGTATACCACATTACACAGAGAGATCTCCTTAGTCCCTATCCCCACTGTATACCACATTACACAGAGAGATCTCCTTAGTCCCTATCCCCACTGTATACCACAAATACACAGAGAGATCTCCTTAGTCCCTATCCTCACTGTATACCACATTACACAGAGAGATCTCCTTAGTCCCTATCCCTACTGTATACCACAAATACACAGAGAGATCTCCTTAGTCCCTATCCCCACTGTATACCACAAATACACAGAGAGATCTCCTTAGTCCCTATCCTCACTGTATACCACATTACACAGAGACATCTCCTTAGTCCCTATCCTCACTGTATACCACAAATACACAGAGAGATCTCCTTAGTCCCTATCCCCACTGTATACCACATTACACAGAGAGATCTCCTTAGTCCCTATCCCCACTGTATACCACAAATACACAGAGAGATCTCCTTAGTCCCTATCCCCACTGTATACCACATTACACAGAGAGATCTCCTTAGTCCCTATCCCCACTGTATACCACAATACACAGAGAGATCTCCTTAGTCCCTATCCCCACTGTATACCACATTACACAGAGAGATCTCCTTAGTCCCTATCCCCACTGTATACCACATACACAGAGAGATCTCCTTAGTGCCTATCCCCACTGTTTACCATAATACACAGAGAGATCTCCTTAGTCCCTATCCCCACTGTATACCACAAATACACAGAGAGATCTCCTTAGTCCCTATCCCCACTGTATACCACAATTACACAGAGAGATCTCCTTAGTCCCTATCCCCACTGTATACCACAAATACACAGAGAGATCTCCTTAGTCCCTATCCCCACTGTATACCACAAATACACAGAGAGATCTCCTTAGTCCCTATCCCCACTGTATACCACAAATACACAGAGAGATCTCCTTAGTCCCTATCCCCACTGTATACCACAAATACACAGAGAGATCTCCTTAGTCCCTATCCCCACTGTATACCACATTACACAGAGAGATCTCCTTAGTCCCTATCCCCACTGTATACCACAATACACAGAGAGATCTCCTTAGTCCCTATCCCCACTGTATACCACAAATACACAGAGAGATCTCCTTAGTCCCTATCCCCACTGTATACCACAATACACAGAGAGATCTCCTTAGTCCCTATCCCCACTGTATACCACAATACACAGAGAGATCTCCTTAGTCCCTATCCCCACTGTATACCACAAATACACAGAGAGATCTCCTTAGTCCCTATCCCCACTGTATACCACAAATACACAGAGAGATCTCCTTAGTCCCTATCCCCACTGTATACCACAATACACAGAGAGATCTCCTTAGTCCCTATCCCCACTGTATACCACAATACACAGAGAGATCTCCTTAGTCCCTATCCCCACTGTATACCACAATACACAGAGAGATCTCCTTAGTCCCTATCCCCACTGTATACCACATTACACAGAGAGATCTCCTTAGTCCCTATCCCCACTGTATACCACAAATACACAGAGAGATCTCCTTAGTCCCTATCCCCACTGTATACCACATTACACAGAGAGATCTCCTTAGTCCCTATCCCCACTGTATACCACATACACAGAGAGATCTCCTTAGTCCCTATCCCCACTGTATACCACAATTACACAGAGAGATCTCCTTAGTCCCTATCCCCACTGTATACCACATTACACAGAGAGATCTCCTTAGTCCCTATCCCCACTGTATACCACATTACACAGAGAGATCTCCTTAGTCCCTATCCCCACTGTATACCACAATTACACAGAGAGATCTCCTTAGTCCCTATCCCCACTGTATACCACAATATACACAGAGAGATCTCCTTAGTCCCTATCCCCACTGTATACCACAATTACACAGAGAGATCTCCTTAGTCCCTATCCCCACTGTATACCACAATTACACAGAGAGATCTCCTTAGTCCCTATCCCCACTGTATACCACATTACACAGAGAGATCTCCTTAGTCCCTATCCCCACTGTATACCACAATACACAGAGAGATCTCCTTAGTCCCTATCCCCACTGTATACCACATTACACAGAGAGATCTCCTTAGTCCCTATCCCCACTGTATACCACAAATACACAGAGAGATCTCCTTAGTCCCTATCCCCACTGTATACCACATTACACAGAGAGATCTCCTTAGTCCCTATCCTCACTGTATACCACATTACACAGAGAGATCTCCTTAGTCCCTATCCCCACTGTATACCACATTACACAGAGAGATCTCCTTAGTCCCTATCCTCACTGTATACCACATTACACAGAGAGATCTCCTTAGTCCCTATCCTCACTGTATACCACATTACACAGAGAGATCTCCTTAGTCCCTATCCTCACTGTATACCACAAATACACAGAGAGATCTCCTTAGTCCCTATCCTCACTGTATACCACATTACACAGAGAGATCTCCTTAGTCCCTATCCCACTGTATACCACATTACACAGAGAGATCTCCTTAGTCCCTATCCCCACTGTATACCACATTACACAGAGAGATCTCCTTAGTCCCTATCCTCACTGTATACCACATTACACAGAGAGATCTCCTTAGTCCCTATCCCCACTGTATACCACATTACACAGAGAGATCTCCTTAGTCCCTATCCTCACTGTATACCACATTACACAGAGAGATCTCCTTAGTCCCTATCCTCACTGTATACCACAATACACAGAGAGATCTCCTTAGTCCCTATCCCCACTGTATACCACATTACACAGAGAGATCTCCTTAGTCCCTATCCCCACTGTATACCACATTACACAGAGAGATCTCCTTAGTCCCTATCCCCACTGTATACCACATTACACAGAGAGATCTCCTTAGTCCCTATCCCCACTGTATACCACATTACACAGAGAGATCTCCTTAGTCCCTATCCCCACTGTATACCACATTACACAGAGAGATCTCCTTAGTCCCTATCCCCACTGTATACCACATTACACAGAGAGATCTCCTTAGTCCCTATCCCCACTGTATACCACATTACACAGAGAGATCTCCTTAGTCCCTATCCTCACTGTATACCACATTACACAGAGAGATCTCCTTAGTCCCTATCCCCACTGTATACCACATTACACAGAGAGATCTCCTTAGTCCCTATCCCCACTGTATACCACATTACACAGAGAGATCTCCTTAGTCCCTATCCCCACTGTATACCACATTACACAGAGAGATCTCCTTAGTCCCTATCCCCACTGTATACCACATTACACAGAGAGATCTCCTTAGTCCCTATCCCCACTGTATACCACATTACACAGAGAGATCTCCTTAGTCCCTATCCCCACTGTATACCACATTACACAGAGAGATCTCCTTAGTCCCTATCCCCACTGTATACCACAAATACACAGAGAGATCTCCTTAGTCCCTATCCCCACTGTATACCACATTACACAGAGAGATCTCCTTAGTCCCTATCCCACTGTATACCACAAATACACAGAGAGATCTCCTTAGTCCCTATCCCCACTGTATACCACATTACACAGAGAGATCTCCTTAGTCCCTATCCCCACTGTATACCACATTACACAGAGAGATCTCCTTAGTCCCTATCCCCACTGTATACCACATTACACAGAGAGATCTCCTTAGTCCCTATCCCCACTGTATACCACATTACACAGAGAGATCTCCTTAGTCCCTATCCCCACTGTATACCACATTACACAGAGAGATCTCCTTAGTCCCTATCCCCACTGTATACCACATTACACAGAGAGATCTCCTTAGTCCCTATCCCCACTGTATACCACATTACACAGAGAGATCTCCTTAGTCCCTATCCCCACTGTATAGCAAATGTTGCTTACCTGATGTAACAGGTGTTCTCACAGGACAGCAGGATGTTAGTCCTCACAAATGGGTGACATCGAGGATGGAGCCCACCACGGAAAACTTCTGTCAAAGTTTAAACAGAACTTTGACTGGCCCCTACTGGGCATGCCCAGCAAGGCACTGACCCTGCAGCCAGCAGGGGTCTCCCTTCAGTCTGATTTTCAAAGCTACAGGCAGTGCCTAGAAAGTAAGAATAAAACGAACCCAACACCGCGGGGAGGCGGGCGGGTTTCGTGAGGACTAACATCCTGCTGTCCTGTGAGAACACCTGTTACATCAGGTAAGCAACATTTGCTTTCTCACAGGACAAGCAGGATGGTTGTCCTCACAAATGGGTGAGTACCGAGCTGAGGATGTCCCGACTTGCACCAAATGTACCCAACGGTGTGCAGCAGGCACAATAAGTGAGGAGAAATTTGGGAAAGGGCATCCGCACCCAACCGGGTAGGTGGAAGGGTGTTGGTACTTCAGGTTGGAAAAAGGTTACGCAAGACAGACTGGCCGAAGATGGAGTCCTGTCTTCCAGCCTTGTCCAAACAATAATGGGCTGCAAAGGTATGGAGAGAACTCCAGGTTGCAGCTTTGCAGATGTCAGGAAGCGGCACCGATCGAAGGTGTGCCACTGACGTCGCCATGGCCCTTACAGAGTGTGCTTTAACACGGTCTTGAAAAGGAATGCCAGCTTGCTCATAGCAAAAAGAAATGCAGTCCGCCAACCAGGAAGAAAGAGCCTGCTTACCCACAGGTTGTCCCAACTTATTAGGATGGAAAGAGACGAATAATTGAGTGCTCTTCCTATGGGAAACTGTACGGTCTAGGTAAAAAGCTAGAGCTCGTTTACAGTCTAGGGTATGCAGGGTCTGCTCTCCAGAGTTGGAGTGGGGCCTGGGAAAAAAGATAGGTAGTATGATGGATTGATTGATATGAAACTCAGAAACTACCTTAGGTAAAAATTTAGGGTGAGTGCGGAGTACCGCCCGGTCCTGCAGGAGCTTAGTGTAAGGCGGATAGGTAACTAGGGCCTGTAATTCACTAACCCTGCGAGCTGAAGTAATAGCCAAAAGGAATAACACTTTCCAAGTGAGATATTTAAAGTCACAGGAGTGCAGAGGTTCGAAAGGAGGTTTCATAAGACGACCAAGAACCAGGTTAAGGTCCCAGGATGGGGCCGGAGGACGCAAGGGCGGCTTTAGATGGAGTAAGCCCTTAAGAAAGCGTGTTACTAGGGGTTGTACTGAAATAGGATTACCCCCAATACCCTTATGGAAGGCGGCTACCGCACTGACATGCATTCTGATAGAAGAGGTTTTAAGACCTGATTCAGAGAGATGCCATAAATAGTCCAAAAATTTGGGGATTGGACAGGAAAGGGGATCAAGGGACTGAGAAGTGCACCATGATGTGTACCTTTTCCATTTGTATGAGTAAGACTTTCTTGTGGAAGGCTTTCGTGAAGCTATCAGGACCCGAGAAACGGAATCTGAAAGGTTGAAAGGCTGAAGGACTAACCTTTCAACATCCATGCCGTCAGGGACAAGACTTGGAGGTTGGGATGGAGGAGGCAACCGTCGTTTTGAGTGAGCAGATGCGGGTCCTTTCCCAGAGGAATGTGCCTGCGGATGGAGAGATCCTGGAGTATTGGAAACCATACTTGGCGTGGCCAGTAAGGTGCTATCAGGATCATGGTTCCTCCGTCCTGGCGTAGCTTCACGAGAGTCTTTGACACAAGAGGGAGTGGAGGGAATGCATAGAGCAGACCGGTTGTCCACTTGAGGGAGAATGCATCCCTCGGCTGAGAGTGCTGGCTCCGAATGAGAGAGCAGTAATCGTCCACTTTGTGGTTCTGAGGGGACGCAAAGAGGTCTATGCGGGGGGAACCCCACTTGTGAAACAGAGAGGTCGCTACCAGAGGATCGAGTGACCACTCGTGTGGGTGGAAGACACGGCTCAGCTGGTCTGCCAATACATTGTCTACTCCCGGCAGGTAAGTGGCCCTGAGGTACATGGAGTGGGAGAGGGCTTCCGCCCAGATCTGCGCAGCTTCCTGACACAGAAGGAAGGAGCCTGTGCCTCCCTGCTTGTTTATGTACCACATGGCCACTTGGTTGTCCGTCTGGATTAAGATTATCTGATGAAAGAGATGATCTTTGAAAGTGCGGAGCGCATAGCGGATTGCTCGAAGTTCCAGGAAATTGATCTGGTGTTCAGCTTCCTCTTTGGACCATAACCCTTGGGTTTGAAAGTCGTCCACATGGGCTCCCCAACCGATGTGAGAAGCGTCGGTGGTTAGGATTACTTGCGGATCCGGTGGAAGAAAGGGCAAGCCCTGAAGGAGGTTGACCTGAGTCGTCCACCAGGTTAAGGATAGGCGCAGCGCTTGTGTGACTGTGACTATGGAGGATAGAGGCTGAAAAGCTTGAATCCATTGGTGTCGTAGAGTCCATTGTGTTACTCTCATGGCTAGTCGGGTCATGGGAGTGACTTGAACCGAGGATGCCATGTGCCCTAGGAGAATAAGGAACTGGCGAGCCGTGGCAGTGTTCTGAGACTGGAGCTGGCGAGCCAGGGACATTAGGGTGTGGACCCTCTGAAGAGGAAGGTAAGCCTTTGCCTGTAAGGTGTCCAAGTCTGCCCCAATGAAGGATAAGGTTTGAGACGGGACTAAGCAAGATTTCTCGTAATTGACGAGAAACCCTAAGGAAAGGAGTGTTTGAATTGTCAATTTTAGGGAGGATTGAGCTATCTGTTGGGTGGAGGCCCTGATTAGCCAATCGTCCAGGTATGGGTAGACGTGGACACCTTCCTTCCTTAGGAATGCTGCTACCACTACGAGACATTTGGTAAAGACTCGTGGGGCAGAAGCTAGACCGAAAGGGAGGACACGGTATTGATAATGGTCGTGGCCTACTAGAAACCGCAGATATTTGCGATGGGATTGTGTGATCGCAATGTGGGTATAAGCGTCCTTGAGGTCGAGAGAGCACAGCCAATCCCCTCTTTGTAGCAGAGGGAGCAGCGCGCCTAGGGTTACCATTTTGAACTTCTCTTTTTGAAGGTATTTGTTGAGGGCTCGAAGGTCCAAAATGGGACGTAGTCCCCCTGATTTCTTTGGTATTAGGAAGTATCTGGAATAGAATCCCTTGCCTCGTTGAGAGGGAGGAACGGGTTCTATAGCATTTGATTGCAGAAGAAGGGATACTTCCTGTTGTAATTGAGCCAAATGGGTGGATAGACTCCACGCTTGAAGAGGCGGGGAGTCTGCCGGAAGAGTTATGAAGTTGAGGTGGTAACCCTGTGCGATAATTGTTAGCACCCACTGATCTGAGGTGATCTGCAACCAAGGTTGTAGAAAATGGTACAGTCGACCTCCTACAGGGATGTCCGGAAGAGGGGTTTGGCATGTGTTCCCTACAGGGGAGTCAAAGGCCAGCCGCAGGCCCAGGAGGAGGGGCTACAGTAGGCCTTTGTTTCCTAGGCTGACGCGGCTGAGGCCTAGTAGAGGATCGAGCTGGACGAGGCCTGGCCGATGGAGGGTAATAACGGCGTGGTCGAAAGAATGACTTCTTAGAGTCTTTCTTTTGCGGTTGCTTGGAGGTCAGCTCAGGTGGGACAGATGAGAGTTGTTTCAACGTCTCATGGTGGTCTTTTAACTCCGCCACAATCTGCTGAATTTGCTCTCCAAACAAATTATCGCCTAAGCAGGGTAAATCAGCAAGACGATCCTGAACCTCTGGGCGAAGGTTGGATGATTTTAACCAAGCCCAACGTCTGGCTGAGATGGCTGTGGCTGAAACTTTTGTGGAAGCATCGAATATGTCGTAGGCAGTCCTAATCTCGTGCTTCCCTGCCTCAAATCCCTTGTGAAGAAGGGCTTGAAGCTGCGGTTGGTATTGGTCTGGCAACGTGTCAGCATAGTCTTGCATCTGCTTAAGGATGGCTCTGTTGTACTGAGTCATGTAAAGTTGATATGAAGCTATGCGTGAAATCAACATAGCTCCATGATAGACTTTCCGTCCAACACTATCTAGGAACTTGTTGTCCCTGGTAGGTGGGGTAGAAGAGTGTGGCTTAAGACGCTTGGCCTTCTTCTGCGCGGACTCAACCACAACAGAGCGATGATCCAGTTGAGGTTTTTGGAAACCTGGTGCTGACTGGACAAGGTAGGTGGAGTCAGCTTTTTTGTTAACTGGTGACACTGATGAAGGAGATTCCCAGTTTTTCTTGAGCAGATCCAAAAACACCTGGTGTATAGGGATGGAAGCGATGATTTTTGGAGCATCCAGAAATTGAAGGAGTTCCATCATCTGGTGTCTGTCATCAGCTTCAGATTGTAGTTGAAAAGGTACAACTTCTGACATCTCTTTCACAAAATTAATGAAAGATAGATCCTCAGGAGGAGATCTTTTTCTACTCTCTGTAGGAGATGGTGGCGAAGGCAAATCTGTGTCAGAAGATGTATCATCATCATCACCCCAGGTATCGTAGGGATCAAGTGGGGCTTGTAGCCCTGATGGACCTGGCTGAGGCTCTGAAGGCATCGATGGAAACCGAGGTGGAATCGGTGCCGTAGGTGGAACCAGAAATGGCATCGATGGCTTCGGTGCTGCCGATGGAATCGGTGCCTGGCGTGGAATGGATGGAACCGAAGGATATATCGGTGGAGATATACCAGAAGGCACCGATGGAACCACCCCGGAAGGAGGAATCCGGAACGGTGTTTCTCCTGCCGATGAAAATCCAGTCGGAGACGGTGGTGTTGTCGATGGTACTGGAATCGCCGATGGAAGGGCCGTCATAAGCGCCTCCATGCGGCTCAGTAGCGGTGCTAGCGCTTGTATCAACGGCTCGGTGGTCGGTTCCCTCCTCGGTGGCGAAGCCGGTGCCGGTGTCGGTGCCGGGGGCGGCACTGGAACCGGTGCCGGAGACGGTGCCGATGGAGGTTGCAATTTCTTCATCGCTTTCTCGATGGCCTCCTGGACCAGCCGGTCCAGTTCTGCCCGGAGACCAGGGGTAACCATACCCGGCTCGACGGGAGAGGGAGGCTGAGGCAGGGCCGGAGGGACCACCGTAACCGGTGGGATCACGGCCCCCGCACCCCGGGAGGGTGAGGGTTTCCTCGATGCCGGCGAACGAGACGTGGAGGGTGTCCGGTCTGTTCGCGGCTTCTTTGTCGGTGGCTCGGCTTGAGCAGAGGTCGATGGCTGTGGATCCTCGACAGGCCGAGACTTGTGCCGTCGATGGCGGTGCTTTTCCTTCCGATCCCCTCGCCCATCCGGGGAAGGGATGGGAGTCGACGGCCGAGAAGCGATCGATGGCGGACGGTCACCGGAGGGTTGACGATGATGGTACAACTTCGACGGTGCCGGTTCCGATGACGTCGATGCTATCGATGGCGTTGGGGTGGGTGCATGGAAGAGGAGCCCCATCTTCTCCATCCTGGCCTTGCGACCCTTGGGTGTCATTAAGGCACACTTGGTGCAAGTCAGGACATCATGCTCACTACCCAAACACATTACACAAACCCTGTGGGGGTCTGTGATGGACATAGTCCGGGTACAATCCGGACAACGGCGGAACCCCGTTGCCATGGCCTGAAGCCAAAATTTAGGCTGGGGATCGGTAAGTGCCAACAGGCCTCAAGGGCCAAAATAGACGGTAGTCGATGGAAAAAGGCAAAAAACTTACCGGGTTCCGTAAGATGACTAAAAATTTGTCGAAGGGAGACCCCTGAGGGGCAAATTTTCTTAGGAAATTAACTTCCAAATTCCTGTCAGGAACGTGGTTAGAGAGCTCCTTTCACCACGTGGCAACTGCTGCGCGGAAAAAAGAAGACTGAAGGGAGACCCCTGCTGGCTGCAGGGTCAGTGCCTTGCTGGGCATGCCCAGTAGGGGCCAGTCAAAGTTCTGTTTAAACTTTGACAGAAGTTTTCCGTGGTGGGCTCCATCCTCGATGTCACCTATTTGTGAGGACAACCATCCTGCTTGTCCTGTGAGAAACCACAAATACACAGAGAGATCTCCTTAGTCCCTATCCCCACTGTATACCACATTACACAGAGAGATCTCCTTAGTCCCTATCCCCACTGTATACCACATTACACAGAGAGATCTCCTTAGTCCCTATCCCCACTGTATACCACATTACACAGAGAGATCTCCTTAGTCCCTATCCCCACTGTATACCACATTACACAGAGAGATCTCCTTAGTCCCTATCCCCACTGTATACCACAAATACACAGAGAGATCTCCTTAGTCCCTATCCCCACTGTATACCACATTACACAGAGAGATCTCCTTAGTCCCTATCCCCACTGTATACCACATTACACAGAGAGATCTCCTTAGTCCCTATCCCCACTGTATACCACAAATACACAGAGAGATCTCCTTAGTCCCTATCCCCACTGTATACCACAAATACACAGAGAGATCTCCTTAGTCCCTATCCCCACTGTATACCACATTACACAGAGAGATCTCCTTCGTACCTATCCCCACTGTATACCACATTACACAGAGAGATCTCCTTAGTCCCTATCCCCACTGTATACCACATTACACAGAGAGATCTCCTTAGTCCCTATCCCCACTGTATACCACATTACACAGAGAGATCTCCTTAGTCCCTATCCCCACTGTATACCACATTACACAGAGAGATCTCTTTAGTCCCTATCCCCACTGTATACCACATTACACAGAGAGATCTCCTTAGTCCCTATCCCCACTATATACCACAATACACAGAGAGATCTCCTTCGTACCTATCCCCACTGTATAACACATTACACAGAGAGATCTCCTTAGTCCCTATCCCCACTGTATACCACATTACACAGAGAGATCTCCTTAGTCCCTATCCCCACTGTATACCACATTACACAGAGAGATCTCCTTAGTCCCTATCACCATTGTATACTACAAATACAGATACTGCTTCTCCCTAGCCCATATCCCCATTTTATATCACGGACAGATATCTTTAGCCCATATCCCCACTGTAAACCACAAATACACAGACAGATCTCCTTAGTTCCTATCCCCAATGAATACTACACGTACAGAGGCAGATCTCCTTAATGAATACCATAAATTCACGAGATCTCATTAGTCCATGTGTCCACTGTGTACATGAATATACAGTCATGTCTCCTTAGAACCCTGCCCTCTCAAATTTAGAAAACGACTAAAAACGTGGCTCTTTCTTTAAGCCTTCCCGGATTAACCTCCTTTGTTTCCGCAGCTTCCTCACTACCCCCGGTGCGCACCTTGTATATTTACCCCTTGTATATTCACCCGTTGTATACTTATTTATTTATTTATTTATTTATAACTTTTTCTATACCGAAGTTCAGGTAACAGAGTTACTTATCACTCCGGTTTACATTGCAACAGATATAAATATTAAACAATGACAACAAGTGTCTTACAGAGAACAGGGAGAGACAACTTGGATAACATAACTGGGAACAAGAACATTACAAACTATTAATGCGAAACAAGTCCATGGAGAGTATAAGTATAAGTATATACTTATACTCCTACACCTTATTTAACAATATATTTTCTCTTGAACCATAGTTAACCTTTGTTACTTAGATGTTACTGTTCCTCTCGTTTCTCTCCTTCCACTTGTTGGAGTCTCCTCCCGACCCCCAGTTATTCTTAGCTTCCCATCTCCCCCCCCCCCACCCTGTTATTTGTAATTTCCACCTTTTTGTTATCATGTAAACCGATATGATGTGTATTTTAATGTCGGTATAGAAAAACTGTTAAATAAATAAATAAATAAATAAATAAAATAAATTTCTCCACTGTATATACATGGATGTACATAGAAATTTCCTTACCCCTCGTACTGTACCACAGCTGTTGTATGGGATGTTGAATACAAGAAAGGTCTCTCTGATCTGAGGTTTACATGAGGGGTCATTCAAGAACACATCTTCTGCAGAATAACCCAGGGACTGCAGGTACGCTCGGGTGATCTCTGCATGCATATAATCTGCTGAGCACACCAGTGAAACTAGAAAGTCAAGAAAAGAAACAATGCTCAATCCCACAGCACAAGGGCAGCAATTAGCCGACACCAGCCTACAGTGAAAAAAAGACTTGGTGGCTTTTAAATTTGGCATTTATTTATTTATTTATTTATTTATTTAGGCTTTTTTTTATTTTATTTTATACAGACATTCCTGTAAAGAATTACAAATCGTACCGGTTTACAATGAACAAACAACATCGCATAAGAGCGTTACATGGACCATTGTGAGAGACAAGTAACTACATAGGAAACCTAGGCTAAGAACTTGCCCATTGCAATAGAAACAAACCAACAGAAACTATAATCTACCTAGTTAAAAATAAATAAATACATATTTCTGGACAGAAATTAATAAATACTTAATAAATCTAAAATTGACAAGATTCTAATTAAGATAAAATGCTTAATAGATCTACTTACAAGTTTTTAATTAAGATATGAATCTTACTGCGGACTTAGGTCGGAGTATGGAGTCTAGCTATAAGTGCATCAAAATCTAAGGAAGCTAACTCTCAACATGAGGCTAGCTTAAAATTAGAGAATAGATTGGATCAGTGGTCCCTGAAAGTGAGGAATAGGGAAATAGACTAGGTGTTTTGCGTAGGTAAGGCTTGTCTCAGATTTGGCTGGATGGTAAGCTCGATGGTAAGCAGAAGTCATAATTCTGGGAATGCTAGTTTGAAAAGTCAAGTTTTGAGTTTTTTCTTGAAAGACAGAGGGCATGAATCTTGTCGGAGGTCTGGAGGAAGAGTATTCCATTGTGAGGGACCTGAAAGGGCTTGTTTTCTGAAGGATGTTTTTGCTGGGGGAACGTATAGCTTGCCTTGATGGGCTCCTCTGATTGGTCTGATGGAGTTGTGAGGATGTAGTTGGATGGTAAGCTCGAGAGAGGTTGTGTAAGGCTTTGTGGATTATAGTCCGGACTTTATAGAGAATTCTGTATTTGATAGGAAGCCAGTGGAGGATGTAAAGGATAGGAGAGATGTGATCTCTTTTTTTTGTGTTCGTCAAAATCCTGGCAGCTGAGTTCTGCAACATCTGTAGAGGTTTGATGGTGTTAGCTGGAAGGCCGAGGAGAAGAGAGTTGCAGTAATCGATTTTTCAGAAGAGAATCGATTGAAGAACCAGACGGAAATCGTGAAAATGAAGGAGGGGTTTCAGTTTTTTCAGTACTTGCAGTTTGACAAAGCATTCCTTGGTGGTGTTGTTAACATATTTTTTGAGGTTAAGTTGGTTATCCAAGAGAACGCCTAGATCTCTTACATGGGGCGAGTGATTAAGGTGAGAAGGAGGCGACAGTAACGGAGCATTGAGAAGAGGGTTGTTGTCATCTTGGGAGATTATGAGGATTTACGTTTTATTGGTGTTGAGGATAAGGTTGAGACTAGCGAGGAGCATGTTAATTGATTGGAGGCAGCTATTCCAGAAGCTTAGGGTTTTATGTAAAGATTCAGTGATTGGTATGAGGATTTGTATATCATCCGCATAGAGACAGTGTGTGAGCTTTAGCTTAGAAAGAAGGTGGCAGAGAGGTAGTAGGTAAATGTTGAAGAGGGTTGGTGAGAGGGACGATCCTTGTTGGACTCCGTAGTTGAAGAAGACCGGGTGAGATTCTTTATTGTTAATTTTGACCTTGAAGGCTCTGTTGCAAAGGAAGGATTTGAACCAGCTGAGAGCCGTATCAGAGATGCCTATCTCTGAAAGACGGTCTAGGAGAATTGTATGGTTGACTGTGTCGAAGGCCGCGGACAGATCTAGAAGAGCCAGTAGTTAAGGTTGGTTTTTATCCATGTTCATGATGATGGAGTCTGTGAGGGAAATCAGAAGAGATTCTGTGTTGAGAGATTTACGGAATCCATACTGGGAAGGAGCTAAAATCTTGTGTTCCTCCAAGTATTCCGAGAGTTGTTTATTGACAATTTTCTCCATAAGTTTGGCAATGAACGGTAAGTTGGCAATAGGGCAGAAGTTCGCAGGGTCATCTGTTGGCAGGTTGGGTTTTTTTAGTAGAGGTTTTAAGATGACAAGTTTTAAAGTGTCTGGAACTAGACCTTGAGTTAGGGAGCAGTTTATAATTTCTGCGATTGGTTTAGCAATGATATTCGGGATGGAAATGAGGAGGTTTGAAGGGATGATGTCAAAGGGGTGGGAAGAGGGTTTAAGTTTCTTAAGGATGTTTTCTATCTCAAGTGAAGATGTAGCCTCTAAGGCTTTGAGAGTTGTGGTTAGTTGAGGGGAAGATATGACGGGGGGCGGGGGTGCTGGGTTGGATGAAGAGAGAGGGTTGATGAGATTGATGATTTTGTTCTCGAAGTATTTTGCAAGTTCTATTGCTTTACTGAGAGCTTGGTCATCTGGAATAGTCGGTGGAGTAGGTTTGGTGAGGGCCGAGACGTAAGAGAACAGAGCTTTGGTGTCAAAGATGAAGTGGTGGATTTTTTTGGCGAAGAAGTCTTTCTTTGTTTTGTGAATGATGTTTCTATAGGTGTTTAGGGATGCTTTGTAAACCGCCAGGGTAGTAGAGGAGGGTTTTTTTTCGCCATCTGTGTTCTTTATTTCTGAGGGCTTGTTTGAGAGCCTTTAATTCGGGTGTGAACCACGGTTTTCTGTTGTCAGGGGAAGGGTGTAGCACTTTTGAGGTGAGAAGGCACGTTACTTCTGCTACTTTATTGATTATTTTAAACCAAGATAGGTGGCAGCAGTAGCATCTGAAAGGTCCAGGTGTGTCAGTTCCTTAGAGAGATGGTTGCCCAGGAGATCCGAAGCGCAGGGTTTTCTGAATTGTATAGTAGTTTTTGGGAAGGAGAGAGAAGGAAGGTTTAATGTTTCGAGGGTAGTAGTGATGATTTGATGGTCCGACCAAGGGACTGAAGAACAAGTGGGATTGGAAAAAAGAGAGATGCCTTCATTAATGAAGATTAGGTCCAATGTGTGGCCTGCGTTATGAGTGGGGGAGTTAATGATCTGTTTGAATCCCATGTAGCTGAGGGTCGATAAGAAAGTATCACAATTGGCCGAGTGTGGTGAAATGTCCACATGTAGATTGAAGTCTCCCATTATAATTGCTGGTGTATCAGGTATGAGATGTTTTGCGATGTATTCAATGAGGGGAGAGGGATCGGCTTCAAGAATTCCTGGCGGAGCATAGATAAGGAATATTTGGAGGTGAGAGGATTTGAAAAAGGCGCGTTCCAGCTTGGAGACTGAGTTGGAGTGTTGCACGGTTAGCCTAAAACCTTTTTTTGCTGCTAGCAGAAGGCCGCCTCCTCTTTGAGTCTTGGGATTGAGAAGATGTCATAAATTTGTGTGGGAAGTTGATTGATTAGAACAGTCTGTGGGTTTTAGCCAGGTTTCTGTGATTGCACAGATATCTGGTTTAGATTCAAGGAGGTAGTCGTTCAAGATGTGGGATTTTTTGGAGAGAGATTGGGCATTAAACAGAGTTAAGGAAAATAAAGATAAGTCAAGTAGTTGTGTGATGGGTGAAATCATAATTGGAAGAAGCCTTTTTTGGTGGATGGTGTGACAAAATGAGTGTTTGGGCTGGGTTCTTGTGAGGTACCTGATGATGGGGATGGGGAATGTGCGCATCCTTTGGAAGGGAAAGTGTAACTGGTAGGTGGATGAGGGGTGTAGTCGATCCGCAGGACGGCCACTGGGAGGTCCGTTCGGAGAAGGAGAAAGGTATGAGAAGGTAAGTACCAAAATTAGAGTAGGGGAGGCCTTGCGGGGCTGCACAAAGGGGCGCGCAAAGGGGCCAGCCCCTTTGACACGCTCCTTCGGTGCTTGGCGTGTGGCGCCGGACTTGTGCTCAAATTTAAAGCCCAGCTAGGGCGGCTCTGATTGGCTGTCCAGGAGGGAAGGCCCGCTTGAATTGTGGCTGATCACGCGGTCGGAGGCGATCGGGCGGGCGGAAGAAAGAGAGAGCCTCGTGGTCGGCGCCTGAGTGGCTGCGGGTAAGAGTGACTTTATTTTTGGGCCTTACCCCGGTGGGTCTTGGGCGCCGAATGCACAGGCCTACCTTCACACTCTATTCCTGCCGCGAAGAGAATCGGCGCCGGACTTGTGCTCAAATTTAAAGCCCAGCTAGGGCGGCTCTGATTGGCTGTCCAGGAGGGAAGGCCCGCTTGAATTGGTTGGTCCCGGTGTGGGCAGACTGTGGCTGATCACGTGATCGGAGGCGGTAGGGCGGGCGGAAGAAAGAGAGAGCCTCGCAGTCAGCGCCTGAGCGGCTGCGGGTAAGAGTAACTTTATTTTTGGGCCTTACCCCGGCGGGTCCTGGGCGCCGAATGCACAGGCCTACCTTCACACTCTGTTCCTGCCGCGAAGAGAGCTTCTCAATAAGTAAAGCAAGTCTTCCAGTCCGAGAGGATAGTGAGTGTGACAATTGAAGACATTGGATTTACCAGCTGCATGCACATGGGGAAAGCCTCAGGCAGCCCTGTACATAGAAGCTTGTGTCAAGCAGGCCTGCATCCTACCATGTTATTCAGTCAAAGGGAGACGGAGGTGAAGCCAGGGATTTATTCATTCCTAGTTTCTGGCATGGCCAGCTATGGGAAAGAATTTGTGTTCAGTATTTATTTATTTGTTTTTATATACCGATGTTCGATTTTACAGACAACTAAGTGGTGCAGGAAACCAGGCGTTTACTTTTGTCTAATACGTTTATAACAGCAGAAGGATAAAAGTTAAACAAATAGTCAAGGTGTAGATATTATATATTACAAGATAACAGCTATAATTGATTGAGGTTAAACAATAAACACATGCATAGATATTATATATCAATTCAGTATACAGGGAATTGAGGTGGAGGTAGGCTCAGGGACTCCTCCTGTTTGTTACAAAGTAACAACTATGACAGATTAGCAGATGGGCGAGTATCAAAGGAGTGGATATTGCAGGACGGCAAATGTTGATGATTTGGGGGGGGGGGGGTGGAATATGGAGGTGGAAGTTAACTAATGAGGTAACGGTAATATTTTTCCATAGATGTTTGGGGGTATGATCTGATTTGGGATTTGGTCATGTTATTGCTGTAAAGGCTTTGTGAAATAGCCAGGTTTTAAGATTTTTCTTGAAAGATTGAGTTGACGGATCTGTTCTTAGTCCAATAGGGAGTTTGTTCCATAAGGTGGGACTGGCAAGTGATAGTAGAGAATATTCTGCTCTCAATTATTTTCATTCATTTTGGGATACATTTCTATAGCCTGCATTGTGTGCAGAGCATGTGGGCTATTTTATCCCAAGTACCTTGCATGCACCAGCTCTCAGAGGGAAACAATCATGTCAGTCCCTTATTCAATCAGCCGACTGCCAGCGCAGGAGTGAATGCACTTGGGACGTGTCCTTCTTATTGTATGCTACTACAGCTTATCCCTTTTACAGCGCTACTCATCATACACAGCATTGTACAAAAACCATTGGCAATAGAGAAATGCATGAATAGGAGTGACTTATCTGATGAGGGGAGTGCACGAGGAGGAGTGTAGAGAGACATAAGAGAGGAGAGGTAGTGAAGAGCTGCAGAGTGAAGGCTCTTGTAGCATGGAGTTGGCGATAGAGGAGAAGGGCATGGGTCCTAGCACAGATCCCTGAGGCACTCCACTGTCCACTCCCTTCCACTGAGAAAATTGACCATTTAATCCTACTCTCTGTTTCCTGTCTTTTAGCCAGTTTGCAATCCACGAAAGGACATCACCACCTATCCCATGACTTTTTACTTTTCCTAGAAGCCTCTCATGAGGGACTTTGTCAAACGCCTTCTGAAAATCCAAGTATACTATATCTACAGGTTCACCTTTATCCACATGTTTATTAACTCCAAAAAAGTGAAGCAGTTTTGTGAGGCAAGACTTGCCCTGGGTAAAGCCATGCTGACTTTGTTCCATTAAACCATGTCTTTCTATATGTTCTGTGATTTTGATGTGTAGAACACTTTCCACTATTTTTCCTGGCACTGAAGTCAGGCTAACCGGTCTGTAGTTTCCCGGATCGCCCCTGGAGCCTTTTTTAAATATTGGGGTTACATTAGCCACCCTCCAATCTTCAGGTACAATGGATGATTTTAATGATAGTGTTGCACCCGGTCGCAGACGGCTGCACCCTCTATTGCTCACCTTTTTTCTACCTGACTCAGTTCATTTTGGCAAGATGGCTGCCTACGCTTCTTCTCACTGCACCCTCCGGCTTCCTCAGTCTGGCATGGGCGATTGCGTTCGCCGTCTTTCCTCAGGAGTCACCTAGGACACGTGCGTGCACACAGCCCCGTCCTTTACGTGTGTCATGGCGGGAACCTCGGGGGCGTACCCACCGCATGACATCACTAGCTCTGGTATTTAATCTCCGCTCACAGATCCTTTTACGAGTTAGCAAGGAATCCTCCATGCTGATCTCTCCATGTTACCAGACGCTCCTGCTCTGTGTACTCTCGCTCCAGAACGACTTAGGTACCTGCTCCATGGGAGCCTTGCCTCGCTCCTCCTTACCCTCCTGGGTTACCTCCTACCAACTGGGAAGCCTAAGGTACTCACTCCTCGGGGGCCTTACCGTGCTCCTATCTACCCTTCAGGGTTGCCTACCCATTACCAGGACGCCTATGGTACCCGCTCCTCGGGGGCCTTGTTTGTCCGGGACCTCCGCTTCTCGGGGGTTCCCTTCTACTACAACTACCAGCATCAGAGTGAGTACTGCCACTCCAGTTCTGTCTTTGCATTGTCTCATCTCTCTCTCCATCGATCCTCAGCCTACCCCGCACTGCGGACCACTACTGGATCTATTGGCTTCTCCATCTCAGCTGGTGTTCTCGGCCTACCCCGCTTCGTGGACCACTACCGGACCCATCTCCCTTTTGGGACCTGGTGAGACTGTGGAACTGCCTTTTCCACCCTGCAACCTACAGACGGAACATTGCCATCTGGTTCCTCCTCTCCTGGCTGAAGTCATCACCCATTCTTTGGGTTAACATCTACGTTGCAGTACAATAAAGCTAATTTTCTGTGTCCATCTCTGCCTTGAGCTAGCCTATCGCTTTAAGTCCCCACAGGGCCCTGCCCTGTGGGAGGTGCAACCAAGGGCCCACGCTTCAATGTCCAAAACACAACAGATAGGTTACAAATTTTAACTAACAGATCTGAAATTTAAGTTTTTAGTTCCTTCAGAACCCTGAGGTGTATACCATCCGGTCCAGGTAATTTACTACTCTTCAGTTTGTCAATCAGACCTACCACATCTTCTAGGTTCACTGTGATTTGGTTCAGTTCATCTGAATCATTACCCATGAAAACCTTCTCCGGAATGGGTATCTCCCCAACATCCTCTTCAGTAAACACTGAAGCAAAGAAATTGTTTAATCTTTCTGTGATGGCCTTATCTTCTCTAAGTGCCCCTTTAACCCCTCGATCATCTAACGCTCCAACTGCCTTCCTCGCAGGCTTTCTGCTTTGGATATATTTTTTAAAGTTTTTACTGTGAGTTTTTGTTTCTACGGCCAACTTCTTTTCACATTCTCTCTTAGCCTGTCTTATCAATGTCTTACATTTAACTTGCTAATGCTTATGCTTTATCCTATTTTCTTCTGTTGGATCCTTCTTCCAATTTTTGAATGAAGATCTGTTGGCTAAAATAGCCTCTTCCACCTCACCTTTTAACCATGCCGGTATTCGTTTTGCCTTCCTTCTACCTTTCTTAATGCATGTAATACATCTGGACTGTGCTTCTAGGATGGTATTTTTTTAATAATATCCACACATTGTCAACCATAGTCCAGATATCATATTACAAAGATAATCTCAGAATAAAAACTTTATTGCGCCCAACACGGCCGGGTTTCGCACAGCAGTGCTTCTTCAGGGGCATTTAAATAGTTTTGAGTAAAAGACGGTTGAGACATCAAGTCCAGATAAAAATGGCACATATTCCAACTTGACAAGAACAATTATTTAAGAATTATTTAAATGCCCCTGAAAAAGCACTGCAGTGCGAAACCCAGCCATGTTGGGTGCTATAAGTTTATTCTGAGTTTATCTTTGGAATATGATATCTGGGCTATGGTCGACAATTTAATTTCAAAGAAATTTTGAAAAAATTCATAAAAATAGTGTGCATTAAAGAGTGAAGGTGAATGATTGAGAAGACCGGTTGGTTTCAGTTGAAACGACAGGCCTGCTGACACCTTCATTTAGGCTATAATCATATATAGATGTACTGTTCCCATTGCGTTTGATTTGGATATTACCTCACCCTGGGTAACTTTTTGACTCTAATTTGGTTTTGGTAATTGAAATCTCCCATTATTACTGCACTACCAATTTGGTTAGCTTCCCTAATTTCTCTTAGGATTTCACTGTCTCACCATCTTGGCCAGGTGGATGGTAGTATACTTCTATAACTATACTTTTCCCTAACACACAAGGGATTTCTACCCACAAAGATTCGATTGTGCATTTAGTCTCATGCAGGATCTTTATCCTGTTGGACTCTATGCCATCCTGGACATAAAGCCCTACCCTGCCTCCCAGATGTTCCTCTCTGTCATTGCGACATAATTTGTACCTCGGTATAGCACTGTCCCATTGGTTATTCTCCTTCCACCATGTCTCTGAGATGCCAATTGTTTATGTCAAACACACTAACTTGTTTATTAGCTGCTTTTACTATTTAAAAAAAAAACCCCCAAACACTATTTAAAAACAAAACAGTAACTTGCTTATTTCTAGTTTCTGGCTATCTTTTTTTTCTCTCTTTTCTTTTTTAAACAAATACACTAACTTGTTTAGTAGCTGCTTTACTGACTATTTAAAAAAACCCAAAACCACTATTTAAAAAACAAAACACTAACTTCTGTTTATAAACACTATTTAAAAAACAAACATAAACACACTAATTAATATACCCCAATAGTTTACTTCTCCCCAATACTTTAAAAAAAAAATTCCCAAGCAAAAGATTCCTTTCAGCCACCAGCAAGGTGATCCTCTCCTTTCAGTGCTCCCACTGGATTGTGAGTTACTGAGCTCTTCCCTTGCAATATGTCTTGTGCTTCTAAGGTAAATTAGTTCAAAACAATCCTTTTGGAAATTTACACTACAGTTTTCCTGAGTGACTCACTGCTGCACAGAGAATCCTTAGCTGTGGGGACTGAGGGGTAAAACCTGGGATAAGCAGAGGATCTTTAGCTTTGGGGAAGTGAAGGGTACAGCCTGAGATAAGCACAGAGGATCCTTAGCTGGGAGCGGGGGTAATTGATAGGTAAAACCTGGGATAAGCAGAGGATCCTTAGCTTTGGGGGAGTGAAGGGTAAAGCCAGGGATAAGCACAGAGGATCCTCAGCTGTGAGGGAGTGAGGGGTAAAGCCTGGGATAAGCACAGAGGATCCTCAACTGTGGGGGAGTGAAAGGTAAAGCCTGGGATAGGCACAGAGGATCCTTGGCTGGGGGCAGGGGAAACTGTTATGTAAAGCCTGGGATAAGCACATAGGATCCTTAGCTGTGGGGGAGTGAGGGGTAAAGCCTGAGATAAGCACAGAGGATATGAGGAGGTAAAAGTCAGAGATCAAGGGGAGTTTCTGGTATTGCAATATGAGAGAATAGATGGTCACTGGGTGATTCTGGAGGTATTAATATCCATCAGTCTTTGACATGCGTGTTCTCTCTATGACATGAAAGGAAAATTAGTTTCCTACCTGATCATTTTCGTTCCTGTAGTACCATGGATCAGTCCAGACTCCTGGGTTTTGCCTCCCCTCCAGCAGATGGAGACAGAGAGTTTTAACAAGCTCTGCCCTACATCCTAAGGTGCCACCTACAGCCTGTCAGTATTACTCAGTATCAAAGCAGAATTGTTCCCATCAAAAAACTTAGCATTTAACTTCCTTATAACTATTTAACTTCCTTATCTAAAATAGCTCATGAACCATCTGGGAACAGAACCCAATGAACAGTGAGAACAAATGATCTTCAGTACAATTAAACCAAATGTAATGTGAGTGAACTCTCCATTACTCTAATGCATATAACGGGTGGGACTCTGGACTGATCGTGGTACTACAGGAACGAAAATTATCAGGTAAGAAATTAATTTTCCTTTCCCTGTATGTACACGGATCAGTCCAGACTCCTGGGATGTACCAGAGCTAACCTACTTAGGGTGGGACCTGGAGAGGCCCGCTCGGAGCAGTCCTTCTCCAAATCCCATGGAATCCGGAGCTTGGACATCCAATCTGTAATGTCTCACGAAAGTGGGTAAAGACTTCCATGGAGCCTGCAAATCTCCTGTGGAGAGACTTGTTGATATTCTGCCCAGGATGCAGCCTGCGAATGGGTAGAATGAGCAGTAAATAAGCGGAACATAGTTTCTTTCAGCCAGTGAGCTATCGTAGTCTTAGACGCCACATTACCCTTCTTTGGACTATTCCACAATACAAAGAGATGGTCTGACACCCGGAAGGGATTCGTAACCTCCAAATAGCGCAGCAAAGTTCTGTGAACATCCAATTTTCGTAAGTCCTTAGAAATTGGATCCGACAGGTCTAAATCTGGATAAGACGGAACTCCACCGACTGATTCAAGTGAAAGGTACTTTCGGAAGAAAGGAAGGAACCGTCCTCAAGGAAACTCCCGAATCTGAAATTTGCAAGAAAGGCTCTCTACAAGATAATGTCTGTAGTTACGACACCCGATGGACCAAAGAAATTGCCACCAGAAAAAGTACTTTCAACGTCGCCCTTTTTAGAGGCTCAAAGGAGGGAGCACACAAAGCTGAAAGCACTAAATTCAGATTCCAAGAAGGACGCGGATTGTGGATCGGCGGACGTAAGTGTTTTGCTCCTTGAAGAAAACGAGCCACATCTGGATGCAATGCCAGTGCCATTCCCTGGATCTTACCTCGTAGGCAACTGAGCGCTGCTACCTGAACCTTAAGGGAACTACATGATAAGCCTTTAAAGAGTCCGGCTTGAAGAAAACACAGAATGTCTGACACCGACGCCCGAGTTGGATTCACCTCGCGGCCTACGCACCATGCTTCAAATACTTTCCATACCCTGACATAAGCCAGAGAAGTAGATGGTTTGCAGGATCATAAAAGCATAGCCACCACAGTGTCAGAATATCCCCCGAAAATGAAGAGGTTCCGTCGTGGTTAGATTGAGGAGATCTGCAAACCAGGGACGTCTCAGCCACTCTGGAGCTACTAAAAGCACCTCTGCTGAATGGAGCTCTATTCGCTGGATCACCTCGCCGATCAAAGGCCAAGGAGGGAACACGCACAATAAGATGTTCATTGGCCAGGGAAGAACCAGAGCATCGATGCCTTCGGCTCCTGTTTCTCTGCGGTAAGCGAAGAAGCGCAGGGCCTTGGCATTCTTGATCGTTGCCATGAGATCCATGCGAGGTGTGCCCCACATTTTGCATATGCACTGAAAGGCCTCGTCTGACAACTCCCATTCCCCGGGATCGAG
Source organism: Rhinatrema bivittatum (assembly GCF_901001135.1). NCBI lineage: Eukaryota > Metazoa > Chordata > Amphibia > Gymnophiona > Rhinatrematidae > Rhinatrema > Rhinatrema bivittatum. The sequence goes on from NC_042621.1 coordinate 309,550,430, forward strand.
GTGGTGATGACTGAGAAATTCTGCCTGAACGTTGTTGACCCCTGGCTATGTGGGATGCTGCAATGCTGATGAGGTGTTCCTCCACCCAGTGAATCAACTGTTGAGCTTCTGCTGCCACTAGTCGACTTTTGGTTCCCCCTTGGCGATTGATATAGGCCACCGTGGTTGTATTGTCGGACAACACTCTGACCGACTTTCCCCGGAGAAGCGGGAGGAACACGTGTAAAGCTAACCAGAATGCTCTGGTCTCCAGACGATTGATCGACCACTGGAATTCTTCCTGTGACCATTGCCCCTGCACTGCCTTCCCCAGGCAAACTGCTCTCCAGCTGGAAAGGCTGGCATCTGTGGTAAGCACTGTCCACTCAGGCACTACCAAGGGAACTCCACGTTCCAAACTGTCCGTGACGAGCCACCAGTCCAGACTGGACTGCGCAGAATCTGTAAGAGGAAGGGGCAGATGAAATTGCTCGGAGACTGGATTCCATCAGGAAAGCAACGCTGATTGTAACGGATGCATATGGGTGAAGGACCATGGCACTAATTCCAGAGTGGAAGTCATCGACCCTAGGACCCTTAAGTAATCCCGGACACTGAGGATACGCTTGGACAGCAAGTCCTGAATCTGCCCCTGTAGTTTGCCAATGCGATCCTTGGTGAGGAAAACTCTCCCCTGCTGCGTGTCGAACAGGGATCCCAGAAACTCCAAGGATTGGGAAGGAATTAGACGATTCTTGGCAAGGTTGACCACCCAACCAAGTGACCTCAATAGCTGCAGCACTCTACGGATCGACGCCTGGCAAAGTACTTCCAATTTGGCTCGAATCAACCAGTCGTCCAAGTAGGGATGCACCAACAATCTTTCCCTCCGAAGCTGCGCTGCTACCACGACCATTACCTTGGTAAAAGTCCGGGGTGCGGTGGTAAGCCTGAAAGGCAGGGCTCGGAACTGATAAGTGATGCCCCAAGATGAAAAACCTTAGGAACTTCTGGTGGGCAGCCCTGATTCCGATGTGCAGACATGCCTCCGTGAGGTCTAGAGATGCCAGAAATTCCTCCTTTCGCACGGATGCGATGACGGACCGCAGGGTCTCCATTCGGAAACGAGGCACTCGAAGACATCTGTTGATCCTTTTTAGATCTAAAATAGGGCAGAAAGTGCCTTCCTTTTTGGGGACCACAAAGTAAATTGATAGAAGCCCCGCTTTCGTTCGGCAGGAGGAACCGGTATTATGGCTCCCAGGTCTAGAAGGCGTTGTAGTATATCTTGTACCTCTTCTCGTTTTTCCTGGTACGCACATGGAGAGACCAGAAACTTGCTCCGAGGGCGCCGAATAAAATCTAAAGTGTAATCTTGACTTATCACTGTGAGGACCCACTGGTCCGACGTCAATTTGGTTCATTCCTCGTAAAAGCGTGATAGCCTGCCCCCCACTACTAGCACCAAGGAATGGACCGGCTGCATTTCATTGTGAGGACTTAATTCCCGGGGCAGACTGGGGGTTACTGGGTCTCCCGAAACGTCGGCCTCGAAAGGACTGAGACCAGGACTGTTGTCTGTTTGAACCTTGCCGAAACGAGGGACCAGTAGCTCGTGACGTGTGGAACCTCCTATTACTCCAAAAACGAGGCTGAGTCCCAAACGAGCCTCTGGACTTGGGCCGGTCCTCTGGCAATTTATGAACTTTATTTTCGTCCAGGGATTGAATCATGTCCTCCAAGTCTTTTCCAAAGAGCAGCTTGCCTTTGAAAGGCAAGGAGCCGAGCTGAGCCTTTGAAGAGACATCCGGTAACCACAGAAGCCTGCGCACAGAAACCACTGACACCATGGATCTGGCCGAAGTCCGTAACAGATCAAAAAGTGCATCTGTACTATAAGCAATTGCCACCTCCAGACGACCTGCTTGGAGAGCTTCCCCCTCTGAAAGGTCGGCATTGGCCTGAAGTTGCTGCACCCAGTGAAGGCCCGCGCACAAAGAAAAATTGCTGCACATGGAAGCTCGCACTCCCAATGCTGACACCTAAAACATCTTCTTGAGCTGAAGTTCTAATTTTCTATCTTGCAGGTCCTTGAGGGCCGTCGCACCTGTGACTGGGATGGTAGTCTTTTTGGTGCCCGCTGAAACTGCCGCATCCACCTTAGGAACTCGGAGTAGGTCTAAAGCCTCCTCTGGCAGAGGATATAGCCTATCCATAGCCTTACTCACCTTCAATCCCAAGTCCGGGGACTTGGGATTGAAGAGAAATGAAATGGGAAGGAAGTGGCAGGACCCCTTAGGCTAACAATTCCGAATCCATAGCCCCCAGCTGGGATTCCACAACCAGAACTTCCAGACCCAGTTCTCCCAGAATGGCAGGAATAAGCGGCCCTAATTCCTCCTTCCTGAATAGATGAACCACCTTCGGGTCGTCCCCTTCCATGATTTGGGTACCGCAATCTAAGTCCTGCTGCTGATCCACGTCACCATCTGCCCCCGTTGGGGGCTTGGGCTGCTGATCCCGCTCCTTCGGCTCGGAGGAGTCTGACTCCGCAACATTAGCCACTGACCTGAAGGGACGCTTCCCCTTGTGGCTCCAAACCCCCTTCGGACCTGGACCACTTCCGGGCCAGCCTGCGCGGAGCCTGCACATTAGCTTTTTCTCCGGCCTGCTTCTTCCCAGTCTTCCTGGCCTTAAAGGCCTTATGAAGAAGTAATACAAACTCTGAAGAAAAAGAGGAAACAGAAGAGGAATCTGAAAACCCCTTGGGGTCATCCTCTGACACAGGAGAGGCAGGACCAGTCGGCAAGGCCCCCCCCCCCCAGGGCCATTTGCTGTGGAGATAGGGAGGGAGGGTGGCAAGAACTCTTCCCCCACCGCAGGCTGTGTGGCCGGCCGAACAAAATTCAAAATGGCTTCCATTCCTGCTCTTAGCGGGAACGGATCAGCTGAAGCCCCATAAACCAGCAAGATATGTCCTCATGATTGCCGGTATATAAAAACCTTAAATAAATAAATAAATAAATAAATAAATTTTGTGCCAGCAGCCGCATCAGGGACCGAGGCGCGCAAATCCGACCCCCCCTCCTGGGGCAAAATGGAGGGTCCTTCTCCTCCGTGGAGACAATCTGTGCAAGGCCCTCCCTCAAAAGGCGCGCGCGCGCTGAGCCACAGGCGCGGCATGCGAAGCCCCAGGACGTCCCGATTGGAGCAACAATCGCGGCAGCGAAAAAAAGTAAACAAAACAGCAGCACATTTACCCGGCCCTGGCCGGAAAGAGAAAGAGAGTCGGCACATCAATTAAACAAAGTTTTTTGTTTTTTTTTAAAGAAAGAAAACTTGCTCACAGCTGTCCATGGATATGGCCCTGCTGGGGTGAGTGACCCGGGCTCCCCGGTATCACCCCAAGCTGCTTAAACATAATTACAGGGTCTTCAACCCTTAAAAGCAGCTGCCTCTAAACACCAGGAGGGATGGTCCCCTCAGGACCTCACAATGCCCTGGGAAGCCATCTCCCCGCTCTGACTTTTTTTTTTTTATTAAAGGAACAGACACAAAACTCCCAATTCCTAGCCTTCAAACCTAACTTTTTTTTTTTCCAGGTAAACAGAGCAGACTGTAGGGTTTTGCACCTCCACCATCTGCTGGAGACAGAGAAATACTGACAGGCTGTAGGTGGCACCTTAGGATATAGGGCAGATCTTGTTAAAACCTCTCTGTCTCCATCTGCTGGAGGGGAGGCAAAACCCAGGAGTCTGGACTGATCCGGGTAAGTACAGGGAATGAGGATTTATTTGTATTATTAAGGTCATGATAATACAGACTAGCTTTGGAAGTTAAGCAACATCTCACAGGCTTATGATTTTTATATGCAGTGCCTAAACCAGACAGTACAGATACCTACATGGTTGCAGACCACTGACAAAATCCTTCTGGGATTGCCAGAACTGCACCTGGGGGCCACATGAAATGTCATCACTATATCCACAGCCTGCAGGAAACAGCAGCACTATATCCAGAGCCTGCAGGAAACAGCAGCACTATATCCAGATTGTCAGCGTGGAATCCAAAGCCAGGATAGTCTTGCATAGGCAGCAGGTTCTGCAGGCTGTGAACTCTCGCCCTTCCCTTAGCGAGGTGCAGTGTTACCCTTGAAGGGGCCGTACCTGAGTTGCTGGAATCAGATGGGATGGAGTAATATATTGCCTGGAAACCAGATCCTGCAGTGGCAGCATCAGAGGAGAACAGCACAGACAGAATGTTGGAAGAGGATATGAATGTATAATCTGAATTCTGGCAGATCCGGCCAAGTAATGGGAATTTGTAGCTCAACCCATCATAGATTTCCACAAAATCATAATTACAGTTGCTAGAATTTTCCATTCTGTAGAAAGAAACAGAGCAGTGTTAAATCTGACACAGTCCTCGGAAACCTTTCCTGAGACTCAGGGACATTTCCTCGAGCATACACACAGTGCCACCACACTGTGGAGATAAAGAGATGTAAATTATAGCTATTATAAATAGATTCATTCATTTCTTGCACCTGAGAATTAAAACTTTCTCTCCTCCCTTACTATCCCTGAAATAACTAAAGCACTCCATGGTCTGCAGCATCAGAGCCTGAATGCAGTTAATAATCACCAATAACTCTTCATAGTTCTCCAAGGGCTTTCTGGCACTTCCCGTGAGTTGGAAAATGGGCCAATAGCATGAACACGGAGTGTGCCGACTCACAATGAGCCACACCGTGATTCACGCTCACCTCACTCTCTTAAAAATAGGGTATGGGGGGTCCATGGGTGGGGTTATGCTGGAAAGTGAGGTGGGAGAGATTAGTTTTGGGTGGGAATAGGATGCCAGTGAGGGGGTGTGGCTTAACGTTGAACTTTTGATGAGGAAGGGACTGTGCTGGAGAGTGCATTAGTTTCAGGAATGCCACGGGATCTGGGGGTATTCATGACTCAGGGCTACCTGCCCTTTTAAAGATCAATGCCTAGGCCGCCATCAAGTGTTGCTGTGGCTTGGAACACCTGCACTCTCCTGGTTGCTGCAACACATGCTCCCAGGGCCACTGCAGGATTTGTCACTTTATTCAAACATCTTCTCTCCTGCTCTATCGCCAGGTCGAGGCAGGTTATATACATAAGCATCAGATTTACTCACCTGAGGAAAGTTACGTATCATGGTTTGGTAACCTCCGCATGAATGTACTCATGTTAAAATGGCAGTGTAACTCAATTTGTTAACATGACTTAGAGGGTAAGGTTAAAGCTCCCTGCACAGAGGAAAATTGTTTAATATAGCTTACTATGTTTTCTGTCTTGTGCTGTTTGTTATAATATGCTTAATTGATTTTATTATGTCTCTATATTGTACTTCACCAAGATTTGTGTATTGCTGGAATATAAATATTGTAAAAAAATAAATACACGCAGACTATAGGAAAATTGGTTCTTACCTGCTAATTTTCGTTCCTGTAATACCACAGATCAGTCCAGACCAGTGGGTTGTACATCCCTACCAGCAGATGGCGGCAGAGAGCAAAACTTTGTGGCACTGCTACATATGCGACAGTGCCACCTGCAGTCCCTCAGGATTGGCCTGTATCCAAGCCCACGACAACTAAGTAACTAAAGTAACGGGCGAAGAGGTTGGAACCCAAACAACAGCCCACCCACTCGTCCAGAACTGAACAATAAAACAAGAATACCCACCTCAGACCCTGCTCCTTCAAGAGCATCTGCAATAGGAAAACTCACTTCAGTCAATAATTCGAGTTTAAGGCAGTCTTTCGGAATCTGAAAAGGGGATGGGCCTCTGGACTGATCTGTGGTATTACAGGAACAAAAATTAGCAGGTAAGAAGCAATTTTCATTTCCTGAACATAGCCAGATCAGTCCAGACAAGTGGGATTGTACCCAAGCTACCCTACACTGGGCGGGAACCCGAAAGACCCGTGCGCAGAACACTCTCACCGAAGGACGATTCATCATGCGCCTTAATGTCCAAACGATAATGCTTGGTAAAAGTGTGAAGGGAAGACCAAACCGCCCCCCTGCAGATTTCCTGTGGTGACAGAAGCTGACACTCAGCCCAGGAGGTAGACTGGGCCCTAGTGAAATTAGCTCTCAGACCCAAGGGAACCTGACTTCCTTGGGCAATGTAGGCCAAGCAAATAGCTTCCTTAATCCAGCGCAAAACTGTAGCCTTAGAGGATTTGTCACCAAATAAAACAAACAGATGATCTGAACGCCGGAAGTGATTGGTAACCTCCAAATAGCGCAAGAGAGCGCGACACACATCCAAAAGATTTATTTTATTTATTTATTTAAGGTTTTTATATACCGGCATTCATGATAAAATCACATCATGCTGGTTTACATTAAAACAGTGGTACATAGAAAGAAAAAACAAACTGGAACTGTAGTGCGGAAGAAAGCAGTTACAAAAAACAGGGATGCTTAAACTGGGAGAGGAAGGAAAAAGAAAAGGTTAATAGCATTTTAAATATTTACAAGATGAAGATCTTTCTCCTGGGGGGAAACCCAGGACCACTGTGGAAACCCTGGCAGATCCACAAACTAATTGACATGGAAGGCAGATACTACTTTGAGGATGAAAAAAGGAAACATGCGTAGTATGACTCTATCCTCATAGATTCTAAGGAAAGGATCCTGACACGACAACGCCTGCAACTCCGAAATCCGGCGAGCAAAACAAAAGGCGACCAGGAAGACGGTATTCAAGGTCAAATCTTTTACTGTTGCTCTGCATAAAGGTTCAAAAGGAGCTCCACAAAGCACACGAAGCACCAGGATTAAACTCCAATCTGGATACAAGTGGCGAATGGCAGGGCGTAAATGTTTAACCCCCTTGAGAAAACAGGTAATATCGAGATGAACCGCCAGCGAACAACTGTGAAACCTGTCATGTAAGGCACCTAAGGCCGCTACCTGGACCCGAACGTAATTGAATGCCAAACCCTTAGCTGTTGCATTCGTGCCTGCTTTCGCCCTCGCTCCACCCTCTCTACCTGTGTGGCGACTCCCTCCATGCCTGATGAACGGCTTGATGCTGCGGCGTCTCCATGCTGCTTCTCCCCGGCGTCCCTGGGTTGGCTTGACGCTGCGGATCCGCCATGTTCCTGATGATGTAGGGCGCGCGTGCTCCGAAGTAAGTACCAGCAAGGGCGTGAACCTCAGGGGCGTCCCCCTGTATTGACGTCATCCGCTTCCAACATAAAAGGTCTTTACTTTTGCTAACAAATCGAGTTAGCAAGGACTCCGATTGACTAGCTTTGGCTGTCCAAAACTACTTTGCACTCAAAGGATTGTTTGCGGGATTTCCTCCGGACCCACTTCACTCTTGCAACATTGCCTCTCCGGACCTACCAGGGGTACCCGCTCCTCGGGGGCCTCATTCTCTTTCTCTATTTCAGATTACAGAAAGGAACCGGTACTCGCTCCTCAAGGGCCTATGTTCCTAAACCCTCTGAAGACTCGCCATTACCTGGAAGCGATCGCAAGAGACGGACATTGTGAGTTATTTCAGACTACAGATAGGACTACAGATAGGAATCAGACTACAGATAGGAATCTGCTTGCTGGGCAGACTAGATGGGCCATTTGGTCTTCTTCTGCCGTCATTTCTATGTTTCTATGTTTCTATGTATGTTTCTATGGTACTCGCTCCTCGAGGGCCTATGTGCCTGAACACTCTGAAGATTCTCCTTGCCCAGAAGCTATCGCAGATACAGACATTTGTGAGTTATTATTTCAGACTACAGATAGGAACCGGTACTCGCTCCTCGAGGGCCTATGTTCCTGAACTCTCTGAAGATCCTCCTTGTTTGTCCAGAAGCTATTGCATGTACAGACATTGTGAGTTACTATTTCAGATGGTATATAGGAACCGGCACTCGCTCCTCGAGGGCCTATGTTCCTGAATACTCTGAAGATTCTCTATTGATTAAGAAGCTACTCCAGATACAGATTATTGTGAGTAACCACCGCTCTCTCAGAGCTGTCCCTGGAACCAGGTACTCGCTCCTCGAGGGCCTAACCCTTTCCAGCTACTGAGCTATCTCAAGACCTTATGTGAGTTATCATTTAGTACTGGCTATATATAACTGTATACCCTATCTATTCACTATCTACAGTCTCTTTGCAGCTCAGCAACCTTGGAATCGCAGTTCCAGTATCTGAGGGATTTCAGCCCTGCCGGGCATACCAGCTTACTACATAGAAACATAGAAATGACGGCAGAAGAAGACCAAATGGCCCATCCAGTCTGCCCAGCAAGCTATGCACATTTTTTCTCATACTTATCTGTTACTCTTGGCTCTTAGTAACCTTTTGGTTCTATTTCCCTTCCACCCCCACCATTAATGCAGAGAGCAGTGTTGGAACTGCATCTATGTGAAATATTTAGCTTAATTAGTTAGGGGTAGTAACCGCTGCAATAAGCAAGCTACACCCATGCTTATTTGTTTTCCCAGACTATGTAATTCAGTCCTTTTTGGTTGTTGTCTGTATATAGATCCTCTTTTCTTCATTCCCCCTGCCGTTGAAGCAGAGAGCCATGCTGGTTATGTGTGAAGCATCAGTCTTTCTCCCCTGCCGTTAAAGCAGAGAGCTATGCTGGATATGCGTAAAGTATCAGTCTTTCTCCCCTGCCGTTAAAGCAGAGAGCTATGCTGGATATGCATAAAGTATCAGTCTTTCTCCCCTGCCGTTGAAGCAGAGAGCTATGCTGGATGTGTGTGAAGTATCAGTCTTACTCCCTTGCCGTTGAAGCAGAGAGCTATGCTGGATATGCATTGAAAGTGAAGTATCAGGCTTATTTGGTTTGGGGTAGTAACTGCCGTAACAACCAAGCTACTCCCTGCTTTTTTGTGAATGCAAATCCTTTTTTCCACATTCATTCTCGTCCTCTAGACTTTATGGATCCACAGTGTTTATCCCACGCCCCTTTGAAGTCCTTCACAGTTCTGGTCTCCACCACTTCCTCCGGAAGGGCATTCCAAGCATCCACTACTGCCACCTCTGGTGGTTATACTACTTATTTAATAAAAGAACTATCTGTGTCTGTCTCCATACTCCAGCCTAGCTGGTGGTCCCTCTTGGGACTCCCTCCTGGGGGCGCTGTCATCTGCCATTGGCCCAAGGATTCACCTAATTTCCTTCTGTCCAGCTGAGCACCATCTCCAATACTCCGCTGGTACAGATTACCAACTCTGCAGTCTACATCATAACATATTGCCATTCCTTAGCAGACCCATAGGAGGCAGTTCACTACAGATTGCTACTCCTCCCCCTTGGGGAGAGGATTCTATCAGACTGCTATTCTCATCTGCTAGCTCCTTCCATCCGCAGAGCATATCCCACAACAGATTGCTACTCTTTTGCAGATTTGCTACAGATTGCCAACCCGCTAGCAGAAGTACATTAGATTGCTATCTCCTCCCCTTACAGGAGTATCCAGCAGCAGATCCTATCAGATTGCTAACTCCTCCCCTCTGGAGGAACAGATTCTAACAGATTGGTAACATTAGCCAACCCCTGTTGAAGGAAATCCAACACCTCGGGAACATCTGTTGATAAAGGATCCAAGGAACGTTGAAGGCACCACGCCTCAAAAAGCTTCCAGACTCTAACATAGGCCATAGAAGAGTGGAAATTACCTGTTCTGAATATCCCCTCAATCGCAATCATCGTCTCTCAAAACCAAGCTGCAAGAGAGAAGTGATCCTCCCAATCCGAAAATATTGGCCTCTGCCGGAGCAGACTCTGGGGGATGAGCCAGCTGTAGGGGACCTTCCAGAGCGATTTGAACCAGGTCCGCAAACCATGGTTGATGCAGCCACTCTGGAGCCACCAGCACTACGCTGTCGCTCTATGTAACGGAGAAGCTGACCGATCAGAGGCCAGGGGGGAAAGGCACAGAGAAGAATTCCCATGGGCCAAGGGCATACAAGGGCATCTAATCCTACCGAGCCCACCTCTTGTCAGTGGCTGAAGAAGTGCTCTGTCTTCGCATTGGCCTGAGTAGCCATCAGATCCAACTGAGGCACACCCCACCTGGCACAAATGAGGGAGACAGTTCCCACTTCCCCAGATCGAGTTGTTGCCTGCTGAGGAAATCCGCTTGAACATTTTCCACCCCTGCGACATGCGACGCAGCGATTCCTTTGAGGTGGCACACAAAAGCCTTGCTTCCAGCACTACCACGAGACTCCTTGTCCCTGATGTAAGCCACCGTCGTCGTGTTGTCTGAGAACACTTGAACCATTCTGTTTTCAACTAGGGGCAGGAATGCTCATAGGGCAAGTCAGACCGCCTTTGTCTCGAGGCGGTTGATGGACCAGGATCTCTCCATTGGGGACCAGAGGCCTTGAGCGGACTTGTTTAAGCAAACCGTTCCCCAGCCTGACAGGCTGGCGTCTGTGGAGATTATCACTCAGTTCGGCGGATCCAGGTTACTGCTTCAGGTTACTGCGTGAAAGCCACCACAACAGACTGACTCTGGGAGCAGCAGCAATGGTAGGTGGAATTGTTCACACATCGGACTCCACCTCGACAACAGCACACGCTGCAAACGCCTATGGGACCAAATCCAAAGTGGAGGCCATGGAACCCAGGACTTGTAAGTGATGCCAGACTGTAGGAGCCTCCCTCTGAAGGAGGGCCCTGACCTGATCCTGTAACTTTGTCACACAGCCTGATGCCAGGAAAACCTTGCCTCGAGAGGTATCGAAAAGTGCTCCCAAGTAAACCAGTGACTGAGTGGGCTCCAAGTGGCTTTTCTGCACATTTATGATTCAGCTGAGCAACTGTAAGGTGAATATCACCCCCTGGACCGATCTTTCGCAGTCCTCCCTTGACTTTGCTCGAATCAACCAGTCTTCCAGGTACAGGTGAATTAGGACTCCCTCCTTGTGAAGGAACACCGCCACGACCACCTGAACTTGGTGAAAGTGCATGGAGCCGTTGCTAGGCCGAAAGGAAGGGCTTGAAACTGGAAATGTTGACCTAGGACCTTGAATCGCAGATAATGTTGGTGATCCTGCTGGATTGGGATGTGCTGATATGCCTCAGTGAGATCTAATGACTCGAGGAACTCCCTTTTGCACACAGCGGCCACCACCGTCCTCAAGGTTTCCATATGAAAACGGGGGATCCAAAGACATCGTTCACCTTCTGCAGATCTAGAATGGGATGAAATGTGCCCTCCTTCTTCGGAACCACAAAGTACACCAAGTACCGGCCCTGGCCCAGTTCTGCCAAGGGAACTGGGACAATGGCCCTTAGATCGAGAAGCAGTGCAGGGTCCCCTGCACTGCCTCGTGCTTGCTGCGTGACGCCATTCGAGACTCCACAAATGCCTCTCGAACCGGGTGCAAAAACTCGAGAGCGTAACCTTCCCTGACCACTTCTAAGTTCCAGCGGTCCAAGGTAATCCTTGCCCACTCAGCGTAAAAGCTTGACAATTTGCCTCCTACAGCTTTGACGGCGGAATGGGTACCCATGGCCCCATTGGGAGGGCTTTCCACTCCCTGCTCCAAGGTTCGCAGGCTCTCTGCCTCGGCATCCGTCGTGAACGGACTGCTGAGGTCCCGGAGTCTGCTTAGGTGTAGACAGAGCCGAGTATCTGCCCACCCGGAATCTGCGTGAATCCCGAAACCTGTTGCCTTTGGACTCTCCCAGTAGCTTGACTAATTGGTCCAGATCTTCTCCGAAAAGGAGCTTGCCTTTAAAAGGAAGGTTACAAAGCTGGGACTTGGAAGACAAATCCACTGACCAATTCCGCAACCAGAGGAGGTGCCGTGCTGCCACCATGGACACCATGCTACTGGCAGAGGTACGCACCAAATCATACAAGGCGTCCGCCACATATGCAATGCCCGCTTCCAGACGCGTGGCCTGCTCCGGGTCAGTACCACTGGGTCCAGTACTGGGAACGGCCTCCTGAACCCAACAGAGGCAAGTCCTCTGCATAAGGCTGGCACAAACCACCCCCCCGAAGACTCTGAGCGACGACCTCAAACACCCGTTTCAACTGGATCTCCAGCTTGCGGTCCTGCATGTCCCTTCAAGGCAGCAGCCCCAGCCACGGGAATTGTGGTCTTCTTAGTCTCGGCAGAGACAGGCGCGTCTACCTTCAGGACCTTAAGGAGATCCAAGACGTCCTGCGAAAGAGGACAGATCTTCGCCATAGCTCTTCCCACCTTTAAACCCGCATCCAGGGCTTCCCACTCCAGGTTTACCAACTTGCGGACCTTCTTGGATAAAGGGAAGGATGTTGTTGGCCCTCGAATCCCATCCAGGACTGGGATTCGCTTCACTGTCAGACTCCTTCACTGTCAGACTCCTCTTGAGAGACCTTAAGCCCCAGAACCTCCAATACCTGCAGAATAAGGGGGCGCAGCTCATCACACTTAAACAAACGCACCACACTGGGATCATCCTCATCCGAAGGAGGATATTCGTCTGCATCCGGGTCGTCTTGTGGCACAACACCCAGAACAACACCCGGTACCAGGTCCGGCTGAACCCCAGAATTCGGAAGTCCACCCTGCGGGGTTAGTGGTCTAGCATCAACTGCCGGCCTATGCTGGTCACCTTGGTGCTGCTGAGGTTACGCGGGACCCACTAACGCCCAGCTCTGACAGGACTCCCTGGCGAGCCAGTCTCTTAAAAGCCGCCTGCTTCCTAGCCAGGAAAGCCTGATTCAGAAGGAGGATAAACTCAGGGGAAAACTCCCCCGGGACCTCCTCTCACTCAACCTCATCAAAATAGCCATCCTGCTCCACAGGGGCTAAAACTGAGGGGGAATCCTCCTCCCGTGACCCCCGCGGGAGGGGGCACAGGCCCCGCTGACCAAAGACCTGATTTTCCCATCTAAGGCCCGAGGAGGAATCCACACCCCTGGCCCGAACTGCAGCCCAAGCAAAGGGAATCCGCATCCAACGCCTACCCCAGCGCGCCACATGTGCGGCAGGCCGATATTTTGGAGCAGGGCGCCATTAGCGGTGCTGTGCAACCACGCAGTCCAGACATGAAAAAATCAGGCGCGTTGGGGCTAAAGCACAGCTCCCAGAAGCAGAGAGGCGCAGAAAAACCACAGAGGAGAAAACAGACTGCACGTCGCTGCTGCCAACCCGCACCAGCAATTCCTTCTCCTTTCCCCGCTGTCAAAGCGCCCGGAGCTCCGGGTGCCGACGAAACTGCGTGGTAAGACCAGCTGCTGAAATCCCACCAGCCTGCCAGCAAGCAGACAAGGCCCATCCCCAGCGCAGACTCCTTACCTCAGTCAGAAGAAAACAATCTCTTTTTTTTTTAATCTTATGGAGTCAGCCTTAGAGGAACAGGGATCCAAAGGAGCAGCTTCGGTGTGTGAGGGAGCCAGGAGCCCTTGGCTATCAAGCACACCAGCCTGTTGCGGACGAAGCTTCAGTCAGGGGCGTCCAATCCCCCGGTTGCCCGGCTTCTGCTGAGGGATGGCCTACGACAGCGTCTAACACCTCAAGGAGCTAGCCTTTTTTTTTTTTTTAACTAACAGACTGCAGGAGTGCATCTCTACTATCTGCTGGAGTCAGAGAAATACTGAGGTGGCACGAGGTGGTGCGAAGGTGGCGGACCTCACGCGTCACCTAGATAGGATTTTAGACAGTGCTGGGGAGGAGCCGGCTGTCGTGGTACATGTGGGCACCAACGACATAGGAAAATGTGGGAGGGAGGTTCTGGAAGCCAAATTTAGGCTCTTAGGTAGAAAGATTAAATCCAGAACCTCCAGGGTAGCATTCTCTGAAATGCTCCCTGTTCCACGCGCAGGTCACCAGAGGCAGGCAGAGCTCCGGAGTCTCAATGCGTGGATGAGACGATGGTGCAAGGAAGAGGGATTCAGTTTTGTTAGGAACTGGGGAACCTTTTGGGGAAGGGGGAGTCTCTTCCAAAGGGATGGGCTCCACCTTAACCAGGGTGGAACCAGACTGCTGGCGCTAACCTTTAAAAAGGAGATAGAGCAGCTTTTAAACTAGAACAAAGGGGAAAGCCGACAGTCGCTCAGCAGCACATGGTTCGGAGAGAGGTATCTTTAAAGGATACTAATGATGCATTAGAATTAGGGCATCCCCACAGTGAGGTTCCAATAATTAGAAAAGTAGTCCAAGTGCCTGTAACTAAAAACTCACCTGAGCTAAAAAATTCTAACTTATCCCTATCAATTAAAAAGCAGAATGAAAATACAAACAAAAAACAAACTTTGAAATGTTTGTATGCTAATGCCAGAAGTCTAAGAAGTAAGATGGGAGAATTAGAATGTATAGCAGTAAATGATGACATAGACTTAATTGGCATCTCAGAGACATGGTGGAAAGAGGATAACCAATGGGACAGTGCTATACCGGGGTACAAATTATATCGCAATGACAGAGAGGAGCAGTCGGGAGGAGGTGTGGCGCTTTATGTCCGGGATGGCATAGAGTCCAACAGGATAAACATCCTGCATGAGACTAAATACAAAATTGAATCTTTATGGGTAGAAATCCCTTGTGTGTCAGGGAAGACTACAGTGATAGGGGTATACTACCGTCCACCTGGTCAAGATGGTGAGATGGACAGTGAAATGCTAAGAGAAATTAGGGAAGCTAACCAAATTGGTAGTGCAGTAATAATGGGAGACTTCAATTACCCCAATATAGACTGGGTAAATGTATCATCGGGTCATGCTAGAGAGATAACGTTCCTGGATGGAATAAATGATAGCTTTATGGAGCAATTGGCTCAGGAACCGACGAGAGAGGGAGCAATTTTAGATCTAATTCTCAGTGGAGCACAGGACTTGGTGAGAGAGGTAACGGTGGTGGGGCCGCTTGGCAATAGTGATCATAATATGATCAAATTTGATTTAATGACTGGAAAAGGAACAGTGTGCAAATCCAAGGCTCTCGTGCTAAACTTTCAAAAGGGAAACTTTGATAAAATGAGAAAAATTGTTAGAAAAAAACTGAAAGGAGCAGCTACAAAAGTAAAAAATGTCCAAGAGGCGTGGTCATTGTTAAAAAATACCATTCTAGAAGCCACAGTCCAGATGTATTCCACACATTAAGAAAGGTGGAAAGAAGGCAAAACGATTACCTGCATGGTTAAAAGGGGAGGTGAAAGAAGCTATTTTAGCCAAAAGATCTTCATTCAAAAATTGGAAGAAGGATCCAACAGAAGAAAATAGGATAAAGCATAAACATTGGCAAGTTAAATGTAAGACATTGATAAGACAGGCTAAGAGAGAATTTGAAAAAGAAGTTGGCTGTAGAGGCAAAAACTCACAGTAAAACTTTTTTAAATATATCCGAAGCAGAAAGCCTGTGAGGGAGTCAGTTGGACCGTTAGATGATCGAGGGGTTAAAGGGTCACTTAGAGAAGATAAGGGCATCGCGGAAAGATTAAATGATTTCTTTGCTTCGGTGTTTACTGAAGAGGATGTTGGGGAGGTACCCGTAATGGAGAAGGTTTTCATGGGTAATGATTCAGATGGACTGAATCAAATCACGGTGAACCTAGAAGATGTGGTAGGCCTGATTGACAAACTGAAGAGTAGTAAATCACCTGGACCGGATGGTATACACCCCAGAGTTCTGAAGAAAACTAAAAAATGAAATTTCAGACCTATTAGTAAAAATTTGTAACTTATCATTAAAATCATCCATTGTACCTGAAGACTGGAGGATAGCAAATGTAACCCCAATATTTAAAAAGGGCTCCAGGGGCGATCCGGGAAACTACAGACCGGTTAGCCTGACTTCAGTGCCAGGAAAAATAGTGGAAAGTGTTCTAAACATCAAAATCACAGAACATATAGAAAGACATGGTTTAATGGAACAAAGTCAGCATGGCTTTACCCAGGGCAAGTCTTGCCTCACAAATCTGCTTCACTTTTTTGAAGGAGTTAATAAACCGGTAGATATAGTATACTTGGATTTTCAGAAGGCGTTTGACAAAGTTCCTCATGAGAGGCTTCTAGGAAAAGTAAAAAGTCATGGGATAGATGGCGATGTCCTTTCGTGGATTGCAAACTGGCTAAAAGACAGGAAACAGAGAGTAGGATTAAATGGGCAATTTTCTCAGTGGAAGGGAGTGGACAGTGGAGTGCCTCAGGGATCTGTATTGGGACCCTTACTGTTCAATATATTTATAAATGATCTGGAAAGAAATACGACGAGTGAGATAATCAAATTTGCAGATGACACAAAATTGTTCAGAGTAGTTAAATCACAAGCAGATTCTGATAAATTGCAGGAAGACCTTGTGAGACTGGAAAATTGGGTATCCAAATGGCAGATGAAATTTAATGTGGATAAGTGCAAGGTGATGCATATAGGGAAAAATAACCCATGCTATAATTACACAATGTTGGGTTCCATATTAGGTGCTACAACCCAAGAAAGAGATCTAGGTGTCATAGTGGATAACACATTGAAATCGTCGGTGCAGTGTGCTGCGGCAGTCAAAAAAGCAAAACAGAATGTTGGGAATTATTAGAAAAGGAATGATGAATAAAACGGAAAATGTCATAATGCCTCTGTATCGCTCCATGGTGAGACCGCACCTTGAATACCTTGTACAATTCTGGTCGCCGCATCTCAAAAAGATATAATTGCGATGGAGAAGGTACAGAGAAGGGCTACCAAAATGATAAAGGGAATGGAACAGCTCCCCTATGAGGAAAGACTAAAAAGGTTAGGACTTTTCAGCTTGGAGAAGAGACGACTGAGGGGGGATATGATAGAGGTGTTTAAAATCATGAGAGGTCTAGAACGGGTAGATGTGAATCGGTTATTTACTCTTTCGGATAGTAGAAAGACTAGGGGGCACTCCATGAAGTTAGCATGGGGCACATTTAAAACTAATCGGAGAAAGTTCTTTTTTACTCAACGCACAATTAAACTCTGGAATTTGTTGCCAGAGAATGTGGTTCGTGCAGTTAGTATAGCTGTGTTTAAAAAAGGATTGGATAAGTTCTTGGAGGAGAAATCCATTACCTGCTATTAAGTTCACTTAGAGAATAGCCACTGCCATTAGCAATGGTTACATGGAATAGACTTAGTTTTTGGGTACTTGCCAGGTTCTTATGGCCTGGATTGGCCACTGTTGGAAACAGGATGCTGGGCTTGATGGACCCTTGGTCTGACCCAGTATGGCATTTTCTTATGTTCTTATGTTCTTATGACTGCAGGTGGCACTCTCGCATATGTAGCAGTGCCCAAAGGTTTTCTCTCCGTCTCCAACTGCTGATAGGGATGCACAACCCACTGGTCTGGACTGATCTGGGTATGTTCAGGAAATGTAGGCCTGCACATATTATACCCGCTCCCAAGCTGCTGTAAATTTATTTATACCTAATAGAGTATAAAACCCTCATGCACATCTATAGAAATAACAAAATAACAAGCTGCTGTAAATTTATTTATACCTAATAGAGTATAAAACCCTCATGCACATCTATAGAAATAACATCCTTCGTACAAAAAGAGACTATTATGCCAGCAAAATTCACAATTTCCTCTACGATGCCAAAGCTCTGTTCTCCTATGTCACAGAGCTCACAAAACCCAACC
The DNA here is from genome assembly GCF_901001135.1 of Rhinatrema bivittatum. Taxonomy (NCBI): domain Eukaryota; kingdom Metazoa; phylum Chordata; class Amphibia; order Gymnophiona; family Rhinatrematidae; genus Rhinatrema; species Rhinatrema bivittatum. The sequence goes on from NC_042621.1 coordinate 309,568,026, forward strand.
CGCCAACCATCCCAGACGACCAAGCCCTCTCAAGGTGCACTGAACTAGCACATTTCTTTGAAAATAAAATCCTTAAACTTATAGCTCCATTGGCATCCTCAAACACAGGAACACATTCACTCGTCTTTCCTAGCTTAGACCAGAATCCTCAACTAAAATCTTTCGAACCCACTACTTCCCTCGAAATCGAACTCATGCTCAAAAAGATGAAACCATCCACACACCTCTTTGACTCTATTCCCACTAAATTATTGCTCACCATTCCCGAATTCATTTCCAAGCCCCTAGCAGAGATTATCAACTGTTCTCTTTCTCAAGGATCTGTACCGGACACACTGAAACTCTCCACCCTCAAGCCACTACTCAAGAAACCCAACCTGAACCCAACTGACCCAGCAAATTTTCGCCCCATCGCTAACTTGCCATTCGTAGCTAAACTCATGGAGAAAGTAGTGAACAGACAACTTTCGGAATACCTCGAGGAAAACAAGATTCTTGCTCCAGCACAATATGGTTTTGTAAATCCCTCAACACGGAATCCCTTCTCATTTCACTGACAGACAGAATCTACACAGGCCTAGAAAAAAAGACCCCTTATTTGCTGGCTCTACTCGACATATCTGCGGCCTTTGACACGGTGAAGCACTCCATCCTTATCAAACGGCTATCAGAGATTGGTATATCAGGAACAGCCCTAGACTGGTTCAAATCTTTCCTCGACAACAGAAAATTCAAGGTTAGAGTAAATAACATAGACTCACACCCAGTCGAAGCCACTCTTGGAGTCCCTCAAGGATCCTCTTTATCCCCCACTTTATTCAATATCTATCTTCTACCCCTTTGTCAACTTCTCACAAACTTAAAGGTTACATATTACATTTACGCCGACGACGTCCAGATCCTGATACCAATCTCGGAATCAATAGAAAAAACTTTAAAGTTCTGGAGCAACTGCCTACAATCCATAAACACAATCCTCACCAGCCTTAATCTCGTACTTAACACTGCAAAAACAGAACTACTGCTCATCACCCAGGACGAAAACCACCCATCAACTCAACTGACACCGACTACACATGTAAGAGACCTAGGAGTAATCATAGACAACAGACTAAACCTAAAAAAATTCGTCAATAACACAACTAAAGAATGTTATCACAAACTACATATAATAAAAAACTTCTCCATTTCCAGGATTTCCGTACAGTTCTTCAGTCGATCCTATTTTCTAAAATCGACTATAGCAACTCCATATTAATCGGCTTACCAGCAGTCACTACTAAGCCATTACAAATGCTACAGAACTCCGCAGCCAGGATCCTAACCAACACCGGCAGAGGTGAACACATCACCCCTATACTCAAGAGCCTACACTGGCTCCCCATAAAGTTCAGAATTTTATACAAAGTGCTAACTATAATACACAAAACTATCCACTCACAAACCACACGTGAACTAAATTGCCCTCTCCGATCTCATGAAGCAGCCAGACCCATTAGAACATCGTATCTAGGCACCCTTTATGTACCCCCTGCCAAGTCGTCAATGAAGAAACGCGCCTTCTCGATAGCCGGCCCTATTCACTGGAATAATCTTCCATCGGAACTGCGCTTAGAACCATGCCTGCGGACATTCAAGAAGAAGCTGAAGACCTGGCTCTTTACCGAAGCCTTCACTTAAACTTTTTACCGAAGCCTTCTTTTACCGAAGCCCTCTCTTAAACTCACACACCGTCAACTAATGAACTTACCATCTATACTGCACTTTACATTTTACTCTTACTTGCATAATACAATAGGTTCAATGTATACCCTACCTAGTTATTTATAGTTTCACTGTATATATCTAATTTTATGTTTTCAATCACATGCTTCTTGTTTAAGGTATACCTTATCTACTTACATATTTATTAATTGCTATCTGTTTATTGCTAATGTTCACCATATATTTGGTAATTCCTGGTTATATGTAAACCGAAGCGATATGTACTAGTACATGAACTCCGGTATAGAAAAAGTCTTAAATAAATAAATAAATAAATGCATATTCATTGTGGATATTCCGAAAACCCGACTGGCTGTGGGGTCCCCAGGACAGGTTTGGGAAACTCGGGATTAAGGTGTCACCAATTAAACTTTGCAGGATAGTTGAATTGTTCTCCTTAGAAATTTCCTGCTGTCTGTGGGCCTTAATTGATGGGGAATTAAAGAGAAACCATTTTGAATCACCCCTTCTGGTGCACTCTGCTGTTACACTGGTAGCCCCAGAAGAACTCAAAGTAAATTGCTACCCGAGCTCCTCCTCCAGAGCCCATCCACTCAGGTATGAAAGGACAGAGGAGCTGAGGAGAAGAGCTACTGGATGCTGCCCTTCAAGCTCCAAGCTTCCCTGTGTCCACATAGCAGAGGGACTACACGGAAAGTAAATGAGATCCATGACACTTTACTTACTGCAGGCTGTTAATGGTCAGCTTGACGTGGAAATGCTCGCTCACTGTTATCTGCCAGATACACTGAACATTGTTCGGATAGTTCCTTGGATAGAAGGGACTTGAAAATGTGCCAGAAGGTTCTGATAATGAGCCACCACAGACAAAAGCTGTTCATAAAAAAAAAAGTTCAAGGCAAAAGGAAGGTTATTCCCTTCTCAAGAAGGATAAAAGCTGGTAGGTCAGCAGGAAGGGAGACTGACAGACACAGTGTGATGGGTTCCATGGTGCCTTCAAACTAAGACAGCCCAAACGCATTCACCATACAAGCTGCAAGCAGCAGGTAATTTCCTACCTGACTAAATGTCAGTGTCTCCAGCTAGCCCAGTACAGCAAGCAAAACCAAGTGGGCAGATGAAAGAGTCCTTTTCTGCTGCATCTTCAGTGCATTTACAGTTAGGTGCATGGAGTAAGGATGCAGTGACTCTTAATATGGGGCTATAGAGAGGTGCAGATAAGTTAGCTGCCCCCTCCAGCCTCTTCCCTGCCCCCTCCCCCACTGCACACCAATCTCTAGCACTATCAGCACAGTCTGAGGGGCTGCAATCCAGGAGACCTGCAAGCAGGTGTTTCTATAGTGAGTGTGTGGGGTTAGTATCAGTGACTCTTTTCTATGGGGTTATGCGGAGCAGCAGATAACTCAGCCGCCCTCCCCAGCCTCCTCCCCACCGACTCCTCCCCCTTCACTGAGCTCCAATCTCAGGTACTATCAGCACAGTCTGAGGGGCTGCAATTCAGGAGACCTGTATGCTGATGCATCGCTGGAGGATTTTCAGGGATAAGCCTCCTAGTATGAAGCAGATAGAGACTGAGCGGGGATGGGAGCTGGACGGGGGAGATGCTTTCTCTAGCTGGAGGCTCAGTGATGCTTTATTCAGAAGCAGTCGTGCCTGTGCATCCGCTCCCTACATTTGGATTTCCTGCTCTTTGGGGACAGAGATGGTAATGTCCTGACTCACTCACATGTAATATGAATGCTCTAGAAAGAACGGCTGTAAAGTGGACCTACCTGGTGAGTCAGTGAAAGCCTGCGGACCCTGGGGTTCTGAGAAGGAAAGGAGAAAACGCACATGAGACATTAAGCCACTGGTGAGTGCAAAGCCCAGCAAACATGGACTCTGATACACAGAAAAGAGAGAAACACCTGCACATGGACTCTGATACACAGAAAAGAGAGAAACACCTGCACATGGACTCTGATACACAGAAAAGAGAGAAACACCCGCACATGGACTCTGATTTACAGAAAAGAGAGAAACACCTGCAGACTCATTCTGCAAAGGTTTTAGGCTCCTAACTTTTAAAATCAGGTTCCTAAATTGGCCCTTCTGGGAATTTACTAGGCCTGAATTCCTAAATGTAGGACCCAAAAACTGAGTGGCTACAGGAGCACTGCTGGTGTTTAGCTCTGATATTCAGCACCAGGCACCTAACTTAGGCCTAGATTCATCAAAATGCTATGAATATAGGAGAAATAGCACCCGCGATCAAAAAATGTGCGTGGTTAGGCTAATTTCCTTTGTTCCAAATCACGTAGGTAATTACCGCTGAGCACACTACATTATCACGTCTCGCAATGCGTCAGTGAGTCATGTGTTATTTTACGTGGCGCGGAAAATAACACATGTTGTCGAGGAATTTATGTGGTGCATTATTTTTCCGGTTTATATATACCGGCTTCCTGCAGATAGCCAATAATTTTGTTCTTCAGAATAGCTTCTGCTTTTTTCCAGCACTGATGTCAAGCTCACTGGTCTGTAATTTACTGGATCACCTCTGGAGCCCTTTTTAAAAATGGGTGTTGCATTGGCCACCCTTCAATCCTCAAGTACTGTAGCCAGTGAATGAGATGTTAGAGATTACTAGTATTGTTTGTATGCAGCAGATAATGAGTAAAATAAATAATAATAATAATTCAGCAATTTCATTTTTTAGTTCTTTCTGGTGTGTATACCATCTGATTCTGGTGATTTGTTCCTCTTTAGTTTATCACTTTGCTCTGTTATATCTTCCCGGTTCACTTTGATTTGATTCCCTGCCTCTGAATCAACGCCCTCAAAGAATGTTAATAGTGTAAGTACCTCCTCTACATCCTCCCGAGTAAAACCACAGCAAAGAATTCTTTTAGTGTTTCTGCATTTACATCTTCCCTAAATGTTCCTTATACCCCTTGGTTTTCTAATGGTCCAACCAACTCTCTCACTGGCTTCCTTCATTGAATATACAAGTTTGCAAGTTTCTTTTCAAATTCTCTTTTAGCCTACTTTATTAATGCTTTACATCTAACTTGCCAGTTCTTATGCTCCTTCCTATTTTTTTCATTTGTATCCACCTTCCAGTTTTTGACCCTGTTGGCAGTCATTTAGTCTTCTTTCTGTCTTTTCTAATGATGAAATATATTTAGTCTGGGCTTTTAATATGGCATTTTTAAACTGTGTTCTTGTCTTACACACATTTTTAATCTTTGCAACTGCTTCTTTAGTTTTTTGTAATTTCCTCATTTTATCATAGTCTCCCTTTTTTAAGTTAAATGCTATTGTTGTAGGTTCTCTTTAGTGATTATGTTAAATTTGATTACATTATGACTACTGTTGACAAATGGACCACATCACTGTTATATCTCGCACCAGATCCGCATCACAGTGAGAAATAGATCTATAGTAGTGCCTCTTCATTCTTGCCTGGCAGATGGTAAAATATCCCTACCACTACATTCTTCCCTGTCACACATGGAATTTCTATTAAAACTCTCGGAGGTGGTGGTGGAAGGTAGTGAGCCATGGCTCCATGAAGACAGGAACAGCTCTTTATGCAGGAAATGGGATGCCACTTGGTCCAGGCTCTGATTGGTTGACAGGCATGACACATTCTACCAATCAGGACCCGGCCTGCATGTCTCCCACGCTCAAGCACCTGTTCCATGCTGTTGCCCCATGGCTAAACCAAAAGAATGGACTTCATGCAGATCGCAGCATGGCCCCTTGTACCCACGTAGCCCTAGGCAGTTGCCCCCAGTGCTGGCACTGATGACAGGATATGTGGAGAGTGGGTGCTGGCCTGCAAGTTTACATTCAGGAGGTGGGGGGGTGGGGGCAATTTGAGCAGGCAGCTGACGGAAGTATTACCATGTGCCAGCATAAAGGAAAATGAGTTCTTACCTGTTAATTTTCGTTCCTGTAGTACCACGGATCAGTCCAGACTCCTTGGTTTTGCCTCCCCTCCAGCAGATGGAGACAGAGACGTTTTGACAGACTCTGCCTTATATCCCAAGGTGCACCTACAGTCCGTCAGTATTACTCAATAGCAGAGCAGAATGACTCAAAACCAAACTAACTATATACAACTAACATATAATCTGAAGTGGATCACTGATCCCAAATGGAAACAGAACCCGTTGAATACGGTGAACAAGCTTGACCTGCAGACCCAAAATAAACAAATGATGATGATGAACGAGCGGACTCTCTGTTACCTCTATATGGAAAAAAATAGGCGGGCTCTGGACGATCCGTGGTACTACAGGAACGAAAATTAACAGGTAAGAACTAATTTTCCTTTCCCTGTACATACCCGGATCAGTCCAGACTCCTGGGATGTACCAGAGCTTTTCTTACCGGGGATGGGATTCGGAGAGGCCTGCTCGGAGCACTCCTTCTCCAAATCCCCCGGAACCCGGGGCCTGGACATCCAGTCTGTAATGCCTCGTAAAGGTATGCAAAGACTTCAAAGTAGCCGCTCTGCAAATGTCTTGCGGTGAGACCTGCTGGCACTCCACCCAAGATGCTGCCTGCGAGCAGGTAGAATGTGCACGAAATCCCATCCCGTCTCGGCCATTCGGGAGTGACGAGGATTACCTCCGTTGGTTGAAGTTCTATTCTCCTGAACATAAGAACATAAGACATTGCCATGCTGGGTCAGACCAAGGGTCCATCAAGCCCAGCATCCTGTTTCCAACAGAAGCCAAACCAGGCCACAAGACCCTGGCAATTACCCAAACACTAAGAAGATCCTATGCTACTGATGCAATTAATAGCAGTGGCTATTCCCTAAGTAAACTTGATTAATAGCCGTTAATGGACTTCTCCTCCAAGAACTTATCCAAACCTTTTTTGAACCCAGCTACACTAACTGCACTAACCACATCCTCTGGCAACAAATTCCAGAGCTTTATTGTGCATTGAGTGAAAAAGAATTTTCTCCGATTAGTCTTAAATGTGCTACTTGCTAACTTCATGGAATGTCCCCTAGTCCTTCTATTATTCAAAAGTGTAAATAACCGAGTCACATCTACTCGTTCAAGACCTCTCATGATCTTAAAGACCTCTATCATATCCCCCCTCAGCCGTCTCTTCTCCAAGCTGAACAGCCCTAACCTCTTCAGCCTTTCCTCAAAGGGGAGCTGTTCCATCCCCTTTATCATTTTGGTTGCCCTTCTCTGTACCTTCTCCATCGCAGCTATATCTTTTTTGAGATGCGGCGACCAGAATTGTACACAGTTTTCAAGGTGCGGTCTCACCATGGAGCGATATAGAGGCATTATGACATTTTCCGTTTTATTAACCATTCCCTTCCTAGTAATTGCTAACATTCTGTTTGATTTTTTGACTGCTGCAGCACACTGAGCCTACGATTTTAAAGTATTATCCACTATGATGCCTAGATCTTTTTCCTGGGTGGTAGCTCCTAATATGGAACCTAACATCGTGTAACTACAGCAAGGGTTATTTTTCCCTATATGCAACACCTTGCACTTGTCCACATTAAAGTTCATCTGCCATTTGGATGCCCAATCTTCCAGTCTTGCAAGGTCCTCCTATAATGTATCTCAGTCCGCTTGTGATTTAACTACTCTAAATAATTTTGTATCATCCACAAATTTGATAACCTCACTCGTCGTATTCCTTTTCAGATCATTTATATATATATATTGAAAAGCACTGGTCCAAGTACAGATCCATGAGGCACTCCACTGTTTACCCTTTTCCACTGAGAAAATTGACCATTTAATCCTACTCTCTGTTTCCTGTCTTTTAACCAGTTTGTAATCCACGAAAGGACATTGCCTCCTATCCCATGACTTTTTAGTTTTCATAGAAGCCTCTCATGAGGGACTTTGTCAAACGCCTTCTGAAAATCCAAATACACTACATCTACTGGTTCACCTATATCCACATGTTTATTAACACCTTCAAAAAAATGAAGCAGATTTGTTAGGCAAGACTTCCCTTGGGTAAATCCATGTTGACTGTGTTCCATTAAACAATGTCTTTCTATATGCTCTACGATTTTGATCTTGAGAATAGTTTCCACTATTTTTCCCAGCACTGAAGTCAGGCTCACTGGTCTATAGTTACCCAGATTGCCCCTGGAACCTTTTTTAAATATTGGGGTTACATTGGCCTCCCTCCAGTCTTCAGGTACCATGGATGATTTTAATGTTAGGTTACAAATTTTAACTAATAGATCAGAAATTTCATTTTTCAGTTCCTTCAGTACCCTAGGATGCATACATCCGGTCCAGGTGATTTGCTACTCTTTAGTTTGTCAATCTGGCCTACTACATCTTCCTTGCCGATCAAAGGCCAAGGCAGAAAGATATACAGAAGAATGTTTCTTGGCCAGGGAAGAAACAGAGCATCTACGCCTTCCACTCCTGTTTCCCTGCGACGAGCGATGAAGCGTGGGGCCTTGGCATTCTGAAAAGTCACCATCAGATCCATTCTGGGTATGCCCCACGTGTCGCAAATAAGCCGAAAGGCCTCCTCGGCTAACTCCCACTCTCCGGGATTGAGACGGTGATGACTGAGAAAATCTGCGTGAACGTTGTCGACCCAGGCTATGTGAGATGCCACAATGCTGACCAGATTCCACTCCACCCAGCTGACCAACTGTTGAGCTTCCAACACCACTGGCCGGTTCTTGGTCCCTCTTTGGCGATTGATATAAGCCACTTTGGTCGCATTATCTGACAGCACCCTGACCGACTTCCCCCGGAGTAGCGGAAGAAACATTTGGAACGCTAGATATACCGTCCTGGTCTCCAGGCGATTGATGGACCACTGAGATTTTTCTCGGGACCACTGGCCCTGCACAGACTTCCTCAGACAAAGTGCTCCCCAACCGGAGAGGCTGGCATCCGTGGTAACCACTGTCCACTTAGGCACTACCAAGGGGACACCTCGGCTCAAGTTGTCTGAGAGTAGCCACCAATCGAGATTGGATCGTGCAGAATCCGTAAGAGGCAGGGGTAGATGAAATTGTTCGGAGACTGGGTTCCACTGAGAAAGCAACACTGACTGCAAAGGACGTATGTGAGCAAAGGAACATGGGACCAACTCCAGAGTAGATGTCATCGAGCCACGGACTCTCAACTAATCCCAAACTCGCGAAGGATGTTTGGACAACAAGACGCGAATCTGGCCCTGCAGCTTGACAATGCGATCCATAGTAAGGAACATTCTCCCCTGTTGTGTGTCGAACATAGCCCCCAGGAACTCCAAGGATTGAGATGGCACTAGACGACTCTTGGAAAGGTTGACAACCCACCCGAGCGCTCGTAATAGTTGAAGCAGTGGGTGGACAGCAGAATGGCAAAGCGACTCCAATTTCGCTCACATCAGCCAGTCATCCAAATATGGATGCACCAACAGGCCTTCCCTCTGCAGCTGTGCTGCTACTACCACCATTATCTTGGTGAAGGTCCTGGACGCAGTAGCAAGGCCGAAAGGTAGAGCTCGAAACTGGTAATGATGTTCTAGGATGGAAAACCTCAGGAACTTCTGGTGGGCGGCCCGAACTCCGATGTGTAAATACGCTTCCGTCAGATCTAGCGATGCTAGGAACTCTCCCTTTTGAACTGAAGCAATGACAGACCTCAAAGTCTCCATGCGGAAGCGGGGAATCCGAAGACATCTGTTGACCTGCTTTAAGTTGAGAATGGGCTGGAAGGTTACCTCTTTCTTTGATACCACAAAATAAATGGAGTATCGGCCCTTCCGTTGCTCCGCAGGAGGAACGGGCGTAATCGCGCCAAGCTCAAGAAGGCGCTGCAACGTCTGCCGTACTGCCCGACGCTTTGTCTCGTAAGTGCATGGAGAGACTAGAAACCGGTGTTGAAGGTGATGTGCAAAATCTAAATCGTAACCATGTCTTATCACGGAAAGGATCCACTGGCCCGATGTCACTTTGGTCCATTCCTCGTAAAAAAGAGACAGTCTGCCCCCTATGACCAGAACCGAGGAATGGACCGGCTGCACATCATTGTGGAGACTTACTGCCCTGCGCAGACTGGGTGTTTCTAGGCCTGGTGAAGTGCCATTCACGAAAGGACTGAGACCAGGACTGCTGTCTGTTAGCATTTTGCCGAAAGGAGGAAGCGGACGATTGTGGCGCTCGAGATCTGTGACCCCCATGAAAGCGAGACCTAGAAGAAAAAGAACCCCCTCGGCCTTGGCCTATCTTTAGGAAGCTGGTGAACCTTATTCTCTCCCAGGGACTGAATCATGACCTCCAATTCCTTTCCAACCAGTAACTTAACCTTAAAAGGCAGAGACCCCAGTTGGGATTTGGAAGACACATCTGCAGACCAGTTTCTTAACCACAGCAGTCTACGTGCCGAGACAGCGGAAACAATGGATCTGACAGAAGTCCGTAATAGGTCATAAAGGGCAACTGCACTATAAGCGATCGCAGCTTCCCCTTCAGACAGCGATTCATTGGCCTGTAGCTGTTGCACCCATCGAAGGCCAGCTCTCAAAGAAAAACTGCTACACATCGCAGTTTGGACTCCAAGCGCTGAGATCTCAAAAATCGTTTTGAGCTGAAGCTCCAGCTTTTGATCCTGCAAATCCTTGAGGGCTGTCAACCCCGTAACTGGGATGGTGGTCTTTTTAGTGACTGCTGACACCGCCGCATCCACCTTGGGAACTCGAAGAAGATCCAAAGCATCCTCTGGCAGAGGATATAGCTTGTCCATCGCCTTAGTAAACTTCAGCCCTAAATCAGGGGTGTCCCATTCCTGGAAAAGCAAGTCAGTGACTGAGAAATGAAAAGGAAAGGAAGTAGGTGAACCATATACGCCTAACAACACCGGATCTGTAGATCCCAACCGGGATTCCTCTTGGGGAGCCTCAATGCCCAATCCCGCCAAAATAGAGGGAATAAGAGGCCCAAGCTCCTCCTTCCTAAAGAGACGGATCACCTTTGGGTTGTCTCCCTCCACAACATAAGACCCACGCATAGCATCCTGCTGCTGGTCTGCATCCCCTTCAATCCCCGCGGAGGCTGGGATGGCAGGTCCTGATCATCTGGGTCCAAAGTCTCTGATGATGTATCTGTGATATTCTGGGGCACCATTGACCTTAATGGACGCTTCACCTTAGAGGGCTTAGCGTTTTCCACAGGCTTGGACCTCTTTCTGGGCTTGGGAAGTGGCTCTGAGAAAAAGGATTTTTCAGCCGTCCTCTTCTTTCCTGGCCTTAAAGGCCTTATGTAATAATAAAACAAAATCTGAAGAAAAAGAGGATGAAGAAGAGGAATCTGAATCCCCATTGGGGTTTTCCTCTGTTGCATTTGAGCCAAGCCCCACTGATTTGCCCCCCTCAGGGTCCATTTGTTGAGGAGACAAAGGCAGCAGGAGACTCCCCTCCCCCGCCGCTGCTAGCGTTGCCGACCTCGCTGCCAACATTGAGGGAATTCAAAATGGCGCTCAGCGAGAACAGATCGGGAGAAGGAGGCTGCAGCTCTCAAAACGCCCATGAGACCGTGTGGACACGAACCATGCCCTCCCTGGGGGCCGTGGAGGCTCTCTCCCCTCCAGGAGACAGGCCGTCTCTCGAGAGTCATGTGCGCGCCACGCTGTACACAAGACACGCTGACCTCTGCGGCATCTCTAACGAAAAAAGGGGCTTCCCCTGTTTAATTTAAATCTTTTAAATACCGGTGAAAAATGGCGTCGCAAGCCCAACCGTGACCACAAGGGAAGGGAGAGTCCAAGAAAACAAAACAGAATCAAGATTTTTTTTTTTTAAATAAACTTGCCCAGCAGCCTATGGGTCCTGGTCCTCCTGGGTGAGTGAGCCGGGCTGCTTGGTATCAGCCCCAGCGCTGCTACAAGGTGGCATTAGGGCCCTCGACCCCTAGCCACAGCTGCCTCAAAAACCAGGGGGGATGGTCCCCTCAGGACCTGGCAACCCCCTGGGAGGCCGACGAATGTCTTCTTCGTCCTGATCTTTTTCCTTCTTTTTTTCCTCTCCGACTACCCCCCCGCATAAGTATATCTTCTCCTGTAACCATTGTTCTTTAGCTGTGTTACCCCCCCTCCCCAGCCCTGGCACCCCCCACCCTGGTTCCCTTCTCACTTGACTATGAAATCCCACCCACGCTATTACCTCTGCTCGTGATTACTCACCTTGTTATTACACATTGGTTTCACTCATTTATTATTACCATTTGTTATTACCTACTCATTGACCAAGTTATCGCCATGTTATTACCTATTTATTGACCATTTATTATTGCCATGTTATTGCCCCTTGTTCAATGTAATCTACCCTTGTTCGATGTAAACCGATGTGATATGACTTGTCATGAACGTCGGTATAGAAAAAGAATTAAATAAATAAAGTGCTATCTGTCTATTTTTCTATTTCTTTTCTTTTTTTTTTTTTTTACTAAGTAAATAGGTTTTGCACCTCCACCATCTGCTGGAGACAGAGAAATACTGACCGACTGTAGATGGCACCTTGGGATATAAAGCAGAGTCTGTCAAAACTTCTCTGTCTCCATCTGCTGGAGGGGAGGCAAAACCCTGTAGTCTGGACTGATCCGGGTACGTACAGGGAGAAAAGCCTTGTTGCTAGTAGAGATGCTTTGATGGGCTTAAGTGGAGTAGAGGAATGCAGATTTTAGAGGAGTAGTCTAGTGGTTAGAGCAGCAGGCTATACCCCAGGGAAACCAGGGTTCAAATCCTGCTGTCACTCCTTGTATAATTCACTTTACCTTCCATTGTCTCAGATACAAAATTAGATTATAAATCCTGTGGGGATAGGGAAATACCTATAGTACCTAAAAATAATCTGCTTTGAAGTGCCAAAAAGAAGAATATAAAGATCTAAATAAATATTTGATACAATGAAAGGTAATAAGAAAATGCTGTCCTTTACCTGTTATCTCTGGGGGCTTTTTTGTGAAGTTAACACCTATTAGGATGGAAAAGAAAGAGTGTATTTATTTTATCATATTTATGAATTTATTTATTTAAATGCCTCCTTGCCAAAGGCCCTATGCAGTGCACATAATTAACATATTAAAACATAATGAAAACAGATAAGACCAGTCCTTCAGCCTGATAAATGGTAATAAAATTTTCGAAAGCACTTGCCTTTATAGTCAGGCCAGCTCATAGAGACCAGCCTAGAAAAATGCCAGTCGAAGAAAGGATGCTGCAGTTCTTGAGCTAAAGAGTTCCAGAGATTTGGAGTGGCAATGGAAAACAATTGCTTCCTTGTATTATAAAGTCTGCTACGACTACTGAGGGAATGTTCAGCCATCTCATTTGTGAAGAACAAAACGATCTCCCAGGATTGTATATCTGCAATAGGGCACTGGCCCAGGGTAGCAAGTCCAGAGCCAAAACCTTGTCAGCCAATACCACATTTTTTTATTTGATCCTACACTACACTGGTAACCAGTAGAGGTCAAATAATACAGGGGAAATGTGAGCTCTAATACTGCACCCAGATATCAATCGTGCAGCTGGAGTTCTTTGATGGTAGTCAGAGGTAATCCAAGATAAACTGCATTGCCTTACAAGTAAATTTTCAATGGGCTAGGTGTGTAAATTTTGGGGTTTATGTGCCTATGTGGCCAGGCCTTGCGTGCGCTGCACGCATTTTCCAACAGTTCCAATCACACACATAAACCCTAGTACGTGCAGAAGTGCCGGCCAAGGAAAAGGAGTGGCCTGGGGGGCATGGTCTGGGTGGGGGGCGGGCCGCTGCCCCAGGGAAGCGTGCGCCGACAGTTGGCTGGCACACGCAGATTACTTCTGCTCCAAAGGGGCAGTAAGCATTTAAATAAAAACAATTAGGGATAGTTAGGGTAGGTTTAGTGGGCGGGGAGGAGAGGAGAAAAGGGAGGAAGGATAGAGTTAGGTGTAGGAAAGTTCCTTCCCAGTCCGCTCCTTAATTGGAGTGGACTGGGAGGGAACTGGGGGAGGCCTGATTGTGTCGCCGAGCGTTGCTTTGTAAAATTCCCCCTTGCGTGCGCAAGTCTTGGGCTGCCCCCACATGCGTGTGCAGATTTTAAAATCTGGCGTGCATGTGCGCATGGCCATCGGATTTTATAACATGCATGCGCATGTTATAAAATCACACGTCCATACGCGCGTGCTCCTTTTAAAATCCACCCCATAATCGATAGTCGGAAAAATCATGGCTTGCACCACAGTGGGAAAATCAGCAGGGTCTAATACTGGCTTAATACTTTGTAGTAGACATACTTCATAATAGGCATAGCTTTTAGAAATCAGATTTAAGTACTGCCTAGTTTGGTATCGATCATTACTCCTAGAGTGAGAGAGAATTTAGATCTGAGTGTCTCTCAGTTAGTGGTATCTCAATTGTCTCTCTGCTGTCAATCACAACAATCTCAGTCTTGGCGATATTTAGAGCTATCTTATTATGAGTAAGCCAGCTCTTTATAGAGGACATGCAGAGAGATAGCAGTGTGGTCGTATTGTACCAAGATTTAGAAATAGGGATGTAGGACTGCAAATCGTCAGCATACAGATGGATGCCTTCACAGAGGCCAGCTAATAGCTTGCAGATGGGAGCCAGATAAATGTTAAATAAAAGCACTGAAAGAGCTCATCCTTGTGGGAATTCCATCTGTATCAGAAACCAGTGTCTACTCTACTGACTACTAGTGGCATTCTTCCATAGAGATAAGGTTTAAACCATTACAATATCAGACCTACAATCCCAATCTCTCTAAGGTGGTACAGAAGAATCTAATGGTCGAGCGTTATCAAACATAGATGTAATATCTAGCATGAATAAAATGTAGCTGTGATTAATGTGAGCTGGGAGAGAAAGCAGAAGACTTTCCGTGCTTAAAGACTATCTACAGCTAAATTGGAATTGGTGCAATATATGATGATCAAGCACGAAATCAGTGAGCTATTTCAGGACAACAGACTCCACTATCTTGGACACAAATGGCAGTGAAGATATGAGCCTATAATTTGTCAAATCTGCAGCATCTAGATTTGGTTTCTTTAAAAGATGTTGAATTGCTGTCTTTTTTTTTTTTTTTTAAGAATCTGGTATGTAGCCCTCTAACAAAGATACATTGACAAGAGTAGATAAAAATGGAGAAATTATATTCTTTACCGTGCCAAAAAGGGGAGATACGTGCATGTATCGGCCTAGCATGTGCCACGCGAATTCTAAGAGGTGCCTGGGTAGGCGTGTATCTCCTGGTACGCGAGTAAAAATTTGTTTTCATAAGAGGGGCAGGGCTTGGTTTGGTCAGGCATAGGTGGAGCATGGGCATTCCAAGAAATATGAATGAAACCAGCATGCACGTATTTACGCACACCAGCGTGGGCCGGGGTCCCTATCCACGTAACTCTACTTCTGCTATGGATGGCGTGTAATTCATGAAACAAAAAAAACTAGGCTAGTCAGCAGGGTTTAAGGGTTGGGGCTAATAGGGTAAAAAGGAGGCGAGTCAGCTAGGGGATTTAGGAAGTCCTCTCCTTTACTGGAGCAAACAGGGAATGAACTGGCGAAACAGGTAATTGTGTCAGCGCGCATATCTACTAAAATCCCCCCACTTATGCAATTGAGACGGCGTAGCAAGTTTGCTTACCGTAAATGGTGTTTCCGTAGATAGCAGGATGAATTAGCCATGCTGTCCTGGGATCTGTCAATCAGGTCTGGGAGGCGGAGCTTGTTAAGCAGAGGTTAGTTTTTTGTTCCCTCTTCAGCTGCGCGTGTGTTCCCGCGCAGGAAGTAACAGATTCTCCTCAGTCTGTGATTAAGACTTAGGTAAGAGAAGAAACCCGGTGACTGCCAGGGAGGAGGGTGGGTCAGCATGGCTAATTCATCCTGCTATCTACGGAAACACCGTTTACAGTAAGCAAACTTGCTTTTCCCGTCAATAGCAGGGCTGAATTAGCCATGCTGTCCTGGGAGTCTCAAGCTCCCGATCACGTCTGGTTGTATAATGTTGCTTTGAACGTGATCTGCTAGAGTGTGGCAGTCACTTAGGATGGGACGGTAAAGATTGTAGGCTGCTTGTCCTATCTTTGCATCCGAGGTTGCTTGTTGATCAAGGCAGTAATGTGACATGACGGTATGGAGTGATGACCATGTAGCTGCCTTGCAAATGTCTACTGGTTGTATATTTCGAAGGTGTGCCCATGAAGTTGTTAGGGCACGGACTTG
The DNA here is from genome assembly GCF_901001135.1 of Rhinatrema bivittatum. Classification (NCBI taxonomy): domain Eukaryota; kingdom Metazoa; phylum Chordata; class Amphibia; order Gymnophiona; family Rhinatrematidae; genus Rhinatrema; species Rhinatrema bivittatum. Next base: position 309,583,965 of record NC_042621.1, read on the forward strand.
GTGAGCTTTCGGTCTGGTAGCGAGATGTAATCTTTGTTTTCCATAACAAAATTGAATGCATTGCACTATCCAGCTGGATATGGTTCGTTTCGTTACTGGTAGACCCGGTGCCTTTGGATCAAATGATATAAACAGTTGAGACGTTCGGGATGGTATTTTTGTTCTGTTCATGTAATATTCCAATGCTCTTTTACAGTCTAGAGTGTGGAGCAATTTTTCCCGTTCATTGGTGTGGGGTTTTGGGAAAAATATAGGCAATTCGATGTTTTGGTTGAGATGGAATTGTGAAATTACCTTTGGTAAGAAGGAGGGATGTGTTCTAAGCACCACCTTGTGATGGAAAAACTGTAAGTACGGTTCATAATGGACCAGTGCTTGTAATTCACTGACTCGTCTTGCTGAAGTTACTGCCACTAGAAATACCACTTTCCACGTTAGATACTTTATGTGTGCTGAATCCAGAGGTTCAAAGGGAGGAAGCATGAGTTGTTCCAAAACTGGGTTGATATGCCAGGGAACTGGAGGCTTGATGATGGGAGGGCGAAGGTGATAGAGTCCTCTGATGAAACGAGACAGGAGTGGATGATTAGATATGGAGACATCATTGTAAGGTCTATGGTAGGCTCCTATGGCACTGAGATGAACGCTTATGGAAGATGTGGCCAGACCTTTGTCATACAGCGTGTGCAAATAATCCATCAATTGTTCTGGTGGACAGTCCAATGGCGATATGTGATTGGATGTGCACCAAGCGGAATAACGTTGCCATTTGTAACTGTAATTTTTCCTCGTGGATGGCTTTCTTGCTTCTAATAATATAAGTTGCGCTTGTTGCGATACTTTCTGTTCCATTAAAAGAAGCCGCTCAACCTCCATGCTGTCAAGTGGAGGGATGCGTGCAACGGGTGCAGAAGAGTCCCGTGATCCTGAAGGAGAAGATCTGGTCGATTGGGAAGACGTATTGGCTGGTCTTGAGATAAGTGAAGAAGGTAACTGTACCATGGTTGTCGTGGCCAGGCCGGGGCGATAAGAATCAGTTGAGCTCTGTCCTGTATGCACTTTTGAATTGTTCTGGTGATCAGAGGTATGGGAGGAAAGGCATATAGAAGACCCGTCGACCATGGTATGAGGAACGCATCTTGTGCCATCTTGCTGGCGCTGGGTCTTATGGAGCAGAAATTTGGAACTTGTGTGTTGAGTTCCGTTGCAAAGAGATCGATCGATGGGGTTCTCCATCTGCTGAATATACTGTGGGCCACTGCTGGATTGAGGGTCCATTCGTGTGGATGGAAGATGCGACTTAACCTGTCCGCTCTTGTATTTGCCACTCCTGGTAGATACGTTGCTTGCAGATGTATGCAGTGCTGCTGAGCATGTTGGAAAATGATCAACGTCTCCTTACAAAGGGGCCAGGAACCTGATCCCCCTTGTTTGTTGATGTAGAACATTGCTACTTGACTGTCCGTATATATCATGACTCTGCGGCCTTTTAGATAGTTTTGAAAGGCTTGTAGGGCATTTCGAATCGCCCTGAGTTCTAATAGGTTTATTTGTAAATTTTGTTCCGGCAGGGTCCACAGACCTTGCGTCTCGTAAACTTCGAGATGTGCCCTCCAACCTTTCCTCGATGCATCTGTAGTTAGGATTGCATTGTGGATGGGCGGGCGGAACAAAGCTCCCTTCGCCAGTGTGGAGTGAACAAGCCACCATACAATGTCCCTTCGCATGCTTGCTGTAAGAACTATTGGTTGTTTTAGTGGCTGTGTATGTTGTTTCCATTGTCTCTTTAGTCCCTATTGTAGTCGTCTCATATGAAGTTTGGTGTTGGGAACCATGAAATTGGCCGCCGCCATGTGACCCAAGACTACTAACACTTGTCTTGATGAAGGTGTCTGAGTGCTGTTCAGTTGTTGTAGTAGTTGTCGCAGTTGTAATTGTCTGTCCACAGGAAGATAAGCTCTGGTTCTCGTCGTATCTAGATATGCTCCTATTAACTGTAGTTGTTGTGTCGGTTGTAGGTGTGATTTTTGGAAATTGATCACTAACCCCAACTGTTTCAAACATTGTATGATCTGTTGCAGATGTTGTAGCAGTAGCTCTTGAGTGGGGGCTACAATGAGCCAATCGTCCAGGAAGGGGAAAATTGTTATTCCTTGTTGTCTGAGGTGTGCCACCACCACTACCATGCACTTGGTGAATACTCTGGGTGCAGCTGATAAACCAAAGGGGAGTACTTTGTATTGGTAATGTTGATGGTTGTACTGAAAACACAGGTAACGCCAAGAAGAGGGATGGACTGGAATGTGTGTATACACATCCTTCAGGTCGATGGAGCACATCCAGTCGTTGGGTTGTAAAAGAGGAAGAATCGACTTCAAGGACACCATCTTGAATTTTTCCCTGATTAGGAATTTGTTGAGTTCCCGAAGATCTAGAATGGGACGTTGTCCACCGACTTTTTGGGAATCAGGAAGTAAGGGGAGTAAAACCCCATGTTCTGTTGTTTGTTGGATAGAAGCCTGACAGCCTTCTGTTTGTGCAAACTGGAGATCTCTTGTTCGAGTAGCACTTGAGTCCTGTTGTTCTGAGTGAAGGAAAGGTGGGGTAATTCTGGTTTTCTTAGAAATTGAAGACGGTATCCCTGACATACGATGTCTAGTACCCATTGATCGGATGTTATTTGCTCCCAATATGGGAGACACGATTGGATTCTCCCCGGTGGCATTAAGGAGTGTGATGGTGGCTCTATATTCAAAAAGACTGTCACTTTAGGTGTGGAAGTTTGTTGTTGACTTTGCTGGCGCAGAGTACGTGATTTCCCTCTACGAGGTATCTGGGAGTGTTGTGTTTGAGATTGTGGTCTCTGATATGCTGGGTATGACTGGGGTCGGAAACTTTGATACGATCTGTAAGGTCTACACCCATACGACGAACGTCGAGTATAAGGGTAGTATCGCTTAGAGGTCATATAGTGCAGTTGTGATTGCAGAGACTGCACAGCTATCGCCTCTTCCTTTAATTTACCCACTGTTTCCTGTAGCTTCGTGCCAAAAAGGTTATCCCCTGTGCAGGGAAGATTGGCCAATTTTTCGTGGACATCCTCCCTTATGGAACTAGAGTGTAGCCATGCTGTTCTACGTGCTGCTATAGCCGTCGCTGATGCTCTTGACGATGTCTCCAAGCTCTCGTAGACTGATTGGAGTAGATGTCTCGTGCACTCTTCCATGTCATGGAGAGTCTGCGGAGGTTGATCTCCCGTAGTTGCAAGCATCCCTTTTGTTGCCTGGATGCATTCATACATGTATTGCACCATATAGAATTGATGATGCATGATCCTTGCGGTAAGCATTGCATTTTGATAAATCTTACGTCCCACGTCATCTAGGTATTTGTTGTCCTTGGTAGGCGGGTACGTTGCATGGGTCTTATTCTTTTTAAATCGTTGCATTGCCGATTCAACTACCACGGACTCATGAGGCAGTTGTGGAAGTGCATAAGGTGAGTCCCTCTTAATTCAGAATTTTATGTCCGATTTTCGGGAAACCGCTGGTAACGAATGAGGTGTTTCCCAAGATTTTAAAAGTAGTTGATGAAGTAAATCATGTGGAGGGAGAACAGTAGGTTCCCCCGAGACATCGAAGATCTTTAAGAGTCCCAGGGCCTCCGATCTGCGGTCAAGTTCCTTTTGAACCTGTAATTGCAGAATGTTACCTATCTTTTCTAGAAACTTGGGGTACGAGAGGTCTTCCGGAGGGGAATATGGCTCCTGTGGGAGCTCTGGTGAGTCAGATGGAAACCCCCGTTGATGACGGTGATCGGGAAGGGGAGAGAGTATCCTCCAGAATATCCGGGTGTGTAGGTGAATGAACTGGGGTCACCTCTCTCAGGGAGGATGGTGCTTCAGTTCCTGGGTCTCTCTGAGTTGGAGTGGAAGGGTCGGTGATCGAACCCTTAGGCGGTTTGCCTATGGCAAAGGAAGCTTCCAATGTTTCGTAGAAACCTGCCAATGACTGAGATAATTGCCAAAAAGCTTCTTTGGTTGCTGGAGGCATGTTAGGTTTGCCTGTATCTTGTGGTATTGGTGTATTTATTGGTGGAACTATGTCCTCAGTTCCCCTCGAGGGGCTTGTAGAGGATCTGGATGCCGGCGACGAAGTGAGGTTTATAGGCGATTGTTGTGATTTCGACTTATGGTGGGATAGTACTGATGACCTGGAGGTGGATGGGCTGACTCCCCTCTCCTTGTGTCGTGGCGTTACAGCATGACCTGCAGAATGATGCCTTCGTGTATGCTTATGTGTATGTCTAGATCTTTTAGAGGAGGTATCCGATGTCCTATGTCTCGATTCACTGGAAGTGGAATGTGACCTGGAATGGTGCTTGCGTTTATGATGTCTCCTGTGTCTCTTTAAGACCATGCATTGGTGGGTTTTGTTTGGACTTCCCAGAGAGAGAATATAATTCTGGTCTGCGTCCCGTTGGAATCATGATTCGTGTTCTGAGTTCACCGGTATGCTTTGGCTTCATCGTTATTTTAGGTGTTGACATCGTCTTGGTCTGTGTCGATGGTGTCGGCGCCATACTGCGCGCTGATGGCGTCGGTCTGTGCTCCAATGGCGTTGGCACCGTCCTATGCGCCGATGGTGTCGGCGCCATCCTGTGCTTCAACGGGTTCGGCACCGTCCTGTGCCTCGACGAGTTCGGCGCCGTCAGCTCTGCTGACGGGGTCTGCACCAACTGCTGCGCCGATGAGGTCTGCACCAACTGCTGCGCCGTTGGCTTTTGTTTTGATGGCAGAGGTCCACCATCTTGTGGCGGCTCCGAATGACGTGGCGCTGTTTTGTATGGCGACCATATTTCGATAGATAATTTTAACACAAACATAACTAAAAAAAGGCCTGTAATCGTGGAATCTATTTTGATCCGAAATTCAATATGCAATCCCATATTCAACTTGTGGCAAAATCTTCATTCTATAAAATTCGTTTACTGAGACATATAAAACCTTTTTTAGAACATAACTTTTTTTTTTTTTTAAGATAGGAAGGAAGCTAAGAAATAGAGAAAGGAGCACTAAATTTAGCTTTGCAGAAGTCTTAGTGGGGAACTAGAGTTCAGCCACTCATCTGCTGGAGTCAGAAGAATACTGAAGGATGACAGAGGGTGCACTAGCTTATATGGGAGCACCCTTCGAAGTTTTCTCTGACTCCATCTTCTGGAAGGGGGACATAACCCACTGTCTGGACTGATCAGGGTATGAACAGTGAACTCTCTTTACACTGGTTTACCACTTTCTACTCTATGGCCACTTCAACTTGCTCAAAATAAAGCAGCCTGTTTGCTTTCAGGTACTAAAACCTTTGAATATATTACTCCAATTTTATATAGTCTAAACTGTTTACCTTTTATATGGCACATCCAATATAAACTTCTGGTTATTGTTCATAGTCTCATTCATAATAAAAACTGTTGGCTCTCTTCTACTTTACATCTTTACATACCATCCCATAATTTGCGTTCTCAGAAGCAACTTCTGCTCCAGGTACCATCCCCCAGGTCATCTAGACTATCCATTACTCGTGAACGTGCACAGGTCCCATTACTTGGAACAACCATAGCCTAGCCATAAGCCTAGGTGTAAACATTTATTTATTTATTTATAGATTTTTATATACCGTCGTTCATCCAAGGATATCGCGGCGGTTTACAGGAAACAAAAACAATACGACAGAGCGTAGTACATAGAACAAGGTACTATGTACTACGTATTACTATGTATTACTACCTTGTTCTATGTTCTATGTAAACATAAATTCAGACCTTTCTTTAAAACAACACATCTCCTCACTCACAAAAAAATCGTTTTTCAAACTACGTCTGTTAAAACACCTTCGACCTTTACTTTTCTACCGAGATTACAGAACCATTCTTCAATCTTTAATTTTCTCCGGTTTAGATTATTGTAATGCTCTTTTCTTAGGAATGCCAGACTCTTCATTATACCCACTTCAACTGATCCAAAATGCTGCAGCCCGGATACTAACCAGAACTTCTCTACGCCACCATATCACCCCTATTCTACAATCGTTACATTGGTTACCCATAAAGTTCAGAATAAAATACAAAATTCTCTCCATTATTCATAGCTTAATTCATAATCACACATCCACCTGGCTCTGCTCACTATTACGCATTTATAAACCAACACGACATCTAAGATCACTTAACCAAAATCTACTAGATATCCCCTCTCTTAAACAAGCTAGATTAGACCTCACCAGAAAGAGAGCCTTTTCAATAGCCGGTCCAATACTCTGGAATTCTCTACCAAATCATCTCCGCTCAATATCCAATCCTTCTCATTTCAAAAAATCTCTCAAAACCTACCTTTTTCAACTTGCATTTAACACCTCATCTAATTAAATTTGTTTACCAATATCTAACTTACATTCACAAACTCAATTACACTTACCATAACTTCCATCTATGCTATTTATAACTACAAACATACTTATTCACTTCAAAAAAAAACAAAACTTTTTCATCTCATACGTCTCCAATTAACATATCCCCTTTCTTCCCTTATATTACCATACAACTTCTACACTGCACTTTTCCCTACCCCACCTTTTTTTTTTTTTCCTTTTCCCCCAAAACAATAAGCCCATGGCACCAAACTTTTTATTTTATTAAAGTCTTAACGCTAGCACTCTGTCTAGCCATTGACTATTTTATGTAAAAATTTAAAAATTCTATTTTATTTTGATTATTTTATCTTTGTTTTACTTCTGTGAACAGTTTTTGACAAAAACTACTTTTAAAAAAACGGTATATAAATGCTTTTTAAATAAATAAATAAATAAATAAATAAATAAATAAATAAACCTTCCACCATATGTCAGACTTATCTCTAATCCCAAAGAATTTTAAAAAGCACTCAAATATCATTTATTTAAATTAGCATTTACAGATATTAATGAATCTTAATTTATCTATGTTCTGGTTTTTATGTCTATTTTATGTTTTATTACTTATAAACCACCCTGAATTTATAGTTTTGTTTATTTTATGTTGTATTAGTTATTAATGTGTTTTGTAAACCACCCCAAACTTTGGAGGGTGTGGTATATAAGGAATTTTAAATAAATAAACAAATACATTTTAAATAAATACATTTCTTCTGGACACAGTAACCTGGAATACTTTGCCGCTTTACCCTGTGCACCATTTTCCTATCTGAAAAAGATGATGATAGGCCTTCAGCAAAGCTTCGCCAGTGCTAACCGTATGACAGTGAGCTAAATGCATCCATCATGACCAAATTTTCCTTAGTAAAAGGAATCAGGGATTACCTGAGCATACGGCTCCAGCGTCTTCCGAATGATCGCAATCACTCTTCATCCAGCCACTGTTGATGCAGTTCCACAAGAAGGTCTCGCTTCCTTCACAGAAGAGATCATCCAGGAGAATGTCTCCTTCCCCGCTACCAAAGTATGCATTTGCTGGAGAGGAAACAGCTGTTCCACAGCCCAGCTGTCTGCAAACAACACCTGCATCTATGGGATCCCAGAAATCATCGCACACCGTTCCCCAGGTGCCTTCGAAGAAAATCTCCACACGACCTTGGCATCTGCTCTGTCCGTTGACAAGCCGAAGCTGAAGCTCAAATTCTAAGTAGAGAGGAAAGACGTTCAGTGTAGCTCACCAGCATCTCTTTACCGGTCAGGCAGGAGAGGCCTAGGCAATAAACCTCAAGCTAGAAAAAATGTAGCCTTACCTCTCAAAAAGTAGAACGTGCAATGCAAGGGAATAATTTTCAAAGGCACATATGCATATAAAACATGGTTTAATGCAGATAATTAGGATTTTTGAAAATTACTCCAGGGTCATACACATGAAAGCACACATGGAAACAATTTCACAAATGCATTTATGCGAAAACGCATTCCCAAAGATGGAACTGAGGTGGGAAAACATTTACTTGTGCACTTTCAATTTTCAAAAGTATGCATGTAACATCCATGTGGACATTGACACCTCCTCCCTAGAAGGAATAAATGTACATGTCTCTGCTATGCACAGGCCTGCTAACGTTCAAAACAGACTTACACAAGGACGTCCCCATGTACAAAGCGGCCCTCCATGAGCTGTTATAAAATCAGGCTCTAAAGTGCCACATAATGAGTAATGAAATAAATTTAGCATGGCAGTGGTAATAAGTTCCTATGATAGCATGGTAACGATCATCATGCTCAGAAACCCCATAATGCATTGGTTAAAAAGCATGGGTGAGTTACTGAGGGGAAGAGCTGGATCGCACTAAACAGCATGCCGAGTTTTCTTTTTCTCTTGGCTCCTCCTGCTTACTTCCAAAGGCGCATAGGTAAGCTGGGTACATGTGATTTGTCAGTGCTGAGGGAAGAAGCGGGAGAACTGCTACACTCCAAGAAAGGAGGTCAAAGGACTGAAAACAATGGACATAAGTATGCATTTAGAACCATCTATGTTATGTATCAAAGTGCAGTATCGGAGGATGTCAGTGGGGATAGAAGAGAACAGGGCAACTTAGGGAGCGGTCTGACTCCCCTGACTTGGAAGGGCACCGCCTGACCATTCTCTTATGATGGGGTGACTAATTCCAGTGCTTAAGAACCACAGGATGTCCATAATGAATATGGAGAAATGTAATCTTACCTGGTAATTTTGTTTTCCTTTAATTCTGCTCCACCAGTCCAGAATGATTGAGGTGTGTCCCTCTTCCAGCTGACGGAGGCAGAGCATATGATTTTTTCTGTGACATCATCACTACTTACTTATGGTGCTGTTAGGATCATGGACCCTTGGGCCGGCTGAGACGACAGGTGTAATGCTGTGGGAAACCCACAGTAGGCGTCGCCGCCGGGAGGTGGCGCTGCTGAGAGACTCCAGAGAAGACTTCACCACTGGAAGTCCAAGGTCCCCCCAGGAGGAGCCCGTAGGGACCCAGACCTCTTGGACATAGGTGAGACCCTATGTGACCAAGGATCCAGGAGCGGCCGAAGAGATGGTCGATGAGGACAGTAGGGCCCAGGAGGCTGGAAGAGTCTTGACCCTTGGAAGCCCGCGGCTCCCCCGGGAGGAGCCCGAGCCGCTGGGATTTAGTGGAATCCCCTGGGCCAGCAAGAACCAGATCCTGAAGAGACGGAGGGAACAGAAGTCGGAGTCCAGGAATGAAGCAGGGTCAGAAGCCAGAAGTCAGAGGTCCGAAGTCAAGCCAGGGGCGGAAGCTGGAAACAGAGTTGTGGACGGAGCCAGGTCAGAAGCCAGAAGTCCAAACCAAAACCAAGAGTGGAAGCGCAGACGAAGTCAATGGACGAAGCCGGGTCGGAAGCCAGAAGTAGAAGAGACGATCCAAGATCCAACGCAGCAACTAGCAACTCAGGGGACTGAGTGAACCTCGTTGCAAGGCACTGGCTGGCTGTGGCTGCCGGGTTTAAATAACCCGGCAGCGTCTGACATCAGCAGGGGGCTGTTCTCCTATTTCTCGCGCTGGCCCCTTTAAATCAGAAGCCCCAGTGCGCGTGCGCCTAGGGGGCGGGGCCAGCCGTGGATCGTCAGCGGCGTCTCCCTCGCGGGGAGAAGGCTGCGGTAGGCCGCGTTTCAGGCCTGGGGTGCCGAGGAGGAGCTCCGAGGGAAAAATAACCCTTGCTGTAGTTACATGATGTTAGGTTCCATATTAGGAGTTACCACTCAGGAAAGAGATCTAGGCGTCATAGTGGATAATACATTGAAATCTTCGGCTCAGTGTGCTGTGGCGATCAAAATAGGAGAATATTAGAAATTAAAAGGAATGGTAAATAAAATGGAGGATGTCATAAAGCCTCTGTATCGCTCCATGGTGAGACCGCACTTTGAATACTGTGCAATTCCGGTCACCGCATCTCAAAAAGGATATTGCTGCACTGGAGAAGGTACAGAGAAGGGCAACCAAAATGATAAGGGGCATAGAACGGCTGCCCTATGAGGAAAGGCTAAAGAAGTTAGGGCTGTTCAGTTTGGAGAAGAGACAATGAGGGGGGATATGATAGAGGTCCACAAAATTATGAAAGGACTTGAACAAGCTAATGTAAATCAGTTATTTACTCTCTCAGATGGGGCACGCCATGAAATTAGCAAGTAGCTCATTTAAAACAAATCTAAGAAAATTATTTTTCACTCAGCGCCTAGTTAAGCTCTGGAATTCATTGCCAGAGGATGTGGTTGTTGTGTTCCACGGTCGTGGCACCCCACGACCGCGGCCCCCTACCTTAGCTGCTGAGTTCCCACGCTGCGGGAGCCCCGGGGGAGGGCTCCGATCCTGGCCGTCGCCCCCGCATGGCCTCCCGAGCTGCCCGCTGCAGGGGGAGCCGTCCTGCTCCCCCTTGCGGCGTCCAGCGGCATCTCTCCTCCACGGGACAAAATCAAAGATGGCCACCGCCATCTTTAGGCGCAAGGCCGCGCCTCCTTATTAGCCTTAAAGGGACATAACCAGGGTCAGCTGTTCCCCATGAGCTGGAGCAGAGGAAGTATAAAGGGAGACTTCCTCTGCTCATTCCTCAACTTGGCAACGTCTTCGATTGCTGTGTAGTCTGCTTGCTTTGGTGAGTTCCTTGAGCTTGGCTTCTGGTTCCTGCTTCGTCTTGGTGTTCCTGGTTCCTGACTTCGGATTGGCTTCGGTGATTCTCTGGTTCCTGATTTCGGATTGGCTTACGGTGATTCTCTGGTTCCTGACTTCGGATTGGCTACGGTGATTCTCTGGTTCCTGACTTCGGATTGGCAAGCGGTGATCCTCTGGTGCAAGACCTCGGACTGGTGAGCGATGACCCTCTGGCACTCCACCCAGGACTCCTTCAAGACTCCATCTCCAAGGGCCCACCTAAGTCCCAGCAGCCTGGGTCCCTACGGGCTCCTCCTGGGGGGACCGCGGGCTTCCAGGGTGAAGCTCCAGTTGGCCTTTGCACCGTTACCCTGACCTCCCTAGGTCTACCTAAGTCCCAGCGGTCGGGTCCATACGGGCTCCTCCCCGGGGGACCGCAGACCACCAGTGGTGAAGACACAGCGCTTTATCTCGTCTCTTCATCGTCTCCGTGTTCGCCTCAGTCTCCAGTGCCAAGGGTCAGCTGGTCCTGCCTCCTGTTCTGCCTCGCCGCCCGACGAGAGAGCCTACGGACCCTCCGAAAGGTATACCATCCTCTCATCGGCCAAGGGTCCACAAGCCTGAACATAACAGTGGTTACAGCAGTTAGTGTAACTGGGTTTAAAAAAGGTTTGGATAAGTTCCTAGAGAAAAATCGATAAACTGCTATGATGGTAATTAATAAGCAATAGTAGCTTGTGATTTATCTAATGTTTGGGTACTGCCAGGCACTTGTGCCTTGAATTGGCCACTGTTGGAAACAGGATAGTGGGCTTGATGGACCCTTGGTCTGACCCAGTATGGCATATCTTATGTTTTTATGTTTTATACATCTGAGGCCTTTTTCAAATTTTCTAACTTAGATTTGAGAGTTAATAATGCAGAGTCTTTACTTTTGTCTCTTTCAACCACCATTAATTATTTGCAATCAAATGCTTCTGCAATGATTAAGGACAGTTTGAACTTGAACCTTCATCAGGAATTGGCTGAAAATAGAATGAGATTTAAAAGTCTCCATTTCCTGAATTTTCCTCATCCATGGTTTCTATCTGGAAGTGAATTCCTCAAAAAACATGATAGAAGCTTTGCATTTTTCTCAGCAGAAAACCTTTTTGATTTCTATCTCTGATAATATTCCTAAAGTTAGAAAGTTAGTAACTGTTGAGGAAGGGTCTTGGATGTACTTGCATCATTTGATAGTTCCGATGTGTCTCACTTTCTTTACACATCTCAGGCAATATTTGTTGCGGCCCCGACCACCTCCCCCACGACCGGGGTCGGGGCCTCTTACCTCCGCTCCGGGCCGCGGGAAGAAACGCCAGGGTCCCGGCTCGGTAGGCCGCACAGCCGCGGCGTCTCCACGTGGGAGACGCCGCTGAGTCCCTCGCTGACTCCGCCCACAGCGTGTGCTATGCGCACGCGGGAGAACGGGGCATTTAAAGGTCCAGCACCCGGAAGTGCTGGACAGCCCCCGTGATGACGTCAGACGCCGGCAGAGTATATAGGCCGGCGTCTGACTCCAGTACTTCGCCTTGCAACGAGGTTCCTCTTCTGAGACTTTAGTTGCCTTCCTGTTCCCGTCTGCTGCTGATTCCTGGTTCCTGACTCCGGTTTGCTCCTGACGCTCCTGCTCGCTGCCTGCCTTGACCTCGGACCCGCTCCAGTCTTCTTCCGCTTCATCCACTCTTCTGCTGATTCCTGGTTCCTGACTCCGGCCTGCTCCTGACACTCCTTGCTTCCGCCTGCCTTGACTTCGGACCGGCCCTTGCTTCTCCCATTCCAGCCTTGTAAGTCCCAGCGGTCCCGATCCCTACGGGCCCCTCCTGGGGGGATCCAGGGTCTCCTGGGTGAAGACACCACCAGGCCATCAGACTTTCCGCCTCCCAGCCTACCCAAAGGATATCTCCTTTCTCCAGGCCGGCCCAAGGGTCCACTGCTCCTCCCGGACATAACAATATTACCTCTTGTGCTACATTTCTTGTATCCTTTGTTCAGGATTTTGACCGCAATTTGGAATTTCATCAGTATTTCAAGTGTAAAATTGATTTGTTTTGTGTTCAGAAGGTAATAGTTTTTCCTGACATCTGCAGGGTAACTCAGGAGAGAAGGAAGCAATTTCTTTCTTTAAAACTTGTTCTTGCCTTGGGTTTCTCCTCCTCCTCTCATGCAGTATGAAGAACCGGCTTTGAAAAAAGGGGCGGGCTGTGGGTGGGCCTGGACAGCACCATTAGGCGCTGTCCTGCTGAAGCGCATGGCGGGATCAGACCAGCACGTACAACCTGCTACTGATCCAGAGAGCAGGTAAGGTAAAAAAAAAAAAAAATGAGGTTAGTTAGGGGGGTTTTAGGTGTCGGGGCAGATAAGGGAAAAGGGAGGAAGGTTAGCTAAGGGGTCTAGGAAGTTCCCTCCCAGTCCGCTCGTTTATAGGAGTGGACTGGGAAGGAACTGGGGAAAGGCCCTATCACGTTGGGATTTTATAACATGTGCGTGTATGTTATAAAATTGGTGCGTCCATGTGCGCATGCCGGGAACCGCGTGCACATGGACACCCGCGCGCAGGTTTTAAAATTGACCTTCCTTCAAGCAGACAAGTCACCAAGGAAGTCTCATGCTCCAAAAGAATTCTCTCTCTTCAGCTTACTGCTGCTCTCCTATAAGTGTTTAGTTTGTTTTTGTCTTTATAAGGAGAGAGGTGTGGGGAGGTAAAGAAGGGAAGACATAAGATTTCTGAAAGGATCTTCTTTTTCTTTCTTTGTCCCTTCCAGCCTCTTATGTGACTGGGAGCTAACACACTATGGTTTGCAATCAAGCCCGCTGGGAGGAATTCAAACAAAGTTGTAAAATGAAATTGCCAGAAATCAAAAGTCAAAGCAAGGCAAACCCAAGATCCTGCTGCAGCACCAGTATCTCCTATCATCTGCTGGAGGCTGATAACGCCGGCTCCAAGTAACGGAGATGTCACAGAGCTCTGCTCCGGCTGCTGGAAGGAGAGATAATCCACTTATCTGGTCCGGTGTAGCAGGATGGAATAGGAAGGGGCTTAGATGGGTATTAAAAGCAAGTAGATTGACCCCATCTATGAGACGAAAAAGTTAGGGGATGTACAGGTTAGTACGAGTTTGGGGAGATTATTTTTGTATGAGCTTCTGCTCTCAGTAGGGGAAATACACTTTCAGCATATCGCTTGCAGTGTTTCTACAGGAGCTGGTGAGTGCTACTCCTGAAGCCACTCACGCTTACAGTGCTGCACCTGCTGGTGATCAGATGCAGCCCTCGCAGGAGCAAGGCAGACACAGAATAGCAGAATCATACACACAAGGCCAACCCAGCCATCAACCCCCAACACTGGAGACACAGGCACAAGCCTGGCGGCCAATTCGCAGAGACATTTTAACGGACATGCAATTATTTTATAAGCTTTCAAGGGCAAGTTATTTTTTGGTAATATTTATTTTTACTGATTTCTGTTCCAGCATAGAAGGTATCCTGCGCTGGTAATCTAAGCTTTAGCCCAGGTGTCTCCAGACTGAGGGGCCCATGCAGTGAAAAAGATTTAGCATGCATGCTCAGCTTTACTGTACAGGCCCCAGCATGTCTGGAAGAGCCCTCTGCCTGTGGTGTTTGATGCAAGCACTAATTTTGCACACGATTTAAGGAGAATGCAGGTGCATGTCTCAGGATAACACTTAGCATGTCACAAGCATTGTGATAGTACACTGAGAACTGCAACATGGATACAATTACTGCTAGAGAATATAGGAAGCCAAAATATAAAACTCAAAACTTACCTGGTTCCTCAGAATATTCAGAAACTGTTAGGATACAAAAATATATCTCAGTAGTTGAAATCAAGGTGATGGAGAAGTTGCATACTCAGAGTTATCCAGATTAGCACTGTTCTCCAGATAAGTTTATCCAGCTAAGTAGGACTTTTTCCAGGTATATTCAATGGAGTGCCTAACTGGCATTGCTTTCCTGAATCTCTATGACAATTTATTCAGCTAACTTTAGCCAGATAACGTGTCCATTTACTAGCTTGCTGACTATGAACCTCTTGCTACACTGGGCCCCCTCAGCTGGTTTCATAGATGCTCAATGTTTGCAACTTTTTTCTAGAGCAGGGCTGAGATCATGAGATGTCATGCTGTATTATGAAGGAGTAAGTTTTTAACAGAAAAAAATTGTTTTTTTAATCAAATCTTACGTTACAAGTATTAATAAAAAGTAAAAAATGTATCAGTGTCCAACAATAAACTATGCAAGTTCGGAGCTCACCATAGTGAGCTAGAAATTGAGCTTTCAGAATAGAAGGGAGACAAACCTGAACAGGTAGCACCAGCTTCTTTGCCATAATCACAAATGCGTGAGAATGACACGTTGTAAGGACACTCCCATAGAGAAGACTCGTTCCCAGTACAGTGCACATCATCCAGAGTTATCCTTCCATTTCCCACATCAAAAACGGCAGTAGAAGATAGGGCCTTCTCGTAGCCCAGCTGTTTGCAAACAACAGTTGCATCATTCAGGTCCCAGCCGTGGTTACAAATCGTTCCCCAAACTCCATCATAGAAGACTTCAACACGACCCTGATATTTCCTGAACCCATCAGCCAGCCGGACCATTGGGTGAAATTCTAGAGACAAGAAGAGTGCAGTATCTTAGAGAGGATACATCTTCATCATCAGCCCACAGCCATCATCAGAGGCTCCTACTTGAGGCGGAAAATCAATGCAGGATGCAAATAGCTCTATTACATTAGGGGTAGATGACTTAGCTGTGCAAAAGCCGCAAACAGATGTGCTTTTGGCAGAATGAAATGTGCCAATTAACCATGCTGTTGATCAAAATGTGTGCAAAGAGATAAGTCTGGCCAGATTAGGGAGGCCTTGCTGTCCTTTCCATCATCATTTCCTTTGCTTCTTGGATACCTTTTCTGGAGTGAATTTTCAAAGGAGTTATGCGCATAAAACAGCGATAGACAGTACGCTCGTTAGTAGCTTGTACTTGGGTACATGCGTATTTTTGGTTCCACGTGCCATGTACCTGAGTTAAAAGGTCGTGGTCTAGGAGCGTTCCTGGGCAGGACCAAGAGTAGGTGCGTAATATGTTATTTTATAAGAAAGTTACGTGAATACTTTAGGCAACTTCTTTGCTCAGTTTTACATCTGCTAATTATCTTGTGCAATTGATATCAGACTCATCTGTTGTATGATATTGAATAGGTGGGTGGTCTGGGTGAAGAACGAGGAGGGTCTCGATGACCTGGGTGAACTGGTGGAGGTATCAGCAGACAGGCAATTTCAATTATGTATGCATATTTTAAAATATTTTGACTTCCCTGTATAAATCAGGGTTTTATGCAAGAAAGTTCTCATTTTTTTGCACGTAAAATATGCATGCATATGTTTATAAAACAGGTAGGAAAAGTGCTAGCTTTCTTTTCATTGCAGGTATTCACGCACTAACCAAAAATACATGCACATGTTGGAGGGATAGACATATGTGTTTTATAATCTGTGTTTACCTGAAACATGCAGATTATAAAATATTGTACTAGATCAGCCAAATACATGCATATATAGGGCCACATGGAGTTGTTTGAAAGCTATTCTCCCTGGGGTAGATTTTCAAACTGCATTCAGTACTATTTAGCTGGATAAGCGGGACTTATGCAGCTTATTAGCAGCTGTGAATATGCGCCTATGCTCAGGGGCCACTGCTTAACCATATAAGTCCCTTATACGGCTAAAAGTTACACGCATAAGAAATGTGCATGTACTGGGCGGATTGGGGCACAGCAAGATAGCCGGATAAGTTTACGTCCAAGTTTAGATGCCCCATTGAGCAGGTCTAAACTTAGCCAGATAGACTAAGAGGGTAACTTTAGAGCAGTGGGATACGAACCAGGAGACCAGCGTTCAAGTCCCGCTGTCGCTCCTTTTGACCTTGGGCAAGTCACTTTACCCTCCATTGCCTCAGGTACAAACTTAGATTGTGAGCCCTCTGGGGATAGGGAAATACCTACAGTACCTGAATATAAACCGATGTGATACGTCAGATTGAATGTCGGTATATAAAAATAATAAAAAATAAATAAATAAATAAAATAACTATGTGTGGAGGCATATAGGCACATATTTATTTTATTTATTTATTTTTAATTTTTTTATAAAGAAGTTCTTGTAGGGATTACAAATCAATCCAGTTTACATAAAACGATAAACTGCCCAACAGAGAGAGTGGCTTTACATAGAACCGTAGAACAGATGGAACAATATAACTGGATGTCTAATTAACATAATGATAAATAAATATTATATATACAGTTTAACTATTTAACGTAGAAATATTGACATATTAACGCTGCAAAATAGATACAATAAAATATGATGAATTTATGGACTCAAAGATTGTTGTCCAGTTGCAGAGTCATGAAAGTAGGACTTGGTACGGTGTCCATAATTTGGGGATACCTCATATTTAGGAAGTTATATGGTTCCTAAATATATATGGTTGAGCACAGATCTGCTATAGTATTTTATAACCCATGCGTATCATTTTTTTATTTTACTGCTCTAACTACTAGGCTATTATAAAATACACAATCTTTACTCTGGATCAGTGTTTCTCAACCTTTTTCCCATCGTGACACACCGGACAGGCCACGCTCACATGTGTGACCCACTGCTCATCACAATTCACGGCGGAAATAAAAAGTAAAGGTCCGGTAATTATTTTTATTGTTTAAAATGACACAAGGAAAAGATACATATTCTGTCTGAACAGAAACTGCATAAATAGTAAACACCCCACACCAAAACAGCATCAATTTCCAGCACTTAACAGTAACCACCTTACCTAAGAAAAGGCAACATTGAAAATATTACACCAGGCCTTAAGACACCAATACATCTCCTATTAGGAAAACGGACCAAGCCAGGCTGCTATAGAGTCCTACACAGAAACTACACCCCTGCAGAAAACCTCACCTGAATCACATGTGCTGACCCTCACCTAACAAAGAATAGAGACCATAAAGCATAACTAGAAACATGTAGACAAAAACTGAACTGGAAACCGCAACAAGTCAGAGTCTCTGTATGCAGTGCAACAAAGGAAAAAGAGAAACTTCACCAATCCTCAAAACAAATCAAGAAATATAAAATCAGCAGTGGTAAAACCATACTAACAAAAACAACAGATTTCAAAATAGCTGATGAATGGAATATCCAATAATTAAAAACTTATATAAAAAATTTCTAGATACCAATAAAAGACCCAATAATGAAAAATAAGGATAAAAACTGCTTTGTTCTGCATACCTGGGAACTTTTGATATCCAGGTGCCCTGAGATTGTTTTGAATTCGCAGGAGGGATGGTTTGCTTGCAACTTTCTCCTCTCTCTGTCACACACAAGTTCTCTCTCTCTCACAATGACTCTCAATCACGCACATATACACATGCTCTTGTTCTCTCACTTATATTTATTTATTTATTTATTTATTTTTGGTTTTTATATACTGGAAGTTCCTGTATACAATACATATCACTCCGGTTCACAAATAACAGAGATAACTGTCGCCGGGGAGGCGGTTTACATGGAACATATTGAATAAAATGAACAGATAATCTATAATAAAGTTCAATCTAATTTGAAACAACTGAAATCAACTTAGAAAATAACTTGGAACATATAACTGGCGCAAGATGAACATTACTTTATTGCTGTAAGACAAGGCTGGATGTTTGTTCTTCTTGCTTTTAGCTCTCTGGGAAAGCTTGAATATATAATATATATATAAGCTTATATAGGCTCTTAATCACACATTTACACACATGCTGTCTTTTCACACATATACACACAGGCTTTCATTCACTTACATAGGCTCTCATTCACACACATACTCTCTCTTTCTCTCACTTATACACAGAATCAAATACTCACATGTTCTCTCATCTATACTGGCTCTCAATCACACACAGACACACATCCTCTCTCCCTTACTTAATCATACATACACATGATCTCTCACACACATACAGGTTCTCTATCATACATTCATGCTATCTCTCTCACACACAAAGGATCTTAATATCACACACACTCTCTCTTTCACACAAACAGGTTTTCAATCACACACGTACACATTGTTGAGATTACTTACCTGATAATCTCCTTTTCCTTAGTGTATGCAGATGGACTCAGAACAAGTGGGTATAGTGTGCTCGTGCTAGCAGTTGGAGACGGATCTGACGTCAGCACGGGTACATATACCCCCACAGGAAGTGAAGCAACTCAGTAATCTTCCTTGCAAAAGCTGTTATGGATATATGTGTACTGACGATCAATGAATTAGTGAAACAGGATTCCCCTGACCGATTGAAAGTAGCTGGAGACCGCCAGCGTTCCCAACCGGAAGGCGTCGACACCTGGTAGAGTGGACGCTCTCGTGTAAGAAATGACATGGCTTACCTTGAATTGGTGAAAACCCATGTATACTGGCAGCCGGGCGGGATGCTGAGTCCATCTGCATACACTAAGGAAAAGGAGATTATCAGGTAAGTAATCTCAACATTTCCTAGCGTGTAGCAGATGGACTCAGAACAAGTGGGATGTACAAAAGCTACTCCCGAACTGGGCGGGAGGCTGCCCGAGGTCCGTTTAGGATTGCCCTCGCAAATGCTGTGTCCTCCCTGGCCTGAACGTCCAGACGGTAGACTCTGGAGAAGGTATGGAGGGAGGACCACGTCACCGCTTTATATATCTCTGCAGGCGACAGCATCCACGTTTCTGCCCAAGAGGCCGCTTGCGCTCTGGTGGAATGAGCCTTGACCTGTAGAGGCGGTGGCTTTCCTGCCTCTACGTAGGCCGCCTTGATAACTTCTTTGATCCAGCGGGCGATGGTTGGCCGTGAGGCCGCTTCCCCTTGCTTCTTCCCGCTGTGAAGGACGAACAGATGGTCCGTCTTTCGTACTGCTTCTGACATTTCCAAGTATCTGGCCAGCATTCTGCCGATGTCGAGATGATGCAGTATTCGACCTTCTTCTGACTTCTTCAAGCCTTCTGTGGTTGGCAAGGATATGGTTTGGTTGAGGTGAAATTGTGAGACTACTTTGGGTAAGAAGGAAGGAACCGTGCGAAGATGGATAGCCTCTGGAGTGATTCTGAGAAATGGATCACGGCAGGACAGTACTTGTAGCTCTGAGATGCGGCGTGCTGAACACACAGCCAGCAAGAACACCATCTTCAAGGTTAATAAACAGAGAGACAGGCCTCGGAGGGGCCTGAAGGCAGGTCCCGCTAGAAATTCCAACACTAGGTTGAGGTTCCACAAGGGCACTGGCCACTTCAGTGGCGGGCGAATGTGTTTGACTCCTTTCAGGAAACGTGAGACGTCTGGGTGTTTGGCAACGGTGTCGCCGTCACTCCTGGGACTGTAGCAAGACAGCGCTGCTACCTGAACCTTGATGGAGCTGAGGGACAGACCCTTCTGAAGTCCATCTTGTAGGAAGTCCAAAATGATAGGAATCTTAGCGGCATGTGAATTGGTGCTGTGAGAGTCGCACCAGGATTCAAAAACTCTCCAGATCCTGATATATGTCAGTGATGTAGAGAACTTGCGTGCTCGGAGGAGTGTATCTATTACCGGCTCCGAGTATCCTCTTTTCTTCAGTCTAGCCCTCTCAATGGCCAGACCGTAAGAGAGAATTGAGCTGGATCCTCGTGGAGGATGGGACCTTGCCGCAGCAGGTTTCTGTATGGAGGCAGAGGTAGAGGATTCCCTGCCAGTAGTCTTCTCATGTCTGCGTACCAGGGTCTTCTTGGCCAATCCGGGGCCACTAGAAGAACTAGGCCTCTGTGTTGCTGAATCTTGTGTATAGTGGCGTCCAGCAGGGGCCACAGAGGAAAGGCATATAGCAGGATTCCCTGAGGCCATGGCTGTACCAGGGCATCGATCCCCTGGGATAG
The DNA here is from genome assembly GCF_901001135.1 of Rhinatrema bivittatum. NCBI lineage: Eukaryota > Metazoa > Chordata > Amphibia > Gymnophiona > Rhinatrematidae > Rhinatrema > Rhinatrema bivittatum. The sequence goes on from NC_042621.1 coordinate 309,604,590, forward strand.
CGGATCCCGCCTGCGGCTGAAATATCTGGGTACTTGAGCGTTGGACTTGTCTGCTAATAGGTCCATGCCCGGCGTCCCCCACTGATCCACAATCATCTGGAAAGCTGTGGGCGACAGCCGCCATTCCCCTGGATTTAGGCTTTCTCTGCTGAGGAAGTCTGCCGTGGTGTTGTCCTTCCTGGCGATGTGAACGGTGGAGATGTCCTGGAGATTCGCTTCAGCCCACGTCATCAGGGGGGCTATTTCTAGGGATACCTGTTGGCTTCTGGTTCCGCCCTGTTGGTTGATGTATGCCACCATGGTGGCGTTGTCTGACATCACTCTGACCGCTCTGTTGCGAAGTCTGTGGGCAAATCGCAGGCACGCTAGCCTGACTGCCCGTGCCTCTAGTCGGTTGATGTTCCACCTTGACTCTTCTCTGTTCCACCGCCCTTGGGCGGTGAGTCCTTCGCAGTGTGCTCCCCATCCGTTCAGGCTGGCATCTGTAGTGAGCAGGGTCCAGGTTGGGGTCTTGACCCCCGGCTCATGTGGCCGGGCTGCAACCACCACCGTAGCTGATTCCGCACTCTGGCTGGTAGAGGTAGGTGTACGGTGTAGTTCTGCGATCGTGGGCTCCACCGGGATAGGAGGGCACGTTGTAATGGTCTCATATGAGCCCGCGCCCATGGTATCACCTCCAGAGTGGATGCCATGAGGCCGAGGTCCTGTAGGTAATCCCGAGCTGAGGGCCGGCTGGCCCTCAGCTCAGTACCGGTTTACAATAGAACAGAGGGGGAACCAATTAACATCTAGGTAGAAAGTAAAGTTACATTAAACAGGGAGCGTAAAACATGGGAGATGGAAGACAAGACAGATTTTAAACTATAACAACTGGAGAGTGATAAATATAATCAACAAAAACAATATGTTAGTGATACATAAACAGAGATTTATCCTAGGCGATTATTAACATGGTATTAACCTTGTCTTCCTGGGTGTCGAATTGAACCCCTAGGTATTCCAGTGACTGGGACGGCTGTAGGGAACTCTTGTTTATGTTGACTACTCATCCTAGGCTTTCCAGAAGAGCTATAACTCTGTTGGTTGCCCGGTGGCTCTCCTCCGGTGACTTTGCCCTGGATCAGCCAATCGTCCAGGTAGGTTTTCTAGGAATTTAGTTGTTTAGAATTTGGAAACACGCTCAGCGAGCGTGAGGTAGCTCCAAACTGCTTTGGAGATGGAAATTACTGAAGAGCTTCACTTCCTGTGGGGGTATATGTACCCGTGCTGACGTCAGATCCGTCTCCAACTGCTAGCACGAGCACACTATACCCACTTGTTTTGAGTCCATCTGCTACACGCTAGGAAATGAACTCTGAAGAAAATGAAAAGGAAGAGTCTGAGGCCCATTCGGGGCTCTCCTCACCAACAGCAGCTGTATTTTTAACTAAATCGCCTCCCTTAGAGGCCATATGCTGCGGTGAAAGAAGAGGAGGGGAAACCCCTCCCCCCACCGCTGCTAGCATTGCAGCGTAGAAAGAGGTCAAAATTGTATCTGTTCCTGCGCTGAGCGGGAACGGATCTGAAGAAATGAGTCACAGATGTCCCGGCCATGCTGGCTCCCGGCGTGACCAGAATCACCGCTGCCGCCGGCTCCTGAAGAGTCCTTCCCCCGGGGAGGCAGTAGGAACATAGGCCGTCTCAGGAAATGTACGCGCAGCAGGCCGCAGCATGCGGCATCGAAGAAACTGGCTGAGGAGAAAAAAAAAAGTTCCAACACACCGCGGCTGTCCCTTTTTAGCAGGAATGGAGGAAACAGGAGAACAGCGACTGCAGGAAGCAGCGACGGGAGAGGCCGGGTCGGCCGGCTCAATAAAGAAAAAAAATTTTTTTTTTTTTTAATACGACCAGAGATGGTGTGCACAGTCCGTGGGGTGAGTGAGCTGGGCTCCTCTGTATCACCCCAAGCGCTGCAGTCAGCTGGGCAGAAGGGTTCTCAACCCTTAACCGCAGGAGCCTCTACTACCAGGGGGAATGGTCCCCTCAGGACCTGCCGACCCCCTGGGAGGCTAAAAATTCCTCCTTCAAATTCCTGTTTCTTTTTTTTTTTTAAACTATCTTCACTGGAAAACTAATCTTCCTTTTTTCTTTTTTTTAAATTAACTACAGACTATAGGCTTTGCACCTCCACCATCTGCTGGAGACAGAGAAATACTGACGGACTGTAGGTGGCACCTCAGGGTATAGGGCAGAGTCAGTCAAAACTTCTGTCTCCATCTGCTGGTGAGGAGGCAAAACCCAGGAGTCTGGACTGATCCGGGTACATATAGGGAACATATAAATAGCACTGCCAGACAAGCAGAAAAAGTTTAGATGCAAAGCAACTTTGGGTTTTTTTCAGCCCTGCCAACTATGTAATTATAGTGAGAAAAATGTTCCGATTAGAGCAAAAAAGGTAAACAGAATATGAAATCCAAAAACCAATTTATTAAGAATCATTGCACAACAGGGGAGGAGGGAGGATGCGCCAGAGGCGCTACAAGACTGCCCTGTCTCTCCTGTTTCACCGTCATCAGAGCTAGTGAGCGAGGGGATACAGGTGGGGCAGGGAGGGAGTGAACTTGGGGTTGGGCAGGGGGGGTAACTTGTGCCATTCACTGCCACCAATGTTATTCTTCTGTGGCGGGTGACCTGGGACCCAAACTTATATGTAAATATTTATTTAAGTAATTATTAACACATGCATGACACAAAACTAAAAATACCTCATAAAACCCATCAAAAAATGGAAAAAAGAAAAAAAAGACTCAAATCACATACTTAATATTCAGTAAAATTGTATCACTGTGAGTGCATTCTGCATGGAGCAAGCCTTGCTGACAGGTTTCATGAGTGCTCTCTCATGGAATAATTACCAAAATATGAAAAATAGAAATATGCGTTGTAAAAGCCCCTGTATAGAAATACCACAAATAGGAAGCCTTAGTATAAGAGTTTACAAAAAAACCCATCTCTCTTTGTTGTCTGTGGGGGAGGCACTTTTTAGTCAGAAACCCCAACCCAAATATAGTACAGGCAGTGCTCCCAGCAATGCCTATGATACACTCCCTTTTGTATGTTTACATGTAAAGACCATACAGGACAAATATCACCACAGCTGATACTCAATACCCTCCCAAGATTGCCCCAAAGTTATAAAATGTTTTGTGTCTGTACAGATAGCGTGACTAGAGCTCGACGCAAGATGTACTTAGCTGGGTGAAGGCCTTAACTTACCAGCAGGTCCAGGTGCCAAACCTTCAGTAACAGCACCTGATGAATAGAAAAAACAAGATTTCTAATCACCCCTAATTCTCCAGGAAATGGAAGGGAGGGGTCCTGAAACATTTTAGCAGACTCAGTATTGATCAAGAAGGGATTTAGCAAACAAGACATGGAGATATAGAAAAAATGTAAACCTGACACAACAACTAATAAACTGCAGTGTCGAAGAGATTTCCCTTCTAAACGTGAAGGGGAAACCAAATTCGATAGGAAAACACTTGAAGGTTAGATCAAGTTCTGATTTGTTCCATGTAAACTGCCACACGGCAGTAGTTATTACCGTTTAACTGTGAACCGGAGTGATATGTATTGTATACAGGAACTCCCGGTATATAAAATCCATAAATAAATAAATAAGGTTATGATTCCTCAAGATCTTCTCATAAACACAGAATGCAGTAAAAGTCTTTGTGAATCAGGCCCAAAATGTACTGTACAGATCAATACTGGCAATGAGAAATTCTGTTTTATTTATCTTTCAAAACAAAACAATTAGGGTACAGGTAGGTTTAGAGCTGGAGTTACAATTAAAGGTGAATTTTCAAAACGTTGCGTGTGAAATAGAATGCACTCGCCTATCTGCTATTTTGAAAAATTCAAACCTGAGGAGGTCACATGAGGAGATGGTGGCGTGAGGATGTGTTCCTCTGCTGCTCCCAATTTAGTTTGAATCGCACCTTTTGCAGCCTTTTTGTTGTGTACTTTCCTTCACATTTATCATCCTTCATTGGTTTTGAGCAGTTTCACTCCCATCAGGATTTGCATGGCATCCAAAGTTGCTCGGAAATCAAGGCATGGAGAGAAATAAAATAGCTGGTGCAGTTAGTAACCCGCCCTCTCCGAGCTCAGCTTCCGAAGGGGTGTGTGACATGGCGGCAGAAGTCACGGCAGCACTAGAGCACAAATTTGAAAAAATGTATGTGAAATTCGATGACCTGCACGCTCTCCTCACCGAGAACTCAAAACGGGGATAGAAAGTGGAATCGTGCCTCAGCACGATAGACAACTGTGTGCAAGCACTGGAAGCAGAGATTTCTGATTTGCGAGTTAAAAATAAAAAATGTAAGCTAAAATTAGAGGCCCTTGAGAAGAGGCTTCCCGGAAACTGTCAAAGAGCATGAGTTGCCAGAGCTACTAGAATCATGGCTTGTTCAGGTGTTAGGCCTCTCTATTACATGTGGTGCTGTCCACGTACAATGAGCGCATCACTTGGGAGTGCGAATGCCATCGGTGAATAAGCTGCAATCACGAACTTTCAGCATAAAGAGGAAATCCTTCAGAAATATCGCAAACATAAAAATCTTGAATACGAAGGGAAGCAGGTGTTACTTTTCAAAGATTATTCGGTGGCCACATCTGGCAAACGGTGAGCCTTTTCAACTGTTTGCTCTAAGTTGGTTGATCTGCACATTAAATTCCAGCTAAGCTTAAACTGACCTACAATGAAGAAGTGACGTTTTTTTTGCATCGGCAGACGAAGCTCAAGCTTTTCTACACACTATTCAAGCTAACAGTGGAGACCCCTAACACTGCGGGGCTGCAGAGAAACCTGGCTACGGTGTAGTAGTTAAATAGCAATGCGGCCAATGTGTACTAATTACTGATTCACTTATTCCTTCATGCTTTTACACTTCTACAGCGAGTTTTCTGTTCTCCTAGGACATCGAGTTACCGTACTTTCACTTTGTTTTATTGAACAGAAGTAGGAACTTTTTATTCTTATAATCCTTCTTCATCTAAAGGTCGAGACTGAAAATCTCCTGGCAATGACCTCCCCTTATCCAACTATGATGGACAGTCTCGCTGATCTTGCAGGACCTGTGTACATCAAAGGGTTTTTTTGTTTGTTTTTTTTAAGCCATTACTCCAGCTTTCTCATATACATTTCTTATTGGACTACTGTTGGTTTGGGGAATAGGGTCCTCCCACCTAGATCATGGTCCTGTTGCCCGAACATGGGCTCTATGTTTGCACTTGGGGAGAAGGTTGGGGGAGAGAATAGGGGAGGGGGATTTAGGAATTATTAGGAAGGTAATGGTGAATAAAAAGGAAAATGTCATAATGCCTCTGTATCTCTCCATGGTGAGACCGCACCTTGAATACTGTGTACAATTCTGGTCGCCGCATCTCAAAAAAGATATAATTGCGATGGAGAAGGTACAGAGAAGGGCAACCAAAATGATAAAGGGAATGGAACAGCTCCCCTATGAGGAAAGACTAAAGAGGTTAGGACTTTTCAGCTTGGAGAAGAGACGACTGAGGGGGGATATGATAGAGGTGTTTAAGATCATGAGAGGTCTAGAACGGGTAGATGTGAATCGGTTATTTACATTTTCGAATAATAGAAGGACTAGTGGGGGCACTCCATGAAGTTAGCAAGTAGCACATTTAAAACTAATCGAAGAAAATTATTTTTCACTCAACACACAATTAAGCTCTGGAATTTGTTGCCAGAGGATGTGGTTAGTGCAGTTGGGTTTAAAAAAGGTTTGGATAAGTTCTTGGAGGAGAAGTCCATCACCTGCTATTAATCAAGTTGACTTAGAAAGGAACCACTGCTATTACTAGCATCAGTAGAATGGGATAGACTTAGTGTTTGGGTAATTGCCAGGTACTTGTAGCCTGGATTGGCCACTGTTGGAAACAGGATGCTGTGCTTGATAGACCCTTGGTTTGATCCAGTATGGCAATTTCTTATGTTCTTATGTTCATATATTCTTACAGGAGTTCTAAGGGTTTGAAAAGGGAGGAAGGAAAGGAGGAGAAACAGCATTGGAGGAGGTTTTCTATCTCTGCAACCATGGTTATGATAGGTTCCTGTTTTTGGCATCAGTGTATCTTTTTTTGTTTATGATTTGCTCTCTGCTTCAACAGCAAAGGGAAATGTGGAAAAGAGGATTTGCATTCAGATAACAACCAACAAGGACTGAACTTCACTATCTGGGTAAACAAATAAGAGTGGGGGTAGCTTGCTTATTACAGCGGTTGCTTCCCTAAACCAATTAAGCCTATTACATCACTTTGAATGCATATACAGCGTTGCTCTCTGCTTCTATGGCAGGGGGAAATGTGGAAGAGAGGATTTACATTCAGACAACATCCAATAAGGCATTGATCTGTGCAGTCTGGGTAAACAAGCATCGGGGTAACTTGCTTGATGCGGCGGTTACTACCTTTAACCATTAAGCCTTATGCTCACATTTGATGCAACTCCAACATTTATTTATTTATTTATTTCTGATTTTTATATACCGACGTTCTCAATACAGGTATCGAATCAGGTCGGTTTACATAGAACAAAACTGTCGCAATAGGGCGTTACATTAAACAGCGTTTCTTAGCATATGAGTAGCATATAACATAAATATAAATAATATAAATTAGATATTACATATACAATAATAATAATAACTCGTCAACAGGACGTGGATAAATATAGGGAATGTTTAAAACGTGAATAAATATCTTGAATAATTAAAGAGGATTAAACATTACTCTGCATCAACGGCAGGGGGTAGCAGGAAATTTGAATCAAACAGTTACCAACAAGGGCCCTGAACTTGTTGGTTGATGAAACAGATAAGTATAGGAAAATAAGTGTGGGAGTTTGCTGGGCAGACTAGATGGGCCTATTGGTCTTTTTCTGCCATCATTTCTATGTTTCTATGTTTCTGTTATTACAAAGTCAGGTTTGGCCTTAGCCTGGGGGTCCAAAGCATTCTAGTTGATATTGGTGCCAATTTCATTATCACCTGTGCAGTTGAGATTCCATGACACAATCTGATGTTTGCTGTGGAACATGGAACGTAGCTGGTAATGGATCAGTTACTAAATGATATAAAATTTTACAAGCTTTGCAATGCAATAAAACACAAATAGCGTTCCTACAAAAGATACGTCTTGATGAGGTATACCTCAAAAACCCTTTTGAGGTATACCCTTTTGAGGTATACCTCCAGCTTACGGTCCTGAAGATCCTGCAGGGCTGTTCCTCCAGTGACTGGAATAGTCGTACGTTTTGTGACTGCTGAGACTGCAGAGTCTACCTTCGGGACCTTGAGAAGATCCAAGAAGTCCTCGGGGAGAGGGTAGAGCTTCTCCATTGCTCTGCTGATTCTCAGTGAAGATTCGGGCATGTCCCATTCCCTAGCTAACAGTTGCATGAAAGAGGGATGGGTAGGAAAGGCCCTCGCCAAGGGCCGAAGGCCTGCTAGTACTGGGTCCCCCTTCTTGCCTGAGGTGGAGGGTCCCGGTGGATCCTGGGGAGCCTCAATATCTAACTCCTGTAGAATATGCGGAATGAGGACATCCAGCTCTTCCCGCTGGAAGATTCGCAGTACCCTAGGATCGTCGCCTTCCATCTGGGCCGCAAGCATCGGGTCGTCCATCCCGGGCAGTGGATCAACAGGAGCGGGGTCCGGGGCTGAGAAGACTCCCTCTACCGGGGGCAGCGTGAGCCAAACCCGGGAGGCCCCTTGTGATGTGATGTCCTGGGGACCTTGGTGGGTGGGGGTCCTGTCGCGAGGTCCGGGAGCTGGCCCATATGCACCATATCGGCATTGTGCATCAGGATTATAAATTCCGTAGTAAAGGGAGCAGGTCCCGGGGGAGGCAGTGCAGGGGAGACCAGGGCTGAAAACCGGGGTCCAAAAGTTGGACCGGCGTTAGGTTTGGTGGCTGGTTGGGAAATTCTTCATCCAAGTCCTCCCCCTCAGGCGATAACAGCATTGGTTCCGAATTCAAAATGGCTGCCGTTCCCGCCATAGACGGGAATGGGCCAGATCCCAAAATATGCAGGCGCGCTTGATCGCGCGAAGAAGGCCATCCCGTTGGCTGTGAGGTGGCTTCCCCACCAGGGAGGCACCTCGTGCACAGCCCCTCGCGGGAGAGCTGGGACCCCGGCTCCCCGCATGCCAAACACCGGCTCGATCGCGGCATCCGCACTGGGGGGGGGGGGGGGGGCGCCATGAGGAAACCGACGCCACAGGCTGCGGGAAAACGCGTCCGCTGCTGACTTCGACCCTCTGCTGAGCAACCTGCTCAAAGCTGCCGGCAGCCCTGAGGAATGTGCGTCCCGGGGCCGGAGGTCGGGAGGCGGCGGAGGGGCTGAAACTTTCAGCTGTCACCCCCGAAGAGAGCCGGTTCTGAGGAACCTACAAGGAAAATCACAAATCAAAACTTACCCCACAGAAACTGCCTGAGGAGAGAGGAGAGAGAAGCAGACTAGCCCCGAAGCCCCAGAACTATTTGCAAGCTCAAAGGTAGGAGGTGCCTGCTCTAACTGCAAAAATTCTTTTTTTTTTTTAAGAAACTTGATCCACCGAAAAGAGAACACAGAACAAATAGGACAGAAAAAGAACCAAAGAAAGACTCTGTCAAATCCCAGGGGGAGCTAAGGCTCCCCTACTCCTATCTGCTGGAGTCAGAAAGATACTGAGACTTTTCTGAGGGTGCTCTGACTCCATCTGCTGGATGGGGGACATAACCCACCGTCTGGACTGATCCTGGAACGTATACGGAATGGGCTGTTCAGTTAAGCCTGACTGAGAATTTTGAGACCTGGAAGCATGGGGATTCCTTTCCCCTGAACAGACTGGTGGAAGGATTGAGTAATTGTTGTTCCAGGGGCTACAGATGATCAGAGAAAGAAGACAAATTGGGATATCTGAGTGAAGTTATAGACCATACTTTGCTGTTGTGATCCACTGATCCAAGAACTGTGTATTTCTGAGTTGGGAACTGTCTGCTGAGTTTTTCAGATATTTTTGCTACTGAACTGATTTGAACTGTAAATTTCTTTCTCCACTTTTTTCTGAAATGATTTCTTTACAATAAAGATTTCATTTTTGGAGCACAAGTACCAGTGTGGACAATGTGTTTTTTCAAGATGTCTATGACCTAGTTTGGCCCTGCAGTCCACGACCTGAGAGAGATCAGCCCCAATTTTCCCCAGGGCTCCTGGGAGGTGGGGTTACCCGCCCTCCCCCAACATTCCCTTCTACAAATCTGTTTTGGAAAGCATTGCCAAATCCATTACTCTGCATGCTTTCCCAATTTGTTGGAGAAAAGAAATGGGTACAAGTACAGACCTGAGCAGGTGACAGCAGCATCGTCCTCATGGTCACAGGAAGCTGAGTCTTCCTCATCGTAAGGACACTCCCACAGCCAGGATTCACTTCCTGCACACTGGAACTCCTCCAGAAGGATGCTTCCATTGCCTGGCCCAAAGTCATCGGAAACAGCAGCTGCTCCACAGCCCAGCTGCCTGCACACAACACTGGCGTCACTCAGGTCCCATCCAGTGCCACAAACTGTTGTCCAGGTGCCATCAAAGTTAACCTCCACCCGACCTTGACATTTATTCTCACCATCTGAGAGTCGTAGCTGTGGCTCAAATACTAAAGAGACAAGAAGAATGTGATGTTAGTAAATAATTTCAGTCAGCTGATAGAACGCCTCTGAAACCTGTAAAATCTCAGCCCTGCGTTCAGTACAGGTGTCACTTGTAAATGTTTCTGATTTCTTCATCTTCCCTATATCTATAGCAGATGCATTAAGAACAATCCCCCTCCCCATTTAATCCTGTCATCCCCATTCCGCCCCAATTGGGCTGCTCAGTTAGTGAGGTTGAACCTTGCCAGCGTTAGGTATGTGTGGATTTTAGAGTAAGAAAAACCTTTCTTTGTGTTCTTAAAGGTCTCAGTATTTGCTGGATTGGCTATATGGGGAAGCACAGTGGAAACATTTTAGATTTTGTAGAGTTTAGCAAGCATGTTGTGTTCTGAGTTGCTGTTATCTCAAGAAATGAATGTACTGTCAGATTTTGTTTGGGCACACTATAGTCAAAATATAGAGTGGGCTGCATGCTGATTCGAAAGATGGGTTGTGCAATATTGCATCAGACTTTGCAACTATCACCTAGCATGATATAATTAACGACACCTAGAATGTAAGAAAAATGGGAATGGTTTCAGTATTTGGACGGTTAAAATTCTCACCGAGAAGCTTGATGATCTGATCCAAATGATTGGTAGCAGACCCTAAATTAGGTCTGTGATTGGACCAATTATGTGACAATAAGAATATTTATTTATTTATTTAAATTCTTTTACTATACCGATACTCAAGACGAGGTCTTATCGTACCGGTTTACAATAAAACAGGGGAAACCAATTAACAAGTAGAAGGAAAAGTTACATTAAACAGGAAGCGAAAAACATGGGAGATGGAAGACAGGAAAAGATTTTAAACAATAACAACTGGAGATTGATAAAATAATAGTCGAATACATAATGAATAATGATGTGACATAAGAATGCATGCCATCAGGGAATGAGGCATTGATTGGTCGCATGCCCTGTTAATGAAAGATATTAGAGATGAGCTCTGGGGGCTAAGGGGGTTCCAATCGAATGGATGGAGCAACTGTGGCATAGCCATGTAGAATTTTATCTCTAATAAAGACAATGAAAGATGAAGTGTTGAATATTTTTAAGTAAAATAACTATTAGTGGCTGGACAATGACAAATGGAAATTTACAGTTGCTCGTTGGAGATGTTTAAAATTACCAGGTCCTCCAGCAGCTGCGATTAGGCTGGGAGGTCTTTTTTTCCTTGTTTGGATCGTATATCCGACAGATGCTTGCTTAGGGATGGGGAGGGAGGAAAGGAACTCTCAGCACCACCTATTGCTGTGGAAGCCACCTGTGGGAAATATGCGCTTGCCAGCAAGCCATTTCAGGGTTTAAACACTAACTTCCCTTCTCCCTGACATTTGCCTGAATAAAAGCATCACTTGTGCTTAAGTCTCTGCCTGGGAAAGGATACCTGTTGGCCCTGAATTCCTGGGGGAGGGGCTGGGTTTTCCCTAGTCAGAGGCAGGACAAAGTCAGGAGGTATAGATTTCAGCAGCCAATGAGATGATCCGTGCACACCCCCTGAGCCAAAGCCAATGGTGTAATGACTCTTCTGTTGCTATGGGAAAGTAGCCAATCATGTAATGATACATCATCTGCCTTTGTATGAATGTACAATAAAAGGAAGAGGCTCGTGAGGGCAAACCCTCTTTGCCTCTTTGCCTTCTCTCTTCCTGCCTGCCATGAAAGCTGTCTGAGGCCTATTCATTACTCCTATATCTGGTGACCCGCGACAGTGATGATAAACCCCATGCTTATTTCGGCTGGTCATAGCTTAAAGGTACGTACCGTTCAACAGATCTGCTAATCGTAAGTATATTAAAGTACTTTTTAGTATGTTTAAGTATTTTTTAGCAAGTTTGTTCCCCACACTCGTAAGCATGGGCAATGATTTGACTGTACAGCAGCGGCTACATGCCAGGAAGCTGCAGCAAATCATCAATAATCATTATTTCATCACCAGAAGAAAAATAGCGCAAGTCAGCCTGGGGGACTTAGAAAAATTAATAAGTGAAATAGCTTGCCGTTGCCCTTGGTATTCCATGGAGTCTGGAACTCTAAATACCCAGAATTGGATTTCAATCGGCAATTGTCTTCATATGGCTCCCAGAGCTCCCATAAAGCAAAGATTAATCTGGCAAAAATGTACGGAAGCCATCGAACACATGGTAGAAAAAAAAGGTTTAAAAACAGCAGTTTCAAACCATGTGCTTTTAGAAGCAGGCAGACATACCCTTCCCCCATCTTCTCAGTCTTCCTCAGAGACAGCAAATTCTTTGTATCCTCAGCTCCCCATTCCTACACCCAAGGCACAAGCAATTCACACCTTCCCCATTTCTTCAGAAAAGCAGTCCTTGAGAACAATAGAGCCACCACCTGGCCTGGGTGGGGCGATTAGCATTGAATTTCAGCAGAAACTGCAGAAAGAAAACCTTACAGAAACAGAATTATTAGAAGGACTTCAAGCCTTCCCCATCCCAGAAAAGAACCATGAACAAAGGGGGACAGAAAATGAAATAGAACATCTGGGGACACACACTCACATGGCTCCTGTGGCTTCCTCTGCATCCACCTCAGAGAAAAGACCCCAGGAAATAGAAAACACTGAGGTCAGAAAAACTAGCCTTCCTCCATCTTGCCTGCAAACCCCTTTCCCCACTAACCACTCCCTGAACATTCATTTGCCATTGCCTGAGACAGTCATTAATTCTGCATCACCAATTTGTGCAGGTAAATTACTATCTCAAACCACTGCTCCCGGTAACAATTTATGTGCAGCGGTCAGCATGGGATTCCACCTTGAACATGGAAATCTCACAAGGGAGGAATTATTGAAAGGGATTCAAGCCTTTCCCATTACAGAAAGAAACAAAGAACTAGGTGTGGCAGCAATAGAGTTGAGTGCAGCCCGGAATGCCATGTGCAGTGACTATGCCCCCAGGTCTTCAAAGAAATCAGCGTGTAAGACCTTGGGCCAGGCAGCTGCACTCCTGTGTTACAAGCAAAGAAAATATCAATATGAAAAAAAGATTTAATTAGACTCCTGCGTTACAAGCAAAGAAAATATCAATATGAAAAAAAGGATTTAATTAGACTCCTGCGTTACAAGCAAAGAAAATATCACTATGAAAAAAAAAAAAATGGTTTCTCTTTACAAACAGTACAGATTTGGAAAAAATGGTTTCCCTTAACAAACAGTACAGAATTGGAAAAAATGGTTTCTATTAACAGACAGTACAAATTTGGAAAAAATGGTTTCTCCTGGTCTTCGATGTTCAGTTGCAGAGGGACTGCATGCTTAAGGAGTAGTTTCTATTTGAAATTCAGTTACAAAAAATCTGCATACTTTGAGAGTATTTTCCCCCACAAAGTGTATGCATAGCCTTATGTTACAAACTGTACTGAAATTTGAATAATATACTGTATAAATTACATGTGAAAGTTCCCTTTTACAAAGTTTATTTGGCTCACATTTAAAATGACTCCATTTCTCTGAGATTTAAGTTTATAGTTTGAATTGCCAGTGCACAGAACTTCTACTTTTATTGTGATTTGCCTTACAGGAGAAAAATAGAACCTGTCTGCAAGGAATCAGTACTTGCCAAGCCATTGTCTGTCGTCAATTGTTAAACAAAGCTATCTTTAAGTTTCTATTGACTGAAGGATTAACTCCTTGGGTGCAGTTCTTTTCTTTTGAGAAACACTGCTCCTCCCCCCCTTTTTCTGTAACTCTTGCTAGCCACTCATGGGGGAGGGAGGGAGAACTTTTGAAAGGAAAAAAAACTGGACTTAGTCCTGCAGTTTCTCTCTCTACTTTCTATATGTCTTTAATCTTTTAATACTTTCAAACTTTAGCGTGCAGCAGACAGAGCAGAGCAAACAGCGTGTTTAATTTCCTATTCTAATAATTATAAGAAGAAATTCTATTCTGATATTCCACATTGAATTTAAGCTCAGAGTATTATTGATTGCAACCTGGAACAATAGTTGCAATCTATAATGTAATGATGGGGTCTCCACTAGGAGGCGCTATGTTATTCTACAAGTTATATTATATTATTGTTTTAATAATTCTGTTGTATAATAGTTTTTATTTTTCAGGCCTACAGACCTTCTGTATTAAGGACACTTCAGTTTTATTTTCTTTTTCACAAATTTTTACAGAACTCTGAACCTTAAAAATTGTACTGACAGAGGTTGCTACATCTAAAGCAATCCCTCCCAAGCCTTTTCTTGCAAATCCAAATTGATTTTATTAAATTGAATGATAGAATTGATTTCTTCAAGGTTAAAAAAGTAAGAATTTCACTTTAATCCTTACCTTAGTAAATTTTTGCTGTATGCCAGTTTTTAATATTTTCCAGATTGACACTGCCATGAGGAGATGTGAAGTTGGCACTTTGCAGTTTATTTTAACATTTTTCTAACGCCTTTTGACTTTTGATTTTTGATCCTTGATCTAATTTTGTTTTTGATAACTTTTTGATAAGATTTTTAGCTCATATTATGTGTTATCTGTTGTCTGTCTTGATGCCAAGAAGACTATGAATGAATATGAATATGTGTCAGTTTGGTGTAAATGAATATTTGCAAGATGAATGAATATATGTCAGTCTTGTGTAACATATGTTTAATGTAATCTCTAATATACTTGTCATTTGATCCTGCTTACTGCAAATGACTTTTCCTTTAAACGATTAATTTACATTTATTGCTATTTTACTGAATGAAAATTGATCACTGCATAAAAAATTCTTGATAATGGGGCTACCCTCTGTCCTGAAAACTGATAATGGCTCTGCTTATTGCAGCCATTCCTTTGCATGAATTTTGTCAATAATTGAACATTAAATACTTATTTGGCATCCCCTACAACACCACAGGGCAAGCCATTGTGGAGAGAGCCAACCATACGCTTAAGAGCTCTGGACCAAACAAAAAGAAAAAAGGGGGGATTGCCCCTGGATTTTCCCCCTGAACAAAGTATTGTTTACTTTAAATCATCTAAACATATCAGGTTCACATAAGAACACAGCCATGAGTAATCATTATGGGACTAGGGTTAGTCACCCACAGCCATCAGTTTTGTATAGAATATTTAATGTCTGGTACGGTCCCGTTCCCTTAAAATGGGGAACGAGGATATGTTTCTCTGCTTGCTTCCACAGGTATCAAGCCGTGGAAAGATGGAAAGGTGTCCAGGTCTACAGGACCCGATCCCCAACTTCTCCCTGAGCCTCCATAGCCCTCAGAAGGACAGAGACCGGACTCCTTGCAAAAAGCAGCACCACATGACCTGGAGACAGATCAATTTATTTATTTATTTATTTTTAATTTTTATATACCGAAGTTCTTGTAGGGACTACAAATCAATCCGGTTTACATAAAACGAAGAACTGCTCAACAGAGAGCGGAGCTTTACATGGAACCGAGGAACATATGGAACAGTATAACTGATTGACAATTTAACATAGTGCTAAATAAAGTAATAATAGTTTAACTGGAAATAAATAAAGCAATATAATATTTTATAAAGACAGTTTAACTGTTTAACGTATCAATAAATATAAATATAAGCAATGCCAGATATATATATAAAATATAGTAAATTTTTGAGCTTAACGGTAATTGTCCAGTAGCAGATTCTAAAATTAGTACTTGATGCCGTGTTCATAATTAGGGTAATTAGGATACTTAGGAATTGTGAAGTCTGTTCGTCACCGTAAAATTAATCGTCTGGGAAAGCTTGTTGGAAGAGAAATGGCCCTATCCAACCAATCTGCACAACTCTTAGAACAGCAAGGCCTTGAGAAAACTCCAGAGAACTTATTAGCCGCTTTTTCTTGCCTGAATGCCAACTCATTAACAATTGTGTTCTGCATCCTCCTCCTTTGCCTTATTTCTCCAGCTATGGCGATTTCAGAACAAGGACTCTGACAGGACAACATGTACATCCTCGAATCAGAACTTTTCACACCTGTTGAATCGAACAGACTGTTGGATCTGCGCACACATGCCAACCCAAGCCTGCGGAGAACTACTGATGCATGCTGTACCATTTAACCTTACAGTATGGACTAATTATCCTTTACAGAGAGGTGTTTTCATTAACTCTCCAGTTAATAATACCATACTACACATTGGTAGCTGTATTCAAGAGACTGCCGCTCTTTGTTGGGACTATGATACAGGGGATGGAAAGGGAATTCAGGTGGGAAATATCCATATTGTAACCGAACTTTTGTATTAATCACTGAACACTTACATAATTATACCACACATATGTATACAATTGGCAGATTTCAGGATGTGCAGTGGGAGACCCAAGCAAGTACAGAAAGTATAGAGGGGATGAAGGATTTACCCTTTGTAGTTATATAGCCCAAATGATAACCAATGACATGTCCACTAATCTGTTAGGAAACATATGGATGTTATGTGGGTGTAGAGCATATATGTACATTTCCCCAAGATGGAAAGACAGATGCACTTTAGGCTACATCCTCCCCTCATACTATGCAGTCAAAAATTTACCCAAAGCAAGGCTCCGTAACAAAAGGGAGGCGATAAATAATCCCATAGAAAAGTATACAGAAACTCAGATAGCTAGAAGCCAGTTTCCCCCAATGGGGACAGATATGAATTACAGAGACTTACACATCCTAGCTAACTGGACGACTGCCATATTTAATCAGACAGTCCATGCATTAAAACTACTCACAACAAAAGTCTCTCAGATTAGAGAAGTAGAATTACAGAACAGCTATACCTTACAAACCATTTTAGCCTTAAAGGGTGGTGTTTGTGCATTAATTGGATCTCATTGCTGTGTGTACATATCAGTTTATAAAGCAAACCTCACACATACCACAGAGCAGATAGAAACCATGGTTGCTGATGCACCACTTTCAGACAGAATACCAACTTCTCCATGGGACTGGCTATGGTCCTGGCTCCCTGATATTTCTGGTCTCAAAGGGGTGATTTCTATTATAATTACTGTAATTATCTTAATTGTTTGCCTGTGATGCTGTATTCAGTGCATACCCAACCATCATATCCATATTGAAACCTTGCTCTCAGCCCGGATATAAAGATGTCTTGTAAGATGCCTAATAGGGAATCCGGAGCCCTGCAGAGTTGGCACACCACCTGCACCAGCTCTGGGTGATATGGAGATTCAGAAGCTCATCGACAGCTGGCACACCACGCCGAATCAGCTTTCTTCTCTCCATAATCCCTCTTCCCCTATTTCCAGCCCATACCAAGACATAACAGATTTCAGTAAGGGTCTAAAGCTTTACTGAGCTGCCTAAACAAAAACAGAAAGGGTGAGATGTGGGAAATATGCGCTTGCCAGCAAGCCATTTCAGGGTTTAAACACTAACTTCCCTTCTCCCTGACATTTGCCTGAATAAAAGCATCACTTGTGCTTAAGTCTCTGCCTGGGAAAGGAT
This sequence comes from Rhinatrema bivittatum, assembly GCF_901001135.1. NCBI lineage: Eukaryota > Metazoa > Chordata > Amphibia > Gymnophiona > Rhinatrematidae > Rhinatrema > Rhinatrema bivittatum. The sequence goes on from NC_042621.1 coordinate 309,621,766, forward strand.
ACCTGTTGGCCCTGAATTCCTGGGGGAGGGGCTGGGTTTTCCCTAGTCAGAGGCAGGACAAAGTCAGGAGGTATAGATTTCAGCAGCCAATGAGATGATCCGTGCACACCCCCTGAGCCAAAGCCAATGGTGTAATGGTGTAATGGTGTAATGGGAAAGTAGCCAATCATGTAATGACACATCATCTGCCTTTGTATGAATGTACAATAAAAGGAAGAGGCTCGTGAGGGCAAACCCTCTTTGCCTCTTTGCCTTCTCTCTTCCTGCCTGCCATGAAAGCTGTCTGAGGCCTATTCATTACTCCTATACCACCTTTCAACCTTCCCTTAGTGGCACACCCAGGCCAAATTAGCATCACAATGTATAACACCGAGCACTGAGCCTCTGCAAATATTACAGAATACAACAGCTAGATTACTATCTGGCAACAGAAGATATAAGCATATAACACCTATACTAAAATCACTCCACTAGTTGCCAATCAAGTATAGCGTTCAATTTAAAGTCTTAGCAATAATTCAAATTATGATTAATAGTAATAATACGGAATGGTTAAATGTATCATCACATCTTTATGTGCCAGCGAGAAATTTAAGATCTGCCAATAAGGGTCTACTTCAAATTTCATCTATACATTCGGCACACCTAAGCAAAGTAAGGGAAAGGGCACTGTCATTCACTGGTCCAAAACTTTGGAATACCTTACCAGAAGAACTACATACAAAGAAAGACAATAAGCTCTTCAGAAAGGATTTAAAAACACGGTTGTTTAATATGGCATACTCAGAGAAAGAGAAACACTGAAAAGCAGAGTCATTGAGAGAACAGCTTTTATAATTGTATTCTATTTTATTTAATAATTTTATGGTATACTTTATTGTATTTTATTGTATTGTATCATTGTTTTTTATTGTAAACCGCCATGATTGTATGCTCCAGAATGATGGTATATAAATAAATAAGATTATATATATATATATATATATATATAAGTGTTTTACTTAGTGTTATGTGCGGGTTTTTCGTGTGCCCTTGGGCCTCGGCCCGACCCCAGACGAATCTGGGACCGAACCGAGGGTTGGCGGCATGTCCCAGCATGGCGGAGACAAGGTCTTACCCTCTGCCGGACCTGCATGCTCCCGGAGCCAACAAGATGATGTTGGTAGATGAACAGTCCTCCGACTGTTCCCAGCCTTTTCGGACCTGCCACTTTGGATCGGCATAGAGCAGCAGGCCGGACTGAGGATGAGGGCAGACGGAGGCCTTATGACACAAAGACGTGGAGACACTGGAAATGGATGAGGATCGTGAAAGACTCTCGACGTGACGAGGAACTTGGAAGACTCAAGATGAGATGAGAAGCTGGGAAGGTTAGACATTGGCACTGTCTCTCAGGGCACCCTACACAGTCCACCACGGAACTGGTCACGGACCACCCTGTCCCACTGCGCGCCCTACACAGCCTAAGGAGGCTGGTCACAGATCACGCAGAGAGCGGGACGAGCGCAGGAAGGAATCCAGCCGAGGCGAGACTCCTATGATGGAGCCGGTGTCATCTGGAAAACCACAGGAGCTGGCAGGTCAGGAAGGCTCAGGAGTGCAGGACATGAATCCAGCTGCAGGCAACTTCAATGATGGAGACGTGTTACCCGGAGAACCATGGAGCTGGCAAGACAAGAAGGCTCAAGAGCGCAGGGGAACTTGGAAGGCACTGGAGAAGAACATCAGGAAACCTGGAACATCAGGAAGCGAGACATCGGGAAACAAGACAGCAGGAGACCTGGACGAGGACCTCAGGAGACGAAGACATGGAACACAGGAAGCAGACGAGACATGGAGCTCCAACGATGAACAAGAAGGACTTAATGGAGCGCTGGAAGATAGGGACTTCCAGGAGCGAAGTAACTCCGATGCAAGGCAAAGGTGGAATGCAGGAGCAGCCCTTTTATTGGGCTGAAACAGGAAACAGTCCTCAGGTGGGGCCCAGGGCATATCCAGCCGTGGGCCCTTTAAATCTTGAAGGGAGGCGCAGCCGCGCACCTAGGAGCAACAACAGGAAGCTGTGCAGGACCTTGGAGTGCGGCCCTGCACCAACGTCGACATGGCAAAGGCAGGCCTGGCCAAGGAGCAGGCCCTGAATTCAGCAGCGGCTCCCACCACTGCAGGAGGATCCGAGGGCGGCTCCGGCTGCCAGGCAAGCCCAGGGACTGCGGCCTCGAGCCACGACGAAGGCGGAATTATCCGCGGCTCCCGCCGATGTGAATAGAGCATGATGGGCGGCCTCCGGGCCGCAAGAGGCAAATTGAGTCTGCGGCATCAGCCGTGTGGGAGGCCTGACATCGGCGGCGTCTGGCCGTATTGGGAGAGCAACAGAGATGAGGAGCCTGCTCGCTGGAGAAGCCCGCGGGCAGGATTCATAACAAAAAGAATAACTGGATTATATTCAGAAGGTGATATTGGAAATGAAAATGTTTTTATAAAATTTATATTTGAAATAAAAATTGTTTCAATATATAATAAAAAATGTTTTGATGTATGGTGTTTACTAAGAGACATACTAAAGTGCTTTTTTCCATTCTCCAATTTTTGGGGGTAATTTTGTGTAATACAATAAGCACGAGTTTAGGTAGATATATTGCTTTTTTGGGATTTATATATATCTATATCTATATCTATCTATCTATATCTATATATCTATCTATCTCTCCTTCTGCCTTCCTGACCTCTCAGGCAGAAGGAGAGACAATGGTGTAAGGACCCTACCTCACAAAACTCCTCCATCTATAAAACAGCACTACACAACTACAGACTCTCTACCCTAAAACACAAACGCGACTTCTACGCAAAAAAAATCCATGACTACAGATTCAATCCCAAAGTCCTCTTCTCCTACGTCTCAAGCCTTACAACTCCTATCGCCCCCACCATACCAGACTCGGAGGCATCCTCTAAATGTGAAGAACTTGCCAAATACTTCCACAATAAAATCGCAGCTCTCCTACTAAGATTCCCCTCCGCTACTAACAGTCCCCCCCACTCCACACCCATCCTCCCCACACCCTCCCAACCCTCAATGACCAAGCTTGACTCAACCTCCACCAAAGAAGTAGAAAACATCCTCAAAAAACTCAAACCCTCCTCCCATCCTGAAGACGCCATTCCATCCAAAGCCCTACTAGCCATCCCTAACTCCATAGCCAGAGCCATAGCAGATATCATCAACTGCTCACTCGCTCATGGATCTGTCCCAGACACGCTCAAACAAGCGGTTGTCAAACCCCTCCTTAAAAAACCCTCCCTAGACCCAAAAGACCCATCAAACCTCCGCCCTATCTGTAACCTCCCTTTCATTGCCAAGCTACTCGAAAGAGTTGTTAACTCACAACTCATAAACTATCTCGAAGACCACATGATTCTCCATCCTTCCCAATTTGGTTTCCGAAAACATTTCAACACAGAATCACTGCTCCTCTCCCTATCCGACTACCTCTTCAGAGGCATGGGCCAAGGCCACAGTTACCTCCTTGCCCTCCTAGATATATCAGCAGCTTTTGACACCATTAGCCACCAGCACCTACTGTCACGTCTCGAAAGTATTGGCATCTCAGGCCTTGCCCTTGCCTGGTTCACATCCTTCCTGTCAAACAGAAAGTTCTCTGTCAAAATTGGTAACTCCACATCAGCCCCACAGCCCTTACAGCAAGGAGTCCCTCAAGGCTCATCACTTCGCCCACCCTCTTCAAACGTCTACATCACCCCACTCTGCCAACTCCTCTCTGAGCTCAAACTTAAGTTTTATCTGTACGCGGATGATGTACAGATCATCATCCCTATTCACAACTCTATCTCCGATGCCCTAGAACACTGGGAAAACTGCCTTAAAGCTATCAACTCCCTGCTCACTGACCTCCATCTCGCCCTCAATACAAACAAAACGGAACTCTTACTTATTTCCACCCAATCCCCTGCCCCACTCGCACTGTCTAACAACCCCAAGCACAAACTCCTATCAAAGCAACCTTTTGTAAAAGACCTCGGAGTACTCATCGACCACCAACTAAGCATGAAGAACTACGTCAACTCCATACTTAAAGCAGGTTTCTTCAAACTTAACGTACTCAAAAAACTCAGACCACTCCTACACACTCAAGATTTCCGTACAGTGATCCAGGCCACCATTTCATCCAAATTTGACTACTGCAATGCTCTCCTCCTAGGGCTCCCACACTCCACTACAAATGTTGCAAAATGCCACAGCAAGACTCATTGCAAATGCCCGTAAACATGAACACATTACTCCCATTCTCAGAGACCTTCACTGGCTCCCCATACCCTACCGTATACACTACAAAACCCTATCCATAATACATAAAACCATTCACACCCACAACTCCAAATGGTTAGACCTTCCCTTCACTGCTCCCCAGTCCACTCGGCCAACCAGAACTACCAACAAAGGCACCCTCCTGGTGCCCTCGCTTAAGATAGCCCATCTCTCCTCCGCACGTGACCGTGCCCTTTCGATCGCAGGTCCCTCTCTCTGGAATACCCTGCCGTCCAACCTACGCCTGGAACCATGTGCGGTCAAATTCAAAAAGAAATTAAAAACTTTCTTATTTAAACAAGCTTACCCAGAATAGACGGCCCACAACTAAGTCAAATTATGCATCACCACCTGGTGCTTCAGCATTCCTCATATTGAGGACCCAGTTGTCTTGTTAACCTTTTTGTTATTCTTTTCTTCCTAGCTGCCTCTTATTACCCCTTCTCCCAGTTTGCCTTTCCCTGTTACAATGTAATTTCTAAACTTTATTAGTTCTATGTAAACCGGCATGATGTCCGCAAAACTATACCGGTATATAAAAATGTTTAAATAAATAAAATTATATATATATATATATATATATATATATATATATATCAGCCACAGGACTTAGTGTAAGAACATCAAAATGTCCAGCCAATGTACTATTATCTGATAAGATTATTATCTATAGTAAGTGAACCTGTAGCCACAGAGTAAGGAACAATTGTAGGGAGAAGCTGAAAGTCTCCTTATAGAAAACTCAGGACATGTGAGGCAGCACACACAGGACAACATGTATAATTAGGTCAGAGAAGATGAGATCTTTAGTAATTCTGAACAGCAGCAGAGGAAACAGCTGGGGCATAAATAAATATCTAGATCTCCAAAGAAAGGGACTATGAAGCTGAGCAGGAGAAGTGGATAGGCCATGTGGTCTTTATCTGCCATCATGTTTACAGCCCTTCACAGCTGGTCTAAATATGTACTACCTCTCAGGATATACAATGATCTTCAGCCTTGTACCCCACAACTTGGTTACATTAAATCCACCAAAGCATTAGAAAACTCCCATTGAGGTGTGTGTAAACACTACCAACACCTCTCGGAGCTCATTGCTGTGTGGAGACACCTACTTCACTACGAAGAGGCCCTTGTTACCCCCCTTATACATGGATTATAGGGTACTAGAAAGCTGTGAATGGATGTGAGAGAGTGAGGATGCTACACTACAAGCTTGGGTGGACAAACATAAGATTAGGAATGAAAAAAAATAGAAAAAGTCTGAACGTGGCTGAGGATGCAGAGATGAGGGCACGATGACTGCTGTAGTTTAGACATGTGGAAAAAACAGAGATTAAAGTTACTGGAAATGCAGGTGAGGGAAAAAGATACAGAGGAAGAGCAAAAAAAGATGTGGTTGAATACCATTCACCAGGTCATCAAGGTCAATGACTCCAGCCAGAAAACAACACTTGATTGTGTGGCAAGGCTGAGGAGGTGGAGGCACAGATTCCACAAGTGGGAAACACATGTAGGAGAATAGGAAGATAAAAACAATGAATAAATATTAAAGAACAAACATATTTGTAAGAAGAAATTCTATCATAGGGAAGGTAATTTTCATCAGAGTGCATGCCTCAGGCTACAGTTACACCTGTATTTTACAAACTATGCAGTGGGAACTGCATATCACCACCCCAGTTGTACGAGCATATCTTTTGGTATGCACACACTGAGGTCGAATTTAAAAGCATTGCTCGTGCAAAAATACCCACATATGAACGTGGGCCACGCGCAAGCAACGCGAATGTTAAAAGCCAGGATTTATGCTCCTATGTACCTGTGCGCATAAACTCTGGGGCATGGGTGGGGCCTGGGCATTCGGGGGCGAGGCCAATACTTATGTGCATAATTCTGCATTTTAAAACCAGAGGCCACGGCACGTGGCAGCTTGTCATCTGCGTTACTTTTACTGCTGCTCCTGATGAGAAGCAAAGTCTGCAAATCTCTAATTTTAGAGCTTAAAATAAAGGTTGAGGGGTCTGGGTCAAACGGGGTGTGGGAGCACGTGGCGATATCCACAGGCCTGAAGACAAAGTAGACTGACTCCAGCCTTCTTAAAACAGTAACTCTTTATTATAACTTCACACATGCACCACCATAGACTGACTTCTCCCACCTGCCCTGCAGGATCCCGTCCATAGAGCATACTCTCCTTAGTGGATTTAAACTGGTCCCGCACAGGTAAATAGGAACCACTAAGGACACTGCCTCACATACCCTTTCCCCTCAGCTTAGACCAGTAGGGCCAAGCATCCCTACTCCCTCCTGGATCCCATCTAGGAGTGTCCAAGACCTCCCAGGCCAATTTCTCTTAGGCCGATTTATTTAAAAACATTTATTACCTGCCCTTCCTACGTCCAGAGTGGGGTACAATATTAACATACACAGCCAGATGGACAGGAGAGCATCAGACATTATAAATTCATCAGAAAGGGGGGAGTAACATAATTCTTCAGGTTGGAGGAAGCAACATATAAGCACCAAGGTAGTTCATTCTCTAGAAATAGGGATCAATAGAGTGGGCATTATTTATTTATTTATTTATTTAAATTCTTTTACTATACCGATACTCAAGACCAGGTCTTATCGTACCGGTTTACAATGGAACTGGGGGAAACCAATTAACAATATATAGAAGGTAAAGTTACATTAAACAGGGAGCAAAAACATGGGAGATGGAAGACAGGAAAGATTTTAAACGATTACAACTGGAGAGTGATAAATTAGTCAACGAAAAACAATAGAGTAGCGAGACATAAACGAAAAACAATAGAGTAGCTTGACATAAACAGCATTAGTCAGCTAATTAGCACCCGTCGAGGAGGGACATGTTGGGGGTAGTCCATTATCGTTTAAGTTTGGGAACGCTTTTTTGAAGAGGAAAGTTTTTAGGGCTTTTTTGAAAAATCTTCTCTCTCGGAGAAGAAAACACGTTCTTTGGTTTCCTCAAGGTGAATGAGTTTAGGAGATGGGACATCTAATATCATGACCACCACCTGGTGTGCCAATTGCGCAGTGCACATCCCCAGTCCTTTAATTAAGTCCTTGCTGGCTCCAGGTTTGAATTCCACCCCGATAGAGCTAGAGAGACCACCTGGGGAACCACCAGTGCTGGTTCCTCTATCACCAGTTGCACCCACTTCTTGGCTTCTGGTATAGAGCCCCTCCTTGGCTCCTCTGTATCCTTCGTAGCTGGAGTCTCCACAGCGCCTCTTTCTGGGTTCTCCATGGACTTTTCCTCCAGGTTCTTGGCAATGCCTCCCTCTGGGCTCTCCGCAGTTTCCTCTTTTGTACACTCTGGCCACTTGCCCAAGCTGGTTGCTGGCTACTATGCAGCAACACCCTCTGGGCTTTCCATGGCATTTCTTGCTTTCCTTTCTATGCACTATATCTCTGGGCTTCTCACAGGAGTTGTCTCTGGACTCCCGGCAGTGTTTGGGCACCCTACAGGGTCTTCATCCAGATTGCCTATAGCACCAACTTCCAACTCCTCTCGTCTCAGGGTTCTTCACAGGAGTTATTTCTGGACTCCTGGTAATGTTTGGGCACACTACAGGATCTTCACCAGGACACCCTGTAGCACAAATTTCTGACCTTGCATCCGTCCTGCTAGGAGTTTTTCTAAGCTCACTCACTAGCCTAGCATTCTCTCTGGCAACTCGCTTCTGGTCCTCCTCCCACTGGGTCATCTCTGCTCAAATTTCTTGTAGTTGAGCGACCAGCTGCTGCCATTCTGTAGTGCCCTCTCCTGGGCCCTCTGCATCACCACTTCTTGACAAAGCTGCAAGGCCCCATTCTACACAGACGTTGATGATGGCCCAGTTCTGTTGACTCTTTGCCAGGCTTTCTTGTAACATTTTATCTCCCTCCTGGAGAGTCTGGATGAAGGCCTCCGTCATTCTCTCTGACTGCTACATTCTGGTGTTGCCGTACCTTGGCTACTCCATTCCATTTATTTTCTGACTGCACACCTAGCACTGCAGAGTGGGTTGCTCATGTCTGCAGGGACACACCCCAACCCCACACACAGCACTTTCAGCCAACTGTGGCAGTTTTCCAGGGCTATACCTGCTCAGCACAGCCTTGCTACATCGATGTTTCTTTCACTTTTCTTTTCAAGGCAAAAAAGTAAAAAAAATAAACCTGCTTGACCAGCGATAACTTGCTCACTGTTAAATCCCTGTCTATCTCCCAGCAGGGCTTCTCCCTTTAGGCTGTTCAACCCTAAACCTTCCTGGCTGTCTCTGCAACCAGCCCACACACTGTTTCCTCTGTACCTGAAATTTAAAACTTCATTGCAGCTTCTGCCACACCCATTTTACAAACCACTAGGCACTCCTGCATTCCCTGTGCTCTGTACTCTACAGGCCCCCTGGGTTCTGTACAGCGTTTAGAACCACAGGTCCTCTTCACAACTCTCTACACTCCACACAAACACTTTCTTGGAGGCTGGGGGGTTTTTTCTGAGCAAAGCTTAGAAAAATCCCATGCATGATATCATATGTAGGAACGAGCGGTGATTCCCAAAGGCCTGGAGACAAACTGACTGACTCCAGCCTTCTTAAAGCAGTATACCTTTATTATAACTTCACACATGTAAAACAATAGACTATCTTCTCCTCAGACAGTGTACTCTCTTTACTTACAGTGTGTTGCTTCGTCTCAGATCAAGGTTTGGACAGTATTGCACACAGGAGTTGCCTTCCTCCTGGAGACCTCAGGCCTGGTCTGGTTATCCCCACCTGGATCCAAGCTCTTATTCCCTAGTCTCTGGCTTCACCCTCTGAGCCCCACCTGCCCCACAGGATCCTGCCAATAGAGCATATTCTCCTTAGTGGATTTAAGATGACCAGATGTCTAGCCTGGTCCTGCACAGGTAAATAGGGGACAACTAGGGGCACTGCCTCATGGGGTGGGGGGGGGGGGGAGTGCAGGATAAAGAATTAGAAGGGGCTGGATGAACTTGAGATTGACTGGGCAAATTGGTGGACTAATTGGAAAAACTGGGAATGTCCCTCGCACGAGCATCCTATAGAATCCGTTTACATATGCATATTAAAGCCAGCAAAGTCCTATGGGAGATATGCGAAGTAAGTTTGCTCGAGACATCTCTGCTCTGCAAGCCAGGATCCAGGGCTTGGATTGAGCTGTTTCCTGCACCCAGCCCTCCATTGGACCCTCTCCTCCTCCTCCACCTCGTGGCTGTTGACCCCTCCCCCAGCTGGAAGACTGCCCTGCTTCTAACGAATGTGCTTTTAAATCTCCGTACAGGTACTTGCCTTTCTTTTCTCTGCTCTGCAAGCCAGGATCCAGGGCTTGGATTGAGCTGTTTCCTGCACCCAGCCCTCCATTGGACCCTCTCCTCCTCCTCCACCTCGTGGCTGTTGACCCCTCCCCCAGCTGGAAGACTGCCCTGCTTCTAACGAATGTGCTTTTAAATCTCCGTACAGGTACTTGCCTTTCTTTTCTCTGCTCTGCAAGCCAGGATCCAGGGCTTGGATTGAGCTGTTTCCTGCACCCAGCCCTCCATTGGACTCTCTCCTCCTCCTCCACCTCGTGGCTGTTGACCCCTCCCCAGCTGGAAGACTGCCCTGCTTCTAACGAATGTGCTTTTAAATCTCCGTACAGGTACTTGCCTTTCTTTTCTCTGCTCTGCAAGCCAGGATCCAGGGCTTGGATTGAGCTGTTTCCTGCACCCAGCCCTCCATTGGACCCTCTCCTCCTCCTCCACCTCGTGGCTGTTGACCCCTCCCCCAGCTGGAAGACTGCCCTGCTTCTAACGACTCCGCTTTTAAATCTCTGTGCTGGATGCTAAGACCCATATTGATGACATCACTTTTGAGCGACACAAAAAAGAGTCATCTATAAAAATCTAACCTGGTCAAGCGTCACGCGCCTAGCGTCACGCCCCGAAGGAGCGCGACAAAGGGGCCTGCCCCTTTGAGCGCCCCTTCGGGCAGCCCCTTCGGACTGCCCTGAAGGACCCTGGAAGACCCTAAAGTACTACACGGACCTCCTTCTCACCCAGCAGTCCCTTTTGACCCTGAAGTATCGCCGCTCACTTGCCAGCCTCTCAGCCAAGACCCATCCAGCTCCAGGACCTCCGAGTGAGTGGGCACCTCCTCAAAGTGCCTATCCCACCTCTCACAGGTGCTCATGAGCCTGCCTCCCAGCCACTGGACTACTCCCCCTAACACCTTAAATTGCTCTATTCTGTTATTTGTGCATGTTATCTAAGCTGTATAACCTGCATTGTCTGACCTGCATTGTATAACCTGCATGGTACACTATTTACACCTCTTACCCTACCTAATCAGCTTTGTGCCCTTTCCTCAGTGCCCTTCTCTCAGTTTAAACTCCTTGATACCTTAATCCCCGCCTTGTACTACCCTATATCCTCTCAGTTTCCTTTTTACCTACCCCCCTCTCCCTCCCTCCTCCTTTGCCTACCCACCCACTATGACCACACAACACATCAACCGCATCCACCTCCCCCACAACAGACTCCCCCATTCCCATCCCCCCCCGTCCCACCCCCCCCTACAAATCCCTCCTCCCTATCCTCACTACCCCCCTCAACCAATTCCTTGGACTCACTACCCTCTCCATCATTCTGTTCAACGCCCAATCACTCTCCAAAAAAACCCCCATCCTAAATGACCTCCTCACTGACACCAAGCCAGACATCTGTGCCATCACGGAAACCTGGCTCAAAGAAACAGACATTGTCCTCCTGAACCAGCTACCTACACAATCCTACGAATTCCTATCCATTCCAAGACCCAAGAAAAGAGGAGGTGGCATCCTCCTAGCCTTCAAGAAACACCTTAATCTCAAACTCTCCCACACCACATCACCCTCCAAGCTAGAAATTGGCCTCTTCAAAGCCCCCTCACTGCAAATCTGTCTCATTTATGCCCCTCCTGGATCCATCGAACGGGACCCCTCCCCCTTAATTGAATTCTTATCTGCCAACATAAACATTGAAATCCCTTCCATCATACTAGGAGACTTCAACCTCCATGTCGATGCCACCCCCCCTTACCCCTTCTTGTGAGGCATTCCTTACTGCACTCCAAGCTCTAGGCCTTAGACAAATTGTTGCCTCCCCCACGCACCAAGCTGGTCACTCCCTTGACCTTATATTCATCAACCACTGCTTCCTACCATCCCACCCCCCCACCTGCTCCCCTGTACCTTGGTCAGACCACTTCCTCATAAAAGCCCTCCTCCCCCTTAACTTCCCTACTACCCCCACTCCCTCAAACAACACCACCTTCACCTTCAGGAAACCCTGCTCTGGAGATGAACTGGCTCTTGCCATTTCCAACACATCCACTAGCCTTGACTGCTCCAGTCCAGAGACTGCCATCAAATCCTGGCTCAGCATGACTCTTGAAATTGCTGACAAACTATGCCCCATCTCCAGACGTAACATTACCCAACCCACAAAAAATCATCAACCCTGGTACACGACTGAACTAAGATCACTAAAGAATACCCTCAGGCAGCGTGAGAGAAACTGGCGTAAAGCCCCCTCACCCCAACTCGCCTCAAGTTTCAAAACTACCCTTCACCAATATAGAATAACCACCCTCAAAACAAAAAGAGACTACTTTTCAGCTAAGATCCACCAATACATGTACAACCCGAAAGCCCTTTTCAATTATGTTGCCAACCTCACCAAATCCTCTCAGCCCACTATCCCTGAGAATGATGCCTCCACTAAGAGCGAAGAAATCGCCCAGTATTTCCTCACAAAAATCACCAACATCCTCCGCAGATTTCAACACCCTTCTCCATCCACCTCCCCTTCCCCCTCCCTCCAACCTTCCCCCACTTCACCCACCCTCCAAACCCTTGACCTGACTTCCGCTAAAGAAGTGGAATCTATTCTCAGAAAACTTAAACCAGCTTCCCACCCTTCAGACACCATTCCCACAAAATCCCTCCTCTCCATCCCGAACACTATATCCAAACCCATCGCAGACATCATAAACTCCTCCCTCTCTTCAGGCTCTGTCCCAGATGCTCTTAAACAAGCTATTGTCAAGCCCCTCCTAAAAAAACCAACACTAGACCCTAAAGACCCCGCTAACTTCCGCCCTATCTCTAACCTGCCCTTCCTATCCAAAATTATGGAAAAGATTGTAAACATCCAACTTACAGAATATCTAGAAAGCAACAACATTCTGCATCCAGCCCAATACGGCTTCCGTAAATACCTCAATACAGAAACCCTCCTGCTCTCCCTCACGGACCACTTACTCATAGGCATGGACCGAGGCAACTGTTACCCTCCTCGCCCTACTCGACATCTCAGCTGCCTTTGATACCATCAACCATAACCTCCTCATCAACCGGCTATCCGAAATAGGCATCTCAGGCCTAGCCCTACTATGGTTTAAATCCTACTTATCTAACAGAAAGTTCTCCGTCAAGATAGGAAACGCCAACTCCACACTCTATCCCTTGTCTCAAGGTGTCCCACAAGGCTCCTCCCTCTCCTCCACCCTTTTCAACATTTATCTCACACCTCTATGTCAGCTCCTCACAGACCTCGGCCTCAAATTCTACCTCTATGCAGATGACGTTCAAATCGTCATTCCCATTCACAACTCTCTCTCAGATGCCCTTGCCTTCTGGAACACATGTCTTGCCAACATCAATGACTTCCTCACCAACATCCACCTCGCTCTAAACTCCTCCAAAACAGAGCTGCTCCTTATCTCTCCTCACCTCCCTCCCAAACCACCGATCTCCAACGATCCAGCTTTCAACGTCATAACACCCCAACCCACAGTAAGAGACCTTGGGGTTATCATAGATCAACAACTCAATCTCAAAAAACAGATCAACTCCATCCTCAAAGAAGGTTTCTTCAAGCTTCACATCCTGAAGAAACTCAGACCCCTCCTCCACTATCATGACTTCCGCACCGTCGTCCAAGCCACCCTTTCCTCAAAGCTGGACTACTGTAATGCCCTCTTCCTTGGCCTACCCTCCTCCACCACCAAGCCCTTACAAATGCTCCAGAATGCCATCGCCAGGGTCATCACCAACTCAAGGAAAGCTGATCACATTACCCCAATACTCAAAGAACTCCACTGGCTCCCCATCGCATCCCGAATTCTCTTCAAAATTCTAACCATAGTGCACAAGTCCATCCACTCGCACAATTCCAATTGGTTGGATGAACCCTTTCGTCCTATACGCACTGAACGACCCACTCGCACTGTCAACAAAGGCACCCTCTCCATTCCCCCTTTGAAAAAAGCCCACCTCTCCTCTACTAGGGACCGTGCACTATCCATTGCAGGCCCTAAACAATGGAACACCCTCCCTACCACTCTCAGGCTAGAGCCATGTTACGCCAAGTTCAGAAAAAAACTTAAAACATGGCTCTTCCGACAAGCCTACCCTGATTAAGTACACCGACTTCTGCAAGTATCTTGCCTACGCCTTGTATATTCCTGTAAATAGTACGTTGCAGTTTTTATTTATTGCTTTAATTCCTCCACCTCCTGCTCTTTGTATACTCCTCCTTGTTCGCCCTCCCTGTTCATTGTAATTTCTACCTTTAAAGTTACATTGTAAACCGGTATGATGTATGCATACTAATACCGGTATATAAAAGTTTTTAAATAAATAAATAAATAAAATAAGATTAGGAGCATACTTACACACGGTAGGCATATTTAAATCATATGGGCAAAAGTGCGTACATAATGAAAAAGTCCAGTGTATCTCTGCTTGCATGCCGATACGCAAGTATATAATGCATATGTGCTCATTTTAAAATTTGCCTGATTTTAATGCAGAGATCCACAGTTTCTACACTTATTTTATAAAAGTACATTCATGTATTTTACGTAATAACCCTCAGTTTATTTGCGGAGACAGGTATTTTATATATGCGGGTAGCTCACTTATGAAAATAGTTACTTCTTCATACTCATGCACTTCCAAGCACCTGTTCGCTGAGACACATACCATTTGACCCAGACCTTTACCAGTTCATCCACACCCTCCACCATTTTATTCAAATCCCCTTCCAAAAACTCCAAAAACAGTTGTGTCTTCATTAGCTGATGTAAAAGCATGTGCACGTGTTTGATGTTGTCTGTGGGTACTCTGCTCACAAAATAGATGAGTGTGCATGTACTTTCTGAGCCCACTCTGCAATGATCTCTTTCTCCATGCACTTTAAACTACATGGAGAAAGTAGCAGAAGTACGTGCAGACTTGTGGCCTTCCAAAAATTTGCTTGGCGCACACAAAGGCTACTTATACACATATCTGCCAATTTTATACCCACAAACCCCGCACAAAATCTTTGAAAATTTACCATAATAAATGTAATTAAGAAAATTTAAAGAGTTATAAACTATTTCTTTTTTCCCTTAACTGTACAATCCAAGCTTCCATGTACATGAAAGTTAGAACTTACCATCAGGTCTCACCAGTGAGTAGACAGAGACAGACACTGTGGGAAAGAAGAGAAAACATCTTTATTACCTCAATCAGTCTCAAAGCACACTCAGTTACACAGAGATGGAAGCTGTCCTTGGACATTTCCAAATACAGAATACATGCAGCTAATACTGACAAAAATTAGTTAATATTTATTTAATAAAACAAAAACATTATTTTGTTAACTTTTATATCCTGTGAGTCATGAAGGCAATAAAAATCAGTCTTGGAAGGAGGGAGGATGTTGGGGATGTGCGCAGAAACATTTTTCATGTTGGTTCCTTCATTCATTTTTTTCTGCCCCCAGAATTTGTTTCATTCATTTCAAATGAAAAAAAAATGGTTTGCTGTTATTGAACATAAGAACATGCCATGCTGAGTCAGACCAAGGGTCCATCAAGCCCAGCATCCTGTTTCCAACAGAGGCCAATCCAGGCCACAAGAACCTGGCAATTACCCAAACACTGAGAAGATCCCATGCTACTGATGCAATTAATAGCAGTGGCTATTCCCTAAGTAAACTTGATTAATGGCAGTTAATGGTCTTCTCCAAGAACTTATCCAAACCTTTTTAAACCCAGCTACACTAACCGCACTAACCACATCCCCTGGCAAGTGTGCAGGCAATGGATTTCCTCATAGCCCATATCTTTCACTGCCCTTTTCATATTTGCACCAGTGTCTGACTTGAAAAAATGAGGAACAGTCCTTTCTCTTCACCATAGCTGTCAGCCCTCTGTCATCTTCCTTATTGTTGCCAAGATATTCATCAAGCTGTGGCTGAAATCCATCACCTGGTTATGCAGCACAACTCACCTGTACCCTGGTGCTTTGCCTCCTGTAGAGCAGCTCCATGCCTTTGTCTCATGCAGATGCCCCCAGTGTGCCATCAGGGAAAGACAGACACATGTAGTGTTCTGGCTAGTCCAGATGTCACTAATGAAATAGCAAATATTGCTTACCTGTAACAGGTGTTCTCACAGGACAGCAGAATGTTAGTCCTCACATATGGGTCACATCACAGGATGAAGCCTGTATGGAATACCTTTCTGTCAAAGTTTCTACAAAGCTTTGACTGACACTGGCACACTGAATGCACTGAGCATGCTCAGCCTGCAATTATCCCTGTGAGCCACAGGTGTCTCCCTGAGTCTCGCGGGGTGGCGGGTGAGTTTCGTGAGGACTAACATCCTGCTGTCCTGTGAGAACACCTGTTACAGGTAAGCAACATTTGCTTTCTCACAGGACAAGCAGGATGGTAGTCCTCACATATGGGTGAGTACCGAGCTGAGGATGCCCGAGAGTGCACCAAATGCACCCAAGACGCGCAAAAGGCGCAATGATGGGGTGGAATTTGGAACGGAGGGCATCCTGAAACCCTTAACAGGTTGGTAGAAGGATGTTGGGTAGTTAAATCGAAAAGAATAAGAGTAGACAGACTGGGCAAACATGGAGCATGCCGGCTAGTCGTATCTAAGCAATAATGGGCTGCGAAGGTATGGAGAGAACTCCAGGTTGCAGCCTGATAAATATGTACAAGCAGCAGCGGCCAAGGGGAAGCTATTAAGGCTGGGACGGATGCAACAGAGTGTGGTGACACACAGTGTTGTAGTAAAATGCCTACTTGTTGGTAGGAAAAAGAGATACAGACCGTCAATTAGGAGGAATAGGTCTGTTTGCCCACTGGAACTCGCAGGTTGACTCTTGCCACAGAAGGAAAGAGTTAGGTGGAATTCCTATGGAATGTAGTGCAATCTAGATAGAATGCAAGTGCACTATTACTGTCCAAGAAGTGGAAAAAACCATCTCTCTCTGGTGAGAGAGAGGTGTTGGGAAAAATGGGCAGAGTATAGACTGAGTAAGGTGAGATGCAACATCTACCTTAAGAAAGATAGGAAGCTGAATACGTAAAACCACTTGGGCACGGAGGAATGCAAGGTCGGATGAGTATGTAACAAGGTGTGTAACTCACTGACCCTGTTGGCAGAAATGACATTTATGAGGGAAAGCTACCAAAATGATAAGGGGAATGGAACAACTCCCCTATGAGGAAAGACTAAAGAGGTTAGGACTTTTCAGCTTGGAGAAGAGACGACTGAGGGGGGATATGATAGAGGTGTTTAAAATCATGAGAGGTCTAGAACGGGTAGATGTGAATCGGTTATTTACTCTTTCGGACAGTAGAAAGACTAGGGGGCACTCCATGAAGTTAGCATGGGGCACATTTAAAACTAATCGGAGAAAGTTCTTTTTTACTCAACGCACAATTAAACTCTGGAATTTGTTGCCAGAGAATGTGGTTAGTGCAGTTAGTATAACTGTGTTTAAAAAAGGATTGGATAAGTTCTTGGAGGAGAAGTCCATTACCTGCTATTAAGTTCACTTAGAGAATAGCCACTGCCATTAGCAATGGTTACATGGAATAGACTTAGTTTTTGGGTACTTGCCAGGTTCTTATGGCCTGGATTGGCCACTGTTGGAAACAGGATGCTGGGCTTGATGGACCCTTGGTCTGACCCAGTATGGCATTTTCTTATGTTCTTATGTTCTTATGTTCCCACGTCAATGGACTCTGTGAGTGGTAAGGGTAGCTGGAATTCTTCCGACATTGGATCCCACCGGGATAGAAACACTCTCTGTAAAGGCCTCAAATGAACAAACGCCCATGGGACCAATTCCAGAGTAGACGCCATCGAGCTGAGGACCTGCAAATAGACCCAGACTCTGGGCAGAGAAGCCAACAAGAGATGCCGAACCTGTTGCATTAATTTAGCAATCCACTCCTCCTGTAGACTTTTCCCACTCGGGTGTCGAACCACGCTCCCAGCAAGTCTAGGATCTGAGAGGGAAGGAGATGACTCTTGGCTTGATTGACAACCCATCCGAGAGACTGCAACAGGTATAAGACTTTGCTGACCGCTAACTCACAGAGTTCTTTTGACTTTGCTCGAATAAGCCAGTCGTCCAGGTATGGGCGAACCAGCAATTCCTCCCATCAAAGAGCTGCCGCCACCACCACTTCCATCATCTTGGTGAAAGTGCAAGTCGCTGTAGCCAGACCGCATGGAAGGGCCTGAAACTTGACAAACATTCCGAGGATCATGAATCGAAGAAATGTCTGGTGAACCTTGTAGATACAGGTAAGCTTCTGTCAGATCCAGGGAAGCCAAAAACTCCCCACTGCAGACCACCACAATTATCAAGCGCAGGATCTCCATCCAAAAATGCGGCACCGAGGGCCTTGTTCACTTTTTTTCAGGTCCAGGATTGGATGAAAAGAGTCCTCCTTCTTTGGTACCTCAAAATAGATGGAATAACGTCCTGTCTTCCACTCTCCCTGTAGAACGGGAAAGATAACTCCTAGGCAGAGCAGCCTGTGGATGATCTGCTGAACAATCTGTCATTTCAAAGGGGATCCGCAAGGAGAGATCAGAAACAGGTCTCGGAAAGACCAAGCAAATTCTAATGCGTAGCTGTGTTCTAGGATGTTTAGAACCCACTGGTCGGACGTTATTTTGGCTTAAGCCTTCTCATGTTGCTCTATGGCTGCGAAAGGTATGAGACCAGGACTGAGACCTCCCCGAGGCTTGTCGCTGACCCGGGAACAGGAGCCTTGCTCTGTTGGAAGCTTCTCTACCCCAGAAAACGAGAATGGGTTGGGAGAAACCTGTAGATGCCTTAGGTTTGTCCTCCGGAAGCTTATGCATTTTATTGTCGCCTAGAGACGTAATTAGCTGCTCCAAGTCTTCACCAAAAAGGAACTTGTCCATAAAAGGGAAAGAGCTAACCTGGGCCTTGTAGGAAACATCAGTCGACCAGCTGCTTAACCATAAGAGCCTCCTTGCTGAGACGGTGGAGACCATCGTCCTGGGGGAGGAACGAAGGAGGTCATATAAGATAAACGCACCATATGCGAGAGTCGCCTCCAAGTGCTCCGCCTGTGCTGAGTCCTGAGGCGGTAGGTCCCTGATAGTCAGCAACTGTTGCACCCACCTCAAGCTTGTCCAAAGCATAAAACTGCTACCGATGGTAGCTCGAATGCCAAGGGCTGAGGCTTTGAATACCTTCGAAATGAACTTCGAGCTTCCTGTCCTGGAGGTCTTTAAGAGCTGCTGCACCTACTACCAGAATAGTGGTGACCGCCGACACAGAGGCATCCACATCTGGAACTTTCAAAACTCTACAATCTCCTCGGGCAACGGGTAAAGTTTGTCATTACCCGGCCCACTCTCAGGCCTGACTCCAGAGTATCCCACTCCTGGACCATTAACTGCTGAACCATATGATGGAACAGGAAAGTCTTGACGGGACTTCATAAACCAGCCAGGACCGGGTCTACCGAATCCTGTTCTGAGACATCCAGAGGGAGAGCAATTCCTAGCACTGTTAGGAGGGTCTAACTCCTCCTTCTGAAACAGGTGAATGATCTTCAGGTCGTCTCCCTCCAGATGTGAAGCCTTTTCAGGTTCCTCATCCTGATCGACCCCAGAAAGGGGCAGAGGGACCGAGGAAGGGTCAGGATGTCCGCCGAGCTCCAAGATGCCCCGACTAGGGCACAAGTCTCCCATGAGGGGCCCCGTATATTTTGGACCCTGAGAGGCCCGTACAGCTCCAGCCACTTAGGGATCTTCCTAGTAGGCCCCTCTATGCGCCCGAGCGGTGACCCACCACTTTGCTGTAACTGACTAGCAGGGTACGCTTTGTGCATGAACAGCACAAAGTCTGGAGTGAAAATAGCTGGACCTGCCTCACCCCCCCCCCCCCCCCCCCCTTTGGGGAATCGGGAATGACATCAGAAAGGTTGGACAGCGAGTCCTGAGGGACCTCAGGACTCAATTGAGCTGGGGATAAATCTGGTGGGAAATCCCCTCCCACAGCCGCCTCAGCTTGAGCTTCCGTGAAGGTTTTCAAAATGGCTGTCGATCTAGCTCATCGGGAATGGGTTAGCCTGAGCCTCCTACCCAGTAGCCCATTTGCCCACACTGCAGGACTTCGCCGCTGCCCCCGATGTGGATCCCGACGATCCCTCCCCACCGGGGAAGCCACGATTGCACAGACCTGTGCAGGAGAGTCGAAACACGGCTTCCCCGCCCGTGGAGCAGCGTGCAGAGCGCAGCATGGTCTCTAGGGGAGCAATCAGGGGAGTGGCGTGGAAGTTGTAGTAGACAGTGTGAGGAGCCCCGGAAGAGAAGTTTTCCTCCCCGTCTGGACCTGAACCCGGACCTATAGTACCCCTAGTCTAGGATAAAACACCAAAACGGGGGACCGGATACAAAATGCCAATAAAATACTGAAGCAGCAAGTAATACAGCACAAAACCAAATGTATTTCACTGTACTACTTTATAACCACCTGTCCAAGTGTGAACACTTGATTAAAGTGCAAAGAAAGACAGGAGAAAAAGATTTCAGTAACCTCAGGTACCAATCACTTCCATATGTGCATAATACAATCATTATAGTGAAAAACTTCCGTCCTGACCCATATAGTTTGTGTAATTTCTTAATCCTTTTAAAAAAAATTGTCAAAACTTATTTTAAATATATATTTTTTGTATGCTGATAAATTCTGAGCGTTACTTATGTGATCCGCTCTGCACATGATTTTGAAAGATGCAGAATATAAAAGCGAATAAATATTCTAAAAAGAATGACCTGAATATTCTTCAAACAACATGGTCCGACATGTCCAGCATTTTACCTATAAATGGCTGCATCAGGGAACAGAAGCAGTGAGCTTGAGAATTTACAGGGTGTGAAGTTACAGTAATAGAAGAACTCTCCAGTAACTTCTCTCTTCATATCTGCGAGTGATGGGAAGTACAGACCTGAGCAGGTGACAGCAGCATCGTCCTCATGATCACAGGAAGCAAAGTCTCCCTTATGGTGAGGACACTCCCACAGCCAGGATTCATTTCCTGCACACTGGAACTCCTCCAGAAGGATGCTTCCATTGCCTGGCCCAAAGTCATCGGAAACAGCAGCTGCTCCACAGCCCAGCTGCCTGCACACAACACTGGCGTCACTCAGGTCCCATCCAGTGCCACAAACTGTTACCCAGGTGCCATCAAGGAGAATCTCCACACGACCTTGACATTTATTCTTCCCATCAGAGAGTCGGAGCTCCAGATCAGATGCTGAAAGGACAAAAAGAAACTCAATATTAGTAAATACCTTTAGGTGGTGGTGAAACTTTTCTGGAATTGTAAAATCTCCTTATCTGAGAGGCTGAGGATTTTGTCAAGTTGTCCCTTTTCTATTCTAAGTCCAAAATGTATTTAACATATTTATTACTTAAAAATTTCATCCAAAGCTGCATATGAAATAACATGTGGAATATGCAAATGTTTAGCCACATTGAGAGTATATCCTGGCAGTGTGTAGACTGGGGAGGAAAAGTATGGACTTAGATGACATTTTCAAATCTAATCAGGCACTTTTCCAGCAAAATTCTAATTGCACCTAAAGCACTCAACAAAAAAGAAATAGATCAGGGTCCAACTGACCACATCACAGAGTGACAATATTCAGCCCTCCAAACCAGGCAACCACTCTCCAGCGAATCACAGAGGAGAAGTGGGACTCATCTGGATCTTTATCTTTGTTGAGGTTTATTTACCACTCTCTGCCATAGCCCAGAGGGATTTACATCTTATGACATCCATAATCATAAAATAAGAACAAGTCCCACCTCCTGTATATACAAGTCCCTGGGTGGGACCTATTTCTTGATTGGACCGCTCTTATCGCACAATAAAATTAATCCTAAACTGCACTTCATTGAATACCACTACATATTTCTTTCTTTACACCATTAGTTAAAAATAACGCTATACGCTCTTTAATGTGTATTGTCTCCAGAACACCACAGTACTCCCGATGTCCGGGGTGTTGTCTCCCCTGGTATTATTATTTTTAACTGATACTCCACTGTCCCCTAATATCTCTTTTTCCTGCTAGTGTATATTTCTGGGATATGTGTCTTCAACCCCCAGAACCCTTCTCTAATTTTAATTATTCTCTCCCTACAGATATTCTGACCAATCAATTTCTCGGTTCAACCCTTTGGGAGCTACAGTCTCCCACGTATAGATACATTTTTGCTCCATTTGTATCAGTTTCAAATTCATGTCATCCCCCTCGTGGATGATCTTGTATTTGAAAAATCACCGCCACTTTGAACTCTTCTGGTAAATGTCCCATTTCTTGCCAGTGGTCAGTTAATGGTGCACCTTCGATCAAATGTCTTAAACGACTTATGTGTTCTGTATCCTATTTTTGATCTTCCGCATAGTTTTGCCTATGTATACCTTATTACAGGGACACCACAAAGCATATACCACCTTTGTAGAGTCACACCTGTATTGATCCCTGAAGAAAAATGTCCTTCGTCCTGGGATATCCAATTCGGTGCCAACGTGCAAATAAGCACATGCAATACATTTTCCACAGATTTTTTGGCTTCCTTGTTGGTCATTTGCTATAGTGCTGATTGGTAACAAATTGGAATGAACCACCAGGTCCTTCAAGTTTTTAGCTTTAGTAAGGGCAAACATGGGTTTCTCTTGAAAACTAGGGTGTATTTGTAAGATTGGCCAATGTTTTAAAATGCTCTTCTTCAACATCTGTGTTTGCGGTGTGTACGGTAATACACATACTAGCCTCTCATTAGTTTGACCGACTTTAAGTTTTAGGAGCAGATCTCTATTTGCCCATCTCGCCCTTTTATAAGCTTTTCTCACTATTGAAGCTGGATAGCCTCGCTGCAAAAACCTGTTTCTCATATCCTCCGCCTGAATCTTGAACTCTGATGTCGTGGAACATAATCTTCTCAATCGAAGGAACTGACCCACTGATAGATTGTCTCTTAGGTAATTTGGGTGAAATGATGAATAATGCAGGAGTGTATTCCTGTCTGTGGGTTTACGAAAAATTGTAAAGTTGAAACCTTCTTGGGATAATCTGATTTGGATATCCAAAAATGCTATACTTCGATTACTGTATTGGCTGGTAAACTTCAAATGTGGGTTACATCCATTGAGCCACTGTATAAATAGCTTCAGTTCTTCTTCTTCTCCTTGCCATATGACGAATATATCATCAATAAATCTCTTCTATAATTGAATGTGTGTGTTGTATGAGCTGTTATCTATCCACTTTCTCTCAAAAGCCGACATATATAAATTGGCCAAATCGGGAGCCATAGTGGCTCCCATTGCTGTTCCCTTTATCTGCTTATAATAATTCCCCAAGAAAGTGAAATAATTCTCTTGCAAAGCTATACTGGCCAATTCTTTAATGAAAGCATTCGGGATCCTCTGACGTGTCTGTGCAGTTGTTAATGTGTCTGTAATGACTTCTATTGCTTCATCCTGTGGGATGCTTGTATACAAAACAGTGACATCTATAGTAACCAACAATGTTGAATCTAGAATTGGGTGGTGATCTTGTAGAATTGTCATAAGGTGTGCAGAGTCTCGTATGTATGACGGAATCTGTGGTATAAATTTATGCAACGAGCGGTCCACAAAACGTGATAAAGGTTCTAAAAGCGACCCTTTTGAAGACACTATGGGTCGCCCTGGTGGTGAATGCAATGACTTGTGGATTTTGGGTACTGTGTAAAACACCGGGCACGTTGGGTGTTTCACTGTTAGGAAGCGCGCTTCCCTTTCTGTAATCCATCCTGCTCACAGGGCTTGCTCAACTGTAGAATCAATCACCTTTTTGATCTCTTTGGTCGGATCTCCATCCAGTCTTTGATAGTAGGTGCTGTCATTGAGCTGGCGTTCCACATCCTGTATATACTGAGTCCTATCCTGTACCACTACAGAGCCACCTTTGTCCGCCGGTTTTATGACAATTTGCTGGTTGTCCCGGATCTCCTTAAGTGCCTGTGTCTCAGCAGGTGTTAAATTGTGGACTCGTGTCGGATGTTTAATCACCTTGTTAAAACTTTCCTTCCGTACTACTTCTGCAAACGTGTAGATTACCGGGTCTATAGGTCCCAGAGGTACCCATGTGGAAGCGGGTGCCAGATTATCCTTATGATGTACCTGACTGACAGAATTTGCAAAAAACAACTTCAACCATATTGTCTAATAAATCTGTGTAGGAATTTTTCCCCTTCAAAGGCTGTATATTTATTGACTGGCATGAAAGAAAGGCCCTTATTTAACAGTGATATTTGGGCTTCCGTTAGGGTTACAGATGATATATTGATAACCCCCTCTTGAGCTATTACTCCTATCTGTTTCTGGTTTGTCTCGTTCGTCCGTACGGATGTCGTGTACTGCCCTGATTTTCTTTTAATCGTTTGTTGTCTTTGCGTGACGTGGTGTGGTCTAAAAAATGAGGATCTGTTTAAGTTGTAATCTCATCACCAGGTCTCTCAGTAGTAAGTTTTCCCGACCTTCCTTCTTCTTCCGAAGAATCATCTGATGAACCAGCAAAAGTTACTTTAGGCTTCATGTTCAATTCCTAGCAATTACCACAATCTCCTGTTAATGTACCTCATCAAATCTTTGTAAATGTACCTTGTCAAAGTTAGATTAATATATTATGTTTAATTTTTTCATATCACTTCTCCGCTCCAAGTTGTACTTATCCCTGTTTTATTGTAACTGTAATTGTTTTTTGGTTCAACACATGTTATTTACTTTGTTCTCTATACCTTTCATCACTCCCCTGCTTATTGTAAACCGGCATGATGTGACACTCTCACGAATGCCGGTATAGAAAAAAAAAACTAAAAAAAAAATGTATTTTTGATTCTGATTAGACATCCATAGATATACATTGCCCTTTTTATAATCTCCTTCATCCTGAAGGAATTTCGTTAACTTAAATTGTTTGATTTCCTCCCTGAACTTATCCATTTGTTCTTGTAGTTCCTTAAATGATTGTTGGTACTTATCTTCTGGTTCTGCTTGATGGATTTTTTCTAATGCTTTCTCTATTTCTTCTTTAATTTGAACCGCTGTTGTTTGAGCTTTCTCTATTATTAGGATCATAAGATCCAATGAGCATTTATTGAGAATTTTATTCCAATTTTGTAAAAACTCAGGATCCTCCCCATACAGTCTTGGTTCTTTTTGTATTCTTAATCCTCGTGGGATTCTTTGTATCCGGCAATATTCAATTAAAGTGCCTGCATGTAACTCTGTTCATATAAGCCTTTTCTGTGATGCTGTCACCGAGTTCCACTGATCTTTTTTCTGTCCATCCTGTGTGGTGAATATTGATGGTGCTACTAGAAGTGCCTGCAGTCTTGCTTCAGAGAAGGACAATGTGTTGTCCCAGGTAGTCATACTGGTCATTATTTTCGAGGTTATTTTCTGTCCAGTATTCACTATGCACCAACCAACCTCTTTCCTTCTATAAAATTATTCTGCAACATCCACTGATTCAAGGGAAATCCCTGCTCGGTGGTTTTCTTTGTACAGAAGCTATATCAAAGGATAACCACTTTTTAGTTATCCCTCGTATTAGCCCCGTGTATTACTCTTTATTATTCACAGTTATCTTCTTTTCTTTTTTTCTTTTTTCACTTTTACTAATATTATCCCTTCTCCCTGGCTGCTTATCTGACCCAATAATTCATTTTTCTTCTCATATACTTATCTAGGCTGCCGCCCTCATTACTTCTTATGGGTTCGGATTCGCCTGCCTGACACTGGCCATGTTTCGGCACCGCGTGCCTGCTTCAGGAACTGCGGGAGAAATATCTACTGTGTCCGATCCGGGTTCACAGTCTAAAAACGTTTCTTAAACACATAAAATCAAACACAATGCTTTACAACTAACCTCCAACGTAAATGCAATTCCTACCCCCTCTCAAGTATTTAGTACTTACTTTTCTCTTTTGTACTGTGTGTTTCAAGTGAACGGCGCCCTCAGTTCATGACTCCAGCGCCTCTGTCTATTCCGTTTTTAAAGCTACCGCGGGCTAATATCTCCCTGTCCTTCCCAGACCGAGGTTACCTCAGGTGCAAACACTTAATCTAAATTATCACCAGTACTTTCTCCACACCTTCCCACTATTCAACTCCCATACATACGTCCTCTATGCGAATCTTCATGATTTATTTTCATTTTCTATTTTTTATCAATTCCACCCACTGAATCCAATAATTAAGACGGGGGAAGCAGTAACTAGTGGGCGGCATTGTTGATCACTGTTCAGACTTGAAATAAAGACTAGAAAATAGAGCTTTGTATATAGGTTATTGATATGGACATATACATACAAAGTGGATAGGAGATATGGAGCAGACACTCTGATTACGGTGATAGTGGTGATCGTAGTGATCAGTGGGTGGGACCGCGTTAATCAGTTACATAAGAACATAAGAAAATGCCATACTGGGTCAGACCAAGGGTCCATCAAGCCCAGCATCCTGTTTCCAACAGTGGCCAATCCAGGCCATAAGAACGTGGCAAGTACCCAAAAACTAAGTCTATTCCATGTAACCATTGCTAATGGCAGTGGCTATTCTCTAAATGAACTTAATAGCAGGTAATGGACTTCTCCTCCAAGAACTTATCCAATCCGATTAGTTTAGTTCAGCGTTGTAAAGTGGGACTACATGTAAAATGCGGACATGGTGGTACTCAGTTCCCCATCAGGTCCGTTGTGTAATAGAGTACAATCGGTCCACTGCAGGGAGGGGCCCCAACCAGGTCCGATAATTACAATAGCGGGAAGAATTGAATTCGGGCAGGTCTGACCCAGCATAGCAATTTCTTATGTTCTTATGTTCTTAAGAGAAATCTGAGGGTGACTTACATGGCACAGTAGATATTACCATTAGAAGCTTTCTGGGCAGACTGGATGGATCATTTAGGAGCAGATAGTGGATAAACAATGCCTCTAGGAGATATCTTCCTTGGAAGCAGATCAATCAGACAATCATAAGACCTATAGGTCTATAGGACCTATAGGGTGGTAATGCTTTTATGTGCCTTTTGCTGAAGATTTCTGCAAATGCCTTGTATTGAGGAGGACACGGAAGGACCGGGGTTGGAGTTTGGGCTACTGGTACTGGTGGGGAGACCTGAGTGAGACATTGTTGGTGTCAGGAGGCCCCCAGTGGGCAATTTGCAGAGCCTGCCAATCTATAGTGGGACTATACTGAGAGGAGAGGATCACCTTGCTGGTGGCTGAAAGGAATCAGTAGGTTTTTGCTTGGGACATTTTCTTTTTTAAAAGTATTAGGGCAAAGTTAACTATTTGGGGATATTATTTAGTGTGTTTGTGTGTTTGTGCCTTTAATAGTCAGAAAGGCAGTGAATAAATAAGTTAGACTGTTTGCATTTTTAAATAGTCAATAAGGTAGCAGTAGGTAGTGTGTTTATTTTTAAAAAGTCTGCAGAACTGAGTGTTCTCCAGACTTTTAAAGAGTTGAGTGTTTGTATTTAATACTAAATGAGTGCTTGTATTGAGAAAAAAAAAAAAAGTAGCCAGAAGCTAGAAATAAGCTAGGAGCAGTGTATACCAAAGTAAAAAAGTTGAATAGTTCAGCTCAGTTACTCACCTTGGAAAGGTGTTGAGGTAGTGTGATTGGGTTTGAATAGGGACCAACATTTGTTAATCAAGGGAGAAGTGAGTCACTCAGGCTGACTAAGTGTGAAGGTTGTGTGTTTGATGTGAATAGGTACTATTCTTTGTTAATCAGCACAGCAGTGAGTCACTCAGGAAATCTAACTGAAGAGTCACTCAGGAAATCTAACTGAAGTGTACATCTCCTAAGGGATTGTTTTGCACTAATTTACCAGGAAATCTAACTGAAGAGTCACTCAGGAAATCTAACTGAAGTGTACATCTCCTAAGGGATTGTTTTGCACTAATTTACCTTAGAAGCACATTATAAATTAGAAGGAAAGAGCTCAGTAACCCACATTCCAGTGGGAACACTGAGAGGAGAGGATCACCTTGCTGGTGGCTGAAAGGAATCAGTAGGTTTTTGCTTGGGACATTGTCTTTTTTAAAAGTATTGTGCCAAAGTTAACTATTTGGGGATATTATTTAGTGTGTTTGTGCCTTTAATAGTCAGAAAGGCAGTGAATAAACAAGTTAGACTGTTTGTATTTTTAGTCAGTCAATAAGGTAGCAGTAGGTAATGTGTTTATTTTTAAAAAGTCTGCAGAACTGAGTGTTCTCCAGACTTTTAAAGAGTTGAATGTTTGTATTTAATACTGAGTGCTTGTATTGAAAAAAAAAAAAAAACCACAAACACCCCCCCCCCCAAAAAACCCCAAAAAGTAGCCAGAAGCTAGAAATAAGCTAGGAGCAGTGTATACCAAAGTAAAAAAGTTGAATAGTTCAGCTCAGTTACTCACCTTGGAAAGGTGTTGAGGTAGTGTGATTGGGTTTGAATAGGGACTAACATTTGTTAATCAAGGGAGCAGTGAGTCACTCAGGCTGACTAACTGAAGTTAGACTGTTTGTATTTCCCAACCCTCGCCCATCCCTTAATTTATAGGTAGGTGCCACTTTCACAAAAAAAAAAAAGCATCAACAAAAACTTTATTGAGAATTCGATCAGACCCTGGTAGGCCACTACCAGACATATAGTGAATTCACTAATACATTTAAAGGAACTTAGACACATTCCTACTCCCATAGCAACCTAAAACTTAACTAGGAACTGATCAAAATTGAGATGAAGGCAGCAGTCGAGCAGCAAGAGGGGGGCTTCCCAGTCTTTTGCATCGAGTGTCACATGTATGATTTTTTACCCACCAGTGAGAAGTTGTACATGTGCATGCGATGCAAAGAGCTCCTGGCTCTCAGAGAACAAGTCCGATCTCTGGAGGCTAGAGTGGCAGACCTGGAGGAGCTGAGGCAGACAGAGAGGTATATAGATGAGACCTTCAGGGACATAGTAGTCAAGTCCCAACTTCAGACTGGCAGCCCTGGTGCTGCCTTGGAGGAAGAAGGTCTCATAATGGGAGAGCACCAACCAGGTGTAGCAGGAAAGGATCCTGTAGCAAGGACCTGCTCTCCAGGTGATGCATTGTCCTTTCGCACTGAGGATATCTCCCCAAGGCCTACTGCCCAGGAGGGAAGGGTTAGGTCGGCCGTCATAGTTGGTGATTCGATTATTAGGAATGTAGATAGCTGGGTGGCTGGTGGGCGTGAGGATCGCCTGGTAACATGCCTACCTGCTGCGAAGGTGGCGGACCTCACACGTCACCTAGATAGGATTTTAGACAGTGCTGGGGAGAAGCCAGCTGTCGTGGTACATGTGGGCACCAACAACATAGGAAAATGTGGGAGGGAGGTTCTGGAAGCCAAATTTAGGCTCTTAGGTAGAAAGCTTAAATCCAGAACCTCCAGGGTAGCATTCTCTGAAATGCTCCCTGTTCCACGCGCAGGTCACCAGAGGCAGGCAGAGCTCCGGAGTCTCAATGCGTGGATGAGACGATGGTGCAAGGAAGAGGGATTCAGTTTTGTTAGGAATTGGGGAACCTTTTGGGGAAGGGGGAGTCTCTTCCGAAGGGATGGGCTGCACCTTAATCAGGATGGAACCAGACTGCTGGCGCTAACCTTTAAAAAGGAGATAGAGCAGCTTTTAAACTAGAACAAAGGGGAAAGCCGACAGTGGCCCAGTAGCGCATGGTTCGGAGAGAAGTATCTTTAAAGAATACTAATGATGCATTAGAATTAGAGCATCCCGACAGTGAGGTTCCAATAATTAGAAAAGTAGTCCAAGTGCCTGTAACTAAAAACTCACCTGAGCTAAAAAATTCTAGCTTATCCCTATCAATTAAAAAGCAGAATGAAAATACAAACAAAAAACAAACTTTGAAATGTTTGTATGCTAATGCCAGAAGTCTAAGAAGTAAGATGGGAGAATTAGAATGTATAGCAGTAAATGATGACATAGATTTAATTGGCATCTCAGAGACATGGTGGAAAGAGGATAACCAATGGGACATTGCTATACCGGGGTACAAATTATATCGCAATGACAGAGAGGAGCACTCGGGAGGAGGTGTGGCACTTTATGTCTGGGATGGCATAGAGTCCAACAGGATAAACATCCTGCATGAGACTAAATACAAAATTGAATCTTTATGGGTAGAAATCCCTTGTGTGTCGGGGAAGACTATAGTGATAGGGGTATACTACCGACCACCTGGTCAAGATGGTGAGATGGACAGTGAAATGCTAAGAGAAATTAGGGAAGCTAACCAAATTGGTAGTGCAGTAATAATGGGAGACTTCAATTACCCCAATATAGACTGGGTAAATGTATCATCGGGTCACGCTAGAGAGATAACGTTCCTGGATGGAATAAATGATAGCTTTATGGAGCAATTGGTTCAGGAACCGACGAGAGAGGGAGCATTTTTAGATCTAATTCTCAGTGGAGCACAGGACTTGGTGAGAGAGGCAACGGTGGTGGGGCCGCTTGGCAATAGTGATCATAATATGATCAAATTTGATTTAATGACTGGAAAAGGAACAGTGTGCAAATCCAAGGCTCTCGTGCTAAACTTTCAAAAGGGAAACTTTGATAAAATGAGAAAAATTGTTAGAAAAAAACTGAAAGGAGCAGCTACAATAGTAAAAAATGTCCAAGAGGCGTGGTCATTGTTAAAAAATACCATTCTAGAAGCACAGTCCAGATGTATTCCACATATTAAGAAAGTTGGAAAGAAGGCAAAACGATTACCGGCATGGTTAAAAGGGGAGGTGAAAGAAGCTATTTTAGCCAAAAGATCTTCATTCAAAAATTGGAAGAAGGATCCAACAGAAGAAAATAGGATAAAGCATAAACATTGGCAAGTTAAATGTAAGACATTGATAAGACAGGCTAAGAGAGAATTTGAAAAGAAGTTGGCCGTAGAGGCAAAAACTCACAGTAAAAACTTTTTTTTAAATATATCCGAAGCAGAAAGCCTGTGAGGGAGTCAATTGGACTGTTAGATGATTGAGGGGTTAAAGGGGCACTTAAAGAAGATAAGGCCATTGCGGAAAGATTAAATGATTTCCTTGCTCCGGTGTTTACTGAAGAGGATTTTGGGGAGGTACCCGTACTGGAGAAGGTTTTCATGGGTAATGATTCAGATGGACTGAACCAAACCACAGTGAACCTAGAAGATGTGGTAGGCCTGATTGACATACTGAAGAGTAGTAAATCACCTGGACCGGATGGTGTACACCAAAGGGTTCTGAAGGAACTCAAAAATGAAATTTCAGATCTTTTAGCAAAAATTTGTAACCTATCATTAAAATCATCCATTGTACCTGAAGACCGAGGGTGGCTAATGTAACCCCAATATTTAAAAAGGGCTCCAAAGGCGATCCGGGAAACCAGTGAGCCTGACTTCAGTGCCAGGAAAAATAGTGGAAAGTGTTCTAAATATCAAAATCACATAACATATAGAAAAACATGGTTTAATGGAACAAAGTCAGCATGGCTTTACCTAAGGCTAGTCTTGCCTCACAAATTTGCTTCACCTTTTTGAAGGAGTTAATAAATATGTAGATAAAGGTGAACTGGTAGATGTAGTGTATTTGGATTTTCAGAAAACATTTGACAAAGTTCCTCATGAGAGGCTTCTAGGAAAAGTAAAAAGTCATGGGATAGATGGTGATGCCCTTTCGTGGATTACAAACTGGCTAAAAGGAAACAGAGTAGGATTAAATGGACAATTTTCTCAGTGGAAGGGAGTGGAAGTGGAAGTGGAGTGCCTAGGGATTTGTATTGGGACCCGTGTTTTTTAATATATTTATAAAGGAAAGGAATACGATGAGTGAGGTTACAAATTTGCAGATTATACAAAATTATTCAGAGTAGTTAAATCACAAGCGGATTGTGATAAATTGCAGGAGGACCTTGCGAGACTGGAAGATTGGGCATCCAAAATACAGATGAAGTTTAATGTGGATAAGTGCAAGGTGTTGCATATAGGGAAAAATAATCCTTGCTGTAGTTACATGAATTTAGGTTCCATATTAGGAGCTACCAGCCAGGAAAAAGATCTTGTTATGGGAGCTCTGAGGGAGCGGTCCCACTCGAGGGGATTGTGTGCCCTTGAGCCTCAGCACAGTTCCAGACGAATCCAAGAAGCACCGAAGGTAGGCGAGGCACATCCCAGCATGGGTGGAAGCTGACAGTCCAACCCTCTGCCGGACCTGCATGCTTCTGGAACCAACAATCATGATGTTGGTAAAGAACAGTCCTCCGACTGTTCCCGGCCCTTTCGGACCTGCTGCTGGAATGGCAAGCAGCAGCAGGTCGGACTCTGGACCAGGGCAGACGAAGGCTCAGGACAAGCCACTGGAAACGAAGACACAGGAACAAGGCACTGAAGATGATGACTCAAACGAGGTTCATGGAATTCAGGCAAGAATTCAGAAGCAAGCAAAGTACTGGGTTGAGCCCTACCATGCAGCGTGCCCTACACGGCCCACCGTAAATGGGCGGACTCAATGGGCTGGTCACGGACCACGCTAGAGTGTGAAGCAGGCTCCAGACGAGGTGTGGAATAGCTGAAGCTGGAACATGGTGAAGATACTGTAGAAGTCTGTACCAAGGCACGCCCTACACGCAGGAATGGCACAGGTTCAGTCAGACTCTTAGGCATGGATGGAGCAAGCTCAAGTATCCAAGGGCGAGACAGAATTCAAAATACAGTATCAAGACGGAACTTGGCTTCAGGCAAGGATACAAGACCAACATGGGACTTGGCTTCAGGCAGGAGGGTCCCTCCGGAGGCTTGAGCTGCGGACATGAAGAAGGATGGCGACGAGGAACCAAGGGTAGCGGGCATCAAGACAGGATCACGGACATCAGGAACGGAACATTGGGAACAGGTAACACAGGACATGGAGCTCCAACGAAGAACATAGACCTGACGGAACGCTGGAAGGAAACTCCGATGCAAGGCAAGGCAGAACTGAAAGCAGGCAACTCGCTGGGAGGATTTCCGATGGGCCACACCTGGCTGGCCCTATAAGTATAAAGAGAAGCTGCGGGCCGACCCCTTAGAGAGAAGGGCGGGGCCCAAACCAGAAAGTCCAAGCTGAGACTGGAGCAAGCCTCAGGCAGGCCCCAATGACATCGAAGGCCTCTCTGGCCGTGGAGCAAAATCCGGAAAGTCAGTTCAGGCGAAGACCTGGCTTTGGAGCAGCCTCCAGAGAAAGGTGAGAGGCCTCCCGTGGCTCCAGCTACGGGAGGAATCGTAACAGATCTACGCATCATAGTGGATAATACTTTGAAATCGTCAGCTCAGTACACTGCAGTAGTCAAAAAAGCAAACAGAATGATAGGAATTATTAAGAAGGGAATGGTGAGACCACACCTTGAATACTGTGTGCAATTCTGGTTGCCGCATCTCAAAAAAGCTATAGTTGCAATAGAGAAGGTACAGAGAAGGGCGACCAAAATAATAAAGGGGATGGAACAACTCCCCTATAAGTAAAGGTTGAAGAGGTTAGGGCTGTTCAGCTTGGAGAAGAGATGGCTGAGGGGGGATATGATAGAGGTCTTTAAAATCATGAGAGGTCTTGAACAAGTAGATGTGAATCGATTATGTATACTTTCGGATAATAAAAGGCCAAGGGTCACTCCATGAAATTAGCAAGTAGCACATTTACGACTAATTGAAGAAATTTCTCTCATTCAATGCACAATTAAGCTCTGGAATTTGTTGCCAGAGGAATTGGTTAGTGCAGTTAGTATAGCTGAGTTTAAAAAAGATTTGGAGAAGTTCTTGGAGAAGTCCATTAATTGCTATTAATCAAGCTGACTTAGGGAAAGGCCTCTGCTATTACTGGCATCAGTAGCATGGGATCTTCTTAGTGTTTGGGTACATGCCTGGTTCTTGTGGCCTGGTTTGGCTTCTGTTGGAAACAGGATGCTGGGCTTGATGGACACTTGGTCTGACCCACCATGGCAATTTCTTATGTTGTTATGTTCTTATATTCCTTCAATCAGTCTTCACCTTTGCAAGGAGTTGGTCAGGGAGTCGGACTGCTCCTGGATCTTCAGTTCCAGCTCTTCGTCCCAGGAGACCTCTGTGATCCTTCTTCACTTCTTCAAGGCACTCTGTTCCTCGTTGGTACTCCTTGTCTTCGTCCATGGTTCCTGAACCTCCTTCATCTTTGTTCCATGTTCTGGTCTCTCGACGGATCCCGTCCTCTTGTCTCCAGATGTCCAGAAGTCCCCGCATCTCCAGATGTCCAGATTTCTTCCTGTCTTCAGATGTCCCTTGTCTCCAGATCCCTTGTCTCCAGATCCCTAAAAGTCTCCCTGTCTTCGGATGTCCTGACGTCCCCTTGTCTTCGGATGTCCAGACATCTCTGTCCTCTGATGTCTTCGTCCGTCATGTTCCAGACGTCCCAGAGGACCTCCTCTCTAGAGGTCCCTGATATCCAGATGCCATAGATGTCCAGAAGCCTAAATGTCCAGATGTCCCGGGGTACCGGTGTTCTTTCGTATCGAATGTCCTACGTTCCAGCACTGATGTTCCGAGTTCTGATCCTGAAGTACCGTCAGTCCCTAGCTCCGGGTCCAGTGGTGCCTCGCCCCGGTCCTCGTTTCCGGCTGACTTTCCTGGGAGTAAATCCGTATCTATTCGGTGTCTGAGTTTGGTGGCTGGAGCCCTCTTCCGGATGGATCTGTCTTTGAGCACGGCCCAAATTCCTCCTTTGTCCTGAGCCTGGAATTTGTTGCCAGAGGATGTGGTTAGCACAGTTAGTATAGTGTTTAAAAAAGGATTGGATAAGTTCTTGGAGGAGAAGTCCATTACCTGCTATTAATTGAGTTGACTTAGAAAATAGCCACTGCTATTACTAGCTAGAGATGTGAATCGTGTCATCGATCGTCTTAACGATCGATTTCGGCTGGAAGGGGGAGGGAATCGTATTGTCGCCGTTTGGGTTTTTAAAATATCGTGAAAATTGTTAAAATCGTGAACCGGCACACTAAAACACCCTAAAACCCACCCCGACCCTTTAAAATAAATCCCCCACCCTCCCGAACCCCCCAAAAATGCCTTAAATTACCTGGGGGTCCAGCGGGGGTCCGGAACGACCTCCTGCAATCTAATCGTGTTGTCTTCAGCCGGCGCCATTTTGCGCCGCCATTTTGCAAAATGGCGGCGCAAAATGGCGCCGGCCGTAGACAACACGATTCAACTGCAGGTCATTCCGGACCCCCGCTGGACTTTTGGCAAGTCTTGTGGGGGTCAGGAGGCCCCCACAAGCTGGCCAAAAGTCCCTGGGGGTCCAGCGGGGGTCCGGGAGCGATCTCCTGCCGCGAATCGTTTTTCCGTACGGAAAATGGCGCTGGCAGGAGATCGACTGCAGGAGGTCGTTCCGGACCCCCGCTGGACTTTTGGCAAGTCTTGTGGGGGTCAGGAGGCCCCCCCCAAGCTGGCCAAAAGTCCCTGGGGGTCTGGGAGCGATCTGCTGCCGCGAATCATTTTTCGACCCCCCACCTCTCCCTGTTCCCCACCGGGATCAGCCTACCTGCGCGATCCCGGGGTCCGGTGTCCGGGCGGCGGTGGAAGGAGCTCCCCCGGCAGGGCGAGCGCTTCGGGAGGGCCGGGGCATGTGTCAGGGGCGCGATGGCGTTGCCGTGCAGGCGCGCGGTGACGTCATCGCGCCGGCACGTAGCGACGCGAGACCTCGGGCCTCAAATACCAAGCGAGCGCCGGGCCAGGCCCTTTTCGGCTGGCCAGCGATTCGCGGCAGCAGATCGCTCCCGGACCCCCAGTGACTTTTGGCCAGCTTGGGGGGGCCTCCTGACCCCCACAAGACTTGCCAAAAGTCCAGCGGGGGTCCGGAACGACCTCCTGCAGTCAATCTCCTGCCGGCGCCATTTTCGTACGGAAAAACAATTCGCGGCAGGAGATCGCTCCCGGACCCCCGCTGGACCCCCAGGGACTTTTGGCCAGCTTGGGGGGGCCTCCTGACCCCCACAAGACTTGCCAAAAGTCCAGCGGGGGTCTGGAACGACCTCCTGCAGTCGAATCGTGTTGTCTACGGCCGGCGCCTTTTTGCGCCGCCATTTTGCAAAATGGCGGCGCAAAATAGCGCTGGCTGAAGACAACACGATTCGATTGCAGGAGGTCGTTCCGGACCCCCGCTGGACCCCCAGGTAATTTAAGGCATTTTGGGGGGGTTCGGGAGGGTGGGGGATTTATTTTAAAGGGTCGGGGTGGGTTTTAGGGTGTTTTAGTGTGCCGGTTTTCCCGCCCTCCCCCTTCCCCTCCCCCTTCCCCCGATTTACGATTTTTTTCACGATAAATCGGGGGAATTGTTATTGTATCGTGGCTCTAACGATTTTTGACGATTTAAAATATATCGGACGATATTTTAAATCGTCAAAAAACGATTCACATCCCTATTACTAGCAATGGTAACATGGAATAGACTTAGTTTTTGGATACTTGCCAGGTTCTTATGGCCTGGATTTGCCACTGTTGGCAACAGGATGCTGGGCTTGATGGACCCTTGGTCTGACCCAGTATGGCATGTTCTTATGTTCTTATGCGCGGTCCATGACCAGCCTCTTTCAGGTTGTGTAGGGTGCGCAGTGGGATAGGGTGGTCTGTGATCAGGCCACGTCGGCTATGTAGGGTGCCTGAGGGGCAGTGCCTGTCTAAATCTCTGAGTATCCTGAGTCCTTATCCTCATCTGAGTTTTCCCAAGTTCCAAGTCCTCATCGGAGTATCCGGATCCTCGCTGGACTCTCTAGAATCCACCTCTGATCTTCATCCACGGCTGAGTGTCTTGCGTCTGAGTTCCAAGCTATTTCATGTAGCCAGCCAGACCCACTGGTAGGGGTCCCCATGGACCCCTATCAGTGGGTAGGGGTCCATGGGAACCGCAAGCTGGCATCCAGTCTCTCGCCGCCAGTCAAAAGCCTGCAGCTGGACTGGGCCGTGGCGCAGGTTGGGGCCTGGGGGCATGCTATTGGCGAGGCCATCCCCTAATAGTGCATGGTGCCCTGGCACAGGAAGCCGGAGGGTAGTATCTTCTCTGGTGGTAGAAGGCATTGTGAGGTCCCTGATGCAGGGACTTGCGCACAGAGGACAATGGGTCTGAGATGCTGGCTGAGAGCTGCTGCAAGGTCTCATGATGGTCCCTGAGCTGGGCAACCGTGTCTCTGAACTTGTCCCTGAAGAGATGTTCTCTGGTGTAGGGCAGGTCTGCCAGCCTTTCCTGGACCTTTGGCCGAAGGCCCGAAGTCAGGGAATACGTCGGGCACTAATGCTCGCAGCTGATACCCTGGCCGCCATCTCGAAGACATTGTAAGTTGACCTTACCTCATGCTTAAGAACATAAGAACATAAGAAATTGCCATGCTGGGACAGACCAAGGGTCCATCAAGCCCAGCATCCTGTTTCCAACAGAGGCCAAAAACCAGGCCACAAGAACCTGGCAATTACCCAAACACTAAGAAGAACCCATGCTACTGATGCAATTAATAGCAGTGGCTATTCCTTAAGTATAATTGATTAATAGCCATTAATGGACTTCTCCGCCAAGAACTTATCCAAACCTTTTTTGAACCCAGCTACACTAACTGCACTAACTACCTTCTCTGGCAACAAATTCCAGAGCTTTATTGTGCGTTGAGTGAAAAATAATTTTCTCCGATTAGTCTTAAATGTGTTACTTGCTAACTTCATGGAATGCCCCCTAGTCCTTCTATTATTCGAAAGTGTAAATAACTGAGTCACATCTACTCGTTCAAGACCTCTCATGATCTTAAAGACCTCTATCATATCCCCTCTCAGCCGTCTCTTCTCCAAGCTGAACAGCCCTAACCTCTTCAGCCTTTCCTCATAGGGGAGCTGTTCCATTCCCTTTATCATTTTGGTTGCCCTTCTCTGTACCTTCTCCATCGCAACTATATCTTTTTTGAGATGCGGCGACCAGAATTGTACACAGTATTCAAGCTGCGGTCTCACCATGGAGCGATACAGAGGCATTATGACATTTTCCGTTCTATTAACCATTCCCTTCCTAATAATTCCTAACATTCTATTTGCTTTTTGACTGCTGCAGCACACTGAGCCGACGATTTTAAAGTATTATCCACTATGATGCCTAGATCTTTTTCCTGGGTGGTAGCTCCTAATATGGAACCTAACATCGTGTAACTACAGCAAGGGTTATTCTTCCCTATGTGCAACACCTTGCACTTGTCCACATTAAATTTCATCTGCCATTTAGATGCCCAATCTTCCAGTCTTGCAAGGTCCTCCTGTAATGTATCACAGTCTGCCTGTGATTTAACTACTCTGAATAATTTTGTATCATCTGCAAATTCGATAACCTCACTCTTCGTATTCCTTTTCAGATAATTTATATATATATTGAAAAGCACCGGTCCCAATACAGATCCCTGAGGTACTCCACTGTTTACCCTTTTCCACTGAGAATATTGACCATTTAATCCTACTCTCTGCTTCCTGGTTTCCAGGCCCTTTTGTACCACTGCCTCCAGCGCATCCTGCTGCTGTTGAGGCAGGTGCTCTACCAACTCTTGAACTTGTTTCCACAAGTTCCTGTTGTATTGAGCCATGTACAACTGATAGGAGGCGATACGGGCAATAAGCATTGCCCCTTGAAAGACCCTCCTTCCAAAGGCATCTAGAGCCCTATGCTCTCAGCCTGGAGGGGCAGAGGAATGGATATGAGATCTCTTGGCCTTTTTTAAGGCAGACTCCAAACCACAGACTGGTGGGGGAGCTGGCGTTTTTGAAAGCCAAGGGCCTGTTGGACCAGATAAAGGGCATCTGTCTTCCGGTTGACCAGCAGGACAGAGCCCGGGTGTTCCCACATTCTGTGTAGAAGTTCTAAGAGAGTTTCATGGATTGGGATGGCTACTACCTCCTTCGGGACATCCACAAACTGAAGAACCTCCAGCATTTTGTGGTGGGCGTCCTCCTCCATGAGGAGTTGGACTGGAATGGCTTGTGCCATAGACCAGACAAAGCCCTGAAGGAAAGATCTGGGGAGAGTAACGTCTCTCATCCGGTGAGAATTCTCGGAAGGCAAGTTGCCAGAGTCTTTGGAAGAGGATTCTGATGAATCATCACCCCAGGGATCGTATGGCACATCCTCCTCACTAAGGTCCACAGGAGGACGGTGATGTAAGCTAGTGCCCATGCCCATTGGTGGTGGCATCAAGGGTTTTCTTAGCAACCTCAGTGCTGGGCACCTCAATGACATCAATGGTACCGGAATTATTATGAATGTATGAAGAATAGAAGTGCAGAAAAACTTTTTGGTCTTATTCACATATGAGCTTTATTTTCAAACAATGGCTGCTCCTTTTAATGCAACGAAATTTTCACAGCAAATTCCCCAACACGGACCGTGTTTCGCCAGTCCGGCTGCCTCGGCGGGGGGGGGGGGGGGGGGGAGAATTTTAACAAACAAGCATCTGCAATGCAAAAACAGGTACAAATAGACCAAAATAACCAAATGGGTCCAAAAGCAAAGATAGTATGATACAAAACTTTCCAGCACATCCCCCATTAACAATTGCTATACAGATGGAAAACATACCTGTTGTCATTGATGGTGCCAGGGGCACAGAGGGCCGTGAGGGAACAGACGGTCCTGGGACTCCCGATGTCCCGGGTATGGACTCAGGGAGTGGAGGCACTTTTGAGGGCTTCGGGCGCAGTTGTGAATCTTCCTCCTCGAGGATCCAGGAATTGGTGTCGCTCCGGAGCGGGACCTCGGTGGCTGATGGAGAACTTAATGAGCCCCAGGCACTGGTTGCGCTGGCAGGACACCCAACAGGACGTCAAGATGCTTCAGCAGGGGCGCTAACAGCACAGGCACTGGCTCTGGTGCTGGTATGGGGGCCGATGCTGGTTCAAAGCTCCGGAGGTCTCGCAGCACGGCCTGCTGCTCCCTGCGGTCCAACTTCTCCTGAAAGTTCGGAGATGAGGTCAAAGATGATGGAGGAGGAGGATGAGGCATCACCGGAGCCTCCATGGGGGCTGAGGAGGCTCGGTACCCGGCACTGCACTCAGTGGGGAACGCCTGGGACTCCTGGGTTTTGGAAAGGATGGGGCCTCTTCACAATGCGGTCGCTTCAGAGGAGGCTCGGCATGGGCTGGTTCTCCTCTGGAGTCGGCGCCGGCGCCATGTGATGACTGCCGGTGCTGGTGTCTGTGTTTCCCTTGGTGCTTGGCCTGGTCCTTCTCCAGTGCCAATGATGCCAATGATCCGGATGCCTAGGAAAGATCTGACGATGCAGAGGACCGGTCACCCGAGCCCCTCTTATCACGAGGAAGAATCAGACGGGACGTAGAAGGCAACGGTGAGTCTGAGGGGTCTCCACTTCCCCTCGGAGTCAAAGTCCCCAATGTCGGAGTCGATGGAGTTGACGTTTTGGCACGTAAATGCTGCTCCATCTTGTCAGATGAGAACGATGGCCCTTGGGGGTCATCTGGGCACAGTTTGGGCACCTGCGGACGTCATGGGAAACCCCCAGGCAGAGGATACAAACCTCATGTGGATCCGTGGCAGACATGGTCCACAGGTACTGGGGGCACTTGCAAAAACCAGATGACACCATGAAAACAAACCGGCGAGAGGTCGATGGCCACCGGGAGGTGACACACTCAGGAATCTACCGCAAGGAACAAGATGCCAGAGGGACTGACAGTGGAGGGGGACCCCGCGCGGAAGATAATAGAGGAAAAAAACCTCGATATGACAATTTTTTGAAGAATAAGGAGAGAGCTCCAAGAACCGCGAGGCAACAGCTTCGTGGAAAAAAATGAGACTGGACCCCACATGGCCATCTGGATAGTGGCATGCTGGGCATGCTCAGTGTGCCAGTCAGAGTTTCTAGAAACTTTGAAAAACGTTTTCCATGCCAGACTCCATCTCATGATGTCACTTATCTGTAAGAACTACCATTCTGCTTGTCCTAGAAGAGTTTTTTTAGGATTGTAACTTTTCCCTTCATAACTGCACAATCAGATCGATACAGTAAGGCCGCGGTAGAAACAGTGCGGCAGTGTCAGGCGCACCCTTCCTCCCCGCACGCACAGTTCTCTTGACCTAGCGCCTGATACTCTCTTCTAATCGCATGCAAATGCATGCCGAGGCTGTGAAGCGTTAGGGAAGGGTTATGCCCGCGCAACCCATTTTACTGTATAGGCGCTGTAACAGCACCTATACAGTAACCTGGGTGCGCTGGTACCTGTCATTTCAAATGACATTTGAAATGACAGGCACCGGGAGGAGGGAGGCGGGAGGCGGCGAAGCGACTTACTTCCTGCCTTTGGTTTTTTTGCTTTGCCGCTGTGTCTCACCTCCTCCCGGAGCAGGGCACGAAAGCAGTCTTGCTCCGGGAGGAGGTGAGACACAGCGGCAAGCAAAAAAAAAACAAAGGAAAAAAAAAAACTTTTCTGAGCCATCAGCAGCGGCGGCGGGATCCGGGGGGGGGTGGGTACGTGTTCGATCGGGCGAATAGGCAGGTAGGCGACAGCGGCGGCGGCGCAGCAAAAGAACCCAAAGCGACAAAAGTAACTTACTTTTCCGCGGCAGCAGGGCAGCGGCAGTGGGATCGGGGGGGGGGGGGGGGGGGGGGGTAGGCGGCGTGTTCGATCTGAGCCATCAGTAGCTCCCCCGACAAAGATGGCCGCCTGCACGGGGAAAGCGTGCAATTGGCCGCTGAAGACGTGACGTCACGACGTTTGGCGTCACGGGGTTTGACGTCACGTCCTCAGCGGCCAATTGCACGCTTTCCCCCGTGCGGGCGGCCATCTTTTTGTCTTCGTCGGGGGAGCTACTGATGGCTACTGATGGCTCAGAAAAGTTTTTTTTTTCCCACCTACCCGCCCGCCCGATCGAACATGCCGCCTACCCGCCCCCCCCCCCCACGATCCCGCTGCCCCGGAAAAGTAAGTTACTTTTGTCGCTTTGTTTTTTTTTTGCTGCGCCGCCGCTGCTGTCGCCTACCTGCCTACTCGCCCGAACGAACACATACCCCCCCCCCTCGGATCCCGCCGCCGCTGCTGATGGCTCAGAAAAGTGTTTTTTTTTTCACCTACCCGCCCGCCCGATCGAACACGCCGCCGCTACTGATGGCTCACGCCGCCGCTGTCGCCTACCTGCCTACTCGCCCGATCGAACACGTACCCACCCCCCCCCCCCCCCCCCGGATCCCGCCGCCGCTGCTGATGGCTCAGAAAAGTGTTTTTTTTTTCCACCTACCCGCCCCCCGATCCCGCTGCCCCTGCCCCCTCGCTGCCTACCCTATGTTCTTTAAATTATGTGGATCAGTTACAGTGCAGATACGTGTGGGATTGGGGAGAGGTCCCCCAGAAAATTAAAGAACCCCCCAGTGTTTAAAAAATTATAACAGTTCTTAATAAAAGTAAAACCTCTCTTTTCCCGTTCCCTTTCCCGTGCGATTTTGGCACTACACTACACTAACACCTACTAGGGGGAGGCGGTAAACTAGCAGGTTAAGGCCGCGGCAGAACAGCGGGTTACGGAGGAGATAATATCAGCGCCCGTTACAGTATCGGAGGGGAATAGCTAATTCCTTCATTATACAGCTTTTTCGTTCATTTACATGCCGGGTGCGGAAAGGGTTATGTGTTTATTTTAGGAAGCGCTAAGGACACGTGAAACTGGAGACTGTATCGCTGGATGGCCTTACTTGTCTGTATTGTGCGCTCCCAGCACGTTACAGACAGGGAATCTTTAACTCAACGTTACTGTATCGACCTGAATGTGAGCTAACAGGTGGAACTTACCATTGGGTCTGAGTATTGAGTATTCAGAAGCAGACACTGTGGGAAAGGAGAAAACATCTTCATTATCCTCAGCCACTCACTAAGAAACACTCAGTTACCCCATGAGGGAAGATGCCCTTGGACACTTCCGATCATAAATACAAGGGAATAAGACTGGAAAGAACAGTGAAGGCTTTAGCAGTCCTATTAGTCCTGGAGATGCCCTTGACTCCTTCTTGGTTGTGCTACCTTTTAACGATACTGTGACTTCTTAAACTTTATCAAAGCATATTTGGAGCCATGAGCAAACACATTAGGTAAAATAACAGAATAACAGGTGTGTTGCAAATAAATATATTATTGATGGAACAAATAGCCACAAAGTGAATGTTTTAAATAAGCAAAAATTGCCTTCAGAATATGTACATAGCAACATTTATTGAACAATAGGTGAATCATTTTTGCTTATTTAAAACATTCAATTTGTGGCTATTTGTACCATCAATAATACATTTGTTTGCAACACACCTGTTATTCTGAAATTTTATCACAGACCAACACTAGAGACAATGCAGTAAAAAAGCTTTAGTGACCACACTCATTCCTCCTTCAGATGTGTCTGCAGAGCTGAGGGAAGGAAGTTTTATAACTTCAGTACTATAATAATCTCAATTTACAGATTCGGATCAGGACCAGCATGGCTCCTTTAAACAGTCAATTTAGGATAAAGTCTGCGGCTCCTTGATAACTGCAGACTTTAGCCAGAATTCTCAAAGCGGAATTCTATGCATAAATCTGTTTTGAAAATGTGTGGTTTCGTACAAAATCCTTTGCAGCATCTCTGGTTTGGTACAAAATCCTTGCACGCATGCATACGAAAATTGAAACCATGTGCATTAATCCCAACCCTGCTCCAGCTCTGTGTTCCCGCCAGCCCCCATGCCTGGAAAGCCTATTTAGTCTCACGAAAAGTCCAGGTGACATAATGTTTTGTGAAGACTCGCCGGGGTTAAATTCTTCTCAGCTAGATTTAGGTAAAATTCAAGCCTGAAGGTAACCAGCTAGATTGCAGCTGAAAATTATTTTATCTTGGCTGGCTAAGTTGGGTACTCAACATGCTTTTTTTTATTTCCATTCCTTATAGACTTTCCGTTTTGAAATAGGAGAATCCTCTGGCTCTATCACTGAGAATAATGAAATGCCTCCTATAATATTTGCTTCCTTCATTAGGCAACATTTTAATAAAATATCCCTGTCAAAATGAACTTCCAATAACTTTGATTCCTGGTGCTGTGATGCTCACTGTGTCTAATTCTAGTCTGTCCAGAGCCTATCCTTTGCACTTTCCCAGGTT
This sequence comes from Rhinatrema bivittatum, assembly GCF_901001135.1. Lineage (NCBI taxonomy): Eukaryota > Metazoa > Chordata > Amphibia > Gymnophiona > Rhinatrematidae > Rhinatrema > Rhinatrema bivittatum. Next base: position 309,665,705 of record NC_042621.1, read on the forward strand.
TAGAGGTTATGGATTTTGTACAATATGTTTCTATTATTTTATTTGGACATAGAAATGCACCTTTCAATAAAGGAAAATGTATATTTATACATATTTAAATCCTTATCTGCTCTGTGCTACCTGTAGGAATACTTTTCCTACATCATCACAGACGACTTTCCAATCACAGGACAGAAGCAATGAGCTTGAGAATTTACAGTAAAAGAAGATCTCTCTAGTTAACCTCTCTCTTCATATCTGTAAGTGATGGGGCATACAGACCTGAGCAGTTGATAACAGCATCGTCCTCATGGTCACAGGAAGCCGAGTCTCCCTTATGGTGAGGACACTCCCACAGCCAGGATTCATTTCCTGCACACTGGAACTCCTCCAGAAGGATGCTTCCATTGCCTGGCCCAAAGTCATCGGAAACAGTGGCTGCTCCACAGCCCAGCTGCCTGCACACAACACTGGCGTCACTCAGGTCCCATCCAGTGCCACAAACTGTTACCCAGGTGCCATCAAGGAGAATCTCCACACGACCTTGACATTTATTCTCACCATCCGAGAGTCGTAGCTCCAGATCAGATGCTGAAAGCACAGGAAGAACCTCAGTGTCAGTAAATAACTTCAGAAGTTGGTGAATCCTCTCTGGTATTTATAAAATCTCCTAACCTGACAGGCTGAATATTTTACCAACTTGTTCCAGACCTGCTCTAAGTACCAGATTTATTCTATTGTGAATGGTATTGATAACATAAAGTCATAAATCTGTATATAATATAGACCCATATTTGTGAAAATCAATTCATTCTTATAAATTAATTAAAAAGAAGAATTTTTTTGGATTGTAACGTTTCCCTTCATTACTGAACAATGTGAGCCACCATGTGGAACTTACCATTGGGTCTGAGTATTGAGTAATCAGAAGCAGACACTGTGGGGAAGGAGAAAACATCTTCATTATCCACAGCCACTCACTAAGAAACACTCAGTTACCAAGTTAGTGAAAATGCCCTTGGACTCTTCCAATCATAAGACAGGACTGCTAGAGCCTTCACTCTTCTTTCCAATTAGCCCTGTAGGTGCCCTGGACTCCTTCTCAATTGTTCTACTTTTTAACGATATTCGGGCCGATACAGTACAGTGCGCTCCGGCACTGTTAACCTGCATTTGGACGCACATTTTGGACACGCCCACAACATGCAAATGCATGTTGATGGCCCTATTAGGTATTCCTGCGCAATTCACTAAGTAAAATGTGCAGCCAAGCCACACATTTTGCTTTCAGAAATTAGCGCCTACCCAAAGGTAGGCGTTAATTTCTGCCGGCGCCGGGGAAGTGCACAGAAAAGCAGTAAAAACTGCTTTTCTGTGCACCCTCCGAGTTAATATCATGGCGATATTAAGTTGGAGGTCCCAAAAGTTTAAAAAAGTAAAATATTTAAAAAAAAAAAAAATTTAAAATGGGCCTGCGGCTATCAGGTCAAAAACCGGACGCTCAATTTTGCCGGCGTCCAGTTTCTGAGCCCGTGGCTGTCAGCGGGCTCGAGAACCGACGCCAGCAAAATTGAGCATCGGCTGTCAAACCCGCTGACAGCCGCCGCTTCCATCAAAAAAGAGGCACTAGGGACGCGCTATCTCGACATCTCGACAGCTGGCCCTCACCACTGGAACCATCTCGACCGCTGGCCCTCACCACTGGAACGCGCTACCCCACGACCTTAGACGTGAATCCTGCCCGGCTGTCTTCAAAAAGAGACTAAAACCATGGCTATTTAATCAAGCCTTTCAGAACATTTAACTCACCTTCCATGCAACTTTTCTCTCTGCTAGCTATCTCTTCAGCTTAACCCTCCCATCCACCCCTCCCCTCTGCTTCTAGTCCCTTCCACTTTCCTCTTGATCCCCCTCTTTTTTTCCTCATCCGTCTCTTAATTTATTTAACCTTATTCTCATCCCTCTAGGATGAGTATTTCAATTCCTCTTATTTTTGGATGAGCTTAGTATCTGAGATGTTTAAATAATCTCCCTTGATCTTATAAGACTTTGATTAGACAAGAATGTTACATTTTTTTCCTGTTAAATGTTTGAATTTCCAACTTGTTCACTGTACCGCTACATGGCGATATTGAAGTTAAATGTAAACCGGTATGATTTGTATCTCTACAAGAATGTCGGTATAGAAAATAAATAAATAAATAAATAAATAGAGACAATGCAGTAAGAAAGCTTTAGTGAGCAAACCTGTTCCTTCTTCAGATATGACTACAAGGCTGAAGTACTCCAGTACTAATATAACCTCAATTTACAGATTCGGATCAAGAACAGCATGGCTCCTTTCAAACAGCCCACTTAGGATAAAGTCTGTGGCAGCTTAAGAACTGCTGAATTCTATGCATAAATCTGTTTTGAAAATTTGTGGTTTTGTACAAAATCTTTGCACGCATGCATACGAAACTTCAAAGTAAGTGCATTAATCCCAATCCTGCTCCAGGTCTGTGACTCCCCCCTCCACACACATACACGCACACTCCTGGAAAGCCTATTTAGTCTCAGGTAAAAGTACCAGGTGAAATAATATTTTGTGCAGACCCGCCGGGGCTAATTTCAAAAAGCCAGTTATTTGCATAAAACCAAAAACTGCATTTGAAAATTACTTGCTTAAAACCTATTTCTATGAGTCCCAGGTGGCAGAGGAGTCAAACCAAATCTGAACTTGAACCAAAAACTGAACAGAAACGTATTTTATTTCTGAAGTGGATCAGAATCTAAACTATTATTTGAAAGTCTGTGCTGAATTTGAACTGGATCAGACTCACAAAAATAAATTCAGGTTTCTGGTTCTGGATAAGAGATCGATCAGAAATAATATTTATGTTTTCTTTGCTGATTCCAAAACCAGAATGTGCACAGAACCAATACTAGGAGAATTTACATGCAGATAATGTAAGCATTTCACAAGTATTATTATGAGCTTAGAATTCATTTTCCCTTTCCTGCAGACTTCAGAGCACTTGTGGCTAAGGCTGGTTCTAACTGATTTAGATCTAATTGCTTCTTCCACTCCACTTACAAATGATCATGCTAAACGTGTCTTATATTTACATTTTCCATTGTGAATGGAAAGTGAACCAGTTGGCTCATGTGTGCCACACCAGTAACTGAACGTTCATTGGCCTGAACGGAACCCAAACTGGAATGGAACCAAAATGTGAATGGTTTGACTCCCTGGTCATGGGACATTCTTTACCAGGCTTCATAATTAGTTCTATGATGACTGACAGATATTCAACAGATGTTTCACAGACTAGAACCACACGACGTCAGAGAAGGCGTCCTTTCATTACAATGCAACAGTCCCAGAAGATAAGGAAGCCAACAGCAAATCTTGACTAGCCACTTAGGGGCTGATATCTAAAGGTATCTTGCCCTCTAATGCCAGGGAAATCCATTGTTGGAATTTTCCCTCGTTTATCGAGTAAAGTTAGTAACTTTCACATGGTGCAGAAACTTAGCTGTTCATGAAGTTGGCATTCCTTGAGGTGGGTCAGGTCAGGGGAACAAATTAGCTGATTAGTGATTTTTATTGCAAGCCGGCTAACTTTCAGAACCTAAACCTAAGCACTGACATTATTGGCCTAAATCTAGGTGGTAGGAAAAATCCAAGCCTGAAGGTAGCCAGCTAGACTGCTGCTGAAAATTATTATATGTTGTCCGGTTAAGTTGAGTAATCAATGCACTTTTTTAGTTCCACTGAGAATAATGAAATGCCTCCTATAATATTTGCTTTCCATCATTAGGCAACATTTTAATAAAATATCCCTCTCAAAAACAACTTCTCAATAGCTTTGATTCCTGCTGCTGAAATGCTCACTGTGGGGCAGTTTTTAAAAGCCGTGCGCGCGTAAATCCAGCTGGATTTACGCGCGCAGGGGACTTGTGCGCCAGCGCACCTATGTTGCATAGGCCGCCGGTGCGTGCAAAGCCCCGGGATGTGCGTAAGTCCTGGGGCTTTGCTTGGGGGGCGTGTCGGGGGCGGCGCAGCATTCGGGGACGTTCTGGGGGCCTCGGGCAGACGTAATTTTCTTAACAAAGGTAGGGAGGGGATTTAGTTAGGGCTGGGGGGTGGGTTAGGGAGGGGAAGGTGGGGGGGACCCAGAAAAAAAGTTCCCTCCGAGGCCGCTCTGAAATCAGAGCGGCCTCGGAGGGAACGGAGGCAGGCTGCTCGGCTCGGCGCGCGCAGGTTGCACAATTGTGCACCCCCCTGCGCGCGCCGACCTTGGATTTTATAACATGCGCGCGGCAGCACGCGCATGTTATAAAATCGAGCGTAGATTTGTTCATGCTGAGTTGCGCAAACAAATCTACGCCCGCGCATAACTTTCAAAATCTACCCCTGTGTCTAATTCCAGTCTGTCCAGAGCCTATCCTTTCCACTTTCCCAGGTTTAGAGGTTATAGATTTTGTTCAATATGTTTCCATTATTGTATTTTGGCATAGAAATGTACCTTTCAATAAAATAAAATGTATATTTACTACATATTTAAATCCTTATCTGCTCTGTCCTACCTATAGGAATAATTTCCCCATAGAGTCACAAATGACTTTTCAGTCACAGAACAGAACTAGTGAGCTTGTGAATTTACAAGATGTGAAGTTACAATAAAGCAGATTTGCTTACCTGTAACATTCATCAAGGACAGCAGGATGTTGGTCCTCACTCATGGGTGACATCATCAGATGGAGCCCGGCACGGAAATCTTTTTTCAAATTTTCTAGAAACTTTGGCAGACACACTGAACATGCCCAGCTTCCTACTAACCATGCGTCCACGCGGGGTCCCTCTTCAGTCTTATAACAGAGTTCGTGAAAATAAAATATCAAACCGAAAGAAACCCAACTCCGCGGGGTGGTGAGCGGGTTTTGTGAGGACTAACATCCTGCTGTCCTTGGAGAACACTTCTTACATGTAAGCATATCTGCTTTATCCAAGGACAAGCAGGAAGATAGCCCTCACACATAGGTGAATATTAAGCTACAGGCTGCTCCCAACATTTGCAGTCTTTAACAGGTGCAAACCTGCACAACAAATTGAGCTGCCAAAACTTGGGGAGAAGCCTGCACCCAAAGAAAGGCCCAAGGTACGAAGAGCTGAAATAGATAATGGAGGACCGACTGACCAAATTGACTGTCATGTCGTCCATCTTTGACCAGACAATATTGAGAAGCAAATATGAGGAGTGAACTCCAAGTCGTCACCTTGTATATCTTGTGCATGGGTACCGCACCCAAATGGGCCACCGAAACTGACATGGCAAGGACCGAATGAGCCTTGATGTGGCCCTCATGTTGCAGTCCCCTTGTGCACAGTATAAAGAAATGCAGTCTGCTAGCTAATGAGATAAGGTCTGTTTGGACACTGCGACCCCCAACCTGTTCCTGTCAAAGGAGACAAAGAGTTGAGTGGACTTGCGTTGAGGTGCTGTTTGTTCCAGGTAAAAAGCCAGGGCCCTTTCACAATTCAGAGTGTGCAGAGCGTGCTCATCCTGGTTAGCATGTGGTCTTGGAAAAAAGGTAGGCAAGGCAATGGATTGGTTGACATGGAATTCTGTGACCACCTTTGGGAGGAACTTTGGGTGTGTACGTAAGACCATCTTATTATGACAAAATTTTGTATAAGGTGGATATGACACTAAAGGCTGAAGCTCACTGACCCTGTGCGCTGAGGTGGTTGCTACCAAGAAGGCGACCTTCCAGGATAGATACTTCAGATTGCAAGATCCCAGGGGCTCAAACGGTGCCCTCATGAGATGGGCAAAGACCAAATTGAGGTCCCAAGAGACTGCTGGGGGTCGTGTCGGAGGCTTAAACTGCAATAAGCTCCACATGAAACACCCTACGTGGATGGGTAGAAATGGAGGCCCCCACCCATCCCCTGATGATATGCCCCAATGGCACTGAGAAGAACCCTCACCGAAGTGGCTTCAAGCCAGCCTCGGAGAGGTGCAATAGGTAGTCCAAAAGCTTTAGTGTGGGACATGAAAACAGGTTCAAACTGTGATCTTCATACCAAATCGAGAACCTCTTCCACTTGAGATTGTAAGACCTCCTCTTGGAAGGTTTCCTGGACTCTAACAAAACCCAAGACACACCGTACGAAATGCCCAGGGTTTGTACAGTCACCCAGACAACATCCAAGCCATGAGGGATAAAGCTTGGAGGTTGTGGTGACACAACCTGCCCTGGTCTTGCATAATCAGATCTGGGACAGTCCCCAGCCAGATCGGAGGACAGAAGACCATTTCCCGCAGAAGCGGGAACCAAATCTGGCACGGCGAAAAAGGAGTAATCAGGATCACAGTGCCTCGGTCCTGTTGGAGTTTTTTAAGTGTCCTCGAGACTAGTGATACGGGAGGATAAACGTACAGGACGCCACTGCCCCAGTGCCATGAAAAGGCATCTGACACCGATCCCCTGCCCACTCAGACCAAGCAGAAGAACCGATCCACTTTCCTGTTCTCCGGGGAGGCGAACAGATCTATGTCCAGGGTCCCCCACAGGCGGAAGTTGCGGTTTGCGACCTTCTGATCCAAGGACTATTCGTGGGGTCGGAAGGCCTGATTCAACAAGTCTGCCAGGATATTGTCCATCCCCGGGAGCTACACGGCTCAAAGAAAGATGCCTGTTGCGAGGGGCCAGCACCAAATCTGCACTGTCTCTTGGCAGAGGAGGTACGATCCCATCCCCGCTTGCATGTACAAATACCACATCGCCACCTGATTGTCTGTTTGAACTAAGACTACCCATAGAGCATAAGGGATTGCCCGCAGCTCTAGGAAGTTTCTGGAAATGCTGCTCCTGCATGGACCAATGGCCTTGGGTACTGAGATCTGCAACGTGGGCACCCCAACCCATGTGGGATGCATCTGTGGTGAGGTCTATCTGGGGCTGATGTACTAAGAAAGGCATCCCGTTCTCCAGGTTGGGTAGGGTCTCCCACCACAAGAGGGATCACCAAAGTGGAGCGGTGACTAATATGTGAGCCTGAAGATCTTGGGAGGCTTGGTACCACTTTGCGCCCTGCGATTGGGCAGCTGCGCAAATGGTGTGACATGAACCATCACTGCCATGTGCCCGAAAAGGCACAGAAACTGGTGTGCCGAAATGTGAGGGCAGGAGGAATTTACCTTTGCCAGGGAAGCGAGGGTTATTCCTCGCCCGTGGCAGGAAGGCCTTCCTCTGGACTGTATCGAACTTGGCCCCAATGAAGTCCAACTATAGGGACAGCTGGAGATGGGATTTCTGGTAATTGATTAGAAATCCCAGGTCCTCCAGAACACGTATGGTGGCCTGTAGGGAACACAATGCCCCCTGCCTGGAGTTGCTCTTGAATAGCCAATTGTTGAGATAGGGGAAGACGTGTACCCCTTGCCTTCTGAGGTAAGCCCCCATCACTGTCAAGAATTTTGAGAAGACATGGGGCGCCGAGGCCAGGCCAAAAGGCAGCACCCGATACTTAGTGCTCCCCCTTCTACCATGAATCAAAGATACCTCTGATCTGCGGGAGAAATGGGAATATGGGCATATGCGTTATTGAGATCGAGGGAGCAGAGCCAGTCCCCAGCTCTGAGGAGAGGGATCAGAATTCCCAATGAGATCATCTTGGATTTTTCTCTGAAAATGGTTTAATGCCCTCAGATATAGAATGTGAAGTCCTCCGCTTTTCTTGGGAATCAGGAAATCCCTACAGTAGAACCCGTTGCCCTGCTGGCCTGGCGGTACTGGTTTGACTGCTCGAGCCATTAAGAGGGCAGAGAGCTCTACTCAAAGTAGTTGCTGGTTCTCTGAACATCTCCACCGACGACACGGAGGAGAATGAGGAGGAGTCCATTGGAAATGCAACCTGTACTCCTGCTGCACGATGGAAATGACCCATTGGTTTGAGGTGATTGAAATCCACTGGTCCGCGAAGAGCTGCAGGCGGCCCCTTACGGGGGTGGGGTTCGAGGTCCTGGGGTAGGGTGTGCTGGCTCAAACCCCCTCGCCACCAGTCAAAACCCAGTGATGGGTTTCTGAGGTGAGGCAGGGGCCGGTTGAGTGGCACATGGCTGCCGTGCCCTTGATCTAGCTGATGCCCACTCTGGTCTTGCTCGGGTTGCCGGCGGATAATACTTTCATGGCTGGTAGAAAGGGTGCCTTGTAAATTGCTTGGGAGGCTTTTTGCCTGAGGGCTGGGTGTCTGAGGTGCTGGCTGAAAGCTCCTGAAGGGTTTTGTAATAATCCTTCAGCTGTGCTACCGCTTCCTTAATTTTGTCCCCAAAGAGGTTCTCCCCTGTACAGGGTAGGTCCGCCAGATGAGCCTGAACTTTGGGACGGAGATCGGAAGCGTGAAGCCAGGCCATGTGATGAGCCCCAATGCTGGCTGCCGCAACCCTCATTGTGGTTTTGAACATGTCATACGCTGAGCGGACTCCGTGTTTGTCACACTCCAGGCCCTGTTGAACTACCTTCAGTAAATCATCCTGAAACTGTTGTGGAAGATGTTCCACCAAATCTTGGATCTGTTTCCAGAGGTTTCTGGAGTATTGCCCCATATAAAGTTGGTAGCAGGCAATCCTGGCTGCCAACATTGAGCCCTGGAATACCCATCGTCCAAGAGCATCCAGAGCTCTGTGCTCACAACCGGGGAAGCCGAAGCATGAGACCGGAGCTTCTTTGCCTTCTTCATGGCCAATTCCACCACTACTGACTGGTGTGGGAGCTAACAGCGTTCAAAACCTGTGGTGGGCTGGATGAGGTAGACAGCATCGGTCTTCCGGTTCGCTGGGAGGATGGAGACGGGATATTCCCAAAGCAGAACAACAAGCTCCTAAAAATGTTTACTGGCAAAGCCACCACTTCTTTAGGAGTATCTATAAATTGTAGGATCTCTAACATTTTATGCCTAGAATCCTAAACTATTAAGAGATGGAAAGGCACTGACTCCACCAGGGCTTTTACAAATCCAGCAAATGTCAAATCCTCTGGTGGGGACTTATGCTTCTCTTCTGGTGGAGAGGGTTCGGAAGGCAAGTCCTCAGATTCATCTGTGGAGGAAACTGATGTCTCTCCCTCCCAGGGATCGTAGGGGGCACCCTCTTACTTTGAAGGCCTGGAGACACTTGAGGTGGAGCCCCCATCGGAGTCTTAGGCATTGGAATCATCGGTGGGACCGAAGTAGGCACCGAAGGCGCCAGTGGAATCCAGGGGCACATCAGCACCGATGGCCCCATAGGCATCGGTAGTGCAGGGGGAAATTGAGGGCACCAGCTCCTAAGACCCCAGGAAGGCTAAAATCGGTCGGGGTGTCATGCACAGCCTGGGCACCATCGACCCCAATGGACCTTCCTTGCCCAAGGAATCACTCACCGAAATTAGAACCGGTGGAGGCAGCAGCAATGCACCCTTTGATGGAGAAGGGACTCAAGGCAACTGGGCTGGCTGCGTCAGTAAGACACCTAGCAGTAATTCAGCTACTCCAACAGAGGTGCAAGCACCAAAGGAGTTGACCCCTGTGGCAGTGGCAGTCCCAGTGGAACTGGAGGTTCGATGCCCTGCAGGGCCCAGCCGACCGCCAGCCACACATGCCTCTCTAACTGTTCCTCAAAGGCTGCTGAGGACAGGATGGCTTGAGAAGGAGGCGGCAGTGGAATTGAATCATCCCTGGAACCGTGGGGGGGGGGGGGGGGTGGACCGAACCCTTCACCAGTATCGATGGGGATCCACGAAGTTCCTCGGGTTGTCCAGAGGTTACATCCTCCAGAGAAGACCGCTTCAGGGGAGGCATGGATGACGTCGCTGCCTTACTGTGGTCCAACGTCTTCGAGGATGAAGACTGATGCCAGTGCTTCCTGGAGTTTTCCTGGTGCTCACCCCGGTCCTTACCCAGAGTTGAGGGAGATGGAGAAGAACCGGATCTGAACTGCGAGGATATGGACCTTGCTCTGTCCCCTGCTCCTACTTCTGGATCGGGACTCAGTAGCGGAGGACACACCAAGGGGGTTGTCGCCGAGACTCCCTTATGCAGAGTCAAAGTCCTGGATGTCGATGTCGATGGTTCCGATTTCTTAGCGCCGAACAGCTTCTCCATTTTGTCAAGGCATGCCGGACGACCCTTGGGGGTCATTTGGGCACAAAGATCACTGCCACAGACGTCATGCAATGCCTAAAGGCACAGGACAAGACCTCATGGGGGAGTGTGATGGACTTGGTCCAGGGGCACTGGGGGCAAGGGTGGAACATAATAACATAAGAAATGTCATACTGGGTCAGATCAAGGGTCCATCAAGCCCAGTATCTTGTTTCCAACAATGATCAATCCAAATCACATGTACCTGGTAAGTACCCAAACATTAGATCGATCACAAGCTACTATTGCTTATTAATTACCATAATAGCAGTTTATGGATTTAACATCTAAGAACTTATCCAAACCTTTTTTAAACTCCGTATCACTAACTGCTGAAACCACATCCCCTGGCAATGAATTCCAGAGTTTAATTGTGCGCTAAGTGAAAGAATTTTCTTCGATTTGTTTTAAATGAGCTACTTGCTAACATCATGGAGTGCCCCCTGATCCTTCTATTATCTGAGAGAGTAAATAACCGATTTTCATTAATTTGTTCAAGTCCTTTCACAATTTTGTAGACTTCTATCATCATATCCTCTCTCAATTGTCTCTTCTCCAAACTGAACAGCCCTAACTTCTTAAGCCTTTCCTCATAGCACAGCTGTTCCATGCCCCATATCATTTTTGTCGCTCTTCTCTGCACTTTCTCCAGTGCAGCTATATCCTTTTTGTGATGCGGTGACCAGAAATGCACACAGTATTCAAGGTACGGTCTCACCAAGGAGCGATACAGAGGCACTATGACATAGTCCATTTTATTTTCTGTTCCCTTCCTAATAATTCCTAACATTCTGTTTGCTTTTTTGATCACCACAGCACTGGGCCTAGATCTCTTTCCTGGGTGGTAACTCCTAAGATAGAACCTAACATTATGTAACTACAGCAAAAGTTATTTTTCCCTATATACATCTCTTTGCACTTATCCACATTAAACTTCATCTGCCATTTGGATGCCCAATCTTCCAGTCTCACAAGGTCCTCCTGCAATTCATCACAATCCGCTTGAGATTTAACTACTCTGCATAATTTTCTGTCGTCCGCAAATTTGATAACCTCACTCGTCATACCCCTTTTCCAGATCATTATAACAGTTTCCACGATTTTTCCTGGCACTGAAGTCAGGCTCACCGGTATATAGTTTTCCAGATTACCCCTGGATCCTTTTTAAATATAAGGGTTACATTGGCCATCTTCCAATCTTCAGGTACATCAGATGATTTTAATGATAGGTTACTGTTACGTCGGCCGGCCACGGAGCTCACAACCGGCCTTCCTCACCTCCCGTGCCATCCTGCCGGGGACGCTGCTTGGCTCCGCAGCATGGTGGAGGAAGTGCCTCCAGCGTTGTCCCTCCTGCTGCGGTCCTGCCTGCTGCCGGGAGGCCTCTGCTCGCGGCGAAAACGCCGCTGTCGTCGGCTCCTCAGACTCCTCTTCCAGGTGCTCACACATGCCCCTCTACTACTTTTAAAGGGCCCGTGGCACGCCCTGGCTGCCGGTCCCTCTCCATGACGTCACCGTCTCAGGAGAGGGACGTCTCAGAGAGGGACTGGCAACTTATCCTCTCGCTTGTGAGTTAGTTGCTACGTCTGACCATGTCATGGATACCGCCTACCTTCGACCATTGCTACTCCAGACCACGCCATGACGGCCTCCTGCCTTCGAACATTGCCACGCCTGACTTCACTTCAATCCACCAGCTCCGCCTGCCGATGGTGGGGACCTTCCCACTTCGGTCCAGGGGTCCAGAAACCCATAATTCATAACAGTTACAAATTTTTACTATTAGTTCTGAAATTTCATTTTTTAGTTCTTTCAAATCCCTGGGGTATATACCATCCGGTCCAGGCAATTTACTACTCTTCGGTTTGTTAATCAGGCCTACCACATCTTCCAGGTTTATCATGATTTGGATCAGTTGTTCAGAATCATCACCCATGAAAACCTTCTCCGGAATGGGTACCTTTCCAAAATCCTCTTCAGTAAACTCTGAAGCAAAGACATTGTTTAATCTTTCCGCGATGGCCTCATCTTCTCTAAGTGCCCCTTTAACCCCTTGATCATCCAATGTTCCAACCGACTCTTGTGCAGGCTTTCTGCTTTGGCTATATTTTAAAAAGTTTATATTGTGAGTTTTTGCCTCTATGGCCAACTTCCTCTCAAATTTTCTCTTAGCCTATCTTATCAATGTCTTATATTTAACTTGCCAATGCTTATGCTTTATCTTATTTTCTTCTGTTGGATCCTTCTTCCAATTTTTGAATGAAGATCTTTTGGCTAAAATAGCCTCTTTCACCTCCCCTTTTAACAATGCCGGTAATCATTTTGCCTTCCTTCCACCTTTCTTAATGTGTGGAATACATCTGGACTGTGCTTCTAGGATGGTATTTTTTTTAACAATGTCCACGCCTCTTGCACATTTTTTACCTTTGTAGCTGCACCTATCAGTTTTTTTCTATTTTCCTCATTTTATCAAAAGTTTCCCTTTTGAAAGTTTAGCGCTAGAGCCGTGGATTTACATACTGTCCCCCTTCCGGTCATTAATTCAAATTTGATCATATTAGGATCACTATTGCCAAGCGGCCCCATCACCGTTACCTCTCTCACCAAATCCTGCGCTCCACTGATAATTAGATCTAAAATTGCTCCCTCTGTCATTGGTTCCTGAACTAATTTATTCCATCCAGAACTTTATCTCTCTAGCATGCTCTGTGTTTCACTTACCCAGTCAATATTGGGGTAATTGAAATCTCCCATTATTACTGCACTACCAGTTTGGCTAGCTTCCCTAATTTCTCTTAGCATTTCACTGTCTGTCTCACCATTTTGGCCAGGTGGACGGTAATATGCTCCTATCACTATTCTCTTCCCCAACACACAAGGGATTTCTACCCATAAAGATTTGATTGTATATTTAGTCTCATTCAGGATCTTTATCCTGTTGGACTCTATACCATTTCGGACATAAAGAGCCACCCCGCCACCTCCTCTCTGTCATTGTGATATAATTTGTACCCTGGTATAGCTCTATTCCATTGGTTATCCTCTTTCCACCATGTCTCTGAGATGCCAATTAAATCTATGTCATCATTCACTGCTATACATTCTAATTCTCCCATCTTACTTCTTAGATTTCTGGCATTAGCATACAACATTTCAAAGTGTCTTTTTATTTTGTATTAACATTCTGCTTTGCAGTTGTCAGGGATAAATCGGAATCTTTTACCTCAGGTGAGTTTTTAATTATAGGCACGGACCACTTTTATTAGTGGAACCTCTCTTTTGGGAAGCCAGATGACGCTATGGAAAAAAGAACGCAGCATGCGGTTGATGCCCGGTGGTGACTGGGAGGCGACACCATCGATAATTGACGGCAAACTACCAATGCCAAGAAAGAAAAACCCGAAAAAACATGCGTAGGCACCCGACGGGACTCATGAAAGAAGAGAAAAAAAGCACGAGTTCCACAGTCGCAGAAAAAGAGAGACTGAAGAGGGACTCCGCATAGACGCGGGAATAGTGGCATGCTGGGCATGCTCAGTGTGTCAGTTAAAGTTTCTAGAAACTTTGACAAAAGTTTTCTGTGCCAGGCTCCATCTGATGATGTCACCCATATGTGAGGACTACCATCCTGCTTGTCCTTGGAGAATATTAAATTTGTCCAGTAACTTCTCACTTCATATTTGCGAGCAATGAGAAGTACAGACCTGAGCAGTTGACAGCAGCATCGTCCTCATGGTCACAGGAAGCTGAGTCTCTTTTATGGTGAGGACACTCCCACAGCCAGGATTCATTTCCTGCACACTGGAACTCCTCCAGAAGGATGCTTCCATTGCCTGGCCCAAAGTCATCGGAAACAGCAGCTGCTCCACAGCCCAGCTGTCTGCATACAACACTGGCGTCACTCATGTCCCATCCAGTGCCGCAAACTGTTGTCCAGGTGCCATCAAAATTAGCCTCCACACGACCTTGACATTTATTCTCACCATCCGAGAGTCGCAGCTCCATATCAGATACTGAAGGCACAGGAAAGACCTCAATATCAGTAAATAACTTCAGATGGTGGGTGAAACCTCTATGGGATTTATAAAATATCAATCTTGGAGGCTGAGAAATTTACCAGTTTATCTCAGTCCTATTCTAAGTAATGGATTTATTCTACTGAGAATGGTATTGACAACATAAAACAGTGAATATATAGATTGATATAAAGTGAAATAGGCTTCATTATTTGAGTAAAACTAGGAATATTCTAGAGGTAGGAGGTTCAGGACAAGTAATTTATTTAAATGTGATAGGAGAGTCCATCCCTTAATGGGTAAGTTATTCTTCAACCTTTTTAAAACAGAGCCTTCCTGAGTCCTGGAAACAGTGGAGGGAGCCAGGGAGAACAGAGAAAGGGCTGGGATCCAAGGATATGCAGGAAATAGATGTTCTCTTTTCTCACTATGGCAGTGAACCAATCAGAAAGCATGGGAGCAGCAGTTACTACCCTTAACATAAGGCATGAGTACATTGCACGGAGCAGAAGTTACTACCCTTAACAAAAGACTTGGGGATAACCTTCTGGGCAGACTGAAGGGACCACTTGGATCTTGTTCTGCCATCATTTACTATGGGGTGAATTTTAAAAGATTTGCTCGCATTAAAAGGTCTATATATGCAATCATATGGGTGTGAGTAACACGAATTTTAAAAGCCGCAAAAAAAGGGGCAGAGTCAGGGTGTGTTGGGGCCATTCCAGGGCAGAGCCCAGAGTTATGCATGTACATCCATATTTTAAATCCAGCAGCTGCAATGCACGACGAGCTGTTAGCAGCACATGTTTACTTCTGCTCTTGATGAGATGTAAATCTGCATAAATCTCTATTTAGGCGTAAATTGACTAGGTGAGAGGTTTGAGTCAACTGGGATGAGTGCAGACTGAAGAACCAGAGAGATCAGAATGACCTTGAGTCAGCCTGGGCAACTGGTGCACTAATTGGAAAACTGGGAATGGCCTTCACTTGAGCATATTTTAAAATCCGACTACCTTCTCGCATTAAAGCCAACAAAGTCCTAAGGAAGATACGCAAAATATGTTTGTTCAAGTAACCGCTTAAAATTAGGCTCACACATACGTGCGGTAGGCGCATTTTAGTTCAGATATGTTTATTAAAGTCCAACAAGAAACATACAATAACAGAATGATAAAATGTCATGACATTATCTTAATCCCAAACAACAATTTAGAAAATAACAGAGTACTTATTTTAGTAAGCTTTTCATAAACCTCCCCTGATATATCCAATATCTATGACCTAGCCGAATGCTGTACTCTTCTACATCTGGCTAGTACTGAAATTATTCATCTCCCCTCCTTGAACCCCTGCTTCCCCCCCCCCCCCCCCCCAACTATATACACGATTCTGTATTACGTATGATCAAAAACGATTCACCGAAAGTTAAATAGAATTAGACTTCTAGGTTAGGGGAAGAGGAGGCTTTTGGGAGGGAGAAGGGGGGGGGGGGGAGTTGTTATGTATAGGTCTATTTAAATAGCCAAGTTTTTAGTTTTTCTTTGAAGGTTTTTGTACAGTGTTCTTGGCGTAATTCGGGTGGCATAGAGTTCCATAATGTTGGTCCCACTATGGAAAAGGCGTGTTCTCCTCGCCATATCAGCAAAACTGAACACTTCCCTTGAGCAAATAACTTCCTCACAAATAATCTTCTGTTTTTTTAAGATAAATGGCTAGTCTCATTTCAAAAAGAATTATGTCAAGTTGCAATGGGATTGAGCATTCTATAAGGTTATTAATATATATTAATATGTGTTTCCAAAAAGCCTGTATGCGGGTACACCCCCAAAAATAATGAGTAAGGATACCATGTCCCAATAAACACTTTCTACAGATTGTAGACTGAGTTAAATGTGCTTTAAAGGCTTTTAATTTAATTAGTTCACTGAAACAAATTCTTACCTATACTTCCTATCGAATAAAGATGGACTTTTCTTGGTGGAGAGAAATACTTGAGCCCCAATAATCTTAAATGCCTCATACTAAGCGGAAAGGGCGTCTGAGGCCTGAGTCCTCTGCCTCGGCCCCAGAGACGCCCAACCAGCTAAAGATACAAGGTTTTCTTACCCCACTAGCAGCTTCTACACCGGGAGTATTGTCTGCTGTGGGATTAGATATGGAGCCTGATCTAACCCACTTGGACACACAAATATCTCTGTCCCCAGGTGCACCGAGTATTCCTCCCCATCCTCAATCGGCAAACCTCCAGATACATTTCCCAGCCTCAGTAGATGAAAGTACTGGATCTGGGGAAGCACGAGGAGTAACTGGAGGAATAGCTGAGATAATGGAAGCTGAGGAAGCTTCGGCAGGGGAGATTTTAAAAATCTCTCAAACCTGCCAAGCTGGTACGGCTCTTGCTGCTTTAAACATACCCAAAATAGAGAAACCAAATAAGATCACGCTCGACTCGATTTGGTTAGCAATAACCACTATGGAGAGATCTATCTCTTTATTGGTAACAACAATGAATAAGTCACAAGAGAAGTTATTAAATATTGAACCAACAATAAAGGAACATACAGAACAGATAGGGGAGATATGTTGAAAAGTAAATTCTATCCAGAAGGTACAATCTACTATAATTCAATCGGAGACAGTTCTGAGAAGAAGGATGGAGAACATGGAGAATAAATTAAGATACCAAAACTTGAGGGTTTTAAACTTTCCTAATCTTAAATTGATCTCTCTTAGAGAGCAATTTAAGAAATATCTTAAGGAAATATTGTTAATACCGACTGAAAAAATGCCCTCTATATCAAAAGTTTATTTTACTCCATTAAAAAATGGAATAGTAGAGAAAAAGGATGACGAGAAGGTCGACTTAGACCTTAATTTAACTGCCTATATAGAAACTCCATCCGAAGATCAAATTGAGCAGAGGGGAATTTTATTTCTCTCATTTAGTCAACTAGAAGAAAGGGATATGATCTTGGGCACCTTCTTAAAAAATAGAAATAAGACCTATTTAGGCCAGAAAGTACAAATATACCCCGATATAGTTAAAGACACCCAGGTACGAAGGAAAGCCTTTGTGCAATTGAGTCAAGAAGCTAGAAAAATGGGAGCACAGGTGAACATCAGATATCCATGTAAATGTGTGATGCAAATTCATGGGAAAAGATTTGTTTATTTTGAACCAGAACAAATGAAGATCTATTTAGAAAATTTGAAAAAACAGCAAGTAGAACCGAACCTACCCAGTGAGTAAAAATAAACCGCTATTTTTCCTTTCTTCCTAATGTTATAAATGTTGATCATATGACATTTTGGCTCATTTTTATTTAGTAGTATGGACTTTTCTGATCTTTATAACAGTACTTTAAAGATAATGTGTACAGTTGTACTAAACATTATTTTATGTTGTAATTTTGAAAAAATTGATAAATAAAGAATTTTAAAAAAAAATGTGCTTTAAAGGCTATAGCAGGAGAGGTGAAGGCTCTATGCGGAAATCTGAATTGCATCTCTCTAATTTAACTGTTGGATGAAAGACATGGAAGGCCTTGAAAACATGCTGGAAGTGGGTTACTGCCAATATGGAGGTCTCCTTCCTGCTTCCAGCGATCCCACAGAGAGGAAATCCAGCCTGCCATATTTAATTTTCGTAAGGCTTTATACAGTGAAGATAAAGAAAGTTTTTGTCTCTCAACACAAAAAAATAGTCCTCTATTTTACTCACTATGGAGGCCGTGAGACCCGTCTAGGAAAGTGAGAGAACATAGTGGCAAAGCTGTAAGTAAGGAAATATATCTTGGGAGTGAAGGCCATATCTGATTTGTAAGATTTGGCCTGAAAATCAGCATTGCCTTGTATGGGCATCAGAGAAATGTAAGCGGTCGGAATGTCTAGCCTCTTCATAAGGGATTGCCATGCCCATCATATAGGGGTCAATAAGACGTGATCATGTGCTAGATGTGTTGAGAGACTCGGTGCCAAGGATTGTAAGACATAGCCCAAATCTAAAGAGGCTATGATCAGTTTATCACTATCAATATCAGTAAAAGTCGAGCCCTCATATAACCAGTCTCTGATCACCCTCATTAAGCTCGCCAAATTGTAGGGTTCCATGTCAGGAAGACCCATGCCCCCCTCCTTCCAGGTCTTTTTTAACTTTACAAATGTTACTCTAGGCTTCTTCCCTGCCCAAAGAAAAAAGGATAACATTTTATCTAGCATCTGGAGATCTTTCCTAGCAAAATGAATAGGAAGCATTTGAAGAACAGATAGCCATTTAGGAAAGAGCACCATCTTGAAGAGACTTACTCTTCCTCCTAGAGACAAAGGAAGGGGGTGCCGTAATGTCAGTTTGTCCTTAGAACTAATAAGTAATGGTCGCACATTGAGAATGTAAATACGATCCACATCAGAGGTAATATGTACCCCCAGATACCTGAAAGATCATTCAACCCACTGTAATGGAAAATCTCCTACCCACTCTTTTTTGAGGGATGTAGGGTATACCATCGCTTCTGATTTGTCCATATTGATCTTAAATCCAGAAACAATACCATAGTCCTAAATGAGTGGGAGTAAGTACATAAGGGATCTAAGAGGGGACAGCAGAAATACTAGCAAGTCGTTTGCAAAAGCAGCATACTTAAAGATCGTAGTACCCATCGTGAGTTCCTGAAAATCAGTGTGGTGTTGTATTGCCAGTAAAAGGGGTCCAAGGATAAAAGAAAGAGGAGTGGAGACCCTGAAGAGTCTCTTTATAGATTGCAGAAACCCAGAGGTGGATTTATGCCACAAGAAGTGGATTTTATTGATCAAATAATAAAACTGCCAACTCGGGCCTAGTTTCGCCCATAAACAGGGGCTGCTTCAGGGGCTATATTATTCAGAGTTTGTCTGTGTAATAGTTGTAGCCAATATTTCTTTGTGCACAACTCCAACTCTTCTCTATTGTGGTAATAAAGATTCCAACAGCGGTACACCAAACAAGAGCCATCAGGCTACAGATCTCTTACCTTATACTTCCCAGCCCCCCGCATCCACCTCCCATCCACCCCTTTAAAAAGTCTTTTCACCAATTGTTTCATTATGAAGGAAAAAGTAGATCCTGTGTCTTGTTTGTAACTGGAATGCCAGAGATTCTGTGTTCCTGGTATAGAATCTAAGTGCCTCGAGTTGAACTGGTGTTGTACAATCTGAGAATCTATTTTGAGCTCGTCCAGGAGCAGAAGGAAGCCATCTTTACTTAAAAACATGGATTTCACATTTACTTGGACATGGTCCTATGCTCTGTGTTCCAGGTACAAAACATGGACAGTCTTTTAAACCTGTTCTTTTCTCAGAAGAAAAATTGTTTGAATCCTTATCACCATGTCTTGAGAGTACCGCTCTTCAATCTTGTTCCATTAGCCTCTGGTTAGGGGATAATATTGTCTCTGAATTTTTGCAGTAAATCCCCAGTATGTATTTCCCCTCTACCGGGGTGGTCAGCCTCAGGAATAAAAAAAATAAATTTGGATAGTGTGGAATAGAGAGCTAGGATTTAGCAGAAGATCCTGGTTTTCTGTTTCCAAGCGCGATAGTAGAGTCGACGCCTCTGTTATAGACTGGCACCAATGTATGCCATTAGGTAATTGAATCCAGAGCTTCGGTGGATAAAGCAGAGTGAATTTCACTCCGAGCTTATACAGCTGATTGCAGTAAGGGGAGAACTCCCTCTGAAGCGTAGAAAGTTTAGTGGAGTAGTCCTGGAACACTAGAATAATAACATGAGTTTCTTCCATGCACGGACAGCACGCATAACCTGTTTTTTGTGCAAAGTCCTGAAATCTGGCAATAATTACCCACGGTCCATTCATCTCCTCTCGGCGTGGGCCCAAATGATGTGCATGTTCCAGCTTTAAGGGGCCTCGCGTCTCTTCTAAATTTAAAGTTTTAACCAGCCACGATTCCAGAAAACTCACAAGGCTTGCTTCTGATAGTGATTCAGGAAAGCCGACGAATCAGAGATTGTTTCGTCTTCAATTCTTTCTTCTTGTTTATTGGGGATAGCTTTAAGATGTGTCACCGTAGTTTCCAGGGCCGCAGTTGTATTTTGGTTCACCACCACACGTTCCAGCTCTTCAAACTGCTTGTCAAATGTGACTACCCATTCATTTACTTCAGAGAGCTTTTCGATTATTTTTTGAAATTCGATCTCCAGTGCCCCTACCACTGCCTTCTTTAGTTCCGCAATCATTGCTCCTGTCAGCGATGCCGCCTCCTGGGTTTGTCCCGCGGTTGCCATTTTGTCTCCTCCAAGCCCAAGCTTCTCTTTTTCTTTCTCCTTTTCATGCCGGGTAATCCAAGCTGACATGCCCGGGAGAACTTTCGCGGACAAGATGGGACTTCAGGAGCACTCTGGTGGTAAGATTTGATTCCAGGAGGTGATGATGGAGGCAGATGTGGATTGCGGGGAAGACAGAGCAGCGAAATCTCATCCTGCTCTGTTCAAGGCATCTGGTAGGTGCATTTTAAATCATATGCATGTATTTGCGCACACGATTTAAGATTCCAGATCACGGGCACCCGTGCACTCGTTTGAAAATTACCGTCCCTGATACTATGTTAGGAGATTTCCAACTCAATCATTGTGGAGAAACTGACTCTTTACAGACTATAACTCTGAGCAATCGTCAGTGACTGAGGAAGATTTCCCTGCATGAAGTGAGGGGAAGTCCATCATGGTATTTTTACACTCAAGAAAACTGATTAGTTGGAATAATGTCAGGATTCAAACATTTCTCAACCTTTGCTTTTTACTTCCATTGTTGGTTGGACTAGAAGTGGGCTTTTATTAAGGTATTATTTATTGTACTACACCCATTTTTTAGACTATTTTTTAAGCATGATCACTTACAGACCAATTTTAAAATGAGCTTGCAGGTGTCCATACACGCGCGTATGGGTGCATGAGCGGAGATATGCTGCAGTTTTAAATCATGCGCCCATTTACGTGCTTAAGATTTAAGATACGCCTAGCATGTGAAGGTGTGCTCCTAATTTAAGTGGTTTCTCGAGCAAACGTACTTTGCGTATCTTCCTTAAGAAATTGATGGCTTTAATGCACGCTGATAAACAAATTTCAAAACTTGTTCATGTGATGGAGCTAGCCAGCTTTACCGATTAAGTCCACCAGTTTGCTCAGTCTACCTGAAGGTCATCCAGACCTCCTCTGGTTCTTCAGCCTGCACTCCCCCCAATTGACCCATGTCCCTCACTCTCTTGTTTAAGCCCCAAAATATGATTTCTGCAGACTTGCTCCTCATCAGGAGCAGCAGTAAATATATGCGGCTAACAAGCAGCCACTATGTGCTGCGGCCTCTGGTTTCAAAATACAGAGTTACGCATGTAACTGCTGGCCCTGCCACAGAACACCCATGCCACTCCCCCAACTCAGCCCCTTTTCCATTATTCGTGCACGTATATACGGCGTAACTTTTGGCTTTTAAAATACACACGCTGTCACACGGCCAACATACTCGCATATGTGGGCTTTTTAGTGCAAGCAATGCTTTAAAAATTTGGTTTTTAAAGTCCTGTAGATTGCTCCTGTCCCCATCAGAGAAACTTTGACCCCCAACACTGAACTGATTTGCTCATACTCAGCAGTGTGTGGAAATGCAGTCCCCTTTTTAATGGGGAGGTCACATACATAATAAAGATCCATATCTGTGAAAATAAAATCCATCATAAAACATCTGATTACAAAGAAGAAGAGCTTATTAGAGTTGCAGCTTTACCCAGCTGATGTGTAGAAGTTGGAACTTACCATTCAGTCTCAGTAGTGAGAATTCAGGCACAGGCACTGTGAGAAAGGAAACAAATGTCTAATGTTTAACTTTATGCTTATTTTATTTTTTTCATATAGGGGTAGATTTTAAAAATATGCTCGCGCCGGCACGCATGTTATAAAATACGGGGTGGCACGCGCAAGGGGGGAGGGGAAAGAATTTTGCAAGTTTCGCGCGGCAACACATCACGGCCTTCCCCAGTTCCCCACCACCTACCCTAATCTCCCTTCCCCTTTCCCCCCACCCCCTAAATGTTACGTATTTCAGGGGTTTTTTTTGTTTTTTAAGTTCCTGCTCCTCTGGAGCAGAAGCAACTTGCGTGTGCCGGCCAACTGCCGGCGTGCGCTTCCCTGGCACAGCAGCAAATAGCTGCTGTGCTGGTGCCTCCAGCCCTGCCCCTCCCCCTCCCCTTTTCTTTGGCCTGGCTCTTGTGCGCGTAACGAGGGTTACGTGCGCGGCCGGGCCCCTTTTAAAATGCACGCGGCGTGTGCAAGGGCCGGCCACACGCATAACCCCCATTTTTTATGGGCGCCGGCCATTTAAAATCGGGCCGATATTGTCTGCGCCTAGGCCCTAGGTGATGAACAATAAAAAATAACATACAATAGCCAGAAATATAAGAAAACAAAAAACCAATACGTAGCAAAACAAAGGCATGGACTCCTATCGATCCATCCAAAAATGAGTCCTGTTTCAAGAAAAAAAAAGAAAAAAGCTGCCCAGAGTAAATTCTAAGCCATAATTAAAGGCCAGCCTGAATGAGAACGTTTTGAAGAGGGTTTTAAAAGATTTTGTTCAGTTTGCCAAGCGCAGCTTCTGAAGAATAGAATTCCACACAACAGGTGCGGCAATGAGAGGCCCTCTCTCTAGTCTCAGATAGCCAAGCAAACCATCCTCTCTGTCATGTCTGTCAAGCCACTTGCAGATATCATTAACCGCGCTCTTGCCCAAGGACAAGTTCCCGATCAACTCAAATCTGCAAGGCTCAAACCTCACCTTCCCACGACAGATCCTGCTAACTACAGACCGATAGCAAACCTTCCTATGTTAGCCAAAATTATGGAGAAAGTGGTTAACCGACAACTTTCTGAATTCCTTGATGACAACAATATCCTCACCAATAACCAATTTGGATTCCGGAAGAAAAAGAACACCGAATCACTATTAGCGACCCTAGCTGACACCATTATCTTCAATCTTGAAAAAGGCCATCCTTGCCTTCTCGCACTCCTAGATCTGTCAGCAGCATTCGACACCGTGAATCACACCAGCTTACTACAACGACTCACAGATATCGGCATCACAGGAGCAGCGTTCAACTGGTTTAAATCCTTCCTGGAGAACAGAACATATAGAGTAAAAATAAACAACAAGGAATCTCATCCCATCCAAGCCAAAATGGGGGTACCACAGGGATCCTCACTCTCCCCCACCCTTTTCAACATATATCTTCTCCCACTCTGTCACCTGCTCACCAACCTCAAGCTTAACCATTTCCTATACGCGGATGACATACAAATCATCATCCCCATAATGGACACCTTACACAAGACCATGTCCTACTGGAATAAATGCCTCTCCACCATCAAAGAGCTACTGACCAGCCTCAACCTGGTTCTGAATACTAACAAAACGGAAATCCTGATAATAGCACCGGAAAAATCTACCCTGCTGACCACAAGCAACTCTCCAGTCACCTTAGGATACACCACCTCACCGCAAGTCAGAGATCTGGGTGTAATACTAGACGACAGATTCAGCCTCAATAATTTCATCAACAACACCACCAAAGAATGCTTCTTTAAATTACAAGTTTTAAAGAAACTAAAGCCACTTCTACGCTATAGAGATTTCCGCACAGTACTCCAAGCCATCATTCTCCCGAAACTGGACTATTGCAACTCTCTTTTGCTGGGACTCCCCGCCTGCTCCACCAAACCCCTCCAGATGGTACTAAACTCCACAGCAAGAATTCTCACCAACGCCAAAAAAAAAGACCACATCACCCCGATCCTCCAGCACCTCCACTGGCTCCCCATTAAATACAGGATACAGTTCAAAAGCAGCATGATGATGCATAAGGCCCTTCACAGCTTATCCCCACTCAACTTAACCTTCAAACTGCAACTACATACTTCAGATAAGCCGACTAGAAGAGCATATCAAAATAGAATGATTACCCAGCCCGCAAAATCCTCCCTAAGAAAACGCGCTCTATCAACTGCGGGCCCGTCCCTCTGGAATTCCCTACCACCAGACCTCCGCCTTGAGCCGTGCCACACTACTTTTAAGGCGAAACTAAAGACTTGGCTCTTCCTGCAAGCATTCCCAGAGAGCTAAGAACTAGAAGATATAACAACCCCTGCCCTTTGGTTCTAATGTACTGCCTTATTTATCCAAGATTATAAAGCCACTTATAAAGCCACAAGATTATAAATTGCCTTATTTATATGTTTAAAGTTGAGACTAATTAGTTTTGTTTTCTTATTACTTAGATCGAGTATTCTGATTTGTTCCATGTAAATGGCCATGTTAACTGTTCCTTGTAAACTGTTCCATGTAAACTGTTCCATGTAAACTGCCACCCGGCAGTAATTATTACTGTTCTCTGTGAACCGGAGCGATATGTATTGTATACAGGAGCTCCGGTATATAAAAAAACCATAAATAATAAATAAATAAATGACACTAATATGCCCTCGTACGGTTGTAATGATAAAGCAGTTCGTTTGCCCATGGAAAGGAGTCAAGTGAAATTTGATTATGCACTGATGTTATTTATTTATTTATTTATTTAACTTAATATACCGACTTTCAAAATAATATCAAGGCGGTTAACAATGATTAGAACTTGCAGTAGCAAAATTCATAAAAACCAAGAACTCGTAAAACAGGTAACTTACTAAAAACTAACTAAAAATTACATAGTTGATTCCAATATAGTAATAAGCTAAAAATAAATAAAATCCATTAGATTAAAAACATAAAACATAAAGACAAAATAAAAGTCTTAAAACCTACATTTTCCCATTTAAGCCCTTCTAACTACCCCTCTATCATTAACCAGGCCTAAACCATGGCAGTTCTTGTCCTGTTTTATGGCTTATTATCCCAGTGAACCCTTATCTCCTATTGTCATCCATTAGCAAAGTAAGAGAAAGAAGGAATCAATTGACCTCATTAAAAGCTCGTTGAAAAAGCCAGGTCTTAATCTGCTTTTTAAAGCTATTGATATTCTCCTCCAATCGAATATCAACCGGAAGGGAGTTCCACAACCAAGGCAATTTTTTCAATACTGGCGTAACGTATTCCCTCATGACACTGCCTGAGTTCAAGCCAGCAGCCGCGTTTGTAACATCTAAAGCACTTTCAACTTATAGTTGGGCAGACCAAGATATGGTATATGCAATTGTAGAAGTCTAAAAACGGTAAAATTAATGCTTGAACTATAGTGCAGAAGTCATAAAAAATAAACCAGGCTTTAAATTGCGTGCAACTCTAATCCAATCTAAATATACAAAACGAGTTCTGTGCATAACTTTTCCAAGATAAATTTGCCATTCACCATGTCACGTAATATTGACTTCACAAGCAACAAGTCAGTAAATACTAGCTTAGAACTGCACTTTACGAGAAATAAAATGTATATTTACTATAGAAACTGTTATCTGATCCATTCTACCTGTAGGAATACTTTCTCCATATATCCACAAATGACTTTCCAACCAAGGGAAAAAAGCAGTGAGCTTGTGAATGTACAGGCTGTGAAGTTACAGTAAGTGAAGACCTCTCCAGTAATTTCTCTTTTCATATCTGCGAGTGATGGAAAGTACAGACCTGAGCAGGTGACAGCAGCATCGTCCTCATGGCCACAGGAAGACGAGTCTCCTTTATGGTGAGGACACTCCCACAGCCAGGATTCATTTCCTGCACACTGGAACTCCTCCAGAAGGATGCTTCCATTGCCTGGCCCAGAGTCATCGGAAACAGCAGCTGCTCCACAGCCCAGCTGCTTGCATACAACACTGGCATCACTCAAGTCCCATCCAGTGCCGCAAACTGTTATCCAGGTGCCATCAAGGAGAATCTCCACACGACCTTGACATTTATTCTCACCATCCGAGAGTCGGAGCTCCAGATCAGATGCTGAAGGCACAGGAAGAACCTCAGTGTCAGTAAATAACTCCAGATGGTTGTTGGATCCTCTCTGGGACTGTAAAATCTCCCAAACTGGCAGGCTGAGAATTTTATTTACTTGTCTGAGTCCTACTCTAAGTACAGGATTTATTCTGCTCTGATTGGTGAAAAAACATAGAATTTATGAAATTATCATGAAAACAAAAATGTATGATAATAAATCTAATTAATTTCAAATTCCAATTCAATTGTAAACTGTTCCATTGCCTCTGTTCACATAAATGTATTGTAATCCACTTTGAGACCAACTTTGTGTAAGGGCGAAATATCGTATGTTGAGAAATAAGTAATGATAATTAAGAAGAAAAAGAAGCAGAGTTTTTTGGATGTAACTTTTCCCTTCATGAGCATACAACATGATCCCCACGTGGAACTTACCATTGGGTCTGAGTATTGAGTATTCAAAAGCAGACACTGTGGGGAAGGAGAAAACATCTTCATTATCCTCAGCCACTCACTAAGAAACATTCAGCTACCAAGAGAGGGAAGATGCCCTTGGACTCTTCCAATCATGTTTGCATGACGTGGCCAGTCCCAAGAAAGGGGGTAAGATTAGTGCAGCTACCGCAGAGCAAGGGATCAGTTTGGAGGATGGAACATGGAGGGAAGTCCCTCCCACCAGAGAGGGTAGATGCGCTACCCAGGGATGCCATGTGGGGGAGGAGGAGGGTATGAAAATTGGGAAAAATGTGCATTGAAACAAAGTTAACTTGGTAATAGGATTGACTTTTTAAAAATTATATCTGTCCTAAATTCCTAGACACCATAGGGCCTGGACTGTGTTTAATGAAACTATCTCCATATGAATATCATAAATATTTCTTTGAACTCCTTAGGAGCGGAACAAATCTCAGTTCCCAATTCCTTCAGAATAAAGAGAGTTTAATAAAATAGATGTATGTTTACTGTGAAATTAATGTAATGTTTTAAAATATATATTCAGTACATAAATCCATATCTGATCCAATCTACTTGCAGGAATTATTTCCCTGACTTTTCAATCACAGAACAGAAGCAGTGAGCTTGAGAATTTACAGTAATAGAAGACCTCTCCAGTAACTTCTCTCTTCATATCTGTGAGTGATGGGAAGTACAGACCTGAGCAGGTGACAGCAGCATCGTCCTCATGGTCACAGGAAGTTGAGTCTCCCTTATGGTGAGGACACTCCCACAGCCAGGATTCATTTCCTGCACACTGGAACTCCTCCAGAAGGATGCTTCCATTGCCTGGCCCAAAGTCATCGGAAACAGCAGCTGCTCCACAGCCCAGCTGCCTGCACACAATACTGGCGTCACTCAGGTCCCATCCAGTGCCACAAACTGTTACCCAGGTGCCATCAAGGAGAATCTCCACACGACCTTGACATTTATTCTCACCATCCGAGAGTCGTAGCTCCAGATCAGATGCTGAAGGCACAGGAAGAACCTCAGTGTCAGCAAATAACTTCAGACCTTCTCAGAAACTCATATAATCTCCTGACCAGGGGTGCAAAGCAATTGATATTTTTATATATTTAAGTTTTATTAACCTTAGCAGTAGTAATATACAAAATTCTTCGAACATTTCACATATTCATAGTCACCAAAAACAAGTAACAGAAGTATGAGAATACAATGCAATAAGAAACTTTTTAAATGAAGTCCCCCATACTCTACCTCCCTAGAGCAAGCAAGGTTAACAACCTATTCCAAGTAAATGAGCAAGGTTGGCTCATATATGAATAAATGTTAAAAATAGAAATCATCTGGGTACAGGTGCAAAAAAAAGAAAAGTAACTAGAAAATAAGAATGCATAAATGAAATTGACACTGCCACCAAACAAAGATATCAAAAAGACTATATTAAGGGAGTCATTGGTTCCCAAATCAGTACATGCGTAGACACTTTATCCTTCCCAATGGCAGACAGATAGGACAGGGAATGTAGAGCCCACATCCCGCAAAGAATCGTCTGTTTCCAGTCAGCTGCCAGTTCCTGACGTGCTTCGCACAACACGATTGGTTGGTCCTTTCTTTCAGCAAAGGACCAACCAGATGGATATTGTGAGAGAAGATACATTTTAGAATCAAACATGACGGAAGAATTGCTGGACCAGAGGCAGCATGGATTCACCAAGGGAAGATCCTGTCAGACAAATCTGATTGACTTTTTTGACTGGGTAACCAAGGAATTGGATCAAGGAAGAGCACTCAATGTCATCTACTTGGACTTCAGCAAGGCTTTTGATACAGTCCCGCACAGGAGACTGGTGAATAAAATGAGAAGCTTAGGAGTGAGTGCCAAGGTGGTGGCCTGGATTGCAAACTGATTGACAGACAGAAGACAATGTGTGACGGTAAATGGAACTTACTCTGAAGAGAGAGCGGTGGTGAGTGGAGTGCCGCAAGGATCGGTGTTGGGACCGGTCCTGTTCAATATCTTTGTGAACGACATTGCGGACGGGATTGAAGGTAAGGTTTGTCTTTTTGCGGATGACACTAAGATCTGCAACAGAGTGGACACACCGGAAGGAGTGGAGAGAATGAGATGGGATTCATGGAAACTGGAAGAGTTGTCGAAGATATGGCAGCTGAGATTCAATGCCAAGAAGTGCAGAGTCATGCATATGGGGTGTGGAAATCCAAAATAACTGTATTCTATGGGGGGTGAAGGGCTGGTGTGCACGGAGCAGAGAGAGACCTTGGGGTGTTAGTGTCTAATGAGCTGAAGTCAGCAAAACAATGTGACAAGGCGATAGCTAAAGCCAGAAGAATGCTGGGCTGCATAGAGAGAGGAATATCGAGTAAGAAAAGGAAAGTGATTATCCCCTTGTACAGGTCCTTGGTGAGGTCTCACCTGGAGTACTGTGCTCAGTTCTGGAGACCGTATCTCCGAAGGGACAGAGACAGGATGGAGGCGGTCCAGAGAAGGGTGATCAAAAAGTTGGAGAGTCTTTATCGAATGACTTATGAGGAGAGATTGAAGAATCTAAATATGTACACCCTGGAGGGAAGGAGGAGCAGAGGTGATATGATACAGACATTCAGATACTTGAAAGGTTTTAATGATCTAAAGACAATGACAAACCTTTTCCATTGGAAAAAAATCAGCAGAACCAGGGGTCACGATTTGAAACTCCAGGAAGGAAGACTCAGAACCAATGTCAGGAAGTATTTCTTCACGGAGAGGGTGGTGGATGCCTGGAACGCCCTTCCGGAGGAAGTGGTGAAGACCAAAACTGTGAAGGACTTCAAAGGGGCATGGGATAAATACTGTGGATCCATAAAGTCTAGAGGATGTAAATGAAGAGAAAAGGCATGGGGATAGCTTGCGGGAATGACAGCTACTACCTGGAGATAATACCCTTATTCAATAAACGTACTCACTGTCAATGCGACTCCAGCATTGCTCTATGCTTCAACGGCAAGAGGAAATGTTTTAAAAAGGAATAGCATTCACAAAAAAACGGGGAGTAGCTTGCTTGTTGCAGCAGTTACTATCCCAAACCAAATAAGCCTGATACTTCACTTTCAATGCACTCTGCTTCAACGGCAAGGGAGAAAATCTGATACTTCACTTTCAATGCATATCCAGCATAGCTCTCTGCTTCAACGGCAAGGGAGAAAGTCTGATACTTCACTTTCAATGCATATCCAGCATAGCTCTCTGCTTCAACGGCAGGGGGGAAAGAGGAAAAGAGGATTTATATTCAGGCAACAACCAACAAGGACTGAATTACATAGTCTGGGTAAACAAATAATTATGGGTGTAGCTTGCTTTTTACGGAGGCTACTACCCCAAATCAATTAAGCCTGATACTTCACTTGGAATACATATCCAGCGCAACTCACTGCTTCAACGGCAGGGGGGAATAAAGAAAAGAGGAATTATATTCAGACAACAACCAACAAGTCACTTTACCCTCCATTGCCTCAGGTACAAAACTTAGATTAACATAGAAACATAGAAATGACGGCAGAAGAAGACCAACGGCCCATCCAGTCTGCCCAGCAAGCTTTCTCACGTTTTTTTTTTCTCATAATTATCTGTTACTCTTGGCCCTTAGTAACCTTTTGGTTCTGTTTCCCTTCCCCTCTCCATTAATGTAGAAAGCAGTGTTGGAACTGCATCTAAGTGAAATATCTAGCTTAATTAGTTAGGGATAGTAACCGCCGCTATAAGCAAGCTACACCCATGCTTGTTTACCCCGACTATGTAATTCAGTCCTGGTTGGTTGTTCACTTTTCTTCATTCCCCCCTGCCATTGAAGCAGAGAGCTATGCTGGATATGCATTGAAAGTGAAGTATCAGACTTTCTCCCTTGCCGTTGAAGCAGAGAGCTGTGCTGGATATGCATGAAGTATCATATCAGTCTTTCTCCCTTGCCGTTGAAGCAGAGAGCTGTGCTGGATATGCATGAAGTATCATATCAGTCTTTCTCCCTTGCCGTTGAAGCAGAGTGCATTGAAAGTGAAGTATCAGGCTTATTTGGTTTGGAGTAGTATCCGCTGTAACAAGCAAGCTACTCCCTGCTTTTTTGTGAATGGAAATCCTTTTTTTTCTCCCCCACATTACCTCTTGCCATTGAAGCTTAGAACAATGATGGAGTCGCATTAACTGTGTATGCTTATTGAATAAGGGTATTATCTCCGGTAGTAGCTGTCATTCCCGCGAGCCACCCACTCTTCATACACATTCTCTAGACTTTATGGATCCACAATGTTTATCCCATGCCCCTTTGAAGTCCTTCACAGTTCTGGTCTTCACCACTTCCTCCGGAAGGGCATTCCAGGCATCCACCACCCTTTCCGTGAAGAAATACTTCCTGATATTGGTTCTGAATCTTCCTCCCTGGAGTTTTAAATCGTGACCCCTGGTTCTGCTGATTTTTTTCCGACGGAAAAGGTTTGTCATTGTCTTTAGATCATTAAAACCTTTCAAGTATCTGAATGTCTGTATCATATCACCTCTGCTCCTCCTTCCCTCCGGGGTGTACATATTTAGATTCTTCAATCTCTCCTCATAAGACATTCGATGAAGACCCTCCATCTTTTTGGTCGAGGAAGATTGTAAGCCCTCTGGGGATAGGGAAATACCTACAGTACCTGAATGTAAACCGATGTGATATCTCAGATCGAACGTCGGTATATAAAAATAATAAATAATAATATAATATAAGAACTGAATGGCACAGGCTGGGTAAACAAATAAGTGTGGGAGTAACTTGCTTATTGTGGCAGTTACTACCCCTAACCAATTAAGCTAGATTCTTCACTTAGATACAGCTCCAGTACTGCTCTTTACATCAGTGGCGGGGATGGAAGGTAACTAGAATCAAAAAGTTACTACTAAGGGCCAAGAGTATCAGATAAGTATGAGAAAAAAAAAAAGTGTGAAAGCTTGCTGGGCAGACTGGATGGGCCGTTTGGTCTTCTTCTGCAGTCATTTCTATGTTTCTGTTTCTATAACTCTTCCATCTTACTTCTTAGATTCTGACATTGGCATACAGACATTTCAAAGTATGTTTTTTGTTTGTATTAACAACCTGCTTTTCAGTTGTTAGGGATAATTCGGAAATCATTAGCTTCAGTGATTTTTTACATATAGGCACATGGACTATGTTTGCTTTTAATGGAACCTCTCTGTTGGGAAGCCCTAACTCTCCTGTTTCATTAGTATCCTTCAAGGATACATTTCTCTGAACCATGCACAGCTGAGTGACTGTCGGCTTTCCCCCTTGTTCTAGTTTAAAAGCTGCTCTATCTCCTTTTTGAAAGTTAGTGCCAGCAGCTTGGTTCCACTCTGGTCTAGGTTCACTGTGATTTGGTTCAGTTGATTGGAATCATCACTCATGAAAACCTTCTCCAGAACGGGTATCTCTCCAATATCCTCTTCAGTAAACACCAAAGCAAATAAATTGTTTAATCTTTCCGTGATGGTCTTATCTTCTCTAAGTGCCCCTTTAACCCCTTGATCATCCAACGGTCCAACCGATTCCCTCGTAGGCTTCGGATATATTTTTTAAAGTTTTTATTGTGAGTTTTTGCCTCTATGGCCAACTTCTTTTCAAATTCTCTCTTAGCTTGTCTTATCAATGTCTTACATTAAACTTTCCAGTGCTTATGCTTTATCCTATTTGCTTCTGATGAATCCTTCTTCCAATTTTTGACTGAAGATCTTTTGACTAAAATATCCTCTTTCACCTCACCTTTTAACCATGCCGGTAATCGTTTTTCCTTCCTTCCACCTTTCTTAATGCACGGAATACAAATGATCTGGCTAAAAACAAAGCCAGTGTAATTCAAAGTGCTTTCCAGAACTTAGCCGAGGGGCTTAAACACCTGGCAAAGTACATTGCATTTTCTGGGGTAGGTAAGAAGGAGAAAAGTTATGTGATATGTCTTACTTCAGTACATGGCTCAAAATCTGATGCTAAGGAGGTGGTTTTAGATGCAGCTTCAGCACTGCTCTCTACATCAATGGTGGGGGTGGAAGGGAATTGGAACCAAAAAGTTACCAATAAGGGCCCTGACTTCAGCGGTCAGAGTAACAGATAAGTATGAAAACAATTAGGTGTGAAAGCTTGCTGGGCAGACTGGATGGGCCGTTTGGTCTTCTTCTGCCGTCACTTCTATGTTTCTATAAATAGAAGGTTGAGCCTGCATATAGAACAATAAAAACTTATGCTATAATAATGGCCTACATATTTCCATGACTGGAAAATGATCCTAAGTGAGAAATTTGGAGCATAGATTGACAGGCATTTAAACTAAAGGAGGAGAGAGGAAGATGATGGATCTGGATTGTCACCCCTGAAGTGAAATAAAGATTGTAGAGAACTGTTATGACCCGCTGCCCGCAGGCCCCCTCCCGCCAGCAGATTCACTCACCCGACGCGGCATGACGCCGCCGTCGGGCCTCCCACGCGACAGGAGCCGCGGACTCGATTTCTTCTTTGCGGCCCGGAGGCCGCCCCTGCTCCTTGTCTTCGCCGCGGCCTTTCCTGCTTCTCTTCACGGCATGGAGCCACCCTGAGCCAGCCTTCGCGGCAGGGAGCCGCGGCCTTTCCTGCTTCTCTTCACGGCATGGAGCCACCCTGAGCCAGCCTTCACGGCAGGGAGCCACAACGCCATCAAGGGGGGCCTCATGGGACAGCCTGGAGGCTGCCCCGAAGCCTGCCTGCCTGCCTGTTTCCTGCCTCATTCTGGGCTACGTCGGTGCAGGCTGCTGTCCGCGGTCCTGCACAGCTCCTGCTTGCTTCTTAGGCGCCGGCGCGCGTGCCTCTTTGCCTGATTTAAAGGGCCAGGCACAGGAAGTGTGCTGGCCCCACCTAGGGAGTGGACTTCCTGTTTCAGCCCTATAAGAGGACTACTCCGTCAGTCTGTCTTCGCCTTGCATCAGAGTGCCATCCTTCTGGAGGCTCCTGTCTGCCAGAGCTCCGTCAGCTGCTCTCGTCTTCTCCATGGAGTTCCTGTTCTCTCGCCATGTCAAGTCTTGTCTTCGTTGCCTGAGGTTCTTGTCCAGATGTCCCGTCCAGTCTTTGTTCCATGTCTTCTGTTTTGATGTTGTGCCAGAGGTCCCCGTCCAGATGCCTCATCCAGATATCCAGATGTTCCTGTCCTGATCTCGTCCTGACGTCCCGCCATGATCTTGGCGGGACGTCAGTCCCTGCCTTCCCGGATGTTCTTTCCTGCATCTTCATATGTGCTCCTAGCCTTCTGGCCTGCTGTGCCTTGGAGTGGCCAACAGGAGGGATCCGTCCCTGTGCTCTGGAGCTTCTGTTCCTGCCAGCTGTCGGAGCTTCGGATGTCATTGGTCCCAACATCGGAGTTCCTCCTCGCCTGGATCTTACCTGCGCACGTCCCACTCTCCTCGTGGTCCATGACCAGCCTTCGGGCTGTGTAGGGCGCGCAGTGGGACAGGGTGGTCCACAACTCAGTCCCGCGGGTGGGCTGAGTAGGGCGCCCTGAGAGACTGTGCAATTGTACTTCAGCCCAAGTGTCTTCGTCTTCTGTGATGCCGCTGCATCAACCCAAGTGTCTTCATCTTCTGGGATGCTATGGCATCAACCCAAGTGTCTTCCTCTTCTGGGATGCCGTTGCTTCAGTCCAAGTGTCTCGTCTGTGATGCCATGGCATCCGAACCAATGTCTGTCTTCGTGTCAAGGCCTCCGACTGCCCTCGACCTCAGGCCAGGCCTGCTGCTCCATGTTGTTCCACGCAGCAGGTCCAAAAAGGCTCGGAATGGTCAGAGGACCATTCACATTCCAACATCTAATTGTTGTTGGCCTTGGGAGCTTGCAGGCCTGGTGGAGGGTAGCCCACCAGCCATGCTGGAATTCACCGTCAACCCTTGGGTCGGCCCTGGGTGCGCCTAGGGTCGGGCTGAGGCCCAAGGGCACACTAAACCCATCCCGCATAGTATGATGGCCCGAGGTTGGCCATAACAAGTATGCAAGGCCTTTGAGGCCATAACAAGTATGCAAGGCCTTGAGGCCGACCATAACAGTATGCAAGGCCTTCGAGGCCGACCGCAACAAGAACAACCTGAATTTGATGAGCACGCTAATCCAATCTTCACCAAAAGGATGGAAATGGGGAGCAAGTATGAGGCTAAAGAGAATGTGAGCAAGTTAATGAGGAACAGCTGGAAATCTATGAGCAGAAATATTGGTTGTGTAGGCAATAAAAAAAAAGACCAGATCTGCAAGCCCTAATGGTGGAGTCAGACCTAGATATTCTTACTACCCTGGAGATGTAGTTCAAAGAGTCCCATGAATGGGAGACAGCCATACTTTACTAAGTTGGTGACCTTGAGATTATTACAAAAGCTGGTAAGACACAGAAGAAGGGTTTGTTAGTTGGATTAAATATTTGTTTTATAACAAGAAAAGTTGAAAATGACAAGGTCTGCAATGGCCTACTACAGGAGGTGGAGGAAGCCATCACTGTAACAGATTTTTGGCATGCTTGAAAGAGATATGGAGGGCAGAGGTACAGAAAGAGTTGAGAGGTCAGGTAAAAGACAAGGGGAAGGAGGTGTAAAGAAACCCTCCTTAACCTGTGCAGACCAGGCATGTAGCCTGGTCCACCTTAAACGCCAGAGAGAGAAGTAGCTCTGTGCAGGGCCGGTGCAAGGGTATTAGGTGCCTAGGCAAACCTTCTGCCTAGTGCCTGCCCCCTTCCCCCCCCCCCCCCCCCGGTTTAGGTCCCAGCTCTGGCCCTGATGTCATTCACTCAGACAGGCTCCCTTTCTTAATCACACTTAGGTTTCTTGTCTCATTCACTCATGCAACATTACACAGGCTTGCTCCCTCCCTCTCTCACTAAAACCATTGCTCTCTCATACACACAAAATCTCTCTCACTCACACATACAGAGACACCGCTTGTGGCCCGCCATGACTCTGCTTCTCTCGACCACAAGCAGGATAAGTGCTGCTCGCGGCAGATGAGTGTCTGCATTTCTTGGCCGCAAGCAGGATGTGTGCTGCTCGCAGCCCATCGAGTCTCTACTCCTCTCAGTCGTGAGTGGGGATGGGCTCCACTCGCGGCCCCTAATGGCTGACGCCCTATGTGATCGCCTAGTTTGCCTATTGGGACGCGCTGGCCCTGGCTCTGTGGGTGGTCCTCTGGGAGGAGGAATAAGAGTGGAAAGAGAGGCCCCATGTCTCCAGGAGAAGGCAGCTCCTGCCACAATTCTGTCCTAAGGTGAAATCTGTGAGTTATACTGCTAGAGGTAAGCAGATGGCATATTGTGAAGTTATTTTCTAATAAATAAAGTGGAATCTTTAAGAATGAAAGCTGGAATCAGTGTGGCTTAGGTCTGCAGCCTAAAAATGTACTTGGCTATTCCACAGGAAGGAGTTGGTGTTGGGTTGCATATGGGAATTTATATTTGCATCTACAACATTGAGGTAACCTGAATAGAGCAGTGATTACAATCTTACATAGCAGCAGTATAACAGCAATGGGCTACCAAAGTGACCTGCAGTGAGGAAACATGGTTGAAATGCAAACTTCTCTGAACATGGGGAGGCTGGAATTTTTACAAGCCTCTCTAACCTTGGTGACTGTGGGAATTATTACAAAAGATGGTATCTATCCAAACTGGACAAACTGAAGAGGACTTTTTGGTCTTTATCTGCCATCACTTACTATGTCAGTATATATCTTACTCTGAATTTTAGCCAGAAACCACAAAATGAACTTTTTGGCTTGGATACTCTCATTAGCCACATGACTTGCTGAGGTTGGTAGATGGCTTTCCATTGGACTGCCTGTTTTTAAGTCTAAGAAAAAAACTCTACTATCCACCAGTTGGGAGTGATGAGATATAAACCAGTTCCCTATTTATGTCTGCGGCTTGATAAATTTTGTTGGTTAGGTTTTATCCTGAGTTCTGACTCACACATCATTAACAAAAATTTTATATTTTGTGAACTACTGATTTTGAGAAATTATCAACTATATATAAGCTTCAGTCTTTGTGTGTAATAGTGATCTCATGTGATGCTGTCTTTGGTTGATCACGCCAAGGCTTTCAGGACTCTGGGCTGGTAGCTCCTGAGCTGTCTGCATGTTCATTTCTTGGCTATTAATTAGCACTGTCAGGGTACATTTTGTCAGTGTGAGAGATTTCTCTTCCTGAATATACTGTTGAGGAGCGCTAGGAGAGCGATCCCACTCCTGGGAGATGTGTGTGTCCTTGGGCCACGGCTCGACCCCAGAGGAACTCTGAAGAGGTGCCGCAGGAGGCGTGGCATGCCCGAGCATGGGCTGGACGGGAGCAGGGCTGGAGTGAAGACTGGCTGACAGGCCCTCCTCTGGACCTGCGCGCTTCGGAAGACCCAACAACGCAATGTTGGTCTTGTGAACAGTCCTCCGACCGTTCCCAGCCCTTTCGGACCTGCCGCAGGGTACGGCACGAAGCGGCAGGCCAGATGGAGGCCAGGACAGTGAAGACTGGAACATGGATTCAGACGAGACTCAGGAATGAAGTAGACTCAGGCGTAGACGTGGACTCAGGACGAGGTGCAGGATCCATAGACGTGGACTCAGGCATAGATGCAGGATCCTTAGACGTGGACTCAGGCATAGACGTGGACTTCAGGAACAGGGTGCAGTATGCATAGACATGGACGCAGGCAAGACGAGGACTCAGGTCGAGGTACTGGATGCACAGAGGTGGAGTCAGGAACGAGGGCTGAAGGAAGACATGGGCACTGACCCTCAGGGCACCCTACTCAGGCCACCCGCGGGACTGAGTCGCGGACCACCCTGTCCCATGCGCGCCCTACACAGCCCTGGAAGGCTGGTCGCGGACCACGCAGAGAGCGGGAGAGCACAGGAAAGAGGAAGCAGGTTCGCTGCTCTCCTGGCAGCACAAGGCAAGGATATACGCTGCTCTCCCGGCAGCACAAGGCAAGGATATACGCTGCTCTCCCGGCAGCACAAGGCAGGTTAGGCATCAGGATCAGGAACAAGGATATCTGGAACATCAGGACTGGAACACATATACTGGAATAGGAGACACACCTCTGGGCTGGAACATGGACATCAGGAACATCAGGACTGGAACAAGAGACAGACCTTGAGACTGGAACGGCAGGCAAACATCAGGACTGGAACACTGAAGACATCAGGACTGGAATAGCAGGCAGACATCAGGACTGGAACAACTTGACAAGAAGCTTCAACAGGAAACATGGAACACTGGACCTTGCAGAAGGCTGGAATACAAGGCATCTCCTGGAACGAGGAACTCAGGAATGACCAACTCCTTGCGAAGGCAAAGATACACTGAAAGCTGAGCCCTTTAGTAGGGCTGAAGTGGACAACGCCCAGGGAGGGGTCAGCAGGGGGCCACA
Source organism: Rhinatrema bivittatum (assembly GCF_901001135.1). Lineage (NCBI taxonomy): Eukaryota > Metazoa > Chordata > Amphibia > Gymnophiona > Rhinatrematidae > Rhinatrema > Rhinatrema bivittatum. The sequence continues at coordinate 309,703,742 of NC_042621.1, forward strand.
CCTGGCTGGCCCTTGAAGAGCAGTAGAGAAGCGCGCGCTCGCGCCCTAGGAGGCTGGAGAGAAGAGCTGGAAGCTGGTGGCGTCCTCAGCCACGTGGAGGGCCCAAGGAAGCCGCGGAGCAGCCCTGGACTGGAGCTGGGTGAAGGCAGGTCACTGGAGCAGCTCCCAGCTGCACGGACAGAAGCAGAGAGAGCGGGGGAAGGGCTGACTGCAGGAACGGCTCCATGCCGTGAGGACAGCCCCAGGAGGAGAGGTAAGACTGCAGGGAGAGTAGAGAGCTGTAGGCACCGGCAGAGAGAAGTGCTGGCTGCAGGGAACTGTGAGAGACTGCAGGCACCGGCAGGGACGGCTTCCCTGCTGGGCAAGGACCCGGGCTAAGGCAGGCACTGGGAGAGACGGCCTGCTCGCTGAAGGTCCCGGGATCGCAGCAGCACGTCGGGGAAAGGCAGAGACAGCAGCCGAGGAGCAGACCACATGGCAGCAGCTGTGGAAACGGCCCCAGCTGATTCAGGGAGAAAGAAGCAGCGTCAGCAGCCCGGCTGGCTGTGGCTGTGAGAGGTAAGAACCTGCACACGCTTCTTGTGGGCAGGAGCACAACATATACCACAGATTATAGGGTAATGGAAAGTAGTGAATAAATAAAAAAATAACCCATATTTGTAAAGTCAAAACCTATAATAATAAATGTAATTAGAAAAAAATGTAAGTTTTAAAGAATTTAACTTTCCTTTAAATGATTGCCCAACAAAAGCCCCTGATATGTAAAAGTTGGAACTTACCATTGGCTTTCAGCAATATGGAGACTGTGACAAAGGAGAAAAGCTTCGTTAATATCCACTTCATTCCAATTCAGCTTTATTTATAAACCACTAATCAAAAATAAAATAGTCACAAATGATTTTCCAATCAGAGAACAGAAGCAATGAGCTTGAGAATTTACAGGCTGTGAAGTTTCAGTAAAGGAAAATTGGTCCTTACCTGCTAATTTTCGTTCCTGTAGTACCACGGTTCAGTCCAGGCAGCTGGGTTTTACCTCCCCACCAGCAGATGGAGACAGACAAGTTTTTGACTGATTCTGTCACTTAAGCAGAGGTGCCACCTACAGTCCGTCGGTACTGAATTATACCCAAGCCAGATGAACAAGAAACACAACCACACTATGTACAATTTCCCCCCAAATGAGCAGAGGGAAGTGTTGCGACTGGTCTTCGATGGCTTCGCCTACCTCTCACTACTTGCGGCTCCTCCCGCTTACCTCATACTACTGGCTGCCGCGGTGTCTGTTTGCCATCCTCTCCAGCGTCCCCGGACCGGCTTTGGTGCTGCCTCCAGCCATGCTCCTCCAAGGTACCTTAGGGCACGCGCGCGCACGCCGCCCTCATCTTTATTTCCACGTTGGCACGAACCTGAGGGGTGTCCCCCTGATATGATGTCATGCTGCCCGGATAGTTAAGCCTACAGTATTTGCTGGCTCAACCAGTTAGCAACGGAAACTCTACGGATGGGATTTGCTCTCCGTACCGAAGCTGCTCTGCCACTCCAGCGCTATCTGGAACTCTTACACCCTTTGGGGTTACTAACGGGGTACCCGCTCCTCGGGGGCCTCGTCTACTTCTTTCAGGTGCTATCAGGAAACCAGTAGTCGCTCCTCGAGGGCCCATGTTCCCTGAGTCGCTGCCTGCATCTTCAAACCTTTCTACTTGGAGGACTTCACTAACAGTTTCCATCTGTGAGTACAACTACCATCTATTCCACAGTACTGCTTCCCTGGAACCAGGTACTCGCTCCTCGAGGGCCTGCCCTCTGTTCCAGTGCCAGACCTCTCGTCTAGTGGAACCACTGTGTGAGTACAATACCACTGAGTCTCTCTGCTCTAAGGGATCAGGTACTCGCTCCTCGAGGGCCTGCCCTCTGTTCCAGTGCCAGACCTCTCGTCTAGTGGAATCTTTGTTACTGCTAAATGAGTACAATACAACTGAGTCTCTCTGCTCTAAGAGATCAGGTACTCGCTCCTTGAGGGCCTGCTCTCCCTGTCTCGGAGCTTCTCCTAATTCCATCTGGGACTCTGAATGCTTCTTATTGTGTACTCATAACTCTCAGACTCTTTCCACAGCACAGCAGAGGATTCACTGTTCCAGCACTCTGTGGGAGACCTGCCCAGCCGGGCTCAACATCTACTACTCACTACTGCCACCTGTGGTGGTATCCAAAACTGTTTAATAAAAGATTCAAATCTGTGTTTGTGTGTCCAGAGTCTAGGCCAGTGGTTCTCAACCCTGTCCTGGGGACCCCCCCCAGCCAGTCGGGTTTTCAGGCTATCCACAATGAATATGCATGAGAGAAAATTTGCATGTTATGGAGGCAGTGTATGCAAATTTTCTCTCATGCATATTCATTGTGATAGCCTGAAAATCCGACTGGCGGGGGGGTTCCCCAGGACAGGATTGAGAACCACTGGTCTAGGCTGACACTGTGGTCCCTCACGGGAATGCCTCCCGTGGGCGTGGTCAGCTGCCACAGTGTCCAAGGATCCACCCAAACATCAATACCCATAACAGGAAGAAGAAAACCTTGTAGATTCAGTAAGAACTCTTGTAAGAACTCTTGCCCACACAACACACCTGCGCGGGACCAGAACATGAAGCCAAACACTGATCGAGCGGACTCTCAAATTCCCCTATGCCAACTTAGGTGGGAGTCTGGACTGATCCGTGGTACTACAGGAACGAAAATTAGCAAGTAAGGACCAACTTTCCTTTCCTTGTACATACCCAGATCAGTCCAGACAGCTGGGATGTACCAAAGCTTCTCTACACTGGGTGGGACCCTGAGAGTCCCGCTTGAAGCACACTGCCACCAAAACCCCCCATTTCAGGGGCCTGGACATTGAGATAGTAGTGTCTGGCAAACATGTGCAATAACTTCCAAGTAGCAGCCCTACAGATGTCCTGTGATGAAACCTGTTGACACTCAGCCCAAAAGGCTGCTTGCAACCTGGTAGAATGGGCGTAAAGCCCAACCAGCACTGGCCGTCCCTTTCGAATGTATGCAGAGCTGATAGCCTCCTTCAACCACTGAGAATTAATGGCCCTAGAAGCCTTATGCCCTCGCCTGGGGCTGCTCCACAGGACAAAGAGATGATCCGACAGGCGGAACCTGTTGATAGCCTCCAAATAATGCACCAGGGCCCACCTCATGTCCAACCTCCGCAAATCCCTGGACTGAGGAATAGGAGGATTTGAATCTAGGAAGGAAGGGAGCTCCACAGACTGATTCAAATGAAAAGATGTCTTTCTTCTTTTCAATCTTTTTTTTTTATTTCAGACTGCTGAAACTGCTGGAGACAGAGAAGTACTGACGGACTGCAGGTGGCATCTCAGATTAAATGGCAGTATCAGTCAAAACCTTCTGTCTCCATCTGCTGGAGGGGAGGCAAAACGCAGCTGTCTGGACTGATCCGGGTATGTACAGGGAATAGAAGATCTCGCCTTAACTTCTCTCTTCAGTTCTGTGAGCGATGGAAAGTACAGACCTGAGCAGGTGACAGCAGCATCGTCCTCATGGTCACAGGAAGCTGAATCTCCCTTACGGTGAGGACACTCCCACAGCCAGGATTCATTTCGGGTTTTTTTTGTCTGTCTTCCTTTGGCTTTGCTTCTCCCTCTAAGTTTCTCTTCCCTTAACCCTTATTTCCTATCACTGCTTCTCTCTATCTTGTCAGTCTCACCTGTCTCTCACTCCTAAGGTCTCTTTCTCACAACCTCTGACTTTGCACACAAGACTATAAGCTGAGGAGGGATATGATAGAGGTTGATAAAATCATAAAAGGACTTGAACGGTAAATGTGAATCAGTTATTTACTCTTTCAGATAATACAAGGACAAGGGGACAGTCCATGAAATTAGCAAGTAGCTCATTTAAAACAAGTCAGAGAAAATTCTTTTTCACTCAATGCACAATTAAGCTCTGGAATTCATTGCTAGAGGATGTGGTTACGGCAGTTAGTGTAGATGGGTTGGATAAGTTCTTGTAGGAGAAGTCCATTAAGTGCTGTTAATCAGGTTGACTTAGAAAATAGCCTCTGCTATACCTGGTATTAGTAGCATGGGATCTACTTAATGTTTGGGTACTTGTAACCTGGATTGGCTACTGTTGGAAACAGGATGCTGGGCTTGATGGACCCTTAGTCTGACTCAGTATGGCAACTTCTTATATTCTTATGCTAGAAGTAGAGAGAGCAGTGTAACCTAATGACCCTAAGTTTTCAGGGCACCCAATTCAACAACAGGTGTTGGGCTAACCAAATATTTGGCAAAGAAATTAAAATTGCCTTTTACATTTTTTATTTTATCATTACTATTAACTTTATTGTATTATATTTTATGCTCTTATAAACTTCTTGGCCTTTCAAGGAATAAATGTAAATAAATATGAAATGTTGGCAGTCTGAGTGGAAACAGGCATAATTGTGGTTGGATGTGTCTAGCAGGCAGCACGTTCTCTAATAACTAGAAGTCCTGGTGGAAACGCAGGCGCTCACGTAGCCGGGTCTGTCTGGCAGGCTGCAGGTTCTGTAATAACTAGAAGTCCTGGTGGAAACGCAGGCTCTCACGTAGCCGGGTCTGTCTGGCAGGCTGCAGGCTCTGTAATAACTAGAAGTCCTGGTGGAAACGCAGGCGCTCACGTAGCCGGGTCTGTCTGGCAGGCTGCAGGCTCTGTAATAACTAGAAGTCCTGGTGGAAACGCAGGCGCTCACGTAGCCGGGTCTGTCTGGCAGGCTGCAGGCTCTGTAATAACTAGAAGTCCTGGTGGAAACGCAGGCGCTCACGTAGCCGGGTCTGTCTGGCAGGCTGCAGGTTCTGTAATAACTAGAAGTCCTGGTGGAAACGCAGGCGCTCACGTAGCCGGGTCTGTCTGGCAGGCTGCAGGTTCTGTAATAACTAGAAGTCCTGGTGGAAACGCAGGCGCTCACGTAGCCGGGTCTGTCTGGCAGGCTGCAGGTTCTGTAATAACTAGAAGTCCTGGTGGAAACGCAGGCGCTCACGTAGCCGGGTCTGTCTGGCAGGCTGCAGGCTCTGTAATAACTAGAAGTCCTGGTGGAAACACAGGCTCTCACGTAGCTGGGTCTGTCTGGCAGGCTGCAGGTTCTGTAATAACTAGAAGTCCTGGTGGAAACGCAGGCGCTCACGTAGCCGGGTCTGTCTGGCAGACTGCAGGCTCTGTAATAACTAGAAGTCCTGGTGGAAACGCAGGCGCTCACGTAGCTGCATCTGGAAGGCTGCAGGTTCTATAATAACTAGAAGTCCTAGTGGAAATGCAGGCACTGAAGTAGCTGGGTCTATCTGGCAGGCTGCAGGCTCTGTAATAACTAGAAGTCCTGGTGAAAACGCAGGCACTCACGTAGCCGGGTCTGTCTGGCAGGCTGCAGGCTCTGTAATAACTAGAAGTCCTGGTGGAAACGCAGGCACTCATGTAGCCGGGTCTGTCTGGCAGGCTGCAGGCTCTGTAATAACTAGAAGTCCTGGTGGAAACGCAGGCGCTCACATAGCCGGGTCTGTCTGGCAGGCTGCAGGCTCTGTAATAACTAGAAGTCCTAGTGGACATGCAGGCACTCACGTAGCTGGGTCTGTCTGGCAGACTGCAGGTTCTGTAATAACTAGATGTCCTGGTGGAAATGCAGGTGCTCACATAGCCGGGTCTGTCTGGCAGCCTGCAGGTTCTGTAATAAACAGAATTTCTAGTGCAAATGTAGGCACTCATGTAGCCGGGTCTGTCTGGCAGGCTGCAGGCTCTGTAATAACTAGAAGTCCTGGTGGAAACGCAGGCACTCATGTAGCCGGGTCTGTCTGGCAGGCTCTAACTAGAAGTCCTGGTGGAAACACAGGCACTCACGTAGCTGGGTCTGTCTGGCAGGCTGCAGGTTCTATAATAACTAGAAGTCCTAGTGGAAATGCAGGCACTGAAGTAGCTGGGTCTATCTGGCAGGCTGCAGGCTCTGTAATAACTAGAAGTCCTGGTGAAAACGCAGGCACTCACGTAGCCAGGTCTGTCTGGCAGGCTGCAGGTACTGTAATAACTAGAAGTCCTGGTGGAAACGCAGGCACTCATGTAGCCGGGTCTGTCTGGCAGGCTGCAGGCTCTGTAATAACTAGAAGTCCTGGTGGAAACGCAGGCGCTCACATAGCCGGGTCTGTCTGGCAGGCTGCAGGCTCTGTAATAACTAGAAGTCCTAGTGGACATGCAGGCACTCACGTAGCTGGGTCTGTCTGGCAGACTGCAGGTTCTGTAATAACTAGATGTCCTGGTGGAAATGCAGGTGCTCACATAGCCGGGTCTGTCTGGCAGCCTGCAGGTTCTGTAATAAACAGAATTTCTAGTGCAAATGTAGGCACTCATGTAGCCGGGTCTGTCTGGCAGGCTGCAGGCTCTGTAATAACTAGAAGTCCTGGTGGAAACGCAGGCACTCATGTAGCCGGGTCTGTCTGGCAGGCTCTGTAATAACTAGAAGTCCTGGTGGAAACACAGGCACTCACGTAGCCGGGTCTGTCTGGCAGGCTGCAGGTTCTGTAATAACTAGAAGTCCTGGTGGAAACGCAGGCGCTCACGTAGCCGGGTCTGTCTGGCAGGCTGCAGGCTCTGTAATAACTAGAAGTCCTGGTGGAATCGCAGGCGCTCACGTAGCCGGGTCTGTCTGGCAGGCTGCAGGTACTGTAATAACTAGAAGTCCTGGTGGAATCGCAGGCGCTCACGTAGCTGGGTCTGTCTGGCAGGCTGCAGGCTCTGTAATAACTAGAAGTCCTGGTGGAAACGCAGGCGCTCACGTAGCCGGGTCTGTCTGGCAGGCTGCAGGCTCTGTAATAACTAGAAGTCCTGGTGGAATCGCAGGCGCTCACGTAGCCGGGTCTATCTGGCAGGCTGCAGGCTCTGTAATAACTAGAAGTCCTGGTGGAATCGCAGGCGCTCACGTAGCTGGGTCTGTCTGGCAGGCTGCAGGCTCTGTAATAACTAGAAGTCCTGGTGGAATCGCAGGCGCTCACGTAGCCGGGTCTGTCTGGCAGGCTGCAGGCTCTGTAATAACTAGAAGTCCTGGTGGAATCGCAGGCGCTCACGTAGCCGGGTCTGTCTGGCAGGCTGCAGGCTCTGTAATAACTAGAAGTCCTGGTGGAAACGCAGGCACTCACGTAGCCGAGTCTGTCTGGCAGGCTGCAGGCTCTGTAATAACTAGAAGTCCTGGTGGAAACGCAGGCACTCACGTAGCCGAGTCTGTCTGGCAGACTGCAGGTTCTGTAATAACTAGAAGTCCTGGTGGAAACGCAGGCGCTCACGTAGCCGGGTCTGTCTGGCAGGCTCTGTAATAACTAGAAGTCCTGGTGGAAACACAGGCACTCACGTAGCCGGGTCTGTCTGGCAGGCTGCAGGTTCTGTAATAACTAGAAGTCCTGGTGGAATCGCAGGCGCTCACGTAGCCGGGTCTGTCTGGCAGGCTGCAGGCTCTGTAATAACTAGAAGTCCTGGTGGAATCGCAGGCGCTCACGTAGCCGGGTCTGTCTGGCAGGCTGCAGGCTCTGTAATAACTAGAAGTCCTGGTGGAAACGCAGGCACTCACGTAGCCGGGTCTGTCTGGCAGGCTGCAGGCTAGGTAATAACTAGAAGTCCTGGTGGAATCGCAGGCGCTCACGTAGCCGGGTCTGTCTGGCAGACTGCAGGCTCTGTAATAACTAGAAGTCCTGGTGGAAACGCAGGCGCTCACGTAGCCGGGTCTGTCTGGCAGGCTGCAGGCTAGGTAATAACTAGAAGTCCTGGTGGAAACGCAGGCGCTCACGTAGCCGGGTCTGTCTGGCAGGCTGCAGGCTAGGTAATAACTAGAAGTCCTGGTGGAAACGCAGGCGCTCACATAGCCGGGTCTCTCTGGCAGGCTACACTGGGGAACTAGTAGGCTGGTTGTAATGAACAACAACCACACTGGTATTGCCATTGTGAATATTACAATATGTGAATAATCTGCTTTGACGTGTCTGAAAGGCAGAATATAAATAAATTACCTAAATACAGGGCCTTGTGGTTAGGCAGGGAAAAGTGGGTGCTGAGAGGAGATCTTTTATGCTCTTTTATCCAGGAAAGTGAAATCGAATGAGAAAGACAAAAAAAGACTGTCCTGGATAAGGAGGGGGATCTTACAGTGAGTCTCACTGTGTCCTGGCAGCTGGGATTCATCTTTGGCAGTGGGCATTTTAGAAGAGCAGGACAGTCTTTTTCTGCTGTTATTTTCCAGGTTACAATGAGGTCCTTGTTAAGTCAGCAAGTAACCAGGGGAGCAGGAAAGTTCCCTGGTTGAGTTTCCTCTAGTATTCAATGGCATACCTGGCCTTTCACTGAATACACCCAGGTCACTTCAGGACAGCATTTCCACTGTCCAGATATACCTGAGGCAGTTGCATTTTAACAAGCCCCCTAATGACCTCTGACCTGCCTTTTATGCAGTTAAATTTTACCTAGGAAATGACTTAGGCAAAATGTATCTATCTGATGGGGTGGAAAACTTCAAACTTAAGAGTTTGTCTGAGTATCTCAAAATCTCTTTGTTTAAGTTTCAGCCAGTCTTTGTTTTCTCTCTTCCCCTTCTCCGTCTCTCACCTCCATTACCCTCCCTAAGTCTGCATCTCTCCCAGCATTACCTGGTACAAGTTTAGGCAATTCAAAATCTGTTGGGGTAGAAAATAAGATGAGTTTATGCTAGTTTATGTTTATTAATACTTGATTAATCACAATTAATTATAAATGTAAATCAAAGCAATGAACAAATAAAATAAAATTTGTAATAAAAACTACAAATCAAATCTAAAAAAACCCCAAAATACAATAAAAAAAATATAAAAAGAGATAAAATTCAAATAAGAAAATGTCAAATAAACATATACTGGCTGATTTAGTTCACAATCCATTATGAAAAAGCCTATACAAACAAATAAGATTTTAGTGCCTTCCTAAATTAAAAAAAATCTTATCCGTTATCAGTTTCTCACCATTTAGTAACTGCATCCTAAGAAAAATTAGAACTAAGGTTACCTTTAGTCAAAGTTTCAGCCACATTTAACTGGCTAGGCTTGTAGCTGCAAATTCATCTAAACCTAGTTGGACAACATGGGGAGATATTCAAATGATACTTAGCCAGATAAATTGGACTTATCCAGCTAAGTGGCTGCCACTGAATATCCAGCTATACCACTTAGCAGGATAAGTGACTTATCCAGCTTAATAGCTGTATAGTCAAGGGGAGGATAGTGGTTGTAACTGGGCAGCACTACCTATCCAGTTAACTTAGCCGAATAAGTATTGATACTCAGCCGTATTCAGTTAAGTTAACCAGATAAGTTAGATGTGGCCTCATAAACAGGTCTAAAGTTAGCCGGATAAGCTTATCCAGCTAACTTTAAAACTTATGTGGGTATGCTCAGCGGCCTTACTGTGCCACTGAATATCCAGTGCAGGTTAGCTGGCTAAGTCTTATCTGGCTAACTTGCATAGCTGGATATAGCAGAGTTGTTTACCTGTAACAGGTGTTCTAGGACAGAAGGATGTTAGCCCTCACAGATGGGTGACAACATCAAATGCAGCCCAGCACAGAAAACTTTTGTCTAGAAACTTTGACTGGTACACTGAGCATGCCCAGCATGCCACTATTCACGAAGCCACGCAGGGTCCCTCTTCAGTCTCGTATCTTAGTGAAAAAGACGAGCGAAAAATAAAATAACAAACCAACAGAGAACCCAACTCCACGGGGTGGTGGGCGGACTAACATCCTGCTGTCCTAGGAGAACACCTGTTACAGGTAAGCAACCCTCTTTCTCCTAGGACAAACAGGATGGTAGTCCTCACAGATGGGTGAATACTATCTACAAGTTGTTCCCAGCTGTAACAGGACTAACAGCACTTAACCACGTGCCAACACAACAACAGAAGTGCTGAGGGTGAGAACAGGAGGCAGCATGAATCAGATACCGGGCCCTAGGTAGGGAGAATTATGTTCTTATGCTTGGAACAGATTACAAAGGGCAGACTGGCCAAATGTACTGTCATGTCAACCATCCTTGTCCAAACAGTAATGGGTGGCGAGCGTGTGCAGGGAGCTCCACGTCGCAATCTTGCAGATCTCAGCGATGGGGACTGCAAGAAAGTGCACCACCGACTCTGCCATGGCACTAACTGAGTGTGCCCTAACGCGGCCTCCAAGTGCAAGGCCCGCCTGCTCATAGCAGAAGGATATAAAGTCCGCCAACCAGTTGGACAGGGTCTGCTTGCCCACTGCAATGCCAAGTCTGTTTTTATCAAAGGAGACAAAGAGTTGCATGGACTGCCTGTAAGCCGCAGTGCCTCAAGATAAAAGGCGAGAGCATGCTAGCAGTCCAGGCTGTGCAGAGCCCGTTCACCCTGGTAGGAATGAGGGCCTCGGAAAAAAGGTGGGCAAAACGATGGACTGATTGAGATGGAAATCAGTCACCACCTTAGGCAGGAAATTAGGGTGAGTGCATAGAACCACCCTGTTATGAAAGGATTTTGTATAGGGCAGGTACGTCACTAACGCCTGAAGCTCACTGACCCTGTGAGTGGAGGTGAGATGTTTAAGCATGCAGGTGCACATAAGCTCAAAAGGAGGTTGCATGAGCCATGCTAATACCATGTTGAGGTCCCAGGACACAACAGGAGGATGCAGAGGGGGCTTTAGATGCAACAGGCCTCTCATGAAGTGGCTTATCAAGGGCTGCACAGAAATGGGTGCACCACTTATCCCCGCTGACAGCACTCAGGTGGACGCGGATCGAGGTAATCTGTAGACCAGATTCAGAAAGAAACCACAACTAGTTCAGTAGTTGCACAGTCGGGCACGAAAAAGGGTCTAGGCCCTTCGCCTCACACCAGATGGATTACCTTCTCCACTTCTACCAGTATGACTTCCTGGTAAAAGGCTTTCGGGATGCCACCAGTACCTGAGACTCATTATCAGAGAGATTGAGGGACTGTAAGACTACCCTTTCAACATCCAGGTAGTGAGGGACAGCAACTGGAGGTTCAGGTGGCGCAATCTGCCCTGGTCCTGCATGATCAGGTTTGGGGAGATGCCCAGGTATATGGGCTCCCAGATTGATAGGTTGCACAGGATCAGGAACCAGACTTGTTGTGGCCAATATGGGGCACCAGGATCATGGTGCCCCTGTCCTGCTGGAGCTTCATGAGAGATTCCCCCAGGAGTGCAGGATACGCGTACAGTAGGCCCTTGCCCCAAAACTGGGCAAACCAAAACTGAGCAAAGGCCAGTTTTCCCATCTTCCTTGTACAGGGAGCAGAAGTGGATCATCTTGAAATTCCGAAGGGAGGCAAAGAGATCTACTTCTGGAATGCCACACAGGTGGAAGATTCTGTCTGCGACTGTCAGGTTGAGCGACCACTTGTTTTGGTGGAATGCCTGACTCAGGCACCATGTCCTCTATCCCTGCAAGTTAAACAACTCACAAGAGCATGTCCTTGGATAGGGCCCAAGCCCAAATCAGCACCGCCTCCTGGCAAAGCAAGAAGGAGCCCATGCCTCCCTGCAGGTTTATGTACCACATTTTGACTTGGTTGTCAATCTGTATCAAAACCACTTTGTAGGCCAGATGATCCTGGAACGCCGAGAGGAAATACTGGATTACTTGCATCTCCAGGAAGTTTATTTGACAATTCGCTTCCTGCTCCGACCATATGCCTTGCGTGTGGAGGCTGCCCACATGTGCCCCCAGCCCAAGGTGGAGGCCTCGGTGGTCAGTACCACTTGGGGGGTTGTCGCTGGGAAGGGAAGGACCATCTGAACTAAAGTCACCATGTGACTTTAGTTCTTTCCAAGACAGCTCCATTGACTTCACATTCTGCTCTTATAAGCTTTTGTTCTTATAAGCTATTTGTATATAATTTGTTCTCTCCCTGTTCATTGTAAGTTATTATCCAAGTTTCACTCTCCCTGTTCTATGTAAGACTTTATAAATTACTCTTTATATTGTCATTGTAATTGTTGAAATGTGAACCGAAGTGATTAGTAACATTGTTACCTGAACTGCGGTATATAAAACTGTTAAATAAATAAATAAATAAATCTCCAAGTTGGTCAGGCTCTCCCATCAGGAGAGGGAGTCTCGGAGTTATGAGATAACTTGCACTGGTGCCGAGAGGTCTTGGGTGGCTTGGAGCCACTGAGAGCAGAGTGTCCACTACACTACCCGCATGGCTAACCGGGCAAGTGGAGTGACATGAACTGATGCCACCATGTGGCCCAGCAAGCGGAGCAGTACCTGGGCAGAGACCATCCGATGCTGCCGGATGGAGTGTGCCAGTGACACCAGGGTTTGAGCACGGTCCTGGGGGAGAAACGCTCTGGCCAGAGTTGTGTCCAAGAGAGCCCCAATGAATGCTAACTGCTTGGATGGGATCAGGTGAGATTTGGGAGATTGATCACGAACCCCAATGATTGTTGCACCTTGGCTGTCAAGAGGAGAGAGCCTACAGCACCCTCCTGCATGGTGCTCCTGATGAGCCAGTCGTCCAGGTAAGGGAACACGGGCACCCCACTGCGGTGGGGTTTTAATGATCTAAAGACAATGACAAACCTTTTCCATTGGAAAAAAATCAGCAGAACCAGGGGTCATGATTTGAAACTCCAGGGAGGAAGACTCAGAACCAATGTCAGGAAGTATTTCTTCACGGAGAGGGTGGTGGGTGACTGGAACGCCCTTCCAAAGGAATTGGTGAAGACCAAAACTGTGAAGGACTTCAAAAGGGCGTGGGATAAATACTGTGGATCCATAAAGCCTAGAGGATGTGAATGAAGAGAAGAGGCATGGGAGTAGCTTGTGGGAAAGACAGCTACTACCTGGAGATTAATACCCTTATTCAATAAACATACTCACTGTCAATGCGACTCCAGCATTGCTCTATGCTTCAACGGCAAGAAGAAATGTGGTAAAAAGGATTTGCATTCACAAAAAAACAGGGAGTAGCTTGCTTATTGCGGCGGTTACTATCCCAAACCAATTAAGTCTGATACTTCACTTTCAATGCATATCCAGCATAGCTCATAAGAACATAAGAAAATGCCATACTGGGTCAGACCAAGGGTCCATCAAGCCCAGCATCCTGTTTCCAACAGTGGCCAATCCAGGCCATAAGAACCTGGCAAATACCCAAAAACTAAGTCTATTCCATGTAACCATTGCTAATGGCAGTAGCTATTCTCTAAGTGAACTTAATAGCAGGTAATGGACTTCTCCTCCAAGAACTTATCCAATCCTTTTTTAAACACAGCTATACTAACTGCACTAACCACATTCTCTGGCAACAAATTCCAGAGTTTAATTGTGCGTTGAGTAAAAAAGAACTTTCTCCGATTAGTTTTAAATGTGCCCCATGCTAACTTCATGGAGTGCCCCCTAGTCTTTCTACTATCCGAAAGAGTAAATAACCGATTCACATCTACCCGTTCTAGACCTCTCATGATTTTAAACACATCTATCATATCCCCCCTCAGTCATCTCTTCTCCAAGCTGAAAAGTCCTAACCTCTTTAGTCTTTCCTCATAGGGGAGTTGTTCCATTCCCCTTATCATTTTGGTAGCCCTTCTCTGTACCTTCTCCATCGCAATTATATCTTTTTTGAGATGCGGCGACCAGAATTGTACACAGTATTCAAGGTGCGGTCTCACCATGGAGCAATACAGAGGCATTATGACATTTTCCGTTTTATTCACCATTCCTTTTCTAATAATTCCCAACATTCTGTTTGCTTTTTGGACTGCCGCAGCACACTGCACCGACGATTTCAGTGTGTTATCCACTATGACACCTAGATCTCTTTCTTGGGTTGTAGCACCTAATATGGAACCCAACATTGTGTAATTATAGCATGGGTTATTTTTCCCTATATGCATCACCTTGCGCTTATCCACATTAAATTTCATCTGCCATTTGGATGCCCAATTTTCCAGTCTCACAAGGTCTTCCTGCAATTTATCACAATCTGCTTGTGATTTAACTACTCTGAACAATTTTGTGTCATCTGCAAATTTGATTATCTCACTTGTTGTATTTCTTTCCAGATCATTTATAAATATATTGAACAGTAAGGGTCCCAATGCAGATCCCTGAGGCACTCCACTGTCCACTCCCTTCCACTGAGAAAATTGCCCATTTAATCCTACTCTCTGTTTCCTGTCTTTTAGCCAGTTTGCAATCCACAAAAGGACATCGCAACCTATCCCATGACTTTTTACTTTTTCTAGAAGCCTCTCATGAGGCTTCTAGGAAATCCAAGTATACTATATCTACCGGTTCACCTTTATTCACATGTTTATTAACTCCTTCAAAAAAGTGAAGCAGATTTGTGAGGCAAGACTTGCTCTGGGTAAAGCCATGCTGACTTTGTTCCATTAAACCATGTCTTTCTATATGTTCTGTGATTTTGATGTTTAGAACACTTTCCACTATTTTTCCTGGCACTGAAGTCAGGCTAACCACAAAAAAGAGCAAATCATGGGAATTGCGAGAACCAAACAGAAGCGGCAATGGAAGGGATTGGAGGTGCGCTATTCCAAGACCTGGCTCCCAGAACACTTAAAAAGAGATTTGATGGCAGGGGGGATGAAGAAAAGATGTTTTATATTTAGACTTCTACCAACAAGGATTGAATTACGTAGTCTGGGTAAAACAAATAAGCATGGGTGTAGCTTGCTTGTTACGGAGGTTACTACCCCAAATCAAGCCTGATACTTCATTCAGAATACATATCCAGTGCAGCTCACTGCGTCAATGGCAGGGGGAATGAAGAAAAGAGGATTTATATTCAAACAACCAACAAGGACTGAATTGCACAGGCTGGGTAAACAAGCATGGGAGTAGCTTGCTTATTACGTCGGTTACTATCCCAAACCAATTAGCTGGATACTTCACTTAGATGCAGCTCCAGCACTGCTATCTACAATGGCGGGGGTGGAAGGAAAATAGAACCAAAAAATTATTTAAAGGGACAAGAGTAACAGAAAATTTGTTGGTGTTTGAGGTAGTTGTGGGTGGATCCTTGGGCCGGTGGCAGATGACCACGCCCCCAGGGGAAGATACCGAGAGGGACCACCAGTCATGCTCAGAGTATGGAGACAGACACACACTAGTTCTTTTATTAAACAGTATATTGAACCACCAGAGGTGGCAGTAGTGAGCTGGAAGTGCCCGGCAGGGCTGTAGTCCCTCAGGTACTGGAACAGTGATCCTGAATAATTGAGCTGTAGAGAAACTGAATATAGTGAGTAGGCAGAGTATACAGAGTTCTGGAACAGAACCTTGATGGTAACACTCACACAATAGTCTCTAGAAGTAGTCCAGGTGTTGGAATGAGTTAGGCCCTAGAGGAGTGAGTACCTGGTTCCAGGGAAAGCTCTGAGAGAGAGATGGTAACTCACTGGTGTAGTAGGCAGCGATGACTTCCAGGCAGAATAAGTATTCAGCAACCAGTCCGTGAACATGGGCCCTCGAGGAGCGAGTACTGGTTCCTGACTGTGACCTGAAAAACAAAGAGAGAGCGAGGCCCCCGAGGAGCAGGTACCCCTGGTAGGTCCGAGGAGGCAGAGCAGCTTGGAGAGTGTGAAACTGGTCCGTATCCAACTCCTTGTTAACTCGATTAGTTAACGAATTCTGAGACCTTATATATCCGGTACGGATGACATCATCTCAGGGGGACGCCCCTGAAGTTCGTGCCACTGCTGGTACATCAGTCGGGGCTGCACCACGCGCGCCCTTAGGCTCTTGTGAATCAAGGTGGTTTGTAGTGTCAAGCCGCTCCGGGGATGCCGGAGGGAGTCCGCAGAATGACGCCACGGCAGCCAACCTTCCATTTGAGCAAGAGGGAGTCGCCAAGGAGGTAAGGAGGGTGGAGTGGAGACGTCGAGCAGTGACAGTCGCAACAAAAGTATAGAAAAAAAAAGTGTAAAACCTTGCTGGGCAGACTGGATGGACCGTTTGGTCTTCTTCTGCCGTCATTTCTACATTTCTATGAAATGAGACCAGCGACGCAAGCCCTAAGGAAAAATGATATAAGATACCGGTGGAACTTTCTTTTTTTGCTCACTTTCCAATGCAACGGCATCACGTATTGGGTGAAATCCCTAGCAGAGGCTTTGGAGGCCCTTCGTGAAGCAGGCCTGGAAGCTAACTTTCCGGACCTCCCAAACACCTCGAAGAACTGCCACGAAGAGGCCAAAGCAACATGGAAACGAGTGGGGACTCAGAGGACAGCATTCTCGAGGCAATCCGCAGCACAAAAAGAGAAGCCACCAACACTGGACTGACTCTTGAGGTCCAAGATGGGACGGAAGAAACTGTCCTTTTTGGGCACGATGAAGTAGATGGAATACTGGCCAGTTCCTTGTTCCTTCAGCGGGACAGGGACTATAGCTCCGAGCTCTTGCAATCTGACAAGAGTCTGGCAGACCGCTGGACACCTGCGGTTTCCGAGGGAGAGATTATGTGGAGGTCTGGGAGATCCCGAGCAAAATCTAAAGTGTAACCTCGTTCTATCACCTCAAGGACCCACTGGTCCGACGTGATTTAGACCCATTCCTCAAGAAACAGGGACAGACGCCCACCTAAGTTGGGAACGGAGGAATGGGTCGGCCGTATTTCATTGTGAAGAGGGCTTTGCGACCGAGTGCTGCGGGTTTCCCTCCCGGAAGGGACGTCGGCCCCAAAAAGAATGAGACCAGGATTGGGATCTGGAAGAAGTACCTCTAGGAAAGGAACCCTGCACTCTGCTATTGAACCGGCGCTGACCTCTAAAATGAGAACGTGAAGGAAAAAAGGATTTAGACTGCTTCGGGCGGTCCTCCGGAAGCTTATGAACCTTGTTCGCCTCTAAGGATTTGATAATCTGTTCAAGGTCCTCCCCAAAAAGCAACTTGCCCTTGAAGGGAAGAGTGCCCAACTGCGACTTAGAGGAGGAATCCGCAGACCAATTGCGCAACCATGCCTGGCCAACACCACTGAAACCATGGTCCTGGCCTGTACTCGTAGCAAATCGTATAGGGCATCCGCCCCATATGCCACTGCTGCCTCCAGTCGTTCTGCCTGCTCCACCTCTGCAGACGGGAGGTCCTGGGTGCCGAGCAATTGTTGAACCAACCTAAGGCTTGCCCGCTGCATGAGACTGCTGCAGATTGTCGCCCGGACTGCTAATGCCAAGACTTCAAAGATGCATTTGAGATAAAGCTCGAGTTTGCGGTCTTGAATATTTTTCAGTGCCGTCGCCCCCACCACTGGGATGGTGGTGTGTTTGGTGACCGCGGAGATGGAATCGTCCACCTTAGGAATGTTAAGCATCTCTAGGCAGTGATCAGGGAGGGGATAGAGCTTGTCCATTGCCCTACCCATGCAGAGTCCCGTCTCGAGAGACTCCCATTCCCGGAGGAGCAGCTGCCTGTGCATAGGGTGAAAAGAGAACGTACGTGGAGGAGCCCTAAGTCCCGCCAGGACCGGGTCCACGTTAGCTGCTAAAGAGGGCATAGCAGAATCCTCCGGTGACACTTCAATACCCAGCTCCTCCAAAATAAAGGAAATGAGTGGGTCCATCTCTTCCCTTTGGAACAGAGAACACGTGGGTCATCACCGTCAGGGGAGGCCCTGGGAGCAAATCAGAGTCCGGATCAGGATCAGGGAGCGCAGCTGATCAGGATCAGCTGCGCTCCCTGATCGCAGCGGATCAGGATCTGGCTCTGATCGCAGCGGATCAGGATCAGGGCCGGGTTCTCCTGGCACCACCCTGACTCTAACGAAGCCCTTGCCATTTGGAACAGCAGGGGGCTTTAGAGCAGATACCCAAGGATTTTAACTGGGGGGGCCTGGGGAGGGATCATCCTCTTCCTGTAGGCTAGCTGAATAGGATTTCTGCATTAAAAGCACAAATTCCGTTGAGAATCGAGGTTTAGGCTTCCCGGGGAAGGGGGGAGGGGGGGGAAAGAGGTAGGGTCAGAAATCCCCTCCGGAGTGTGTACAGGGTTTAAAGCAGGCGGGGAAACAGTTAAATCAGGCTCTCCCTCATCTTCCTGCCCTAAATCGGAAGATAAAACCTTCCCCAAAATGGCTGCTGTTCCCGCGGTTTTTCGGGCAGGGAACGGCCTAGCCATGCGCTGGAAAGGCCGACCCCAGGCCGTCAGTCTCGGTGCTGTCGCGGAGGGACCCCTTCCACCCGGTAGGAACCCGGAACAGAGCCCATCACGGGAGAGCCACAAAGCAGGCTCCCCACAGGCTAGGCAGGCAGAAGAACGCGGCATGATCAAAGGGAGCCGCCGCCGAGAAGATCAGCTGAGCTGGGTTGGAGGGGTAAGCGTATGCAGGTGAATGATCCCTGCACACAACCCCTATGTAATCAAAGCAGGGAGAAATTAAACCTGCTTTGTCTGCCAAGGTAATTGCTGTTATTTTTTGAGTAATTGCAGGGGAATTAATTTATTTATTTATTTATTTATTTAATATATATTTCTATACCGGACTTCATGAATAAAATTCACATCAGGCCGGTTTACATGGAACTTGGGATTAACAAGAGTAACCAAACAAGAAGGCCGAAGCAAGCAAAGTTACATATAACAGGGACATAGAACTTGGGGGCTATAGTAGCCAGGAAGTAGGCAGATCAGAAATTAACAACATATAAATAAAATGAGACAGGTCAAGAGATTAGTGAACATCCCATTCCTTGGGCTGAGTCCGGCGTGCTGAGTCCGAACGTGAAATTTTGACTTAGGGGAAGGCTTGGAGGAAAAGCCACATCTTAAGTTTTCTTCGAAAGGTATGAAGGCAGGGTTCAAGTCTAAGGTCAGTCGGTAGTCTGTTCCAGAGGACAGGGCCTGCTGTGGAGAAGAATTAATCTTCCCTGCTGGGAGACCTAAGGTATTAGCTTCACAGGTCAGTGCAGCCAGAAAAGGGGGAGTGACTGGACCACCAGTATCACCCCAAACAGCAAAACCCTAGTAAAGGCAAAAAAAGAATTGTCAGTAAAATATAGAAGAATGGATGCCATTTAAAGTGCTTCTTTTGGGACATCAGCAAGTAAAAAAAGAAAAAAAAGTTTTTTAAAAAAAGTAAATTTCAAGAAGCAGCCAAAAACTACCCCATCTCCCTAGAAGTACGAGATCTAGGGATTCTTATAGATTGCGAATTCTCCATGAAATCCTGCGTTTAAAAAAATCATAAGCGATGGTTACTTCAAATTAAACATACTCAAAAGATTAAAACCCCTCCTATTCCCAAAAGACTTTAGAACTGTCGTACAGGCACTTGTCTTATCAAGATTAGACTACTGTAACTCACTAACTTGGCTTTTTAAACAAGACTACCAAGAGCTGTTAGCACAATTATCTCACTCTTCTGATTTTATACCAAGGTAATGTATATTTTTATTTTTATTTTTATTATACTATCTCTACCCTAACTATACCACCTCTCTAAGAGATAGATCTTAAAAAAATACGCGCACACGTACTTTTGTTTGTGCAACCGGCGCAAACAAAAATACGCCAGATTGTATAAGATACGCATGTAGCCGCGCATATCTTATAAAATCTGGGGTCGGCGCGCACAAGGCTGCGCAAAATCGGCAGCCTGCGCGCGCCGAGCCGCGCAGCCTGCCTCCGTTCCCTCCAAGGCTGCTCCGAAATCGGAGCGGCCTCAGAGGGAACTTTCCTTCCGCGTCCCCCCACCTTCCCCTCCCTTCCCATATCTAACCCACCCCCCAGCCCTACCTACATCCCCCCCCTACCTTTGTTGTGCAAGTTACGCCTGCTTGAGGCAGGCGTAACTTGCGCGTGCAGCCTCGGCATCCCCCGGCACAGGCTGCAGTGCCGGGGGACTTGGGACCGCCCTCCCGGCCCGCCCCGAACCGTTGCTATGCCCCCGGACCCGCGCTGGACCGCCCTTGACCCCGGACACGCCCCCGGACACACCCCAGGCCTGCCGACACGCCCCCCCCGGACACGCCCCTTCCTGCCCCTTTTACGAAGGCCTGGGACTTATGCGCATCCCAGGTCTTTGCGCGCGCCGGCAGCCTATGCAAAATAGGCGTGCCGGCGCGCGAGTGCCCTACGCGTGTAAATCCGGCAGGATTTACACGCGTAGGGCTTTTAAAATCTACCCCTAAGTGTTTAAATTTTGATTATTTAGCCTACTATTTAGTTTACTAGGTTAATTAATTATATTATGAAACAATATATTTACTTCCTTTCTTCTTTGGAAATGCAAATAATTTTAAATGATTAATTGCTAACTACTGTAAACTGATTTGATATGCTTGCATGAAAAGTCAGTATATAAAAATTATTAAATAAATAAATAAATAAGGAGGAGGTTGGAAGTTGATGATTATACCCAACTGAAGGTGCGGGTGCACCAGATTAAATGTATGAAACTTTCAACCGACTTCTAAATATATTTTCTTTTTGAAATTTCACTAACGAATTTCGGAGCAGCCTCGGAGGGAACAGAGGAAGGCTGCGCGGATTGGCACGCGCAAGTTGCACAATTGTGCACCCCCTTGCGCGCGCCAACCCTGGATTTTACAACATGCGCACGGCTGCGTGTGCATGTTATAAAATCGGGCACAGTTTTTAAAATCTGGCCCAGTGGATGTTATTCTTAAAATATACACATATTTGACAAAAAATATCTTTTGTAAAAATAATTTTAGATAATATAATACAGTACAGTGACAGGACAATATAGTCCCAGTGGAATTAATTATATCTATAGTTCACTGTTTCAGTGGTGGAGTTAAGTTTATCTGTGGAAGTTAGCCAGATCAATCTTTCCAAAACTGACCTCTTTGTATCCAAAGATTTGAAGAGCAACCTTCAAGTTGACAGCATAAATGAATGTCTCGCACACTGCTCTCACTATTAGAATTTGGATGACAGATGAGTCACATTATCTACCCTTTTCTTACATTATTCTATAAACAAATCTATCTTCCAGTATAAGAGGCAAAAAAGTTGTGTCACCTGTTGGCTCAACTGTTGTGTCACTCGCATCTGGTAAAAGATAAAAAAAAGTGTTACTTATCATTGTAAGGGTGACCTAGAAGTGCATCAGTCTTTACAGACCCTGGATATGCAAAGTTCAGAGAAAGTGTAGTGTTCCTTGGAATTTCCTTGTAAGAGGTGCTTTCACAAAACTCATGGGACCATTTTGACTTTGGTTCTTTCATTCAATCTTCCCTTCTGGGAAGGTGGCTGAGGCTCAAGGTTGAAGAGATAGACCAAATCTACTCATAGCCTGTGACAATATGTAAAACAGCTCCTGCTCTAGAGCTGTGAGTTGCAGGCTTCTCCTCGTTTCCAATTGGTTGACATTCTAATGATAGGCCCTGATACTCTACTAGAAGCACAAACAATGGCCTCTACTGTGAACTAAGACACAAATTATCACAAATTATCTTCTTCCATTCTGGAAAGTTCCATTAAGCTAGATATGAAATCCAAAGGGAAGCCACATTGTAAAATACATGCCTGAAGTAAGAATCACTTATGTATCCCTGTCACCCAGGTATTCAGTCTTGCAGTGATAAGAATTTAGGTAATTCCATCCTTAGCACTATTGAAAGAAGGGAATTGTTATAGTTCAACCTATTTCAAATTAGGGCAGTGATTTGTTTCTTATGTAGAGAAAGGTGGTACCATGTTTATGAGACTATAAAAAAAGCCCCAGACCATAATACTAGCATGGCTTTGCAGGTCTTATATAGATTGTAGCCTCAGGGCCAGTGTCCCTTCACATGAACCCAAAGACCATACCTCAAATAGAGCTTACACTGGTAAACGTTCTCTCCTGATATTAAGCCAATCGGAAAGTCCAAGATTTTCTGTCAGGGGGAAGGAGATTATTTTCTAAGCCTTAAGCACTGGTTACATTTAATTCAGTATTAATGTCTCTTGGATACAGCAGTAATAATCATGCTGGAAGAAACTGACAATTTAAGATAGAAATTTGCTGAAAATATTAAGTTACAAATTCCTGATATTTACAATCCATTTTACAGCCATAGATCTTCTAATACATTTGAGACTTTCAGCTTTCAGTTAATATATTCTGTTACTGATATCACATAATTTTCTTATCTCTAATTCATTCCAATTAATGGGATAGTTTTGGAGCTTCCTCCCAGAATAGGGTGGATAGGATAATTTTAATACCAGGGCACAAATTATATCGCAATGATAGGGTGGATCATCTTGATGGCGGGTGGTGGTTATGTTAGGGATAAAGATCTTGCAGGAGAGTAAATGCATAGTAGGATCTTTATGGGTAGAGATTAAATGTGTGATGGGGAATAGTATAGTGGTGAGGATATATTACTATCTGCCTGACCAAAAGGAATAGACGGGCAATGAAACGGTAACAGAAATTAGGGAAGCTAACAAACTTGGCAGCAAAGTGATAGGAGACTTCACAATATTGACTGGGTATATGTCCCATTAGGATTTGCTAGGGAGGTAAGTTCCTAGATGTAATAAATGCTTCATGGATCAGCTGGTCCAGAAACCAATGAGAGGGGTAGCTTTTTTACACCTAATTCTTAGTAAAACACACAATGTATTTATTTATTTATTTATTTAAAAGCTTTTCTATACAGTCATTAAGTTAAATCACCATCACAACGGTTTACAAAAAGGCACAAAAGGCTATTCAAGGTTAATTGGTATAGATTACAGGTTATACATATGCCAACATGGAACGGTAACAATTTTAATAATGGAGCCATGAGATAAATAAAGTTTAAATGTTGGTTGAAAAACTGCGAAAATGGTTCAAGTTTAATGTTAATATGTATTTTGTGATGTTAAAGAAGAAACTGATTACTTGGTGCTTATTTAGTTTTTACTTGTTTTCCTCCTTCTCTTTGTCTTTGTAAAAAGCTTGTTTGAAAAGCCAGGTTTTTAGATTAGTTTTAAATAGCTTTAGGTTACTTTGCAATCTAACTTCGAGTGGCATGGAATTCCATTAGTAGTGCTTTATTAGCTGATCTTAGGTTTCTGTGTTACGTGTACGCGCAGAGCTGTGTTAAGCCAGTCGGCCTTTTCATTGTGGATTAGTTTATGAATTATACACAGTGCTTTGTATTGTATTCTTTGTTCGATAGGTAGCCAGTGTAAATCAGCAAGTGTTCCTGTGATGTGGTCTCTTTTTTTTTTGCCTGTTAATATTCTCGCAGCGGAAGTTTGTAGTATTTGGAGCGGTCTAATGGTAATTTGAGGTAATCCTAATAGCAGGGAGTTACAGTTGTCTGTGCTTGAGAATATCATTGCCTGTAGAACTGTGCGGAAATTGTTCAGAGTTAGTAAGGGTTTCAGTTTTCTGAGGACCATTAGTTTGGCGTAACCTTCTTTTAGTTTCTGTGAAATGTGTGGTTTCATGTTTAGTTCTGGGTCAATTATTACTCCTAGGTTCCGTACTTTCATGGCTAAATCAACCGTTGATTATTTTTAATTATTATTGAGGGCTGGATAGGGTGAATATTTTTTCGTTCCAGGTGTAAGAATTCTGTTTTATCAATGTTTATTACTAGCTCCATTTTGTTTAGTAGCTGCTTTATTATTTCTTTTTTATTTATTTATTTATTTATCAATTTTCAAATAAACTTACAAAGTATCCACTTTGAAAAACAGAAATTTGGTATTACAGAGAAAAAGAAAATCCTTTCAAATAAAACATCACAACATATAAGTCTCTTCTACTGTTAATACCCATTAGTCCACTAGCTTCGGGGAGGGCGGATATTGCATACTAGGGAGACATATTAGGAAACAATTTTAACAAACAAATACAGAAAGGCATCCCTAAAACCGTTATTCTTCCTTACCGATCAGATATTAGTATTTATTTGAAGGGAAACCTTTTTCCCTTCAACAAAGCTTTTAAGATGCTCTGGTTGATAAAATATATACGTATTTTCTTTATACTTCACAATGCACTTACAGGGAAAGCGTTTTATTATTTCAAGATACATATTGGCTAGTTTCATTGTTTCTTCAATGGTGTTTGGTACAAGAGGTAATTGAAAAGGGGAGCTCTGCAAAGTGATCTGTCCTGAAGGGAGGACATTAAGTACTACTGATCTAGCATTTAATTTTCAAAAGTGAGGCTTTAATAAAATGAGGAAATGTTGCATTCCTGCCTGCTTTCATCCTCGCTCCACCCTCTTTATCTGTGTGGCGACTCCCTCAGGGCCTGATGGACGGCTTGCTGCCGCGGCGTCTCCATGCCGCTTCTCCCCGGCGTCCCCGGGCCGGCTCGACGCTACGGATCCGCCATGTTCCTGATGACGTAGGGTGCGCGTGCTCCGAAGTATGTACCAGCAAGGGCGCGAACCTCAGGAGCGTCCCCCTGTATTGACGTCATCCGCTTCCAACATAAAAGGTCTTTACTTTTGCTAACAGATTGAGTTAGCAAGGACTTGCGTCAGCTGTCCAAGCAACTCTGCAACCGAAAGATTGATTGCGGGGATTCCTTGGACCCGCTTCCCTCTACGCAATTCTGCCTCCTCGGACTTACCAGGGGTACCCGCTCCTCGGGGGCCTCGCTCTCTTTTCTCTATTTCAGATTACTGATAGGAACCGGTACTCGCTCCTCAAGCACCCATGTTCCTAAACCCTCTGAAGATTCTCTATTGCCTGGAAGCGATCGCAGGTACAGACATTTGTGAGTTACTATTTTCAGATGGCATATAGGAACTGGCACTCGCTCCTCGAGGGCCCACGTTCCTGAACGCTCTGAAGATTCTCTACCGCTTGGAAGCTATTACAGAAATAGACATTTGTGAGTTACTATTTCAGATTACAGATAGGTACTGGTACTTGCTCCTCAAGGGCCCATGTTCCTAAACACTCTGAAGGTTCTCTACTGTCTAGAAACTATTACAGATACAGACTATTGTGAGTTACCACCGCTCTCTCAGCGCTTTCCCTGGAACCAGGTACTCGCTCCTCAAGGGCCTAACCCTTTCCATCTACTGAGCTTTCTCAAGGCCTTATGTGAGTTATCATTTAGTACTGGCTATGTATAACTGTATACCCTATCTATTCACTATCTACAGTCTCTTTACAGCTCAGCAACCCTGGTATCGCAGTTCCAGCATCTGAGGGACTTCAGCCCTGCCGGGCATATCAGCTCACTACTGCCACCTCTGGTGGTTCTACTACCTGTCTAATAAAGAACTGTCTGTGTCTGTCTCCATACTCAAGCCTAGCCGGTGGTCCCTCTCAGGATGTCCTCCTGGGGGCGCTGTCATCTGCCATCGGCCCAAGGATTCACCAATTTACCTTCCTGGCCAGCTGAGCACCCTCTCTAGTACTCCGCTGGTACAGATTGTCAACTCAGCAGTCTATATCATAACAGACTGTCAACTCCTTAGCCAGTTCACAACAGATTGCTAACTCCTCCCCCCTGGGGGAGTAGATTCTATCAGATTGCTACTCTCATCTGCTAGCTCCTCCCATCAGCATAGCAGATGACAACAGGAAAATAGTTAGAAAAAAACTAAAAGTTGCAGCCAGAAAGGTTAAAGAGTAAAATTTAAGACCCGCGTGCGCACATGGGCACACATTTGCTGGCACACACACATGGACATGCCGATTTTATAACATATGCACGTATATGCGCGTTATAAAATTGGCTGTCCGCGCGCACATGTGTGCGCAAATGCTGTCTCAAACTCGTAAGTGGGGGTGGGGGGGATTTTAGTAGGTATCATGGCGATGCAATAGGTCTCTTTCCCAGTTTTTGTTTTTCTTGAAATTGCCATGCTGGATCAGACCAAGGGTCCATCAAGCCCAGCATCCTATTTCCAACAGAGGCCAAGCCTGGCCACAAGAACCTGGCAATTACCCAACACCAAGAAGATTCCATGCTCCCAGTTCTCCCCAGTAAAGGAGAGAACTTCCTAAATCCCCTAGCTAATTTGCTTCTCTTTTATCCTAATTGCCCCGAGCCTTAAAACCCTGCTGACTAGCCTCATTTGTTTTTGTTTCACGACTTACATGCCGCCATAGCAGAAGTAAAGTTATGCGGTTTGAGACCCCGGAGCGCGCTTTACTGCTTACGCGCTGACTTCATGATGCAGTCCCGGCCCTTCCAAGTTCCGCCCAGACCATGCGCCACCCCTTTTTAAGAAAACTTTATTTATGCATGTAACAGGAGACACGTGCATGGCCACAGGCCTTTTCATGAACCTAGACCTTTCCAACCCTGATTCAGCCCTATCCTCTTGGCACAAGATCACAGAAACAGTTGCTAACAAATGGTGCCCAATAGTCTCCAAAACAATCAATCCTACAAAAAAAGGAAATCAACCCTGGTTCACCCCAAAACTAAAACAGATGAAACAGGAGCTTCGTCACAAGGAAAATAAATGGCGTAAAACCCCTAACACAGCTACCCTGTCAACGTACAAAGGCTTTTTACATCACTACAGGACTGCTATTCTACTAACAAAAAGGGAATTTTACACCAACAAAATACATCATCTCCAGTATGATGCCCAGGCCCTGTTCTCATATGTTACTCAAATCACAAAATCAACCCCACCGTCTATCCCAGACGAACTTGCTCTATCCAAGGCTAATGAACTTGCCTCTTTTTTTCAACAGAAAATCCTGAATACGCTCGCCCTTCTACCTCCAAATACTATACCTCTTACCTCAGACGATAATCCCCATCCCTTCAGGGGAGCCAAGCTAGACAGCTTCGAATCAATTTCCACCAAAGAGATTGAATCCTTACTAAAAAGACAGAAACCTTCCAGCCATACAGCAGACAACATCCCTTCGAAACTCTTGCTACTCATTCCAAATACGATCTCAGGACCTTTAACAAGTATCATAAATTGCCTTCTATCTCAAGGAAGTTACCCCGACAGTCTAAAAACCGCGGAACTCAAACCTCTCCTAAAGAAACACAATTTAGACCCTAATGAACCATCCAACTTCAGACCCATTTCCAACCTCCCTTTCTTAGCCAAACTAACGGAGAAGCTGGTAAACACCCAGCTCTCAGAGTATTTAGAAGACCACAATATCCTACACCCTTCACAATATGGCTTCCGAAAATCACGCAGCACGGAAACCCTTCTCATCTCTCTTACAGATCATATCTTATTGGGTCTAGACAAAGGCTACTCCTTTTTATTAGTCCTTCTAGACATTTCAGCGGCATTTGACTCCGTCAACCACGCCATCCTCCTGGATCGCCTAGCAGATATCGGTATCTCCGGATCAGCCCACAGCTGGTTCAAGTCTTTCCTCTGCAATAGAACCTTCAAAGTTAAAATCAATAATCAAGAATCTCCTCTAACAAATTCAACCCTTGGGGTACCACAGGGATCCTCCTTATCCCCAACCCTTTTTAATATTTACCTCCTCCCCCTCTGCCAATTGCTTACCGAGCTTAATTTAATCCATTATCTGTACGCAGACGATGTGCAGATTCTAATCCCTATTACAGAATCTATCTCAAAAGCGCTCACCCACTGGAATAACTGCCTTTTATCTATCACCGGCCTCCTAAATAAACTAAATCTGGTCCTTAACGCCTCAAAGACGGAGTTCCTCCTCATCTCCTCTAACGAAGAAAATATTCCCTCATCATCCCCATACAACCCCTGCATCACCCATAAGCATGTGAGAGACCTTGGGGTACTTCTAGACAATCGACTAAATCTAAAGAAAATGGTCAACACCACATCTAAAGACTGCTTTTTTAGACTCCAGGTTCTAAAACGTCTCAGGCCACTACTATTTTTCCAAGACTTCAGGACAGTCCTCCAAGCGCTGCTATTTGCCAAGATAGACTACTGCAATGCCCTTCTCCTAGGCCTCCCCAAATCCACCACCAAACCACTGCAGATGATACAAAATGCCGCAGCGAGATTATTGACCAACACCTGCCGTGGCGATCACATTTCACCCATCCTCAGAAACCTACATTGGTTACCGGTGTACTTCAGAATTCTCTACAAATCAATCACCCTAATTCACAAATCTATCCATCATCAACTCCTACTCGACCTTGAAATTCCCTTTAAACTACACTCCTCCAACAGACCAATTAGAGACATCCACAAAGGTACGCTGAATGTCCCCTCAACTAAAGCCACACGCCTTTCCTCGACCAAAGACCGAGCTTTTTCAACAGCAGGTCCATCTATTTGGAATAATATCCCTTCAAGCCTCAGATTAGAACCGTGCCTCACTACGTTCAGGAAAAAACTCAAGACGTGGCTATTCCACCAAGCCTTCTCTGAACCTCCAGACAATCACTAGTCGCCATTATTCTCACATGGACAAATGATCTTCTATCCTCCTGAACAATGGACCCATGCTTTCCCAGGTTAAAGCACCTTAACCATATTCTTCTTGTATGTTGTTACAATTTCTTCCTACCTTTACCTTTCTTCCAGCTATTTAAGCTTCTAAGTTCCTACTCCTTGTTAAATGTAACTTTGCCTTATTCACCTCTATTGTTATTTACTTTATTTTTGCCTCAGTTATCCCTTTGTTATTTGTAAACCGATCCGATATGGTTATTACTATGAAGGTCGGTATAAAAAAGTTTTAAATAAATAAATAAAATCTGTTTGGCACGCTCAGGTCCGAATCTTATGCACACGCAAGCCTTTGAAAATCGACCAGTAAGAGTTTATATCAGGCATGGACATTATTTAAAAATCCACCATCACAGGTTGTGTCATAAAAATGAGGGAACACAAATTACTAAACCAGAATAAACCCTCACAAAGAATGTCAACGTGTTTATGAAATTTTAGCCATTCATACTAGGCACTAATGACATTCCAAATGCTTTCTTTGCCTTATATATAATCATAGGCTCATATTTAGCATTTTTTTCTTATTTTCTTAGATGCAAATAAAATGTTTAATGGAGGGAAGGGATTAATAAACATGTGGATAAAAGTGAACCTGTAGATGTAGTGTATTTGGATTTTCAGAAGACGTTTGACAAAGTCCCTCATGAGAGGCTTCTAAGAAAACTAAAAAGTCATGGGGTAGGAGACAATGTCCTTTCGTGGATTACAAACTGTTTAAAAGACAAGAAACAGAGAGTAGGATTAAATGGTCAATTTTCTCAGTGGAAAAGGGTAAACAGGGGAGTGCCTCCTGGATCTGTGCTTGGACCGGTGCTTTTCAATATGTATATAAATGATCTGGAAAGGAATACGATGAGTGAGGTTATCAAATTTGTGGATGATACAAAATTATTCAGAGTAGTTGAATCACAAGCAGATTGTGATACATTACAGGAGAACTTTGCAAGACTGGAAGATTGGGCATCCAAATGGCAGATGAGATTTAATGTGGACAAGTGCAAGGAGTTGCACATAGGGAAAAATAACCCTTGCTGTAGTTACATGATGTTAGGTTCTATATTAGGAGCTACCACTCAGGAAAAAGATCTAGGCATCATGGTGGATAATACTTTAAAATCGTCGGCTCAGTGTGCTGCAGCAGTCAAAAAAACTCCCCTATGAGGAAAGGCTGAAGAGGTTAGGGCTGTTCAGCTTGGGGAAGAGATGGCTCGGGGGGATATGATAGAGGTCTTTAAGATCATAAGGTCTTGAACGAGTAGATGTGAATCGGTTATTTACACTTTCGGATAATAGAAGGACTAGAGGGCATTCCATGAGGTTAGCAAGTAGCACATTTAAGACTAATCGGAGAAAATTCTTTTTCACTCAATGCACAATTAAGCTCTGGAATTTGTTGCCAGAGGATGTGGTTAGTGCAGTTAGTGTATCTGGATTCAAAAAAGGTTTGGATAAGTTCCTGGAGGAGAAGTCCATTAACTTCTATTAATCAAGTTTATTTATTTTTTTATTTAAATAATTTATATACCGGAGGTTCCTGTATAATATACATATCACCCCGGTTCACAAAGAACAGTAACTATCGCTACAAATAGCGGTTTACATAGAACAGAATAAAAAAGAAGTTTTACATTGAACAAAAACTAAGTAACAAGTTTTTACATTGAAGTCAGCATGTGTAAATTTCTGATTGAAAAAAGGAAGAAAATAATAGATCTGAATAACTCGTTGTGGGCTTGAATGGCTATTAGGGAATAGCCATTGCTATTAATTGCATCAGTAGCATTGGATCTTCTTGGTGTTTGGGTAATTGCCATGTTCTTGTGGCCTGGATTGGCCTCTGTTGGAAACAGGATGCTGGGCTTGATGGACCCTTGGTCTGACCCAGCATGGCAATTTCTTATGTTCTTAGGGGTAGATTTTCAAATAACGCGAATAGGCGTACTTTTGCTGGCGCATCAGGCGCAAGCAAAAGTACGCTGGATTTTAGTAGATACGCGCGGAGCCGCGCATATCTGCTAAAAACCTGGATCGGCGCGCGCAAGGCTATTGATTTTGTATAGCCGGCGTGCGCCGAGCCGCGCAGCCTACCCCCGTTCCCTCCAAGGCCGCTCCGAAATCGGAGCGGCCTTGGAGGGAATCCTCTAACGCCCTCCCCTCACCTTCCCCTCCCTTCCTCTACCTAACCCACCCGCCCAGCCCTGTCTACACCCCCCCCTTACC
This sequence comes from Rhinatrema bivittatum, assembly GCF_901001135.1. Lineage (NCBI taxonomy): Eukaryota > Metazoa > Chordata > Amphibia > Gymnophiona > Rhinatrematidae > Rhinatrema > Rhinatrema bivittatum. The sequence continues at coordinate 309,734,399 of NC_042621.1, forward strand.
TTTCTCCGGGGATTTACGCCTCCCGGAGGGAGAAGTAAATCCCTGCGCGCCAGCGGGCCTGTTGCGCGCCGGGACGCGACCTGGGGGCGGGTACGGAGGGCGCGGCCACGCCCCGGACTGCCCCGGGCCTTTCAACATCCAGGCCGTCAGAGACAGAGCCTGGAGGTTGGGGAGGCGCAGGTATCTGTTGTTCTGAGTTATCAGAAGGGGATCCTTCCCCAGGGGAATGTGCCGGCATATTGATAGGTCCTGGAGGATTGGAAACCACACGTGGCTGGCCAGTGGGGAGCTATCAGCATCATTAAGCCCTTGTCCTGCCAGAGCTTCACAAGAGTCTTTGAAATGAGAGGAAGTGGAGGGTACTCATAAAGGAGACCACTGGCCCAGGAGAAGGCGAAGGCATCTCTTGGTTACGAGTGGTGACTGCGAATGAGAGAGCAGAAGTTGTCTACTTTGTCGTTGTGGACTGATGCAAAGAGGTCTATGCGAGGGTAGCCCCAACGTTGGAATATCAAGTCCGCTACAGTGGGATTGAGAGACCACTCATGTGGATGGAAATTGCGACTCAGCTTGTCCGCCAAGAGATTGTCCACTCCCTGCAAGTAGGTTGCTTTGAAGAACATCGAGCGGGAAAGGGCCCATGTCCATATTTGTGCAGCTTCCTGACACAGGAGGTAGGAGCCCGTTCCCCCTTGTTTGTTGATGTACCACATCGCAACCTGATTGTCGGTTTGAATCAGGATGGCTTTGTTTGATAGGCAGTCCTGAAAGGCCTTGAGGGCATATCTGATCGCCTGTAGCTCCAGGAAATTTATCTGGTGTCTGGCTTCCTCTGAAGATCAGGTTCCTTGAGTCTGCAGGTCGTCCACATGTGCACCCCACCCTAGGTTGGATGCGTCTGTTGTTAAGACAATTTGAGGTTCTGGAGCCTGAAATGGAAGGCCTTGAATGAGATTGGAGTGGTGCATCCACCAAGCTAGAGACAGACGGAGCTGTTTGGTCACCTGGACAATGCTGAACATTGGCTGACAAGTTTGAATCCACTGGGATTTTAGGGTCCACTGTATGACCCTCATGGCAAGGCGAGCCATTGGAGTGGCATGCACTGAGGATGCCATATGACCCAGCAGTATGAGGAAATGAGCAGTTGAAGATGCTCGAGTTTGCATGTGATGCGCCAGAGAGCTATGATGAAAGCGCGATCCTGGGGGAGGAAGGCTTTCGCCTGTAGTGTGTTTAGGACGGCCCCTATAAAGGAAAGGGTTTGGGATGGAACTATCTTGGATTTGGGATAGTTGATTAGAAACCCTAAGGAGATCAGGGTATGGATAGTGAGTCGCAGGGAGGCTAATGCATCCTGCTGAGTCGGAGCCCTTATCAACCATTCGTCGAGATAAGGGTAGACATGCACTCCCTGATTCCTGAGAAAGGCTGCGACCACCACCAGGCACTTGGTGAATACTCGTGTAGCAGATGCTAGGCCGAATGGTAGTACACGGTACTGGAAGTGACGAGGGCCAACCAGGAATCATAGGAATTTGCGATGAGAAGGAGTTATGGAAATGTGTGTGTAAGCGTCTTGGAGATCTAGAGAGCATAGCAAATCTCCTCTTTGTAGAAGAGGAAGTAGAGAGCCCAAAGTTACCATTTTGAATTTTTCTTTCTGTAAAAATTTGTTTAGGGTGCAGAGATCCAGCATCGGACGTACACCACCTGACTTTTTTGGTATCAGAAAATACCTGGAGTAGAACCCTTGCCCCTGTTAGGAGAAGGGCACTGGTTCTATTGCTCGGATTCTGAGGAGGATTGAGACCTCCTGTTCGAGCAAGAGAGAGTGGTCGGAAGTCCCCCACGTCAGCCGAGGTGGGGAGTCCAGTGGAACAGTCAGGAAATTTAGATGGTAACCCTGAGTTACTACCGCAAGCACCCACTGGTCTGTGGTGACTGTATGTCAAATGTTGTTGAAGTGGCAGAGCCGACCGCCGACCGGTATGGATGGAAGAGGAATTTGGCTTACACTCTCTAGGAAGGAGTCAAAACCCTGACACTGGTCCAAGCTGAGAGGCTGGCTGAGACTTTTGAGGCCGAGACTGTCTGGACTGACCTTTTTGGTAAGGTCTGGAAGGACGACCTTTAGAAGCCGGAGGATAGAATTTTCTAGGCATGTAGGCTGGCCTTTTAGAGTCACGCCTGAAAGTTCTCTTTGAGGCGGCTGGAAATTCAGACGGCACAGAAGAAAGCTGGCACAGCATTTCATGATGGTCCTTCAGCTGCGCCACAGTCTCTCAGATTTTTTCACTGAAGAGATTATCGTCTACACAGGGTAGATCAGCTAACCTGTCTTGCACTTCTGGTCTTAAGACTGAGGATTTCAGCCACGCCCATCTTCTTGCACTAATACCTGCTGCAGACACTCTAGAGGCAGTGTCAAAAATATCATATGCGGCGCGTACCTCATGTTTTCCAGCATCCAGACCTTTTTAAGCCAGGGCATAAAGCTGACTTTGGAATTGCTCTGGTAAAGATTCAGAAAAATCCTGGATCCTCTTAAAAAGGTCTCTGTTATACTGAGTCATGTATAACTGGTAAGAGGCAATGTGAGATATTGGCATTGAGGAATGGAAGACACATCTACCAAAAGTATCTAGGGATTTTTGTTCCTTCCCTGGAGGTTTGGCGGAATGAGGTTTTGAATGTCGTGCCTTTTTCTGGGCTGATTCAACAACAACAGAGTGATGATCCAGCTGTGACTTTTGAGATCCTGGAGCTGACTGTACGAGGTAAGCTGCATCTATCTTATGGTTGACAGGTGTGACTGAACCTGGGTGTTCCCAGTTTCTCTTGAGGAGGTCAATCAGGATTTCATGAATAGGTATAGACATTATCTCCTTAGGAGCATCAAGAAACTGGAGTACTTCCAGCATCTTGTGCCTAGAGTCCTCTTCTGTCTGAAGTTGAAATGGAATGGTTTCAGACATTTCCTTGATGAAATTAATGAAAAACAGATCTTCTGGTGGAGAACGTTGTCTGTCATCAGGAGGAGAGGGCTCTGAAGGAGGAGAGGGCTCTGAAGGTTATTCAAGCAAGCTTTTCCGGACACAACCTAATGACACAATCCAATGACTCATAAAATACCTTGCCGTTTGTATTTAATATTTATTCTATACTACATTTATATTGTATTTTGTTAACTAGTCTCTCCTCTCTTCTTCCTTCCAAGTTCGGCTTCCCTTGTTAAATGTAACTGTACCTTCTGTCACCACAGTTCTAGTTCCATGTATTTATTATCATTTTTTGTATTTATTGCACCCCCGTTCTATGTAAACCAGCAAGATATGTTTTCATGATTGCCGGTATATAAAAACTCTAAATAAATAAATAAAATAAATAAAATAGTCGGTATCCTGGGAAGTATCATCATTCCAAGGATCATAAGGCTGGTCACCAGCTCCCGTAGGATCTCCAGAAGGGAGGAATGGTGTTAATCCTGAAGGACCAGGCCTAGGCATCGATGGCATCAAAGGTGGATCCGAGGGCATCGATGGGGGCATCGACGGCATCATCAATGGCATCGATGGAGGCACCAAAGGAACCGGTGACATCGATGGACGAGTCGGTGGTAAGATCCCAGACGGTGGAATGGGTATTGGTGTTTCCTCTTCATCCGATGATAATGGAATCGGAGTAGAAGTTACTGGATCCACTGGTGCTCTCGGTTCCAGCGGTGGAAGGGCTCTGATCAATGCATCCAGTCTACCCAGTAGCGGTGCAAGCGCTACGAGAACCGGATCGGTGACCGGCTCGGGAACCGGCACCGGCATTGATGGAGGTTGGAAGCCCTGAAGTGCTTTTCCGATGGCCTCTTGGATCATCTGATCCAATTCTTCTTGGAGACCTGGGGCGAGTAACCTCGGCTCCGGAGTAGGAGGCAGCACTGGCATAACCGGAGGGTCTACCGGTGAAGGTGGAATCGTGGATCCCTGCACCACTGAAGGTGGGGAACGCCTCGGTGACCCGTCATAGAAGAGGATGGGGCCTTTTCTGGATGGGGCTTCTTTATCGGTGGCTCTGTCGATGTCTAGGACGTGCCTGGGTCGACAGACTGAGCCTTCCGATGCCGGTATCGACGCTTTTCACGATGATCTCATTGGTCCTTTTCTTGAGGAGGCAAGGGGGTGATTGACACCCTTGGAATCATCGACACCAGTCGGGCAGCAGCGGTGTCATGGTGCTGACGAAAGGTTGATGGAACCGGCTCAGACGAGGTCGAAGCTATCGATGGAGCCAGGTTTTTTGACTGAAAGAGAAAGTCCATTTTCTCTAAACAAGCCTTGCAGCCCTTCGGTGTCATTTGGGCACATTTGGCGCAAGTTTGGACATCATGGTTGGACCCCAAACATAAAACACAGACCCTATGCGGGTCAGTGAGGGACATTGTCCGAGAACAGTCGGGGCACCGACAAAAACCCGACGCATGGCTTCGACAAAAATTTAGCCGCGATGCGGCCGATGCCCGGTAGGCCCCGAAGGAATAACTCGACAGGAATCGACTGCAACTAGGGTAAAGCCTTACCTTTCGACCACGGTGTATAGATATTGATAGGGGGACCCCTATGGGGTTAAGAGTTTTGAAAATTTAGATAGAAGTTCCAAGAGGAAAATTCCTTTCAGGAATCTGAAGAGAGCTCTTTAAGCCGCATGGCTACTGCTGTGCGGAAAAAAGAAGACTGAAGGGGGACCCCTGTTGGATGCAGGGTTGGTGCTATGATGGGAATGCCCAGAAGGTGCCAGTCAAAGTTCTAGAAACTTTGACAAAAGTGTTCTGTGATTGGGCTCCATCCTGATGATGTCACCCATATGTGAGGACTACCATCCTGCTTTTTCTGTGAGAAAATTGTTTCCTAAGATTACCCTGAATCTGCCCCTTTTCTCCCTCATATCTTGACCTCTCATTCTAGAGCCTCCTTTTCTTTGAAAAAGGCTCCCCTCTTGTGCATGGAAACCTTTGAGATATTTGAATGTCTCTATCATATCTCCCCTATCTCGCCTTTCCTCTAGGGTATACATATTTAGATTTTTAAGTCTATCCCCATATGCTTACAACGAAGACCATTGACCATTTTAGTACCCACCCTCTGGATCAACTCCATCCTGTTTATATCCTTTTGAAGGTGCGGTCTCCAGAATTAAGCTCTGGAATTCATTTCCAGAGGATGTGGTTAAGGAAGTTAGAAAAGCTGGGTTTAAAAAAATGTTTGGACAAGTTCCTAAAGGATAAGTCCATAAACTGTTATTAGTCAGATAAACTTGGGGAAAACCACTACTTATCCTTGGGTGTTGGCAACATGGGATCTATTTACTGTTTGGGATCCTGCCAGGTACTTGTGATCTGGCGTGGCCACTGTTGGAAACAGGATGCTGGGCCTGATGGACCTTCAGTCTGACCCAGTATGGCAAGTCTTATGTTCTTAGGTGTACTTAAATAATGTCCCATTTTTCATACTTTAGTCCAGTTACTTAATCATTCTCCTTAGGTCCCTTGTTGGTACCGGGAGGGTACCTCCACACTCTTTCCTTCAATATCTCGAGCAGATGTTTGTGGTAAACACCAGATGGGTGCCACAGGTCTTCTCCACCCTTTTCTTTCTCCCCAGGAATAAACTCAGATCCATTCCTCCAGCAGGACATACAATAGTCCACCTGTGCTTTCTGGTTGAGAAACACCACTACTCCTAGCTGAATCACACTATCCCTGGGCCCTAGGTAGGAAAAATAAAGCTTAGGTTAAAAGGAAACCAAAACTAGGGAAAGGAAGGGTAGAAAAGCTTCCCTTTCAGAAAAGAGAAAAGGTCCCAAAAAAGTAGTTAGTCAAAGGCATCCTTTCTATCTTTCCATTCCTAGACCTCATCCTTAAGATGCCCAAGGATCCTTTCCTAAGAAAACTAAACAAAACAGGAGCAAGCATGGTGATATGCTGCCTCTACAAGGGCTAACTAAAAGGTTGTGGAAGAGTTTCCACATGTTCAAAAGTATGTGCATTAAACTCTCTGAATGTAAACTGCACACGTGTTAGCGGCTTGAATTCTGTGTGGGCTCATTTTCAAAAAGAAATGCCCAGATAGCTGTGAATTAAATCTCAGGGTGCCAGATCTCAACACTGGCTCCAAAGAAGCTGGAAGAGAAAAGGGGAAATACCAAGCAAAATTAAAACCCTCCAGATATTTATTTATTTGCAAAACATTTTTATACTGCCTTCCACTGGAGAAGGTACAGAGAAGGGCGACCAAAATGATAAAGGGGATGGAACAGCTCCCCTATGAGGAAAGACTAAAGAGGTTAGGGTTGTTCAGCTTGGAGAAGAGACAGCTGAGGGGGGATATGATAGAGGTCTTTAAGATCATGTAAGGTCTAGAACGAGTAGATGTGAATCGGTTATTTACACTTTCAGAAAATACAAGTACTAGGGTCACTCCATGAATTAGCAAGTAGCACATTTAAAACGAATTGGAGAAAATTATTTTTCTCTCAACGCACAATTAATCTCTGGAATTCATTACCAGAGGATGTGCTAACTTTATATTACCTGTTGGTATAGGTGATGCAGATTCAGAACCTAAGAGAATGGAAAAATAGGAGCATTTATGAGATCACCATCATCATGCAAATGAAATATTAGAACTAGCCACAAACTGAGGGAAACCCAGATCTTTTCAGAAAACTCTGAGAAAAGTTAACAGCAGCAGCATATGTTATTCAATAATCCAGAGCGGTGCACTCTCCAACAGCTGTAGCGAGAATGGTGCACAGTCAGCTCTATAGGTCCCACAATGTTTAGAAAGAAGTTACAAGCTTTTTATTTCTTTCAAGCATTTGGTGGTTAGTCATATGCCTGATTAAGTTTCATGATATGAAAGTTCAAGGGGGAAGACTCAGGACTGACGTCAGGAAATATTTCTTTCCAAAGAGTGTGGTGGATGCATGGAATGCCCTTCCGGGGAGGTGGTGAAGATGAGGATGGTAATGGAATTCAAAAGGGTATGGGATAAACATAAAGACATCTATTTGTTACAGGATGGAAATAAAGAAATGGGGTAACTTTAGTTGCAACATTTTTGAATGGGGCAACCTGCACAGAGTGGCAGTTCCTAACTTTATAGAAATATTAGTTTAGTTTACTTTTTTTAACTGATAAATTGCTATTTCATACCGGAGCAAATCATAATAATGTACAATAAAACATTACATTGTGTAGAAAATAAAATAAGTGATAAAAAGTGTACATAATAACAATAAACTAAAAAATACTATACAGTAAGACAAACATTGTAACAAAAACGTCTTGATAATTATAGAAAATTACTAGTTGAAAACATTGCTTAATAAAATAATAAATATTCAGGAAGCAACTAAAAAATAGTAAAACTGTCAATAAAATATAAATGAAAACAACAGAATCACAAAATCAATTGGGCACATTTTAAAAGAAATGTATTTGCACCCATAAATGTGCAAGCAAAAAGTTTGCCTGAGTGAGAGAGAGAGAGAGAGAAGCTCTGTCTAGAGTCAGTCTGACACTCTCTATATATGTACCACTCTAGAGGGGCACTTTGAATCAGAGTGGATTTTTGGGAGGTGGGTTAGGGTTAGGGGGGTAGTGTTACAGACACATTCAGAGGTATTCATGGTAAAACTGCCATTAGTAAAGAATTATAGCCCTTATAAGTGACAAAAAGGAGTAGATTTGTACAATGCAGCTAGCAGAGACTGCAGCGTACAAATCAACTCCACTTCTTAAGACTTTTCCTCACTGATAAGGGCTATAATTCTTTATTATGTCAATCTTACTATGAATACCTCTAAATGTGTCTGTGCTCTCTCTCTCTCTCTCCTTCATGAGGAGCAGTAGCAAAGTTACGCAGGGAACATACACGTGTTGCCTGTGCAAAATGTGTGGTTACGCGTGTCAGTCTTGAACCCGCCCCCAGAATGCCTATGACCTGCCTCTTTTCCACCTCCTTGTTCTGGGCACACATACATGCACGTACGCGCGCCCTTCCCGGCTTTTTAAAATTTGTGTTGCTCGTGCGCAGCCCACATACGTGCGTATGTGGCCATTTTTGCGCGAGCAACGCTTTTAAAATCTACCTCTATATGAATATGACTGAAGGATGGAATAAAAGAATGAAACTAAATATAATCCTGAAACAGTTGGGTAAAAAGAAAAGTTTTAACAGATTTCCTACATTTCATATAATCTTTCTCTAAATGCAAACTGAAAGGTAAAGAATTTCAAATACTGCAAGCAAGAAAGGCAAAACAGTTGTCTCGAGAAGTTTCCAGCTGAATTTCCTTGTGTGAAGGACTTGTCAGTAGCTCTTGTTGACTGGATTAGACAGTAAGGAGCACTAAACTGAAACAGAACGGGAGGAGAGCCACATTTGAAAGCTTTTATTAATGAAATGTGATGCGTGTGGAGATGGATAGCCAATGAAACTTAATGAGAAGCGGAACAACATGATCAAATTGTTTTTTTCCAAAAATAATTTTGGCTGATGTATTCCGCTCTACTTGAAGCCTTCGAATAGTAGCAGCTGGCAAGCCACGAAAAAGAACATTGCCGTAGTCAAACCTACTGAGAATGAGTGCATGTGCTAAACGTTTGAGGTCTTTGTAGTCTAAAAAAAGACATAATTTCCAAATTAATCTAAGAAAGAAAAGAAGAGGTTTGCATAAGAAGAGAAATGTGAGCTGAAAATATCAGATCCTTGTCAAGCCTAACACCTAGAGAATTGATTACTTTGATTGGGATTGGAATCTTGCTCATAACCAAGCTTGGAAGAGAAGAAGATTTGTTAGTGAGCTATAGAGCTTCTGATTTATTAGGGTTCACTTTGAGCTTAAAGGTCATTAGCCAGTTAGCAACCTTAGAATGACAGACAGTGAAACATTCCAAAGGATCTGACGTTTCAAGAGCTATTGAAGTAATAACCTGAATGTCGTCAGCATAAATATATAAAGAGCAACCTAAACTCTGAATGAAGGTTGCCAAAGGTGCCAAGTAAAGATTGAAGAGTGTGAGTGATAAAACGGAGCCCCGAGGGACTCCACAATTCAGGGATCTGCTACTGGAAGTAGTGTTGTTCTAGATTACTTCATTTGTTCTGTCTTCTAGAAATTATTGAAACCAGCTTGATTTCTAATACCCATATCGAAGAGTCTGGTAAGAAGGAGGTGGTTGTCTACAGTGTTGAAGGCTGCACTCATATCTAAAAAAACAATGACTACTGTCTAACCTTTGTCAAGATTGAGATGAATGTCAGATAGTTAGTTAGGCAGTTAGAGAACTTTCGATGCTAAAGCCTTTACCATATCCAGACTGCTTAGGATGTAACAGTCTGGCTAAACTTTATCTGGATAATGAAGGGGCATTTCAGAGGTATATCTAGGAGGAGTTAAGTTAGCCGGCTAAGTTTTCCTACTAATTGATATTCAGACTTAGCCGGATAATTTATGTAGCTAATTCTGGTCGCGCCAATGAACTGTCCTAAAGTTAGTCAGATAAAGCTAGTTGGCCATTTTTAAGATAGCCGGCTATATTCAACAGTGAAGCTAGACTACTGAATATCCCTCCAAAGTTAGCCAGATAAGTTTATCCGGCTAACTGTGCAATCCGGCCAATGACTGAATATTACCCTCTATGTTACTATATCCTATGTTACTATATTCAGTTGCACTGCAGATTGTATTTGTGTTGTTTGTGAATTGTAAGTCTAACATTTGTTTTATGTTGCAAAGTTGTAATGCACCCTGAACTACTTGTTGGGTAGGGTGGAGTATAACAATTTCTACATAAACAGTCATGGAGCTAATACTGTGTTCTTTCTGCAGCTTCTGAGATGTTAGCTTGTTCTTAATAAATCAGGACCTATTTGTACAGCTGTTCTGGACTCATATCATGCACACTGGCTTTCTACCTGGAGGTTCTAACCCGGGGAGTCTACGCTGGTCTCTACACTGAGGGGCTTATCACCTGCACGCACACAGGACTGCCTCGGTGGCTTACCCGATATAGAACACGCACATAATTATTGGGATTATATCTGGGAACCTGAACCCACGAGTTTATTTCCCACACAAATATTCACACGTACATTCTGACTCAGTACATCATGGTTCCAGGTCTTTATAAAGGTAGGTTTATTTGAGCAATAAGAGGACAGAACAGAGAGGGGCGGATTTTCAGACTCCGCGAATAAGCCTACTTTTGTTTGCGCTCCAGGCACAAACAAAAGTACGCTGGATTTTAGTAGATACGCGCGGAGCCGCGCATATCTGCTAAAAACCTGGATCGGCGCGCGCAAGGCTATTGATTTTGTATAGCCGGCGCACGCCGAGCCGCGCAGCCTACCCCCGTTCCCTCCAAGGCCGCTCCGAAATCGGAGCGGCCTTGGAGGGAATCCTCTAACGCCCTCCCCTCACCTTCCCCTCCCTTCCTCTACCTAACCCACCCGCCCGGCCCTGTCTACACCCCCCCCCTTACCTTTCTCCGGGGATTTACGCCTCCCGGAGGGAGAAGTAAATCCCCGCGCGCGAGCGGGCCTCCTGCGCGCCGGGCCGCGACCTGGGGGCGGGTACGGAGGGCGCGGCCACGCCCCTGGACCGCCCCGGGCCGTAGCCACGCCCCCGTACCCGCCCCCAAAACGCTGCCGACACGCCCCCGAAACGCCGCGACGACCGGGCACGCCCCCGACACGCCCCCCTCGGAGAACCCCGGGACTTACGCGAGTCCCGGGGCTCTGCACGCGCCGGTGAGCCTATGTAAAATAGGCTCACCGGCGCGCAGGGCCCTGCTCGCCTAAATCCGCCCGGTTTTGGGCGGATTTAGGCGAGCAGGGCTTTGAAAATCCGCCCCAGAATGAATACAATCAAATAATACAGAAGAGTTACTTGCAGATAATAACAATTACAAAAGACAATATCTAAAGTCTATGTGTGTGCGTATATATATATATATATATGTATATATATATAATGTATATATAAAGATATAAATATAAATATATATATATATATATATATATAGATATATATACACATAGGCTTATGTTGGGTTATCTAACAATTTGGGCTATGGTAACTATTTTATGAAGTGTGATTGGTATGAGTGTGGTTTGTAAGGTTTAGGTGAATGGACACAATGGGGCAGACTTTGAAAGCAGCGCGCGAGGGGTACATTTGTACAAGCTACCCGGCGCGCACAAATGTACACCTGATTTTATAACATGCGCGCGCCCAGCCCTAGGGGAGCCCGATGGCTTTCCCCGTTCCCTCCGAGGCCACTCCGAAATCGGAGCGGCCTCGGAGGGAACTTTTCTTCTGCTCCCCCCCCACCTTCCCCTCCCTTCCCCACCCCCCCCCCAACCCTACCTAAATGCCCCCCCCCCCCCCCCACCTTTTCATTTTTCTTGCCGGTGCACCATTTCCTGGCACAGCCGCTGTGCTGGAGGCCTCGGTCCCACCCCCGGACCGGTGCCACACCCACGCCCCGGGACATACGCGCATCCCGGGGCTGGCGCACGCCGCCGAGCCTATGCAAAATAGGCTTGGTGCGCACAGGGGGGGGTTTAAAGGGTTACGTGCGTATATTACGCACGTAACCCTTGGAAAATCTACCCCAATATTAATTAATAAAGGAGGGTGGTTTAATACCATGGTTTTGGAGTGTTAGTAATATGAAATGAATAAAGTAATGCGATCTGTAATAAAAAGGTAGAGGTCAGGGTGATCTGTTCTATTTGTCTAAGTATATATATACTGTACACACATAGAAAGCTTACTTTCCAAGGGTTCAGTCTGGGCTATCACATCCAGGAAGCATTCTCTTCACCACCACCACCACCACCCCACCCCCCTTTAGCTATTCTCACTCTTTATACATAAAATAATTAGCAAATGCTTGGAGAGCCTGTTCCCTCCTACTGGCTATTCTTATCAGTTCCAAGCACAGCTTGTAAATCTTCAATTTCTCAAGTTTTTGGTATAACTCAGTTGTTTACTTTCCCCTCTGGGAACTGCTGGCACTACAGTTCTCAGATTCTTGCCTGTTCGTAAGCATTTTTTAGCATTTCACAGTGGAAAACAATAAATATGGGTTCACAAAGAAGTTGGCCTGTGGCCTTCAAACTAGTCTCAGTTATTTTCCATTAAACAAGTACATCATCCAACAAGGCATTGATCTGTGCAGTCTGGGTAAACAAGCATCGGGGTAACTTGCTTGATGCGGCGGTTACTACCCTTAACCATAAGCCTTACGCTCACCTTTGATGCATCTCCAACATTACTCTCTGCATCAACAGCAGGGGATGGCAGGAAATTTTAATCAAACAGTTACCAACAAGAGCCCTGAAGTTGGTGGTTGATGAAACAGATAAGTATGGGAAAATAAGTGTGGAAGCTTGCTGGGCAGACTGGATGGGCTGATTGGTCTTTTTCTGCCATCATTTCTATGTTTCTATATATAACAAAGTCTGTGTCACAACCCATTAGCACTAGCAAATGTAGGGTCTCACAGAACTTCACCCTCTATTTAAAAACAGACAAGCAGAAGAACAAATTATTACTTCAGGGAAATGAGTAAGGTAGAAATAAAAAAATCTTTCATGGCAAGTAAAAGTTTCAGACTGTACAGTTATCTAGTTCTGCAAGCAGACATTTGAAAACTGTACAAACTCTAAACCACGTAGAATAAAACACACTGGTGCTAATATGAGCTATTCCCATACAAACCTAAACAGATGACACCGGCATCTTCAGAATGGTCACAGTCGCTCTGCTTCCAACCATTGTTGGGGCACTGCCACAAGTAAGTTTCATGCCCTACACACTGAACATCGTCCAAGAGGATGCTCCCAGCACCTTCCCCATAATAAGCATCATCCACAGAAGCAGCTGCTGAACCACAGCCCAACTGCTTGCACACAACATCTGCATCCATCATGTCCCATGCATCATCGCAAACTGTTCCCCAGGATCCATCATAATAAACTTCAACACGGCCGGCACATCTGGATGAGCCATTGATCAATCGCAGCTCAAAATAAGATTCTGAAAATATCAAAATAATATGAGCATGGTAAATCCAGCAGGTTACACATTCCAGAGTAAATAACTGAAAGTGGGCGTGTAGGTGCAAACTCCATGCTTATTTTTTACTTGCATGCTTTGCACCAAAATCAAAGCAAATTACACAGTTTGTTTGCCTTTTATCATTGTCCAATGAGATTTGCACCTGGTTTTTTGTGAGCTAATTTTTCAGCACGAACCAATAGGGATATGCAGTCATTTTGTTTCATTACTGTTCACATATAAATATTTCTATGCAGGTAAAATTGTATTTATGTGCATAAAATATATTTTATGTGCAGATGCCTTAAAAATGCATTTAATGCATGTAAATAATGAAATGAAGCTCCATGAAAAATTTTAAAATTCAACAACAAAAGACACAAGCAAAATGAAACAAAACTACTACAATTTTCACTTGTATAGCCCTAGAAAAGAAAGTGTGCAGGTCTGCATAATCAGACCTGCCTGTGCTGCTCCTCTCTCTGCCCTTGGACACGCCTCCAGAGTCTGCGGATAAAAGCACAAGCGTTGTAAAACAGCACAAATACTTTTAGCTGCAGATAGGCTGGGTAATATTCAAAGCCCCCATTTCTATGGGTAAAATGCGTTTTCTGCCTGTGGAAGTGGCTTTGCATGAAACCTAGTTTTATGTGCGGAAATGGCTGTCACTGAATCAGCAGGGGATATGGACACCTAAAAGTATGCACATAACCTAGATTCATCAGTTCTTTTACACCTCCTGAGAAGAGGCGTTGACACTTCCGTTCATGTTTTTGGAGTTTAGAAAGCATACACCTAAATGTGCACACATGATTTCCAGCCTCAGAAGAAAGGGTGTAACTTTGTGCCGTCACTCTCAGTGCATACCAGGACAATTAGCAGCGCAAGTCCACTCTAAAAATCCTTGGTGAACTCTGCCTGAACAATGCAAGGACCCTCTCCATATTCTATAAAGAGAGAGGCGACTCCTGTTTTCTTTCCCTCCTGTGTACTGAGATGACTTACATTTCTGAAGTGACTCATCAGGATTTTATTTTCCATGAAATGTTCTAGAGCCCGCACACCTGTCCTGGTAAACACACAGCCAGTCTCAATGAATATGTATCAGATAAGTTTGCCTAATCTGCATCACCAGTGTGAGGGAACATCTTAAAGGACCGGATACAGCTATCTGTACTGGTCCTTCTTAAGGCCCACTGCAGCAAGGCATTATGGGATAAGTCATATCACAAATCTGCTTCACTTTTTTGAAGGGGTTAATAAACATGTGGATAAAGGTGAACCGGTAGATGTAGTGTGTTTGGATTTTCAGAAGGCGTTTGACAAAGTCTCTCATGAGAGGCTTCTAGGAAAACTAAAAAGTCATGGGATAGGAGGCGATGTCCTTTTGTGGATTACAAACTGGTTAAAAGACAGGAAACAGAGAGTAGGATTAAATGGACAATTTTCTCACTGTAAAAGGGTAAACAGTGGAGTGCCTCAGGGATCTGTACTTGGACTGGTGCTTTTCAATATATTTATAAATGATCTGGAAAGAAATACGACTAGTGAGGTTATCAAATTTGCGGATGAAACAAAATTATGCAGAGTTAAATTTCAAGCGGATTGCAATGAATAGCAGGAGGACCTTGCGAGTGCAAAGTGATGCATATAGGGAAAAATAACCCTTGCTGTAGTTACACAATGTTAGGTTCTATCTTAGGTGCTACCACCCAGGAAAGAGATCTGGGCATTATAGTAGATAACGCATTGAAATCATTGGCCCAGAGTGCTATGGTGATCAAAAAAGCAAACAGAATGTTAGGAATTATTAGGAAGGGAATAGCAAATAAAATGGAGGATGTCATAATGCTTCTGTATTGCTCCATGGTGAGACCGCACCTTGAATACTGTGTACAATTCTGGTCGCTGCATCTCAAAAAAGATATAGCTGCACTGGAGAAAGTGCAGAGAAGAGCAACCAAAATAAGGGGCATGGAATGGCTGCCTGATGAGGAAAGGCTAAAGAATTTAGGGCTGTTCAGTTTGGAAAAGAGATGACTGAGGAGGGATATGATAGAAGTCTACAAGTCTACAAGTCACTGCACAATGTAAATAAGTTACCTCTGTAAATTTTTACGCTACTATCCTTATTTCCTTCCTCTCCCAGTTCTACAACCTTGTTTTATTGTAACTTTTGCTTCCGTTGCACTTGTTAAAAGAACAGTTTTTGCACCCCCTGTTATATGTAAACCGGCATGATATGATCTTATCATGAATGCCGGTATAGAAAAACCTTAAATAAATAAATAAATAAGTTAATATAAATCAGTTATTTACTCTCTCAGATAATAGAAGGACCAGGGGGCACTCCATGAAGTTAGCAAGTAGCTCATTTAAAACAAATCAAAGAAAATTCTTTTTCACTCAGTGCATAGTTAAGCTCTGGAATTCATTGCCAGAGGATGTGGTTACAGCAGTTAGTGTAACTGGGTTTAAAAAGGTTTGGATTAGTTCCTAGAGGATAAATCATTAAACTGCCATGACGGTAATTAATCTTCTCTATCCCCCACCCTCTTCAATATATACTTACTCCCTCTCTGCCACCTTCTCGCTAAACTAGGACTAAAATTCTTCTTGTACGCAGACGACGTACAAATACTTATTCCAATTCAAAAATCCATCAACGAAACCCTTCAATACTGGGAAATATGCCTGACATCCATCAATTCTCTCTTCTCCAATCTCCACCTAGCACTTAACACCTCGAAAACTGAAATCCTCATCCTAGCAAACCAACCACTCAATTCAATCCACCAAATGATTCTCAGCGCCTCACAAGCTCACACATTACCGCCCAGTGTCAGAGATTTAGGAGTCACCCTAGACAATCAACTCAGCTTCAAATCCCACATTAAATCACTTCTAAAAGGGGGCTTCTACAAACTACAAATCCTCAAAAAACTGAAGCCCCTTCTCCACGCCCATGACTTCCGCACGGTTATGCAAACCACCATACTAACCAAACTCGACTACTGCAACTCCCTTCTCATAGGCCTCCCTTCCTCTACCATTAAACCCCTTCAAATCCTTCAAAATGCCATGGCACGAATCTTAACAAACACCAGAAAAACTGACCACATCACTCCCATACTCCAAGATCTCCATTGGCTCCCCATCACCTTCCGTTCCCAATATAAAACACTTACCATCCTCCACAACACATTATACAACAACAACTCACCCTGGCTTGAAGACATGCCTCGATTCCGGCAAGCTAATCGCCCCACTAGAAACTCCCTCGCTGGCACTCTCCAAACCCCCTCACTTAAAATTGGGCACCTCACCACTACTAGGGATAGAGCCTTCTCCATTGCGGGCCCTACCCTCTGGAATTCCCTACCCGTCAAACTCCACTTAGAACCGTCCCTGAGCCATTTCAAAAAAGGAATCAAGATATGGCTCTTTAAACAGGCCTACCCCAATTCCACCCAATCCTAACCAATGTCCTCCTGAACCACCTCAGTCCCAACCTAGCCTATTTTCTTTCTCCCAGACCTCAATTTACCATCCCAGTACCCCCCCCCCCGCTCCCTCCCTTTTCCCCTCCTCTGTACCCCCCCTCCGACCATCCCTACACCCCCCCCTGCTCCCTCCCCTAGCCTCCCCCCACCTCGCCCCCTCGCCCCACTAACAATATCTCCCTGAAAATACTTTCACCCTATGTACCCGGTTCCCTCCACCCCCTCCTCTCCTTCCCCCCCTTCCCCCCCCCCCCACACCTGATTCTAATCATACTTATGTGCACTTGCCCCTGTCTTACTGTAAATAAGTTTCATATGTTAAGTGTCTCAAGTGCACAAGCCCCTTAACTTTGTATATTAGTTCCTTTGCATATCTAATCCTAATCGAATGCAAATAGCTGTAACGCTGCCTGTTGACTCTCCTCTCCTGTACTTTTGTATATCTTCCAGTTAACCCCCTCCCCTGTTCATTGTAATTTCCTTTCTCAGTTATTTGTAAACCGACATGATGTGTCCTACGAATGCCGGTATAAAAAAGTTTTTAAATAAATAAATAAATAAA
Organism: Rhinatrema bivittatum; assembly: GCF_901001135.1. NCBI lineage: Eukaryota > Metazoa > Chordata > Amphibia > Gymnophiona > Rhinatrematidae > Rhinatrema > Rhinatrema bivittatum. The sequence goes on from NC_042621.1 coordinate 309,751,589, forward strand.
ATAATCAGCAATAGTAGTTTGTGAGCTATCTAATGTTTGGGTACTTGCCAGGTACTTGTGACTTGGATTGCCCACTGTTGTAAACAGGATTCTGGGCTTGAAGGACCCTTGGGCTGACCCAGTATCTTATGTTCTTATGTTATGTTCACTGCAAGTAAGCCAGAGGGATAAAAGGAGGCCCAGCGAGAGAGACAGAAGCCTCGAGAATATGAATTGTAAGTTATGATTGATTTGTTCAAGTGCTCAGACCAGATAACTGTTTTGTTTATTATTGCTTAACAGTAAAGACACTTATAAAGATTGTTGCCAGAGTCCAGCCTGGAGTCTGTTCTCTGGCTAGTTATGAATGCTCGGCATCACGTATAATTATAGCAGTGGGATCGCTTGCCTAAGCAGGGAGCACAGGCAAAGCCCACAACCGCAGAAGAGAAAAAAAATAAAACAAACCCTAACTTATTTTTTCTTTCTCCTGGGAGCTCCCAGTTTCACTCTCCCAATGTGGCCTGGAGGTCACTGCTGCCATTATCTGCCCCTCTCTCTGCAGCCAGGAGGCCGCTGCCATCCGCAGCGGGCCAGCCGCCGTGGATGCTGCCGCCGACGTCCTTCTTCATGGCCTGGAGGCCGCTGCCGACCCTGCTGCCTTCCTTGCGGCCTGGGCGCTGCCCCTTTCTTCTCCTCGCAGCTAGGCCGCTGCTCCTCATCAAGCGGCCTGGGGGCTGCCTGCTGTCCCTCCTCTGCGACCGACCAGGTCCTCTTCCGTGGCCTGGAGGCCATCCCGGAGCTCCTCTTCCCGCGGCAGGGACAGCCACCATCATCTTCTTTCTTTGCGGCAGGGAGCCGCTGACGTCGGGGCCTGCTCCTCCTTCGTGGCATGTCCTGCTTTCTTCCTAGGCGCGCAGCCGCGCCTCTCTTCTGCTTTTAAAGGGCCCACAGTCGGCAGTCCTTCCTGGCTCCTCCTCATGACATTCCCGAGGTGTCTCCTCTTCAGCCCTATAAAAAGGGCCTTCCTTCAGTCTGTCTTTGCAAGGAGCTGCCTGCTCCTGGATTCTCTGCTGTTCCAGCTCTTCTTTCCAGGAGGCTCCGAAGTCCATCTTTGTTTCTTCAAGGCACTCTGTCTCTCCGTGGGAATTCCCTTGTCTTCATTTGTGGTTCCTGATCCTTCATCTTCATCCTCATTCCATGTCCTGGTCTCTTGTCAGTTCCTGCATCCTCATCCATCCTGTCTTCAAGATGTTCCTGTCTTCAGATGCTTCAGTCTCCGGATGTTCCTAGTCCTGATGTCCCTGGCCCAGAAGTCCCTGATGTTCCACACTTCGTGTTCCAGACGTCCCTGATGTCCTCATCTCCAGAGGTTCCTGATGTCTAGATGCCCTAGATGTCCAGACACTCTAATGTCCTGGTGTCCAGAGGTACCGGCGTCCTGTTGTACCCATTGTCCTGTGCTCCAGTCCTGATCCTGATGTATCCGAGTTCCAAGTTCCGAGTCCTGAATCCTGAGTCTTGTATACTGTTTCCGGGCTTCGGAGTACCTTGTGCCTGCTTCTGTCCTGTTCTTCTCGTCGGCAGTGCAAGCCTCCAGAAGAACCTTGCTTTTAATGTTCCGAGTTCCAAGTTCTGAGTCTTGAATCCTAAGTCTTGTATCCTGTTTCCGTTCTTTGGAGTACCTTGTGCCTGCTTCTGTCCTTGACCCAGATCCTGAGCCTTTGTCTTCGTCTGAGTTTCCTGAATTCTTGTCCGAGTATCCTGAGTCCTCGTCTGACTTTCCTGAGTCCACGTCTGAGCATCCTGTATCTCCATCCACGTCTGAGCATCCTGAATCAAGTTCTTGAATCTGAGCATCCTGAATCAAGTTCCAAGCCTTTTCTGAGTTCCAAGCATCCTCGTCTTGTTCAAGTCTTCAAGCCTTGTCCAAGTCTCTGAGGTCCTGTCTTGTTCCAAGTTCCAGGACCATCGCCTGTCCTCGACCTCTGTCCGTCCTGTCACATCTGCCGTTCCCAAGTGGCAGGTCCGAAAGGGCTATCGAGTGGCTGGTGGGCTACCCCAGAGACCAGTATTGCGTTGCGGGGTCTCTCCTGATGCGTTCAGGTTTGGTAGAGGTCAGGGCTCCGGTGGTCAACCTGTCCGCCCATGCTTAGACACATCTTGCCTGCCTCGGCGCTTCCATGGAACTCTTCTGCAGTTGCGCCATGATCCAAGGGCACACCAATCTCCCCAGAATCGAGACTGCTCCCTAGCGCTCCCCCAACACTTTAGGTAATTCAGAGATTGCTAATTGAATTTCCTGTACGTGATGGGCTTCATCAGCCCTTCAATTTGAGGCTCAGTGAGCGCAGGCAGATCTAAACCATTAGGAAAGCACTGTATATCTTCCCTAGATGCAGTAGTCAAGTCAGTATATATTTCAGTAAAAAACTGAACAAAGGCTTGTTCAATTTCCTGAAGGGTAACAGTGACTGAGCCATCAGCTTTTTTAATCTTAGATATGTAGGATATTCCCATCTTCCATTTAACAGCCCCAGCCAAGAGGCCATCTGCATTGTTCCTGTGTTCATAAAACTTAACCTTAGTGAACTTTATAGCTTTTTCTATTTTCCCTATCTCAAGTGAGCCGAAGAGTCTGTCGAGTTTTCTCAAGCTCGTGTAGCATACGAAGAGAGAAATTCTGCTTATGAAAGGTTTCTAAAGTATGGATCTGAGCTAGTGTTATTATTTAGGAGAATTGTGGGTGGATCTTTAGACCAGTGGCAGATGACCACGCCCCCGGGGGAAGATCCCAAGAGGGACCACCAGTCAGGCTCAGAGTTAGGAGACAGACACACACACACTAGTTCTTTTATTAGACAGTACACTGAACCACCAGAGGTGGCAGTAGTGAGCTGGAATGCCCGGCTGGGCTGTAGTCCCTCAGATACTGGAACAGCGATCCCTGGAGGCTGAGCTGCAGAGAAACTGAAATATAGTGAGGAGGCAGGGTATGCAGAGTTCATGGACAGAACCTGATGGTAACACTCACACAATGTCTCATAGAAGCCCAGGAGCTGGAATGAAGTAGGCCCTCAAGGAGCGAGTACCTGGTTACAGGGAAAGCTCTGAGAGAGTGATGGTAACTCACAGATGTAGTAGGCCGTGATGGCTTCCAGGCAGAAGTGAATTCCGAAGAAGTCCGGGAACGAGGGCCCTCAAGGAGTGAGTACCGGTTGCAGACTGCAACCTACAAAGTAAGAGAGAATGAGGCCCCCGAGGAGTGGGTACCCCTGGTAAGTCCGAGGAGGCAGAGTAGCGTAGATAGAACGAATCCTTATCCATTCCTTGCTAACTTGAGTTGTTAGCAATTCAGAGATCTTTAAATATCTGAAGCATATGACGTCATCTCAGGGGACGCCCCTGAGGTTTGTGCCACTTCTGGTACCTGAGGCGGGACTGAGCCGCGCGCGCGCCCCTAGGCATCAAGTCAACATGGCGGATTGCAGTGTCAGGCCAGTCCGGGGACGCCGGACGAGGACAGCCGAAGAACGCCGCAGCAGCCAGCCTTCCATCAACCCCGGAGGGAGTCGCCAATGCAGTAAGGTGGGCGAGTGGAGACGTCGGGCAGCGACGGTCGCAACAGCCAGGAAGTCTTTAATTATTTTCCGTTTGTCCTTCTGTAAGAAACTTGCATGACTAATAATTTTCCCTCTCAAAAGGACTTTAAAGTCCTCCCACCGCAATGTAGGTTCGTAGTCACTGTCAGGATTGTGTTCATTATATTCAGCGACTGAGTTTGCAACCAAGTCCAGAAAATGTTTATCGCCTAAAAACATAGTATTAAGCTGCCATGAGAATGTGGGAGGATTGATGTCTTTAAAGGAGAACTATAACTGAACTGGATGATGATCAGAGAGAGTACAGGGTAATATATCACAGCTGTCGACATATGACAAAAAATTCTTAGTGCAAAGAAAATAGTCTAGGTTACTACAGGTGCCATGTCTAGGGGATGTTTGTACTAATTCTATTTATGGTGGGTTAACAGAATGTTCTTTCTCTCCTTCTGATTATTGAGTGGAATAATAACGACATGATACATCTATAAAGAAATATAAATAATGTTCAGTGCGCTATATTCTAGCAGGAATATCTCAAATTTCTAAAAGAGCACTTTCCTGTTTAGCCATTTATTTATTTAAAAATAATTTATATCCCATGCCCACCAAAATTTGGGGCGAGTTACAATGGTACATTCATAAATCATTGTCAAGGACACAAAAATAACATAAAATAAATCAAAAAACATAAAATATAATAATAGACAATAAAATCAGATAAAAAATCATTCATTTACATGGGCAATAGACTGCAAGCGACCACCACTGCTCCTGTCCAAGATGCAGCACACCAAAATATAAGAGAAACTTCACTTACCAGTGATTCTAGGGATTGAGTACTGAGAAACTGTGATAGAGAGAGATAAAATAAACATTTATTAGCAAACTTACAACAAGGGGGATTGAGAAACTTCCTGTTTATTCTTATACACAGAAGATGATTTCCAACCAGTCCAGAATGCATATGAGAGCCAGCCAAATATTGTCTGAAATCTAATCTTCTAAAATGAGGCCACATAGATTTAGGACATCCTTTTGTCCATTCAGAAGTTACCTGGCTGAAAATCAGTGCTAACCAGTTAACTTCTTCCTCGAAGTGGAGGAATGCCCGTAAACAAAATGACCAAACTAAATCCATCTAGTGAATCTAGGAGCCTAGATTTATTCATTCTGCACTGGGGAAGTGGAGACACAAGGGTGGGGGGGGGGGAAGGGATTTAAACCCAGAGGGTTCCTAATATCATTGTTAGGTAGCCGGATCCCAGTGACAATCTAGACCAATACAATACCAGAAGAAGTTTAAATTTATTCTAAATACTCTTTCTGCCTAAAATCTCCAGCACATTTCTATGCCAAGAGTCTTGCCCCCAATCTGCTAGTTTTCCTTGGATAGAATACTCCTCAGACTGAGTGCACAAGTTATGTCTGATTTACTTCCCTCCACATGGCTTCATGGGAAAGGCTGTGGCATGACAGAAACAGAGGAAAGCAGAGTTGCTTACCTGTAACAGGTGTTCTCCTAGGACAGCAGGATGTTAGTTCTCACACATGGGTGACATCATCAGATGGAGCCCGACACGGAAAACTTATATCAAAGTTTCTAGAAACTTTGACTGGCACACTGACCAGGCCCAGAATGCCACTATCCACACGTCCACCTGGGGTCCCTCTCCAGTCTTGTAACATAGAACTACGAAAAAATAAAATAAACACAGGAGAAACCCAACTCCGCGGAGTCCCAGGCAGGTTTCGTGAGGACTAACATCCTGTTGTCTAGGAGAACACCTGATACAGGTAATTAATTCTGCTTTCTCCTAGAACAAGCAGGATGGTAGTCCTCACACATGGGTGAATCCCTAGCTACAGGCTGCTCCCTAACAACAAGCAAGACCAACAAGCACCCAACCAGGTGCTAACGTGAACAACAACACAGGTGCTGTTGGTAACAGTGGGAGACAGCCTAAAGCTGAACAAAGAGCCCTAGGCAGGAAGAGTTGAGTTTTACAGCTGAAAGAGATTCCAGAAGACAGTCTGGCAGAAGCTGCTATCATGTTGGCCATCCCTGTCCAAACAGTCATGGGCGGTGAAAGTGTGAAGAGAACTCCACATCGCAGCCTTGCAGATCTCGGCCACAGGGACTGCTCTCAAGTAGACCACCAAAGCCATCATGGCTCTGACAAAGTGAGCCTTGACATAGCTCCCAAGCTTCAGTCTCACTTCAACATAGCAGAAGGAAATGCAAACCGCCAGCCAGTTAGACAGGGTCTACTTGGTGACTGCAACTCCAAATCTATTCTTGTCAAAAGAAATGAAGAGTTACATGGACTGCCTGTGTCCTGCTTTTCGCTCCAGGTAGAAGGTCAAGGCTCTCTTGCAATCCAAGCTGTGCAGAGCCTGTTTGTACTATGCAAATGAGACTTGGGAAAAAAGGTGGGCAGGACAATGGACTGAATAAGATGGAAATCCGTCACCACCTTAGGCAGGAATTTACGATGCGTACACAGAACCACCTTATCATGAAAGATCCCATGCTACTGATGCCAGTAACAGCAGAGGCTAATCCCTATGTCAGCTTGATTAAGCTGGTCTTAATCAACTTAGGATAAAACATAAGCATTGTCAAGTTAAGTGTAAAACATTGATAAGACAGGCGAAAAGAGAATTTGAAATGAAGTTGGCCACAGAGGCAAAAACTCATAATAAAAACATTTTAAAATATATCCGAAGCAAGAAACCTGTGAGGGAGTCGGATGGACCATTAGATGACCGAGGGGTTAAAGGGGCTCTTGAGGAAGATAAGGCCATTGCAGAAAGACTAAATGAATTCTTTGCTTCCATTTTTACTAATGAGGATGTTGGGGAGATACCAGTTCTGGAGATGGTTTTCAGGGCTGATGAGTCAGACAAACTGAATGAAATCACTGTGAACCTGAAAGATGTAGTAGGTCAGATTGACAAACTAAAGAGTAGTAAATCACCTGGACCAGATGGTATGCATCCTAGGGTACTGAAGGAACTCAAAATTGAAATTTCTGATCTATTAGTTAAAATTTGTAACCTATCATTAAAATCATCCATTGTACCTGAAGACTGGAGGGTGGCCAATGTAACCCCAATATTTAAAAAAGGCTCCAGGGGCGATCTGGGTAACCAAAGATCAGTGAGCCTGACTTCAGTGCCAGGAAAAATAGTGGAAACTATTCTCAAGATCAAAATCGTAGAGCATATAGAAAGACATAGTTTAATGGAACACAGTCAACATGGATTTACCCAAGGGAAGTCTTGCCTAACAAATCTGCTTCATTTTTGAAGGGGTTAATAAACATGTGGATAAAGGTGAACCGGTAGATGTAGTATATTTGGATTTCCGTGAAGATTGTCTCTCTCTCTCCTGCCTTCACTCCTGTTCCAGTTCCGGTCCGGGTTTTCTTCCACGCCAGTCCTCTCCTAAGTCCCAGCGGTCCGGGTCCCTACGGGCTCCTCCTGGGGGGACCTCGGACTTCCAGGGTGAAGCCACCTAAGTCCTAGCGACCCGGGCGTTCACAGCTCCTCTGGGGGCGTCACGGGTTTCCAGGCGAAGATCCATCTACGGCTGTGCGTGTCTGCCTCCCAACCGCTTCCCAACAAGGGTCGGCCCAAGGATCCACTTCCGGATCATAACAGTTTGCAAGGCCATGGATCCGGCAGACCTCGCCGGCCTACAGGCCATCCCGGGTCTGGCTCAGCGTCTGGTCCAGCAACAACAAGTGTTAGACTCCCTGGCTGCCACCGTGGAACGCTTGGCTGTGCGCATGGACGCCGAACCTCAGGCTCCGGTTCCGGTACCTGTACCCGCACCAGTTCCAGTGGTAACACTTCATTCGCCTACGCAGCTTCCGGCTCCGTCCCGATACTCCGGAGATGCCAAGGCTTGCCGCGGTTTTTTAAACCAATGTTTCGTGCGTTTTGCTCTCCTGCCCAATCAGTTCCCATCGGATGGCGTCAAGGTGGCCTATATCTTTTCGCTCCTGGATGGGCGGGCATTGAATTGGGCATCTCCCATGTGGGAGAAGAATGATCCGGCATTGAGTAATTTAAATCGATTTGTGGAGGATTTCAAGGCAGCCTTCGATGAACCTGCACGTCTGACCTCTGCGACCTCTGAGCTGCTCCAGCTCCGGCAGGGCTCGCGGCCCCTTGCAGATTATGCTTTGGAGTTTCGCACGCTCGCCCTAGAAGTAGGCTGGCAAGATGATGCTCTCCGAGGCGTGTTCCTGGAGGGTCTGGCAGCCCGGATCAAGGACGAGTTAGCGGCCCGCGACCTTCCGGAGGACCTTAAAGGCCTCATCGACTTGGCAGGACGCATTGACCGTCGGCTTCAACAAAGAGCTAAGGAGGGGCGTCCTCCCCGACGATTGCCCTCATTCTCTGCTGTGCCCTCCAGGTCAGCGAACTCGGGGTCTCGGGGTCCCAACGCTCCGGCTGACACTTCCACGGAGGAACCCATGCAACTTGGGAGGTCTTCTTTGTCGCCCGAGGAGAGGCAGCGTCGTCGCGATCTGAGGCTGTGCCTGTACTGTGGCGGTAAAGGTCATTTCCTCGCACAATGTAAGGAACGGGCGGAAAACTCCCGCGCCTAGGTGTTCGAGAGGAGTGCTCCCTAGGCTGCCTCAATGCAGCTCCTCAATGTACTGTGCCAGTGACCTTGAGATATCCCGGTGGTTCTTTTCAGACCCAGGCCCTCATCGACTCCGGGGCTGGAGGGAACTTTATTACGAAGGATTTGGTACAACAGCTTCAACTCGCCACACAGCTTCGAGAACCCCTCTTAAGGGTTACTTCGATTCAGGGTACACCCCTGTCTGGCCGTATTTCCACTGTTACCACACCACTTATCCTTCAGACTGGCTTGTTTCACACCGAGAAGATTTCATTCTTGATTCTGGAAAGATCGGTACATCCGGTGGTTCTTGGATTACCCTGGCTTCAGCAACATTCTCCTGAGATCCGCTGGAAGGATTTTCAGATCACCCGATGGAGTCCCAAATGTTTCCACTCTTGCATTCAACCTAAGAAGGGACAACAGATTCTGCTGGCAAATACCGGACCCTTATTACCGTCTCCGTATGCAGACTTCGCAGATGTGTTTTCCAAAGAGAAAGCGGAACTGTTACCACAGCATCGACCTTTCGATTGTGCTATCGACCTGCTTCCAGGCTCCATAGAAACATAGAAACATAGAAATGACGGCAGAAGAAGACCAAACGGCCCATCCAGTCTGCCCAGCAAGCTTCACATTTTTTTCTCATACTTATCTGTTTCTCTTAGCTCTTTGGTTCTATTTCTCTTCCACCCCACCATTAATGTAGAGAGCAGTGATGGAGCTGCAACCAAGTGAAATATCAAGCTTGATTAGTTAGGGGTAGTAGGGGTAGTAACCGCCGCAATAAGCAAGCTACACCCATGTTTATTTGTTTTACCCAGACTGTGTTATTCAGCCCTTATTGGTTGTTTTTCTTCTCCCCTGCCGTTGAAGCAGGGAGCTATGCTGGATATGCGTGTAGTATCAGTTTTTCTTCTCCCCTGCCGTTGAAGCAGAGAGCTATGCTGGATATGCGGTGAAGTATCAGTTTTTCTTCTCCCCTGCGGTTGAAGCAGGATATGCATTGAAAGTGAAGTATCAGGCTTATTTGGTTTGGGTAGTAACCGCCGTAACAAGCCAGCTACTCCACGCTTTGTGAGTGCGAATCCTTTTTTCTCTCCCCTGCTGTTGAAGCAGAGAGCTATGCTGGATATGCGTGAAGTATCAGTTTTTCTTCTCCCCTGCCGTTGAAGCAGAGAGCTATGCTGGATATGCGTGAAGTATCAGTTTTTCTTCTCCCCTGCCGTTGAAGCAGAGAGCTATGCGTGAAGTATCAGTTTTTCTTCTCCCCTACCGTTGAAGCAGAGAGCTATGCTGGATATGCATTGAAAGTGAAGTATCAGGCTTATTTGGTTTGGGGTAGTAACCGCCGTAACAAGCCAGCTACTCCCCACTTGTGAGTGCAAATCCTTTTTTCCACATTTCCTCTTGCTGTTGTAGCTTAGAGTGATGTTGGAGTCACAGTAACCATGTGTATGTTTATTGAATAAGGGTATTATCTCCAGGCAGTAGCCGTCATTCTGGCGAGCCACCCACTCTTTATTGACGGCCTCTTGATTTTATGGATCCACAGTGTTTATCCACGCCCCTTTGAAGTCCTTCACAGTTCTGGTCTTCACCACTTCCTTCGGAAGGGCATTCCAGGCATCCACCACCCTCTCCGTGAAGAAATACTTCCTGACATTGGTTCTGAATCTTCCTCCCTGGAGCTTCAAATCGTGACCCCTGGTTCTGCTGATTTTTTTCCTATGGAAAAGGTTTGTCGTTGTCATTGGATCATTAAAACCTTTCAAGTATCTGAAAGTCTGTATCATATCACCTCTGCTCCTCCTTTCCTCCAGGGTGTACAATATTAGATTCTTCAATCTCTCCTCATAAGTCATTTGATGAAGACCTTCCACCTTTTTTGGTCACCCTTCTCTGGACCGCCTCCATCTTGTCTCTGTCTCTTCGGAGATACGGTCTCCAGAACTGAACACAATACTCCAGGTGAGGTCTCACCAAGGACCTGTACAAGGGGATAATCACTTCCCTTTTCTTACTCGATATTCCTCTCTCTATGCAGCCCAGCATTCTTCTGGCTTTAGCTATCGCCTTGTCACATTGTTTCGCCGACTTCAGATCATTAGACACCATCACCCCAAGGTCTCTCTCCTGCTCCGTGCACATCAGCCTTTCTCCCCCCATCGAATACAGTTCATTCGTTTTCCACTCCCATATGCATGACTTTGCACTTCTTGGCATTGAATGTCAGCTGCCATGTCTTCGACCACTCTTCCATCTTCCTTAAATCCCGTCTCATTCTCTCCACTCCTTCCGGCGTGTCCACTCTGTTGCAGATCTTAGTGTCATCCGCAAAAAGACATACCTTACCTTCTATCCCTTCCGCAATGTCGCTCACAAAGATATTGAAAAGGACCGGTCCCAACACCGATCCCTGCGGTACACCGCTTAAAACCGCTCTCTCTTCAGACAGAGTTCCATTTACCATCACACATTGTCTTCTGTCCGTCAACCAGTTTGCAATCCAGGCCACCACCTTGGCACTCACTCCTAAGCTTCTCATTTTATTCACCAGTCTCCTGTGCGGGACAGTGTCAAAAGCTTTGCTGAAATCCAAGTAGATGACATCGAGTGCTCTTCCTCGATCCAATTCCTTGGTTACCCAGTCAAAAAAGTCAATCAGATTTGTCTGACAGGATCTTCCAATGGTGAATCCATGCTGCCTCTGGTCCAGCAATTCTCCCGACTGTAGATAGTTCACTATTCTCTCTTTCAACAGTGACTCCATTACTTTTCCCACCACTGAAGTGAGGCTAACCGGTCTGTAGTTACCAGCCTCTTCTCTGTTCCCACTCTTGTGAAGCGGGACCACCACCGCTCTCCTCCAATCATTCGGCACCACTCCCGTTTCTAGGGATCTATTGAATAGGTCACACAGCGGACCTGCCAGCACATCTCTGAGCTCCCTCAGTATTCTGGGATGAACTTCATCAGGCCCCATGGCTTTGTCCACTTTCAGTTTCACCAGCTCTTCCCATACATTTCTACTGTAAATGGAGTTACATCTACTCCATTCCCCTCCAGTTTCTTGTTAACTAGTGTCGGTCCTTCTCCAGGGTCCTCTTTAGTGAACACAGAACTGAAGTATTCATTTAATATTTCTGCCATTTCTTCGTCTCTCTCCACGCATTGATCCTTTCCACCTTTCAATTTCACTATACCATTTTGAACTTTTCTCTTTTCACTGATATATCTGAAAAATGTTTTGTTACCACTCTTTACCTCTTTGGCAATCCTCTCTTCCGCTTGACTTTTTGCCATCTTGATTAATTTCTTTCGTCTCCCTCAGTTCTACCAGATATTCTTCTTTGTGTTCCTCCTTTTGGGATCTTTTATATTTCTTGAATGCTGTTCTTTTAGCCTTTATTTTGTCAGCCACCTCCTTTGAGAACCAGATAGGTTTCATTTTTCTTTTGCTTTTCTTTACTTTTCTAACATATAGATTAGTTGCCTTGGTGATTGCTCCTTTTAGATTGGTCCACTGTTGATCCACATCTCTCTCGTTTTCCCAGCCTTTTAGTTCTTCCTCCAGGTACTTCCCCATTTCATCAAAGTCTGTGTTTTTGAACATCAAAACTTGGGTTTTTGTGCTTCTTTTCCGTGTCCTTTTTGTGATATTAAACCATACCGTTTGATGATCACTGGTGCTGAGGTGGGCACCCACCTGGACGTCTGAGACATTATCTCCATTAGTGAGCACTAAGTCGAGTATAGCTCCTTCTCTCGTGGGTTCCATTACCATTTGTTTGAATAAAGCTACTTGCAGGGCATCTACTATTTCTCTACTATTTTTAGATTCTGCAGATGGGATTCTCCAGTCTACATCTGGCATATTAAAGTCTCCAACGATCACCACTTCTCCTTTCTTTGCTATCCTGTGGATGTCTTCAATCAGATCTCTGTCCAGCTCTTCCTTTTGGTTTGGAGGCCTGTAAACCACTCCAATAAAAATGGATGCCCCATCTTTTTTTAAGTCTGCCCATAGTGCTTCTTCTTTGCCCCATCTTCCTTGCAGCTCAGATGCTTGGATATTGTTTCTGACATATAGAGCCACTCCTCCCCCTTTCCTATCCTCTCTGTCCTTCCTTAACAAGTTATAGCCTGGTATTGCCGTATCCCAGTCATGATATTCCGTGGTACTCCACTCCCCCTCGTGGAAGAGTATATCCCTTGTCTCAGCCTGAGACTCGGGCTATGTCGGACTATATTGCTGAAAACCCAGTCATGATATTCCGTATCCCAGTCATGATATTCCATGATACTCCACTCCCCCTCGTGGAAGAGTATATCCCTTGTCTCAGCCTGAGACTCGGGCTATGTCGGACTATATTGCTGAAAACCTTGCGAAAGGGTTCATCCGGCCTTCGAAGTCTCCCGCAGGGGCGGGTTTCTTTTTTGTTGCCAAGAAGGATGGTACCTTGAGGCCTTGTATAGATTACCGCGGACTCAATGCCATTACTAAGAAGAATCGCTACCCGCTTCCTTTAATTCCTGAGTTATTAGACAGACTTCAAGGAGCCCGAGTTTTCACTAAGCTAGATCTCCGTGGGGCTTACAATTTGGTCTGTATCCGTCCCGGGGATGAATGGAAGACGGCTTTCAATACCCGGGACGGGCATTATGAATACCTAGTGATGCCATTTCGGGTTGTGTAATGCCCCCGCGGTGTTTCAACACTTAATGAATGAGATTCTTCGGGATTTACTGCACTCATGCGTGATTGTGTATTTGGATGACGTCCTCATTCACTCTTCAGACTTGTCCTCCCACCGGCAACACGTTCGACAAGTGCTCCAGATCTTGCGGGACCATCATTTATATGCAAAATTTGAGAAGTGTCTCTTTGAACAAGAGTCGCTGCCCTTTTTAGGGTATATCGTCTCAGCAACCGGATTCCGTATGGACCCCAGCAAAGTGTCCGCCATCCGGAAATGGCCCCGTCCGGTGGGTCTAAAGCCCCTGCAACGTTTTTTGGGGTTTGCAAACTTCTACAGACACTTCATTCCTCAGTTTCCAGATTAGTGGCACCCCTAACCGCTCTGACCAGAAAGGGTGCAGAAATTCGAGTATGGCCTCAAGAGGCTTGTAAAGCCTTTGAAGACTTAAAAGAGGCGTTCCTCCAGGACACCTGTTTACGACATCCGGACCCAACACGGCCTTTCTTCGTAGAGGTGGATGCCTCTAGTATAGCCGTGGGGGCGGTCCTGTCTCAGAACTCTAGTTCCGGACATCTTCTACCCTGCTCCTACTTCTCCAGGAAGTTCACCCCAGCTGAAGGCAACTATGGAATAGGAGACAAGGAGTTGTTAGCGATTAAATTGGCACTGGAAGAGTGGAGACAGTGGCTGGAGGGGTCCCTTCATCCGGTGACCATTTACACGGATCACAAAAATTTGGAGTTCCTGAATCAAGCCCAACGGCTTAATCCGAGACAGGCGCGTTGGTCGCTTTTCTTTAACCGGTTTGATTTCGTCTTGAAATACCGTCCAGCTTCAAAGAACGTCCGGGCGGATGCTTTGTCTCGTTACGAAGTACGGGAAGAGAAGGAAGATGTCCTTCAACACATCATCGACCCTGCTAAGATCCAGGTAGCCAGTATCACAGTGTCTGCTCTAGGGCGGGTAGTGGTCGCTCGCAGGGATCGCAAGAAAGTCCTCGCTTGGGCTCACGACTCCCTCTCCGGGGGTCACGCCGGAAGAGAAAGGACACTCGATCTTCTAAACCGCTACTATTGGTGGCCCCAAGATACGACAGGATGTGCGCCTGTACGTAGATTCTTGTCCGGTCTGTGCAAGACAAAAACCTCCCAGTGGACGACCATGGGGTCTTCTACAGCCATTACCCATATCCACCGAGCCATGGACCCACATCGCCACAGATTTTGTAGTGGACCTACCACCCTCTGAGGGTAACTCGGTGATATGGGTCACCGTGGATCGCTTCTCAAAAATGATTCATCTGGTACCATTGCCCAAACTACCTTCGGCGCCTGAGCTAGCGCTACTATTCACACAGCACATCTTTCGGGCCCATGGTCTTCCGCAAAGCATCGTATCTGACAGAGGACCGCAATTCACCGCCCGTTTTTGGCGTGCCCTCTGCAAGAAATTTGGGGTACAGCTGAATTTGTCCACTGCATTTCATCCTCAGAGTAATGGACAAACGGAGCGCACGAATCGATCATTAAAGACTTTCCTCCGAAGTTTCATCTCCGAGAAAGGGACTAACTGGGTTTCCCTGCTTCCCTGGGCCGAGTTCGCCTATAACAATCATACACACTCAGTTACTGGGCAAACACCCTTTCAGATAGTATTCGGTCGCCATCTAAGACCTCCAGTACCTGTTCCTATTACCGTTCCTTCACCAGCTGCATTGATAGTAGCCCGTCAGTTCCATCATCTCTGGCAAGTAATCCAACGAAGACTTTCCATGGCCGCGGAAAGAGCTCAACGAAGCGCCAATCGCCACCGACGACCAGCGCCAGTGCTTTTACCTGGTACCAAGCTATGGTTAAGTACCAGAAATCTACAGTTACCTAACCGATCTCGTAAGTTGGCACCGAGATACTGCGGTCCTTTTCCAATAGCAGAACGTATTGGATTGGTCTCCTACAGACTTCGTCTTCCTTCTTCTCTCCGCATCCATAACGTGTTCCACGTTTCTCTACTAAAGCCTGTGGTGCTCTCACGGTTCCATCGACCAACTACTGATGCGCTATCTTCTTCTTCCACTGGAGAACCCACATATCAAGTTCGGGAAGTACTGGATGTACGTTTCCACGCCCGTCGTTGGGAGTACCTTCTAGCTTGGGAAGGTTGCGGCTCCGAGGAGAATTCTTGGGAACCGGCTCGGAACATCTTGGACAAGTCCCTCCTCACTCAATTCCATCAGGACAATCCCGGAAAGCCAGGGCCTCTGCGGAGGGGGCGTAAGAGAGGGGGTACTGTTATAGCCGTGCTCGCCGGGCCCTTACCTCCTCAGCGGGGTCCGGTGTTCGGTCGCGAGTCGCGGGATCCAGGGCCGGCCTGGCCGCATGGCGATGGGCTCTCCGCGTGGGAGACGCCGCCGAGCCCCACAGATGACTCCTCCCCCATGGGGGAACGCGCGCGCGCGAAGGGCGGGCTTTTGACGGCTCAGCACCCGGATGTGCTGAACCGCCCCCTGTCTGACGTCAGCACCAGCGGGGAATTTAAGCCGGCTTCTGTCCTTCCTGCTTTGCCTTGCAACGAGTTCACTTCGGTGGATTAGTTGCTGCTCCAGGTGCTCCTGTTTCTGCTTGTCAGTCTCAGCATTCCAGTTTTCAGATTCCTGTTGCCTGTCTTGATCCCGGATTGTCTTCTCGCTTCTGATTCCTGCTGCTTGCCTTGACCACGGATTGTCTTCTCGCTTCTGATTCCTGCTGCCTGCCTTGACCACGGATTGTCTTCTCGCTCCTGACTCCAGCTGCCTGCCTTGTTCACGGTTCGTCTCTCTCTCTCCTGCCTTCACTCCTGTTCCAGTTCCGGTCCAGGTTTTCTTCCACGCCAGTCCTCTCCTAAGTCCCAGCGGTCCGGGTCCCTACGGGCTCCTCCTGGGGGGACCTCGGACTTCCAGGGTGAAGCCACCTAAGTCCTAGCGACCCGGGCGTTCACAGCTCCTCTGGGGGCGTCACGGGTTTCCAGGCGAAGATCCATCTACGGCTGTGCGTGTCTGCCTCCCGACCGCTTCCCAACAAGGGTCGGCCCAAGGATCCACTTCCGGATCATAACACTACCACCCAGGAAAAAGATCTAGGCATCATAGTGGATAATACTTTGAAATCGTCGGCTCAGTGTGCTGCAGCAGTCAAAAAAGCAAATAGAATGTTAGGAATTATTAGGAAGGGAATGGTTAATAGAACGGAAAATGTCATAATGCCTCTGTATTGCTCCATGGTGAGACCGCACCTTGAATACTGTGTACAATTCTGGTCGCCACATCTCAAAAAAGATATAGTTGCGATGGAGAAGGTACAGAGAAGGGCAACCAAAATGATAAAGGGGATGGAACAGCTCCCCTATGAGGAAAGGCTGAAGAGGTTAGGGCTGTTCAGCTTGGAGAAGAGACGGCTGAGGGGGGATATGATAGAGGTCTTTAAGATCATGAGAGGTCTTGAACGAATAGATGTGACTCGATTATTTACACTTTCAAATAATAGAAGGAATAGGGGGCATTCCATGAAGTTAGCAAGTAACACATTTAAGACTAATCGGAGAAAATTCTTTTTCACTCAATGCACAATAAAGCTCTGGAATTTGTTGCCAGAAGAGGTGGTTAGTGCAGTTAGTGTAGCTGGGTTCAAAAAAGGTTTGGATAATTTCTTGGAGGAGAAGTCCATTAATGGCTATTAATCAATTATACTTAGGGAATAGCCACTGCTATTAATTGCATCAGTAGCATGAGTTCTTCTTAGTGTTTGGGTAATTGCCAGGTTCTTGTGGCCTGGTTTTGGCCTCTGTTGGAAACAGGATGCTGGGCTTGATGGACCCTTGGTCTGACCCAGCATGGCAATTTCTTATGTTCTTAAGCTGCGGCAGATCAGGAACTCTCCGGCGGGCCAGAAGAGTATGAGGGGCTTAAGAAGAGAGACATGGAAGGAATTATGAATCTTTAGTTAAGGGGTTAGCCGAAGTTGGTACGTCACTGGTCCCAATTGTCTGAACACTGTGAAGGGACCAATGAAGCGGGGAGCCAGACACATGGATGGCACCCTTAGTCAGATGTAGCCAAACTCTCTCTCCTCGTTGGAATTGGGATGCTGGTCTGCAGTGGTGGTCTGTGAACCTCTTGGCCATCAAGCCTGCTTGCCTAAGCATACGTTGGGTATGGATCCACAGTTGTTTTAACTTCTCAGCCATCAACTGAGCTACCAGAGATGAGACAGACAAAGACAGTGGCAGCGTTGGGAGCGGCCATTTGCAGTAGATAATCTGAAATGGTGAGGCTCCTGTGGCCATGCAGTGATGCAAGTAATGTGAGAACTCGGCCCAAGGTATGAGATCAGCACAGTCATCTTGCCGAGCACAGACGTAGGTTCTCACAAACTGCTTTAGGGACATAAGAACATAAGAAATTGCCATGCTGGGTCAGACCAAGGGTCCATCAAGCCCAGCATCCTGTTTCCAACAGAGGCCAAACCAGGCCACAAGAGTCTTGCACGTACCCAAACACCAAGAAGATCCCATGCTACTGATGCGATTAAAAGCAGTGGCTATTCCCCAAGTCAACTTTATTAATAGCAGTTAATGGACTTCTCCTGCAACAATGTATCCAAGCCTTTTTTGAACCCAGCTACACTAATACTCCAGGCCCTCATCCTATCGAAACTCTACTACTGTAACTCCATCCTCCTCGGACTCCCTGCCTCCACCTTCAAGCCACTCCAGCTACTGCAAAATGCAACAGCAAACGCTCCATACACATCACCCCGTACTAAAAGACCTACACTGGCTCCCCATAACCCACAGAATTCAATATAAAGCCCTGACCTTCATGCACAAATCCATCAACAACGAGAAAACAGACTGGCTAAAGGACACCCTTCATCCATACACCACGCAAAGAAACCTGCGCTCTAAAAACACTGGATTACTCACTATCCCCTCCATCAAACAAGCCCACCTCACCTCAACACGACAACGCGCAATCTCAATAGCAGGCCCTGCACTGTGGAACAAACTACCAGCAAAACACCGAACAGAACCCTCTTCACAAAACTTCAAGAAAGCACTAAAAACCTGGCTTTTCCGAAAAGCCTATCCCGCCAACAATTAACCCTTGCCACTGAGATCCAACCCCAAACAACCAGCTCTATAACCCACACATAACCCACTAGAGATCTCAATACATCTGCAACCAAAGGCCCATCCTTTTCACAATAACGTTAGCCATTATAATGTTAAGAATTAAGTTGTGTTTGTTATTCAATGTAATAATATTATAATTGTTAGAGCAATACGTAGATGCAGTTTTTTACTATGTTACAATGTAAAGATAATATGACCTGTGGTCACACTATCACTTAAGTTATTATGTAAACCGATGTGACATGTTTGAATATCGGTATATAAAAACAAACAAATAAATAAATAAACAACTGCACTAACCGCATCCTCTGGCAACAAATTCCAGAGTTTAATTGTGCATTGAGTGAAAAAAAAGAATTTTCTCCGATTAGTCTTAAATGTGCTACTTGCTAACTTCATGGAATGCCCCCTAGTCCTTCTATTATCTGAAAGTGTAAATAACCGATTCACATCTACTCGTTCAAAACCTCTCATGATCTTAAAGACCTCTATCATATCCCCCCTCAGCTGTCTCTTCTCCAAACTGAACAGCCCTAACCTCTTCAGCCTTTCCTCATAGGGGAGCTGTTCCATCCCCTTTATCATTTCGGTTGACCTTCTCTGTACTTTCTCCATCACAACTATATCTTTTTTGAGACGCGGCAACCAGAATTGTACACAGTATTCAAGATGCGGTCTCACCATAGAACGATACAGAGGCATTATGACATTTCTGTTTTATTAACCATTCCCTTCCTAATAATTCCTAACATTCTGTTTGCTTTTTTGACTGCTGCAGCACATTTAGCTGACAATTTCAAAGTATTATCCACACAATTTCAAAGTATGTCCACACTGGCGGATATACAGGAATTCAGAGCTGGAAGCTGCCAAACAATCTGGTTCTTCGAAGACCATCCGAATAAAGTCCATGAATCGGGGGAGATCCTGGAGAATGGGGTCCGAGCATTCCCACAGGAGGGAAGCCCAGGCTAGAGCCTTACCCTCAAGTAAGGACAGAATGAAGGCAGTTGTCGTAGTGCTGTCAGGGAACAGTGCAGCCTGGGAGTAAAAGTGCATGTTGCACTGGTTAAGAAATCCCTGGCATAATGAGGAGCAGGAAACTAAATGACCGAGTGCATGGGTGGCACCGGCATCGGAAGACTCGGCGTGGATGGGGTTGCACCTGCACTTGCTGGTACCACAGAGTCAAGGTGGGAGCTGAGATGTTCCATGGACGCCGCTAGTGTCTCCAGGATCCTTTGCTGTTCCAGCATCTTCTGAGCTAGGCCCGGAATAGCCTCTGCCGTTTCCTTGGCCTTGGCAATCTGTTCTGTACGTGGACCCTTGGATCGAGGGGGAGCTATTGCTACCTGTGGGAAGGAGCCTCAAGTCCCCACTGTCGGCAGGCTAGGCTGGAAAGGAGCAGAGACCCCGCGAGAGCTTCACCACTACCAGCCCATGTTCCCCTTAGGTTGAGCCCTCGGGTACCAGGGCCAACTGGACTTTCTTGGTGTCTCTGTGGTTGATGTCCAGTCAAGGGTCCAGGCAGGCGGCGATACTCATGGTTGGTGTCTAGGCAAAGGTTGAGACAGGAGTCAGTCTGATGAACATGATGAGACAAGAAACTCAGGAAACTCACTAGAGCAAGGGACTTGCAGAAGCTAGTCGTCTTGTTGCCAAGGCACTGGCAGAGTGCAGGGACTATCCTTACATAGTCCCTGAAATATAATGTCATCCAAGAGGGCCACGAGGTTTACCTGCAACTGGCCCATTAAATCAAAAGTAATGGCGAATGCACCTAGGGAGCCAGCCAATGTCAGCAGCGCCGGACAGCCCACAGGCTGCGCAGATCCAGCATGGGGCATCCTGTTGTGCTGCGAGCTGGAGGAGAGGCAGGTCGGCGGCAAGGCGATGGCGGTGGGCTCCGGCTGTGACCAGGGAGCCTGGAACCCTGCCGGCTGCACCGCAGCAAAAGGCATGCGGGATCAGATGCCGGGCAGTGCAGCTGACTCACGCAACAGGCTGTTACCTGCGCATATTTATACTTGCTAATCAGGTGTAAGTCAGAATAGAATTCTTTAAAGGCAAAAACTGACTGGGTATAAGGGTCAGGGTAAACTGGGGGCAGTGCAGGTTTAAGAACCAGGAGGATCTTGATGACCTAACAATAGACTGGGCAAATTGGTGGACTAATTGGTAAAACTAGTTATTCCTTCACACGCACATGTTATAAAATTTGATCATTTATATTTATTTTATTTATTTTATTTGTGTTTTTCTATACCGGCATTCATGGGAGTTCGTATCATGTCGGTTTCCATAAAACAAGGGGTGATCAATACATTATAACATACATAACTAAAACATAAGAGTATACATTTATGTTGCTTACCTGATGTAACAGGTGTTCTCACAGGACAGCAGGATGTTAGTCCTCACAAATGGGTGACATCGAGGATGGAGCCCACCACGGAAAACTTCTGTCAAAGTTTAACAGAACTTTGACTGGCCCCTACTGGGCATGCCCAGCAAGGCACTGACCCTGCAGCCAGCAGGGGTCTCCCTTCAGTCTGATTTTCAAAGCTACAGGCAGTGCCTAAAAAAGTAAAAACTAAAACGAACCCAACACCGCGGGGTGGCGGGCGGGTTTCGTGAGGACTAACATCCTGCTGTCCTGTGAGAACACCTGTTACATCAGGTAAGCAACATTTGCTTTCTCACAGGACAAGCAGGATGGTTGTCCTCACAAATGGGTGAGTACCGAGCTGAGGATGTCCTGACTTGCACCAAATGCACCCAACGACGTGCAACAGGCACAACAACTGGGGTGGAATTTGGTAAAGGGCATCCGCACCCTACCGGGAAGGTGGAAGGGTGTTGGTACATCATGTTGGAAAAAGGTTACGCAAGACAGATTGGCCGAAGATGGAGTCCTGTCTTCCAGCTTTGTCCAAACAATAGTGGGCTGCAAAAGTATGGAGAGAACTCCAGGCTGCAGCCCTGCAGATGTCAGGAAGCGGCACCGATCGAAGGTGTGCTACCGAAGTCGCCATGGCCCTCACAGAGTGTGCTTTTACACGGTCTTGAAAAGGAATGCCCGCTTGCTGATAGCAAAAAGAAATGCAGTCCGCCAACCAGGAGGAAAGAGCCTGCTTACCCACAGGTTGTCCTAACTTGTTAGGATGGAAGGAGACAAATAATTGAGTGCTCTTCCTGTGAGCAACTGTACGGTCTAGATAAAAAGCTAGAGCCCGTTTGCAGTCTAGGGTATGCAGAGTCTGTTCTCCGGAGTTGGAGTGGGGCCTGGGAAAAAAGATAGGTAGTATTATGGATTGATTGATATGAAACTCAGAAACTACCTTAGGTAAAAATTTAGGGTGAGTGCGGAGTACCGCCCTGTCTTGCAGGAGCTTAGTGTAAGGCGGATAGGTAACTAGGGCCTGTAATTCACTAACCCTGCGAGCTGAAGTGATAGCCAAAAGGAATAACACTTTCCATGTGAGATACTTTAATTCACAGGAGTGCAGAGGTTCGAAAGGAGGTTTCATTAGATGACCAAGAACCAGATTAAGGTCCCAAGATGGGGCCGGAGGACGTAAGGGTGGCTTCAGATGGAGCAAGCCTTTAAGAAAGCGTGTTACCAGGGGTTGTACTGAAATAGGGACACCCTCTATACCTTTATGGAAAGCGGCTACCGCACTGACATGCATCCTAATGGAAGAGGTTTTAAGACCTGATTCCGATAGATGCCATAAATAGTCCAAGAACTTAGAGATTGGACAGGAAAGGGGATCAAGGGACTGAGAAGTGCACCATGATGTGTACCTTTTCCATTTATATGAATAGGATCTTCTGGTGGAGGGCTTTCGTGAAGCTATCAGGACACGAGAAACCGAATCTGAAAGGTTGAAAGGCTGAAGGACTAACCTTTCAACATCCATGCCGTCAGGGACAAGGCTTGGAGGTTGGGATGGAGGAGGCATCCGCCGTTTTGAGTGAGCAGATGCGGATCCGTTCCCAGAGGGATGTGCCTGCGGATGGAGAGATCCTGGAGTATGGGAAACCACACCTGGCGTGGCCAGTGGGGTGCTATCAGGATCATGGTTCCTCCGTCCTGACGAAGCTTCACGCGAGTCCTTGACAGAAGAGGAAGTGGAGGGAATGCATAGAGCAGACCTGTCGTCCACTTGAGGGAGAAGGCATCCCTCGGCCGAGAGTGCTGGCTCCGAATGAGAGAGCAGTAATCGTCCACTTTGTGGTTCTGAGGGGACGCAAAGAGGTCTATGCGGGGAGAACCCCACTTGTGAAACAGAGAGGTCGCTACCAGAGGATCGAGTGACCACTCGTGTGGTTGGAAGACACGGCTCAGCTGGTCTGCCAATACATTGTCTACTCCCGGCAGGTAAGTGGCTCTGAGGTACATGGAGTGGGAGAGGGCTTCCGCCCAAATCTGCGCAGCTTCCTGACACAGAAGGAAGGAGCCTGTGCCTCCCTGCTTGTTTATGTACCACATGGCCACTTGGTTGTCCGTCTGGATTAAGATTATCTGATTGGATAGATGATCTTTGAAAGTTCTGAGCGCGTAGCGGATTGCTCGAAGTTCCAAGAAATTTATCTGGTGTTCGGCTTCCTCTGGTGACCATAACCCTTGGGTTTGGAAATCGTCCACATGGGCCCCCCAACCGATGTGGGAAGCGTCGGTGGTTAGGATTACTTGTGGATCTGGTAGGAGAAAAGGTAAGCCCTGAAGGAGGTTGACTTGAGTCGTCCATCAGGTTAAAGACAGGCGTAGCGCTTGTGAAACTGTGACTATGGAGGACAGAGGCTGAAAAGCTTGAATCCATTGGTGTCGCAGAGTCCATTGTGTTACTCTCATGGCTAGTCGGGTCATGGGAGTGACTTGAACTGAGGATGCCATGTGTCCTAGGAGAATGAGGAATTGGCGAGCCGTGGCAGTTTGTTGAGACTGGAGCTGGCGAGCTAGGGACATGAGAGTTTGGACCCGTTGAAGTGGAAGGTAGGCCTTTGCCTGTAAGGTGTCCAAGTCTGCCCCAATGAAGGATAAGGTTTGAGATGGGACTAAGCAAGATTTCTCGTAATTGACAAGAAACCCTAAGGAAAGGAGTGTGTGAATTGTCAATTTTAGGGAGGATTGAGCAATCTGAGGGGTAGAGGCCCTGATTAGCCAATCGTCCAGGTAGGGGTAGACGTGGACACCTTCCTTCCTGAGGAATGCTGCTACCACTACGAGACATTTGGTAAAGACTCGTGGAGCAGATGCCAGACCGAAAGGTAGTACCCGGTACTGATAATGGTCGCGGCCTACCAGAAAACGCAGATACTTGCGATGAGATGGTGTTATGGCAATGTGGGTATAAGCGTCCTTGAGGTCGAGAGAGCACAGCCAATCCCCCTTTTGCAGCAGAGGGAGCAGCGCGCCCAGGGTTACCATCTTGAACTTTTCTTTTTGAAGGTACTTGTTGAGGGCCCGAATGTCCAGAATGGGACGTAGCCCCCCTGATTTCTTTGGTATTAGGAAGTATCTGGAATAGAATCCTGTCCCTTGTTGACAGGGAGGGACGGGTTCTATAGCATTTGATTGTAGAAGAAAGGATACTTCTTGTTGTAATTGAGCCAACTGGCTGGTTAGACTCCATGCCTGAAGGGGCGGGGAGTCTGGCGGGAGAGCCATGAAGTTGAGGTGGTAACCCTGTGCGATAATTGCTAACACCCAGTGATCTGAGGTGATCTGTTTCCAACGGTGTAAGAAGTGGAACAGTCGACCCCCTACAGGGATGTAGGGAAGAGGGATCTGGCATGTGCTCAGTACAGGGAAGTCAAAGGCCTGCCGCAGGCCCAGGAGGTGGGGCTACAGTAGGTCTTTGCTTTCTTGGCTGGCGAGGCTGAGGCCTGTTGGAGGACCGTGCAGGACGAGGCCTAGCTGATGGAGGATAATAGCGACGTGGTCGAAAGAACGACTTCTTAGAGTCCTTCTTTGGTGGTTGCTTGGAGGACACGTCAGGTGGGACAGACGAGAGTTGTTTCAACGTCTCATGGTGATCTTTTAACTCTGCCACAATTTGTTGAATTTGTTCTCCAAACAAATTGTCGCCTAAGCAGGGTAGATCAGCAAGACGATCCTGGACCTCTGGGCGAAGGTTAGACGACTTTAACCAAGCCCAACGTCTGGCTGAGATGGCTGTGGCTGAAACTTTTGTGGAAGCATCGAATATGTCGTAGGCAGTTCTAATCTCGTGCTTCCCTGCCTCAAATCCTTTATGAAGAAGGACTTGAAGCTGTGGTTGGTACTGGTCCGGCAACGTGTCAGCATAGTCTTGCATCTGCTTAAGGATGGCTCTGTTGTATTGAGTCATGTAAAGTTGATATGAAGCTATGCGTGAAATCAACATAGCTCCATGATATACTTTCCGTCCCACACTATCCAGGAATTTATTGTCCTTGGTAGGTGGAGTGGAAGAGTGTGGCTTAAGACGTTTGGCCTTCTTCTGCGCAGACTCAACCACAACAGAGCGATGATCCAGTTGAGGCTTTTGAAAACCTGGTGCTGACTGGACAAGATATGTGGAGTCAGCTTTTTTGTTAACTGGTGAAATAGATGAAGGAGATTCCCAGTTTTTCTTTAGCAGATCCAAAAACACCTGGTGAATAGGGATGGAAGCGATGATTTTTGGAGCATCCAGAAATTGGAGTAGTTCCATCATCTGGTGTCTGTCATCGGCTTCAGATTGTAACTGAAAAGGTACAACTTCTGACATCTCTTTTACAAAATTAATGAAAGAGAGATCTTCAGGAGGAGATCTTTTTCTACTCTCTGTAGGAGATGGTGGTGAAGGCAAATCTGTGTCAGAAGATGTATCATCATCATCACCCCAGGTATCGTAGGGATCATGTGGGACTTGAAGCCCTGAAGGACCTGGTTGAGGCTCTGAAGGCATCGATGGAAATCTAGATGGAATCGGTGCTGTAGGTGGAACTAGGAATGGCATCGAGGGCTTCGGCGCTGCCGATGGAATCGGTGCCGGACGCGGAATCGATGGAGCCGAAGGATAAATCGGTGGAGATATACCAGAAGGTACCGATGGAACCACCCCGGAAGGGGGAATCCGGAACGGTGTTTCTCCTGCCGATGAGAATCCAGTCGGAGACGGTGGTGTTGTCGATGGTACTGGAATTACCGATGGAAGGGCCGTCATAAGTGCCTCCATGCGGTGCAGTAGAGGTGCTAGAGCTTGCACCAACGGCTCGGTGGTCGATTCCCTCCTCGGTGGCGAAGTCGGTGCCGGCGTCGGTGCCGGAGGCGGTGCCGGAACCGGTGCCGGAGACGGTGCCGATGGAGGTTGTAATTTCTTCATTGCTTTCTCGATGGCCTCCTGGACCAGCCGGTCCAGTTCTGCCCGGAGACCAGGGGTAACAATACCCGGCTCGACGGGAGAGGGAGGCTGAGGCAAGGCCGGAGGGACCACCGTAACCGGTGGGATCACGGCCCCCACACCCCGAGAGGGTGAGGGTTTCCTCGGTGCCTGCGAACGAGACGTGGAGGGTGTCCGGTCTGATCGCGGCTTCTTAGTCGGTGGCTCGGCTTGAGCGGAGGTCGATGGCTGTGGATCCTCGACAGGCCAAGACTTGTGCCGTCGATGGCGATGCTTTTCTTTCCGATCCCCTCACCCATCCGGGGAAGGGACGGGAGTCGATGGCCGAGAAGCGATCGATGGCGGACGGTCACCGGAGGGTTGACGGTGATGGTGCAACTTCGACGGTGCCGGTTCCGATGACGTCGATGCTATCGATGGCGTTGGGGTGGGTGCATGGAAGAGGAGCCCCATCTTCTCCATCCTGGCTTTGCGACCTTTGGGTGTCATTAAGGCACATTTGGTGCAAGTCAGGACATCATGCTCACTACCCAAACACATAACACAAACCCTGTGGGGGTCTGTGATTGACATAGTCCGGGTGCAATCCGGACAACGACGGAACCCCGTTGCCATGGCTGTAAGCCGAAATTTAGTCTGGGGATCGGTAAGTGCCAACAGGCCTCGAGGGCCAAAATCGACGGTAGTCGATGGAAAATGGCAAAAAACTTACCGGATTCCGTAAAGATGACAAAAATTTGTCGAAGGGAGACCCCTGAGGGGCAAATTTTCTTAGGAAATTAATTTCCAAATTCCTGTCAGGAACGTGGTAAGAGAGCTCCTTTCACCACGTGGCAACTGCTGCGCGGAAAAAAGAAGACTGAAGGGAGACCCCTGCTGGCTGCAGGGTCAGTGCCTTGCTGGGCATGCCCAGTAGGGGCCAGTCAAAGTTCTGTTAAACTTTGACAGAAGTTTTCCGTGGTGGGCTCCATCCTCGATGTCACCCATTTGTGAGGACAACCATCCTGCTTGTCCTGTGAGAAAAACAAGTGCACGGAAGAGAAAGTTACAATAAAACAGGGGTTATTCTAACTGGGATTAGAGTTAAAGGAAAGATAAACAAGTTTAACAAGAAGTAAAACATTGTAGTGATTGGTTTGTAGTGTCTGATTCAGTTTAGTAGAGAATGTTCAATTAAATAATTGTTCTTTTAAATAAATATTCTATTTGATAGAAAATGTTCAGTATTGCTGTATTTGATTGTGCTGCAATTGATGGAAGTGAATCCTTAAGGGTCTGGAAATGCTTTCATGAACAGCCATGTTTTCAGTCTCTTTCTGAAGGTTAGGAGACATGGTTCCTGTCTTAATTCTAAGGGGATTGAGTTCCATAGTGGGGGACCTGCTGTGGAGAAGGCCCGATCTCTCAATGTTATATGTTGGGTGGTATTGTTGTGTGGTACCTGTAGATATTCTCTATAAGCTTCTCTGATGGGTCTGTTGGAGGAGTGTTTTTTGAGAGCTATTTGTAGATGGAGTGGAGCCAGTCCATGGATATTCTTGTAGATTGTGGTGAGGGACTTATGAATTATTCTATAATGGATTGGTAACCAGTGAAGGTCTTTGAGGACTGGTGTAATGTGATCTCTTCTCCTTTTGTTTGTTAGTATTCTTGCTGCCGTGTTCTGTATCAATTGGAGAGGTTTAGTATGTGCTGATGGGAGGCCTAGAAGAATCGAGTTGCAGTAATCAATTTTCGCAAATATTATTGCTTGGAGCACTGTTCTATAGTCATGGAAGTGAAATAGGGGTTTTATTCTTTTTAATACGTGCAGTTTGTGGAAGCAGTCTTTGGTTGTTTGGTTGATAAATTATTTTAAATTTAACCGGTTGTCTATGGAAACTCCTAAATCTCTTACTTTTGAGGTTTGCAAGTTGGCTGGAGGGTTTGTAGTGATTTTGCAATTGTCTGGAGAGATTAGCATGAATTAGCTTTTTGATTGGTTTAGAATTAAATTTAAGCTGGATAAGAGATCGTTGATTTCATGAGAACAATTTTCCCAAAGTTCTAGAGCTTTAGTGATGGATTCTTTAATGGGGATCACAATCTGGACATCGTCGGCAAATATGAAGTGTTTAAGGTTCAATTTGTTTAGCAATTGGCAAAGCGGGAGAAGGTATAAGTTGAAAAGTGTCGGTGAGAGAGAGGAACCCTGAGGAACTCCTTGCGAAGATGGGTATCTGGGGGATTCTTTGTTGTGAATTTTAACCTTGAAACCTCTGTTTTCTAAGAATGTCTTGAACCATGTTAGTGCTGATCCTGCAATACCGATGTTCGCCAGTTGTTTTAGTAATATGGCGTGGTTGACAGTATCGAATGCTGCCGATAGGTCCAATAAAATCAGAAGGAAGGCCTGTCCTTTGTCAAGGCCCAAAATAATGTAGTCAGTCAGTGAAATGAGAAGGGATTCGGTGCTTGATGCCTTTCTGAAACCGAATTGAGTAGGGAATAGAATTCCGTGTTCCTCTATGTAGTCCGATAGTTGTGTGTTGACTAGTTTCTCCATCACCTTGGCAATGAAAGGCAGATTTGAGATTGGACGGAAGTTGTTGGGATCATTGGGGTCCAAGTTAGGCTTCTTAAGGAGCGGTTTGATGGATGCTAGTTTGAGGTTGTCTGGATAGAAACCCTGGGTGAATGAGCAGTTTATGATGTCTGCTAGGGTTTTGGTTATGGTGTCCGGGATTAGCAGTAGTAATTTAGACGGGATCTGGTCTAATGGATGCGATGAGGGTTTCATTTTTTTAAGAAGTGTTTGGATCTCTGAGGAAGTGGTGAGTTCAAGAGATTGGAGGGAGATGTCTTTATTATGGAGTACGTAATTGCTAGCTGGTGAGCCTGTATTGGGCTTTAATTGTGATAGCAGGTTCGTGATTTTCTTACTGAAGAAGAGTGCCAGCTCATCAGCTTTTGTTTGAGCTTGGTTAGTTGGTATGTCAGAAGGGTTTTCATGAGTTAGATTGGAGACAAATGTGAATAGCGCTTTAGAGTCGAATATAATGTTATGAATCTTTTGAGCGTAGAAGTCCCTTTTTGTTTTTAGAGTGGAGCTCTTGTATGAATGGAGGGCGAGTTTGTATGTAGAAAGTGTAGTGGGGGAAGGAGCTTTCCGCCATTTACTTTCTTTTTGACGTAGGTTAAGTTTAAGGCTTTTGAGTTCGTTAGTAAACCATGGCTGCCTTTTTGATGCACCTTGTTTGACTTTTTTTGTTATCCATGGACACAGTTTTTTGCCACAGTTTCTGTTATGTTGGACCAGGAATTTACGGCTGCATTAGGTGATGTGACATCTATGTGTGAGAGTTCCGTGATTAGATGATTGCTGAGTTCATCTGAGGGGCATACTTTTCTGTAAAGAAATGAGTGTTGAGGGGAGTGTTTATTGTTCGTTCGGGTCATTGAGAAGGTGGTGGAGATTAAAGAATGGTCTGACCAGGGAACTTTTTGGCATGTGGGTTGTACTGTATGTGTAATACCTGGGTTCACAAAGATTAGGTCCAGTGTGTGACCAGCTTTGTGGGTGGGTTCATTGATTATTTGTTTGAATCCCATTGCAGACATGGCTGTAAGAATGGTTTCGCAGCTGGTTGAGAGTGTGGGGTTATCAACGTGCAAGTTGAAATCTCCTAGGATTATCGTTGGGAAGTCTGGTTTTAGATATGAAGCTAAGATTTCTAGGAAGGGTGATGGATCTGCTTCTAGAAGTCCTGGGGGGGCATATACTAGAAGGATTAGTAGAGAGTCTGATTTGAAAAGACCTGTTTCCAATTTCGAGTCAGATTTGAT
Source organism: Rhinatrema bivittatum (assembly GCF_901001135.1). NCBI lineage: Eukaryota > Metazoa > Chordata > Amphibia > Gymnophiona > Rhinatrematidae > Rhinatrema > Rhinatrema bivittatum. The sequence continues at coordinate 309,780,879 of NC_042621.1, forward strand.
TGGGTGATGAGAGAATCTAAGATCTTTCTTAGCTGCTAAGAGAATGCCCCCACCCCTTTTTTTCTGTCGTGGGATAGAGAAAAAGTCGTAAGTCTGAGTTGGTAGTTGGTTAATTAATGCTATATCTGTCGATGTAAACCATGTTTCTGTTATAGCACATAGGTCTGGGTTTGCATCTAGGAGAAGATCATTTAAAATCAGAGATTTCTTGGATAGTGATTGAGCATTAAATAGAATCAGTGAGAACAGAGTGAATCCTAGAAGTTGTGTGATTGGAGTAATCATGATGGGGATGATGGGGATGATGTAAATGATTAAAATCAGGAGCACAAATACATGTGCATAGCAGATGTCCGCCACTTATCTGGTTAATTTTTGACTTAGCTATAAGTCATAAAAAGCACAACTTAGCCAAATAAGTAATATAGTCGGATAAGTCATCAAAAGGAAAATTGGTTCTTACCTGCTAATTTTCATTCCTGTAGTACCACAGATCACTCCAGACTCCTGGGTTTTGCCTCCTTGCCAGCAGATGGAGATAGAGAAAGTTTCACTGACAATATACATAACCCAGTGTACCACCTGCAGTCCCTTAGTATTGACCTGTGCCCAAGCCAACATAACAGCAAAAACCATAAATTTCTATGCAAACCTCTAAGCAAACTCGCTCCCTCCAACAAGCTGGAAGAAGGTGAAGTTGCCCAAAAAGACAATGGAAAACTTGTTTCCCAAATTTAACATAAGTAAGCATTGAAAAACCTCCAACAACTCACACTATATACAAAGCAACTGTACAAGCAGTGGAATCTCCCTCCCAGTAAATGCGTGGGTCTCTGGACTGATCTGTGTTACTACAGGAATAAAAATGAGCAGGAAAGAACCAATTTTCCTTTCCCTGTACATACCCATATCAGTCTAGTCTACTGGGATGTTCCTAAGCTCCCCTTACCTTGGGTGGGACCTGGAGAGTTCTGCTCGTAGAACACTAACTAAAGCACATGGAAGCTGGATCCCCCACATCCAAGCAATAATGCCTAGCAAAAGTGTGCAACGACTTCCCAATAGCTGCCAGCAAATTTCACGCGAAGACCCCTGTTGTGACTCAGCCCGGGAAGTTACATGAGAACTCGTCAAGTGCGCCACTAAACCCCCAGCAGCAGGTATCCTTTAGAAATGAAAGTCAACTTGATCGTTTCCTTCAGCCACCGCACAATTGTAGCCTTAGATGACTTATTTCCCTCCTTTGGACCATTCCACAGTACAAGAAAGTGATCTGCAGAAATCATAAGTGACCTTCAGATACCTCAATAATGCATGCCTCCAATCTAAGAGCCTAAGCTATCCTGAGTGAGGCTTAGAGGAATCCAACTCCATTAAAGCTGGAAGCTCGTCTATCTAACTAAGATGGAACACCAAGACTACCTCAGGCAAAAAAGAAGGCACCATGCATAAAGATAGACCTGAATCAGACATCTGTAGGAAGGGATCTCGACACAACAGCACCTGGAGCTCCAAAATTCTCCTGGCTGAACAAATAGACATCAAGAAAACCACTTTAAGAGTCAAGTCATTATCTGTAGCTCTCTTTAGTAGTTCAAACCAAACTTCACACAATCCTCTAAGGACTAGATTCAGATTCCAAGATAGACAAATGTTCTGCACCTGAGGGCACAAGTTCTTAGCTCCCTGAAGGAACTGTATAACATACAGATGTGCGGACAGAGGATACTACTGCACCTTATGCTGGAGACAACCTAGTGTCGCTACATGGACTCTCAGAAAGTTAAAGGCCAGTCCCTTGACCAGAACGTTTCTGTAGAAAAGCCAAAATATGCAACATCATAGCCTGAACAGACTAAGGCTGCATTCCGTCAACAGCAGACCAGGACTCGAAGATCCTCCAAATATGCACATACGTCAAGGATGTAGAAGAGCGCCTAGCCTGCAATAAGATGGAAAAACCTCTTTGGAATATCCCCTCCATCTCAGACATCTCCTCTCAGAAGTGAAGCCATCAGACAGAAGTGAGCCGCCTCACCCAAAAATATTGGGCCCTGGTGGAAAACAGTCAACCAATGTCCGAACCTCAGGGGCCCATCTATGGCCATGTTGATCAGATCTGGGAAGCATGGTCGATGTGGCTATTCTGTAGCTACCAGGATCACGTTGCCCGGATGTTTTTCTATCCGTTGTAATCCCTTGTCCACCATAGGCCATGGGAGAGAAGAATCCCTCAAGTCCAAGGCAGCAACAGAGATCTGATTCCTTTGTATTGTATCCTGTTCAATGGCTGTAAAACCGTGACACCTTGGTGTTCTCTTTGGTCGGGATACCTCCATCTTCTGTGAATGAGATACATTGCTGCCTCCAACAGCTCCCATTCCCTGCGGTCTAACTTTATCCAACTGATAAAATCTGTGTGAATGTTGTTCACTCTGGTGATGTGAGACGCAGCCAGCCGCTCCAAGTGCTGCACTTCCCAGAGTATCAATTCTGTGGCCTCTCAGGCCACTGCCTGATTCTTGATTCTGCCTTTATGGTTGATGAAGTCCACCATCGCCGCATTGTCTAATGGGATCTGTACTGGATGGCCATGTAACCTTGACAGACAGGCAAGCAATGTGAAATGTGCTGCTCTCGTCTCAAAGTGATTGAAAGGCTATGAGGCCTCCTGTTTCAACCACTGGCCTTGCTCGACTGATCTTGCCACACTGCCCTCCATCCGAAGAAGCTTGCATCGGTGGTGACTATTATCCAATTCAGAATCTCCAATCCCACACAACACTCGAGATTGGTGCGAGTAAGCCACCACGAAAAACTGTCCCTAGCTTTCCTCTCTAACAGAAGAGAAAGCTGAAACTCTTCCAATAATGGATTCCAGTGGGAGAGAAGAGCCCCCTGCAGAAGCTGCATATGTGCAAATGCCCAATGCATTAATTCCAGTGTTGATGCCATAGAATCCAAAACCTGTAAACAGACCCAGACCATGGGCAATGAAAGCTCTAGCAGAAACCTAATCTGACTCTGCAATTTCAGCAATCTCTCTCGGTGAGAAACACTCTCTCTGCCAGTGTGTCGAGCTGAGCTCCCAGATACTCCAGAGTTTGTAAAAGAACTAAATGTATGATTTTTTGTAAATACTTTGATACCTAAATATAAGTGTTAGTATCCTTACCCTCCCCTCTCCCCCCCTCTAAGTTCCGCCCTTCCCCCCTCTCCATACCTCACCAGTTCTTTGTAAAGCCTGTTGCTACCTGTTAACCGAGGAGATGTTCCGAACGTTCCGAGGTATATAAAAATTGTTAAATAAATAAATAAATAAATAAATAAATGGCTTGTTGCTAGGTTCACCAACCATCCTAGAGATTTCAAGCACATCGGTACCTTTAGTACTCATTGTCGACAGAGGTCATCTGATTTTGCACAAATGAGCCAGTCATCCAGATACGGATACCCTAACACACCCGCCTTTTGCAATGTGGTCGCCCTCACTACCATCATCGCCAGCCGAAGGGAAGGGCTCAAAACCAAAAATGTTCCCTTATGACCATGAACCTCCAGAATCTCTGGTGTTCTGTCCTGATGGCTATGTGCAGATACGTCTCTGTCAAGGTGAGAGATGCCAAGAAGTCTCCCTTGCATACAGACGCTATGACAGACCTTCTTTAAATCCAATTATCTCTTGAATTGGATACAGTGGGAAAAGAAACAGGACGTTTAACTTAAAATTGACCTCCGATCACACTAAGCATGTTCAGAGTCTGAGCCAACAAACTCAGCAAGACATATCTGTGAAAAATAAAAAATCTGAGCAGAGTCCAAAGCGGCTCTCAGTCATATGCAATTTCTCCCTCTTCTAGAGGTGAGAAAGCCAATTCCCCATCGGAATCCTCCAATGTCTCGTGATCCACATTGCCTTGAACATTACCAGGGACAGCCACCCTGTGGCATTTGCCCACCGTGACTGACAAATGGGAAGTCCCAGCATAGTAAGTTGCTTCACCTTTGCTGGGTGCCTCTGCAGAAAGGTCTGCAGGCCCTGGAAACTTTCCACCCAGGAAAAGGAGGATGGATCTACACTGGAGCCCACAGACCCAAACTTACTCTCTCCAACCTCTCTCTCTAAGTGAAGCTTCTGCCCTCGGGAATAAGGGAGGAGGAGAACTGACCATTGCCTTGCTTCCCACTCCCCTCCCCTCCAGAGACACCATAAGCCGAGGGGATTATTCCAACATGGGCAAAAGCTGTAGTAGTCAAATTGCTTTGAGCTTCAATATAGCACTGACACAAACAGAGAGAGTGAGGACTGAATTGCTATCAGATGGCAAACCACACAGATAGCAAGGCACTTGGACTTGTTTGTCTCCGGCGCCTAGCTCTCCTGAACGTCGGCTCCAGGAGGCCTCCTGTGCGCACACCAATGCCACCAGAGCGTACACGCATACCCCTCCAAGACGTGCGCAAATACGCACTCAAGACTAGATCACAGTCATACGCGCACAAGTACATGTGCAAATACGCACTCATGTAGGCCATGGTTCTATGCACACAAGTACCTGTGAAAATACGTGTTCAAGATTAGGTTGCAGTCTTATGTGCACAAGTACCCGTTCAAATACATGCTCCAATCTAGGTTGTGACTTTACATGCACAAGTAGCTACGCAAATACGCACTCAGTACCTGCACAAATACGCACTCAATTACCTGTGCAAATATGTGCTTAAATCTAGGCTGCATCTTTATGCATACAGATCTGTGTGCATACAACCGCCACGCGGCAAGAATTAGTCCACACACTTACGCACGCTGGAAAAGAACCGCTGCTGCAGCCTACCACATGGCTAAGCAAAGTCTGCCTGCACCTTCAGTGCGTTTAGGCCGGGATACATTTAATATCTGGCATCAAAAATCATCGGCCTGTACAGCTTCCCAATAGCTTAGGCCTCTTGACTGGCCAAGAATCCATGGAGGCTGGGGTCAAGAGCCAGCATCCCGCTAAACACGCTTTCGCATAAGCAAATTAAAACTGGCAGGAGACCTCTACCAGAACCAGAGACTCCTCCTCAGTGCAAGTGCCTCTTTACACCTCTGCAAAACAGGGAACCACTGGCAACAGCCAAGGAGGGGATTCCCCTGCCTCTCCCACCGATGCTGCTAGGGAATCTAAAATGGCTGCCGTTTCTGCGCTGACAGGGCAAGCCTCAGCGCTAGATCCCGTCACCTGCAAGGCTTGTTCTATTGGTGTAGTGCAGTCATGCTCGATGCAGATCCCCGAACACCACGCCGCTTTTGCCACACGCACACGCTATTCCTCCCTGCACCTGCAGCACCACCAGCACCTCAATGGCAAGCAGGGGAACAGTCTCTCAGCATCATAGAGCCAATGCCCGGTTTCCTCCACAGGCAGAGAAGCTGCTGAAAAACCCCATCGCTGAACTCCCTGAGCTGCTAAGGTAGCTTCCCCCCTTGGAACCTCGCTGCTGCACAGATTCCTTGTTCTCTCTCTCTCTCTTTTTTTTTTTTACTCTGAGAACAAATAAAGATACATAGAAACCAATACTTTCTCATGGTGCAGAGGTTTAGATTCCAGGAGTGCAGGCCGCTTGGGAAATCAGAAAAGAGCCAGACCACTGACTATATTCGTCTCCTTTCACCAAACTTTAACGACCCAGCCCAGGACAATCTATATAAAATGGATACTTCCCTGCTCTACTAGGCTTGCAGTGCAGAACTGCCAGCAGGTTCCACCGCTGTCTCGTGGGGGATGAGGGATCTGGACCACCAGATTTCCACGCCCCGGACTTCCGGACCTATCTATCAGAAGGGTCTCCAACCCCTGCTCGTACACCTCAAACCAGGTGGGGATAGCCCCATCAGGACCTCACAATCCCCTGGTTATGGATCCAGAAATTTTGTCTTTTTTTTTTTTAATCTTTTATGTATGCCTTTTACAATAACAAAGAAAATGCAAAGATACAGATACATCATATGTTCATATGGAAATACACTCAACACACATCTAATAACATATTATCTGTAGATCAAAAGAAATCCTCAAGAAGGAAAATATCAACATAAGCGGTTACAGGCAATAAGAGGAAACTCCTCTAAACAAATGAAACAAGATTACACCTAGTATATTTCTTCACTTTGCCTCAATATCTACAGCTAAAGATCCTTGGGTAGTGGAATCAAGAAATAATCGTAATTGGGAGATTTCATAGAAAATATATTTCTGATTGTGACGCAGTATCTCGCATCTACATGGGAATTGCAATATCATTTTTCCACCCGTATTTTCTATTTCCATTCTCCATGCTAAAAAAAATTTTCGTCTCTCTTGAGTTATTCTAGAGAGATCAGGGTAGATCCAAACTTGAGCTCCATGGAATTTCTGTAATCTTTTCTTCATGTATAAGTGAAACACTGCGTCTCTATCGGACGCAAAGGCAAAGGATACATGCAGTATAGCTCTATTATCAATAATGGTGTCAGTAGTGGCTTCTATGATATCTGTTAAATTTAACTGTAAATCCTCCGCTTTACTTTAGATGGAACATAATACATTTTAGAGAAAGGAAGCATAGATTGTTGCGGCATATGTAAAATCTGACTCAAATATTCTTTAAACATATCCGAAGGTGATATTAAGTCATGCCTTGGAAAATTTAATGCCCTTAAATTCAGGTATTTTAAAGAGTTTTCAATAGCCTTGAGTCTCTTATCATACAGTATTTCAGTTTTGGTGAATCTCTGATGACAAGTTTCCAACTTATTAACTCTAGATTCCATCTGTTGCCTCTCTTTTTCAATCTTTGAAATTGAAGATTCAATATTGGTAAAGCGTTGATTTGATTCTGTGGATATTATTGTTAAATTTGAAATCGCAACCTCTAAGGATTTTATAGCGGACTGTAAGGAGTCCATTGTTATAACTGCAGGTTTCACCATTTGCATAAATAATATCACTTTCTTGTCGCTTTAGCCTGCTCTCCTTCTCTTACCTCCTCATTGAGGGAATAAGTTTCTAAAGAATCATGAAGAATTTTATGAGGCGGCGGAGGAGTATTTGGGGCGCCGGGACTTAATGATGCTTCTGCCGGAGGTGCAGGCATCCGCTCTCTGCCTTGCTCCTCAATGGCACTGTTCACCGGATTACTACTAGATGCGGGTGAAAAAAAGGCTGGTATCTGAGATTGAGATGGCTCAGAGATGGGAGAAGAAGCTATAATCTCCCTAATCCTAGCCTTCCTTTTAGTGTGAGGCATAGTTCCTTGTATAAATCTGATGCCACACTTCTCTCCAAATTTTGTCTTTTAATCTTTTTTTTTCTTTCTCTCCAGATTGTAGATTTTATACCATCTACCATCTGCTGGAGAGAGTGAAATACCACAGGTGACACAGTGGGTTATGTACCAGTGTCAGTGAAACTTTCTGTCTCCATCTGCTGACAGGGAGGCAAAACACAGGAGTCTGGACTGATCTGGGTACGTACAGGGAATGCTAGTTATCCATCTATCTTACTTAACCACATATGTAGTGCTTTTCTTTTACTTATCTGACTACTTAGCCGGATAATTTGCCACAGCGCTACTCAGCTGGATATTTGTCGCCACTTAGCCTAATAATTCAAAACTTATGCGGCTATGTTTAACATGCATGCTGCACATGTTTTGATATGAGAATATGTTGGGTAGACTTGCACATATTTTATATAGTGGTATATGCATTTGCACACATGATATAAAATATGTGTGCATGCGCGTATATGTCCATATACCTGTTTATATGGGCACTCTCATGCATGTTTTAACCTCAACCCTCATGACCCCTCCAACTTTCGGCCGATCTCCAACCTCCCGTTTATATCGAAAGTACTCGAAAAAATTGTCAACATCCAACTCTCTGACCACCTGGAAAATTTTAACATTCTTTTCCCCTCTCAATTTGGATTTCGAAAATTCTATAACACAGAAACCCTCTTACTCTCTCTATCTGACTCCATTCTCAAAGGCTTCAACAAAAGTCACTCACATTTACTAGCCCTCCTTGACATCTCAGCAGCATTCGACACAGTGAACCACAACATTCTCACGCGCCTCATCGAAATCGGCATTACTGGCACCCCTTCACTTTCGTTTAAATCCTACCTAACCAACAGACTCTACAAAGTAAAAATCGATGATTTTGAATCAAAACCTATCCACCTTGCCAGAGGCATCCCACAAGGGTCCTCCTCTACCCTGTTCAATATTTATTTACTTCCCCTCTGTAAACTCCTCTCCAACCTTCACCTCACCCACTTCATCTAAGCGGATGACGTACAAATACTCATCCCGATCACCGACTCCCTAGACACCACCATGAAAAGATGGGAAAATGCCCTCTCATCTATAAACTGCCTCATCACGTCTCTCCACCTCGCCCTCAACACTTCTAAAATGGAGCTCCTCATTATCTCTCCCCCCACCCTCGCCCAGGACACACCATTAGCAGGCACCTCCTTCTCTCTTCACGCCCGAGATCTAGGTGTCACAATAGATAATCACCTTAACCTACAAAAATTCATTGGCACCACCATGAAAGAGTGTTTCTTTAAGCTCAACACGCTAAAAAACCTCAGACCCCTCCTCCACCTCGGCGACCTCCGTACCGTCCTGCAAGCCACGGTTATGTCCAAAATAGACTACTGTAATTCCCTCCTTCTTGGTCTACCGAAAGCCACAATTAAACCCCTACAACTCTTACAAAACACGGCGGCGAGAATCCTCACAAATTCCCGCAAAAGGGACCACAACACCCCTACACTCAAACACCTAAACTGGCTCCCCATTCAACAACGCATAACTTACAAGACCCTCACTTTAATGCACAAATTGCTCCACAATGAAAACGTACACTGGATGGAAGACACTTTTCGCTTCCTTACCCCTGCCAGACATACCAGATCCTCCAACACAGGTATCCTCCACACCCTCCCCCCGAAACATATTCACCTCAAATCCACTAAAGGGCCTTTTTAATCTCCGGCCCTTATTCCTGGAACTCCTTGCCACCCGATCTCAGAATGGAGCAGTGTGCACATAAGTTCAAATCTAAACTCAAAACCTGGCTTTTTAAACAAGCCTACCCTGAAATAATTTCATGATATCTCCTTTTCTCTTCCCCACTCTCGACCCTCCCCTACCCGCCCTCAGTATCCTAGATATTTCACCCGTATATACAACCTTGTCTATACCTCTAATGTGTCCCTTCAAATAATTCTTATAGCCCTGCCAACCTGTCCGCCCTGTGTCAACCTGTATGCACTGTGTACAAGATATGAGACCTCTGGTCATGATTTGCACATGATATGATTTCCACAAGATATGATATGACTTTGTACTAAATATGAGACTTCTGCTCATAATTTGGGATCCGTCATTATGTAATTAAGTTCTCTTTTCCAACTTCTCGCCTTTATCTCTCACTCCCATGTGCAACTGCCTCTGCACCTCCCAGTTCTCTGTTACCCTATTTTTTGTAACTGCTCTATTCCTGCTTTGTTTTTTACCCCTGTTACATGTAAACCAGCATGATATCTCTGATGAAGGTCGGTCATGAAAAACAAACAAACAAATAAATAAATAAATGTTTTAAAGTTCCTCTTAGCATCCTAAGTCTAGCTGACAATAGGCACCTAACTTAGGGACCTAACTTAAGAGCTTAAATTTAGATCTTCAGCTATTTTGTACCCAAAGCCCTTGTGGGCAGGTTCCAAAGGCAAACAGCTGCATTCCTTCCCTTTGAAACTCACCTCAAGGTTTGAAAAGTCCTCCCCCAATTTACAACAATGTGCGGTATTGAAACTTTCCCACTTTAAATTGATAAATGACTTCCATATTGACTTTTCAAGCATTTAAAGACAAGAAACACGGATCAGGAAACCAAAACTGACCCTCCACACCTATTACCTACTGTGCAGGACTAACAGTGCAGAATCTCAGTAGAATTTCATCAAGTGAATGCTCGCTTCAAATAAGGTAAGCAGACATGGTACCTGGCCCAAGGCTTAGAAGGGTTTCCATGTTCATAACCCCCATCTTTATAAGTAACATTAGCATTCATTTCATTTCTACTAAGAATTTCTTGTCACATAACCATTGCCAGGATCTTTCTACTGAAGCTTGTAGGTCTTTTGCCTGCCTAGACCACTAATCTTTGCACATCCCCTTATAACAGTGTCATGATTTATCAGCAGATTTACCATTAATTACTGTATTATATGTAGCAAGATACTTCCATGTGTAGAATTCCTAATTACTTCTAAACACAATACATAGTAATGGACCCAATACCCACTTCTGAACACTATATAGTGTTGGACCCAATTTGAGAGAGATGTTTTGAAAACATAAAACCTCTACATCTGGAGAATTAAGCTGAGATCTTACATGAAGAGTTCTGCTGCTATACAATAACTGATATTATCCTACATACTGCAGAAGAAATGAAAAAGTACCTAAGCAGTTGACATCAGCTTCCTGATGTTCACAGCTAGCTGAGCCTATATCACGGTACGGACACTCCCACAGCCAGGATTCATTTCCTGCACACTGGAACTCCTCCAGAAGGATGCTTGCATTGCCTGGCCCAAAATCATCAGAAACACCAGCTGATCCACAGCCCAGCTGCTTGCACACAACACTGGCGTCACTCAGGTCCCATCCAGTGCCACAAACTGTTACCCAGGTGCCATCAAATTTAACCTCAACACGGCCTTGACATCTATTCTTCCCATCAGAGAGTCGTAGCTCTGGAATAGATGCTAAAGACACAAGAAGGATCTTTATGTTAGTAAATAACCATCACATTATTGTAAAATGCTTGCATCACATTGATAGTGTGCAACACCCAGCCCATGGTTCAGTGGCCGTGTAGCATCCTGCCATAAAGCTCAGGCTAATGATGCTGCAGAGGCACTGTTTACTGTCCACAGAGGGAGGGTGTCAGATGAGTGCATGCACGCCTACTTCAAAAGGCAGCTACGGTCTGTGGTCCACTAACCAAGCGCTGCCACTGGGTTAGACAGGATGAGAACTGGAGTAGTGGCTGATTTCAATTATCTTTATCTTCATTAGCGCACTTATAAAACACCATATACTGAAGCCCACAGCAGTTCACAAGAAAAGATACACATTTGAATAAAATATACATCTAATAAATAAAATAAATAAGTTAAAACAATAAAAAATCATAAAATAAAATAAGCAAGATCTAAAATGATAACAATTAACATGGAGTCAGCCTGCTGCAGCAGATTTCAGTTAAATAACTTCATTAAACGCATGCTGAAAAAGATAAGCCTTAAGCATTCCTTTCAATGTCTTGGTACAGTTTATAAGACGCAAAGTCATAGGGATGGAGTTCCAGAGATCTGGGGTAGCAACCAAAAAGTCTCAATTGAGCTGAAAACCCAAAGAAAAATTAAAACTGGCAAAAATAAGCCATAAACAACTTTCACTTTATAAATAAAATTGAGGAGCATTTCCAGAGGACAAGAAAAGATTAATAGGTCCTAGATAAGAACCTTTTTCTGTTTAATAAAAGGGAGAACAGTTTGCATCACCTTAGAACGGACATTCATTGCTGATGGTGACACTTTCTATTGGCCAAGATACTGTTCTCCATTTCCTTTACAGACCCTACTTTAAAGGTGATGTAAAGGTCACATCTCATAGGAGAAGCAAGCACTGCACAGTGGAAAAGAAGTTCCAGAAGAATGGATTGTGAGATGAGGCTGGAAGGGCACACATGGGAAAGGATTTGCTCACAGAGTAGATGGTGGATACATGGAAGAGCCTCCCAGGGGATGTGGTGGAGTAAGAACAGTATCGAAATTCAAAAAACCACTGAAGATAAAGCCAGAGATCAAGGCTGTGGATAATGGGCTTGTGATTAGAATTGAAAGCTAGTTTCCCTTCACTAGGTCAATGTACAAGAAACTATGTCCAAGGTTTTACAAGTCTACTAGTAAATAGCTCATGGAATTACATCACTTGTGTTTAATAGTGATAATATATTAACTGAAAGAGTATGGGGTGGGTGGACATTGGTGAATGTTCTTCCAGCCATTAACAAGTCTTCAGGATTATTTGTTTGTTCCCTAGCATGAGGTGTAGTGAAAGACGTCACACAGACCAGGGTACAAACAGCAGGAGTTACAGCTGGAAGATTCTGATTGATAAAGTATGAGGGATCCAGTGTGTCTGGACTCCAAGTCCAGCCTAAAAAGCATATAAAACATTGTGGGAAAGCTTAACATTACCTGTTGGTTCAGATGTTGAGAACTCAGAGGCTGTTGAGATGAAAACAGAGAAAAAAATTACATTAGATGCATCTATGAATTCATGGCAATCTAACCCATGATGCAGAAAAAGATCCATTGGCCCATATGGTCTGCCAAGTGTTCCTGTCTGCACTACTCAGGATACATCCCAGGTGCCTAGCGTAGATGCTTCAGCACTCCTAGGACGTCGCTTCTGATCTAAGTCAGTTCTTGTTATTCCTGAGGTAAAGGAAACTGTAGAGGTCAAGACATGAAACTGCAGGGGTGTAGATTCAGGAACAACATCAGGAAATATTTCTTTACCCCCATCCTCGCACCTCCCTTTCTATAGCAATACCCTCCATCCTCATGCCTCCCCTTCTATAACTCACCCACAACCTCACACCTCCCCTTCTATAGCAAGACCCCCCACCCTCACCCTCATGCCTCCTCTTCCATAGCAACACCCCCACCCTTGCTCCTCCCCTTCTATAGCAATATCCCATTTCATACTGCTACAGAATAAAAACAAATACATTCCCTGTATTACTCTAAAACTCAGGCACTCCCACTTGCTATGTGTTGCAATAGCAACCAATTTCTTCTCACATTGTGGAAAATCCTCATATTTTTATGTTTTATTTATGACATCACTCGTTTTTATGTTTGTGTATCTTATTTTTACTGGATTGTTTTATTTACAATAGCAATAAAAGTACGGAATCTAGGGGTAATAATGGACCCTGAGCTAAACATGAAACACATTTCACAGAAATTAAAAGAAGGTTACGCCAAACTAATGGTCCTTAGAAGACTGAAATCTCTAGTAACGCTGAACAATTTTCATACAGATCTACAGGCAATGATATTCGCGAGCACAGACTACTGTAACTCCCTGCTATTAGGGCTACCTCAAGTTACCATTAGACCACTCCAAATATTGCTAAATTCCGCTGCTAGAATTTTGAGAGGCAAAAAGAAAAGAGACCACATCACAGGAACACTTGCTGATTTACACTGGCTTCCAATTGAACAAAGAATACAATACAATACAATACAATACAAGGCACTGTGTATAATTCATAAACTTGTTCAATGTAATATTAACCTTGGTTCGATGTAAACCGATGTGATTTGTATATTCATGAACTTCTAACTAAATAAGTAAATAAATAAGTAAATAAATAAATAAACTAATCCATGATGAAAAGGCCGACTGGATTAACACAGCTCTGCGCGTACATGTACCACACAGAAACCTAAGATCTGCTAATAAGGCTCTACTAACTGTCCCTTCTGTTAATCAGCGCGCCTCACGCAAGTAAGGGAGAGAGCTCTGTCGCTGGCTTGGCCTGTCCTATGGAACTCCATGCCACTTGAAATAAGGCTGCAGAGAAATTTGAAACTATTTAAAATTAATCTGAAAACCTGGCTTTATAAACAAGCTTTCTTGAAAGACAAAGAGAAGGAGGCAAACAGTCGATAGATAAGGACGCACCAAGCAATCAGTTTTTTCTTTTATATCTCCAAATACATATTAACATAGATTTGAACCGTCTTACAGCTTCCTAACCGACATATAAGCTTTATTCCACACATAGTTTCTATTATTAAAATATGTTACCGTTCTATGTTGGCACATGTTTAATTTGTAATCTATACCAATTATAGTTTTTCTTTTTGTGCCTTTCTGTGAACCGTCGTGATAGCGAATTAACTTAACGACAGTATAGAAGAGTTTTTAAATAAATAAAATAAATACATAAATAAATAAAATAAATATTATGAATGTTTTATTGTAACCCGCCCTGAACCTTGATGGGTGCGGGATATACATTCTTTTAAATAAATAAATAAAACTATTCAGCCACTGTGTGACTTGGCTAGTTAACTGGACAAACTTATCTGGCTATCTTGGCCTGTGTATTCAGCAGTGCCACCTGCTAGCTTAAAGTTAGCCAGACAATTTATCCTAACCACTGAGCTCTTCCCAGTTATGCCCTCAGACATAACTCCAATTTATCCAGCCAAATTTTAGCCACAGGACGGGCTTAGTCGGTGTTCCAGCAGCCCAGGCCAGCCTTAAGGTAAGTGGAGGTCCCGGGGCACGGCCCAGAGCCATAACAACTGATCCTTCAACTGATCCAAAATAGTGCAGCCCGTGTACTAACTAGGACTCCTTTACACAACCATATCACTCCGATCCTGCAATCATTACACTGGCTCCCCATAAAGTTTAGGATAAAATACAAAATTCTCTCCACCATCCATAGCTTAATCCTCAATCCAACCTCTACTTGGCTCTGTTCCTTATTACGGATTTATAAACCTGCACGACATTTAAGATCACTCACTCAAAACCTCCTAGATATTCCCTCACCCAAACAAGCCAGGCTAGATGTTACCAGAAAGAGAGCTTTCTCGGTAGCCGGTCCCATTCTTTGGAATTCATTCCCAAATCCACTCCGGTCAATTTCAAACTCTTCTCATTTCAAAAAATCGCTCAAAACTCATTTGTTTCAACTCGCATTTAAAACACTTACACAAGATCAAACATAACATTCCTCATACTCTATTAATTCATTTACAGCCCCTACTCATTCCATTCTCCTCATTTCACTCCCACCCTCCTCTCCTTCCCTCCCCTCCATTAGTTATGTCATCAATTTTCATCCTATGCCCCCCCCCCCCCCCCCCCCCCACCCTCCTTTCCTTCCCACAGCAACAGTAAGTCCCATGGCAACAACTTTTTGTTTCATTTATTTTGAGTAAATATTGATTTATTTTAAGCCAGAACTTGTTCTAGCTATGAGTTAATTTTATGTATATTTTAAATTTATTTTGACCTTGATTGTTACTTTATAATTTTATTTTATCCTATGTAAACCGTTTTGACAAAATTTATTTTTATAAAGCAGTATATAAACATTTCTAAATAAATAAATAAATAAATACACACTACCACACTATGCAGGTTACTCCCAAACTGTATATATTTACAAAGCCACATTTGTAATTGGTGAGGAGCCTTCCTGAAAATTCAGACAATGCCCCTTGATGAGCTTTACTTATGGACTTGGCCGTAGAACAGTCAGTATAAATAACAAAGAAATTCTGTTATAGTGTAGGGGGTGTACATGGATGTCAGCGAGCATGGAGCAGACTGTAACATTTTAATGAACTAACTGAACAGTCTTTACATTGCAGCTTTAAGCTGTTGCAATCCTTATACCATTGTAATCTACCATATAAATGGGCTTGGACCGACGTGCCGCAAATGTGCAGTAGAGAGGAGTCCAGCGGACGGCTGTCTTAGAAACGGCGAGGAGGAGCAGCGGCAGCAGCACAGGAGGTCTCCGGGGGGGTCTCTCTCTCTTGCGCGGGGAGAAACGGCGGCGGCGGCAGCACAGGAGGTCTCCGGGGGGGTCTCCCTCTCTTGCGCGGGGAGAAACGGCGGTGGCGGCACAGACACAGAAATGGGAGGTCACCGGGAGTCTCTCTCTCGCACGCGCCTCATCACCGAGCGTCGGGCGGGCCAGCAACGAGCCCGGTGGAGATGCGCGCACGAGAGAGAGACCCCCGGAGACCTCCCATGGAGCAGCGGCGGCGGTATCTAAGTGTCAGGCGGGCCAGAGAGAAGAAGAGGGAGTGGAGGAGGGCTGAGGGAGAGGGACGGGGTTGTGGAGGAGGTGGGAGGGGAAGGAAGAGGATGTAAGTGGGGAGGGTAAAGTTGTGGAATACAGAAAAAGGGAGTGGAGGAGGGCTGAGGGAGAGGGAAGGGGTTGAAGAGCTGGGAGGGGAAGGAAAGGGAAGATGAGAAGGGATGGAAGGAAGAGGATGTAAGTGGGAAGGGTAAAGTGGAGTAGAGAAAAAGGGAGTGGAGGAGGGCTGAGGGAGAGGGTAGAAGGGGAAGGAAGGGGAAGGAAAAGGGAAGAGGATATGACTGAACAAGTGGGAAGGGTAAGACGTTCTGGAGAACTTCAATTAAACTACAATTAAACAATTAAACTACAATTAAAAACTCACCTGAGCTAATAGATTCCAGTTAATCCCTATCATCTGAAAAGCAGAATGTAAATACAAACAAAAAACACACTTTGAAATGTTTGTATGCTAATGCCAGAAGTCTAAGAAGTAAGATGGGAGAATTAGAATGTATAGCAGTAAATGATGACATAGACTTAATTGGCATCTCAGAGACGGTGGAAAGAGGATAACCAATGGGACAGTGCTATACCGGGGTACAAACTATATCACAATGACAGAGAGGAGCACCCGGGAGGCGGTGTGGTGCTTTATGTCCGGGATGGCATAGAGTCCTGCATGATACTAAATGCAAAATCGAATCTTTATGGGTAGAAACCCCTTGTGTGTCAGGGAAGACTACAGTGATAGGAGTATACTACCGTCCACCTGGTCAAAATGGTGAGACGGACAGTGAAATGCTAAGAGAAATTAGGGAAGCTAACCAAATTGGTAGTGCAGTAATAATGGGAGACTTCAATCACCCCAATATTGACTGGGTAAATGTATCATCGGGTCACGCTAGAGAGATAACGTTCCTGGCTGGAATAAATGATAGCTTTATGGAGCAATTGGTTCAGGAACCGACGAGAGAGGGAGCAATTTTAGATCTAATTCTCAGTGGAGCACGGGATTTAGTGAGAGAGGTAACGATGGTAGCGCAGCTTGGCAATAGTGATCATAATATGATCAAATTTGATTTAATGACTGGAAGGGGGAAAGAAAGCAAATCCATGGCTCTAGTACTAAACTTTCAAAAGAGAAACTTTAAACAAAAATGAGGAAAATAGTTAAAAAAAAACAAAACAAAAAAAACTGAAAGGTGCAGTTACAAAGGTAAAGAGTGTGCAACATCATTGTTTAAAAATACAATCATAGAAGCGCAGTCCAGATGTATTCTACACATTAAGAAAGGTAGGAAGGAAGGCCAAACAATTGCCAGCATGGTTAAAAGATGAGGTGAAAGAAGCTATTTTAGCCAAAAGACCTTTACTCAAAAATTGGAAGAAGGATCCAACAGAAGAAAATAGGATAATGCATAAGCAGTGGCAAGTTAAATGTAAGACATTGATAAGACAGGCTAAGAGAGAATTTGAAAAGAAGTTGGCCATAGAGGCAAAATCTCATAATAAAAACTTTTTAAAATACATCCTTAGTAGAAAGCCTGTGAAGGAGCTGGTCGGACTGTTAGATGATTGAGGAGGTTAAAGGGGCACTTAAAGAAGATAAGGCCACTGCAGAAAGACTAGACAAATTATTTGCTTTGGTTTTTACTGAAAAGGATGTTGCGGAGATACCCGTTCCGGAGACAGTTTTCAAGGGTGAAGATTCAGATGAACTGAACCAAATTATGGTGAAAATGGAAGATGTAGTAGGCCAGATTGACAAACTGAAGAGCAGTAAATCGCATGGACCGGATGGTATACACCCCAGAGTTCTGAAAGAACTCAACAATTTCAGACCTATTAGTAAAAATTTGTAACCTATTATCAAAATCATCCATAGTTCCTAAAGACTAGAGGGTGGTCAATGTTACCCTGATATTTAAAAAAGGCTCCAGGGGCGATCCGGGAAACTACAGACCGGTTAGCCTGACTTCAGTGCCAGGAAAAATAGTGGAAAGTGTTCTAAACATCAAAATCACAGAACATATAGAAAGACATGGTTTAATGGAACAAAGTCAGCATGGCTTTACCCAGGGCAAGTCTTGCCTCACAAATCTCCTACATTTCATGAAGGGGGAAATAAACATGTGGACATAGATGAACCAGTAGATGTGGTGTATTTGGATTTTCAGAAGGCATTCGACATAATAGAGAGGCTTCTAAGAATACTAAAAAGTCATAGAATAGGAGGCAATATCTTTTTGTGGATTGCAAACTGGCTAAAAGACAGGAAACAGAGAGTAGGATTAAATGGTCAGTTTTCACAGTGGAAAAAGGTAAACAGTGGAGTGCCTCAGGAACCAGTACCAGGACCAGTGCTTTTTAATATATATATAAATGATCTGGAAAGGGACACGACGAGTGAGGTGCTTAAATTTGCAGATGACACAAAATTATGCAGAGTAGTTAAATCACAAGCATATTGTGATAAATTGCAGGAAGACCTTGTGAGACTGGAAGATTGGGCATCCAAATGGCAGATGAAATTTAATGTGGACAAGTGCAAGGTGATGCATATAGGGAAAAATAACCCTTGCTGGGGTTACATGATGTTACGTTCCACATTAGGAGTTATGTGGAACTCAGGAAAGAGATCTAGGCATCATAGTGGATAACACATTGCAATCATGAGTTCAGTGTGCTGTGGTGATCAAAAACGCAAACAGAATGGGGCAGATTTTCAAAGGGTTACGCGTAACTTACATGCGTAACCCCAAAAACGCGCGTAACCCCAAAAACCTGCATGGGAAGAGGACGAGGAGGAGGAGTGGTCTCTTAGATACTCCCCAAGGCTTTGGACAATGATTATGGTGCAGGAGTCCAGAAGTTTCACTCTCCTTCTGGCTCCCTCTGGTGTGGGATCTGGGGCTCACGGTCCAAGTCCCTGGATCTCCTGAGAGGGAGTTGAGCTTGGAGCTGCCATAAGGAGCATATCCCAGGTTTCTTGCTCTTTTGGGAGTCACCTAAATTTGTGAATTGGTGAAGAAGTGGACAACACTCTCTGGATCAATGCAAATTGAAGAGGGTGCGTGTTCTGCAGCTGAGGAGCGGCAGCAGAGACTTCCTGTACCAGGTGTACTATAAGAATTCAGGTGCAGAGGATCTGCCCTTCATATTCCAGGAATTTCAGAGGAAAAGGAGAAATCTGCAGCTTGATTCAGGTACAAAACAAAGGGAGTCCTTCAGCCAGGGAGGAGCTGGGAGGGAGAGGATTTCTGTCACTGGCGGCAGTTTTTGATCTGCTATGGATGTTACTAGAAGGTGTACATTTTGTCAAATCATTACTACAAGTACCTCAATACACTTATTTTTGGAATGAACCCAACTGCAGTTTATGTGTTTCATTATTGGAGGTAAAGAGAGGATCCACAGCCTTAAGGGCCTCGAAGCAGAACCTCCCCCATTGGAGATAGCTGGGAGGCTCATGGGATGCATGATGGCCCCTTCTGTCCAACACAGTATGGAACCGAGGTGACATCCAACAATTTCTCAGAAATATTACAAAGCCAACTATGAGAGCATCAGCTTTGTTGGGAACGCAAGGAGGGAACTATAAAAGTGATGATTTCATGATAAAAATGCAAATCTTCTATTCCTCAACACAGAAAATATCATTCTAGTGAAAAGCAAGCCAGTGTGTGAAATGGCACCGGCTGTGGCTCTGCTGTGCACGGATGCTTCCTGTGGCACACGGTGCAGGGCAAATTTTGAGAGTCGAGCCGAGTCCCCCAATGGCTGAAACCTCCTCCAGTGATGTGAGCATTTGATTTATAAAAGAAATCCAAATGTACCTGAGCAGACCACGCCAGCAACTTCGTAATGTTCGCAGCTATGCTGGTTCCACTCATTGTGTGGGCACTGCCAGATGAACGATTCATTGCCTGCACATCGGATCTCATCCAGCAGGATATTCCCATCTCCCTCCCCAAAATAGGCTTCTTTCAGGGCAGAAAGAGCTGCTCCACAGCCCAGCTGTCTGCACACCACCTCGGCATCATTCTCATCCCAGCCATCGTCACACACCGTCCCCCAGGCTCCAGCGTAGTAAATCTCAACACGCCCTGCACAGCTGCTCCCACCGTCCGCCAAACGTAGCTGCAGCTGAGGCCCTGAAGTCACAAACAAAACAAATAGGTCAATTACGGAAAGAAGGAGAGACTGCTGTGTCAGGCCTGCCCGTCACTACACATAAAATGAGAGCCAGTCATAACCAATCATAAGCAGTAATTCTGCAGTCTGTGGCAGGGCCTGTGAGCCCAGCCCACTGGTGGAGCAGCTCAGCTGGGCTCTGGACCCCTGCTGACTGTCTCAGCAATATCTAGAAATGTGATTTCCTTCAAGCATTCTTCTTTTGCAAATCTGGGAGTCCTGACAATTATACAAATATATGGAGATAGTAGGGTGTGTTAGTAACAGTCACCTGCCTGTGGGAGCTGCACCTCCCCTTCCTTTTATCTGACCCCCCCCCCCCCCATTCTCCTACCTCCTTTTTGTCTGGGACCCCTCCCTCCTCCTCCCTCTCTTTTGTCTGGGTCTCCCCCATCTTCTTTCCTCCCTATGGTCTAGAACCTCTCTCTTCCTCCCTCCATTACATATTTCTCTCTCTTTCCTGAAAACCCAGACACTTTCCCAATCTGTTAAGCAGATAAGAATTCTGAAAGAGGTTCAGATCACGGCTCTGCCTCATCTCTGAAAGCACCAGCAACGGGGGGGGGGCTTAGAAGTCACGCAGGAGGACCACAATGTTCCAAGCCATTAACCTGGGTAAAACATCTTGTGTAAAGGCTCCTTCTTTCAGCTATGAGGAGGCTCTCGCAGAGGCAGGGTTAGGTCAGAGGAAGAAAACAGGACACGCCCATGACTTTTCACAAGGGTCTGTGCTAGTTCACCCCTCTTGGTCACCCGCAGAAAAGAGCAGGTGCAGAGAACACAGCCACATTTAACGCACTGCCCCTCTTAGTACACAGATTTTACACTAATTTTCAAAGACAAACCTCTCATGTTGCTTCTCATTCAAATCCAGCGTAAAACAGGCCAATGCAATATGGGTGCACAAAAAATAACGTGCGCACATCCACCTCTCCTGGGCACGTGATTCAGTACGCTAAAGTGCTGCTGCATTAGAAAGGAGGCGCATGGGGAAATTGTGCATCCCTAGCGCCAGGATATTAAGTCAGAGAAACGACAGAAAAGCAGAATTTTCTGCTTTTCTGTTAAAATATTGGGGCTCCTCAAGACAACGCCAGCTCCGGGACTGGTGTTAATTTTTCGAGGGTTAAACTGTGCGTGTCAGGTGCACATTTATTTTTTACATAAGAGGGTGCTAGCTAATAGCCTCATCAACATGGCACTTACATCTGATGAGCGCTATTAGCTATGCACGTTTTGGACGAGCTAACCCCTTTATTGCATAAGGGGTTATGAACGTGCCTCCAAAACGTGCATTCAACCGTGGGTTAACCTGTGCGCTAGCCTGAGCGTATGGTATTGCATTGGCCTGAAAATGTTTACGTTAAAATTGCCACATAATTTACAAGTTTGGGGGTCATTTCTGAGTAGCAGCCATAAATTAGATGGCAAATATGTGCACAAGGTACATCAATTTTCAAAGGGAATGTGCATATCCTTTGAAAATTATACCAAAACGTACGTAATATATTTTTATTAATCCAAATAACAAAAATACATAAACAATTTGTTTAATTTTTCCACTGGTCTTCAATACTGTGAAATGCATATACAGTGGACCCTCTCCTGAAGAAGCTTAGAGAAGCAAAACTTATTGAATGGGAAGTCCTCTGTGATTTTTTATTTTTAAGAACATAAGAACATAAGAACATAAGAACATAAGAACCTGCCATACTGGGTCAGACCAAGGGTCCATCAAGCCCAGCATCCTGTTTCCAACAGAGGCCAAACCAGGCCATAAGAACCTGGCAATTACCCAAACACTAAGAAGATCCCATGCCACTGATGCAATTAATAGCAGTGGCTATTCCCTAAGTCAACTTGATTAATAGCCATTAATGGACTTCTCCTCCAAGAACTTATCCAAACCTTTTTTAAACCCAGCTACACTAACTGCACTAACCACATCCTCTGGCAACAGCTCAGCTTTCAGTCTGTCTTTGCCTTCGCAAGGAGTTGGTCACTCCTAAGATCCTTCGCTCCAGGAAGTCGTCCGTGTTCCAGCACTTCTGCAAGGTCCCGTGTTTCATGTTCTCTGTCGGAGCTCCTTGTACAGTTGTTCCAGTCCTGATGTTCCTCTCCTGATGTTTCCAGCCCAGATGATGCAAACCTTGTTCCTGTATTCGCCTGAAAGCTAAGTACCTTGTTCTTGAATCTCCTGTAAGCTAGCACCTTGTTCCTGCATTGGTTAATGTCCTGGTACCTCGCGGCAAGCCATGTTGTGGTCCGTGACCAGCCCTCGGGGCGGGCTGAGTAGGGCACTTCGTGATGCAAGCCATGTACCTCATTTCTGAATCTCTGAGAAGTATTTACCTTGTTCCTGAATCTCCTGAAAGCTAGCACTTCGTTCCTGTATCTTCAAAGTGTCCTGGTGCCTCGCGGCAAGCCATGTCGTGGTCCGTGACCAGCCCCACGGGTGGGGCTGAGTAGGGCGCTTCGTGATGCAAGCCATGCACCTCGTTTCTATGTCCGTGAGAAAGCCTTACCTTGTTCCTGACTCTCCTGAAAGCTAGCACTTCGTTTCTGTATCTTCAAAATGTCCTGGTGCCTCGCGGCAAGCCATGTTGAGGTCCGTGACCAGCCCTCGGGGCGGGCTGAACAGGGCGCTTCGTGATGCAAGCCATGCACCTCGTTTCTAAGTCCGTGAGAATGCCTTACCTTGTTCCTGAACCTGCTGAAAGCCTGGTATCCAGCGGCAACCCCTGTCGTGGTCCGTGACCAGCCCCACGGGTGGGCTGTGTAGGGCGCTTCATGTTGCCAGTCTCGTACCTCGCCCTTGAGTCTCCTGTATGCATCATACCTCGTTCCTGAGTCCACGTCTCTTCGTCCAGTACCACGTTCCTGAGTCTACGTCTGCACTTCCAGTACCACGTTCCTGAGTCTACGTCTGCACTTCCAGTACCATGTTCCTGAGTCTCGTCTGAATCTATGTTCCAGTCATCGCTGTCCTGGCCTCCATCCGGCCTGCCGCTTCATGCCGTACCCTGCGGCAGGTCCGAAAGGGCTGGGAACGGTCGGAGGACTGTTCACAAGACCAACATTGCGTTGTTGGGTCTTCCGAAGCGTGCAGGTCCAGAGGAGGGCCTGTCTTCCATGTCACTCCAGCCCTGCTCCTGTCCAGCCCATGCTCGGGCATGCCACGCCTCCCGCGGCACCTCTTCAGAGCCCTCTGGGGTCGAGCCGTGGCCCAAGGGCACACATCTCCCAGGAGTGGGATCGCTCTCCTAGCGCGCCACAACAATAATTGCCAGAAAATATTGCTTGAATTCCTTCTAATCTCTCATCACTGGGATACATTTTGTACCATCAAAGATGCGCTTAGTTGGTAGAATCCTGTATATCTTGAAGTCCTATCTACTGAGTTTATGTTTGGAAACCAGCAAAGACATAATTCTCTTTGGAATGAAGGAAGTTTAGATTTTTTTTACGTGATTGCAAAAAGTTCTTTATTTTGGGGAGTCAGGTTCTTAAGCAAACCATATACAAAAGTACATTCAGCTGGCTTTACAAATTATACAACTGTGAACCAAATTCTTACTTGACAGTTGTAGCCAAAACCCCAAGTCTTCCTCTTGGATTACATACCATCCACACTCCTCTTGACCGGAGATGTACTCCACCCATGGAGCAGGCGGTGTGGTGCTCGGGCCCACCTTCTCCCAGAATCCCATCCCATGAATCCTTTAAGTCTGTAGGACCAGCCAAATTTGATCTTCTTTACCGTTATGCGACTCACTGAGCCCTGGGTCTCAAATTCCTCTCTCAGATGCTTATTTAACCCTTTCCTAGCTCTTTCCAGGATGGGTTTATGCACCCCATCACCTCCCATGCAAATAAATGAAATGTGAGAGAACCAGTACTGACATACCAATGAAAACGGTCATTCTTGGAGAAACTGTGGATAGATAAATGAAACACAATCTTTAATTACTTTGGTAATATACATTGCATTGGAATATGTGCACTTCTATAAAATATATAGTAACTTGACAAAATCTATAAAAATTATCAGTGAATAAGCAAATGTTGCTTACCTGTAACAGGTGTTCTCACAGGACAGCAGGATGTTAGTCCTCACATATGGGTGACATCATCAGGATGCAGCCAAATCACGGAAAACTTCTGTCAAAGTTTCCAGAACTTTGACTGGTCCCTACTGGGCATGCCCAGCATAGCACCAACCCCGCAGCCAGCAGGGGTCCCCCTTCAGTCTTATTTGAAAGCTACAGGCAGTGCCGAAAAATAAAATAACAAAACGTTACGAACCCAACAGCGCGGGGCTGCGGGCGGTTTCGTGAGGACTAACATCCTGCTTGTCCTGTGAGAACACCTGTTACAGGTAAGCAACATTTGCTTTCTCACAGGACAAGCAGGATGGTAGTCCTCACATATGGGTGAGTACCAAGCTGAGGATGTCCGAATATGCACCAAATGTACCCAAAGACATGCAACAGGCACAACAACTGGGGTGGAATTTGGCCGAGGGCATCCTGAACCCCACCGGGCAGGCGGAAGGGTGTGGGTACTTCACGTTGTAAATAGGTTACGCAGGACAGATTGGCCGAAGATGGAATCTTGTCTTCCGGCTTTGTCCAAGCAATAGTGGGCTGCAAAGGTGTGGAGAGAGCTCCAGGTAGCAGCCCTGCAAATGTCAGGAAGCGGCACCGATCGTAGGTGTGCTACTGAAGTCGCCATGGCCCTCACAGAGTGTGCTTTAACACGGTCGTGAAAAGGAATACCTGCTTGCTGATAGCAAAAGGATATGCAGTCCGCCAACCAGGAGGAAAGAGTCTGCTTACCCACAGGCTTCCCCAATTTGTTAGGGTGGAAAGAGACGAACAATTGAGTGTTTTCCCTATGGGGAGCTGTACGGTCTAGGTAGAACACTAGAGCCCGTTTGCAGTCAAGGGTATGCAGAGCCTGTTCTCCTGGGTTGGCATGGGGCCTGGGAAAAAAGGAAGGTAGTATAATGGATTGATTGAGATGAAAATCCGAAGCTACCTTACGTAAGAATTTCGGGTGAGTGCGGAGTACTGCCCGATCCTACAGAAGTTTAGTGTAAGGCGGATAGGTAACTAGAGCCTGCAATTCATTTAACTCTGTGAGCTGAAGTGATATCCAAAAGGAAAATCACTTTCCATGTGAGATATCGAAGGTCATAAGAGTGAAGAGGCTCGAATGGTGGTTTCATGAGCCGACCCAGAACCAGATTAAGGTCCCAAGAAGGGGCCAGAGGACGTAGTGGAGGCTTAATATGGAGCAAGCCCTTCAAAATGCGTGTTACAAGGGGTTGTACTGATATAGGGACATCCCCAACACATTTATGGAAGGCGGCTACCACACTGACATGCATTCTGATGGAAGAGGTTTTTAGACCTGACTCTGATAAGTGCCAGAGATAATCTAAAAACTTGGTAACTGGACAGGTAAAGGGGTCAAGGGACTGAGAGGAGCACCATGACTTAAACCTGTTCCATTTGTAAGAGTAAGCTTTTCTCGTGGAAGGCTTCCATGAAGCAATCAAGACGCGGGAAACTGGTTCAGAAAGGTTAAGTGGTTGAAGGATTAACCTTTCAACATCCATGCCGTCAGGGACAAGGCTTAAAGATTGGGATGGCGTAGGCTCCCGTCGTTCTGAGTGATCAGAAGCAGGTCCTTTCCCAAGGGAATGTGCCTGCGGATGGAGAGATCCTGCAGTATTGGAAACCACACTTGGCGCAGCCAGTGAGGTGCTATCAGGATCATGGTTCCCTTGTCCTGACATAACTTCACGAGAGTCTTCGACAGAAGAGGAAGTGGAGGGAATGCGTAGAGCAGACTGGTTGCCCATGAGAGGGAGAATGCGTCTCTGGGTTGAGAGAGTTTGCTGCGAATGAGAGAACAGTAGTTCTCCACTTTGCGGTTTTGTGGGAACGCAAAGAGGTCTATCTGAGGATATCCCCATTGTTGAAAGATGGCGTTCGCTACAGAGGGGTTGAGAGATCACTCGTGTGGTTAAAAGACGCAACTCAGCTTGTCTACCAACACATTGTCCACTTCCAGTAACCAGGTGGCCCTGAGGTACATCGAACAGGAGAGAGCTTCCTCCCAAATCTGAACATAAGAACATAAGAAAATGCCATACTGGGTCAGACCAAGGGTCCATCAAGCCCAGCATCCTGCTTCCAACAGTGGCCAATCCAGGCCATAAGAACCTGGCAAGTACCCAAAAACTAAGTCTATTCCATGTTACCATTACTAATGGCAGTGGCTATTCTCTAAGTGAACTTAATAGCAGGTAATGGACTTCTCCTCCAAGAACTTATCCAATCCTTTTTTAAACACAGCTTCCTGACACAGAAGGAAGGAGCCTGAGCCTCCCTGCTTGTTGATGTACCACATTGCCACCTGGTTGCCCGTCTGAATCAGGATGACTTGATTTGAGAGGCGATCCTGAAAAGCCCTGAGAGCATATCGGATTGCTCGAAGTTCCAGGAAATTTATTTGGTGTTTGGCTTCCTCTGGAGACCAATGTCCTTGTGTCTGCAGATTGGCCACGTGGGCTCCCCAACTGAGGTTGGAAGCATCGGTGGTGAGAGTGATTTGAGGATTTGGAACCTGGAAGGGCAATCCCTGGAGGAGATTGGTCTGATCTTTCCACCAGGTGAGAGACAGATGGAGTGAGTCAGTGATGTGGACAACGGTCGACAGAGGCTGAGTCCATTGAGACCTTGAGTCCATTGAGACCTCAGAGTCCATTGAGTCCATTGAGACCTCAGAGTCCAGTGCATGAGTCTCATGGCCAAGCGGGCCATTGGTGTGACATGGACTGAGGATGCCATGTGTCCCAGGAGGACAAGAAATTGGCGTGCAGTCACAGAGTGCTGAGACTGCAGCTGGTGAGCCAGAGATATAAGAGTCAGTGCTCATTGTCAAGGCAGGAAAACTTTTGCCTGTAAGGTGTCCAAGTCTGCCCCAATGAACGACAAGGTTTGAGATGGGACTAAGTAGGATTTGTCGTAATTGACGAGAAATCCTAACGAAATTAGAGTGTGTAAGGTTAGATTGAGGGACGACAGAGCAGCTTGCTGAGTGGGAGCCCTGATTAACCAGTCGTCCAGATAGGGGTAGATGTGAACACCTTGTGTCCTGAGGAAGGCTGCGACGACTACGAGGCATTTTGTAAAGACACGTGGTGCAGACGCTAGGCCAAATGGAAGCACTTGGTATTGATAGTGCTTGGGGCCTACTAGAAACCTCAGATATTTGCGATGAGCTGGACTTATCGCAATGTGGGTGTATGCATCCTGGACATCCAGAGAGCAGAGCCAGTCTCCTCTTTGTAGAAGAGGTAGAAGTGATCCCAAGGTGACCATCTTGAACTTTTCTCACTGGAGGTACTTGTTGAGGGCCCGTAGGTCCAGAATAGGACGAACGCCTCCCAATCTTTTGGGGATTAGGAAGTGCCGGGAATAGAACCCTAGGCCTTGCTGAGAGTATGGCACTGGTTCTATTGCTCTTGACAGGAGAAGAAGGGAAACCTCTTGAGCCAGAAGAATGGAGTGTTCGGAAGTTCTCCAAGTCTGTAGAGGTGGGGAGTCTGGTGGCAGGGCGAGAAAGTTGAGATGGTAACCCTGAGCAATGATTGCCAATACCCATTGGTCGGATGTGATTGAATGCCACATAATCCGGAAGTGGCACAATCGACCTCCCACTGGTATGTGCGACAGAGGAATCTGGCTGCTGCTCTCTACGTAGAAGTCAAAAACCGGAAGCAGGTCCTGGTTGAGGAGCTGTCTGTGGTTTTTATTAACAGGCTTGACAAGACTGCGGCTTTTGATAGGGTCTCGTTGCATGTGATCTGGTTGGTGGCAGGTAAGACTTCTTCAGGCGGAAGAAAGACTTCTTAGAGTCTTTTCTAAAGGGCTGTTTTGAGGAGAAGTCGGAAGGCATCAAAGAGAGCTGTCTTAGGGTCTCATGATGATCCTTTAATTCTGCCACTGTCCGTTGAATCTCTTCACCAAACAGATTATCTCCGACACAAGGCAGGTCGGATAACCTGTCTTGTACTTCTGGGTGTAGGTCAGAAGACTTGAGCCAGGCCCATCGTCTCGCTGAAATAGCAGCTGCAGACACTCTGGTAGAGGTGTCAAAAATGTCATAAGATGCCTGCCTCAAGACCCTTGTTTATTAGGGTTTGTAATTGTTCTTGAAATTGCTGAAGCAGGGAGTCTGAGAAGTCCTGTATCTGCTTGAAAATGACCCTGTTATATTGGGTCATGTAAAGCTGATAGGCGGCAATTCAGGAGATGAGCATGGCTCCTTGGAATACTCGGCAACCAATGTTATCTAGGAACGTCTGTTCCTTTCCAGGAGGAACAGAAGAGTGAGGCTTTGACCTCTTCACCCTCTTTTATGCAGACTCTACCACGACCGAGTGGTGATCAAGCTGTGATTTTTGAAAACCTGGGGCTGACTGTACCAAATAGGTAGTGTCAGCTTTCCTGTGTACTGGAGCAATTGATCCAGGATGTTCCCAGTTCTTCTTGAGGAGATTGAGAAGGACATGATGAATGGGAATAGAGGTGATTACCTTAGGGGCATCCAAGAATTGGAGCAACTCCATCATCTGGTGCCTATCATCCTGTTCCGTCTGTAATTGGAAGGGAACCAATTCAGACATTTCCTTCTCAAAATTTATAAAGGAAAAGTCCTCTGGGGGAGAACGCTTTCTACTCTCAGTGGGTGAAGGTGGTGAAGGTAAATTATCGGTGTCTGTTGATGTATCATCACCCCAGGTATCATAAGGATCTGCACCCATCCTTCTAGGAACTAGAGGGGGACAGGGTGGTTGGATACCTGAAGGACCCGGTCTAGGCTCCAAAGGAATTGGAGGAATTATCGGAGGCACTGATGATGGCATCGAAGACACCAGTGCAGGCATCGAAGGCATCGATGGATGACTCAGTGGCGCGGACGTACGTATCGGCACCGATGGATGGGTCGGTGGCGAGGGACGTATTGGTATCGATGGCTGAGGCAGAACTCCCGATGGAGGGATGCGAAACGGTGTTTCTCCTCCTGAAGATGCTGTCAGTGGGGAGGGCATCGGAGCCATCGGTGACCCATCGGTGGAAAAGCGGCCATAAGCGCTTCCATCCTGGATAGCAGCGGTGCCAGCGCTGCCGGAATTGGGTCGATGATCAGTTCCAGAGGCGGTGCTGGTGTCAGTGCCGGAGGAACCTGAAGACGTTGCATCGCCTTGTCGATGGCCTCCTGAACCATCTGGTCCAGTTCTTCTCGGAGACCTGGAGCAAGCAGCCCCGGCTCCGGAACAGAAGGAGGCAGAGGCATAGCCAGAGGGAACAGTGTTAAAGGCGGAGTTGCAGCTCCCGATCCCCGATCGGGTGAGGATTGCCTTGGTGACCCGGTCGCAGGAATGGTCGGTGCCTTTCCTGGATGGGGTTTTTTCGACAGCGGCTCGGACGATGGCGAGGTCGATGATTTCACTCCCTTGATGGTCCGAATCTTACGGTGTCGATGGCGATGTTTCTCCCTACGATCCCCCTCGATCCTGAGGGGGAGTAGAGGGTGTTGATGGCCGAGAAGTCATCGATGCCGGTCAGTCACCGGTTGTTGGTCGATGCTGGCGCGAAGTTGACGGTGCCGGTTCGGATGACGTTGATGCAATGACGGAGTCGGGGTTTGAGCACGGAAGAGAAGTTCCATCTTCTCCATTCTGGCCTTGCGACCTAGACACATTACACAGACTTTATGGAGGTCTATGATAGACATGGTGCGGGTACAGTCCGGGCACCGACGAAACCCCGGCGCCATGGCAAACAATCGAGCCGCAGAACGGTCAACGGCCAGTAGGCCGCGAGGGCCAAACTTGATGGTAATCGACGGAAAACGGGTAAAAACTTACCGGAGTACCGCGGACTGAGAAAAGTTAGAGGAGGGACCCCTGAGGGGCAATTTAACTTTTAGTAATTCCGTGAGGAAAATTCCTGTCAGGAATCTCTTCAGAGCTCCTTTACTGCAGGCTACTGCTGAACGGAAAAAAGAAGACTGAAGGGGGACCCCTGCTGGCTGCAGGGTTAGTGCCATGCTGGGCATGCCCAATAGGGGCCAGTCAAAGTTCTGGAAACTTTGACAGAAGTTTTCCGTGATTGGGCTCCATACTGATGATGTCACCCATAAGTGAGGACTACCATCCTGCTTGTCCTGTGAGAAACAAAATTACAGTATGAGCTGTCATCCTAAACCTCATCCTATTCTTGGGATATAGCCAAACATGATCATTATTTCTAATTTTAAGTCTATTACCTGCATTAATAATTTGTGCTTTGTTCACTAAGAGTGGGACAGCTCATATCTCAGACTGTGGAACCCTCAGCATTATGACCTAATACTTAAATAAGTCCAACAATTCACCTTTCATTTCTAACAATTAATAGGGCATCTGTGACTAATTTCTCTGGTAAAACTGTGGTGCTGCATTTTCACCGCTCCCCCGCACAGCTTCCCTCGCAGTGTGGATTTGCATTTTATTCTGCCTGCTAGCTGTTTTATTCATCTTTTGTAAAATGAAAGAATTAATTTTGTAGGAGGGCAGTGTGTCACCCCACAGTGGCTGATGCTTTTTTTTTTTACAGCTGTGATGCAGCTGCAAATGCCTCGAAGACTCAGATGCGGCTCAGCAGGATGGTTCAGACTGTTGCACTCCAACATATGAACATAAGAAAATGCCATACTGGGTCAGACCAAGGGTCCATCAAGCCCAGCATCCTGTTTCCAACAGAGGCCAATCCAGGCCACAAGAACCTGGCAAGTACCCAAAAACTAAGTCTATTCCATGTTACCGTTACACACTGTTGTTTCATGGAAATCTCTGGTTTAACCCACAGCTCCAGGACAATTTATTAGATTTTCTTTCCCTAGTGAATCTGGGGGAAATGCAAAGAAAATCTGAAAAATCAGTAGCAGATCTGAAAAATCCACTTCAGATCTTCAGAGAATGTGTGAGTGGATGAGCCAATCTGCCAAAATCTGCTTCTAATTTATCTTTTAAAAGTTTTATTTTATTTACATGTTCTTATATTTCAGAAACTTCCAATAAAACTGTCCAGAACAGATCACAAAAATATATTTATAATTATATACTGTATATTGACATAAAAAATGCAATTTATATAAAAGTCTACAGAATAGCTAATAAAATAATATTCATACATTATTCATAAGCTTGCTTAACCTTTTTTCTAAAACTTAAGAGGTTGATAATCAGTACCACTTAGCTAGAGAAGTTTGGACTTATCCAGCTTTGTGGTGGCATCTGATTCTTCAGCTGTATTCAGTAGCTGCTGCTGCTTAACTGGATTACTATTTATCTAACTAAATAGTTAGCTGGCCATTATGGTTTTCTAAAGAAGTAGCTGAAAATTAAGGGATTGCAGAAAGAGGAAGACAGGTGACAATATCTGGAAAAATTAAAAGAAGCTGGGAAAGTAATCAGGAATGCAAAACTTCAAATAGAAGAAGAATAGCAAATACAATAAAATGGGGGGACAATACTTTTTCAGATATGTTAGTGATAGAAGGAAGTGCAAAAGGGATACTGTGAGACTCAGAGAAGGGGAGGAATATGGAGAGGCTGATGAGGAAAAAGCAGGATTGCTTAACAAATATTTCTGTTTGGTGTTCACTGTGGAAGGGCCTGGAGCAGGACCACATAAAGCAAACACAAATAAGATTGGAAGTGAGGGAAACCTCAGTCGATTTTCAGAACAGTGTGTTCATGAGGTGATAACTAAACTTAAAGCAGATAAAGTGATGGGGCCGGATGGGATACATGCGAGGGTACTGAGGGAACTTGGAGATGTCCTGCTGGTGACCTTTTCAATGCTTCTTTATAGGTAGATTTTAAAAGGGCCGCGCACTATTTTATAAAGTATACACGGAGGTTATAAAATATTCTTCATGCACATATGTCTACAGCCTTTACACGGGGAGGGGGGGGGAGAGAGAAAGAGACTCTTTATAGGGCTCAGCCTGACACTCAATAAATGCACCACTGAAAGGGGGCACTTTGATTCGGGGTGAGTTTTCGGGAGGTGAGTTGGGGGGATGTTGTTACAGACACATTCAGAGGTATTCATTGTAAAATTGACATCATTAAAGAATTTTAACCTTGTAAGCAATGAAAATTCTAACAAGAGGAGTAGATTTGTTCCCTGCAATCATTGCTAGCTGCATTGTACAAATCAACTCCTCTTCATCATTTATAAGGACTAAAGTTTTTTAATGATGTAAATTTTTAATGAATACCTCTGAATGCTAGCAGTGGAGCACATGAGACTAGCAATGCACCCTCACCGCTTCAACAGCAAATGGGACAGACAATGCTGCATTACCACTCGAGCATCCTGGTCTTTGATGGACCAGGATGCTCAACGGCAAGATGGGCAACCAATCCGTTTAACTGGCTTCTACGGCCAAGCAAAGGGCTCACAAGGGACAGACAGCAGTCTGAAGCACAGCAATTTACAGAGGTCCGGTCACACATCGTGCAATTGGGTTCACAAGTTCAGGCATTGACATGTTTTGGATGCATATTGTTAGTGTTGGACAGTGCCAAGTGTTATTTTGGAACATGTTGACTGTAATTGTTATTTAAGTTTGCTAGGCTATGGCCATATCTTTCCAAATAAAGAATTGGCTTGTTTCTAATTGATGGTATGGGCTCTATTTATTCCAAGAAAGATTGTTGCAGGGGTGGGAATTTGGTAAGGGACCCCTCAGTTTGCACACTGAGGAAGAGCAGGATCTGGGGGTGACTGTATCTGATGATCTTAAGGTGGCCAAACAGCTGGATAAAGTGAGGGTAAAAGCCAGAAAGATGCTTGGTTGCATAGGGAGAGGAATAGTCAGCAGAAAAAGGGAGGTGATGTGGCCCCTGTATAGGACCCTGGTGAGACCTCACTTGGAATACTGAGTACAGGTCTGGAGACCCCACCTTCAAAAGGATATAAACAGGATGGAGTCGGTCCAGAGGGAGGCTACTAACATAGTCAGTGGTCTTTGTTCTAAAAAAATCACACTATCTCACTAGATATTATGTAAATCGATGTGATACTCTTGGGTGAATATCGGTATATAAAAATAAATAAATAAAGCATATGGGGATAAGCTTACACATTTAAACATGGGTACCCTAGAGGAAATGTGAGCTAGGGGAGCTACGATAGAAACATTCAAATATCTCAAAGGTTTCCATGCACAGGGGATGAGCCTTTTTCAATGGAAAGGAGACTCTAGAACAAGGGGTCATGAGATGAGGTTGAAAGGGGGTAGACTCAGGAGTAATCTTATGAAATATTTCTTTACAGAGAGGGTGGTGGATGCATAGAACAGCCTCCCAGTGGAAGTGGTGGAGACAAAAACAGTATCTGAATGCAAGAAAGCCTGGGATAAATACAGGGGATCTCTAAGGAAGTGATGAGAATTATAATGCTAAATTAATTGGACAGATGGGCAGGCTGGATGAGCCATATGATTTTTTTCTGCTGTCATGTTTCTATGTTTCTAGTTGTGGACAGGAAGGGGCATAACAGGGAGTGGCTACTGGCTACTTAGTTGGATAAGTGGTGATATTCAGCCTTATCCAGCTAAGTTAGCCTGCTAAGTTATACCTGCTATTAAGCAGGTCTAAATGTTATCCGGGTATATTCAGCAGTGTGGCCACATCGCTGAATATCCCAGCTAAGTTAACCAGATATGTGTATCCCGCTAACTCTCCTAGCGGCCCTACTTGTGTTTTGGGAAGTCAGCTGGACGACGTCACAAAGCATTGCTTCGATCTGCATACCTGCACAGCACGGCTGTAAGTAAATGTCACTTTTACAATCCACAGCGATCTCCCTCTATTGTAAAGAAATATTTCCTAAGATACAATCAAGTCAACATCTGAGCTCTCAGCACACCATTAGCACGAGATCACCTTAGCACTGAAATATTTCTCTGTGTGCAGAGGCTCCCACTTACCAGTTTGTCCAGTCACTGAGTATTCAGTAGCAGCTGAAAGAGAAAACAGATAAAATGATCACCATGGCAGTAAAACAGAAAGCAATTGTGAAGCATTTCCCTCAAACACAGCAGGATGACAAGAATTAAAAACAAAGTCAAAGACAGAAACATAAATCTGAAATTTCTTCCTGTAGACTGAATGCATTCTTGTGGCTGATAATTAAGCATTTACTGCAGATACAGGATACAGGACAGTAAATGGTTTGCAGCTTGCCATGCCTCATCATACAGTGTCTTATTTGCCATCAGGTAACTCAAAGTTAAGCCCACGGGACACAGCAGAGGCTGGTACTGGGGAGAAGATGGCGTGGACTCAGTGAGTTGAGCCCTGGAGCTGACTTGGCCTTAATTAAATGAACATCAACGTTTTAGGGACTTGTCAGTTTATTTACTTATT
Source organism: Rhinatrema bivittatum (assembly GCF_901001135.1). NCBI lineage: Eukaryota > Metazoa > Chordata > Amphibia > Gymnophiona > Rhinatrematidae > Rhinatrema > Rhinatrema bivittatum. The sequence goes on from NC_042621.1 coordinate 309,815,528, forward strand.
TATTTATTTATTTAACGTTTCTTTTATACCGATGACCGTTCGCACATCGCATCGGTTTACAGTGAACAAAAAACCATTGGGCGGAGCCCTTACAAATAACAGATAACATAGTAAACTAGGCAACATATAAATAATATTTGGGAGGAGCCCTTACAAGAAATACAAACATCAATGAGTAAATGCTATGGGGATATGCTATGGGATTGAACTATAACAGAAACTATATACAAGTTAGTGCACAGTACCAAATCAGCAGGCAAAAAGGCGTTCATTTTAGGCGTTCATTTTAGGTTAGGTTGGGATACATTTGCTGGTCTGAATGAATGGATAAATCTAGCCTTCATCAGGAGCAGAGAAAATCCAGCCGGGGTTCTCAGGGACATGGCTTACTCGCCCTATGTTTTATTTTTAACATGTGCCAGTACCTTCTGAAACCCAGATGAAATCCAGGCTCTCTCTTGGCGTTCATTTTAGGCGTTCATTTTAGGCGTTCATTTTAGGCGTTCATTTTAGGTTAGGTTGGGATACATTTGCTGGTCTGAATGAATGGATAAATCTAGCCTTCATCAGGAGCAGAGAAAATCCAGCCGGGGTTCTCAGGGACATGGCTTACTCGCCCTATGTTTTATTTTTAACATGTGCCAGTACCTTCTGAAACCCAGATGAAATCCAGGCTCTCTCTTGCTCGCAGTTTCCTGGTCAACAAATGCAGATAAATATGCTGGCAATAATCAAAAGATCCTATGAGGGTGAACGCTTGATTTCTCGTGTAAAAATATGGTTTAAAAATTACATATGCGCTCACCCACACGTGCACGTGTACGCACACAAATCACACGTCACATACACACATGCACACTTATGCCCTGCCTGCAGGGGAAAAAAGGGCAGAGTTAGGTCAGGGCAGGGAATGTATACACAGTAATTTCACTTCTATATTACCATTTGCACTTCCCGACAGGAACAAATTACCGACAGAGTGCCATGGAAATTTTGCAGGATTTTTCACTTTGAAAATTTGCATACAGGCTCTCAAGTACAAAATATTGCTACCTTAACATCCTCCTCAACAATTAGTTTATTTGGGACAGTATTACTGTCAGGTTCAGGGATACAGTAAATTATGTTTCCATAGCTCATAGTATAGTTCCCCATTCCAAATGATCAACTAAACTGCCTTTTTTCTTCCTCGGTAAGGGAATGAGCAGAGATAGCAGAGTTCTTACATGTAGAAACATAGAAATGACGGCAGAAGAAGACCAAGTGGCCCATCCAGTCTTCCCAGCAAGCTTTCAAACTTATTTTTCTCATACTTATCTGTTACTCTGACCGCTGAGGTCAGGGCCCTTATTGGTAACTTTTTGGTTCTAATTTCCTTCCACCCCCGCCTTTGATATAGAGAGCAGTGCTGGAGCTGCATCTAAGTGAAGTATCAAGCCTAAATGGTTAGGGGTAATAACCGCCGCAATAAGCAATTTGTTTACCTAGCCTGTGCTATTTAGTCCTTGTTGGTTGTTGTCTGAATATAAATCCTTTCTTCATTCCCCCCTGCCGTTGAAGCAGAAAGCTGCTTGGATATGCATTGAAAGTGAAGTATCAGGCTAATTTGGTTTGGGGTAGTAACCTCCGCAACAAGCAAGCTACTCCCACGCTTATTTGTGAATGCAAATCCTTTTTCCCACATTTCCTGTTGCCTTTAAAGCATAAAGCAATGTTGGAGTCGCATTAACCGTGTGTATGTTTATTGAATAAGGGTATTAATCACCAGGTAGTAGCCGTCATTCCCACAAGCCACCTCCTTGCTTCTACTCTTCATTCACATCCTCAAGACTTTATGGATCCACAGTGTTTATCCCATGCATTGCTCGGTGTTTTGACACTTCTGGATGTGAGATCTCATCTAAAGGACCACATCCAACTTTAACTCACGTTCTTCTTCTCCTATCCTATCCTGTCCTAGGAGTGTGCTGCTGAGGCTGACAGGATGAGCTCTCGGGCACCCAGGAGTGGAAGTCTCTTAGGGTGCAAGGGGATCCTACGAGTGGGAAGAACCAAAGGCCAACGTTGATGCAAGAGGGGATAGTCCTGTATTTCTCAATTTCATTCAGGAGTGCTTAGGGAGTCTTGAGAAGCGGAGTTGTCATTTGGAGCAGGAAGAAGGGCTGCCAAGCGAGTAGCACCGCTGTGAAGGGATAGTGAACACAGACTCATCTTAAAAGGTTATCAGGAGGAGCTTCCAGCGTGTCCTACTGAAGGTGGAACCAGTAAAGGTCAGAGCATGGCTACAAGAGTGCCTTGTGCAGGGAGTCTGAAGGGAAGAATTCTCTTTCAGCTGACGATTCCTGACTGTACTATTGACTGTGCTTTCTTTTCCCTGTGTGACCTTTTCTGATTTTTTTTAATAAGGTTTGCACCTGCATCAAGCAAGTCTTGCGATTCAAGTTCCCCAGCAAAATGTTTTTATTTCTTGGACAAGCATAAACTGGTGTGTGGTGGGATGTTTTACTGAAGTGGGACTTTACCAGAAGACTTCCGAAGCCTGGGGCTTTGAAAAATGTTCCTTTCCCTCCATCAGGAAAGAATCCAAAGCAGCAAAGGGTCTTAGCTTGCTCCACCAATTCCGAATGTACCCTAAGATCTCTGGCACCTCAGAATAACATTTACAATTTTATATAATCGGCTGCAGTTTGTTCTTCTGTAATAGGAGCTTTGTTTTTATAAGAATTGAATTTATTCTGTTAACTACACTTTCTGTACTCCACTGAGGGTAAGATTTAAAGATCAGCAAAAGGTGTTCTTAAATAAATAAATAAATAATGGGATGGAAACGATTTATAAATTACCCATGGGACTGCAAGCGCCACGCAGGGGAACAGGGGATCCAATGCACCCCCTGCAGAGTCCTCGTGGGCTTTCCCTTCCTTGACCACCCTCCTCCCCGACTCCGCCCCTTTCTGGACACAGGCGAACGTACCCGTACTTTACTTGCAGATGACGGCAGGCAGTTTTACAGCTGTTTACTCATGAGAAAAGCTTAGGCCAATGCTCTTTAATTCTAGAGCTGCCCCTGGCCTGCCTCTGTCTGACTGAGGTCACCTTTCAAAATCACAACATCAACAGATTTCTGAGAAAGAAGCAGCACGGAGGATTGGAAGGAGGACACAGGATGTACCCGAGCACAATGAAAGAAATGGAAGAAGGACACAGGATGTACCTGAGCAGAATGGAAGGAATGGAAGGAGGCCACAGGATGCACCTGAGCAGAATGGAAGCAGGTCACAAGATGTACCCAAGCAGAATAGAAGGAGGACACAGGATGTACCTGAGCAGAATGGAAGGAAGACAAAGGATGTACCCGAGCAGTATGGAAGGAATGGAAGGAGGACACAGGATGTACCCAAGCAGAATGGAAGGAGGACACAGGATGTACCTGAGCAGAATGGAAGGAGGCCACAGGATGTACCTGAGCAGAATGGAAAGAATGGAAGAAGGACACAGGATGTACCTGAGCAGAATGGAAGGAGGACACAGGATGTACCTGAGCAGAATGGAAGGAATGGAAGGAGGACACAGGATGTACCCAAGCAGAATGGAAGGAATGGAAGGAGGACACAGGATGTACCTGAGCAGAATGGAAGGAGGACACAGGATGTACCCAAGCAGAATGGAAGGAATGGAAGGAGGACACAGGATGTACCCGAGCAGAATGGAAGGAATGGAAGGAGGACACAGGATGTACCCAAGCAGAATGGAAGGAGGACACAGGATGTACCTGAGCAGAATGGAAGGAGGCCACAGGATGTACCTGAGCAGAATGGAAAGAATGGAAGAAGGACACAGGATGTACCTGAGCAGAATGGAAGGAGGACACAGGATGTACCCAAGCAGAATGGAAGGAGGACACAGGATGTACCTGAGCAGAATGGAAGGAATGGAAGGAGGACACAAGATGTACCTGAGCAGAATGGAAGGAATGGAAGGAAGACACAGGATGTACCCAAGAAGAATGGAAGGAATGGAAGGAGGACACAGGATGTACCTGAGCAGAATGGAAGGAGGCCACAGGATGTACCTGAGCAGAATGGAAGGAATGAAAGAAGGACACAGGATGTACCTGAGCAGAATGGAAGGAGGACACAGGATGTACCCAAGCAGAATGGAAGGAATGGAAGGAGGACACAGGATGTACCCAAGCAGAATGGAAGGAATGGAAGGAGGACACAGGATGTACCAGAGCAGAATGGAAGGAGGCCACAGGATGTACCTGAGCAGAATGGAAGGAATGAAAGAAGGACACAGGATGTACCTGAGCAGAATGGAAGGAGGACACAGGATGTACCCAAGCAGAATGGAAGAGGACACAGGATGTACCTGAGCAGAATGGAAGGAGGACACAGGATGTACCTGAGCAGAATGGAAGGAATGAAAGAAGGACACAGGATGTACCTGAGCAGAATGGAAGGAGGACACAGGACGTACCCAAGCAGAATGGAAGGAGGACACAGGACGTACCCAAGCAGAATGGAAGGAATGGAAGGATGACACAGAATATACGCAAGCAGAATGGAAGGAATGGAAGGACACAGGATGTACCTCAGCAGAATGGAAGTATTTCACACGTTGTACACACAGTGCTAGCAGACTGAGGTAGGACACAGACAGCCCTGTGCATGATTAGCAATGATTTCATGCCTGCTCTGGACCGGAAGGCCACTTCCCAGCACTTCTGGCTCGGTCTTTCATTATTATTTGTTATGTATTTAGCTCAGGCAAGCTCCATCCAGGTACAGTAAGTGATCCCAGTCACTCTGCCAGGCTGAGCCAGAACCGGGACAGGAAGAGATCCATCTTGTTGTCTGTCAGCCACCACTGTGGCATGAGCTCTTCTCTCCCACTCCTTATTCCGCAACCTCCTCTGCACTGCCATTTCTCCCACACCGACTCTTTCTGACTCAGAGATCAGATGGGGGGGTAAATCTTCTGAGGGGCTTTCACGGTAAACGACTGTTTATCTGTGGAAAAAGGCCCTTACAACTTGGTACTCAGCAGATGAAAGCGGTAGGGCTGGCAGAGTTACCAGGACAGTGCAGGAATTTCCTTTACAAGCTAGAACCCTGCTTCTCTCCAGTCTCCAGCACTCTCCCTTTCCTCCTCTACATCGAGTCACGCAAAGTCCAGTCTCAGCAATGCAAGCCCTATATTACGATCCTGCTCGTGGCTGGGGTCATGAGCAGTCTCTCACCTTTTTGTCAGCCAGCTCCCCGATGCTGACTCTATGCGGCCCGGAGGCCGCCACCATTCTCCTCCTGCTGTCACAGCCTGGAATCGCTGCTGTGCTCCGTGGTGGGTCCGCCACCATCTCTCTTCCATCCCACAGCAAGAAAACCGCAGACGCCGTTCCTATGCGGTCTGGAGGCCGCTCTGAAGCCTGCCTCCCTTGCGGCGCGGAGCTGTTCTTGCTGGGATCCTCCTGCAGCAGGGAGAGCCGCCTCCAGCATCCTCTTCACGGCAGGAGCCGCCGACACCATTGTTTCTCCTCTTCTGCGGCCGGGAGGCCGCCCTGGAGCTCCTCTTCACGGCCCGGAGGCCGCTGACACTCTCCATCTTCCAGCGGTGGCAGAACCGCCGTCTTCCACTCCTCTTGGGTGGTGTGGAGTCGTCCTCAGCTTCACTTCGTGGCAGAAGCCACCTCCGACGCTTCAGGCCTGCTTTCTTCCTCTGCAGCATGTTCGCTCTCCAGGGTCCTCCCTCCTACCTCCTTAGGCACGAGGCCACGTCTCCTCTCTGGATTTAAAGGGCCAGTCCCTTGGCTCCTCCTAGTGATGTTATCCTGGGTGTTCCTCTTCAGCCCTACAAAAGGGCTCAGCCTTCAGTTCCTTTTCACCTTCACAAGAAGTCAGTTCTGGAGTTGGATTGCTCCTGGATCCTCTGTTCCAGCTCTTCGGTCCAGGAGTCTCTGATGATGTCCTCCTCCGCTTCTTCAAAGCACTCTGTTCTTCGTAAGAATTCTTTGTATTCCTCTGTGGTTCCTGATCCTTCGCCTCATCTTCGTTCCATGTTTGATATCTCGCCGGATCCTAAGTCCTTGTCTTCAGATGTCTTCATTGTCCAACCTTCCTGTCTTCTTCTTCAGATCTTCCTGAAGTCCTCATCTTCTGATGTCCTGTCCTTCCTGAAGCCCATCATCCTGTTGTTCTGCCTCTCGGAGCCTCCTTGCTGCTCTTGGTTGGGTGACCTGGGGGTCCGAGGTCCAGATGTCCAGATGTCTCAGATGTCTCATTCTCCAGTTCACTTGACACCTCCTTGATGCTCTTGACTAAGTGTCCTGGGGGTTGAAGTCCAGATGTCCTGATGTGCTAGACGTCTTCGTGTCATCTTGTCTTCATCTTCAGAATCCTTTTGACGTCGTCTTCAGTTTTTTTCGCTGTCAAGCGTTCGGAACCTTTTGGCTCCTACATCAAGGAGCCTTCTCTTCGGCGCCCTCGTCAGGGTAGCCTTCCTCTCGGAAATCCTGGTTCCGGATTTACCTCCTAGTGGGCCATCCTCAGTTCAACTTCGGATGACCTTCGTATGTGTCTTCCACACCGGGTCGGAAGTTTAGTCTTCCTTCAATTGACCTGTCAGGTGCGTCGATCATGCCTGGTCCCTGAAGCTCAGTTCAGGATGGATGCTGCTACGAGTCATGGCCGGATATCTTCATACTGAGTTTTTTGTCGTCTTTTCATTCAGCAAGTGTCTTCATCAGTGTCTCTGGTGTTCTTCTCTTCAGTCTTGCTTCATCCTTATCAAGTCCTCGTCTTCAAGTATCATCTGATTGTCTTCAGTCTTTAAGTCTCGTCTTGTTCCAGTTCCATCGTCTGCCCTCGATCTCTGTCTGTCCTGGCGCATTTGCAGTTCCCGTACAGCAAGTCCCAAAGGGCTATCGAGTGGCCGAAGGGCTACTCCAGAGACCAGCATTACGTTGTTGGGTCTCTACTGATGGGGGCAAGTCTCTGGTCTTCTGCCTGTCCGCCTATGCTGGGATACATCTCACCTGTCTCGGCATTTCTAAGGAGCTCCTCTGTGCAATTGCGTCGTGGTTCAAGGGCACACCAGTCTCCCTGAAAGCGGGATCGCTCCCTAGTACTCCCAGAACACCCTACTTCCAGATCCAGTCAGCGCACATCCTGTGAGGAATATCCGCTCCAAGCATCCTCTGCTCCATTTTAGGTTGGAAAGAGAAAACGTGAGTTGGTAAATCCAAGAGAGAGTTGCAGGAATCAAAGCCCATGGGACACTGAAGAGGCAATTTTTTAAAATTTTGTGGGCCTTAACTTTTGTAAGCAAAGATGCCTGCAGAATTTCCCCCTGAAAAACCCTGGGTTGACAGCGCCGTGGGCCCTCCTGTTCCCGCAGGCTTTGCAGACCCTTCCGTGCCTGCCCCACCCCAAATAAAAGGGAGAGAACCCTGCTCAGCCCCAGTGCCCCCCCCCCCCCCCCAGTGAAATCTCAGGAAGACTCTGGGAGCAGGGATGAGGGGTTGGGTAAAAGAGCTGGGGAGGGGCTGCCCTTCATTTTTTATTAGGAATTTATTTACTCTGAAGATAACTGGGCAGGTGGCTCCCTATGTGCCACCAATTTATCATCTTCCTACATCTGCTGCGACCCATCTCCTCTAGAGGGGACATTTATTTGTCTGTACTTTTCAGACATAGAATCTCCCTATTACTTTAATACAACAAAATGAAAATCAGCAAAACTCGGCACACTGGCAAAAGGCTAATTTCTTGCCACTTGTAGCATTTCTCATTCGGTTTTGCATTTCCCTCTCAATCTCCAGAAGAAGATGTACCAAGTGTTGTGGGCCTTGTCAAACCTGATGAAACTGTGTGGAGAGAGAGTCGACAGAAGGGATTGTTAGTGCCCGCCAGTCTTTAATAAATTCATTAGTGCTGGGAAATCTTCTGAGCTGAAGCCTTGCATGAATTCAGATCATATACATCACCATCTTTAGATACCTCTGAGGAGAGGGTCACAATCTGGAAAGTGTAAAGCTGGATTCTAATGCAATGCTCCTAGCACTGCTGCTCAGTGCTGGCTTTCCTGGACACCAGGACCCTTCACTTCCATCCTCCCCCAACCTCCAGCCTGACCAGTGCAGTGACAGATGCTGGCCAGCAGGCATGGGCCATGGCTCCCTTCAGCTCTATGGTTGCTTGGTAACCAGGGCTCCTTCCCTCTGTCCAGCAAACTTGGGTCATCAGAGCAGCCCCAAAAAAGCAGTTTCACAGGATATGGAGAGAAGACTGACTCCAGCGGGCAGGGATCCAAACCCAAATCTCTTTACCTATAGTGCTCTAGCCTGAAACATGGGGCAAGGCAGACCCGCTGTGGATACACTTTGGGGGATAAATAATGAAGACTGCATGCCTCAGGGCAAGCTCTGTTAACCTCTTACTCTCAGGCTTTGCCCCATAACCAAAGCAAAAGTCTGCAGGTATTTTTGCTTTCATTGCTGTCTAAGAAGATCTGTACCTACTCTCTCTGTGGACTGGTTTGCATGCATTTGAATAACTGAGTCTACATGTCCTGTTTTCTCTGCTCTCTCTCTCTTCCGTGGGTACATGCACTACTTTAAACAAAGAAATGTTAGGCAATATTCAAAGCCTCAGTTTCTGCAGATAAAATGCTTTTGTACTCAAGGAAAGGACTTATAATGACCTCTTAACGTGCAAGCCACAATCCAGAACATCATGACAGATGGCAAAAAAATTGTAGGTTACCTGCTGGCTTATGGGTTGAAAGTCCAGCATCTGTTGGAAGAAAGCACAGCAGTAGTTACCACCAGGCACTGTCCATCCAGCCACAAAAAAGCAGCAATCACATGACAGAATATTAAACAAAAAACACAAACTATCATGGCAGATAGAACATAAGAACCACCATACTGGGTCAGACCAAAGGTCCATCAAGCTCAGTATCCTGTTTCCAACAGTGGCCAATCCAGGCCATAAGAACCTGGCAGGATACTAAAGAATACTCCAAACCTTCTTTCACATAACCAAGGATAAATAGTGATTTCCCCAAGTCTACATAATGTAGTCCCTCCACCTTGCCAGTGCAATCTTAAAGACCCCTCTCTTTCCCTAATGTGGTTGGACAGAGCATTTATTTATTTATTTTATTTATTTAGGTTTTTTATATACCGGCATTCATGAACAGGTCACATCATGCTGGTTTACATAAAAACAAGGGGTGCATAGAACAGAAGAACTAAACTGGTGCAAAAGGGAAGCAGTTACAAAAAACCAAGGGATAGAATAACTGGGAGAGAGAAAAAAGAGGAACAGTGGGGAGTAAAAAGAATTGTATGGGGATAAGCTAAATAACTTAATGAGTATTTACAATAAACATTGTTACAGAAGTTGGAGGTGGTTGAGAGTTGTCCGGGAAGGCTTGTTGGAAAAGCCTAAGGTGGTTATGAGTTGTCCGGGTGAGGTGGTTATGAATTGTCCGGGTAAAGCCAGGTCTTCAATCTTTGTTGTTGGAAAAGCCCGGTCTTCAATCTTTTGCGGAAAGTTGGTAGGCAGAGCATCTGGACTCTTTTTCCTGGCAACAGGACTTAGAAAGTATATCACAGTCACAGTCACAGTCCTTTCCAGTTGGAGCTCTTTTAAATGCCAGCACTAGCTTTACTTGGCAGCCCTTCTCCTGTGCAGCTGCACAACAGTCATTCAAGTGCAAGCAGACAATTAACAGCGGCACAGGCCTTACTTGGCAGCCCTTCTCCTGTGCAGCTGCACAACAGTCATTCAAGTGCAAGCAGACAATTAACAGCGGCACAGGCCTTACTTGGCAGCCCTTCTCCTGTGCAGCTGCACAACAGTCATTCAAGTGCAAGCAGACAATTAACAGCGGCACAGGCCTTACTTGGCAGCCCTTCTCCTGTGCAGCTGCACAACAGTCATTCAAGTGCAAGCAGACAATTAACAGCGGCACAGGCCTTACTTGGCAACCCTTCTCCTGTGCAGCTGCACAACAGTCATTCAAGTGCAAGCAGACAATTAACAGCGGCACAGGCCTTACTTGGCAACCCTTCTCCTGTGCAGCTGCACAACAGTCATTCAAGTGCAAGCAGACAATTAACAGCGGCACAGGCCTTACTTGGCAGCCCTTCTCCTGTGCAGCTGCACAACAGTCATTCAAGTGCAAGCAGACAATTAACAGCGGCACAGGCCTTACTTGACAGCCCTTCTCCTGTGCAGCTGCACAACAGTCATTCAAGTGCAAGCAGACAATTAACAGCGGCACAGGCCTTACTTGGCAGCCCTTCTCCTGTGCAGCTGCACAACAGTCATTCAAGTGCAAGCAGACAATTAACAGCGGCACAGGCCTTACTTGGCAGCCCTTCTCCTGTGCAGCTGCACAACAGTCATTCAAGTGCAAGCAGACAATTAACAGCGGCACAGGCCTTACTTGGCAACCCTTCTCCTGTGCAGCTGCACAACAGTCATTCAAGTGCAAGCAGACAATTAACAGCGGCACAGGCCTTACTTGGCAACCCTTCTCCTGTGCAGCTGCACAACAGTCATTCAAGTGCAAGCAGACAATTAACAGCGGCACAGGCCTTACTTGGCAGCCCTTCTCCTGTGCAGCTGCACAACAGTCATTCAAGTGCAAGCAGACAATTAACAGCGGCACAGGCCTTACTTGGCAGCCCTTCTCCTGTGCAGCTGCACAACAGTCATTCAAGTGCAAGCAGACAATTAACAGCGGCACAGGCCTTACTTGGCAGCCCTTCTCCTGTGCAGCTGCACAACAGTCATTCAAGTGCAAGCAGACAATTAACAGCGGCACAGGCCTTACTTGACAGCCCTTCTCCTGTGCAGCTGCACAACAGTCATTCAAGTGCAAGCAGACAATTAACAGCGGCACAGGCCTTACTTGGCAGCCCTTCTCCTGTGCAGCTGCACAACAGTCATTCAAGTGCAAGCAGACAATTAACAGCGGCACAGGCCTTACTTGACAGCCCTTCTCCTGTGCAGCTGCACAACAGTCATTCAAGTGCAAGCAGACAATTAACAGCGGCACAGGCCTTACTTGACAGCCCTTCTCCTGTGCAGCTGCACAACAGTCATTCAAGTGCAAGCAGACAATTAACAGCGGCACAGGCCTTACTTGGCAGCCCTTCTCCTGTGCAGCTGCACAACAGTCATTCAAGTGCAAGCAGACAATTAACAGCGGCACAGGCCTTACTTGACAGCCCTTCTCCTGTGCAGCTGCACAACAGTCATTCAAGTGCAAGCAGACAATTAACAGCGGCACAGGCCTTACTTGACAGCCCTGCTTTCACAACAGCTTTTCCTCCAGGAGCTTATCCAAACCCTTTAAAAACTCAGCTATGCTAACTGCTTTCATCACATCCGCTGGCAACACATTTCACAGTTTAATTGTACTGAGTGCAAAAAGAAGTTTTTGAATTGTTTTAAATGTATTAACTATTAACTTCATGGAGTGTCCCTTAGTCCTAGTAATATTAAAAAGAGTAAATCATCATTCTCTGTTTACCTGTTCCACCCACTCATAACTCCTAACCTATTTAGCTTCATCTCAAAGGGGAGCTGTTCCATCCCTTTTATCATATTGTTCGCCCCTCTCTGTACCGTCTCCATCGCAATTATATCTTTTTTGAGATGCGGCGACCAGCATTGTACACAGTATTCAAGGTGCGGTCTCACCATGGAGTGATACAGAGGCATTATGATATTTTCCGTTCTATTAACCATTCCCTTCCTAATAATTCCCAACATTCTGTTTGCTTTTTTGACTGCCGCAGCACACTGAGCCGACGATTTCAATGTGTTATCCACTATGACGCCTAGATCTCTTTCCTGGGTGGAAGCTCCTAATATGGAACCTAACCGTGTAACTACAGCAAGGGTTATTTTTCCCTATGTGCATCACCTTCAACGTCTACATTAAATTTCATCTGCAGTAGGAGGAAGAGAAGGAGCCTGCGAAGTTGGGGTTAGAGGTTTGGCAGAATGAGCTTCCATACATCATCATGGCACGGTGGAGTTCCATATGCAGCCCCTTTCAATGCTTCTTTAGAATCAGGCCTGGAGACACACTGAGAACTACAGGCTGGTTAGTCTGACCTCAGTAGCTGGCAAGTTAATAGAAACACTACTAAAAGCAGCTAGTGCAGTTTCTGGAAGCCAATGGATTATAAGATCCAAACCAGCATGGTTTCACCCAAGGTAAGTCTTTTCAGAGAAATCTCATCAATTTCTTTGACTGGGGAGAGCATTAGTGCACTTGGATTTCAGTAAGGCCTTCGACATGGCGCCACAGAGGCAACTTAAAAACAAATTGAGTGTCCTTGGGATGGGCCTTAAAGTGACTGACTGGTTTAGATACTGGTTGAGTGGGAGGTAGGCGTGTGCAGAGTAAAAAGTTTCATTTTTAATTTGTTCATTCATTTTGTAGGTGATCTCCATTCAGTTCATTAGTTTAAAATGAGAAAAATGGTTTTACCTATTTGATTGTTTATCATTAAACTCTATGGGGAAGCACTGCTGAAAAAGATAGAAGGGCACCAGGACCCGGGAAGTGCTGTTGTCTCAAGACAGGAATGGGGAGGAAGGCTTCATAGCCTGGGCTGCTTCTTCACCTCCTGCTCATTGGCTTATTGTGTTCACCAGAACCAACCAGGAGAAGGGGAAGCAGCACCGGCTACTCAGAAGCACTTTTCAGCACCCACACCCCAAAGTGGGGAGGAGAGGAAAGGAAGACAAACTGAGTGAGTAGAGGAGATGGGGAGAGAGCAAGGGGGAAATAGAGGGGGCAGCATAGAGAGAGGTGTGGGGGAAGAGGGAACAGCAAAAGAACAGGTTCAGGGACAACTTATCAGCTTGGGGGTGGGGAGAAGTACAGGGAAGAACACGCGGCTGCACAGCCACAAATGTCTGCTCACCCCCGCCCCTTATACCCATTCACTGGGGTAATCTTCAAATCCATGTAAATGTATAAAACTTGGCTATAAAACTGACTTGGTTTCAAAGGAGATCCACATAAAAAATAGCACGCACATGTGTACTTACTATTTTATAAATAGAGGGGTATTTTTGGTTTTGTGCACAAGGAGGGTAACCTTCAAAACTGTCCACGTGCACCCACATGAGCGTATCTATGGGCGCACGGTAATTTAGTACTGAGTTTTATAACCTGCGCAGAAATGATATGCAAGTCAGGGGATTTTATAACATGTGCGTGGCAATGAAATATCCAGTCTGACCAATTAGTCTACCAGTGCCTGAAAACCCTCCATGTCATCCAGACCTCCCCACCAGGTCATTTTTCGTTTTTAAGATGTTTGTGCTCACTCACATCTGATATTGAGCAACCTTCAATATGCGCAAGTAGAAGATTTACACGCATCACTTTGGCAGGTTGTAAAATGGTAACTTGTGCGGGTACGTGTTAGCCCCTCCCCCTTCCGCCCTGCCCCGCCCCATTTTTACTCATGGAAATGTATTTGTGGTTCCAGATAGGTGTGCATGTTGAAGTTTTAGAACAGCGTCTGCTCGCACAGATGCTATTTTATATGTGTGCATCTTTTCAACATTGACCTCATATTGTTCTGGTAAAAAAAGCGACCGGCTACGGGTGTTCCGGGGTGAGATTCAGAGGTATACACAGTAGCTGATATTTTGTAAGAGGTATGTGATTGCAGGTTGTCAAACTTAACTTCTTCACTTTTAGATCTCAATCACACACGGAGGCTCTGAATCCCACACACACATGCTCTTTTACAAACAATCACACACCTACATACATGCTCTCTCTCACACACACAAAGGCTCTCAATCAGTTACACACATGCTGTCTCTCACACACACATGCTTGCTCACTCACTCACTCTCTCTCTCCCCCCACGGAAGAACTGGCTGCAGCAGAAGCCTCCTCCTCTTCCAATCCTCACAGCCTTGAGAATAAGAACATAAGAACCTGCCATACTGGGTCAGACCAAGGGTCCATCAAGCCCAGCATCCTGTTTCCAACAGTGGCCAATCCAGGCCATAAGAACCTGGCAAGTACCCAAAAACTAAGTCTATTCCATGTTACCATTGCTAATGGCAGTGGCTATTCTCTAAGTGAACTTAATAGCAGGTAATGGACTTCTCCTCCAAGAACTTATCCAATCCTTTTTTAAACCCATCTACACTAACTGCACTAACTCATCATCGGCCATGAGGGCTCATATTGTTCCTCTTTTGGCTTCAGACCATGCTGCTCTTCTCCATTGGGTTGATGCTGCATGCATGTGGTCTCTTCTTCCCATGTGCGCGCAGCCATTGCACGGGACTTCCTCTTCCAGGCTGCGGGGGCAGGAAGAAGAGGTCATGCTGCTAGTGCATCTTTCAGCCCTCCTGCTGCGTTCTGCCCAAGCTATCAACATTTCAAACCTGTGAGGAGGAAGAATTTGCATCTTGCTGAGGCAGAGGGAGCAGTTGGGCCAACAGGGGACCGGAAGGGTAGCGACACACTGCCTGACATTGAGAACCGCTGCTCTAGACGGCCGCAGGTCTGTTCCTCCTCTTCTGCCGCTGAGCGGGATGGGCTCCCCCAGAGGCCGCAGGCTTCCTCTTCTTCTGTTGCCAGGTGGGATGAGTTCCTCCAGGGGCCGCTGGCCCTCTTCTTGCCTGGGCAGGATGGGATCCGCTGCCCCTTTGTGCCCCCTACAGTCTGGCGCCCGGGGGCCTTGGCCCTTCCCCACTACACCACTGTGCATATGTTTATAAAATGGGTAACGTAAGCATTTTCTGGCACTGGAAATACACACTTTCAAGCAGAAATGCACAATCCTGCTGCACAGTTTATAAAATAAAAAGAGATCAGTGTAATGGCAAAATTCTTTATTCTCCCATATGAGGGCCCGGCTCTGACCGAGTTTCACTCTGCACACAGCGCTGCCTCAGGGGCTACTAAAATTGAAACACACATACCTTAAACACTTAAAACCATTTAAAGATGTTCAATTTTAGTAGCCCCTGAGCCAGCTCTGTGTGCAGAGTGAAACTCAGCCAGAGGTGGGCCCTCATACTGGGAGAATAGCAAATTGTGCCATTACACCCATCTCTTTGTTTTTTGGTCGCTACACAGCTATATTGGATCGGCTTCCGTTGTGTCTTTTGGGACCAGTGATTTATCTCCACACATCCCCTTAGGCTTGGCTATGTTTGGAAGTTGTATAAAAGTGCATGAGTAACTCAGTTTCATGCGTCCTTTATGCACACTGAGGAGTTAAATTTCATAGGTGACTTTTAAAGGTCAATATTCAGAAAAGCAGCCCACAGACAAATTATCTGGATAAAATTAGCTGGATAACTGGTGCAGATATTCAGCAGTAGAAGTCAGCCATTGAACACACTCGCCTACAGTTATCTGGATACTGAAGTCTGCTGGGTGAGATGAGTAGCCACATTGCCAGAATCATCATCTCTTACAAATGAATGATGTCGTCTTTCCGTTTCATGCAGAAGTACCTGATTTGGGTATCCAGTGGGACACTAAACTATCACTGAAAGCTCAGATAAGTCAAAGGTTAAAGTCAGCTATTTTAAAACTCAGATTGTTGCATCATCTAAAGAATATCCTAGATCAGAAACATTTTCGTATGGTAGCCCAGTCTTAAGTGTTGTGTACCCCTGACTCCTGTAATGCCTCACATGCTGGGCTCCCCAAGTCAACATTGCATGTGATGCAGCTGTGGCAGTGTCCCTTCGTGCAGGTTGTCCCTTTTTTTCTTCGCTGGCTTCCCATAGAGCAGAGAATACATTTTAAAGTTTTAAATTGTGAGGCCCCGAGTTACTTGATTGACCTGATAACATAGACAGGTGCCATCACAGCCACTGTGTTCTGCCTCCCAGTCTCAACTGGTTAGACCTCCTTTCAAACTAGCTCGAGCCTTTTCCATTGCTGGCCCTACATTATGGAGCAACATCTTCAATCCCTTAGAGACATTTCTGATTGTAAAGCTTTTTAGAACATATAATAGGTCGGAATGAATTTTACAGTTTGTATTGCCTTCTGTACAGTATCACTGTTATATGCTTATTACACTTAATCTCAGCCAAAAGGCCGAGAAGCGATATATATTTATTCACTTGTAATCCACCTAGAATGATAATATTGATTAAGGCAGAATATAAACATGTTTAAATTCATAAATAAATAGCTTTAAGCTGTTACTAGAAGCCTGGTCGTCAGTGATTATTAATACAGTTGTGTTACTTGGGGGGGGGGATGAGGAAGAGGAGGTTTGCTCTTGGTTGCTCTTGGTTGTTCTTTACATCAGTCTTGCAGAATGATAGAGAAGGCAGCTTTGAAACAACTCAATGAACATCTAGACGATAACAAAATTCTCTTTCCCTCCCAATTCGGCTTCAGAAAAAACCACAGCACTGAAACCCTCCTACTTAACCTCTCCAATACCATCCTAAGAGGACTTGACAACAAAAAAGGATACCTTCTGATTCTTTTAGACCTCTCTGCAGCCTTCGACACAGTGGATAATAAAATTCTTATTTCCTGTCTAGAATCCATAGGACTAGCTGGCAAGACTCTTACATCCTTCCTCAATAATAGACACTTCAAAGTTTCTCACAACAATTGCTCATCAAACCCCATCCCCCTCGAAACAGGTGTGCCACAAGGATCAGCACTTTCACCCATCTTATTCAACATCTACCTTACCCCTCTTTGCCATCTCCTCTCAAGACTCGACATAACATATTGCATGTATGCCGATGATATACAATTCCTCATTCCAATTTCCTCCTCGATAGAAGATGCTATGTCTAAAGCAGCCTCACACCTGGACACAATCAGAAACATGCTAATTCATCTTAAACTATGTCTAAATACCAGCAAAACTGAATGTATCCTAATTGCCAAAAAAAACCCTGATCATAAAACAATTCCACCCTTCCTCTTTGACAAGACCCTCGTACATCTTAAAGAGAGCGTTAAAGACCTGGGATTTTGGTTAGACATTGACCTAAACTTCAAGAAACACATCGCTACAAAAATAAAAGAAGGCTTCTACAAACTTCAAATTTTAAAACATCTAAAACCACTGCTTCACCCCCATGATTTCAAAACCGTCCTACAAGCCCTCCTATTTTCCAGTTTGGACTACTGCAACTCCCTTTTGATTGGCCTTCCAAAATCTTCTTTTGAGACCCTTGCAGCTCCTTCAGAACGCTGCAGCCAGAGTACTAACAGGTAAAAGAAAGGCCGATCACATTACACCTGTTCTCAATCAATTACAGTGGCTCCCTATTTAAAAAAGAGTAGAATTCAAAGTTCTCTCTATTCTTCACAATGCAATATACAAAGCCGATTACTCCGCCTTTGATGACATCATTCATTTACATTGCTCTCATCGAACAACAAGATCTACTTGTAAAATTCAACTAGTAATTCCCTCACTTCCACAGGCCAAATTATCCTCCACCAGAAACAGAGCCCTTTCCATTATTGGCCCAAAACTTTGGAATTCATTACCTCATTTCCTCACCAATCAAGAAAACTTAAAATCCTTCAAAAAAGACCTAAAATCCTGGCTACTCAGCCAATCCTTTAAAGACTGCACTCTATGACTTAAAACATATTAACATAGCCTGCTATCTTTCAATATCCCCCTCATTCGATTTCCCTGTTTCATGATGCAGATGCCCTCTGTTTTTGATGTTCCCAGATATCTCTGTCCACCTACCCAGGGTTTCCACCCTGTGTTATCCTGTTATATTCATTCTCTTGTTATGTTTTTTGCTCATTACTGTTAATTTTTGAAATTTTGAAATTTCAAACATCGTTCAATGTATCATGTTGTTTTTTGTATGTAAACCGGAGTGAAGGCAACTCTGCTATACCTCGGTATATAAAAAAATGCTAAATAAATTCAGATAAATTGGAACAGGTAGTGTTGGCAAGATTTTTAAATCCCATGGTTTCTCTGACTAAGTCCCAAACAAACAGTTTAAATATGGACCTCTCTTATTTTAAAAAGTTTGCACATAAGTGAACCTACAGAAGTTGCGCCCTCTGAAGATCGATACTCATGCACAATTTTTCAAAGTGAACTTAAATGCACGTTTACTATGAAAATTCGAGGTGAAGTCTGTGCATAGAATGTACGTACAGACTTTTGCCAGCCGTGCAGTCATAAAATGAGCCTCATTATGCATCACAGATGAGAGTACCTGAGCAAATAACGCTGACGTCTTGCTGATGGCTGCAGTTATTTAGAAACCAGCCACTGTTAGGGCAGTACCACAGATAGGCCTCATTTCCGGTGCACTGCACATTATCCAGAAGAATACGTCCTTCTCCTAGACCAAAGTAGGATCCTCCGGAAGTAACCGTGGCAAATCCACAGCCCAACTGTCTGCAAACAACGTCTGCACTGCTGCTGTTCCACCCGTTCTCACAGACCGTTCCCCAGGCTCCAGAGTAGAAGATTTCAAGACGGCCTGCGCATCTGTTCCAACCACCTACCAGCTGCAGCTCTGGAAGAGGCTCTAGAACATGAAGAGAGAAAAATAGTACAGGTAAATCCCTCTGCTTCTGGAAATTGTCTGTTGTGTCCTTTCACATCCATGTCAGAGACAAAGGAGGAGAGTTAACGTTTTTTGGTCACAAATCAGAAATGTCTCAATTTTACATAAGGGATCTATGTCTCTCACTATAAATAGCATAAATCAAATAAAAGTAAAGAAACGATGAAGTACAGTCTGCCAAGCCAGAGAAAATGTGCCCTGCTTGTTGGAATGCTTGCAGGACCTGCGCACAGATAAATGGCACAAAAGCTCTGATTATAATGAATGTCACACAACGTGGCTGTAAGGACAGTGGAGCCTTGTGCTGTGGCATGGTTAACAACACAGCCTAGTAGGTGCACCCACTAGGCCCATGCTGGCAACTGGCAAATGCGCCCTGGGCAGAGACAAGACTGGAGCTGTACCTATACCAGCCCCATTCCCCCCAGGTTGAGCCTTTATGTTCCAGGCAGGACTTAGGTGAGGGTCCGACAGGGCGTACAGAGAGAGTCTGTGTCAAGGTCAAGATCTGGACAGGCTACAGTGAGACAATAACCAGGCGTTAAGCTGGAGGTTGAGGCTGGCAGCAAGCAGAGCATATACAGAGCTCATAGCTGAGGTCAGTGGCAGGCAAGAGAGCAATCCAGGTCCAAGGCAGAGGTCATTGCCAGAGAGACTGGAGGTCTGGGATGATGATTGAGCAAGCAAGGCAAGGCAAAACAGACTGAACAAGGCAGGATGAGGCAAGGCTGGAACACGAGCAACATGCACTACTCTATGCAGTATGTAAGTGATGTTTTAATTTGTTTGTATATATTTGTTTTATATCATTTTATGATTGTTACATTGTTATTCGTGCCGAACGTTTATGAAGGTTCTGGAATAAAAGCTTTTTAAATATAAATAAAATAAAATATGCAGGAGAACCTGTTGCTGAGGCAAGGAAGACCAGCGCAGCTAAGGCATAAATGGAGGAGCTGGTGATGTCATCAATAGGTGCCGTGCAGAAGGCATGGCAGCCTGGGGGAGGAAGGCATTGGCATTGTCCTTGCTGTGTCGGGGGGCTGGAGCCCGCACGGAGATGAGTGCTGCCGGCTACGATACGACCATTACAAACATTACAGTGGTTTAACCCCTCCATTACCCAACACCCACACAAACATCAGTGTTCTGAGAGTCTGAACCCCTCAATGGAGTTTCAACCATTGGGTTTCCGCCAGACACTCCCAGTTTCAGTAAATAGAAGCTCCCTGTACCCAGGCCATAGAAGGGCCAGCATGATTTAGGAAGTTGTCCCACAGGGCTAAGTAAAGAGAGAGTCCTTACATGGGCCAAGGTCAGGGCTGACAGCAATCAGAGAAGTAACGGATCCAGGCCTAGGTCTGGACAGTTAGCTGGCAGGGCAGAGTCGGGGTCTATGGCAAAGGTCAGGTCCAGGTGGCAGGCAAGAGAATAGTTATAGTCCATAGCAGAGGTCCTATGAGCAGGCAGAAG
Organism: Rhinatrema bivittatum; assembly: GCF_901001135.1. Classification (NCBI taxonomy): domain Eukaryota; kingdom Metazoa; phylum Chordata; class Amphibia; order Gymnophiona; family Rhinatrematidae; genus Rhinatrema; species Rhinatrema bivittatum. The sequence goes on from NC_042621.1 coordinate 309,835,606, forward strand.
GACTGGAAGGGTACAGAGCGAGGACGATGAACGATGTGGGGCTGGACATGGCAAGGCTGGACAATAGGATGAAGTAAGGCTGGACAAGGCAAGGTTGGATAAAGCAAGGGTGTAGAAGGCAAGGCTGGACAACAGAATGAGGCAAAGCTGGGTGAGATGAGGCTGGATAAGGCAAGGGTGTACAAGGCAAGGCTGGACAACAGAATGAGGCAAAGCTGGGTGAAATGAGGCTGGATAAGGCAAGGTTGAACAAGGCAAGTATGGACAAGGCCAGGCAAGGCAGAAACTGAAATATGGTGGGCGAGGAACACACCGGCAAGGATCAGGAAGCAACACGCTCTGAAGAACAAAAGAGGACCTGTTGCTGAGGCAAGTCGGAAGCTGTGCAGCCGGGTTTAAATACCCAGTCGCACGATGTCATCACGGGGTGCTGGTCCTAAGTTTTCCCGCTGCAGGGCCTGTAAATGCAAACTCACAGCATGGATGTGCGCCTAGGGAAGGGCGCGGCACTACGATGGGAGGCACAGTGGCGGCATTTATGCAGTGAAGAGGGAACCGGGGCTTTTGGTGGCGGCTCAGGTGAGTGCGGCCGGTCGGGATCATTCTGTGACTGGCCAAACGTAACAGTACCCTCCTCCTAAGCTTTTGGGGAAAGTGTCGATGAAATACTTTCAACCTCTGGCAACTAGAAACCGGTTTAAGAGGGGACTCCCGGGAGTCTTTGAGTTTAGAAGAATGTGGAAGGGCATTAGTCAGTTGATTCTTTGCTGTAGGGGTGAATCCTTTGGAGGGATTTGAGCATGGTACTGGAGTCCCTCAATTCTTCTGTTGAGCAATTCCAGCTCTCACGCCAATGAGAGTGGCTTCTTCCTCCACAATGAAGGATTTCGAGGAATCTGGATGAAAAAGAGAATAATCTTGTAGGGGCTCTGGTTGAATAGCCTTAGATATCAGAATGTTTTCTGTCCCTGCTAGGAACCTCAGTTGGACATTGCCCGTAAAAGGCATCTTCTCTGGGAATAGATGACCTGGGTGGTTGTCTGATCTATGAGGCTGCAGAGACTTGGGCTGTTGCTTGTGGCATTCATCAATGCAGCAGCGTATTGGAATGAGAGGTCTTTCAGGTCAGGCAGGATTGTCCAGGCCAACAAGACCAAAGGCAGAGCATAGGAGGAACAATATTCCTTGCAGGAGGTGCCCCAGTGAGTTATTAGCAATGCACCCCAATCTGTAACAGGTTGATGGAGGCGGAGCCAGGGCAACCTGAAAATGACAGGGCTGACTGCTCTGGAAAGTACATATATTTATTTAGCCATTTTATATACCACATTCCATGTAAAGATCACAACAGTTTACAAAAATAACATTCATAGCTATAAATCAGCAAATAATGAAGGATTACAGGTGTAGAATTCATAAACAGACATTAACATCTATCAAATGAAATGTTCCAATATATATTAAATAAAGATCAAGGACATAAGGTGTGAAGTACAGGAAATAAGATAAAGTAATACATTTCACATATTAGTCAGTCTCTTGTAAAGAGCTCTTACAATCTTTCATTAAATCTGTTCCTCATGCATCAATTAGAATCTCTTGTCCTTGTTATTGTATCTCTCTTCATTCTGATGTTTTTAAGTTAGGTTTTATGCATTTTTGAATAGCCATATTTTTAGCTCACATTTAAATCTCTGAATATCTGATATCAGACATAACATCTCAGATAGGGAATTCCAAAGTTTTGGACCCGCTATGGAAAACACATGATCTGTTATGTGCGTCAGGTGTGTGCTCCATTTTGTGGGGACAGTCAGTAGCCCTTTATTTTGACATCTTAGTGTTTTCTGCGGTGTGCAAGGTGATGCATATAGGGAAAAATAACCCATGCTATAATTACACAATGTTGGGTTCCATATTAGGAGCTACCACCCAAGAAAGAGATCTAGGCGTCATAGTGGATAACACATTGAAATCGTCGGTACAGTGTGCTGTGGCAGTCAAAAAAGCAAACAGAATGTTGGGAATTATTAGAAAGGGAATGGTGAATAAAACAGAAAATGTCATAATGCCTCTGTATCGCTCCATGGTGAGACCGCACCTTGAATACTGTGTACAATTCTGGTCGCTGCATCTCAAAAAAGATATAATTGCGATGGAGAAGGTACAGAGAAGGGCTACCAAAATGATAAAGGGGATGGAACAGCTCCCCTATGAGGAAAGACTAAAGAGGTTAGGGCTGTTCAGCTTGGAGAAGAGACAGCTGAGGGGAGATATGATAGAGGTGTTTAAAATCATGAGAGGTCTAGAATGGGTAAATGTGACTCGGTTATTTACTCTTTTGGATAATAGACTAGGGGGCACTCCATGAAGTTAGCATGGGGCACATTTAAAACTAATCGGAGAAAGTTCTTTTTTACTCAATGCACAATTAAACTCTGGAATTTGTTGCCAGAGGATGTGGTTAGTGCAGTTAGTATAGCTGTGTTTAAAAAAGGATTGGATAAGTTCTTGGAGGAGAAGTCCATTACCTGCTATTAAGTTCACCTAGAGAATAGCCACTGCCATTAGCAATGGTAACATGGAATAGACTTAGTTTTTGGGTACTTGCCAGGTTCTTATGGCCTGGATTGGCCACTGTTGGAAACAGGATGCTGGGCTTGATGGACCCTTGGTCTGACCCAGTATGGCATTTTATGTTCTTATGTGCTTCTGTGTGTCTGTGAGAGACAAAGGTGCTTCTAATGTGTGTGAGAGAGAGGGCGCATGCTTTTCTCTGGGAGAGAGGGAGCTTGTTTTTCTATGTGAGAGAGAGAGAGCATGCTTTTCTCTGGGAGAGAGGGAGCATGCTTTTCTCTGGGAGAGAGGGAGCGTGCTTTTCTCTGGAGAGAGGGAGCGTGCTTTTCTCTGGGAGAGAGGGAGCGTGCTTTTCTCTGAAGAGAAGGAGTTTGTTTTTCTCTGGAAGAAAGGGAGATTCTGTGTGTCTGTGAGAGAGAAAAGGAGGTGCTTCTGTCTGTGGGTGTGTGAGAGAGAGAGTGTATGTGCTTCTGTCTGTCTGTGTGTATGAGAGAGGGAGGGAGGTTAAAGTCTGTTCATCTACTTCTTGTCTGCTAATCCATGACAATCTTAGGATAACTGGAAATTGAACATTCTGAGGTATAGAGAGCACAAGATTTTTTATCCTTATTTTTAATTATTGGGTGTTATTTGATGTGTTATCCAAACACCAGAAACATTTCAACACAGTAAATTTTTAAGAAATTGAGTTTTTAAATATTGGATTTTCTATTCATCTCCCGTTTTGAAATATTTGTTCATTTTTTAGTATAGTTGTACTATTATATTTTATATTTCTTGGTTTTATAATTTTTTATTTTATTTGCTTTTGTATACTGACATTCGATCAAGATATCATATCAGTTTACATAAAACTGAACAGTAAATATTTTTTTTTATTTTTATTTATTTGTGTTTTACTATACCGGCATTCACGGATGGTCGTATCATGTCGGTTTACATGTAACAAGGGGTGAGCAATACATTATAACGTACATAACTATAACCTGAGAGTATACATTACAAATTATAACAGGTGCACAGAAAAAGAAGTTACAATAAAACAGGGATGATTCTAACTGGGAGTAGAAGAAGAAGATGATAGAAGTTTAACATAAGTAGTAGAACGTTGCAGTAACTGGTAAGGCAGGAGCAGCTTATTTTTACAGTATAACTTGTAGTATAACTTAGAACAGGTAACATTTTACAATGCGATTTGGAGGAAAAAAATATTTAACTATTTATGGATTGCTTTGAAACATATGGAGCGGTTAACAGAGAACTAAGTGTTACAAGTATGCCAAGGAGGGCATATGGCTTGCATGTACAGAACAAGGCTTAAAGGGAGAAACATTTGATGTTTTGTGAGGAATGATAATGTTTGTTAGGATTCTGTTAATATCAATTAATCAATCAATTAATTGTCAATTATTCAATTATCAATTAATCAATCAATATCAATTATTATTGATTCTATTAATATCAATTGGTACTTGAACCCTGGGCCAAAGTGAGAGGTGGTCCGCCCACGGGGAGGAGCCCCATGTGCCTCACTGTCGGGAGGCTAGGTCTCAGCTGAGGTTAGACATGGAAGCAATATAGAGGCTTTATTAAAGAGATAGAAGCACTATCCGTGGAGCTGGGGTGCCAGAGAGGAGGTCACACAGACCCAGAGACACAGGGTCGATGGAACAGGAAATGTCCAGAGGGAATATCGCCATAGTGTTGGTAGTGGTCCGTGGAGTGGGTACCCCGAAGAGGTCTCCTGTAGAGATGGTAATGGCCCGCAAAGCGGGGTACACCGAGGAGGTCTTAGTAGAAATGGTAGTGACCCGCGGGGCGAGGTACACCAATAGTGTCCTCGGTAGAGATGGTAATGACCCGCAGAGTGGGGTACACCGGTGAGGGTCCTCGGTAGAGCTGGCAGCGGTCCGTAAGGCAGGGTGCGCCTGTGAGGTCCTCAATGGAATGGTAAGGGTCTGCAGAGCAGGTACCTCTGAAGGAATCCTCCTTAGAGATGGTAATGGTCCGCAGCGCGGGGTACACCAGGGAGGCACTTGGTGGAGCAGAAAGTGATCCGCAGGGCGGAGTACTCACGAAAGAGCAGTGTTGGTTCCAAGGAAGCCCCGGGGAATAGGGCAGGCAGAGTTCCAGGTGTCAGGCCCTCCGAGAAGCGGATAGCCAGGACGAGAGAGAGGCCCCCGAGGAGTGGGTACCTGAGACATCCACGCCGGAACAGGAACTGGAACGCAGGGTCCTCAGGATGCAAAGCAGAATTAGCAAGGATGAGACTCTTTGCCAAGTCGTCTTTAGGCAGGGCCAGCTGGTTTAAATATCTGAGGGGAATGACGTCATCGGGAGGGGACGCCCCCGAGGTTCCTGCTATGACATTGATAAGACTGGCCCGTGTGCGTGCGTGCGTGCGTGCGTGCGCGCCTAGAGGGACCTGATGGCAAGATGATGGTCAGCGGCATCCGTGCCAATCCGGGAGGCCTGGGAGCAGTAAGCAGGTCGTCGGCAGCTAGCGGAGGCTGCCAATCTTTCCCATGGAGTCAGGGAAGCAAAGAAGGAGATGAGCAGTAGTGGTCGCAGAGGTCTGGCCCCAACGGGTGTAACAGTTTCCGCTTTTCATATACAGTGTCTGGCTTGTGGTTTCCTGCTCAGTTTTTGTCTGCACATTTCTATTTATATTTTATGGTGGATAGAAGCAGAACTTCCCAGCTGTTGGATATTTTTATCTTTAGTTATTTGATGTCTGTTGTTTTGAAATATTTTATTGGTGTTTGGGAAATATTTTAAAATTTTCCGAATTAGTTTTTATTTTGTGGATGTTCTATCATCAGCTGTTTTGAAATATTTGTTCATTTCTTTTAGTATGGTTTTACTATTACATTTTATATTTCTTGATTTTGTTTGATGTTTTATGAGGAATGATAATGTTTCTGTTTATCCATTGTTGCACTGCATACTGAGTCTGGCTTGTTGTGGTTTTCAGTTCTAAGCATACTTTACGGTCTCTATATTCTGTATTTGGTGAGGGTATGCCTGTTTTCTGTGTGTCAGATGGAGATGAGATATTCTGTTAGGGTGCAGTTTCTGTGTTGGGACCTATAGCAACATGGCTTGCTCTGTTTTTCCTAACAGGATGCATATTGGTGTTTTAGGGTCTGTTGTAATAGTTGCAGTGTTACTTTTTCATAGATAGAGTTGTTACTAATTGAGTGTTGGCAGTTGTCTTTTTGGTATGGGCTTACTATATTGTAATTGTAATTTAGTTTACTCATGGCTTTCTGAGTGCCAAGCCCAATCATTCACTCAGTGTGTGTTACAATAGGCCTAATGCTATGAGTTACAAGTGTCTTTTTTTTTTGCAGGGTTTTCTGGTTGACACCACAGCAGTGCATGTAATATATTAAACATATGGTAATATTTTATTTCAGAAGATTATATTTTGAATGTACTTTTTCATGTAAAATATTATAAATGCATCATTTTTAATTGGGTGTGGAGGGTGTGGCTGAGGCTGAGGGGCAAGGCTGTAAGGTTTTGCTAGGGTGCCTGATGCCCTGGCTGTACTGACTGTACTGGCTCCATGTGAGAAAGCAGAATTCCATCTGGAGTTGTGTTATCATAGGGCCAGACTCTCCCTAGTAGTGATGCATATAATCTTGGCCAGGGCTTAATTTTTCTATTCTTAATCCCTTGAGGAAGTTGGAAGTATGGAACTCGTCCAGTAACCCTCCTCCCCAGGAGTAGGTAGGCAGAGCAGAGCCTATGGCAGTGTTTCCCATCCAGTGTGCCTCCAGATTTGATCAGGTGTGCCATGGAAAAGTCACCACTGCCTGATGCTCTGATCCAGGGCACCACCTGGGCTCTGCTCTCAGCACCTTGCAGCAACAAGAGATACCAACGTTGGCTCTTAAACTGATGGGAATGCCTTTCTGAGAACACGTGTAATCATCCATGCCTCTTCTAGCTACAGCATGAGCCCTGGAGTGTGGTAATTAATGGGCAGCATGCAGGGCAGAGATAGTTGGCGCCCACTTTGTGCAGTACATACAGTGCACACTGCCCTACTCATCTTCCCTGTCTGAATCCTTGAAGCCTCTGTCTTAGTCTCAGGCCAAGTAAGATGGAGAGAGTGTGTACTGAGCAGTGGGTGTGATTCATTTTGAGAGCTGAGAGCAGCAGCAAAGAACCTCTGGCAGCCACATGCAGCAGCCAAGATAACTAACTGAGCTAGTTGCTCACACCACACCAATTTCTCCCTTCTTCCTTGGGAGCTGAGACAATGACAAGCTGTCTTTGCTCCCTCTCTTCTGATTTGGAAGAGAGACTGGTGAAGCTTTCAGTGCTTCCCTCTCCATGTTCGACTGTCAGCTCCATGGAGGCTGGTGTGACACATAACATTTTTGTTAATTTAGGTTTGCTTTGGGTATGAAAAAGTTGGGAAATACTTGCCTATGGAACCATAAAATCAGCAGACTCTGTGTAGCATACAGTCAATGAGAACTGGCTGGAGTGGGGGAGGCCCTGAGAAGTGGAGGCAAGCTATTGTAATAGAAAGGGAGGGGGTGAACCAGAAGGCTGTGCCTGTGCAGTGTTGGTGAGACCTCTGTCTGAGATGGCTTAGCTGAACTATGAGATGGGCAGCTGGCTGTGGAACCAGTGAGTTTCCTAGAGAGTGCCAAGAAAGGGTGAGAATGGGAAAGGAAGTGAGGAAGGGATGGAAACCAGCATCAGCTTTTACATAATGGTGCGTCAGTGCTGGGGCAGGTAGTATTTATTTATTTATTTATTTATAAATTTTTATATACCGCCGCTCATCAAAGATATCACGTCGGTGTACAGTGAACAGGAACTTACGCCGGAGCGTTTTACATTTAACAGAGTTATATAAGCGTTATACAATTAAAAAAGGCAAGTATATAAATATTTGAACATAAAACAAGTAGAATCTTTTACAAAAACAGAACTATCATTTAGTTGTAACTTAACTGAGCTGAATTAAAACAACACTATAGAGTAAAGAGGGTTCAAGGGGAAAAAGGTAAAAGCTAAGGGAGAGGGTTAGAGGGTGATGGAGTTCTAAATAATAAGTGGTAAGAGGGGAGCGAAAGTGCTAATCTTAAATTAGGAGCAATATGGTAGGATCATTAGAATAGGAGCAGAAATAGGAGAAGTTAGAGATGGTATATAGACAGGGGGTGTTGCGACCCCAGTCGCTTACGCAGCGACCAGGGCTCTTACCTTCCCCGCGGGTCTCCTCCCTGCGCCGCGAGCCGTGCGATTCCGGGCCGGCCTGGCCGCATGGCAGCGGCGTCCTCCTCGTGGGGACGCCGGCAAGCCCGAGGATAGCTCCGCCCCCTGCGGGGGAATGCGCGCGCGCGAGGGCTGTCCTTTTGAGCTCCCAGCACCCGGATGTGCCGATCCGCCCTCCTTCTAACGTCAGACCCGGAGGGGGATTTAAACCCGCAGCTTTCTTCTTTGCTTTGCCTTGCAACGTGGTCACTCCTTGGAGAGAGTTAGTTGCTGCTATCCTGCGTTTCTTGATCCTGGTTTGTCTCACGATTCTGCCTGCCTGCTGCCTGCCTTGATCCTGGTTTGTCTCACGTTTCTGCCTGCCTGCTGCCTGCCTTAATCCTGGTTTTGTTTCACGTCTCTGCCTGTTCACTGCCTGCCTCGACTCTGGCTCGCTTCTTGGATCCACTACTTGCTGCATACCCAGACTCCGGTACACCTCCTCGTTCCTGTCTTCAGCTACCAGTCCAGACTTCTGTCCGCCCTCGGTTTCCCTTCACGCCTGTGACTCTCCTAAGTCCCAGCGGTCCGGGTCCCTACGGGCTCCTCCTGGGGGGACCTCGGACTTCCAGGGCGAAGCCACCTAAGTCCTAGCGACCCGGGCCCTAACAGCTCCTCTGGTGGGGTCACGGGTTTCCAGGTGAAGATCCATCCCGCACTGTGTGTGTCTGCCTTCCGACCGTCCCATATTGCCGGTCGGCCCAAGGATCCACACCCGGAGCATAACAGGGGGTGTCTGGTAGAAAGGCAGGGCAGGTAAAGGAGGGGAGGACATATTTATTTCAAGTATAGGCATGTGTGAATAACCATGTCTTGAGTTTTTGCTTGAAAGTTTTGGGAGATGGCTCAAGGCGCAGTTCGGTGGGCATGGTATTCCATAACAAAGGGCCAGCAAAAGAAAGCGCTCGCGCTTTGGTAGAAGCATAGTTATATAGTTTGGGCGAGGGGGTCTGTAATGTGGCAAGGTATTGATTTCTGGTGGGTTTAATAGAGTTTTGAAATTGTAGAGTATTATTAAACCATTTCATTTCAGGATTGTGGAGGGCTTTATGGATAAGTGTTAGTGTCTTATAGTGTATGCGAGATTGAATGGGGAGCCAGTGTAAATCCTTCAAAACTGGCATAATGTGTTCCTTTGCGTTTGTATTAGTGAGGATGCGGGCTGCAGTATTTTGCAGGATTTGTAAGGGGCGGATAGCATTTTTAGGTAGGCCTAGGAGGAGTGAATTGCAATAATCTGTTTTGGAAAACAACATGGCTTGTAAAACTGTCCGGAAATCAGATGCGTGAAGTAAGGGTTTCAATTTTTTGAGTGTATGTAATTTGAAAAAACACTCTTTAAGGATTGCGCTGATAAATTTTTTGAGGGCCATTTGGTCGTCAATAATGACTCCTAGGTCTCGGACTTGGTGGGAGAATTGTATGTGCGTCGATGTTATTGGTGAGGTGGGAGAAGCATGTAGAGGGGTGGGAGGAGAAATGAACATGAGTTGTGTTTTTGTGGAGTTGAGGGCAAGTTGTAAGGAGGTTAGTAGATTATTGATAGAAGCGAGGGTAGTGTCCCAGATTTCAATGGCTTTGGGTATGGATTCCGTTACTGGAATAAGAATTTGTACATCATCAGCGTACAAAAAGTGTGGAAGCTTAAGATTGGCGAGGAGATGGCAGAGTGGTAGGAGATAGATGTTAAAAAGGGTAGATGAGAGTGAAGAGCCTTGTGGGACTCCTTGCTTCAGGGGGATTTCTTTTGAAAGGTGGTTGCCAATTTTGACTTTATAGTTACGGTTGGACAGGTAGGAAGTAAACCAGTTATGAGCAGTACCAGTTATTCCAATCTCGTGAAGGCGTTGGAGGAGAATTTGGTGGTTAACGGTATCAAAAGCCGCTGAAATATCCAGGATTACTAGAAGATGAGGTAGATTTTTATCTAGGCTTTTGAGAAGGTAATCAGACAGGGATAAGAGCAGGGTTTCAGTACTATGTAGTTTGCGAAATCCGTATTGTGAGGGAGAGAGGATTTGGTGTTCTTCTAAATAGTCACTAAGTTGACGGTTGATAGTTTTTTCTAGGATTTTAGCAATAAATGGGAGATTAGAAATTGGGCGGTAATTGGCAAGGTCTAATGGGTCGAGCTTAGGTTTTTTTAAAGTGGGTTTAAGGATAGCAAATTTGAGAGAGTTAGGCACTTGTCCAAGTTCAATAGATGCATTGATAATGTTAGAGATAGGGCTGGCTATTAGATCAGGGACAGTGAGGAGGAGTTTTGTGGGGATGGTATCAGAGGGGTGAGAGGAGGGTCTAGCTTTTTTGAGTAGGGATACAATTTCAGTTGTTGCAGTGTTTTCAAAGATAGTTAGCTGAGGTGCAGAGTCTTTTGTGTGACAGAGGTTATTGAATTGGGGCAAGTGGGAATTGTGTGTGAAGCGTGTCATAATTTTGTTAATTTTGTCCTGAAAGAAAGAGGCCAGTTGTTCGCATTTGATTTTGGCTTCTTCTTCTGGGATGATATTTGGAGTGAGGTTTGTAAGTGAAGTGACATATTCAAACAGCACTTTTGGATTGAATTGAAATTGGTGTATTTTACCAGCGTAGTAATTTTTTTTTGCATTGTTGATCATCTCACTATAATTTTGCAGTGAAGTTTTGTATCGTGCAAGTAGAGTAGGTGTGGGTTCTTTACGCCAATTTTTTTCGGCTTTTCTAAGGGCATGTTTTAAATCTTTTAGTGTGGGAGTGTACCAGGGTTTTTTTGTATTTTTCTGAGAGGATAGTTTTTTTGTAATGAGGGGGCAAATATTATTTGCAACTGAGAGGGTGTATTCATTCCATGATGTTAGAGCAGTGTCAGCATTTGATAGATCAAGATTAAGCTGGGTGTTGGATAGAGCTGTAGAAAGCTCGTCTCTATTGCATGTTTTTCGGTATTGTATAGTGGTAGTGCTAATTGGAAGGGGCGGAGGTCTTTGTATGGTGTTAGATGTTCTTAAGATATAGTGGTCAGACCATGGGATGGGAGTGCATGATAGAGAGTCAGTTACGATGTGACTGTTGGTAAAAATGAGGTCGAGTGAGTGACCAGCTTTATGTGTGGGCATATTTATGATTTGCTTGAATCCTAGTGATTTCATTGCTTCCATGAAGGAAGAGCAGCTAGGTGTAAGGGGTGTTGTGTTAACATGGAGATTAAAATCTCCTAGGATAATAGCTGGGGAGCCGATGGAAATATTTTTAGCTATATATTCAATGAGAGAAGAAGGGTTATTGTTGAGAGTTCCAGGGGGAGCATAAATGAGGCAGATTTGTAGAGAGGGGGCTTTGAACAGGCCAATTTCTAATTTAGCTGGGGAGGGGATGGGTTGGAGTGTGAGATTGAGTTGTTTGTTGGTGGCTAAAAGAATGCCTCCACCTTTCTTTTTTAAACGGGGGATGGAGACTATATCGTATATATTGTTGGGGAGCTGGTTGAGGAGAACATTGTCGGTGTCTTTCAACCATGTTTCTGTTATTGCACAGATGTCTGGTGTTTCGTCAGAGAGGATGTCGTTGAGTATAGCGGTTTTTTTGTTTAATGATTGTGCATTGAAGAGGATAAGCGTGAGTGCAGTGAGGCCGATGATTTGCGTGAGTGGTGGGGAGATCATGGTTGTGTGAATGTTTTTGAGATATGATCGTTGTCGTATGGCATGAGGTGCAGTAGGTCTATGTCTATAGTAGCTGAGCTTTGGGATGTTTAGCATTTTGAAGCTGCACAGGAAATAGTGAGTGTGTATTTGTGTGTTGTGTAGAGTGAGGCTGTATTTTGTGATGGGTGTGTGGCAGTCAGTAAGTTGCGGTGGATGAGGGCAAGCAAAGTGGAGGATAGTAACAAGCAAAGTGGCTTACTTGTAGATAAGGGAGGAAGGGGGAGAGAAGATAGAGGGATAGGGGAGATTGCGTACGTGAAATTACAGTTAAATTGGTGCAAGTAGAAAAGTGCTTAAAAGGGGAGCTTCAAACTCTAGGTTCTTTAGGCCTTAGGCGCTGTTGTATCCAATCAACTCTAGGAAAAGACTTAGCAGTAATCTAGGTAAGTACAGGTAAGCAGGTAAAATAGGTAAGTGAGACAAGTAAGCTGCTTTAGGTACTGTTATTTCTAATAACATCTAGGTTAAAACAAGTAAGCCCTTGCCTCTAAAAGGCTGCATCCAACGTGGGTTTTTTTTTTTTTTGGTTTTTTTTTCCTATTCAGGTAGTAGTCACTGAATGAGCACATAAGCAACAGTACAATAGCAAATGTCTTTGAGTGTTTGTCTTTTGTCTATTTCTGATTGTGTGTGTTTGAGTCACTGGCTGGGAGTATGGCTGTCTCATTACTTGACAACTGGTTCAAAAGCATTATTGGTTGGCAAAATACTTTAACACTAGACCAAGAATCCAGGATATTTGAGAGGGGGAGCCTAATCAATTGCATGAATAAAAGTGGGACTGCGGCTTAGATTGTTCACCCCTGGTCTCGGATGTGCTGTACTTAGTTTAGGAAAAAAATGAAATGTATGTTGGGAGATTGTTTTGTATTAATTCTGCCAGGCGCCTCTCAACAATTGGCTTGGTATGCTTTTGGGAGCTATTGAAGCACGTGCTGCACAGGATATGAGTGAGTCAGATACCTACAAAGGGCCGGTTTTGAAAAAATCCCCCAGGCTGAATTGTTCCTGCAATCCGCCCCTGACAGCAAAATTTATAAAACATATTAAAATAATAAAATTGGCAATATAACAACCTAAAGTAAAATCTATAACTTTCTGGCATGTATTCGTTTAAAAGCTAATACAATATGAAATAGCTTTCTATTAGTGCATTGCCACAGTTCTCTTCAGTTTGCATTATGACTCTCGAGGGCCTGTTTGAATCTCATAAAATCTCTGCATTCTTAACTCACAAGGTAAGGAGTTCCACAGTTTAGTCCCTGCAATCAGGATTGCTCTTTCCCTTACCTCGCTGACGCGTGCGGTTCACACAGATGGAATATTTAAAAGACCTTTATTCGCAGATCTTAAGTTTCGATGCAACGACGCACTTAGCCACTCTGACCACTTTATGTAAGAAGCATAGTACTTCATATTGTATTCTGAATTTTACAGGTAACTAATAAAGGGCTGTGAGTACTGGAGTAATGGGATCATATTTTATTGCCCAAGGCCCTAGCTGTGGCATTTTTCAATAACTGTAATGGTCTTGTTGTGTTTGCAGGCAAAGCAAATAAGAGAGCATTACAGTAATCTAGCCTGGAAAATATTAACGTTTGGAGTACTGTATAGAAGTCTTCATAATTAAGTGAAAGTTTCAAATGCTTCAGGATATGTACTTTGTTATACCACTTCTTATTTTGTTATTAAAGCCTCTGTGCAGGAGAAGCTGCCATAACAACTGAGCCCTCCCCTTCTGAACGTACCTGCACACACCACACCCGCATGTCTCCCTCCATCACAGGCATATGATGCAGACAGGTTGTGAGGGCAATCCAGGAGAGAGGATTCATTGCCTGTACACTGCACATCGAAAAGCAGGAACACTCCATCGCCAGGACCAAAATATGAGAGCTGCGGAGAGCCTCCATGTACACAGCCCAGCTCCCTGCAGGCAACCTTTGCATCATTCGTGTCCCAAGAGTCATCACAGACTGCTCCCCAATGGCCATCAAAAGCAACCTCCACACGTCCTTTGCATGTATCCCCTCCATCAGCCAGTCTCAGTGATGACTCTGACTCTACAGAAACAGCAAGAAGTCCCAGCGTTAGTAAACTGGTAACATCTGGAGGTAAATCATCCCATAGTTCCCATCAGAAAGGAAGAGAACTAGATTTTCAGGGGGTAGCGTAAGCAGTGACTGTTTTTTTCACTAGAACAAACGGGTGTCCTGCTGTGTAGTACATCAGGAACACTTGTGCAATCCCTTGATAAAAGATGGTGTATCTGCACTAGTAGGGGTCAGTGATATACCGGGGATTTCTTCCCATTAGAGCTGAGATTTCCTGGCAGCGCCTGCTCACAACAGGCTGTTAGATGAAACAGGAAATGTTATGCCTCGTGCAATTTTTGCAGCTCAGACCTATCTGTAAATATCAAGATAATGAATCTGGAAGAGAAGAAATGTCATGTTTCTACTAGCTCATTTCTCTTTGCTGAGCTGTGATATAAGAGTAGCAGCCTCCCAATCCACTTTCAACTAATAAGATTCAGTCTTCAGGCCTCCAAAACACCAACTTTGTGGCACGAGAGTTGCTATCTGAGAAACCCTTAGAGTTTCTTCTTGTCCTACCATTTCCTCTTCCTAAAATTGTGTCACCTCTTACTTCCAAGTCTTGTGACCAAAAGATTGGTACCATTGCAATTTAAGGACCTAGAATTACCTCAAATCGTCCTGCCTTCAACTCTGGCCATATTGCCCAATATTACTCATCTCATTACTGTCCCCATCAAATGTAATATATACAAGGAGCTGTGTCAATGCTCTTTCTTATTTTTATTGAAGTAACACATTACTAGAGGCAGAGTATAAATCCTTTCTGTTCTGCTACATTTTCACAGATATTTATAGGCAATTGATAGTCATTATTGCAAGAAGCGAGTCTCCCGGAAATCCAGCAGGAAGGTGTAGAATGTCTTTCTTGATCCAGAGATCTCTCCTGGAAGGACTGTGGGTGAACAATTGTCAGTGTTCTGTCCCCAGCAGTGGGTACATGTTTGTATCTGTACATATTGTAGTTTAACTGTTTAGTGCAGTCCTCCCTTCTGAGGATTCTTGATACTGAACCCATAATAAAAGTCTGTGAGCCTTTGCCTTTAAGAGGAGCCTTTGCCCTTAAGAGAAGCTCCCTCCCCCCTCCACTTTCTCTATCAGAAGAGCTTGAATGCCCCTCAATCTAACTTGAGTCTTCCTAGGTGCCTTATATTTATTTATTTAATTTATTTATTTAAAATTTTTATAGACCGACATTCATCAGGGATATCACATCGGTTCACATTGTAACGCAAACAGACGCCTGGGGAGGCGTTTTACATCGAACAGAGTTATATCAACAATTTATAACAAATTAACAAAAGAACAATTGAGGGGGGGGGGTAAGAGGGGGAATATAAGGAGGGAAAGTAACATTGAATGTTAAATGTTAAGAATAGGCTTTACTAATATATATAAAATAAAATAATATTATAACAGTATATACATATCCAATATGAGGCGATGACATATTAAATAAATTTGAGTATAGTTTGAGAGGAGAGGGGGGTAGAGGAACCTAGGGGGGGGGGGGAGAGAGGGAAGGAGGGTAAAATGTGTAGGGATTAAATGAAACGTAGGGGTAGAGAGATGGGGTGGGGGGGAGGGGAAAGAAGCGAGGGTGGGGTGAAGTGGAAGGTGGGGAAAAAGGGAATTGAGGAAGAAGGGAAAATAAGCGAACTGAACAGTAAGGAGAGAGAGGAGAGGGTGGGAAAAGAGAATGGAGAGAAAGATTGAGAAATTAGGTGTAGGCTTTAGTAAAGAGCCAAGTCTTCAGCTTCCGTTTAAAGGTTTTTGAGCATTCTTCTTGCCGTAATTCAACTGGCATTGTGTTCCAAAGGGTCGGCCCGGCGATCGAGAGCGCTCGGGCTCTCGTGGAGGTAAGTTTATAGAGTTTGGGAGAGGGGGTAGGCATGGTGGCGAGATGTTGGTGTCTGGTGGGCCTGTTAGATTGGTGGAGGCGGAAGGATTCATTAAACCAGTTCATTTCGGGATTGTATAAGGCCTTGTGGACAAGAGAGAGAGCCTTATATTGGATGCGGGATGTAATAGGGAGCCAGTGTAAATCTTTTAATACAGGTGTGATATGATCATTTCTGCGTGAGTTAGTCAAGATCCGGGCTGTTGTGTTTTGCAGTATTTGAATGGGGTGGATGGAGTTGTTCGGAAGGCCGAGGAGAAGGGCATTACAGTAATCGGTTTTGGCAAAGATGGTGGTTTGTAGGACTGTACGGAAGTCGGGGGGATGTAATAGGGGTTTCAGTTTTTTTAAGGAGTGGAGTTTAAAGAAACCGTCTTTTAGTATATTACTGATGAATTTCTTCAGCGTGAAATGACCATCAAGGATGACGCCAAGATCACGGACTTGTTGGGCAAATGGAATATGACTAAGGGGGGGGTTAGGATGGTTTTGAGGTGAGATGAGCATGATTTCAGTTTTGGTAGTGTTAAGTGCTAAATGGATGGAAGATAAGAGTTTGTTAATGGAGTGGAGCGTATCGTTCCAGATTTCAATTGCTTTTGATGGGGAGTCAGTGATTGGAATGAGTAACTGAACATCGTCAGCGTAGACATAATGATGCAGGTTAAGATTAGAGAGGAGGTCACAGAGGGGAAGCATGTAAATATTGAAAAGGGTAGAAGAGAGGGATGAGCCTTGTGGGACACCCTGATTGAGGGGGATGGCCTTGGATTTGTGATTTCCTAGTTGGATTTTGCAGTTTCTGTTACTGAGGTAAGAGTTGAACCAGTTGTGAGCAACACCCGTAACACCGATTTCTGTTAATCGTTGTAAGAGAATGGAATGGCTGATGGTATCGAATGCAGAGGAGATGTCGAGAAAGGCCAGAATATAGGATTGCCCTTTATCAAATCCTTTAAGGATATGGTCTGACAGGGAGAGTAGAAGTGTCTCTGTGCTGTGGGATTTCCGGAAACCATATTGAGTAGGTGCAAGGATATGGTTATCTTCGAGGAATTCTGAGAGTTGTTTGTTGACAGTTTTTTCGAGGAGTTTAGAAATAAATGGGAGATTAGAGATAGGGCGGTAGTTGGTGAGTAGGCTCAAGGGACTGCCCTTCATGCTCCCCCTGCATCACATGTATTTTAGGCTTGCTGCCATTGGACCTTGCCCCCTGCCCCCAGCTTCTGGAGGAGTTTCCTTTAGCAGCTCTCAACGAGAGTTCAGTTCACCCCTTGCGTGCTTCTGAGCCAGCAGCGCTCTGTAAAACTCCCTGAAACGATCGAGTTTTTTACCTTCTTTCTTACTGCCTTCGTCTGAAGACTAAATCAGCCTCATATCCCTCAAGTTTCCTACCTCTACCATAAACTAACTCCTGCAACACAAAAGAGACCTCCTTCTCCCTCCTGCTTCCCTGTCTCCAGTTACCAAAGATCTTTGCCTCGGGGCTTAAGTTTGAGATGCAACAATTGTAAGTAGAATTTACCTGTACAATAAATAATTTCAAACTTACAGAATCTTTGTCTTGAGGACTGATTGGAAAGAAAGTTTAGCTGCCTGGATGGCAAACTCGGATGTCTGCCTGACCCAGAACAGTCAGAGAATGCACAATTTTTAAGGAAGGGCCCCGTGTTTACTATTTATTCAGGGACACATGAGACCCTTGCCCCGAGTCCTCCCTTCTCCCTGGAACTTTAAGTTTTGGGGGGTTTTTAAGGCTGCCCCTGCATTCATTAATTCTCACCTCCTTCCTTCTTTCCCTGTCCGGTGGTTTTCCTTCTCGGTGCCAGCGTGGTTGTTTGAACTGTGTGGGCCTCCGTAAATACAGAGCGATCACTGAACCATGCAGCGAAGGAAAAGAGATCGGTGCCAGCACTGAGAAGAAGCCGCAATTCCATTACAGGGCATGAAGGAGGCAAGGGAAACCTCAAATAAAACTGCTTGTAGTTCTGGGACGGCAGGGGGAGGTGTGAAAGGGATTGTGGAGGCTCAGGGACGTTACTGGGTAGGGATGAAGGGAGAGAAGTGGACTCCCATATTGGGTGGGGGAAATGGGGATTGAGTGGAGAGGGACAGTGAAGATTCAGTGATGTGTGGAGGAGATAATTCCCAGATCTGGTGGGTGGGTAAGGAGGGAGGGAGGAAGAGAAAGTAGAGATTGGAGGAGGAGGAAAGGGGGACTGGAGGTTACGTGTGTAGGAAAGTGGGAATTTTATTTATTTATTTGAAAAATGTATATACTGCATAAACAGTAAAAAAAAATAATGTTACAATAAAGTAGTTCACTAGATCGGCAAATATAAAAAGCAATCAACATGTACATATTTCAGTAACATCCATTAATAACACCAACTGCCCCCCCCCCCCCCCCATATTTTCTTATCCAAAAGCTTCCAGCGATTGGATGGGGGTAAAGTGGGAACTTTGTGATTGTGTAGAGAGATGGGTGAGGAGAACTGGGACATGAATGAAGGGCATGAGAGATGTGGGGTAGGAGAAGGGGGCTGAATGGTAGGGAAAGTTGAGATATGGTGTGAAGGAAGGCTGGGACGGGGTGATAAGCAGTGGAAAGGGATGGGTCTGTGACATGGCTGAGAAGGTAGAAATGTTGCTGGAGAGGAAGTGGCTGGCTAGTTTGTTGTACCCCGGTTCCATGTAAACCGACATGATATGATTGTAAATCATAAATGCCGGAATAAAAAAGCACTAAATAAAATAAAAATAAATAAAAGAAGAAAGAGGCTGGTGAGGGGATGAGCAACAGAAGGAGTTGGGGCTATGAAGGGTTGAGAAATGGGACGTGGGAAAGGGGAGGGCAGGGGATGAGATGAGAGAATGGGGAGCTTGGCTGGGAAGGGGATGTAGGTAGGTAAGAGGTGAAAAGAGGGAGCTTGAGGACTGGAGAATGAGAAGGGAGGGTGAAATCTAATTATGAGTGGAAAGTAGCCATGCCCATTCATTCCAAATGATTGTGCAATCCAAACTGAAATGGCCCATTTTCATTTTGGTTCAGATTACCTTAAAAGAATGTGTCATCCTTAGCAAATCCCTCAAAGGTTTTGTGTGTTTTTGTTTCAGGAAATAGTGTGCACTATTAGCAAATAGCACATACTATTTCCTGAGGAAAATAAAAATAGAAATGCAGTCCCCGTCACAAACCAGGTTGAGGCCTACACAGTTTGGTGGAGCCAAGCGCAACCAGGTCCTCCCTTAGGCCCTTCTAACCCTCCACTCCCTGCCTCCCGCTAAAACACTGAGGCCTGTGCCTACCTAGCTGCGCTAACTCAAGCTGGTATCTCCCAGGACCTCCACGTAGATATCAGCTAGAGCCAAACACCATCCCATACTTACCCCTTCCATGGGAGTCCAAACATAAGAGAGGGGCAGGAGCAATCTCCACTCATTCTTGTCTGTCAGAACTGATCCTGAGACTGGTGCCAAGTGCGATATCACAATGGCGACACTTGGGTTCAGCCCCACCAGGTAATCCCAGGCCCTGGTGTTTTAGTGAGGGTGGGAGGCTTATGCAAGCCCAGGAAGCAGCTTTGGGGGACTACAGAGGCCCCATTTTGGTATAATTTTTGGTTTTGAGGGTTTTTTTTAAATGTTTATTTTGATTTGAACACAAAATAAACATTTAAACAACTGGAAAAAAAAGAAAAATGATCTGAAATGGAAACATTTTTGCTGCACATCCCCAGTGGATAGAAAGGCAGTAAAGAGACAAACAGAGGAAAGAGATGAAACCGAAAGATCAATGTTAAATATAGAAGTAAGGGAGAAATTGAAGACAGAAGGGAAGAGAAAAAATGCAAATGGACAAGAGAGCTTGGAAAAGGAGTTAGGAGAAGTCAGATGAAAGAGGGAAAGAGATTGGGACAAAAAATGATTAGAAAATTAAAATGCCCAGACATCAAAGGTAGAAAAGATTTTATTTTCAGTTTAGTGATTGAAATATGTCAATCTCTGATATCTTTATATTTTACTCAGAAATTCATTTCTGTTTCTATTTCTATGGTGTTGCACTGCATGTGGACTCTGGTTTCATGGGATCTCCATTTCAAGTTTTGTTTGTTTTTCCAGAATGAAGTATATTGCTGATCTAAAAGCCAATATTCAAAACGTGAGAAAACAGATAACCTATCTAACTAAAATTAGCCAGATAAGTTATCTGTGATATTCAGTGGGAGAAATGTTCCACTGAATATCCCCAATTAAAATTATCCGGCTAACCATAGCTGGGTAGCTATAAACATAACTTGATAATTTTTTAATATCTCCGATTAAGTGGCGAAGTGCTGGGTTTAAAAAAAAAAGATCATAAGCCTTCCGGCAAAGCTCCCCTCCTCCCTCCCACCTGTGCTTGAAAGGATTAGCCCTGCCAGGACAAACCCATAGCCTCCTCCCAAAACACGCTCCATGTCATTTATAAAATTATAAAGGCCAGGGCCAGTGCCGGTCTCTCTCCCCCTTCCCCTTCTCCTGGTCCCGGGTCCCATCTATGTTATAAAAATGAGTACCCTCCAGGGCCCCTCCTTCATACCAACCCTTACCCTCTCACCCTCCCAGTACCTTTATTTCCGATTAGTATTCAGCCCGAATCTTGGTAGCGGGTTACTACAACCCGGGCCTGGTGCTTCTTCCATCGCTACCAGCTTTCAGTGTATCTTCCCTGCCACAGAATGACTCTGAGAAAGCCAAATTCTGACTACTTGGATTGGTCCTCAAGGGATTCAGAAGTTTCCCGTCGATAGCAGGGCTGAATTAGCCAAGTTGTCTGGGAGACGTTCCCAGCGATCTCTAGGCGGAGCTTTCCTTAGTAACCACAGAGCTTTGGCTCTGTGTGGCTGCGTGCGTCTTCCCTCGCGAACGTCATTGTTCACCTCAGTCTATTTTTTCCGTGATACTCACCACACGTGGAGTGTTTTCCTCTCAAGAAGTTTTTCCTCAGTCTGATATTTCCTGGCCAGAAATGGCCCCACGACCACCTGGCTTCAAGCACTGTCAGTGCAGGAAAGTTATGGCCATCATTGATGGACATAACTATTGTTATCTTTGTCTCAGGCCAGACCACAACCAGTCCACTTGCAGGGACTGTGGTCGTTTGTCCCCCCCCCCCCCCCCCCCGAGCACGGAGGCAGCGAGCTCAAAAAATTGTGTGCCTCAGAGTCGGGCTCAGATGCCCCAACATCGGACCACCACTCTGCCCACCTTTCTCCAGGACCCAAACAGGACAACCCGGAGAAAAGGAAGACAGCCTCATCCCTAGGGCCCAATAGTAAGATTGCCCATCCCGGTTCGACACATCACCTGTTGCCCACACACCCCTTATCTGTACCATTGGCATCGGGGGCTACGGCTGGGAGCAGAGCGCCAAAGCCAGCCCAAAAAGCTTCAACTGACGCGTGGGCAGGGTCTTCGGAACCCCAGGCAACTCAAAGATCCATGCGTCAAAGGTAGAGATAGACACACGATGCTCCAATGCATCAACAAGACCGATGCATGTCTCCGACCCCTATGCATCAATACTTCCACACACTTCCACACACCAGCGATGCACTTGAAGCGCTCAACGCATTCCACACGATCGACGCACTCGAAGCACTTGACACATTCCAAGCACTCGATGCAGTCATCAAAAATATGGGAACTGCCCAATGCAGGACACAGCGCACACCCAGAAGGCTACCACAGACTATCAAGGCCCCGCAGGCCAGACCCCCAGACCATATTCATGACGCAGATGCTCAAGACATGGAACTCTCAGATGGGGAAACTCCGCCTGACTCTCCCTCATGCAGGAGCTCATCCGACACTTCTGAGAAAGTCTTCTCCAACCTATCTTCAGTCTCCCAGAGGAAACTTCCTCACCCCAACTTCAAGAACCTCTCGTCAAAAGGTATAAACCTTCTCATGT
This sequence comes from Rhinatrema bivittatum, assembly GCF_901001135.1. Classification (NCBI taxonomy): domain Eukaryota; kingdom Metazoa; phylum Chordata; class Amphibia; order Gymnophiona; family Rhinatrematidae; genus Rhinatrema; species Rhinatrema bivittatum. The sequence goes on from NC_042621.1 coordinate 309,857,098, forward strand.
CATTCATCCAGCCCCACAACATTAGCGGGTTTCGTCTTCCTATATCCTCCTGGCTGCCCCAGAAGGAACCCCCCCCCCCCCGACTGAAAACAAACTGGAAAAGACCGTAATCCACAAGGATGGATTAGGCTCCCAGGCTATGTCCCAAATATCAGAGATCTTTGCCAACTTCTTTTCATCTCTAGAAGCGGAATCACACGGGGATCCACCTCCGAGCCCCTCCCCGTGAGTGTCCTGAACCAGAAACGGCTCTCCGACTCATCCCTAGGACCATCAGGATCCTCGTCCTCTGTCCTCGCCACAACCAGGTTCGGACCCACCAGAATCTATACCTTCCTCCCCAGGATCTTCCACGGGAATACCATCAGACCAGCCAGAGGAGCCCTCAGAACCCTCCTTACCACTGAAGGACCTAACTTACTCCAAGTTTATTGAAAAGATGGGGGTTCTGCTAAAAACAGAGACAACTAAGATACCAGACACCAGAACAGAGGTCCTGGGCATACTAAAAATCTTCGAGGTTCCGCCTGAGCCTATGGCCCTCCCTCCTCACACTGTTCTTGATGCAGTTATGCAAAAAGCATGGGAATCTCCTTTCTCAGGCTTTCCAACTTCAAGGAAGATGGACCTAAAGTTCCATATGCAAAACTCACTATATTTTAACACGGTCCAACTACCACACACCTCCATTGTGGTCGAATCAGCAATGAAAAAAGCCAAGAAAACCAGACTGCATTCCAACACCCCTCCAGGCAAGGATAACAGTTACCTGGACGACTTCAGTAAGAAAACCTATCAAGCTGTTACGATCCCCCCTGTTGCTGCACTACAGGAGGTATCTTACCTTTCCTCCGGAGGCCGCTCCGAAGCCAGGGCCTTGCCTGTGCACCATCCAGGACTTGCTCCAGGGCCTGGGAGGCCTAACTGTTCCTGAGGCCTGCCTGTGGCTTGCATGGCTGTGTTTGGACTTCCTGTTTGGCGACACCCTTCTCCCTAGGGGCCGGCCCTTCTCCCTAGGGGCCGCCCCTTGCTGGCCCCAGTTATAGGGCCAGCAAGGGGCGGTCCTGGCAAACTCCTCCCAGGGAGTTGCCTATTACCTGCAGTATAAAAGGACTCTCATTTCACTTGCAACTTGCCTTTGGATTAGCTTACACATTGCTGTGTCCTGTCTGCTGATCCAGGTCCTCCGTGGTCGTCTGTGCTTCGATGGCTCCCTGTCTGTTCCTGACCTTGCCTTGATGTCTGTTCCTGACCTTGCCTTGATGTGTTACCTGATGTCTGTTCCTGATCCTATGCTTGATCCAGTTCCTGATTTTCCCACTGAACCCTGCTTCAGGCTGCCGGTGTGCAGCGAACCCTGCTTCAGGCTGCCGGTGTGCAGCGAGCCTTGCTTCAGGCTGCCGGTGTGCAGCAAACCCTGCTATAGACTGCCAGGAGAGCAGCTATTTGCTTCTACCCTATTCCTGTATCTTCAAGATGTCCTGGTGCCTTGTGGCAAGCCAAGTCGTGGTCCGTGACCAGCCCCGTGGGCGGGCTGTGTAGGGCGCTTCGTGATGCAAGCCATGCACCTCGTTCCTATATCTGTGAGAAAGCCTTACCTTATTATTGAAGGCAACCTCTGTAGTGGTCCGTGACCAGCCCCGCGGGTGGGCTGTGTAGGGCGCTCCATGTTGTCAGCCTCGTACCTCGCCCTTGAGTCTCCTGTATGCATCTTACCTCGTTCCTGCCTCTGATGTCTCTGCACCAGTCCTTGCCTCTGATGTCTCTGCACCAGTCCTTGCCTCTGCACTGGCCTACGCCTAAGATGTCCTTCGTGTACTATCGACTCTGTCTGCCCTCATTCTCTGTCCGGCCTGCCGCCCTTTGCCGTTACCCAGCGGCAGGTCCGAAAGGGCTTGGAACAGTTGGAGGACCGTTCATCAACCAACATTGCGTTGCTGGTTGTCATGGGCATGCAGGTCCGGCTGAGGGTCAGACTCCGTTCCTGAATTCCTGCTTCGGTACACGCCTGGCTCTCCATGCCAGCACCGGCTCACCTCCCACGGTGTGGCTGGGGCTCCTCCCTAGCTCTCGCTGTGGCCCAAGGGCTCACACCACCCGCTTTAGAGACAGCCGTGCTCCCTGCGCCTACGATATGTACCCGAGGGCACCCAGACCCTCGGCCCGTCAGCGGCGTGGCGGACGCGCCCGTAACATCAAACAGCAATGTTGAATGCAAAAATTTAGCACCATCAATTTTATATTACTCATGAGTGTTTACAAGCCTTAAAACCCACTTGCAGAGGTGCCTCCGAAGAAGGAACATTTCCCCAACCATTCTTGGACATGGAAGAGGGGCTATGCCACTTGCTCTACACAATCTACAAAGCATTCGAAACATCGGCTTGCACGTCAGCAGTGGCTATAGGAGCATATAGATTAGCCTGTCTGAGGGCGAATGCCATCCAATAAGACATGCACGAAAAGTTAGCCAAGCTATCATGTAAAGGAGACAACCTTTTCGGAGATAAATTATGAGACAGTCTCCCTCTTCAAAGAACAAAACATAGCCGTCCTATCGTTGGCATCCGCTGCGGAACAACAATCCACATCAAGATACTTCCCACATACCGAAGGCCCACCTACCAAAGATGGCAATATCACCAATTCATTCCCTACCATACACACAACCGAGGCCTCAGGGGCAGACTCTCCTTCCCAGAAACAGACCACGTTAACAACGCCAACAATGGCAGGCACCAACTGCACCCCAGAAACAAGCGCAGAATTTTTGAGTGTTGTCAAGTCGCTACTGCCATCCTACACAGGGGCCCACTAACCCACATACCGAAGGCCCACCTACCAAAGATGGCAATATCACCAATTCATTCCCTACCGTACACACAACTGAGGCCTCAGGGGCAGACTCTCCTTCCCAGAAACAGACCACGTCAACAATGCCAACAATGGCAAGCACCAACTGCACCCCAGAAACCAGCGCAGAATTTTTGAGTGTTGCCAAGCCACTACTGCCATCCTACACAGGGGCCCACTAACCCAGAACTGCAATGCCTGGGAATTGATCACATCAAATCATTGGGTTCTAACCATAATTCGAGAAGAATATTGTCTCAATTTCAAGAGTATCCCACCTCTATCACACATTTCCCCCCTTCGGCCAGCAGGCTCCCAGGAACCTTCAAGGTGAAGTGTCCAACCTCCTGCACCAGCAAGCCATCCAACAAGTGCTGACACACAAATGGAACAAGGGTTTCTACTCCCAATATTTCCTCATCCCGAAGAAATGAGGGGGACTTCACCCAATCCTGGATTTGAGAGCTCTCAACAAATTTCTTGCAAGAGAAAAGTTCAAGATGACCTCTCTGAAATCCATCCTTCCCCTTCTACAACCCAACTGGATGTGCTCGATAAACCTCAAAGATGCTTACTCCCACATACCAATGCACTGTTCTTCTTGGCGTTACCTGTGCTTCCAGACCAATGGGCAGCATTATCAGTACAAGGTGCTCCCCTTTGCCCTTGCTTCTGCCCCCAGAGTCTTTACCAAATGTTTGGCGGTGGCAGAGACTCACTGTTGTGACCGTCGCTGCCTGACAGCTTCACTCCGCCTACCTTTCCTTTTCTGCAACTCCTCCTGCTCTTCATGGATGCCTGGCTGCCACGGCGTCCATCTGCCGTCCTCTCCGGTGTCCCCGGACCAGCTTGGGTGCTGCCTCCCGCCATGCTTTTCAGGTACCTTAGGGAGCGCACGCCGCACAGCCCTCATTCTTATTTCCTCATTGGCGTCCCCCTGTGATGACGTCACGCTGCCCGGATATTTAAGCCTACTGTTAGTCGCTAGCCGTTGAGTTAGCAAGGGTAATCTTTCAGATGGCATTCACTCTCCGTACCCAGCTACTCTGCCTTCCAACTTCCATTGGACTCTTTCTGCTAACGGGGTACCCGCTCCTCGGAGGCCTCTTTGCTTCTTTCAGGTCGCTGTCAGGTAACTGGTACTCGCTCCTCGATGGCCCATGTTCCCTGACCCACTGCCTGCATCTATCTCTTCTTCTATTTGGAAGAATTCGCTACAGTGAGTACTACTATCATCTACTCCTCAGAGCCGTCTCTCTGGAACCAGGTACTCGCTCCTCGAGGGCCTGCCCCCATTCCAGCGCCAGTGCCATCTCCTAGGTGGAACCGCTGTGTGAGTACTTTGCCAACAAGTCTCTCTACCTCCAGGGATCTGGTACTCGCTCCTCGAGGGCCAGCTCTCCCTATCTCGGGGCTTCTCCATATTTGGGACTCTGTGAATGTTCTATTGTACTCACTTTCTCAGTTCTCTTCACTACAGCACTGCTACCAGAGAAACGTCCTGGGGAATACTGTTCCAACGCCTTGGGGAATACTAACCCAGACAGGCTACATCTTCTACTCACTACTGCCACCTCTGGTGGCTTCTCAAACTGTCTAAATAAAGAACTGTGTTTGTGTGTCCAGAGCTGAGCCTGACCTGTGGCCCCTCACGGGACTTCCCCCCATGGGCGGGGTCAGCTGCCACAGTGTTCAAGGGTCTACCCAAACCTCACTAACTATAACACTCACCTTCGTCGAGCGGGCATCCAGCTCTTCCTGTTACCTGGATGACTGGCTTTTCGTAGCCTCAAATATAAGCACCCTGAATGCCCATGTGGGCCAGATGATCCGTTGTCTGGAGGGACTGGGATTCCTCGTAAATTACGAAAAGTCTCATCTTCATTTCACGCAATAGCTCCAATTTATCGGTGCCAAGATCGACACAATCACAGGGAAAGCCTACCTGCCAGAGGACAGAGTCTTAACAATTCAATCCCAGGCAGAGAGTCTACAGCACACACCTTATTCTTCTGCCTGGAAAGTTTTGACCCTCCTGGGCCACATGGCAGCAGCCATTCACATGGTACCTCACACCAGACTCTATATGAGACGCCTGCAGTGGGTTCTAAAAAGACAATGGACTCAATTAACACAGCCTTTATGCTACCGAGTGGCGCTAACAGCGACCATGAAAAAGGATATTGCATGGAGGCTCTCCCAACCAATCTGTTACAGGGAACACCCTTCCACTCTTCTTCCCATCAGTTAGTCCTCATCACAGACACTTCGAGGAAGGGTTGGAGGGCACACTTAGTGGACCTAAAGATGCAGGGCTTATGGTCCTTGGCCGAATCCCGCCATCAAATAAACCTGCTGAAATTCAAAGCAATCTAGAATGCCCTCCTGACTTTTTCCCAACATATCAAGGACAAATGTCTCATGATATATACGGACAACCAAGTAGCGATGTTCTATATAAACAAGGAAGGAGGGTCAGGATCCTGGATTCTGTGCCGAGAGGCAATCCGAATCCTCAGGTGGGCAGAGACTTTCAGGGTGTCCCTACAAGAAACCTACCTTCCAGGTTTGGACAACATCACAGCAGATCTTTTGAGCAGAGTATTTCATCCTCAAGAGTGGTCTCTAAACCAGGAGGTAGCCCTCAAAGTTTTCAGACATTGGGGTTTCCCTCGCATAGAACTCTTTGCCACAGAAAACAATCGGAAGGTAGCAGCATTCTGTTCAATATACCCCAGCAGGAACTGATCTGCGCAGGATGCCTTCCTCATTCCATGGACGGGCGGCCTTCTCTATGCTTACCCTCCAATTCCCCTCATCTCCAGAACAATACAGAAATGCATCAAAGACATGGCAGATTTAATACTCCTAGTGACAGCATGGCCTCTGCAATCATGATACGCTTATCTCATTTGACTGTCCATCGCTCCACTCATTCTGTTGGCAACCAGCCCAATACTACTGAACCAGGAGGAAGGGAAGTTATTACATCCCATGCATCTCTCCCATCACCTCATGGCTCCCCTATGAGGAAAGACTAAAAAGGTTAGGACTTTTCAGCTTGGAGAAGAGACGGCTGAGGGGGGATATGATAGAGGTGTTTAAAATCATGAGAGGTCTAGAACGGGTAGATGAGAATCGGTTTTTTACTCTTTCGGATAATAGAAAGACTAGAGGGCACTCCATGAAGTTAGCATGTGGCACATTTAAAACTAATCGGAGAAAGTTCTTTTTCACTCAACACACAATTAAACTCTGGAATTTGTTGCCAGAAGATGTGGTTAGTGCAGTTAGTATAGCTGTGTTTAAAAAAGGATTGGATAAGTTCTTGGAGGAGAAATCCATTACTTGCTATTAATTAAGCTGACTTAGATAATAACCACCGCTATTACTAGCAATGGTAACATGGAATAGACTTAGTTTTTGGGTACTTGCCAGGTTCTTATGGCCTGGATTGGCCACTGTTGGAAACAGGATGCTGGGCTTGATGGACTCTTGGTCTGACCCAATATGACACGTTCTTATGTTCACTGTAGATCTCTTTATCCTTGACTTTTGGTTATCATGTGGTAATGGGGAATTAATTCCTGAATAATGTAAAGTGGGTGAGACTTTCTTTATTGAAGTTAATTCAGCTTTAACTTCAGCCAGCTCCTTTTTGAAGGAAGAGAGTTCTGCCAAATGGGGCAAGCCCTAAGTTTCCAGATGATTTCCCTCAGAATAAAGGTTCCACAATAGCTACATTTGATAGTCCTCATTTTGGTAATTTATTTGATGGTTAACACCTAAGGAAATACCAATTTACTAACTTGTCTAGTTGCCAATTATGAATTTAGGAAGTCTATATCAGAAAAACAAACCCAGAGGTGGGTGGGCAGAGGGGTAGGGTGGGAGGGAGTAAACAGTTAAATCTTGGTCAAGCTGGGTAGAGCAGGACACTTTCTGGAACTTTACTTGTCCTTAGCTATTAAATGATCCCACAGCAATTTATGCCCCAATATTAGTATCTAAACAGAGATTATTAGTGACAGCTAAATACAAATAAGAGAGGGATAATAATTAATGCTAGAATGGTTTTTTGGTGTGTTTTTTTCTCTTGACTCTTAAAGCAAACCAATAGCAAGAAACCAAACAAATTAATATACAATATCAATTTGAACTCGTCTCCTCTACTGAGATACAAACCATCCTAAGAAGAATGAAACCTACCTCTCATCCTGCGGATCACATCCCCACCAAACTACTTCTGTCTATCCCAGACGCCATCTCCAAATCACTGGCAGACATCATAAATTGCTCCCTATCCCAAGGTTCCTTCCCAGATGACCTCAAATTGGCTTCAATCACACCCCTCCTAAAGAAACCTAACCTTGACCCTCAAGACCCCAACAACTTCCGTCCCATAGCTAACCTCCCTTTCATCGCTAAGATCATGGAAAAACTAGTGAACTCTCAACTAACAGACTTCATTGAAGACAACAAACTCCTATTCGCTTCACAACACGGTTTCCGAAAAAATCGAGGTACAGAATCCCTCCTTACCTCTTTGACAGACTATATCATTATGGGTCTTGACAAAGGTAAATCTTTCTTATTGAACTTGTTAGACCTGTCCGCAGCTTTCGATACAGTCAACCACTCCATCCTCTTAAACCAGCTATCGTCCATAGGAATTAGCGGCACCGTCCTATCATGGTTCAAAACCTCTCTCAACAACAGAGGTTACAAGGTCAAACTCCAAAACAAGGAATCATCAAGATATGACTCTACCATAGGTGTCCCACAGGGCTCTTCATTATCCCCGACACTATTCAACATTTACCTTCTTCCGCTTTGCCAACTTCTCACCAACCTCAATCTAAAACATTTTCTCTACGCAGACGATATCCAAATAATCATCCCCATCAAAGACACATACGCTAAAACTCTCGACTATTGGGAAACCTGCCACCAAAAAATCAAGTACTTACTCAACAGCCTAAACCTCGTACTAAATTCATCCAAGACAGAACTCCTTCTCATCTCGCCGGAGATCAGCAGTTCTAACGCCACTCATCCATCTAACCTACCTACCACACAAGTGAGAGACTTAGGAGTGATAATAGACAATCGACTGAACTTCAAGGCGTCCATCAACAAAACTACCAAAGATTGTTTCTATAAACTCCAGGTACTAAAAAGGATAAGGCCTCTTTTCCACACGCAAGATTTCAGAACGATCATCCAAGCAGTCATTTTTTCAAAATTAGATTACTGCAATTCTTTATTACTAGGTCTCCCCTCATCTTACTCCAAACCGTTGCAGATGGTACAAAATGCTGCAGCCCATCTGCTGACAGGCGCCAGGAAAAGAGACCACATTTCTCCCATCCTGAAAGAGCTTCATTGGTTACCAATACACTTCCGAATTATGTACAAAGCCATCTCTGTCATATACAAAACTACCCATCAACTCACCACTCTTGACCTGCAAATCCCTCTTCAAACACACATCTCTTCAAGACCCACCAGAGATGCTTATAGAGGTTCTCTCCAAGTACCTCCCGCGAAAACTACCAAACATGTCACCTTAAGAGACCGGGCCATCTCCACAGCTGGTCCTCCCTTATGAAACTCCATTCCTCCAGATCTCAGACAGGAGCCCTGCCTCCTAACCTTCAGAAAAAGACTCAAGACTTGGTTGTTCAAGCAAGCTTTCCCAGACACAAACTAATATATTGTTTTAAATACTACTTAGTTTTTGTGTTGGTTTAATAGTTACATCAATATTTTAATTGTATGTTATACTTTATTGGATGGTCTACAGTCTGTTCAGCCTGTTTTCCATCAAAACTGTTATATGGAATTTAGTTTATTTAATACCTATTAATAATGTCAATGTAAAGCCTGTTGCTAAGTTATTGTTAAATGTAAACCGCGGTGATGTATTTCTTTACGTACTGCGGTATATAAAAACCCTTAAATAAATAAATAAATAATATCATCTCGATAGTCTTTCTCGAAACAAACCGCCCACAACCATGTCTTTGTATAATTTGTATATAGTTTAACCGTTACTAATCTTTCCTTCATTTCCTCCTTCTCCCAGTTCTTCTACCCTTGTTATTTGTAACTGTACCTTCCAACACAACAGTTCTAGTTTGATGTATCTACTGCACTCCTGTTTTATGTAAACCAAACATGATGTGTTTCTCATGAATGCCGGTATATAAAAACCTTAAATAAATAAATAAATAAATAAATAAATAAATATCAATAACTAGAAGAGAAAGAGATAATGAAATGAAAGCATAGAGCAATATATTATACACAGAAGCCTTCTACAATATAATAAATTAATAAAGCAGTTGTATCTTATCTGCACTGGAAAACAGACTCCTGGCTGTGCACAATGAATCTGTATGACTCCTGTTGGTTCTCAGAGTTAGCCACGCCCAAGCTGGTTTTAGCCAGGACACCTTCTGGAACTTTACTTGTCCTTAGCTATCAAATGATCTCACAGCACTTTATGCCCAATATTAGTATCTAAACAGAGATTATTAGTGACAGCTAAATACAAATAAGAAAGGGATATTAATTAAATGCTAGAATGGTTTTTTTGGTGGTTTTTTTGTTTCTCTTGAATCTTAAAGCAAACCAATACCAAGAAACCAAACAAATTAATATACAATATCAATAACTAGAAGAGAAAGAGATAATGAAATGAAAGCACAGAGCAATATATTATACACAGAAGCCTTCTACAATATAATAAATTAATAAAGCAGTTGTATCTTATCTGCACTGGAAAACAGACTCCTGGCTGTGCACAATGAATCTGTATGACTCCTGCTGGTTCTCAGAGTTAGCTAGCCCCAACCTCTGAGTTAGCCATACCCAAGCTGGTTTTAGCAGGACACCTTCTGGAACTTTACTTGTCCTTAGCTATCAAATGATCTCACAGCACTTTATGCCCAATATTAGTATCTAAACAGAGATTATTAGTGACAGCTAAATACAAATAAGAGAGGGATACTAATTAAATGCTAGAATGGTTTTTTTGGTGTTTTTTTTCTCTTGAATCTTAAAGCAAACCAATAGCAAGAAACCAAACAAATTAATATACAATATCAATAACTAGAAGAGAAAGAGATAATGAAATGAAAGCACAGAGCAATATATTATACACAGAAGCCTTCTACAATATAATAAAATCCTCTAGAACAAAAGATCACAGTGTGAGGAGCAACATCAGGAAACGTCTTCAAGGAAAGGGAAGCAAATACATATGTATGTTATTTTGTTAATCGCTTAGAGCATACGCATTAAGTGATCAATGAATTTTAGTAAACAAAACTAAACTACATGGAAAAGCCTCCCAAGGGAGGTGATGGATACAGAAACAGTTACAGAACTGAAGAGCATCTGGGATAAGCAGAGAGGATTCCTGGCTTTGGAGAAATGACAGGAAAGCCAGAGATGAACTGGAGTCTGTGGCACTGCAGCAGGAATAGGGTTCGGCACAGCAGATGGGCCTTACGGTCTCTATCTGTTTCTAACACCAACTAAAAGGAAAAGAAATCAGATAATACCTGAACAGATGACGCTGGCAACTTTGTTAGGATAACAGTTGAGTGATATCAGCTCCCTGTGCAAACACTCCCAGAGGTAGGATTCATTGCCTCCACAGATCACATCCACTAGAAGAATTCTTCCTTCACCCTCGCCGAAATAAACGTCTTTTGGTACATCAAGAGCTGGTCCACATCCCAACTGTCTGCACACAACCATGGCATCATCCATGTCCCACCAAGCATCACACACGGCTCCCCAGACTCGTCCATAGTAAAGCTCGACACGGCCTGAGCATCGGTCCCAGCCGTCCACAAGCAGCAGCTCTGGCAAAAACTCTAAAAACACAAGAAGGCAATCTAAACTCAACAAAAGTATGCTAGCCCCAAAATATATTTCTTCACACTGTACAAATGCAAAAATACATGATGAGAAAATATAAAATAAAGGTTTCCACCAACCCAGCATCAAATCCATAATATATGGTGAAACAATTACAAAATGTACTTTATTTATACCATCAAAGACATACACCTTCCCCTATGGCTTTACAGTCTCTTCTACCAATATCAGGCAGAAGAGGCCTCTACGAGCATGCAAGACAGGTGTTTGGCACTATAGCCCCTGTTCTCAAGAAGGAGTAAGTGGGCAATCAATAAAGTGCCTGCTCTTGTGACAGGATAGACTAGCAGTCAATATTGGAGAATAAGGTCCCTGTTCTTATGATGGGATAGCTGGGCAGTCACTGTGGGGTACTGTAAGGGTAAGGTCCCTGTTCTCATCATGGGATAGCTGGGTAGTCACTGTGGGGTACTTAAAGGGTAAGGTCCCTGTTCTTATCATAGGTTAACTGGGCAGTCACTGTGGTGTACTTAAAGGGTACAGTCCCTGTTCTTATGATGGGATAGCTGGGCAGTCACTGTGGGGTACTGTAAGGGTAAAGTCCCTGTTCTTATCATGGGACAGCTGGGCAGTCACTGTGGGGTACTGTAAGGGTAAAGTCCCTGTTCTTATCATGGGACAGCTGGGCAGTCACTGTGAAGTACTGTAAGGGTAAGGACCCTGTTCTTATCATAGGATAGCTGGGCAGTCACTCTGGAGTACTTAAAGGGTAAGGTCCCTGTTCATATGATGGGATAGCTGGGCAGTCACTGTGGGTTACTGTAAGGGTAAGGTCCCTGTTCTTATCATGGGATAGCTGGAAAGTCACTGTGGGGTACTATAACGGTAAGGTCCCTGTTCTTATCATGGGATAGCTGGAAAGTCACTGTGGGGTACTGTAACGGTAAGGTCCCTGTTCTTATCATGGGATAGCTGGGCAGTAACTGTGGGGTACTGTAACGGTAAGGTCCCTGTTCTTATCATGGGATAGCTGGGCAGTCACTGTGGGGTACTATACGGGTAAGCTCCCTGTTCTTATGATGGGATAGCTGGGCAGTCACTGTGGGGTACTGTAAGGGTAAGGTCCCTGTTCTTATGATGGGATAGCTGGGCAGTCACTGTGGGGTACTGTAAAGGTAAGGTCCCTGTTCTTATCATGGGATAGCTGGGCAGTCACTGTGGGGTACTATACGGGTAAGCTCCCTGTTCTTATGATGGGATAGCTGGGCAGTCACTGTGGGGTACTGTAAGGGTAAGGTCCCTGTTCTTATCATGGGATAGCTGGGCAGTCACTGTGGGGTACTATACGGGTAAGCTCCCTGTTCTTATGATAGGATAGCTGGGCAGTTACTGTGGGGTAACTGTAGCTTTAAATGACCCGCTCTCTTGTTGACAGTGTAGGTTATTGCAGAGGACTGAGTTTCTGTGTTGTACTTTAGGACCTGCTCTAAGATGGGACAACATCTTTAGAGTAGAATGGCACAAGAAGCTGATGGTGGTGCAGAACGAACTCTTCTTCCCTGTGAGGAAGTGGCCCAGTATGGTACAGTAATTACTGGATAGGTGTCAGTTATTGCTTTTTGTGATATTTTATAGTACAGAGGTAATTGCAGAACTAAGGACTGGATTTTCAATAACTATATAACTTTGGAAATTAGCCATCTATATTGCTTTTTTCTGTTGTGACTGGCTAAATGTAACCACCTAAAATCAAAGGTTAGACCGATTTAACTATTCAAAGAAGGGCTGATCCAGACAGGCTGACTTAGCTGCTTACTTTTACAGGCAACCCCAGCTGCACAAAAAGCTGGGTTTAATCTAGAAATGAATTAACTGATGGTTATCTTATCTGCTCTGCAGTTCTCTGAAAATTGGGCCCCTAGTTCCTTAGATGCCTTGAGATGGTTGCAGAATGCTTGGGGGTCTGTGTGTGAGTACGAGAGAATGTGTGTGAGTACGAGAGTCTGTGTGTGAGTACGAGAGAATGTGTGTGAGAGTCTGTGTGTGAGTACGAGAGAATGCCAGCAGCATTAAACCCCTCCCACCGCCACTCCAGGGTACGTCAGCAGTGCAGTGAGACACGTAGCCTTCTGCTCTGCATTTTCTACATTAAACCCTAAACATCAGTAACACTCAACATACAAAAGTAACTTAGTAAAATACATAGTAAAATAGTAACGAGGGCAGAAAAAGACCAAATGGCCCATCCAGTTTACCCAGAAAGTTTCTTATGGTAGTAACTTCCGCTCTGTTCAGGTCCCCCCTTCCCCCCAAACAAGTGTCAAACCCCTAACAAAATTACTGCTAACAATAATTTTACAGGGTGAGCAGCCTTCTTGATAATTCATACAATGCATCTGCTTGAGGTGCTTTGCTTTTATATTTGGCCATAGAAGCAGTCCTGTGCTTTTCCCCTAATTTATGCGTATCAGTATCCCGTTTCTTAAAAGTCAAGGCCAACGCTGGCTGTTAACTGAATCTAATTCCCTTTTTTGCAGTCAAAGCAGACAGCAATGTTGCAATTGCATCAAAAGCATAAAGGCTGATTGATTAAGGGTAGTATTTATTTATTTCCTTAAAAGATTTTATATATCACAAATTGGGCAGTGACCTCACCGGCTAAGCGGTTTACAAGTAAAAACATACATAATTAAAATAACAATACAAACAATACAATGTACATCATTTGAGTTACGTTTGCTAATGCTAAAAACAACATAGCAGTAAAATTAGATAAAAATGCAATCAGAGTTATTAACAATATAGTAATACCCATGCCTGCTGTTAAGGGTTAGTATCTGCCTCTCAGTGCAGGTTACTCACATCACCCCATTTCTAACCTCAGCCGTTAGGGAGAAAGCAATATTTCATGATGTTGGTTTCAGTCGTCCTCCCAGGAGTTCCACTTCGTGACCCCCTAGTTCTACAGTTTCTTTTCCAACAGAAAAAGCTTGAAGTTTGTACATCATTAAAAACTTTCAAGTATCTGAAAGTCTGTATCCTATCTCCCCTGCACCTCATTTCTTCCAGAGTATACATAGATCCTTCAGCCTCTTCTCACAAGTCTTAAGAACATAAGAAAATGCCATACTGGGTCAGACCAAGGGTCCATCAAGCCCAGCATCCTGTTTCCAACAGAGGCCAAACCAGGCCATAAGAACCTGGCAAGTACCCAAAAACTAAGTAAAAAAACATGGTCTTTTAGGCCACCCCAGGTGGGACGTGAACCCACAATCCCTGGCTAAAGAGGACAGTGCCTTATCCATTAGGCCACTGGGGCCTAATGGATAAGTCTTCCAATACTGACCCCACACATTTGGATCGCCCTTCTCTGCACCACCTCTCTTCTGTCTCTATCCTTTTTGAGATACATGCACCAGTGTTGCGTCCGGTCTCAGACGGCTTCGACCTCTGTGCCTCATCTTTCTTCCTTCTCTCTCCTCAAGCCTTGAGAAGATGGCTTCTGCCGCATCTTCATGCCGCTATCTCCGGCATCCCCGGAACGGCAATGGCGACAGTGTTCGCCATGGATTTCCTGAGGGCCTCCTAGGGTGCACGTGCACATGCCACCCACGTCTTTATCCACGTCATGGCAGGAACCTCGGGGGCGTGCCCTCTGAGTGATGTCAAGACATCTGGGTATTTAGCCTGCACTTCGTTTGCTAACAAACTGAGTTAGCAAGGATTGGAATGCCTCCGGTCTAAGCTGCTCTGCCACTTCCTTGCTGCCACAGAAAGCCTTTTCTCTGCCCTTCGGGGTAATTCATCGCTAACCTGGGTACCCGCGCCTCAGGGGCCCTTATTCTCTCTTACAGGTGCCTATCTGGGATATCAGGTACTTGCTCCTCGATATCTCACCTCCAGCTTCAGCGCTCAGAGTCTGCATCCGGGACTTTCCTCTCCTATCACTGCGCTGCCTACCATCTACTCGAGTGTGGGACTGGTGTCCTCTGCTGAGGATCCCTGGACTGCTTCTACTAAGTTACCTCACTGCTTCCCCCCCGGGCAGTACCACCAAGCTGTATAATAAATAAAAATTCTGTGTTTGCGTGTTTAGAGTCTAGCCTAGTACTGCGGCTCCTCACAGGGCTCCTCCCTGTGGGCGTTACCATCACCGCAGTGCCCAAGAATCCACGCCAGCACCTCAAAATCATAACAGATTGCTATATCCATGGATTCAGCTCAGCTCACTGCTTTGCAGGCCATTCCAGGCCTGGCCCAGGGAATCTCCAAACAAGAGAATTCGTTGGACAACTTGACTGTTGCCTTTAACCAGTTACACACACAGATGAATACACCGACTACCACAGGTAAAGAAGTTACCCCAGAAGTGACGGTCAAGACTACTGTGCCTCTATCTGCTCCAACACGCTTCGTGGGTGAAGTGTGGAAATGTAGACAATTCATCAATCAGTGTTGCATGCACTTTTCTCTGCAACCTAACCATTTTCCTACAGCGTATGCCAAGACCACCTATATCTTTTCATATCTGGATGGAAGAGAGCTGGCTTGGGCCTGACCACTGTGGGAGCGGAATGACCCTATCCTGAATGATCTTGCCGGGTTTCTTGAACTGTTCAGATCAGAATTCGATGATACTGCCCAGTACTCGACAGCAGGATCAACTTTGGTTCATCTACAACAAGGTAATAAACCTTTACTAGACTTCACCACTGAATTCAAGACGTTGGCTTCTGAATTACATTGGGACCCTAGGTGCCTGAAGACCCTCTTCTTTGAAGGCCTAAACTCCCGGTTGAAAGATGAGCTGCTGGTTCGTGAGATGCCTGAGACCTTAGCAGAACTGATGGTTGTCAGCAAATATTGATCGCCGACTTTGTGACAAGGTTCAAGAGGTCAAGAGTCCCAGAAGACCACTCCAGGGAGATACTCGAGTCAAGTCGGAACCCCGGCCTACACCCCCATGTCCTGTGGCTGGCGAAGAAGAACCAATGCAATTCGGCTGTAGTCATTTGACTTCTAAAGAGAGACGAACTCAAAGGAGGTTGGGACTATGCATGTATTGTGGACAAGCTAGTCTTGCTGTTCAAACATGCCTTATATGTCACAGCCTCTGTAGACCAAGTGGCAATGTTGGTGTTACGCATGGGCTCCGGTCAGGAGTCATGAACACCACCCAGAAGGGTGGCCCCAGGTGGAGAGAGACAGGAAAGGCTAGAAACAGTGTCTGGGTCCAGGCTGGGTCAGGGCAGGCGGCAAGTAACAGTGTCTGGGTCCAGGCTGGGTCAGGGCAGGCGGCAAGTAACAGTGTCTGGGTCCAGGCTGGGTCAGGGCAGGCGGCAAGTAGCAGTGTCTGGGTCCAGGCTGGGTCAGGGCAAGGCAGGTCAGAAGGCCCGTAGGCCACACACACACACAGAAGGCCCGTAGGCCACACACCGTAAGCAGGGCAAGGCAGGTCAGAAGGCCCGTAGGCCACACACACACAGAAGGCCCGTAGGCCACACTCAGTAAGCAGGGCAAGGCAGGTCAGAAGGCCCGTAGGCCACACACACACAGAAGGCCCGTAGGCCACACTCAGTAAGCAGGGCAAGGCAGGTCAGAAGGCCCGTAGGCCACACACACACAGAAGGCCTGTAGGCCACACACAGTAAGCAGGGCAAGGCAGGTCAGAGGGCCCGTAGGCCACACACACACAGAAGGCCCGTAGGCCACACACAGTAAGCAGGGCAAGGCAGAGGGCCCGAAGGCTGCGCAAGGCAAGGAAAGGAATGAGGCCCGAAGGCCGCGCAAGGCAAGGAATGAGGCCCAAAGGCCGCGCAAGGCAAGGCAAGGTCCAGGGACCAAACGCACAGCAAGCAAGGAAGGAAGGCTAGAGCAGGGAGCCCATGCGAGCTCGATGCCGAAGCACCGAGGGAACTGTCAGGCAGGGTTATAAGGAAAAGCCCAGAACATAGAGTGGACAGGGGAGATGGACTGGGCCTGCCAGGAGAGCCAGCACTAGAGGGACCCCTGGTGGTGAGGCGGTTGCACAGCAGCCATAGCCGTAACAGTTGGCTCCTGTTAATGGAACAGTCAATGAAGAGTAATTTTTGATGAAGGTTCTGTAGTAGTTGGTAAATCCCAAAAATTGTCTTAAAGCTTTCAGGCCAGTGGGTTGAGTCCATTTTTTAATACTCTCAAGCTTCTGAGGGTCCATTTGGAAACCTTTGTTTGAGACAATGTACCCTAAGAAGGGCACGGATTCATAAGAACATAAGAACATGCCATACTGGGTGAGACCAAGGGTCCATCAAGCCCAGCATCGTGTTTCCAACAATGGCCAATCGAGGCCATAAGAACCTGGCAAGTACCTAAAAACTAAGTCTATTCCATGCTACCGTTGCTAGTAATAGCAGTGGCTATTCCCTAAGTCAACTTAATAAATAGCAGGTAGTGGACTTCTCCTCCAAGAACTTATCCAATCCTTTTTTAAACACAGCTATACTAACTGCACTAACCACATTCTCTGGCAACAAATTCCAGAGTTTAATTGTGCGTTGAGTAAAAAATAACTTTCTCCGATTAGTTTTAAATGTGCCCCATGCTAACTTATTGGAGTGCCCCCTAGTCTTTCTACTATCCGAAAGAGTAAATAACCGATTCACATCTACCTGTTCTAGACCTCTCATGATTTTAAACACCTCTATCATATCCCCCCTCAGTCGTCTCTTCTCCAAGCTGAAAAGTCCTAACCTCTTTAGTCTTTCCTCATAGGGGAGTTGTTCCATTCCCCTTATCATTTTGGTAGCCCTTCTCTGTACCTTCTCCATCGCAATTATATCTTTTTTGAGATGCGGCGACCAGAATTGTACACAGTATTCAAGGTGCGGTCTCACCATGGAGCGATACAGAGGCATTATGACATTTTCCGTTTTATTCACCATTCCTTTTCTAATAATTCCCAACATTCTGTTTGCTTTTTTGACTGCTGCAACACACTGCACCGACGATTTCAATGTGTTATCCACTATGACACCTAGATCTCTTTCTTGGGTTGTAGCACCTAATATGGAACCCAACATTGTGTAATTATAGCATGGGTTATTTTTCTCTATATGCATCACCTTGCACTTATCCACATTAAATTTCATCTGCCATTTGGATGCCCAATTTTCCAGTCTCACAAGGTCTTCCTGCAATTTATCACAATCTGCTTGTGATTTAACTACTCTGAACAATTTTGTGTCATCTGCAAATTTGATTATCTCACTCGTCGTATTTCTTTCCAGATCATTTATAAATATATTGAACAGTAAGGGTCCCAATACAGATCCCTGAGGCACTCCACTGTCCACTCCCTTCCACTGAGAAAATTGCCCATTTAATCCTACTCTCTGTTTCCTGTCTTTTAGCCAGTTTGCAATCCACGAAAGGACATTGCCACCTATCCCATGACATTTTTTCTTTTCCTAGAAGCCTCTCATGAGGAACTTTGTCAAACGCCTTCTGAAAATCCAAGTATACTATATCTACCGGTTCACCTTTATCCACATGTTTATTAACTCCTTCAAAAAAGTGAAGCAGATTTGTGAGGCAAGACTTGCCTTGGGTAAAGCCATGCTGACTTTGTTCCATTAAACCATGTCTTTCTATATGTTCTGTGATTTTGATGTTTAGAACACTTTCCACTATTTTTCCTGGCACTGAAGTCAGGCTAACTGGTCTGTAGTTTCCCGGATCGCCCCTGGAGCCCTTTTTAAATATTGGGGTTACATTTGCTATCCTCCAGTCTTCAGGTACAATGGATGATTTTAATGATAAGTTACAAATTTTTACTAATAGGTCTGAAATTTCATTTTTTAGTTCCTTCAGAACTCTGGGGTGTATACCATCCGGTCCAGGTGATTTACTACTCTTCAGTTTGTCAATCAGGCCTACCACATCTTCTAGGTTCACCGTGATTTGATTCAGTCCATCTGAATCATTACCCATGAAAACCTTCTCCATTACGGGTACCTCCCCAACATCCTCTTCAGTAAACACTGAAGCAAAGAAATCATTTAATCTTTCCGCGATGGCCTTATCTTCTCTAAGTGCCCCTTTAACCCCTCGATCATCTAACGGTCCAACTGACTCCCTCACAGGCTTTCTGCTTCGGATATATTTAAAAAAGGTTTTTACTGTGAGTTTTTGCCTCTAGAGCCAACTTCTTTTCAAATTCAATTTCTCCTTCAAAACCCTTGTTTACTAGGGTTTGGAGTTGATCTTGAAATTGCTGAGGCAGGGAATCTATCAAGTCTTGTATCTGCTTAAATAAGACCCTATTATATTGGGTCATATACAGCTGATAAGAGGCAATTCTGGAGATGAGCATTGATCCCTGGAAGACATGGCGACCAATGGCATATAGAAATTTCTGTTCCTTGCCTGGGGGAAAGGAAGTGTGAGGTTTTGATCTCCTTGCTCTTTTCTGGGCAGATTCTACAACCACAGATTGGTGATACAATTGAGGTTTGTGAAAGCTTGGAGCTGACTGTACGAGATAGGTGGTGTCGGCTTTCCTGATGACTGGAGCAACAGAGCCAGAATGTTCCCAGTTCTTTTTGAGGAGATCCAGAAGAACCTGGTGGATAGGGATGAAGGTTATTTCCTTGGGAGCATCCAGGAATTGTAGCAACTCCATCATTTGATGCCTATCTTCCTGTTCCGTCTGTAACTGGAAGGGAACCAATTCAGACATCTCCTTCACAAAATTTATAAAGGGAAGGTCCTCTGGAGAACACTTTCTGCTTTCAGTAGGTGAAGGTGGTGAAGGCAAATCATCGGTGTCTGGTGAAGAATCATCAGTCCAGGTATCATAGGGATCAGCACCTGCTCCTCTAGGGACTAGAGGAGGACAGGCGGTGTGATCCCTGAAGGTCCTGGTCTAGGCTCCGAAGGACTCGAAGGAATAACTGGAGGCACCGTTGAAGGCATCGAAGGCACCGGTGCAGGCATCGAGGGCATCGATGGATGGCTCGGTGGCGCCGACGGACGTATCGGCACCGATGGATGGATCAGTTGCACCAACGGACGTATCGGCATTGATGTAGGAGCCGGTGCCCAGCATGGTTAGTGCCCAGCATGGCACTAACTCTGCAGCCAGCAGGGGTCCCCCTTCAGTCTTCTTTTTTCCGCGCAGCAGTAGCCACGCGGTTAAGAAGCTCTGCAGAGATTTCTGACAGGAATTTTCCTCACGGAATTACTAAAATTTAATTTACCCCACAGGGGTCCCTCCTTTAACTTTTTCAAGCTGGTGTACTCTGGTATGTTTTTTACCCGTTTTCCGTCGATTACCGTCGAGTAGGGGCCAGTCAAAGTTCTGGAAATTTTGACAGAAGTGTTCCGTGATTGGGCTCCATCCTGTGATGTCACCCATATGTGAGGACTACCATCCTGCTTGTCCTGTGAGAATCTCTCTTACAGGTACCTATCTGGGATATCGGGTACTCGCTCCTCAAGGGCCTGCTCTTCCTACACTGGTGCCTTACTGATCTACTTCTGCCTGACAGGATCTTCATAAATACAGCTCTCTACTTCACTGAGTAACTAACTTTATCAGTCTGTCTCAACACCAGCTTCAGCGCTCAGAGTCTGCATCCGGGACTTTCCTCTACTATCCCTGCGCTGCCTACCATCTACTCGAGTGTGGGACTGGTCTCCTCTGCTGAGGATCCTTGGACTGCTTTTACTAAGTTACCTCACTGCTTCCCCCCCTGGGCAGTACCACCAAACTGTATAATAAATACAAATTCTCTGTGTTTGCGTGTAGATTCTAGCCTAGTACTGCGGCTCCTCATGGGGCTCCTCCCCATGGGCGTTACTATCACCGCAGTGCCCAAGAATCCACTCCAACAACTCAAAACCATAATAACCAGTACTGAACGCAGTACTCCAGATGAGGAGTACAAGGGCATTACCTCTTTTTTTCTGACTCATTATCCCTCTGTCTATGCAGCCCAGCATCCTTCTGGCTTTAGCTATAGCCTTGTCACATTGCTTCGCTGCCTTCAGAACCCCAGACACAATCACTCCAAGATCCCTCTCTTGGTCCTTGCACATTAGTCTTTCACTCCCCTCACATATAGCTCTTTTGGATTGCGGCACCCCAGATGCATGACTCTGCACTTCATCCCAGCTGCCATATCTTCGACCACCATTCAAGCTTTCTGAAATCACTTTTCATTCTCTCCACTCCAGGATTTTATTTATACAAAATGTTTATCTATAGAAATGGGACTCACATTTATTACCTTGCATTCAACCAGGCTAACAAAGCAATTGAACTTTTTAATTTGCAAAGAGAGAAGTCATACCTGTTATATTATGGGCTGGTTCTGTACTTGGAGCAACTGCACATAAAAAATAAGACAATTAGTGCTGGGAGTGACTGCAAGCACCCTTCTCTCTTCAGATGATCCATCCAAGACCACAGAACGTGTTCAGACCTCTGTCAACAGCATTCGAATGAGCCTAGAGACATGGAAGAGCTCATGCAAAAGACAAAGGTTCACAGCTCTTTCTCATGAGCGGAGCAGCAAAGTGGCTCCCCTGAGCGAACATACCTCACATGTCTGCAGGAGCTCAGAACAGAGGGAACTGGGACCCACCATCAACAAGGAGAATGGGGAGAAAGCTCCCATGACTATCACTGTCAGGACAGCAGCACTCTCTGCATCCCCACCCTGCCACAGGCAGATCAGATTGCATCATTTATTTGTCCTGAAGGCATCTGTGATCCCTTGACTGAAGGTTCCCAGCATTTTCTTTCTTGGCCATAGCTGTAGCAGTGACATGGAACTGTAGTGCTTGTGAAAGACTATGGTGGGCTGTCCCACTTCTCAACAGATATAAATCTTAGCAGACACAGCCAAATATTGTCTTGGACTGGCCCCAAGATCTTTTTTGCCATAGGGCAAATATCTCCCAACATGCAGGCATTTACTCATTTCAGCGATAACGCTCCACAATCCCCACTTCTACTGTGCCCGCAGGGGCTGTGTGACTGCTTCCTAGTGGCCTGTGTTGTCCCACCCGTGTTTTTTACTTCTGCCACAACCAGCCTGCTGAGAAAACAAGGGCCAGTTGCAATCCTAGGGCTGGGGATTTGCTGAATCCCTAGGAGATCCTGACCACACACCACTGTTAGGATCTATTCAAAACAATAAACAGATCAAACTCTTTCCCTATGGCAGCTAGGGACAATCATCTTCTAGGAAGCCTGACTGAAAGCAAAGGGCCCCATGAGTGCTCTGTCTGTAACCATCCTTAAATGCCCAGCAATATATGGCAATTCTTTTACACTAAAGTCAAATACTAGAGGCAGTGCCCATTGTTGGGCACCAAAAACAGGGACATGAACTTACCTTGTGTTTTATTTGGTGTCTCTGTGCTTGGAGTCTCTGAAAATGGCAGAAAAGATGACACTTAATTACTGGTTATTTGTCTCATACTAAATGTGCAGATACAATCAAAATGCAATCCCACTTCTCCCACTGACACTCTTTGGAGTAGGTAGGTATTCAAACAAATATTCTGCGGCACAACTATGCCACTGATTATACCTGAATAAGTCACTAGTTAGCCAGATAAATCTTATCCATCTAATCTTAGACTTGCTATTGAGCAGATCTAACTTATACGGTTAACTTAACCAGATCATTTGAATATCGCTTTTTTCCAGCTAAGTCAGCCAGATAAGTAACTCCTCCTTGCTATGTCCACATACTACTCCCACACCCCCTCCTATCAGGCTAACTACTTAAGATAAGATTTATCCTGCTAATTGGAGGACACTGAATGGGACCAGATATGCAGCTGCTGTCACTTGGCCAGATATGTCCCTACTTATCTGGCTAAGTAGCACTGAAAATTAACTTTGTAGTATTTTTAAGTAGCATTTTCTATTCAGCTCTCTTACCAAAAGGAACCATACATACTGTAACCAGAAAGGTGTTTTTTTTGCCTGTAATTATTCATCACCTAGAAAGAATTGCCCCATTTGTGGTAGTGTCTGGAGCTAATCTGTGTAAAATGTTTTTTTCATTAGTGTCTTGGAAATCATTCTCCCTGCCCTCAGACAAGAAGCTCCATATCTTTATTATGTTTCAAATAGAGACAGGGTTCCATATATATATAGAACATAAGAACATGCCATACTGGGTCAGACCAAGGGTCCATCAAGCCCAGCATCCTGTTTCCAACAGTGGCCAATCCAAGTCACAAGAACCTGGCAATTACCCAAACACTAAGTCTATTCCATGCTACTGATGCCAGTAATAGCAGTGGTTATTATCTAAGTCAACATGATTAATAGCAGGTAATGGACTTCTCCTCCAAGAACTTATCCAAACATTTTTTTAAACCCAGCTACACAAACTGCACTAACCATATCCTCTGGCAACAAATTCCAGAGTTTAATTGTGCATTGAGTGAAAAAGAATTTTCTCCCATTAGTTTTAAATGTGCCACATGCTAACTTCATGGAGTGCCCCCTAGTCTATTATCCAAAAGAGTAAATAACCGAGTCACATTTACCCATTCTAGACCTCTCATGATTTTAAACACCTCTATCATATCTCCCCTCAGCTGTCTCTTCTCCAAGCTGAACAGCCCTAACCTCTTCAGCCTTTCCTCATAGGGGATCTGTTCCATCCCCTTTATCATTTTGGTCGCATTTCTCTGTACCTTCTCCATCGCAATTATATCTTTTTTTAGATGCAGAGACCACAACTATGCATAGTATTCAAGGTGCTGTCTCACCATGGAGCGATACAGAGGCATTATGACATTTTCTGTTTTATTCACCATTCCCTTTCTAATAATTCCTAACATTCTGTAGTTACCAGCCTCTTCTCTGCTTCTACTTTTGTGAAGCGGGATCACCACCGCTCTTCTCCAATCACTCGGCACCACTCCCGTTTCTAGGGATCTACTGAACAGGTCACACAGTGGACCTGCCAGCACATCTCTGAGCTCCCTCAGTATCCTGGGATGAACCTCATCATGCCCCATGGCTTTGTCCACTTTCAGTTTCCCGAGCTCTTCCCATACATTTTCTACTGTAAATGGAGTTAAATCTACTCCATTCCCCTCTAGTTTCTTGTTAACTAGTGAGGGTCCTTCTCCAGGGTCTTCTTTAGTGAACACAGAACTGAAGTATTCGTTTAATATTTCTGCCATTTCTTCGTCTCTCTCCACACATTGATCCTTTTCACCTTTCAATTTCACTATACCACTTTGGACTTTTCTCCTTTCTCTGATGTATCTGAAAAATGTTTTGTCACCTCTCTTTACCTCTTTGGCAATCCTTTCTTCCGCTTGACTTTTTGCAGTCTTGATTGCTTTCTTTGTCTCCCTCAATTCTACCAGATATTCTTCTTTGTGCTCCTCCCTTTGGGATCTTTTATATTTCTTGAACGCTGTTCTTATAGCCTTTATTTTGTCAGCCACCTCCTTGGAGAACCAGATAGGTTTCATTTTTCTTTTGCTTTTCTTTACTTTTCTAACATATAGATTAGTTGCCTTGGTAATTGCTCCTTTTAGTTTGGTCCACTGTTCTTCCACATCTCTCTCGTTCTCCCAGCTTACTAGTTCTTCCTACAGGTACTTCCCCATTTCATCAAAATCCATGTTTTTGAACTGCAAAACTCGGGTCCGTGTGCTTCTTTTCCGTATCCTTTTTGTGATATTAAACCATACCGTTTGATGATCACTGGTGCTGAGGTGGGCGCCCACCTGGACATCAGAGACATTATCTTCATTAGTGAGCACTAAGTTGAGTATAGCTCCCTCTCTTGTGGGTTCCATTACCATTTGTTTGAACAAAGCTCCTTGCAGAGCATCCACTATTTCTCTACTATTGTTAGATTCTGCAGATGGGATTCTCCAGTCTACATCCGGCAAATTAAAATCTCCAACAATCACCACTTCTCCCTTCTATCCCATCTTTTGGAGTCTTCAACCAGATCTCTGTCAAGCTCTTCCTTTTGGTTTGGAGGCCTGTAAACCACTCCAATAAAAATGGATGTCCCATCTTTTTTTAGGTTGGCCCAAAGTGCTTCTTCATTGCCCCATCTTCTTTGCAGCTCAGATGTTTGGATATTGTTTCTGACATAAAGAGCCACACCTCCCCCTTTCCTATCCTCTGATGCCCTCTCTCCGCCCTCCTTACCTCTCTGGCACTTCCCTCTCCATCCGCGGGAAGACTGGCTACCCTGGCGTTCTCCTGCCACTTGTCCTCGGGCGTTCCCAGACCGACGCTGTAATCGCCAAGTTTCCTGGAGGCCTAGAGGCGCGCGCGTGGCCCCAATTGAAGTACCGGCATTGGCGCGAACCTCTGAGGCGTTCCCAGAAGATGACGTCACCCGCGACAGATATTTAAGGTCTTGGAATTTGCTAACACATCGAGTTAGCAAGGGTTTCACTACCTAAGCAACTCTGCCTCCTCGGACTTACCAGAGGTACCCGCTCCTCAGGGGCCTCGCTCTCTCTTTGTTTTTTCAGGTGACAGTCTGGAACCGGTACTCGCTCCTCGAGGGCCCTGATCCCAGACTCGCTTCGTATACTCTTCTGCCTGGAAGTCTTCATTACCAACTATATCAGCTACATCAGTGAGTTACCATCGTTCTCTCTGAGCTTTCCCTGGAACCAGGTACTCGTTCCTCGAGGGCCTATACTTTCCAGCTCCTGGGCTTCATTGGGACATTGTGTGAGTGTTACCATCTGCATACCCTGCCTACTCACTATTCTCAGTCTCTCTTCAGCTCAGCCTCCAGGGATCGCTGTTCCAGTATCTGAGCGACTACAGCCCAGCTGGGCTTACCAGCTCACTACTGCCATCTCTGGTGGTTCAGTATACTGTCTAATAAAAGAACTAGTGTGTGTTTGTTTCCTGACTCTGAGCCTGACCAGTGGTCCCTCTTGAGATCATCTCCCGGGGGTATGGTCATCTGCCACTGGTCCAAGGATCCACCCTCAACTCTCATATATAACAACAGATTGCTACTCCAGCAACTCAGTCCTGAACAGATTGCTAACTACTATCTGATTGCTCCTCCCATCAAGCATCAGATCAATAACAGTTATAGCCCGGTATTGCTGTATCCCAATCGTGAGATTCCGTGAACCACGTCTCTGTGACAGCAACAATGTCCAAGTCCGCCTCTACCATTAGGGCTTGCAGATCTGGGATTTTATTGCCCAAACAACAAGCATTTGTACACATAGCTTTCCAGCTTTCCTCGTTCAGGTTACTGCTGTTCCTGGACTCCTTTTGTGACTTTACTTCAGTTTTGTTATCCACTTCTCCCTTTCCCTTTGCATTTGTGCAAGGGAAAAGATTAGTGCCTTTGAGGACAGATTCATCCAGCACAATGAGCTTTTTCCTTTGGTTACTGATCTGGAATTTCTGTATGCATTGGGTTTCTTCTTTCTTTTCAGATAACACTTCAATCTTTTTCTCAAGAACTTCTTCAGTATTTAATACAGAAACATAGAAACATAGAAACATAGAAATGACGGCAGAAGAAGACCAAACGGCCCATCCAGTCTGCCCAGCAAGCTTAGGCTTTTTGTACTTGTTGCACTTGATACAGTGTGTGTCTGCATCAGAGGTTCAATTCTACCAGAGCCCACTGTAATCTTGTTGTTTATTGAGTTCCTTAATGCCCTGTGTGAATGAGGGGGTAGACTTGTGGGTTGCACAGATGTCAAGAACGGGTGCCTGTGGGTCACAGGTCTTATATCCTGCCTGAGCCCACTGTAAATCTCTTTATCCTTGACTTTTGGTTTTTCTGTGGTAATGGGGAATTAATTCCTGAATATTGTAAAGAGGATGAGCCTTTCTTAACTGAAGCTAATTGAGCTTTAACTTCAGCCAGCTCCTTTTTCAAGGAAGAGAGTTCTGAACAAATGGGGCAAGCCCTAAGTTTCCAGATGATTTCCCTCAGAATAAAGGCTCCACAATGGTTATATTGGATAGTCCTCATTTTGGCAATTTGATTGTTAACACCTAAGGAAATACCAATTTACTAATTTATCTTGTGCCAATTATGAATTTAGGCAGGCTATATCAGACAAACAACCAAGGGGTGGGTGGGTAGAGAGGTAGTGTGGGATGGAGTCAAACAGTTAGCCCTTGGTCACAGATGTTCTCAGGACTCTGTATCTGCAATTGAGTTTAATAAGACCCTCCCCCTAATTGGCTTACTAAGTTTAACTAAGTTAAACTTTTACTTAGCATGGACACAAGAATTTTTAGTGCTCCCTGGCTCCACACTGTGTACTGGCCACAATGGATCTCCTGCTTATCAAAGTTTACCTCCCCCAAGCTCTGAGACAGCGACACCCAATCCAGGTAGCATAGGACACTTCTAGAAGTCTGTTTGTCCTTTTTTGTAAATTAATTACTCAGTTCTTTATGCCCCAACATTAATATTTAAACAGAGATTGTTAGTTCCAGCTAACTCCAAATAAGAAATAGATTTTATCAGATTAAAAGCTGGAGTGTTTTTTTGTTTGTTTGTTTGTTTTTTAAATCTCAACTCTATAGCAGAGCAAACCAAACAGAGCAACCAAACAGCAAATTAATATACTAGAATAATATCTGACTATAATGAATGAAATCACAGTCGGGAATTATACACAGAACCTTTCTACAATACTTATAAGTAATAAGCAGGTATACTTAGCCACAATGAGAAAACTCAGCTCCACACTGTGCACTGGCCACAATGGATCTCCTGCTTCTCAAAGTTTACCTCCCCCAAGCTCTGAGACAGCCACACCTAATCCAGGTAGCATAGGACACATTTTTTGTAAATTTTGGCATTTCTCTAATTATCTACTCTACTTCCTATAATTTATTTGTAAACCGATGTGATATGTAAATGGAACACCAGTATATAAAAACAAATAAATAATACATTTTTTTCTGTATTAATTTTACATTTAATTACTTAAAGCCTATCCTGTAAATTGTTTTATTTTGACCAATATAAAGTTTGCAGAATTTTAAGTTTTTGTGTGCAGAATTCCCCAGGAGTAAAAACTGCAGTGAAAGGGCTGCCATGTGCTTAAAAAAAGCATGAGGGTAACTTGCACAGAGCAGCAGTTACTACCCTTAACAGAAGCATTGGGTAACCTGCATGGAGCGGCAGTTACTACCCTTTACAGAAGGCATGGGGTAACCACACAGAGCAGTAGTTACAACCCTAAAAGGAAGGCATGGGGGTGACCTGCACGGAGCAGTAGTTACTACCCTTAGCAGAAGGCATAGGGGTAACCTGCATGGAGCAGCAGTTACTACCCTTAATAGAAGCATGGGGTAACCTGCACGGAGCAGCGGTTACTACCCTTAACAGAAGGCATGGGGGTAGCCTGCATGGAGCAGCAGTTACTGCCCTTAAAAGAAGGCATGGGGGTAACCTGCACGGAGCAGCAGTTACTACCCTTAACAGAAGCATTGGGTAACCTGCATGGAGCGGCAGTTACTATCCTTAATAGAAGGCATGGGGGTAACCTGCAAGAAGCAGCAGTTAGTACCCTTAACAGAAGGCACGGGGTAACCTGCATGGAGCGGCAGTTACTACCCTTAACAGAAGCATGGGGGTAACCTGCACGGAGCAGCAGTTACTACCCTTAACAGAAGCATGGGGATAAAATGCACAGAGCAGCAGTTACTTCCCTTAACAGAAACATAGGGATAACCTGCACGGAGCAGCAGTTACTGCCCTTAACAGAAACATGGGGGTAACCTGCACGGAGCGGCAGTTACTACCCTTAACAGAAACATGGGGGTTACCTGCACGGAGCGGCAGTTACTACCCTTAACAGAAACATGGGGATAACCTGCACGGAGCAGCAGTTACTACCCTTAACAGAAACATGGGGGTAACCTGCACGGAGCGGCAGTTACTATCCTTAACAGAAACATGGGGGTAACCTGCACGGAGCGGCAGTTACTACCCTTAACAGAAACATGGGGGTAACCTGCACGGAGCGGCAGTTACTATCCTTAACAGAAACATGGGGGTAACCTGCACGGAGCAGCAGTTACTACCCTTAACAGAAACATGGGGGTAACCTGCATGGAGCGGCAGTTACTATCCTTAACAGAAACATGGGGGTAACCTGCACGGAGCGGCAGTTACTACCCTTAACAGAAACATGGGGATAACCTGCACGGAGCAGCAGTTACTGCCCTTAACAGAAACATGAGGGTAACCTGCACAGAGCGGCAGTTACTTCCCTTAGCAGAAACATGGGGGTAACCTGCACGGAGCAGCAGTTACTACCCTTAACAGAAACATGGGGGTAACCTGCACAGAGCGGCAGTTACTTCCCTTAACAGAAACATGGGGGTAACCTGCACAGAGCGACAGTTACTTCCCTTAACAGAAACATGGGGGTAACCTGCACAGAGCGGCAGTTACTACCTTTAGCAGAGGCATAGGGGCAAGATAAGAACATAAGACTTGCCATACTGGGTCAGACCATCAAGCCCAGTATCCTGTTTCAAATAGTAGCAAGTACCTGGCAGGATCCCAAGGGGTCGAGAGATTCTAAGCTGCTTATCCCAAGAATAAGCACTGGATTTCTGCAATTCTGTCTTAATAATGGTTAATGGACGTTTCCTCTAGGAACTTGTCCAAACCTATTTTATACGATGCTATATTAGTAGCTTTCACCACATCCTCTGGCAACAAATTCCAGAGCTTTATTATGTGTTGAGTAAAATATATTTCCTCTTATTATTTTTAAATATATTACCTAGTAACTTCATTGTGTGTCCCCTGGTCTTTGTACTTTTTGAAAGAGTAAACAACTGATTAACGTTTACTTGTTCATTCCACTCATTATTTCATAGACCTTTATCATATCTCCCCTCAGCTGTATCTTCTTCTAGCTGAAGAGTCCTAATCTCTTAAGTCTTTCCTCATAGGGGAATTGTTCCATCTCGTTATCATCTTGGTCGCCCTTCTCTGTACCTTTTCTAATTCTGCAATATCTTTTTTGAGATGTGGTAACCAGAACTGCACACAATACTCAGGACGAGGTCTCACCATGGAGCGATACAGAGGCATTATGACATTCTCTGTTTTATTCTCCATTCCTTTCCTAATAATCCCCAGCATTCTGTTTGTGTATGATATATGAACACAAGATGAGGTCGCACCATGGAGTGATACAGAGGCATTATGATATTCTCTGTTTTATTCTCCATTCCTTTCCTAATAATCCCCAGCATTCTGTTTGTGTATGATATATGAACACAAGATGAGGATGCACCATGGAGTGATACAGAGGCATTATGACATTCTCTGTTTTATTCTCCATTCCTTTCCTAATAATCCCCAGCATTCTGTTTGTGTATGATATATGAACACAAGATGAGGTTGCACCATGGAGTGATACAGAGGCATTATGATATTCTCTGTTTTATTCTCCATTCCTTTCCTAATAATCCCCAGCATTCTGTTTGTGTATGATATATGAACACAAGATGAGGTCGCACCATGGAGTGATACAGAGGCATTATGATATTCTCTGTTTTATTCTCCATTCCTTTCCTAATAATCCCCAGCATTCTGTTTGTGTATGATATATGAACACAAGATGAGGTCACACCATGGAGTGATACAGAGGGATTATGATATTCTCTGTTTTATTCTCCATTCCTTTCCTAATAATCCCCAGCATTCTGTTTGTGTATGATATATGAACACAAGATGAGGATGCACCATGGAGTGATACAGAGGCATTATGATATTCTCTGTTTTATTCTCCATTCCTTTCCTAATAATCCCCAGCATTCTGTTTGTGTATGATATATGAACACAAGATGAGGATGCACCATGGAGTGATACAGAGGCATTATGACATTCTCTGTTTTATTCTCCATTCCTTTCCTAATAATCCCCAGCATTCTGTTTGTGTATGATATATGAACACAAGATGAGGATGCACCATGGAGTGATACAGAGGCATTATGATATTCTCTGTTTTATTCTCCATTCCTTTCCTAATAATCCCCAGCATTCTGTTTGTGTATGATATGTTGCGATCCCTCCCTGCTGCTGCGCTGCAGGAGGTCTCTTACCTTCCTCTGGAGGCCGCTCTGAAGCCAGGGCCTCGCCTGCGCATCATCCAGGACTTGCTCCAGGGCCTGAGAGGCCTAGCTGCTCCTGAGGCATGCCTGTGGCTTGCAAGCCTCAGCGTTTGGACTTCCTGTTTGGCGACGCCCTTCTCCTAGGGGCTGGCCCGCAGCTCTCCACCTGACTTATAGGACCAGCGGTGGGCGGTTCTGACTAACTCCTCCCAGGGAGTTGCCTGCAACCTCCAGTATTTAAGGACTTGCTTGTCAGTTCCTCAAGGCTTCGGATCGGGCTCTACAGTAGTCTGTAACCTGCCGATCCAGGTCACCCGGTTTTGCCTATGCCTTGATGGGTTACACAGTTGCCTGTGGCCTCTCCCGATCCAGGTCCTCCGTGGCTCCGACTCCTGCTTGTTGTCAGCCTGCCTTGACTCCGGTCCGTGACTCCGACTCCTGCTTGTCTTCGGCCTTCGATCAGGCCTTACAGTTGGCTGTAACCGTGCTGATCCAGGTCTTCCATGGTTCCTTGTCCAGTGTCTTTGCCTGTTGTCTGCTCCTGTTCCTGCCAGCCGTAAGGGCTTCGGATGTGAGTATCCCAGCATCGGAGTTCCTTTTCGCCTGGGTCTTCCCCGCGCCCTCCTTCTCAGCGTGGTCCGCGACCAGCCTTCCTAGGCTGTGTAGGGCGCGTCTGGGACAGGGTGGTCCGCGACTCAGTCCCACGGGTGGGCTGAGTAGGGCGCCCTGATGGACAGTGCAATGTTCCCGTCCAGCCTTGTCTCCAGTGTCTGCTTCAGCCCTTGCCCGGATGTCTTCCTGTCTCTGCCTTGACCTGGTTCCTGAGCCTTCTGTCCTGTTGGGCCCTGGAGTGGCCAACAGGAGGGATTCGTCCCACGGGCTCTTGAGCTTCTGCCAGCCGAGGGGGCTTCGGATGTGAGTATCCCAGCATCGGAGTTCCTGCTCGCCTGGACCTTGCCTGTGTCTTGCTTCAGCCCTTGCCCTGATGTCTCCGTCTTGCTTCAGCCTGCTTCTGCCCCATCTGATGTCTTCAGTTTAAGGACTCTGTCTGCCCTCGCCTCTGTCCGGCCTGCTGCCCATTGCCGTTCCCTGCGGCGGGTCCGAAAGGGCCGGGAACAGTCGGAGGACCGTTCACTAGTCAACTTCCCCGTGTTGGCTACCATGGGCATGCAGGTCCGGCTGAGGGCCGGACTCCCTGTTTCTGTTCCTGCCTGCCTGGCTCACCATGCCTGCTCAGCTCACCTCCCACGGTGTGGCCTTGGGCTCCTCCTGGGGTCCTGCCGTGGCCCAAGGGCTCACCACCCGCCCGAGACGACCGCGCCCGCGCGCGCTCGTAACATGATATATGAACACAAGATGAGGATGCACCATGGAGTGATACAGAGGCATTATGATATTCTCTGTTTTATTCTCCATTCCTTTCCTAATAATCCCCAGCATTCTGTTTGTGTATGATATATGAACACAAGATGAGGATGCACCATGGAGTGATACAGAGGCATTATGATATTCTCTGTTTTATTCTCCATTCCTTTCCTAATAATCCCCAGCATTCTGTTTGTGTGTGATATATGAACACAAGATGAGGATGCACCATGGAGCGATACAGAGGCATTATGATATTCTCTATTTATTCTCCATTCCTTCCCTAATAATCCCCAGCATTCTGTGTGTGTATGATATATGAACACAAGATGAGGATGCACCATGGAGTGATACAGAGGCATTATGATATTCTCTGTTTTATTCTCCATTCTCTTCCTAATAATCCCCAGCATTCTGTTTGTGTATGATATATGAACACAAGATGAGGATGCACCATGGAGTGATACAGAGGCATTATGATATTCTCTGTTTTATTCTCCATTCCTTTCCTAATAATCCCCAGCATTCTGTTTGTGTATGATATATGAACACAAGATGAGGATGCACCATGGAGTGATACAGAGGCATTATGATATTCTCTGTTTTATTCTCCATTCCTTTCCTAATAATCCCCAGCATTCTGTTTGTGTATGATATATGAACACAAGATGAGGTCGCACCATGGAGTGATACAGAGGCATTATGATATTCTCTGTTTTATTCTCCATTCCTTTTCTAATAATCCCCAGCATTCTGTTTGTGTATGATATATGAACACAAGATGAGGTCGCACCATGGAGTGATACAGAGACATTATGATATTCTCTATTTTATTCTCCATTCCTTTTCTAATAATCCCCAGCATTCTGTTTGTGTATGATATATGAACACAAGATGAGGATGCACCATGGAGTGATACAGAGACATTAGGATATTCTCTGTTTTATTCTCCATGCCTTTCCTAATAATCCCCAGCATTCTGTGTGTGTATGATATATGAACACAAGATGAGGATGCACCATGGAGTGATACAGAGACATTATGATATTCTCTGTTTTATTCTCCATTCCTTTCCTAATAATCCCTAGCATTCTCTTTGCTTTTTTGGCTGCTGTTGCGTACTGAGCAGAAGATTTCAAAATATTGTCAACAAACATACCTAGATTCTTTTTCCTGAGTGGACCCTTGCATTGTTGCTATAATTTGGGTTACTCTTCCCTAAATGCATCACTTTGCCCTTGTCCACATTAAATTTCATTTGCCCTTTGCATGCCCAGTCTCCCAGCTTTGTAATGTGTTCTTGCAATTTCTCATCATCCTCTTGTGATTTAACAACTTTGAATAATTTTGTCACTGGCAAATTTGTTCCTCTCCCTTGTTCCCATTTCCAGGTTGTTTATAAATACATTAAAAAGCAGTGGTCCCAGAACAGATCCCTGCACAGGGTGGTAGTTAATACCCTTAACTGAACGCATAGGGGTAACCTGCATGGAGTGACAGTTACTGCCCTTAACAGAGGGCATGGGGGTAACCTGCACGGAGCAGCAGTTACTGCCCTTAACAGAAACATGGGGATAACCTGCACGGAGCGACAGTTACTACCCTTAACATAAGGCTTGGGGGTAACCTGCATGGAACAGCAGTTATTCCCCTTAACAGAGGGCATGGGGATAACCTGCATGGAGCAGCAGTTACTACCCTTAACAGAAACATGGGGATAACCTGCACGGAGCAGCAGTTATTACCCTTAACAGAAACATGGGGATAACCTGCACGGAGCGGCAGTTACTACCCTTAACAGAAACATGGGGGTAACCTGCACGGAGCAGCAGTTATTACCCTTAACAGAAACATGGGGGTAACCTGCACGGAGCGGCAGTTACTACCCTTAACAGAAACATGGGGGTAACCTGCACGGAGCGACAGTTACTACCCTTAACAGAAACATGGGGGTAACCTGCACGGAGCGGCAGTTACTACCCTTAACAGAAACATGGGGGTAACCTGCATGGAGCGGCAGTTACTGCCCTTAACAGAAACATGGGGGTAACCTGCACGGAGCGGCAGTTACTACCCTTAACAGAAACATGGGGGTAACCTGCATGGAGCGGCAGTTACTACCCTTAACAGAAACATGGGGGTAACCTGCATGGAGCGGCAGTTACTACCCTTAACAGAAACATGGGGGTAACCTGCACGGAGCGACAGTTACTACCCTTAACATAAGGCTTGGGGGTAACCTGCATGGAACAGCAGTTATTCCCCTTAACAGAGGGCATGGGGATAACCTGCATGGAGCAGCAGTTACTACCCTTAACAGAAACATGGGGATAACCTGCATGGAGCAGTAGTTACTGCCCTTAACAGAAACATGGGGGTAACCTGCACGGAGCAGCAGTTATTATATTTAACAGAAGGCATGGGGATAAGCTGCATGGAGCAGCAGTTACTGCTGGGGACAGAACAACCCTTAACAGAAGGCATGAGAATAAAATGCATGGAACAACAATTACAACCCTAAACCACTTTGATTTTATGTGATAATGCAGTATATCAAAATAAATTCCACATAAATCTAACGCACGGGAGTAACTAGTATGGAGCAGCAGTTACAATTTAAAACACCTTGCTGGGCTGACTGGATGGATCATTTTGGTCTTTATTTGCTGTTATTACTATGTTATTATGAAAATCTGCAGTCCTGGGATGGATTAGGAAGCACTGTAATCCTAGAACAGATTAGTAACCTTGTAAATTACTAAATTCTGTGACACTGGGATAGAGTGACCCCTTCCTCAGAGAAAAGTGCCCAATTAGGAGACGCTCCCACTGGTTCAGTGTAAAATAACATAACATCAGGCGACGTGCATTCCTTTCTGTGTGCATAATTAATATGAGCAGTAATCACAATCTAACACAATGAGATTTACCTTGCCCATACACAACGCTGGTGGTAAGCAGCAGCAGCCCCCAGAACCTCTTCCCCGTGACCCCCATGCTGGCGAGCTCGTCTCCCTCCTCTGCTACAGATAGGAAGTCCTTAATTAATATACTTCCTCCTGTGTTAATCATCAGCTCATCCCTCACCAATCAGATTAATTCCAGTTAAGGAAGGGCCTTCTACTGAGGCTTCATTGGAGCAGGGGCTTTGCAAAGTGTTGGGCGTGATCTGCAGCAGTAGCATTTTGTTTTATTAATTATCTAGCAAAGTAGCTCAAATACAAAGCCTGTACATCGGCTACCAATGTACTTTGCAGGAGGATCCCAGCAGGTAAGGGTGGGATCATTCTGTGTTGCATTATAGGAAAACATGAAATAGCAACAGCCAGCTCCGGAGTTACAGAGTGCGTCATATCGGCACAGATATGGATCAAGCAACTGGCTGGAAGGCAGAAAGCCTTTCCCTTCTGGTCATCTGGTCAATAGTCCAGACCAGGCCAATAGTCACAACAGCTCTCTACCATTAGACTGTGGCAGTGGTTGTTAATCTCAGAATACTTCAGTTAAATCCACCACGACAGCTTTGCATATCTTTGTCAGGATCTTGTTATACAGAGGGCAATAAGGCGGGCACTGGTGCATCCCCACAAAACAGGGCATCCTTTGGTAAAACTCATATCGAACATTACTGCCTTCCTCGGCCTCCCCCTGCACCCTGAGCAGCAGCGACTGCCGCATGGGACGAGTAAGCTCACACTCCCAGTCTGCTCCTCCCCTCCCTCCTATGCGTCCTGATTACAAAGGAAGTGCGCACCATGGGGGGAAAGGGAACAGGGAGTGAGGAAGGGGAGATGCAGAATAACATAAGTGAAGGAATCAGTGGAATGTAAGGGTAGCAGGATATCAGGAGGATCTTGGTGGGGGACAATGGCTGGTGGAGAGATGGAGAGTTCCCAGATATGGACACGAGGAGGAGATAGAGAAGAACCTGGAAGGGAGATAGAGCGAAAAGGCATAAGGAGGTGAAGGGGATATGGGAAGGGGTGAAAGAGAGAGCAGAAGGGAAGATTGGGGGTATTACTTTGTAAATAGTCCACACATAGTGAGTGTTATGTGTGAAAGCGCTTGGGTAATTGGCAGAGGATGTATACACATTCACTCCTTGTCACAGAGTGTAGCTGCTCGCATGTGCCCATATATGTGTATATATGGGCGTGCACAAAGTTACTACAGTGTTTTACCACCTGTGAGTCCATATGTGCGCAAACATGCTTGCATATGTAAAATCTAGGAGCCGTGCAAGTTCAGACTTATCCAGATAAGTAGCACTTTTTTTAGACTTATCCAACTATCTTACATACCCGGATAATTCCAAAAAGTGCTAGACAGACAAGTAGCGCTTTTCAGCCTTATCCAGGTAAGTAACACCTGCTGCTACATAGCCAGAGACATTGGAATTTATCCAGATAAGTGTGTGCGAATGATATACCTGGAAATTTGTACTGGAAATTATAAAGGGATACGTGAGTATATCTTAGTCGCGTTAGATACATTTGTAACCCGTAAGTCTGCTTTTACACATGTAAGTTTTATAACATGCACACAGCAATGAAATCACCAGTTTTACCATATAGTCTACCACTTCACTGAGTCCATCTGCAGCTCGTGAAGACTCTCCTGGCTCTTCAGCCTGAAGTCCCCCATTTCACACAGACCCCCACCCAGTCATTTTTTCACTTTAACGATGATTACGCTCACTTATACCTGATATTGAGCAGGATTAAATATATGCAAGTAAGGAGCCACATTTACAGGCATAAACGCTTATAAAATAGCAACTTACTTGCGTAAATGTTGGCCCGTCCCCAGAACGCCCCAGGCCTGCCCCGTTTTTTCCATGTGTAAATGTATTCACGGACCCTGATTTACACCTGTATGTTGAGATTTTTAAAATTCACCTTTTAGTACTCACTTTGAAAATTTTAAATGTAAGCGCCGACTCGACCCCAGCTCCAACCTTGGAAGCCTGTGCTTAGTTTGCGTAAGCATCTCATGTGCATAATTTTACACACACTCTGCCCCAGGCTATTTTAGTACTGGCCTGTAATGCCAGCTCTGAACATGTGTCTCATGTATGAAATCCAGTCCTTGATTAACAGGACATATGTGCATATTGTCTTTACTGAAGCAGGGCATGGGACAGATGCTTAAACAGCACAGTCCCGTATAAAGCAGGACATCGGACCCACCTACGTACAGTTCCTCACACTGACCTTTCTTTCTACAGGCAATAATAAATGCAAGTAGAGCCAGGAGAAAATCATCTTTCAGACAATAAGGCACAAGGTCACCTCGCTCCTCGCTGCAGGAACTCAGAATAAACTGCGCTTCTTGCTCTCAGCTTTCTCGTCCTTGTTTCAGGGCTGCATTGTGAGAGAGGGCAGGGGAGAGTGAGTTGGCCCAGCGCTGGCTCAATCACAATGAGCATTAGGGCGGCCGTCACTAAACGGTGAATAATGTTCTGCTGTATTTGTACAAGACATGAGCACTGGCCAAAGATAACTTCAAAGGAACCAGTGGTTGGGCCATCGGTCATTAGGGAGAGACAAATGAATTACTGAGTAATTAAAGGAAAGAATTAAGCTCAACTGTTCTGATCAATGTGGAACAATGTTTACTGTATTAATAGAGTCTCTAACAGAGGACTCAGTCCTGGAGTTATCTTCAGAAAGTGCACCTCTTCATTCTCCGCAGTATAATGCCATGTGGTTGTGGCAGTAAGTGGCATCTAACGGGAAGATGAGGTTTGTGTGTCCCACACTAACTCTACTAGGTCACCTCTGTACTTAGGCACTGAGACTGCATTATAGCTTTCAAATCAAAGCCCTCTGACTGCAGACTTTCTGAACAGGAAAGGGTAAGCACAGGCCCCAGGAACCACAAAACTAGAACCGAGTGTGAATTTCACAGCCATGGGCAGATAGACAGCAGGTGACAGACACGGAGTCTTTATTTATTAACATTTCAAGGGTCATATTCAAAAATATTTAGTTAGCTAACTTACAAGTTAGCCAGCTAAATGAACATTTGGAGACTTATCTGGCTAAATTTTATCCAGCTAATAAGTAAGGTGGCTAGAATTTAGGCGGATAAGTTTATCTGGCTGCCTTTGCTGTCCAGACTGTGTCTGAATATGGACCTCTTGATATTCTGCCTTTTCCAAGTTAGTCTCAAGGCATATTACAATGTTATGGTAAATTATAACTACAATAGCATCAATGCAGGAACATTAAACATAAAGATAGGGCATATACACATATATGGAGGTACTGAAGATTGTGGGTAGTCATCTGAGTTGTAGCATTAACTAAAAGGGGGTCTCCTTCATATGAGAGTGTATGGGTACGACACAAATCCCCTTCCCTGGGGAGATTCCCTCCTCTGAAACTCAAACAGATCCCCCTTGCTGAAACCTGCTTCCTGAACACAAATGCAGCCACTATCCTGCAGGCTCCCTTCTTGACAGGAACTACCATACAAGAAAAGATAAAACCACACTGGCATTCTGAGTGATTTCAAGATAGCAGCTTTATTATTGTTAGGTTTCGCTTCTAAAAGCAGTGTAGAATAAACAGATAACAAGTGTTGCTTACCTGTAACAGGTGTTCTCACAGGACAGCAGGATGTTAGTCCTCACATATGGGTGACATCACAGGATGGAGCCCAATCACGGAAAACTTCTGTAAAAGTTCCCAGAACTTTGACTGGCCCCTACTGGGCATGCCCAGCATGGCACTAACCCTGCAGCCAGCAGGGGTCCCCCTTCAGTCTTATTTGATAGCTATAGGCAGTGCCGAAAAATAAAACAACAAAACGTTACGAACCCAACACCGCAGGGCGGCGGGTGGGTTTCGTGAGAACTAACATCCTGCTGTCCTGTGAGAACACCTGTTACAGGTAAGCAACATCTGCTTTCTCACAGGACAAGCAGGATGGTAGTCCTCACATATGGGTGAGTACCGAGCTGAGGATGTCCGAACATGCACCAAATGTACCCAACGGTGTGCAACAGGCACAACAACTGGGGTGGAATTTGGTCGAGGGCATCCGGAACCCCACCGGGCAGGCAGAAGGGTGTTGGTACGTCACGTTGGAAATAGGTTACGCAGGACAGATTGGCCGAAGATGGAATCTTGTCTTCCGGCTTTGTCCAAGCAATAGTGGGCTGTGAAAGTGTGGAGAGAACTCCAGGTGGCAGCCCTGCAAATGTCAGGAAGCGGCACCGATCGTAGGTGTGCTACTGAAGTCGCCATGGCCCTCACCGAGTGTGCTTTAACACGGTCTTGAAAAGGAATGCCTGCTTGCTGATAGCAAAAAGATATGCAGTCCGCCAACCAGGAGGAGAGAGTCTGCTTACCCACAGGTTGCCCTAGTTTGCTGGGATGGAAAGAGACGAATAACTGAGTGCTCTTCCTGTGGGCAACTGTACGGTCTAGGTAGAACGCTAGAGCCCGTTTACAGTCAAGGGTATGCAGAGCCTGTTCCCCTGGGTAGGAGTGGGGCCTGGGAAAGAAGATAGGTAGTATGATGGATTGATTAATGTGAAACTCCGAAACTACCTTAGGCAAAAACGTAAGGTGAGTGCGGAGTACCGCCCGGTCCTGCAGGAGTTTAGTGTAAGGCGGATAGGTAACTAGGGCCTGTCACTCACTAACCCTGCGAGCTGAAGTGATAGCCAAAAGGAAAATCACTTTCCATGTGAGATATTTTAGGTCACAGGAGTGAAGAGGTTCGAAGGGTGGTTTCATGAGTCACCCGAGAACCAGATTAAGGTCCCAAGAAGGGGCCGGAGGACGTAAAGGTGGCTTGATATGGAGCAAGCCTTTAAGAAAACGTGTTATGAGGGGTTGTACCGATATAGGGACATCTCCGACACCTTTATGGAAGGCGGCTACCGCACTGACATGCATTCTGATGGAAGAGGTCTTTAGACCTGATTCTGATAAATGCCAGAGATAGTCCAAAAACCTTGGGATTGGACAGGAAAAGGGATCAAGGGATTGCGAAGAACACCATGATGTATACCTTTTCCATTTATAGGAATAAGACTTTCTTGTGGAAGGCTTCCGTGAAGCAATCAGGACACGAGAAACCGAATCTGAAAGGTTAAGTGGTTGAAGGATTAAGCTTTCAACATCCATGCCGTCAGGGACAAGGCCTGAAGATTGGGATGGCGTAGACATCCGTCGTTCTGAGTGATCAGAAGCGGGTGCGTTCCCAAGGGAATGTGCCTGCGGATGGAGAGATCCTGGAGTATGGGAAACCACACTTGGCGTGGCCAGTGAGGTGCTATCAGGATCATGGTTCCCTTGTCCTGACGGAGCTTCACGAGAGTCTTCGAGAGAAGAGGAAGTGGAGGGAATGCATAAAGCAGACCGGCTGCCCACGAGAAGGAGAATGCATCTCTGGGCTGAGAGCGCTCGCTCCGAACGAGGGAGCAGTAATTGTCCACTTTGTGGTTCTGAGGGGACGCAAAGAGGTCTGTTTGGGGATGACCCTATTGCTGGAAGAGAGAGGTCGCTACAGAGGGATTGAGAGACCACTCGTGCTGTTGGAAGACACGACTCAGTTTGTCTGCCAAGACATTGTGCACTCCCGGCAAATAGGTGGCCCTGAAGTACATCGAGTGGGAGAGCGCTTCCGCCCAAATCTACGCAGCTTCCTGACATGGAGGAAGGAGCCTGTGCCTCCCTGCTTGTTGATGTACCACATGGCCATCTGGTTGTCCGTCTGAATCAGGATGACGTGATTTGATAGGCAATCCTGAAAAGCTCTGAGAGCATATCGCACTGCTCGAAGCTCCAGGAAATTTATCTGGTGTTTGGCTTCCTCTGGAGACCAAGATCCTTGTGACTGTAGATCGTTCACATGAGCTCCCCAGCTGAGGTTGGAAGCGTCGGTGGTGAGAATGAGTTGAGGATCTGGCAGGTGAAAAGGCAGTCCCTGGAGGAGATTGTTCTGATCTTTCCACCAGGCGAGAGACCGACGGAGTGGTCAGTGATGTGGACAATGGTTGACAGAGACTGAGTCGCTTGAATCCATTGTGACCTCAGAGTCCAATGCATGACTCTCATGGCCAGGTGGGCCATTGGTGTGAGATGGACTGAGGACGCCATGTGTCTGAAAAGGACAAGCAATTGACGAGCTGTTGCTGTATACTGAGACTGCAACTGGTGAGCGAGGGACACGAGGGTTTGCACTCGTTGTTGAGGTAGAAAGGCTTTTGCCTGTACGGTGTCCAAGTCTGCCCCAATGAACGACAAGTTTGAGATGGGACTAATTAGGATTTCTCGTAATTGACAAGAAATCCTAGAGAAATTAGAATGTGTAGGGTCAAATCCAGGGACGATCGAGCGGCTTGCTGAGTTGGGGCCCTGATTAACCAGTCGTCTAGATAGGGGT
This sequence comes from Rhinatrema bivittatum, assembly GCF_901001135.1. NCBI lineage: Eukaryota > Metazoa > Chordata > Amphibia > Gymnophiona > Rhinatrematidae > Rhinatrema > Rhinatrema bivittatum. The sequence goes on from NC_042621.1 coordinate 309,898,739, forward strand.
AGACGTGAACACCTTCTTTCCTGAGAAAGGCTGCAACAACTACGAGACATTTGGTAAAGACTCGTGGTGCCGATGCTAAGCCAAATGGAAGCACCCGGTATTTGCGATGAACTGGAGCTATCGCAATGTGGGTGTATGCGTCCTGAAGGTCCAGAGAGCAGAGCCAGTCTCCTCTTTGTAGAAGAGGTAGAAGCGAGCCCAAGGTTACCATCTTGAACTTTTCCCGCTGGAGGTACTTGTTGAGGGCACGTAGGTCCAGAATTGGACGAAGACCCCCGGATTTTTTGGGGATCAAAAAGTACCGGGAATAGAACCCTAGGCCTTTTTTGCGAAAGAGGAACGGGTTCTATTGCCCTTAACTGGAAAAGAAGGGAAACCTCCTGCTCCAGAAGGACAGAGTAGTCTGTTACTCTCCACCCTTGTAGAGGTGGTGATTCCGGTGGAAGAGCAAGAAAGTTCAGGTGGTAACCCTGAGCAATGATTGTTAGCACCCACTGTACTGGTAATGTTGATGGCTGTAGCGAAAGCATAGGTAACGCCAAGAGGATGGGTGGATTGGAATATGTATGTAAGCATCCTTCAGATCGATGGAACACATCCAGTCGTTGGGTTGAATCAGAGGTAGGATCGATTTCAACGATACCATCTTGAATTTCTCTTTGGTCAGAAATTTGTTCAATTCCCGTAGATCTAATATGGGGCGAAGGCCGCCCGACTTTTTGAGTATGAGGAAGTATGGGGAATAAAACCCTGTCTGTCAGGTTTTCGGGAAAATCCGTCGAATGGCCTGCTGTTTGCAAAGTAAAGCAATTTCCTCCCCCAGTTGTGGTTGGAAGCTTTTACTTTTTAGAGTGGAAAGGTGAGGTAGTATGGGTTTTGTGGTAAATTGGAGTTGGTAGCCATGTCGTACTATCTCTAAAACCCATTGATCGGTTGTTATTCTCTCCCAGACTGCCAGGTAAGAATGAATTCTGCACAGTGGTACTTGGTGTAGTGGTGGTGGCTGGGTTATTAAAAAGATGGCGTTGATTTTACCGCAGCAGCCGGTTGCTGTGTCTGCTGTCTTTGGTTACGTGGTTTACCCCTATGTTGAGTTGGGTTATGTTACTGCGGCGGAGGATGCTGGTAAGATGGATACGTCTTTGTACGAAAGGATTGATAAGACCTGTAAGGCCTACGGGCATAGGATTGTCTACGAGTAGATGCTACATAATGACGCGTGGTCGAGTAGTGAGGTTGTGATGTTAAGGATTGGACTGCTAGAGCTTCCTCTTTTAATTTGCTGACTGTGTCTTGAAATCTTCTCCGAACAAGTTGTCTCCTGTACACGGGAGGTTCGTTAGTTTCTCGTGTAAATCTTCTCATATCGTACTAGAACCTAACTATGCCATTCTACGGGCTGCGATGGCTCTTGCAGACGCTCTAGAAGATGTTTCAAATCCCTCATATATTGATCACAGAAGGTGTCGAGAACACTCTTCCATGTCATGAAGAGGCGGTGGTATCTGATCTGCCGTTGAGGAAAGCATACCTTTTGTGGCTTGTATGCACTCATATAGGTATTGTACTATGTAGAATTGATGGTGCATAATGTGGGCATTCAACATTGAGTTGTGGTACATCTTTCTGCCAAACTCATCTAAAAATCGGTTGTCTTTGCCTGGTGGATATGAGGTATGCGACTTTGCTTTTTTGAATCTTTGCATTGCAGACTCTACCACAATTGAAGCATGTGGTAGTTGTGACGTAGAGTAAGGCGATGTTTTCCGCATGCGAAATTTTATATCCGTTTCTTTGAAACCGCTGACAGAGAGTAAGGTGTTTCCCAAGATTTCTGTAAGACGGTATGTAATAGATCCTGTGGTGGTAGAGATGTTGGTTCTCCCGGAGCATTGAAAATCTTTAGGAGACCAAAGGTTTCTGATCTAGGGTCTGTCTCCTTTTGTACCTCCAGATGTAATATCGTGCCCAATTTTTCTAAAAATTTTGGGTATGTCAGGTCCTCTGGAGAGGAATACGGTTCGAGTGGTTGTTCCTGTGGATCCGATGGAAATCCGGTAGATAACGATGGGGATGTTTGCCAAGACAGAGATTCGATAGGTGTATCTGGCTGTTGAATTGGTGAAATTGGTCGTTTTGCTATTGGGGATGCTGGAGGCTCCACTGACTGTTCTCTAGAGGTATGTATACTGTGTTCCGGGGAACTCACAGATAGTTCGTTAGACATCTTAAAGGATGATTCAAGGGTTTTGTAAAACCCTGCCAACGATTGAGATAATTGAAAAAATGCCTCTTTTGTTTGAGAAGGCATTGTTGAACGACCGGATTGTTTTGGTAACTCACATGCTTTAGGTTGCACAGGAGGAATTTGAGGAGAAGCACTTGTCACATCATACTTCTTCCCTATCTTGCCCTCTGTGGTCCTAACAGAATTGTCTAAGGATTTAGATGCAGCAGAGGAAGTGATTTGTATTATGTCTCTACGAGATAAGTTGTCTGCACTTCGTGGGTGAGATGACCTAGAAGTAGAAGGGCTCACTTCCCATGTGTCTCTTGTCTTCACCGCCTTTTGATATGAGTGATGTGATCACCTATGATGATGGCATGACGATGATCCTGTATGGATTCCACATCCCAACGGCGATCGTCTCATACGTTTTGATTTCACTTCTGTAGAATTGGAATCTGAAGAGGTGGAATTAGGTACATCTGGAGACTGATGTCTTCGTTTTAAATCATGTGGTATTGAATGATATGAGTGAGTGGACTGTTGTAGTCCACTATACGTCGATTTCTTTACTGCCGGGTGCGCCGATGTCTTTGGTGTCATGTGCGCCGATGTTTTCTGTGTGCGCATATAGCAACCTGTGTGCATAAGTCTTCGGCACCGGTTTCCGGTGCCGAGCACACAAAAGTGTCCAGCGATGTGCGCACAGATGGCTCCGGCGCCTTGGGTGCATAACTTTTATGCGCCGACAGTGATTTGGGCGCAGAAGGTACTTTGGGTGCTTAAGTCGTAGGCGCCGAAGTTATAGGTGCCGTTGTTTCTTGCGCCGATCGCTGAGGCTCTCTAGGTCCTATCGGATCCGATGGCCTACGTCGACTCAGCAAGTCCTTACCTCCAAGCCTGGAGGGTTGAGGATCCCATGACGACGCTCGTTTTTGAGATGGAGCCGTAATTGCCGAGGGGCCAGGCGAAGAATGAGCCTCTGATGGCTCCAAAAACTGAAAAGTTCCTGTATCTTATAAGCCCGCTGTTTTCGGGCTCTTGGGGACATTCTGGCACAAAATTCACAATTTTTTTTAAATTGTGCTCTGGCCACAGGCATCGGTAACATCGGTCATGGCCATCCGTGACTGACATTACCTTGCCACAGGTAAGGGTTCAAACCCCGACTTTTTTGACATTATAAGAAAAAATAATAAAATGCCAAGGAGAAATCAGCCCCGCGTGCGATCCCACTCGCAGAAAGAACAGACTGTCGAGAATCTGTTCCTTTCCTGCGCGGGAACACACACGCGCAGCCGCAGAGAGCTAAAATCTAAATCTCTGCTTGGTAAAGCTCCGCCTCCCGGACCTGATTAACAGATCCCATGACAGCATGGTTAATTCAGCCCTGCTATCGACGGGAAAATGACAGTTTTATGGAGCAATTGGTTCAGGTACTGACGAGAGAGGGAGCAATTTTAGATCTAATTCTCAGTGAAGCACAGGATTTACTGAGAGAAGTAACGGTGGTGGGACCGCTTGGCAATAGTGATCATAATATGATTAAATTTGAATTAATGACTGGAAGGGGGACAGTAAGCAAATCCATGGCTTTCATGCTAAACTTTCAAAAGGGAAACTTTGAGAAAATGAGAAAAATAGTTAGAAAAAAACTGAAAGGAGCAGCTACAAAGGTAAAAAGGTGTGCAAGAGGCGTGGTCAGTGTTAAAAAAAATACCATCCTAGAAGCACAGTCCAGATGTATTCCACACATTAAAAAAGGTGGAAAGAAGTCAAAACGATTACCGGTATGGTTAAAAGGGGAGGTGAAAGAAGCTATTTTAGCCAAAAGATCTTCATTCAAAAATTGGAAGAAGGATAATGCATAAGCGTTGGCAAGTTAAATGTAAGATATTAATAAAACAGGCAAAGAGAGAATTTGAAAAGTAGTTGGTCTTAGAGGCAAAAACTCACAGTTAAAACTTTTTAAAATATATCCGAAGTAGAGAGCCTGTGAGGGAGTCAGTTGGAGTGTTAGATGATCGAGGGGTTAAAGGGGCACTTAGAGAAGATAAGGCCATTGCGGAAAGATTAAATTATTTCGTTGCTTCGGTGTTTACTGAAGAGGATGTTGGGGAGATACCTGTTCGAATAATAGAAGGACTAGGGGGCATTCCATGAAGTTAGCAAGTAGCACATTTAAGAATAATCGTAGAAAATTCTTTTTCACTCAACGCACAAAAAAGCTCTGGAATTTGTTGCCAGAGGATGTGGTTAGTGCAGTTAGTGTTGCTGGGTCAAAAAAGGTTTGGAGAAGTTCTTGGAGAAGTTCATTAACGGCTAATAATCAAGTCTACTTAGGGAATAGCCACTGCTATTAATTGCATCAGTAGCATGGGATCTTCTTAGTGTTTGGGTAATTGCCAGGTTTGGCCTCTTTTGGAAACAGGATGCCTAGATCTCTTTCCTCAGTTGTAACTCCTAATATGGAACCTAACTGTGTAACTACAGCATGGGTTATTTTTCCCTATATGCAACACCTTGCACTTGACCACATTAAATTTAATCTGCCATTTGAATGCCCAACCTCCTACATTTTATCATAATCTGCTTGTGGTTTAACTACTCTGAATAATTTTGTGTCATCTGCAAATTTGATCACCTCACCCATCGTACCCCTTTCCTGATCATTTATAATATATTAAAAAGCATCGGCCAACATAAGAACATGCCATACTGGGTCAGACCAAAGGTCCATCAAGCCCAGCATCCTGTTTCCAACAGTGGCCAATCCAGGCCATAAGAACCTGGCAAGTACCCAAAAACTAAGTCTATTCCATGTTACCATTGCTAATGGCAGTGGCTATTCTCTAAGTGAACTTAATAGCAGGTAATGGACATTCCAGTGGAAACACTGAGAGGAGAGGATCACCTTGCTGGTGGCTGAAAGGAATCAGTAAGTTTTTGCTTGGGACATTGACTTTTTTAAAAGTATTGGGGCAAAGTTAACTATTTGGGAATATTATTTAGTATGTTTGTGTGTTTGTGCCTTTAATAGTCAGAAAGGCAGTGAATAAACAAGTTAGACTGTTTTGCATTTTTAAATAGTCAGTCAATAAGGTAGCAGTAGGTAGGCAGTGAATAAACAAGTTAGACTGTTTATATTTTTAGTCAGTCAATTAGGTAGTGTGTTTAGTTTTAAAAGTCTGCAGAACTGAGTGTTCTCCAGACTTTTAAAGAGCTGAGTGTTTGTATTTAATACTAACTGAGTGCATTGTATTGGGAAAAAAAAAACCCCCCACAAAAAAGTAGCCAGAAGCTAGAAATAAGCTAGGAGCAGTATATACCAAAGTAAAAAAGTTGAATAGTTCAGCTCAGTTACTCACCTTGGAAAGGTGTTGAGGTAGTGTGATTGGGTTTGAATAGGGACCAACAGGGAGCAGTGAGTCACTCAGGCTGACTAACTAAGTGTGAAGATTGTGTGTTTGTGAATAGGTACTATTCTTTGTTAATCAGCACAGCAGTGAGTCACTCAGGAAATCTAACTGAAAGGTCACTCAGGAAATCTAACTGAAAGGTCACGCAGGAAATCTAACTGAAGAGTCACTCAGGAAATCTAACTGAAGTTTACATCTCCTAAGGGATTGTTTTTCACTAATTTAAAGAAGCACATTATAAATTAGACTGAAAGAGCTCAGTAACCCACATTCCAGTGGAAACACTGAGAGGAGAGGATCACCTTGCTGGTGGCTGAAAGGAATCAGTAAGTTTTTGCTTGGGACATTGACTTTTTTTAAAGTATTGGGGCAAAGTTAACTATTTGGGAATATTATTTAGTGTGTTTGTGCCTTTAATAGTGTGGTCATGTGATATGTGTGCCCTAGCAGTGACAGGGAGGCAATGGGAAGTGCCTAATTCAGATAAAATTTTAAGACTAGATGGATCCACTAATTGTGAGTCTGAACAAGTTATTTATGTCATCCAATGCCCATGCAATTTGTTATACGTTGGCCATACAAAGCGTAAAATCAGAACCAGATTAATTGAACACAGGAGCTGCATAAGAACTGCAAAAGTGACTGCACCTATGGTACAACATTGTGTCACATTACAGTACAATTTCACGGATCTGAAATGGCTAGTTTTAGAACAGGTTCAATCTGGTTTACGCGGGGGAGACATCCAATTACGTTTAAATATGCGCGAACAATTTTGGATTTATGATTTGAATACAGTGGACCCGTCTGGACTCAATGAGAAAATTAACTGGTACTCGCTCATCTAGTACCAGCTCTCTGATACCTGATATGTGCAATAGAGTATTTATCCAATGTGACAATTCCTTAAGTTATCATATATACAGGTAAAACAAGGAAGTTTTCCCCTGTGGAGGAGTGAAGGACTGATGTATTGTTTAGCCCAATAAGGTGCCTTCCGCGAAATCATGCAGAGGATGGTGAAGGGCGTCAGATGAGGCGATCGATATATACAGCGTTTGAGATAATCCACCAGGCACGTTTTTGAAGCATGATATCAAATTGGTTGCTTTTATGAGTGATATGGTGGATGAGTTATTAATTTGGAACGGATGGAAAGAAGATCTTGTGGAGACGGAATATAGTATATAGAATGCGGCGGCGATCAGGGCTTTTAACGTGATGAATCACGGAAGGATAAAACATTAGCCGACGTGAAAGAAGACAGCGGAAGGAACCACGTGATTCAGCGACATGGAGGCAATACCAGAAACAGTGGACGTGATAGAAGACTGTAGTTTACGAGAAGCGGCAGGGTGGAGAGTTGAAGAGAAACAGCCCGAACGTGAAAGAGGACTGAAGACCCTGATGATGTAACTTCCGTTTCGAGGGGTATAAGAGGATCACCTCTAACGGGATGCCATTTCAGGAGCACACGCAGCTCAATGGGGCTGACGTGAAGTAAGGACGGATACGAAAGCCAGGAAGATAAGAAGGCTCAAGTTGCATTAGCCAACATGGAAGATAAGAAGGCTCGTTTTGCACCAGTTAATTCTCGCATTTATTAAAACAGAAGATAAGAAGGCTCGAGTGGTATTAGTGAATACGGGACGATTCTCATACAACGGGAATATCGAAGGGTAACCCCTGAAGCAGGACTTTTTGTCCGAAACATGATCATGTCGGGTGACCAACTAACATATTAATAGATGAGTATCAGAGCTCCTTTTTGCATTTATGGACAGTGTGATTGTTTTGAGAAAAGCGAGAAGAAGTGAGAATTAATAAGAGTACATTGAGACTTTAGAGATTTTATTATAGAAACTATAAAAAACAAAAAAATGATGTTATAAATTAAAGCAAGGTGACCCTGGACCGAAACAGAGTCTGTGATACTATACAGACCCTTGGAGTAAGGGGCCCACATATATACCTGGCGAAAGATTGTTTGATATTAGTTCTAGATTGACTGGATGTACCAGTTATTTGTATTTGTAAATTGTAAATTTCCCCGACCAGGTTGGTGGAAATGTTCCTGTCTTCCTGTTCTCTTACCTCCAGGAAAACCTTGCCCTCGTTGTACTGCCATTGACCCAGCTGCTTCACCACAAATATCAGTCAATTCAATTAGTCAGTGTGCTGTTTCTGGCTCAGCCAAGAAGGGTTTTCATAAAAGAGCATGTCATCTCCCAGAAAACCCAAGATTTCACCTGGGCAAGAATGCTCCTGTGGCTGCTACTCTAGGATCTCAAAAACAAGATCATCTGAAACAGAGAGAGGTAATTAACCCTAGCAGGGTTCTGCTTTCCACAGCTGCTGAACAGCCTGTAACGAGCACCTTCCCGAGACGGCCCAAACCTGCCTGTGTTTTCACAAAGCTGCAAGTTTCCTCTGCAGATTCTAGGAACCATGGTTTGGGGTTTGGATTTACCCTTGTGTCTCAGAAGAGGCTTAAGCCGGCTCTGCTGCCCCCGGAGGGGCTGGAACCGGTTCTACCACCCCAGGAAAGGTTTGGACTCACCACTGTACCCCAGGAGGGGTTTGGACTCACCACTGTACCCCAGGAGGGGTTTAGACTCACCAGTGTGCCCCAGGAGGGGCTTAGAGTTACCAGTGTGCCTCAAGAGGGGCTTGAGCCTGCCGTGCCACCCCCGGAGGGGCCCGAACCGGTCCAGCTGCTGCCGACCCCGGAGGGGCCCGAACCGGTCCAGCTGCTGCCGCCCCCGGAAGGGTCCGAACCGGTCCAGCTGCTGCCGCCCCCGGAAGGGTCCATACCGTTCCAGCTGCTGCCCTCGGAGGGGTCCAAACCGGTCCTGCTGCCACCCCAGGAGGGGTTTGGATTTACCACTGTGCCTCAGGTGGGGCTCGAGACTGTTTCTCTACCTCAGGAGAGGTTTGACCCTGCCCTCCCGCCCCAAGAGAGGTTTGTACCTGCCATGCTGCCTCGGGAGGGGTTTGAGCCTGCACAACTGCCACAGGAAGGGCCTGGACTGGTTGCACCATCTCAGGAGGGGCCTGTGCCTGCCGCCCTGTTGCCGCCCCTGGAGGGGCCTGTGCCTGCCGCCCTGCTGCCAACCCTAGAGGGGCCTGTGCCTGCCGCCCTGCTGCCGTCCCTGGGGGGACCTGTGCCTGCTGCCATCCCTGGAGGGGGTCTATGCCTGCCGCTTTGTCGCTGTTCCTGGAGGGGCCTGTGCCTGCCGCCTTGCTGCCTCGGCAGGGGTTATGGACTATCTTGTTACCCCTGGAGGGGTGTGAGAATTTTTTGCGGTCCCAGGAGGGTTTGGGACTACCCTGTCATCCCAGGAGTTTGGGGTTACCGCCTTGCCTCAGGAGGACTTTGGATCTGCCATCACGCGGTGTTCCCTGCAAGGTTGGGATCCCGGAGGAGGAGGAGGTCTTGAAGAGGGGGTACTGTTACGACCATGGCTGCTATACAGCCGCCTCACCACCAGAGATCCCCCACGAGCATGCTCTTCTGGCTGGCCAACTCCTTCCTTCCTGTCAACTCTATATCCCAGACTCTCCTTTATAACCCTGTCTAGTAGTTCCATCGGTGCTTCGGCATCGAGCTCGCCTGGGCTCCCTGCTCTAGCCTCTTTCGCCTTCTGTCTGTGGCCTACGGGCCTCTGCCTGCTGTCTGTGGCCTACGGGCCTCTGCCTGCGGCCTACGGGCCTCTGCCTGCTGTCTGTGGCCTACGGGCTTCTGCCTGCGGCCTACGGGCCTCTGCCTGCTGTCTGTGGCCTACGGGCTTCTGCCTTCTGTCTGTGGCCTACGGGCCTCTGCCTGCTGTCTGTGGCCTACGGGCTTCTGCCTACTGTGTGTGTGTGTGTGGCCTATGGGCTTCTGCCTACTGTGTGTGTGTGGCCTATGGGCTTCTGCCTACTGTGTGTGTGTGGCCTATGGGCTTCTGCCTACTGTGTGTGTGTGTGGCCTATGGGCTTCTGCCTACTGTGTGTGTGTGTGGCCTACGGGCTTCTGCCTCCGGTGTGTGTGTGTGTGGCCTACGGGCCTTCTGTCCGCTGTGTGTGGCCTACGGGCCTTCTGTCCGCTGTGTGTGGCCTACGAGCTTCTGCCTACTGTACATGTGTGGCCTACAGGCTTCTGCCTACTGTGTGTGTGTGTGTGGCCTACGAGCTTCTGCCTTCTGCCCGCTGTGTGTGGCCTACCGGCCTTCTGTCCGCTGTGTGTGGCCTACGGGTCTTCTGTCCTCTGTGTCTGGCCTACGGGCCTCTGCCTGCTATCGGTAACCTACGAGCTTTCTGCCTGCTGTGTGTGTGTGGCCTATGGGCCCTCTGTCTGCTGTCTGTAGCCTTCGGGTCTTGTGCCTCGCTCTGCTGCCTTCAGGGCTTATGTGTTTCATGTTCAATGTTAGTGCTGTCCTGGTTTGTCTGTCCAGTTCTCTGTCAGTCTTGTTTCCTCAATTCAGTCACTTATACCTCCAGTCATTATCACTCATACCGGCACACTTCCTGAATTCATCCTTACCAGCACCCAGTTCCAGTTTCCTGTACACCTTTACCTACATTCACGTTCACACATACTTCCATGCTGTTCCAGTCTTCAAGTTCACTCTTACCTTCATGCATCTGGTATCAGGTATCTCCAGCCAGTATTAGACTCCGTCTGCCTATTCCACCTTCCCACTTGCCCATAGGGTTCACTCATTCCTGCCTGCACCAGTCAGCATCTAGACTCTTCTGCAGTCCTGCCTTTCTCCTCCCTGAGACACCCTCGGTAGTGGTGTTCACCACTCCTGGCCTGAGCCCATTCGTAACAATAAATTTAAAAAAAATGTAAAATCGGTCTGCGGCTCGCAGGTTGAAAACCAGACGCTCAATTTTGCCGGCGTCCAGTTTCTGAACCCGTGGTTGTCAGCGGGTTTGAGAACAGACGCCAGCAAAATTGAGCATCGGCTGTCAAACTCGCTGACAGCCGCCGCTCCTGTCCAAAAAGAGCGCTAGGAACGCGCTAGTGTCCCTAGCGCCTCTTTTTACTGCGGGCCCTAATTTGAATATTTTTTTTTTCTGAATCACGCGCACAGGAGTGGCCTGTGCGCTCGCCCGTTCTCTCGCGGTTTTTACTGTATCGGCCTGAAAGTAACTAAAGAGGATAACACGGGGGAGGAACTATAGAAAGTGGGAGTAGAGTGTTAATATTAGGTGTAACGAGAAAGGTATATAATTTCACAGGGGTATACAAACCATATTTACAGCTGAACAGGGGGAAATAGAACCAAGAGCTAAGAGAAACAGATAAGTATGAGAGAAAAAATGAGGGAAGCTTGCTGGGCAGACTGGATGGGCCATTTGGTCTTCTTCTGCCGTCATTTCTATGTTTCTATGTTTCTATATTTACAGATGAGCAGTTAATGGTGGTGACTATACAGCGGATGGGGGGGTAGAAAAAAGGGGGGAGGAGTAGATGCGAGTCATTGAGTATAAGCATAAGTAAATAGATCAGTACCTAGCAGTGAAAGACACCACTTTTTTTCAGTTACTCCCATTATTCTACAAAGCATAACATCAAATGTGTCCTGAAGGCCCTCCTCTTAGCTCAGTCATCCCAATCAGAAACAGGATCAGATGACAGGACACCCCCCATGTCAAAGCAAAGTATTAATTAGGAAACTCCTATGTTTAGCTGAGCAGATCTCACCAGCATGGGGGCCACAGGGAAGCTGTGGTGGCTGCTGCTACTCACCTCCGGCATAGTGCATGGACAAGGTAACACCTCGCTTCTTAAGAGGACCTGAAATGTTTGAGCCTCCTAGAAGAATGCTGTCTTTTTAGTCAGGAGTTGATTACTGAGGTACTTTTGTTGAGTTTAAAGTTCTACCACAGCTGCCAGGACTGGAATTATACTCACAACATCCCATTGTATTGTCAATGAGATGTGTTTTGTCTCTTTCTGTTTGCATTTATGTGTATACTACAGATATCAGGAAATATTCCCATATTTTGCAAACTTTCTGTTCACCAGAGTATTTCCAAATATGCAAGCTGAACAAGAATTTAAAATGACAGTGCAGTCTTCACCAGCGAAGTAATTTGCATGCGTACTAGCAACTCTGTTGCTGCTCAGTACAGTCCAAGGGTCTAGAAGGGACTGGTGATGCCCGCAACAAAACATACAAGAAACTAAAGGAAATCCTTGCATCATAAATCTAATTTCTACATGCATGAAGCTTCCATTCATCCCAATCACATTCTAACATGGATAGGGCTTCTGATTTTAGGTATATAGAAACCGTAAATTTTATTTATTTTGTAGCTAATTAGGGGTTATTAGGGGATACCAAAAGTCAGTGTTTATTGATGTTTTCATGGCGCAGATACAGTTGTTGGGTATCTTTTCCAATTGAATCAAGTTCATACATTTGTGCAGCTGAGGAATCTTTAGCAAGAAAAAGGCACAAACACAAAGCAGAGGATCCAGGGTAGGCAAAGGAGAGGTGAGAGAGTGCTAGGGGGAAGTGGTGCTTTTCCAGTGTTTATCTAATAAACACCTATTTTATTTTCTTGCATAGGGACATTTTATCGGAGTTTATCAATTAAAACCTAAAATCAGAAGCCCTAAACATGGCAGAGGCAAACGGACTTCCACCAATGCTTATTATTATCAACAATGATTTATCAGTTGTCATCAGCAAAAGAAGGGGGAAGTAAAAGCTATACTCACACTAAGCAGCGATCCCCATCTCATCTGTGGCTGTGAAGCTCACAGGAACATGAGTTTTAAGTCCGGAGTCTCTTTCTGTAAAGCAGGTTCCATCGGTATAAGGCAGAAAAACCTCTCCTGCTTCATTAGCTCTTTTGCTTCCTTTATTTGTTTGAGGTACAGGTCTTCTGATCTCCCACTGTAACTATTAGATTGCAGTTAAAACTCTACAAAGCTCTTTAATCTTCCTGTAGGTGGCTGCTATATCCATTGTCTCTGTTGCAAAGGTGTGGGGAAACATTCTGCACCGAGTCCGCTGTGCAGAGCCCCACAGAATGGGAAAATGGACCAACCCTCTCTGCTGAAGCCACAAACCTGAAGAAACAGTCACTTGCGCATGCATAGCCAATTCTGCCTAGAATAAGGGAACCTTTACTGCAGTTACATCTACAATCAGAGAATAAGTCACATCTGTGTCATTATGATAAATATTCAGTTCATTTACTGTTTGCTTTTGATATAGAAAAATGGAAGAGCCCTGCATAATCTGAACCTATCAGTGTACAAGAAGAGAGGGTAAATGATATTGTTTTGGGAAGGATTGCCTTTCTCTGTTTTTATTGACCTCTATCTTTGATCTCCCCCTCCCCTTCCCAGGTGGCTCCCAAGGGCTCCAGGGGTGCCTGCTATGACAAATGGGGGATCTGAGACCCAGAACCAAACACATATGATGTTATTTTTGAAGGCCTGTTGAAGTGTGGAAGTCATATTACATAGTTCCTTAGTGTGGAGCAGAGGCCCATCAAGTCCAGCCTTCTTGTTGCCTGACAGCTCTCTTTATTCAGGGTCAAGAATGCCTCTGTGAAAAAAATATGCATTCTTGACCCTGGTTGAGTACTTTTCCCTAAAATCCAAGAACATGATTGTACCAATGTAACAGACTAGCCAGTGGTCAAAGAAACAGACGCATAAAAAGTGTTGCAAACTACCTGCCAAACTGACAGAATCTACTGTGAAATAACCAACAAGACTTTCCCAGCCCTGTGTTTCTGTGCAGCTTAGGCACTCTGTTCTCACCCTCTTTAGATGAAAAATTCAACAAGTAAATAAAATCTCAATTAGTGCGAGGGAAATGACAGAGATTTGGAAGGTACGGCAATACTGTGTCTATAGAGAGAAGTCCCAGGGTGGAGAATCTACGGGATGAAATTTTAACCCTCTCCTTGCAAACACTAGAATTGGGTCACACCCACTCATATTTTCTTCTTCCAAGCACCTGTTCAGTTTTTTGTTGAAGTTAACATCTCTGTTGGCAAAATGTCCTATAATTTCACTCTGAGAAAAAGCCCTTTCCTCCAAAGCTAATTAATTCTATTACCCCTCAGCTTTAGCAGATGACCCATCATTTTCTTTATTGCTCCTGGGGTAAAAAAAAATAGCCTGAAAGATCCCTGCAGATCCATTGATGTATTTATTCAGTATATTTAAATCAAAGTCCTTTTATTCTAGAACAATCTTTCAAATGCAAGCTCCTCTGTAGAATGAACTTATGCGCATTAAATCCCAACTCTCTCTCAACTCTGCCCCCCCAGAACACCTCTCAGCTCATATAAAAGTACACAAGGAACCACAATATGCATGGACGTTTACATGTGCTGAGCCCCAAGCTATTTTATGATACCCATTCACATGTATAAAACTGTGTTTATGCACTTAAATGACATTAAAATCAGGCCTATACATATCCTCAGGCCCATCCAATCTCCGCCCATTTTCCCTTTCTACTGCAAAACTAGTCTATTTCATTTCTGGCTTCACCCCTGGATTTCTCACAGCTAAGGGTCCTCCATACCAGTACCAGGCTTTTTGGCTTAATTCCAAAGGAAAATGCCTTTTACCCTATTAGTCTCAACCCTTAAAATCCCACTGACTAGCCTAGTTTTTTTGGTTTCATGACTTACACACCATCCATAGCAGAAGTAAAGGTTTGCGGATAGGGACCCCAGCGCGCGTTGGTCTGCGTAAATACTTATGCGCTGTTTCATTCATATTTCCTGGAACACCCACACCCCACCCTTTTAATGAAAATTTTTTTTACTCACATACCAGGAGATATGCGCATACCCGGGTGCCTCTTACAATCCACACGGCACACACTGGACCAATAAATACGCCTATCTCCTCACTTTGGTCACATAGAGCTTTTAAAATTCATCCAAATTCTTCAACTTTATCATTCAAAGACCACATCATTCCTATCAGTCCCTATGCCAGAAATTTAAGGGTTCTTTTGGATCATGAGTTCTCTTTTACTGAATACATACAATGTGTTGTAAAATCCTCCTTTAAATTTTTATTTTTATTTATTTAGATTCTTTTTTATACCGAAGTATAGCAGAGTGCCTTCACTCCGGTTTACAGTGAAACAAGTAAATTCATACATAAAACGTGTTTCTAACGTACTTACATGTAGGTAATTAGTTAACATCTCAGCAAAGGCAGAGAGAAAAACAGAATGTAAGGTAACAATTTGCATATCAGTTTAGTTTATGCTTAGTAGGAGGGTTTGTAGTGGTATTAAAATAATGTAGTGTAGGAGGGAGATGTTTACAAGGAGTTGTTTAAAATAGAAGAGGAATAGTGAGGAAGAGGGTCAAGGGAAAAAAAGGGGAATAAGATAAAATGAAGGAAATAAGATAGAATAAAAGTAAGATAAAAATAAAAATGAAAATAAAAATAAAATAAAAATGGAAATAACAATAAGAATAAAATAAAATAATAAAATAAAATAAAAATAATCAATAAAATAAGAATTAAAAAGAGGGAAAATAAAAATAATTAATAATGTGAAATTAGAAGGGAATTTAAATAGGAAGAGCAGGGAGGGGGGGAAGTGAAAAACTTTGATATATACAGTGAGGGAGTATCAGATTAAAGATATTGTTATCTAGATCATATTATGAATGATTGTCTACTCTAAATAACCATGTTTTCAGTTCTTTTTTGAAGGTTTTGGAGTCTCTGATTGAACATAGGTAGGTTGGTATAGAGTTCCATTCTTTAGGTCCTGCTATAGAGAAGGCTCTATTTCTGGTAATGGATAGTTTCGCAGAGGATAGGGAGGGAATGATTAATTGCAATTTGCTGTTGGTCCTTGTAGATCGAGGTGATTTGTGTATTTTGATCATATGATCCAGGGAAGAGTGTCTCCTTTGTAAATTTCGTTATGCAGAATAGATAGTGTTTTGTATTTGATCCTTTGAGAAATTGGTAGCCAATGTAAGTTCATTAGGGTTGGTGATATGTGATCATATTTCTTTTTGCCAGTGAGAACTCGTGCTGCGGTATTCTGCAGTAATTGTAACGGCTTCAGTGTAGATTTGGGGAGACCAATGAAAATTGCGTTGCAATAATCAAGGCTTGAGAAGATGACAGATTGTAGGACAGTTCTAAAATCATTCGGGTAAAGTAGGGGGTTTAAGATGTTTGAGTATCTGGAGTTTGTGAAATCCTTCTCTCGTTTTAATTGCAATGCATTTTTTGAGGTTCAGTTCATTGTCCAGCCAAATACCGAGGGCTTTTATTGGATTCTTCATTTGGATATCAAGGTTGTCAATTTGAATGTAGGGTGTTTGGGAAGTTTGATCTGAGTTGTTTTTTTATTAAGATCCATTCTGTTTTGTTCATATTTAAGCATAGTTTTAACTGGTTCAGAAATATTTTGATCGAGTTGAGGTGGTTTACAGTGAGGCATATAGCATCTTCAATAGTAGATGTTATTGGGATTAGTAATTGAATATCATCAGCATATAAAAAGAAGGTGATGCCTAGATTAGAAATGACATGAAAGAGTGGGAGAAGATAAATATTGAAGAGGGTGGCAGATAATGCGGATCCTTGTGGAACCCCAATTTCGAGAGGACAGGGATCAGATGATATGTTATTAAAGGTGACTTTGAAAAACCTGTCTTTTAGAAACGAAGTGAACCAGCCCAGGGTATTTCCTGCTAGACCAATGTTGGCAAGACTTGAGATTAGTTTTCTGTGGTCCACTGTGTCAAAGGCTGCAGAGAGATCAAGTAGAATTAATAGATGACTCAGTTTGTTATCGAAGCCTCTTGTTATTTTGTTAGTTAAATTGATCAGGAGGGATTCAGTACTGCGATTCTTTCTGAAGCCGTGTTGAGCGGGGTGAAGTATATTGTTGCTCTCAAGGTGTTCATTTAGTTGAGTCAGAGCAGTTTTTTCAGTCAACTTGGCAAGTAAGGGAAGGTTGGAGATTGGACGGTAATTATTCAGGTCTTTTGGGTCTAGGTTCTTTTTTTGGGGGATGGGAGTAATTGTTGCAGTTTTCAGGTTGGTTGGTAGATGGTCCTCTTCGAGTGATTTGTTTACAATAGCAGCTAATGTTGGAGAAATAATATGAGATTTTATTTATTTATTTATTTAAAATTTTTATATACCGGCATTCATGTTGCAAACACATCATGCCGGTTTACATATAACAGGGGTGTACAGTAAACAATTCAATAACCTATTTGTGTAGAAGGAAGCAGTTACAAATAACAAGGTAATAGAACTGGGAGGAGAGAAGAAAAGAAAGAGAATAACATTAGGTATAGGTATTTACATTAGTAATAACATTTTTACATGTGGAAGTGGTAGAATCTGGCTGAATAGAATTAATCGGAGATATTTCTTTTAGTACTCGGGTAGGGATAGTATCAAGATCATGTCGAGCAGGGTTTATTTTTTTAAGCATCTTTTCTATTTCTATGCTAGAAATTGGATCGAAATTAGTCCAAGTTGATGTTGATGATGTTTCTTGTGGTACTTCATACGTAGGATTGTTGTTAAAAGATTCCGTGATTTTGTTAATTTTGTTTTTAAAGAACTTTGCCAGGTCTTGGCTTAGATTATTTGTATCGGAGGTTGGGATGATTTTGTTGCTATTTCCTCTTAGGTTCTTTACGATGTTAAAGAGGGAGTTGGATTTATTTGTAGAGTTTTTTATCTTTAGACTACAGTATTCATGTTTGGCATTCAGAATTGCTTTCTTGTAGTCGGCGAGTTTAGTGCGATATCTTTGTAGGGTTAATTGGCATTTGGATTTGCGCCATTCTTTTTCCAACTTTCTGAGGTTAGATTTCAGGTTATTTACATATAAATATAAATTCAGGTAAATTACATATGGCCAGACATTTACGCCCTTTTCTAGTACATGATGCTTTTCAAACGATCTTTCAGTCTTTAGTAATCAGTAGTATTATTATTGCAATTCATTGTACAGAAGCCTTCCTCAATATAAGCTGCAACCATTACAACTGGTCCAAAATGCTGCCACTCGCACAATCACAAATGTCACTATGCGAGAACATATGCGCCAATCTTGGTTTCCCTTCATTGGCTATCCATAAAATGCCAGATTAAATATAAGATTCTTAAGTTGATATACAAGGTAGTACATCTGGACATTGTGCTGGACCAGCTCAGTTTTGCAGATCTATCGACCTGCACATTCCCTCTGATCTGAAAGTAAATATTTATTAGAAATACCTTCCATAAAGATGGCTAGGCTTCAACTAACAAGCGACAGAGCTTTTTCACTGCTGGGCCCTACACTGTGGAACTCTTTACCTGATTGTAACAAGTGAATTTGCAACACCAATATGTTTAAAAAAGTGATAGACATATTTATGTCAAAAGGTCTACAACATAATAGAGGTTTAAGGTCCAGTCTGACTTTCTCCCAAAGTCTTTAGCATGGCAGTTTATGTATCTTGTGTATTGTTTGTGTATTTTGTTTGCTGTCATTATGAATCTTTTTATGAAAACTTCCTTGCAATGTTTCTCCTGTGAAAGTGTGAAATAGAAGATTTTAATAAATTCAAACTAGCTGCTTAGCAACACAAGCGAAGGCAGTACATATTTGTGAGAAGAGAACATGTACCTAAAACGTCTCTTTAATCTTATTTGCTATTTCTCTGCCTATCTGCCTAGGAGTCTAATAACCTTTCAAAATCTGTGAGTCCTGCTGTGAACTTACAACGTGACATTTTTTCTGTCATCTGTGAAAACAGCAAAAAGACATTTCTCTTTCTTCCAAACAATAATACACAAGTGCTCCAGGCACAGACCCTGTGGGATTTGACTTATCCCCATATTCCACAGACTATGGGCCAATAATGATTGGAATCTCTCCATCGTCTATCACCATCATGGCACCATAATGTGAAAGTCATCAAAATGCATATAAAAATCTCATTCAAGTTTACTACTCTTACCCTGTCCTTCCCTCCCACCCTCAATATTTTTGGCCTTACAGGACCTGCTGCTCCTGAACCCTTCCTAATCCTCCTTCCCTCTAGTTAAAGCTTCCTGTAATTACCAGTCTATAGCTGCCGGGTTATACTATGGATCACTTTTTAAAATGGGCAGAAAACCATGTATCCTTCACCCATGCTAAGGCCATTCCTAAACCATTAAACTAATCCATTTCCTCTGAGTGAGTTTCACCTGGTCCTGGGGCCATACCTTGCTTTTTGCATTATGCTGTCTTTTCTGAACTCACATCCATGGCATGCTTGGGCCCTGGTGGCACTGATGCATGGACATCTCGTGGCCTGACCCATGGAGCTGACCACACAATGCACTATGTCCTGTGAAGGCTCTAGGAATTCCCTCTTGGAAAGGCTATTGGTATAATCGTTATTCTTTGCCCCAACATATAACACATTCCACTGACCCACAGTTATGCTCACCGCAGTCCCAGTGCTTAACCTGAGCCCCCTCTAACAGGGCTTCCCATACCAGTTTTCAGTATTCTCTCTAATGTAGGGGCCTATTTACTAAGCCATAACAGTTTAATGCTGGTTTTTGTGAGCATTACCAATACTGCAAAAAAAAAAAAAAATACAAGAAAACTATTACTGAGTTGTGTCACATGCATAGTAACATAGGAAAGGGAAGCTGCATTCCAGGCTGCACCATTTTGGATTATGGCACTGGCAGGGCAGGAGTGATTGTGGTTTGTTTCTGTCTCACTATGATCCAGGGGCTCCAGTGGGTAAAGGGAGCTGCAATTTTTGGTGTATTGGGTGAGCAGGGAAGAGTTTAGATTCAAAGTAAGACTAACAGAAGGAGTTAATCTGCTTTGGCAGGGTTAGTGCGCTGGGCCGTGATCGTGTGATACCTGTGCCGAAAATGCACATATTTTCTCAAACATGTCAACACGAGTCCCGAAGCAAGCAGTTCAGTAAATCCTATAGGAAATAACCTGCATTAAAACTGGAGAGTAAACATGGCATTTTAACATGATTTAGTGCAAAGTCAATACACAGAAGCAGCCTCCAAGCAATCCCCTGACACAGGGTCCCAGCACAGGAGACCTCTTGGCTCCTGCATGCTCTCTGCTGCTGGCTTTTCTCCCTCACTGGCCTTCTTCCATTAGTTAACTGTTACCGTAATACCAAACTGTGTGACTGAGTTCTGTGGCAAGATAAGCAGGAGAAAATCATCTTTCAGACAATAAGGCACAAGGTCACCTCGCTCCTCGCTGCAGGAACTCAGAATAAACTGCGCTTCTTGCTCTCAGCTTTCTCGTCCTTGTTTCAGGGCTGCCATTGTGAGAGAGTGACTTGGCCCAGCGCTGGCTCAATCACAATGAACATTAGGGCGGCCGTCACTAAACGGTGAATAAATGTTCTGCTGTATTTGTACAAGACATGAGCACTGGCCAAAGATAACTTCAAAGGAACCAGTGTTGGGCCATCGGTCATTAGGGAGAGACAAATGAATTACTGAGTAATTAAAGGCAGGAATTAGTAAGACATTAGCAGGTAGAAATCAATCATGTCTGGCAGTGTACAGTAGGAATTCCAGCAGAGACAAAAGTGGAAAGGGTTCGCTGGAGATGAGGCCAAGGTCCCAAAGCACAGGTTCATCCTCTCCTGTTACCGCTCCTCAATGTATCTGAAATGTTTTCTCTTTGAGTGTGTGGAAGAGTCAGCTGAGCTTTGTACTGGTCTGGGACTGGATGCAGAAAGGGGAGGATGATGAGGTATAATAACACATTAGTATACTGTGTGTGAACATGAAGGCTAACATCTGAATACATATACATTTACAGGCAGATTCAGTAAGTCCGCGGGAGAGCCTGTGCGTGCGATTCAGTATTTAAATGAGCCCGGCGGTAGAAACGGCAAAAGGAGGGGCTAGGGACACTAGTGCGTCCCTAGCCCCTCCTTTTGGTCCCGGAAGCGTGGCTGTGAGCGGGTTTGACAGCCCACGTCTCAATTTTGCTGGCGTCTGTTCTCGAGCCCAATGACAGCCACGGGCTCGGAAACCGGACGCTAGCAAAATTGAGCGTCCAGTTTTCGACCTGACAGCCGCCGGCCCATTTAAAATTTTTTTTTTCTTTTTTTTTACCCTTCGGGACCTCCGACTTAATATCGCCATGAGGATCCTTGTGGTATGCTGGTTTCGAGGGGGAAGGGGTTGATGAATTGTTGTTTAAGGAGCCCTTAAAGAATCTGGTATTTAGGTATGAGGTGAACCAGTTGAGGGTACTGCCTGTGAGGCCGATGTTAGCAAGCCTTGATAGTAGGCTTTGTGGTCAATGGTGTCAAAAGCCGCAGACAGGTCGAGAAGTATAAGAAGATGGCTTATTTTGTTGTCGAGACCTCTTATGATTTCGTTCGAAAGGTTAACGAGAAGTGTTTCTGTACTACGGTTTGTTCTGAAACCATGTTGTGCATCATGTAGAATTTTGTTGTTTTCAAGGTGATCATTAGTTGAGACAAAGCTGCCTTCTCCATCAACTTGGCAAGTAGAGGAAGGTTTGAGATCGGACGGTAGTTATTCAGGTCTGTGGGGTCTAGGTTCTTCTTTTTTAATATTGGAGTTATGGTTGCAGTTTTTAGTATGGTTGGCAGCTCACCTTCTTCGAGTGATTTGTTGACAATCGCGGCTATGGTTGGGGCGATGATATGAGCCATATCTTTCAGGTAATTTGTGCCTTCATGGCACTTGTATAGCCAATAAAAAGGGCTCTAGGGTAAGTAAAAAAAGCAAGGGCGAGAGCGGGCAGCCCTGCCTGGTACCCCTTTCAACCAAAAAGGGCTCAGTTAGCCCCCCATTAACCTGAATGCACGCCTCAGGGGTATTTTAGAGAAGTTCAACAGCTTGATAAAAGAGCCCACTGAACCCCATTAATTGAAGAATATGATATATAAAAACCCCATTCCACCCTATCGAAGGCCTTTTCGACGTCAAGGCTTATCACCAGATACGGGTCCGCCACTCTTGCATAAAGTGCCATTGCCATCACTACCTGTCAGATGTTTCGAAGGGAATACTGCTGTTTGACAAAGCCCACCTGGCCCAGCTTTATTAGATAGGGCAATACATTCCCCAGATGGTCCGCCAGGACTTTGGCCAGTATCTTGTGATCTACGTTCAACAAGGAAATGAGATGATATGATTCTGGGAGTAAAGGGTCTTTGCCCGGCTTGGGGATCAAGGTTACATACGCTTGATTACCTCGTAGCGGAAACGTGCCCTGGACTATTAACGAAGTATAGACTTGAGGCAACAATCTCGACAGTGGCTCCATGAGGCACTTGTAAAATTCTGCATTGTAACCATCGGGGCCTGGAGCTTTTAATTTACGCATGGTCTGTATTATTCAGGAAACCTCCTCCTCTGAAATAGGATCATTAAGGTAACGGCTAAATTCCAGCATCAAAGAAGGGAGATGGATTAATTCCCCAAACGTTTCCCATTTGGATATATCCCAGCCCTCAGACTTATATAATTTAGAATAATACTCAAGAAATGTCCGTCGAATACTATCAGTATCCGTCACCAGCTTGTGCTGCGCATTCCGGAGCGCGGGAACATGTCGAAGCCCCCTAGCTGATTTGACTAAGTTGGCCAGCATTTTACCTGACTTTTGGCCATATTGAAATAATTTATATTGGTAATAAAGAAGGCTTTTTTTGCATGTTGATGGAGTAAAGTATTAATGGCTGTTTGTAATGTAAGATACTGTTCCCTATGCCCTTTGGAAGGCCCCATAATTAACTCCCGTTTAGCTTTTTGCAGCTGTACCGTCAGCTTGAGAAGCTGTTTGTCTAAAGCTTTTTTCCTATGTGCTACATAAGATATAATCTCACCTCATAACACCGCCTTGGCAGTGCTCCAAAATAAAATGGGTTCATCTTTATGTTGAGCATTCGAGTTCTCAAAGGCAGCCCACTTATCTTTCAAATGTTGCTGAAATGAGGTATCCTCTGCCAGGAAATATGGATTCCTCCAAATAAAGGTGCTAGACTGCTTGAGTGATTTAGTAATTGCCAACCAAATAGGTGCATGATCTGAGAGGACCACATCATCAATTCCTGTCTCAGCGACCTTGGAAAAACTTTGAGAACTCATTAAGAAATAGTCTAGCCGAGCATGAGAACCATGTGCTCTAGATATGCGTGTGAACTCTTTTTCCATAGGATGCAATGTCCTCCAGACATCTATGAGGTGTAGAGATGTCTCCAACAAATGAATCCCCTTACTGGGCCCACCCCGAACGTTTGCCGTGGACTCCCTGTCTTGTGTAGGGTCTTTAACTGCATTGAAATCCCCTCCCACAATTATCATTTCATCTATATAAGGTAACAGAAGAACCTGTATCTCATGAAAGAAAGAGGCCCTATACACATTGGGGGCATATACATTACAAATAACAATAGGAGCCTGGTTGTATATTCCCTCTAGTATCAAATAACGACCAACCCGGTCCTTAATTTCCTTCAGAATCTGAATAGGTGAAGACTGCCGAATCAAAATGGCAACCCCTGCTGAATGAGATGTCCCAGAGGCGTGGTATACCTCACCCACCCATCGCTGTTTCAATTTGTCATGCTCTGTGGAATTGAGATGCGGTTCTTGCAAAAAGGCCAAATCTGCCTTTTTTTTTTATTCAGGGCTTGCAAAATTTTAGTCCGTTTAATGGGTGAATTGATACCCCCCACATTCCAGGAAAAAAGGGAAAAATTACAAGTACTCACGGTGGCTCAAATACCAAGGGAGGGCAAACACGGATATTGTGTGTTATGGGAGGGGTGTGTCTCCCAGCTGAACTCACCCCCCCAAGATTTATAGCAATACAAGTCTTACACCTGGCCGCATCTAAAACTATAAAGACCAGAAGGAAGCTAAAGATCTCTGTCTTGTGAGAATAATTTAAGATCTTTGCAATCACCACTCTAGGCTTGGCTCGGTCGTCTCTTTTCAGCCCAAGTCGATGCGCGTTCCACCCGGAGAGTGCCCGATAGCCATGAGAGGTTGAGCGCCGTCGGCAGTCATCCCTCGAGAAACCAGGCAATTGATTCTCCGCTAGATGCTCCAGTAAGCCGACCAGCTGTATATTTGCCCTCCTCGAGTGATTCTCGAGGTCTTCCAATTTTTGGGCCTGCTTTTCCAGGGTTATTTTTAGCGTGGCAATCTCCTTTTGTGCCCTGTGGAGGCCATCTTGATTGGCCAAGACCCTAGCCTCTATTTCAGCGCAACGCCGATCAAACCCCGCCAGCCCCGAAGTGAGCTCCTGGAGCTGGGCCGATATTTTTTTTTAACTCCGTGCTGAGCGCTGCTAAGACCACCGCCGTTAACTCTGCTGTGGGGCTCGTAGGTGACAGACTTGAATCAGCTGCACCGGCAGCCATTTCCGGGGTCAGGTCAGGTGTTCGGGCCTTCTCACGTTCTTTTTCTTTTTCCTTCTCCTTCTTCCCAGCTCGCGCTGCCATCGATATTAATGTAACCGCTATATACCGCCAGTAGGTAGATGCTGGGAAAAGTCGTCGAAATGCGATTATTGTTGAGGGATGTGGATGGATGGCGAAGGCCTACGCACAGAGACGAGAGCTCACATCTACTCTCGCCAAGGGGTCACGTGATCTCCTGGAGCCCTTTTTAAATATTGGGGTTACACTGGCCACCCTCCAGTCTTCAGGTACAATGGAAGATTTTAATGATAGGTTACAATTTTAACTAATAGATCAGAAATTTCATTTTTGAGTTCCTTCAGTACCCTAGGATGCTACCATCCGGTCCAGGTGATTTGCTACTCTTTAGTTTGTCAATCTGCCTACTACATCTTCCAGGTTCACAGTGATTTGGTTCAGTTCATCTGCATCATAACCCTTGAAATCATCACTGGAACTGGTATCTCCCCAACATCCAAACTAGTAAACATGGAAGCAAAGAATTCATTTACTCTTTCTGCAAAGCAGAGTTGCTTACCTGTAACAGGTGTTCTCACAGGACAGCAGGAAGGTAGTCCTCACATATGGGTGACATCATCAGGATGGAGCCCAATCACGGACCACTTTTGTCAAAGTTTCTAGAACTTTGACTGGCACCACGGAGCATGCCCAGCATGGCACCAACCCTGCATCCAGCAGGGGTCCCACTTCAGTCTCGTGTATAATAAAAAGTACGTGCGAAAAAGAAAATAAATCGCAAGCATACCCAACTCCAACTTCGACACTCTAGACCACAAATTGCTAATTTCTAGTCTTGAATCCATCGGGCTCACTGGAAAAACTCTCAGCTGGTTTTCATCCTTCCTCAAAAATAGATATTTTAAAGTCACCTACAACAACATATTATCAAACGCCATCCCCCTCGAAACAGGTGTACCGCAAGGATCGGCACTTTCACCCATCTTATTCAACATTTACCTTACTCCTCTTTGCCATTTTTTATCCAGTCTGGCATATCATATTACATGTACGCCGATGATATACAAATTCTGATTCCAATTTCCTCCTCATTAGAAGATACAATGTCTAGTGCAGCCTCTCTCCTGGACACAATCAGAAACAGATTAATCCAACTTAAATTATGTTTAAATATGAACAAAACTGAATGCATACTCATCGCCAGAAAAAACTCCGGACCTAAAACTATTCCACCCTTCCAATTTGACAATTCCATCATCCAACTTAAAGACAATGTTAAAGATTTAGGCATCTGGGTGGACAATGATCTAAATTATAAAAAATACATCTCTACTAGAACAAAAGAAGGATTCCACAAACTACAGGTAATCAAACACCTAAAACCACTGCTTCACCCCCATGACTTCAAAACAGTCCTTCAAGCCCTAATATTCTCCTGTTTGGACTACTGCAATTCTCTTCTGATTGGCCTACCCAAGTCATCCCTAAGCCCATTACAGCTTCTTTCAGAATACCGCTGCCAGAATCTTAACGGGGAAAAGAAAAATCTGAACACATCACTCCTGTTCTCAACCAATTACAATGGCTCACAATTGAGAAAAGAATCGAATTCAAAGTCCTTTCAATACTGCAGAAAGCAATTTACAAAGCAGATTACACTGCTTTTGATGACGTCATACATATCCACCACTCCCTACGCACTACAAGAACAACTATTAAAATACAACTTGTGATTCCATCTCTTCCTCTCGCCAAACTCTCTTCCACCAGAAATAGAGCCATTTCCATCATCGGCCCAAAATTATGGAACTCACTACCTCAGTACCTTGCTGGTCAAGAAAACCCTAAATCTTTTAAAAAAGAACTAAAATCTTGGCTACTAAGCCATTCTCATACTGACAGCTCGGACTTTTGATCTCATAACTATCAATCTCCTGATTGGACAATTTATCCTGCTTCCTAACTACAGATATCTCCTATTATCTATGAACCCTGTTTTTTCAGTATACCTAACTTTTAGTATATCTTGTTTTTGTTTAAACTAATTTTATTTATTTATTTATTTATTTATTTATTTCGTATACCGACATTCGATCGAGATATCACATCGGTTTCCAGGTAACAGGTTGAATAGGGCGAGATCTGCCCTATTTTACATTTAACAAGATAACAATTGATTAAACTATTGAAGTAAAAAACATTGTAACATATGAATACAAATGAATGGGAATATAATTTGTAGCATCTATCCTATATACAATATATACAGTTTGAATTGGTTACGGTTACGATTAGTTCTGGTGGGAATAGGGGGGGAAAAGGAGGGGGTGGTTGAGAGGGGGGTGATATGCGGTAGTGCATGTAAGGGTCAAGTGGGCAGGTTTTCAAGAACATGCAGTTGAAGGGGTTGGGAATCCGGAGGGAAGGCTTTCAAGAACAGCCATGTTTTTAGCTGTTTTTTGAAGACTTGTGGTGAGGGTTCGTGTCTGAGATGAGTGGGGAGGGAGTTCCATAGGGTAGGGCCAGCTATTGTAATGGCTCGTTTGCGTGTTGCATTGCATTATATGTCAGTTCTCAGTCTGTTTAATGTAATTTGTCAAATTTCAATGTAACTGGTTGTTATAATGTAAACCGGAGTGAAGGCAACTCTGCTATACCTCGGTATATAAAAAATGCTAAATAAAAAAAAAAAAAACTCCGCGGGGTGGCGGGTGGGTTCCGTGAGGACTAACATCCTGCTGTCCTTGTTACCTCTGTCGCTGCCCGACGTCGCCACTCCGCCCTCCTTACCTCTTTGGCGACTCCTCCCGCGGAGCCCATGTTCCCCGGACTCGCTGACTGAGCTCACTTTCTGCCTTTGAAGAAACCGCTGCCTACACCATCAGTGACTTACCATCTATATTCTCTCAGAGCTGTTCCCTGGAACCAGGTACTCGCTCCTCGAGGGCCTGCCTCTATTCCAGCTTCTGTGTTACCTTCCGGGAGAAACCGCTGTGTGAGTAATCTACCAACGAGGCTATATACCAGAATCCTGTGTATGCTCCACTGTACTCACTATCTCAGTTTCTGTCCACTACAGCACAGCTATTGAGGGATCGCTGTTCTAGTGTCCTCAGGGACTACAAGCCCAGCCGGCTTCATCTCTACTCACTACTGCCACCTCTGGTGGCTTCACAACTCTATTTAATAAAAGATAATTCTGTGTTGTATGTCCTAAGCTGAGCCTGACCTGTGGCCCCATACGGGATTTCCCCCGTGGGCGTGGTCAGCTGCCACAGTGTCCAAGGGTTCACCCAAAACCTTACAAACAATAACAGAACTGTGAGAACACCTATTACAGGTAAGCAACTCTGCTTTCTCACAGAACAAGCAGGATGGTAATCCTCAAATATGGGTGAATAGCGAGCTGAGGATGCCCGAGCAATAT
The DNA here is from genome assembly GCF_901001135.1 of Rhinatrema bivittatum. Lineage (NCBI taxonomy): Eukaryota > Metazoa > Chordata > Amphibia > Gymnophiona > Rhinatrematidae > Rhinatrema > Rhinatrema bivittatum. Next base: position 309,926,244 of record NC_042621.1, read on the forward strand.
ACCAAAGCACCCAAAGATGCACAACAGGCACAACAACAGGGGTAATTTTAGATAAGAGGGCAACCTGAAATTCCCAGCTGGACGTTGGAAGGAAGTTGGGTATTAAACTGAGAACAAATTGCATAGAACAGACTGGCCAAAGATAGAGTCTTGGGTGCCAGCCTTGTACAGGCAATAATGAGCTGCAAAGGTATGGAGAGAACTCCATGTAGCAGCCCTGCAGATGTCAGCAAGAAGTACAGACCGAAGATGTGCTACAGACGTTGCCATTGCTCTAATGGAGTGCACTTTAAAACGTCCCTGGAGTGGAAGGCCTGCTTGCTGATAGCAGAAGGAAATACAGTCCGCCAGCCAGGAGGACAGGGTCTGCTTTCCCACCGGGATTCCCAGTTTAATTTTATCAAAAGAGACAAATAGCTGGGTGGACTTCCTATGGCCTGCAGTGCGTTCCAAATAAAAGGCTAGCGCATGCTTGCAGTCCAAGGACTGCAGAGCCCGTTCACCTTGATGGAGTGGGGCTTTGGAAAGAAAGTAGGCAAAACCATGGATTGATTTAAATGGAACTCAGAGACTACTTTAGGTAGAAATTTAGGATGAGTGAGAAAGACCACCCGATTATGAAGACATTTTGTGTAAGGGGGTAAGTAACCATCACTGATGCTGCGAGCAAACGTCAAAGCAAGAAGAAAGAGCACCTTCCAAGGGAGATGCCATAACTCGCAGGAGTGCAGAGGCTCAAAAGGAGGTTTAATGAGCCACGCTAACACCACATTAAGGTCTGAAACAAGGGCCGGGGGACAGAGAGGGGACTTGAGGTGAAGCAAGCCCTTCATAAAGCACACTACTAAGGGTTGCGTCGAAATAGAGACATCCCTTTTATGGAAAGCGGCCACCGCACTGACATGTACTATAATGGAGGAAGTTTGGAGACCCGACTCCAAGAGGTGCCAGAGGTAGTCTAGAAACTTCATTGTGGGGCAGGTAAGGGGATCTAACTCCTTTGATGTGCACCACAACGAAAACCGTTTCCATTTAGAATGATAAGATCTTCTAGTGGAAGGCTTTCGTGAAGCTACTAAGACCTGGGATACAGAGTCTGAGAGGCCGCAAAATTAGCCTTTCAACATCCAAGCTGTCAGGGCCAGAGCCTGGAGGTTCGGATGTCACAGGTGCCCCGGCGTTCTGAGAGATCAGTGATGGATCTGCGCCCAGGCGAATTTGTGGGCACACAGAGAGGTCACGAAGGATGGGAAACCACACCTGTCGCGGCCAGTATGGAGCTATGAGAATCATGAGACCCTTGTCTCGATGTAGCTTCACAAGAGTCTTGCTTATGAGTGGAAGCGGGGGATAGGCATACAGGAGACCTGTTGTCCAAGAGAGAGCAAACGCATACCTTGGTGGAGTCCTGGCACTACGACTTAGGCAAGGCTGAAGAGGTTAGGGCTGTTCAGCTTGGAGAAGAGATGGCTGAGGGGGGATATGATAGAGGTCTTTAAGATCATGAAAGGTCTTGAACGAGTAGATGTGACTCGGTTATTTTCAAATAATAGAAGGACTAGGGGGCATTCCATGAAGTTAGCAAGTAGCACATTTAAGACTAATCAAAGAAAATTCTTTTTCACTCAACGCACAATAAAGCTCTGGAATTTATTGCCAGAGGATGTGGTTAGTGTAGTTAGTGTAGCTGGGTTCAAAAAAGGTTTGGATAAGTTCTTGGAGGAGAAGTCCATTAACGGCTATTAATCAAATTTACTTAGGGAACAGCCACTGCTATTAATTGCATCAGTAGCATGGGATCTTCTTAGTGTTTGGGTAATTGCCAGATTCTTGTGGCCTGGTTTGGCCTCTGTTGGAGACAGGATGCTGGGCTTGATGGACCCTTGGTCTGACCCAGCATGGCAATTTCTTATTTCTTATGTTCTTAGAAGTTGTCCACTTTGTGATTGTGGATCGACGCAAAGAGATCTATAGTTGGATACCCCCACTTCTGGAATATGCATTCCGCCACTGCAGGGTTCAGTGACCACTCGTGGGGTAGAAATTTGCGACTGAGTTGTCTGCTAGTACATTGTCCATGCCCGCCCCAGTAAGTTGCTCTCAGTAGCATGGAACGACATAGAGCTAGAGCCCAGATTTTGCGCTACCTCCTGACACAGCAGGTAGGAGCCGGTTCCACCCTGCTTCTTGATATACCACATCACTACTTGATTGTCCATTTGGATTAGGATTGCCTTGTTGGATAAGCAATCTTTGAAAGCTAGAAGGGCATATCTGATCGCCCTGCACTCCAGAAAATGTATTTGATGTCGTGCTTCTGCTGCAGTAATATGAAAAATAGAAGTGCAGAAGAAACTTTTTGGTCTGATTCATATATAGTCTTTATTTTCTTTTCAAACAATAGCTGCTCCTTTTACTACAACGGCTTCCCAACAAAATCCCCCAACACGGACTCAGTTTCGCCAGTCCGGCTGCCTCGGGGGGTACTTTTAACACACAAGCATCTGTAATGCAAGCACAGGTACAAATAGACCAAAATAACCAAGCGGGTCCAAAAGCAATAACTGTTTGATACAAAACTAACTACCACTTCCCCCATTAACAATTAGTAAACAGATGAAAAACATACCTGTTGTCATCATAGATCTTACATGTATTGAGGAGCGCATCAGAGCTGCGTCAAAGCTGACATTTAAAGGCAATTGTTTTGGCGCGAACATCCGTCTAGATGGTCACAGGGTAAAGAGTTAACCAATCACACTGCAGCAAACAATACTGACGGCATCACCATTAAATAAAGTAACTCCATTCCAATTCCACATTTAACCCATGTGGAGAGACGGTGTTGAGGGTATAAATCCAATTCTGTTCATGTCTAATCAGGAGGATCGAGAGATCGCCACCCCGCACCGGCGGTGTGTCCATCTCAATCACAAAAAATTTTAAGTCTGATACTGTATGGGACAATTGTGTCCAATGGGATACTAGAGGAGCTGTTTCTTTAACAGTTTTAATGTTAGATTTGTGCTCTATAATTCGTGTTTTGATCTTTCGGGATGTTTTACCCACATACAGCTTCATACACGGACAATAAATCACATAAACCACCCCCGAAGATTCACAATCAGTGTCAACTTTCAATCTATAGCATTTGTTGGAAATTGGATGACTAAACTCTGTGATTGTACATGTGTGTTCGCATACCGAGCAGTGCCCGCAAGGTCTATAAGTGCCTGTATGGCACTCTGTATCAGTGGTGGAAAAGACAGAGTGAACCAATCTGTCGCGTATATTCCTGCCTCTACGAAAAGTAAATCTAAGTCTACTCTGCAAATGTGTTTCAAGGGACAATGCTACCCAGTGTTTACGAATGATCCGAGAAATAGTGTTACTCACAGTGGAGAACAGTAAAATACAATTAACAGACGAACTTGTGTCTCGTGGTGAAGGTAAGAACAATAAGTCCCTATTAACATATAAGGCACGTTTATATACTTTCTTCAACACTCTTACCAGTTACCCCCTTTCTTGAAACCAAATAATCATCTGTTTAGCTTTACTAACATAATCTGCCTTAGTAGAACACAGCCTACGTAGTCTTAAGAATTGCCCTGTGGGGATATTATTCTTGAGTTGACGAGGATGAAAACTGTCATAAGACAAAAGTGTGTTACGGTCTGTCTCCTTGCGGTGAATGGATGTGTGACATTCTGTATCATTTCATGTGATGAAAATATCTAAAAAAGCTATCTGATTAGGTGAATGACAAAATTGAACTGTAAATTGGGATTGCATGAATTCAGCCAGTCAATAAAAGTAAAAAACTGGATATCGGTGCCAGACCATACCAAAAAGATATCATCAATGTATCTTAACCAATGATGTATAAAACCCATCCACTCTGATGTATATACATACTGCTCCTCAAAATCCGCTACATATAAAGAGGCCAGACTGGGGGCCATCGTAGACCCCATTACTGTGCCTTTGATTTGTTGGAAAAAATCTTGTTGAAACATGAAAAAATTCCTAGTGAGAGCTAGCCTAGCTAGTTCAATCAAAAAACCGGTAGGGGCTCAAGTATTAGTATTAGGTGAATTTAATGTGTGTTCTATAACTACCAGAGCTTGCTCCTGCGGTATATTGGTGTACAGAGAGATAATATCTAGTGTCACCAGAAAGGTTGGGCCATCCGGAGGGTCACTATTATTTAGGAGTGTAATAAGGTGTGCTGAATCCCTAACATATGATTTAATAAGTGGGACAAACGGTTTCAAAAATACATCCACAAATTTTGAAAGGGGTTCCAGAACTGATCCTATTCCCGACACTATAGGGCACCCCAGGGGGTTCTCAAGTGATTTATGAATCTTGGGTACAGTATAGAACACCGGGGGTAACCGGATGTTCTACCATGAGAAATAGAGATTCTCGTTGGGTGATAAACTTCCGCTCAACCGCTTCTTGTACCAAAATTCTTATTTCTGCCTGTAATTCCCTCGAGGGGTCACTCTCTAAGGGTCTATAAAATGAGGTATCATTAAGCTGGCGTCTGATCTCGGTCACTTAATCACTGCTGTCCATCAAAACGATACCACCCCCTTGTCTGCTGGTTTTATGACAATCTGAGGATCGTGTGCCAATGATGTCAAAGCTAAACTTTCCTCTTTTTTGAGGTTGTAATAGGTATAATGTTTACGACCTCTCAATTCGGCTATCTCAGAAATATAGAAACATAGAAATGACTGCAGAAGAAGACCAAACGGCCCATCCAGTCTGCCCAGAAAGTTTCACACTCTTTTTTCTCATACTTATCTGTTTCTCTTGGCTCTTAGTAACCTTTTGGTTCTATTACCCTTCCACCCCCACCATTAATGTAGAGAGCAGTGTTGGAGCTGCATCTAAATGAATATCTAGCTAATTAGTTAGGGGTAGTAACCGCTGCAATAAGCAAGCTACACCCATGCTTGTTTACCCCGACTATGTAATTTCAATCTTGTTGGTTGTCTGTATATAGATCCACTTTTCTTCATTCCCCCTGCCGTTGAAGCAGAGAGTTATGCTGGATATGCACTGAAAGTGAAGTGTCAGTCTTTCTCCCCTGCTGTTGAAGCAGAGAGCTATGCTGGAAATGCTTGAAGTGTCAGTCTTTCTCCCCTGCCGTTGAAGCAGAGAGCTATGCTGGAAATGCTTGAAGTGTCAGTCTTTCTCTCCTGCCGTTGAAGCAGAGAGCTATGCTGGAAATGCTTGAAGTGTCAGTCTTTCTCCCCTGCTGTTGAAGCAGAGAGCTATGCTGGAAATGCTTGAAGTGTCAGACTTCCTCCCCTGCTGTTGAAGCAGAGAGCTATGCTGGATATGCTTGAAGACTTCCTCCCCTGCCATTGAAGCAGAGAGCTATGCTGCATATGCTTGAAGACTTCCTCCCCTGCCGTTGAAGCAGAGAGCTATGCTGGATATGCTTGAAGTGTCAGACTTCCTCCCCTGCCGTTGAAGCAGAGAGCTATGCTGGATATGCACTGAAAGTGAAGTATCAGTCTTATTTGATTTGGGGAAGTAACTGCCATAAAAAGCAAGCTACTCCCTGCTTTTTTGTGAATGCAAAAAAATTTTTTTCCCCCATATTCATTTACGTCCTCTAGACTATATGGATCCACAGTGTTTATCCCATGCCCCTTTGAAGTCTTTCATACTTCTGGTCTTCACCACTTCCTCCGGAAGGGCATTCCAGGCATCCACTGCCCTCTCCGTGAAGAAATACTTCCTGTCATTGGTTCTGAGTCTTCCTCCCTGGAGCTTCAAATCGTGACCCCTGGTTCTGCTGATTTGTTTCCGACGGAAGAGGTTTGTCGTTGTCTTTGGATCATTAAAACCTTTCAAGTATCTGAAAGTCTGTATCATATCACCTCTGCTCCTCCTTTCCTCCAGGATGTACATATTCAGATTCTTCAATCTCTCCTCATAAGTCATTCGATGAAGACCTTCCACCTTTTTGGTCGCCCTTCTCTGGACCGCCTCCATCTTGTTTCTGTCTCTTCGGAGATACGGTCTCCAGAACTGAACACAGTATTCCAGGTGAGGCCTCACCAAGGACCTGTACAAGGGGATAATCACTTCCCTTTTCTTACTCAATATTCCTCTCTCTATGCAGCCCAGCATTCCTCTGGCTTTAGCTATCGCCTTGTCACATTGTTTCGCAGACTTCAGATCATTAGACACCATCACCCCAAGGTCTCTCTCCTGCTCCGTGCACATCAGCCCTTCTCCCCCCATCGAATACAGTTCATTTGGATTTCCACTCCCCATATGCATGACTCTGCATTTCTTGGCATTGAATTTCAGCTGCCATATCTTCGACCACTTTTCCAGCTTCCTTAAATCTCGTCTCATTCTTTCCACTCCTTCCGGCGTGTCCACTCTGTTGCAGATCTTAGTGTCATCCGCAAAAAGACAAACCTTACCTTCTATCTCGTCCGCAATGTCGCTCACAAATATATTGAACAGGACAGGTCCCAACACCGATCCTTGTGGTACACCGCTTAAAACCTCCCTCTCTTCAGAGAGAGCTCCATTAACCATCACACATTGGTTTCTGCCCATCAACCAGTTTGCAATCCAGGCCACCACCTCGGCACTCACTCCTAAGCTTCTCATTTTATTCACCAGTCTCCTGTGCGGGACCGTATCAAAAGCTTTGCTGAAATCCAAGTAGATGACATCGAGTGCTCTTCCTTGATCCAATTCCTTGGTTACCCAGTCAAAAAAGTCAATCAGATTTGTCTGACAGGATCTTCCCCTGGTGAATCCATGCTGCCTCTGGTCCATCAATTCTCCCGACTGTAGATAGTTCACTATTCTCTCTTTCAACAGTGACTCCATTACTTTTCCCACCACCGAAGTGAGGCTAACCAGTCTGTAGTTACCAGCCTCTTCTCTGTTCCCACTCTTGTGAAGCAGGACCACCACCGCTCTTCTCCAATCACTCGGCACCACTCCCGTTTCTAGGGATCTATTGAACAGGTCACACAGCGGACCCGCCAGCACATCTCTGAGCTCCCTCAGTATCCTGGGATGAACCTCATCAGGCCCCATGGCTTTGTCCACTTTCAGTTTCTCCAGCTCTTCCCATACATTTTCTACTGTAAATGGAGTTACATCTACTCCACTCCCCTCCAGTATCTTGTTAACTAAGGACGGTCCTTCTCCAGGGTCCTCCTTCGTGAACACAGAACAGAAGTATTCGTTTAATATTTCTGCCATTTCTTCGTCTCTCTCCACACATTGATCCTTTCCACCTTTCAATTTCACTATACTACTTTGAACTTTTCTCTTTTCACTGATGTATCTGAAAAATGTTTTGTCACCTCTCTTTACTTCCTTGGCAATCCTCTCTTCTGCTTGACTTTTTGCTCTCTTGATTAATTTCTTCGTCTCCCTCAGTTCTACCAGATATTCTTCTTTGTGCTCCTCCCTTTGGGATCTTTTGTATTTCTTGAACGCTTTAATGATCCAAAGACAACGATAAACCTTTTCCGTCGGAAAAAAATCAGCAGAACCAGAGGTCACGAGCTGAGGCTCCAGGGAGGAAGACTAAGAACCAATGTCAGGAAGTATTTCTTCACGGAAAGAGTGGTGGATGCCTGGAATGCCCTTCCGGAGGAAGTGGTGAAGTCTAAAACTGTGAACGACTTCAAAGGGGCATGGGATAAACACTGTGGATCCATCAAGTCTAGAGGGCGTGAATAAAGTGGAGGCATTCAAACACTGCACGGAGCGGCAGTAGCCACAGCGGCATTCAAACACTGCACGGAGCGGTAGTAGCCACAGAGGCATTCAAACACTGCACGGAGCGGCAGTAGCCACAGAGGCATTCACGGAGCGGGATGCCAGTGGCCAGTAGGTTGGTGTTCCAGCTTCACGGAGCGGAAGGATGGAGGGCTGCTATTTCCAAAAAATATAAATAAATAAATAAATAAATAAATAAATAAATAAATAAAACAAAACAAAAAAATAAAAACAGGGGTAGGTAAGAGTATGGGGCAAGGGGGGTGGCCTGCTTGTTACAGCAGTTGCTACCCCTAATTGAGCGGGATGTCACTTGGATGCAGATACAGAGCTGCTCTCTAATTGGGTGGAGGGGAATTAGGGCTGGAGGGTACTGGAAGCCAATAGTAACAGGTGGGAGAGAGAAAAAGGTAAAAAAATGGATAAAGTGCATAGCTTGCTGGGCAGACTTGATGGGCCGTTTGGTCTTCTTCTGCCGTCATTTCTATGTTTCTATGTTCTATGTTTTAGCCTTTATTTCTCAGCCACCTCCTTTGAGAACCAGATAGGTTTCATTTTTCTTTGCTTTTCTTTACTTTTCTAACATATAGATTAGTTGACTTGGCAATTGCTCTTTTTAGATTGGTCCACTGTTGATCCACATCTCTCAACATTCTCCCAGCTTTTAGTTCTTCCTCCAGGTACTTCCCCATTTCATCAAAGTTTTGTGTTTTTGAACTGCAAAAACTCGGGTTTTTGTGCTTCTTTTCCGTATCTTTTTTGTGATATTAAACCATACTGTTTGATGATCACTGGTGCTGAGGTGCGCGCCCACCTGGACATCAGAGACGTTATCTCCATTAGTGAGCACTAAGTCAAGTATAGCTCCTCCTCTCGTGGGTTCCATAACCATTTGTTTGAACAAAGCTACTTGCAGGGCATCCACTATTTCTCTATTATTAGATTCTGCAGATAGGATTCTCCAGTCTACATCTGGCATATTAAAGTCTCCAACGATCACCACTTCTCCCTTCTTTCCCATCTTTTGGATGTCTTCAACCAGATCTCTGTCCAGCTCTTCTTTTTGGTTTGGAGGCCTGTAAACCACTCCAATAAAAATGGATGTCCCATCTTTTTTTAGGTTGGCCCATAGTGCTTCTTCATTGCCCCATCTTCCTTGCAGCTCCGATGCTTGAGAGCTCGCACCAAACTCTCAAAGACTATCACAGACGGATCAATGGGACAGGGGGGATCCACTTCGACTTAGGGTAGACTACTGACATGTCTTGAGAAGCGGGGGGAATCCATAAAAATGTTTTAATTTAAGGGATCTAAAGAAACGGTATAAATGTACTTGTATATCAAAGTCATCAGGGACCACCGTAGGTACAAATGATAAACCCTTCCCCAAAGTTCTTAATTCTAAGGATGTTAATGTCCTTGAAGACATTCTGCTGCAGACCAGGTTCCCTGAGTCTGCAGGTTGTGGACATGTGCTCCCCAACCTAGAGTGGAAGCATCTGTAGTGAGAATAATCTGAGGTTCTGGAGCTTAGAAGAGTAATCCCATGAGCAGGTTGGATTCCTGGATCCACCAACCTAGTGAGAGACGAAGCTGCCTGGTGACCTGGACAATGTTGGACATTGGCTGGTGTGCCTGAGACCACTGGAATTTTAAAGTCCACTGCATTACCGTACAGTGAGTCAAGCCATTGGTGTAACATGGACCAAGGACACCATGTGGTCCAGCAGATGAGAAACGACGAGCAGTCGTGGTTCGGTGAAACCTGTATAGTGTGTGCAAGCACTGCAAGCTTATGAGCTCTGTCCCTGGGAAGAAAAGCCTGTGCTTGGATAGCGTCAAGATCCACTCCAATGAAGGAGAGGGATTGGGACGGAATCAGACTGGATTTTTGATAATTCACTAGAAATCCCAAGGACAGTAGTAGTTGCAAGGTTAGATGGAGGGATTGAAGAATCGCCTCTGCAGACTGAGCCCTCAGTAACCAGTCATCTAGATAAGGATAGACGTGAGTGCCCAGTCGCCTTAAGTATACAGCTACTACTGCCAGGCATTTCGTGAAGACATGAGGGGCCAATGCCAGGCTGAACGGAAGCACTTGGTACTGGAAGTGCTTGTTTCTGACGAGGAACTGGAGGTATTTTCTGTGGGACGGGGTAATTGCTATGTGCATATACGCGTCTTTTAGATCCAGAGAGCAAAGCCAATCTCCCTGTTGAATCAGAGGGAGTAGAGAGCCCAAGGTTACCATCCTGAACTTTTCCTTATGTAAATACTTGTTTCAAGGCCCCGAAGATCTAATATCGGACGAATGCCTCCAGACTTTTTTGGTATCAAGAAGTACCAGGAGTAGAAGTCTTTTCCCCTTTGTGGAGAAGGAACTTGTTCTATGGCATTGGCTTGAAGAAAGGATCTTATTTCCTCCTCTAGAAGTGAAGAGTGGTCGGCAGAACTCCACGTCGGATGAGGTGGGGAGTCTGACGGAATGGACAGAAAGTTGAGATGGTAACCTTGAGCTATTACTGACAGGACCCACTGGTCTTTGGTGACCGTGTGCCAGATGTTGATGAAGTGGCAGATACGGCTGCCCACTGGTAATTGCGGCAGTGGTGGAGGTGGACATTTGCTCTCTATTGGGCAGTCAAAAACCAGAGGAAGGACCAGGCTGTGGAGGAGGCTGCATCTTCTGAGGCCTAGGCTGGCGAGATTGAGGCTTCTGATATGGTCTAGACAGACGAGACAGAATCTGAGGTGGGTGGAACCTGCGTGCCTTAAAGGTGGTTCGCTTAGCCTCCTTACGTAATGGGCATTTAGAAGAAGTGGAGAACTCCATGTGCCCAGCCGAGAGTTGCCGTAGCATCTCATTATGGTCTTTAAGTTGAGCAATCTCCTGAATTTTCTCACCGAAGAGGTTACCTCTTGTACAAGGGAGGTCAGCTAACCTCTCTTGAACTTCTGAACGCAGATCCGAAGACTTGAGCCAGGCCCATCTCCAAGCACTTATTCCAGCTACTGACACTCTGGTGGCTGTGTTCAAACATGTCATAAGCGGAGCGCACCTCATGTTTACCAGCATCCAAACCCTTTCTTCAGAATGGCATTTAGCTGGTCCTGGAACTGGTCAAGAAGAGTATCAGAAAAGATCCTGGAGCTGCTCTTAACAGGTTCCTGTTGTATTGCAAGATATAAAGCTGGTAAGTTGCAATACGGGAGATTAACATGGCTTCATGGAAGACCCAACGCCCAAAAGCGTTGAGGAATTTCTGCTATTTTCCTGGAGGTGTGGACGAATGAGGTTTTGGCCTTCTGTTTTTTTTCTCGGCGGACTCGACCACCACTGAATGGTGGGAAAGTTGAGCCTTCTGGAATCCAGGTGCTGCTTGGACCAAATATGTAGCATCAGTCTTATGGTTTACCGCAGGGACTGTTCCTGGATGTTCCCAATTGCGTTGAAGGAGGTCAAGGAGGGCCTCATGGACATTAGGGATGTGAATCGTTTTTTGACGATTTAAAATATCGTCCGATATATTTTAAATCGTCAAAAATCTTTAGGGCCACGATACAATACCAATTCCCCGATTTATCGTCAAAAAATCGTAATCGGGGGAAGGGGGAGGGCAGGAAAACCGGCACACTAAAACCCCCTAAAACCCACCCCCGACCCTTTAAATTAAATCCCCCACCCTCCCGAACCCCCCCCCCCAAATGCCTTAAATTACCTGGGGGTCCAGCGGCGGTCCGGAACGGCAGCGGTCCGGAACGGCCTCCTGCAATTGAATTGTGTTGTCTTCAGCCGGCGCCATTTTTCAAAATGGCGGCGCAAAATGGCGGCGGCCATAGACCAACACGATTCGACTGCAGGAGGTCGTTCCGGACCCCCGCTGGACTTTTGGCAAGTCTTGTGGGGTCAGGAGGCCCCCCAAGCTGGCCAAAAGTCCCTGGGGGTCCAGCGAGGGTCCGGAAAACGATCTCCTGCCGCGAATCGTTTTCCGTACGGAAAATGGCGCCGGCAGGAGATCGACTGCAGGAGGTCGTTCAGCGGGGGTTCCGGACTGCCACTGGACGACCTCCTGCAGTCGATCTCTGCCGGCACCATTTTCCGTACGGAAACGATTCGCGGCAGGAGATCGTTTTCCGGACCCCCGCTGGACCCCCAGGGACTTTTGGCCAGCTTGGGGGGGCCTCCTGACCCCCACAAGACTTGCCAAAAGTCCAGCGGGGGTCCGGAACGACCTCCTGCAGTCGAATCGTGTTGGTCTATGGCCGCCGCCATTTTGCGCCGCCATTTTGAAAAATGGCGCCGGCTGAAGACAACACAATTCAATTGCAGGAGCCGTTCCGGACCGCTGCCGTTCCGGACCGCCGCTGGACCCCCAGGTAATTTAAGGCATTTGGGGGGGGGGGGGTTCGGAGGGTGGGGGATTTAATTTAAAGGGTTCGGGGTGGGTTTTAGGGGGTTTTAGTGTGCCGGCTCACGATTTTCACGATTTCACGATACTTCAAACACCCAAACGGCAACAATACGATTCCCTCCCCCTCCCAGCCGAAATCGATCGTTAAGACGATCGAGGACACGATTCACATCTCTAACAGGTATGGACATTATCTCCTTCGGTGCATCAACAAACTGAAGGACTTCTAACATTTTATGTCTGGAGTATTCTTCAGTCTGGAGAGTGAATGGAATAGACTCCGACATCTCTTTCATGAAACTTATAAAAGAGAGGACCTCTGGCGAAGACTTTCTTCTCTCATCAGGAGGAGAAGGCTCTGATGGAATATCCCCCATGTCTTGGGAATCCGAAGAGTCATCAGACCAAGGATGATAGTGCTAATCCCAAGCACCCAATGGTTCTCCAGAGGGCAAAAATGGACCTCCCCCGGCCAGAGGAGGTTGGGGCACTGAAGGGCCCAGTGGCTATATCGGTAGCACCGATGTCGGCATCAGTAGAGGTCAATGGGGCATCGGTGGCAAAAGCGGTGAAGGACTCGATGACCTCGGTGGCCTCCTCAGTGGTGTAACACTCCAGAAGGGGCCTGGTATCGGGTCTGGCATCGGCGATTCACCCTCATCTGAAGAGAAGGGAATGGGCATCGAAGGACTCTGAGGTAACGGTGTTTTCCCCGGTGCCAAAGGCAAAGCACCGATGAGGGCATCGATTCTGTTCAGCAACAGTGCAAGCATCGGTGGCATCGGATCTGGCGTCGGAATCGGAGCTGGTATTGGTGCCGATGGAATCGGGTGTCCATGGAGAGCTTGCACCACCGCCTCCTGAACTATCCGGTTTGGTTCCTCACGGAACACTGGCATTGTTAAGACCAGGTCCAGAGTGGGAAGCTGGATGGGCACTGCCGGAACAACCACCAGTATCAGTGAAGCATCGGTCGGTGCCTCTCCCGAAGGCAAGGGACGCCTCGGTGAACCTGGCACTGAGGAGGTTTGGGGCTCCTCGGCACAGGCCTTCTTCCTTGGTGGCTCCTTGGAAGTGGAAGTGGAGGCCACCGGTGCGCTCGGATCAGATGGTAAGGGTTTGCGATGCCGATGCTTTTCTCTATGGTCTCCCTTACTGGTGTCCGGCACCGAAGAAGCGGAAGCCGAAGTCCTCGATGCGGGTTGAGAGTCATCGGTATTCGACCGATGACGGGACTTGGCTGGTGACGGTGTCGATGACTTCGAAGCTTTTGATGAAGAAACTTGTTTGGAATGGACCAATAATGCCATCTTTTCCAAACGAGCCCGATGTCCTTTAGGGGTCATTAGGGCACAGTTGGTACACGAGTCTACATCATGGGTAGGGCCCAAGCACAACACACAAACCTAGTGAGGGTCGGTAATGGACATTGTCCTCCGACAGTCCAGACACCTACGAAAACCCATCACCATCGTTGTCGTCGAAAATTTAGGCAGTGGCATGGTCGGTGACCTCCGGGCCTAAAAGTTTGAACCATCGGTAACCAACTGAAAAGGTAGTAAAACTTACTGAACGGACACGGGTATCGACGGTATACAAGGGGGTCCCCAGCTGGGGTGAAAATTTTTGATAAACTTGTCCTGAAGAAAAATTTCCTGTCAGGAAACCGTGGAAAAGCTCCTAACTCAGCGTGGCAAAAGCTGTGCGGAAAAAAAAGAGACTGAAAGGGCACCCTTTCTGGATGCAGGGTTGGTGCCATGCTGGGCATGCTCAGTGGTGCCAGTCAAAGTTCTAGAAACTTTGACAAAAGTGTTCCTTGATTGGGCTCCATCCTGATGATGATGTCACCCAAATGTGAGGACTACTATCCTGCTTGTCCTGTGAGAATGGCTTTATCTTCTCTAAAAGCCCCTTTAACCTTTCGGTCATCTAACGGTCCAACCGACTCAGTCACAGGTTTCTTGCTTCGGATATATTTTAAAAACTTTTTATTCTGAGTTTTTGCCTCTATGGCCAACTTCATTTCAAATTTTCTCTTCACCTGCCTTATCAATGTTTTACATTTAACTTGACAACGCTAATGTTTTATCCTATTTTCTTCAGATGGATCCTTCTTCCAATTTTTGAAGGATTTGTTTTTGGCTAAAATAGCCTCTTTCTCCTCACCTGTTAACCATGCCAGTAATCGTTTTGCCTTCCTTCCACCTTTCTTAATGCATGAAATACATCTGGACTGTATTTCTAACTATTTTCTTCATTTTATCAAAGTTTCCCTTTTGAAAATGTACTGTTAGAGCTGTAGATTTACTTATTGTCCCCCTTCCAGTTATTAGTTTCAATTTGATCATGTTATGATCACTATTGCCAAGTGGCCCCACCACCATTACCTTTCTCACCAAATCCTGCATTCCGCTAAGAATTAAATCTAAAATAGCTCCCTTTCTCGTTGGTTCCCAAATCAATTGCTTCATGAAGCAGTCTTTTATATACAGGAACTTTATGTCTCTAGCAAGTCCTGATATTACATTTACCCAGTCAATATTGGGGTAATTGAAACTGAAATCTCCCATTATTACTTAGACCAGGTAACAGCAGCTTTTATCACCTGAGACCAGGTAACTGCAGCTTTTCACAGGGTTTATCACCTGAGACCAGGTAACTGCAGCTCTTCACAGCTTTTATCACCTGAGACCAGAATGCAGCTTTTCACAGGTTTTATCACCTGAGATCAGGTAACTGCTGCTTTTCACAGCTTTTATCACCTGAGACCAGGTAACTGCAGCTTTTCACAGGTTTTATCACCTGAGACCAGAAACTGCAGCTTTTCACAGGTTTTATCACCTGAGATCAGGTAACTGCTGCTTTTCACAGGTTTTATCACCTGAGACCAGAAACTGCAGCTTTTCACAGGTTTTATCACCTGAGATCAGGTAACTGCTGCTTTTCACAGCTTTTATCACTTGAGACCAAATAACTGCAGCTTTCACAGGGTTTATCACTTGAGACCCAGTAACTGCAGCTTTTCACAAGTTTTATCACCTGAGACCAGGTATTTCTCTCTGTGCACAACATAGAAATGAAAACAAAAGATTTTTTCTCCTCTCTCTCTCTCATTTTCTTTATTGGACTTTTTCCCTGTTCTTAACATCCTCTGTTTACTTCCCAGCTCTTCGTCCACCTTTGCACCCTCTGCCAGAGCTGCGACTGGTCGGTGGTGGGCACCGATGCCGAGGCCGTGTTGAAGTTTACTACAACGGAGCCTGGGGAACGGTGTGTGATAATTTCTGGGACAGAATGGATGCACAGGTCGTGTGCAGACAGCTGAGATGTGGAGCTGCGCATTCTGCGCCAGGAAAAGCCTTTTTTGGCCGTGGCAGAGGAAATATAGTCCTGCACAATGTGCAGTGTAGAGGCAACGAGCCTCATCTCTGGCAGTGTCCTAACAGTGGCTCGTTCACCAATGCCTGCAGCCACGCTGAAGATGCTGGGGTGATATGTTCAGGTAAATGATTTTATTAATAAATAAATACAACAATAAACAATAAATAAACAATAAACAATAAATAAATAAACAATAAATAAATAAATAATAAATAAATAAATAAACAAACAAACAATAAATAAATAAATAAACAATAAACAATAAATAAATATGTATTTTATACAGGAACTTCCGGTATATAAAAACCAAAAATAAATAAATAAATAAATAAATACAGAACAGTGAAAATGGAGAAACTAATATAACTACTCCTCAGGGGAAAGGGGCCACACTTGCCAGTCCTGTGGAGCCCTAGAACACTCACATCAGTTGAAGAATGCAGCTTTATTGAATTGAGGTCAGAAACAAGCCTGCAGGCCCACTAGGAAGTCAACCCGTTGAAATAATATACAAACCACACCAAATCTTGTTTTCCAAGAAGAAAAGAGCAATTTAATGGGGAATCCAGGGTCAGCAGTTTCAAAAATTTAACATATTTTGAGTTCAACATATAGAACCTCACCATTAAAAGAGAGACCTCCTCTCCTGCGAAACCATCAGAATCCAAGGTAGAGTGCCATTCCTGTGTGGCCTTTCCCCAGACACTATCCAAGGATCTTCCTCTAGACTCCTCCTAATGACTCCTGAGAATCACCTCTTATAATCTCTCCCACAGGATCCACCCTGTAGAATAGTCGAATAACTTTCTTAGGTTAGAGGCAGGAACCACACTGACACCAGTCTTTCTTCTTATAAATTCCAGATGCTTTTAAAATTTTCAGCATCCACGCACATAGACTGCTTACCTCCAGCAGTGCACCTCCAGCTTTACCTTACAACCGAGATATTTCAGAAATGTCTTCTCCTGGAGACGTGGAGCTTCCTGTTCCCAGCCGAGTTCACTCTCTTATCCTGCTCAGCACAGCCCGGTCCACAGAGAAATCTCTCTCTTTCCTAGAAACAGGGTGGATCAGACTAGATGAATGGTCTCAAAGAGATTAATAGGGGATAAAGGCCACTCCTTTATACACACTTTTAGAGATGAACCCTTGGTATCAATCAAAATGTGCATCGTTCCATTCAAATTCCCACTGCTAGGAGCTTCGTCTTGAGAAACTAACTTTCTAATAGTCAGAGCTAGCTCACATACACTAAGAATTCAAGGAACCTAAATTCTAATCCAAGTGCTAAAACAATTTTAAAAAAAAACAGAATAAATAGAATTCATAGCTTTTTAAAGCATGCAGGATTTACCCCGATCACTCCAGGGACCAATGCATATTATTATGCTTGATACATATTAAGTTTATGCTGTAAAATAGTATTGTTTGTGTTTTAGTGTCCATATTGTGATAAGTTAATGTATTTATGAATAATATGGATGTACATGTACCAATCGCTCCAGACGTATTATTCTTGGAAGCTGCATTATATAAGATTTTTAAATAAAACAAACTGAATACTAGGAAAGGTATCATACAAATGAGTACTATGCCATACTTCTGCTTCTAGCTCCCAAATGTAAACATTTACTCTTCAAAAAAATGTACACAAAATCTGGAAAGAAATACATTTCTGCTAACTTTAGTTGTGCTTAATAATTTATTTACATATATATTTTACCTATCAAGCACATTCCAGCAAAGAAGCTAGAGGTGATTCCTTTTTATTCATTTAACTTAATGCATTTATAAGGGGCTTTCCCGAACGATGCTCCTTTCATCATGTAGTGCAGAATGAGTTCAGGAGAAAGATGGTGGAATATACAAGAAAATTCTCAGCTAGATTACACCAGCAGTGTGTTTTCAGAGCGGTAAAGAGTTATAAAGACACGATGTGGATGAGGATTGGGCTGGAGGACAGAGGATGGAGGGTGATGTACCTGGGTTTCCTTCTGGCCATTACATGTTGAAGGCTATTTATTTGTTCAGATGTGAGAAGGCTCGAGAGTGGTGGGAGAGGTGAGAGGCTGCTGCATCACTGACCTTATGATAAGGACGTTATATGAAACTTCAAAACCACCCAGGAATGTTAAAACATCTGAAATTAAGGAGCTTCATTTCTCTACTCTCCATAGTGCTTGCAGGCCCACAGGTGCTTTCTACTCATGGGTCTGCCAGCTACCTTTCATGGAGGGGAGAAGGACACAGTGGGAATGTATGTACATGGGGTTAAGTACTTGTAAGTATTTCAATATGAAATCTCAGTACCTACATTGCTGTGTCCATCCTAAACACATCTCCAGCAGTGCCCCTTATGGTTAGGTAAAGTACAGGCACTGTTGTATGGTGAGATTACTTTTACCCACATTCACAGGATTCCAGCTTCGTCTTGTTCCCCTATGCCCTCAGACCCTGCGAGATCACGTCTTCAGCTGAGAATTAAATTCTTGATTTCTTGTCTCAACAGCTTCTGGACCTGCAGCACCTCGGCCATCAGGTAATGCTAGCTTTCCACACATTGCAGTGCGTGGAAACGCACCAAAGCACACTGGAAGATAATGATCTATTAATTTACTCTCTAGAAGAAAGAGGGAACGGGGATAAGAATAGAAGTATTATAGTATTTAAAGGTTTCAAGCAATCAGAGGAAAGTGGAATTTGGTGGAAAGCAAGTTCTCTGTCCCCCATCACCCTTAAGTCCTGCCCTGAATGCTGCTGCCTTATAAGCATTATAATATTTAAAGCACACTGGAAGATAATGAACTATTAATTTACTCTCTAGAAGAAAGAGGGAACGGGGATAAGAATAGAAGTATTATAGTATTTAAAGGTTTCAAGCAATCAGAGGAAAGTGGAATTTGGTGGAAAGCAAGTTCTCTGTCCCCCATCACCCTTAAGTCCTGCCCTGAATGCTGCTGCCTTATAAGCATTATAATATTTAAAGCACACTGGAAGATAATGAACTATTAATTTACTCTCTAGAAGAAAGAGGGAACGGGGATAAGAATATTTATTTTATTTATTTATTTAAGGTTTTTCTATACCGGCATTCATGATAAGATCATATCATGCCGGTTTACATATAACAGGGGGTGCAAAAACTGTTCTTATAACAAGTGCAACGGAAGCAAAAGTTACAATAAAACAAGGTTGTAGAACTGGGAGAGGAAGGAAATAAGGATAGTAGCGTAAAAATTTACAGAGGTAACTTATTTACATTGTGCAGTGATGTCTCTTTATGGATATTAACATTGTGCAGTGAGGTCTCTCAATGGATATTTGAATAGAATAGAAGTATTATAGTATTTAAAGGTTTCAAGCAATCAGAGGAAAGTGGAATTTCACTGGAGTAAGAAATTCAAGAACAAGGGATCTCCAACAGGAAATTAGAGTGAGGGATCAAAGGGAATATGAGGAAAACAGGTCTGGATTTACACTCAAGCCCACTAGACCGCTACCTAGGGTGGCATAATTTGGAGGAAAGCAAATTCTTTGTCCCCCGGCACCCTCAGTTCCTGCCCTGAATGCTGCTGCCTCCTCTTCATGGTCCTTGGCTCCTCCCCACAGGCCGCAGCTGCAGCACTGATTCTCAAAGAGCAATGAACATGGGGTCTAGGCCTCCACTCACAGACCCCACCCCCTCTGTCCTCCCATATGTGGGTGGAGCCTGTGAGTGTGGGCATAGACCCCGTGCTCACTGCACTCAGAAGAGGACCAGTGATATCTTGAAGATTTATCACCATGGGGGAGCTGGGGGGTGAGGCAAGGCATTGGCTCTGAATCAATGTCTAGATCTGGCCAATCAACTCCATCCCTGAGAGAAATGCTTCTTACTGAGAGGGTGATGGTGGCAGCAGAGGGGGATTAACTGAAACCGTGACCATATTCAGACCTGACTGGGACAGGTACTGTGAACGGAGGGAGGAAACCAAACCTTGAGAAGGATCTACAGTGACCCAGGGAGCAGGAATGTCGGGGCAGATTAGGGGGCAGAAATGGTCACTATCGAATACTTTATTTTACTATTCTATATATTCCTTTTAGTAAAATATTATTTAAGTATAATAGAAGCTTAATCAGCATATGAAGTGATTGCATTCAGTACTGTTTCCTTTATTATGTTTAGAACTAACATTATCTAGTTTAAAATAAGGCCTCTTCTTAATTTATTACTGGTTAAATGCTTAGAAATAAAATAAAATTGTCAACCAAAACCTTGAGAGCTCTGTTAAAGCCATAGGAGCTGATCATGTGTTGAGCAGGCAACCAGTGGGATGCCATAGATGCCGTCAGCTGTAAACATCCACTACTGCCCCACAAGGAACCTTACAACACAGACTGCTGTTCCAGCTTCATTATGTTCCCCTGCACCCACAAACACTGCCAGGACACATCTTCAGCTGGGAATTCAAATCTTACTTTTTTATCTCAACAGCTGTGCGACCACCAGCACCTTGGCCACCAGGTAACTGCAGCTTTTCACAGCTTTTATCACCTGAGACCAGGTAACTGCAGCTTTTTACAGCTTTTATCACCTGAGACCAGGTAACTGCAGCTTTTTACAGCTTTTATCACCTGAGACCAGGTAACTGCAGCTTTTTACAGCTTTTATCACCTGAGACCAGGTAACTGCAGCTTTTCACAGCTTTTATCACCTGAGACCAGGTAACTGCAGCTTTTTACAGCTTTTATCACC
Source organism: Rhinatrema bivittatum (assembly GCF_901001135.1). Taxonomy (NCBI): domain Eukaryota; kingdom Metazoa; phylum Chordata; class Amphibia; order Gymnophiona; family Rhinatrematidae; genus Rhinatrema; species Rhinatrema bivittatum. The sequence goes on from NC_042621.1 coordinate 309,946,557, forward strand.
TGAGACCAGGTAACTGCAGCTTTTCACAGGTTTTATCACCTGAGACCAGGTAACTGCAGCTTTTCACAGCTTTTATCACCCGAGACCAGGTAACTGCAGCTTTTCACAGCTTTTATCACCCGAGACCAGGTAACTGCAGCTTTTCACAGCTTTTATCACCTGAGACCAGGTAACTGCAGCTTTTCACAGCTTTTACCACCCGAGACCAGGTAACTGCAGCTTTTCACAGCTTTTATCACCTGAGACCAGGTAACTGCAGCTTTTCACAGCTTTTATCACCTGAGACCAGGTAACTGCAGCTTTTTACAGCTTTTATCACCTGAGACCAGGTAACTGCAGCTTTTCACAGGTTTTATCACCTGAGACCAGGTAACTGCAGCTTTTTACAGCTTTTATCACCTGAGACCAGGTAACTGCAGCTTTTCACAGGTTTTATCACCTGAGACCAGGTAACTGCAGCTTTTCACAGGTTTTATCACCTGAGACCAGGAAACTGCAGCTTTTCACAGCTTTTATCACCTGAGACCAGGTAACTGCAGCTTTTTACAGCTTTTATCACCTGAGACCAGGTAACTGCAGCTTTTCAGAGCTTTTATCACCTGAGACCAGGTAACTGCAGCTTTTCACAGGTTTTATCACCTGAGACCAGGAAACTGCAGCTTTTCACAGCTTTTATCACCTGAGACCAGGTAACTGCAGCTTTTTACAGCTTTACCACCTGAGACCAGGTAACTGCAGCTTTTCACAGCTTTTATCACCTGAGACCAGGTAACTGCAGCTTTTACAGCTTTTACCACCCGAGACCAGGTAACTGCAGCTTTTCACAGCTTTTATCACCCGAGACCAGGTAACTGCAGCTTTTCACAGCTTTTATCACCTGAGACCAGGAAACTGCAGCTTTTCACAGGTTTATCACCTGAGACCAGGTAACTGCAGCTTTTCACAGGTTTTATCACCTGAGACCAGGAAACTGCAGCTTTTCACAGGTTTTATCACCTGAGACCAGGAAACTGCAGCTTTTCACAGGTTTTATCACCTGAGACCAGGTAACTGCAGCTTTTCACAGGTTTTATCACCTGAGAACAGGAAACTGCAGCTTTTCACAGGTTTTATCACCTGAGACCAGGTAACTGCAGCTTTTCACAGGTTTTATCACCCGAGACCAGGTAACTGCAGCTTTTCACAGGTTTTACCACCCGAGACCAGGTAACTGCAGCTTTTCACAGGTTTTATCACCTGAGACCAGGAAACTGCAGCTTTTCACAGGTTTATCACCTGAGACCAGGTAACTGCAGCTTTTCACAGCTTTTATCACCTGAGACCAGGTAACTGCAGCTTTTTACAGCTTTATCACCTGAGACCAGGTAACTGCAGCTTTTCAGAGCTTTTATCACCTGAGACCAGGTAACTGCAGCTTTTCACAGGTTTTATCACCTGAGACCAGGAAACTGCAGCTTTTCACAGCTTTTATCACCTGAGACCAGGTAACTGCAGCTTTTTACAGCTTTTACCACCTGAGACCAGGTAACTGCAGCTTTTCACAGCTTTTATCACCTGAGACCAGGTAACTGCAGCTTTTTACAGCTTTTACCACCCGAGACCAGGTAACTGCAGCTTTTCACAGCTTTTATCACCCGAGACCAGGTAACTGCAGCTTTTCACAGCTTTTACCACCTGAGACCAGGAAACTGCAGCTTTTCACAGGTTTTATCACCTGAGACCAGGAAACTGCAGCTTTTCACAGGTTTTATCACCTGAGACCAGGTAACTGCAGCTTTTCACAGCTTTTATCACCCGAGACCAGGTAATTGCAGCTTTTCACAAGTTTTATCACCCCAGACCAGGTAATTGCAGCTTTTCACAGGTTTTATCACCTAAGACCAGGTAACTGCAGCTTTTCACAGGTTTTACCACCTGAGACCAGGTAACTGGAGCTGTTTACAGGTTTTACCAACTGAGAGGTATTTCTCTCTGTGCACAACATGGAAACAAAAACAAAAGATTTTTTCTCCTCTCTCTCTCTCTCTCTCATTTTCTTTATTGGAATTTTTCCCTGTTCTTAACATCCTCTGTTTACTTCCCAGCTCTTCGTCCATCTTTGAACCCTCTGCCAGAGCTGCGACTGGTCGGTGGTGGGCACCGATGCCGAGGCCGTGTTGAAGTTTACTACAATGGAGCCTGGGGAACGGTGTGTGATAATTTCTGGGACAGAATGGATGCACAGGTCGTGTGCAGACAGCTGAGATGTGGAGCTGCGCATTCTGCGCCAGGAAAAGCCTTTTTTGGCCGTGGTAGAGGAAATATAGTCCTGCACAATGTGCAGTGTAGAGGCAACGAGCCTCATCTCTGGCAGTGTCCTAACAGTGGCTCGTTCACCAATGCCTGCAGCCACGCTGAAGATGCTGGGGTGATATGTTCAGGTAAATGATTTTATTAATAAATAAATACAGAACAGCGAAAATGGAGAAACTAATATAACCACCCCTCAGGGAAAAGGGGCCACATTTGCCAGTCTTATAGAGCCCTGGACCACTCACTCAAGTTGGAGAATGCAAATTCTTTGAACTGGGGCCAGAAACAAGCCTGCAGGCCCACCAGGAAGTTGACCCGTTGAAACAATATACAGCCCATACCAAATAGAAAGCAAATGTTACTTACCTGTAACAGGTGTTCTCAAAGGACAGCAGGATGTTAGTCCTCACATATGGGTGACATCACAGGATGGAGCCCAATCACAGAAAACTTCTGTCAAAGTTTCCAGATCTTTGACTGGCACACTGAGCATGCCCAGCATGGCACTAACCCTGCAGCCAGCAGGGGTCCCCCTTCAGTCTTATTTGAAAGCTACAGGCAGTGCCGAAAAATAAAATAACAAAACGTTACGAACCCGACACCGCGGGGCAGCGGGAGGGTTTCGTGAGGACTAACATCCTGCTGTCCTGTGAGAACACCTGTTATAGGTAAGTAACATTTGCTTTCTCACAGGACAAGCAGGATGGTAGTCCTCACATATGGGTGAGTACCGAGCTGAGGATGTCCGAACATGCACCAAATGTACCCAACGGTGTGCAACAGGCACAACGGCTGGGGTGGAATTTGGTAGAGGGCATCCTGAACCACACCGGGCAGGCAGAAGGGTGTTGGTATGTCACGTTGGAAACAGGTTACGAAGGACAGATTGGCCGAAGATGGAATCTTGTCTTCCGGCTTTGTCCAAGCAAAAGTGGGCTGCAAAGGTGTGGAGAGAACTCCAGGTGGCAGCCCTGCAGATGTCAGGAAGCGGCACCGATCGCAGGTGTGCTACTGAAGTCGCCATGGCCCTCACAGAGTGTGCTTTAACACAGTCGTGAAAAGGAATGCCTGCTTGCTGATAGCAAAAGGATATGCAGTCCGCCAACCAGGAGGAAAGAGTCTGCTTATCCACAGGCTTCCCCAATTTGTTCGGGTGGAAAGAGACGAACAATTGAGTGCTTTTCCTGTGGGCAGCTGAACGGTCTAGGTAAAATGCTAGAACCCGTTTACAGTCAAGGGTATGCAGAGCCTGTTCTCCTGGGTTGGCATGGGGCCTGGGAAAAAAGGTAGGTAGTATGATGGATTGGTTTAGATGAAAATCTGAGACTACCTTAGGCAAGAATTTAGGGTGAGAGCGGAGTAACGCCCGGTCCTGCAGGAGTTTAGTGTAAGGCGGATAGGTAACTAGGGCCTGTAATTCATTTAACTCTGTGAGCTGAAGTGATAGCCAAAAGGAAAATTACTTTCCATGTGAGATATCGAAGGTCACAGGAGTGAAGAGGCTCGAACGGTGGTTTGATGAGCCGACCCAAAACCAGATTTAGGTCCCAAGAAGGGGCCAGAGGACGCAGTGGAGGCTTCATATAGAGCAAGCCCTTCAAAAAGCGTGTTACAAGGGCTTGTACTGGTAAAGGGACATCCCCGATACCTTTATGGAAGGCGGCTACCACACTGACATGCATTCTGATGGAAGATGTCTTAAGACCTGACTCTGATGGATGCCAGAGATAGTCCAGAAACTTCGGGATTGGACAGGAAAAGGGGTCAAGGGACTGAGAAGAGCACCATGACGTGAACATTTTCCATTTGTAAGAGTAAGAATTTCTTGTGGAAGGCTTTCATCATGCAGTGCAAAATGAGCTCAGGATAAAGATGGTGGAATATACAAGAAAATTCTCAGCTGGATTACACCAGCAGTGTGTTTTCAGAGCGGTAAAGTGTTATGTTCATAATAAGTTGTTTATGTTTACTGTTTATGTCCCTGTTCGATGTAAACCGACCTGATAAGGTATTTAACCTTGAAGGCCGGTATAGAAAAATGCTAAATAAATAAATAAATAAATAAATAAATAAATAAATAAAGACACAGGATGTGGATGAGGATTGGGCTGGAGGACAGAGGATGGAGGGTGATGTACCTGGGTTTCCTTCTGGCCATTACATGTTGAAGGCTATTTATTTGTTCAGATGTGAGAAGGCTCGAGAGTGGTGGGAGAGGTGAGAGGCTGCTGCATCACTGACCTTATGATAAGGACGTTATATGAAACTTCAAAACCACCCAGGAATGTTAAAACATCTGAAATTAAGGAGCTTCATTTCTCTACTCTCCATAGTGCTTGCAGGCCCACAGGTGCTTTCTACTCATGGGTCTGCCAGCTACCTTTCATGGAGGGGAGAAGGACACAGTGGGAATGTATGTACATGGGGTTAAGTACTTGAAAGTATTTCAATATGAAATCTCAGTACCTACATTGCTGTGTCCATCCCAAACACATCTCCAGCAGTGCCCCTTATGGTTAGGTAAAGTACAGGCACTGTTGTATGGTGAGATTACTTTTACCCACATTCACAGGATTCCAGCTTCGTCTTGTTCCCCCTATGCCCTCAGACCCTGCGAGATCACGTCTTCAGCTGAGAATTCAATTCTTAATTTCTTGTCTCAACAGCTTCTGGACCTGCAGCACCTCGGCCATTAGGTAATGCCAGCTTTCCACACATTGCAGTGCGTGGAAACGCACCAAAGCACACTGGAAGATAATGATCTATTAATTTACTCTCTAGAAGAAAGAGGGAACAGGGATTAGAATAGAAGTATTATAGTATTTAAAGGTTTCAACCAAACAGAGGAAAGTGGAATTTGGTGGAAAGCAAGTTCTCTGTCCCCCATCACCCTTAAGTCCTGCCCTGAATGCTGCTGCCTTATAAGCATTATAATATTTAAAGCACACTGGAAGATAATGATCTATTCATTTAATACTCTCTAGAAGAAAGAGGGGACAGGGATTAGAATAGAAGTATTATAATATTTAAAGCACACTGGAAGATAATGATCTATTAATTTAATACTCTCTAGAAGAAAGAGGGGACAGGGATTAGAATAGAAGTATTATAATATTTAAAGCACACTGGAAGATAATGATCTATTAATTTAATACTCTCTAGAAGAAAGAGGGGACAGGAATAAGAATAGAAGTATTATAATATTTAAAGCACACTGGAAGATAATGATCTATTAATTTACTCTCTAGAAGAAAGAGGGGACGGGGATAAGAATAGACGTATTATAGTATTTAAAGGTTTCAACCAATCAGAGGAAAGTGGAATTTGGTGGAAAGCAAGTTCTCTGTCCCCCATCACCCTTAAGTCCTGCCCTGAATGCTGCTGCCTTATAAGCATTATAATATTTAAAGCACACTGGAAGATAATGATCTATTCATTTACTCTCTAGAAGAAAGAGGGGACGGGGATAAGAATAGAAGTATTATAATATTTAAAGGTTTCAAGCAATCAGAGGAAAGTGGAATTTCACTGGAGTAAGAAATTCAAGAACAAGGGATCTCCAACAGGAAATTAGAGTGAGGGATCAAAGGGAATATGAGGAAAACAGGTCTGGATTTATACTCAAGCTACCTAGGGTGGCATAATTTGGAGGAAAGCAAATTCTTTGTCCCCCGGCACCCTCAGTTCCTGCCCTGAATGCTGCTGCCTCCTCTTCATGGTCCTTGGCTCCTCCGCACAGGCCGCAGCTGCAGCACTGATTCTCAAAGTGCAATGAGCATGGGGTCTAGGCCTCCACTCACAGACCCCACCCCCTCTGTCCTCCCATATGTGGGTGGAGCCTGTGAGTGTGGGCACAGGCCCCGCGCTCACTGCACTCAGAGGAGGACCAGTGATATCTTGAAGGTTTATCACCATGGGGGAGCTGGGGGGTGAGGCAAGGCATTGCTCTGAATCAATGTCTAGATTTGGCCAATGAACTCCATCCCTGAGAGAAATGCTTCTTACTGAGAGGGTGATGGTGGCAGCAGAGGGGGATTAACTGAAACCCTGACCATATTCAGACCTGACTGGGACAGGTACTGTGAACGGAGGGAGGAAACCAAACCTTGAGAAGGATCTACAGTGACCCAGGGAGCAGGAATGTCGGGGCAGATTAGGGGGCAGAAATGGTCACTATCGAATACTTTATTTTACTATTCTATATATTCCTTTTAGTAAAATATTATTTCTTAAGTATAAAAGCAGCTTAATCAGCATATGAAGTGATTGCATTCAGTCCTGTTTCCTTTATTAAAAACCTTTATTTAAAACAAAACTGAAATCCTCATCATAGCACCGGAAAACTATACCCTCTCCCCACTTTCTACCACTAACCAACATCCGGACACCGCAGGGCTCTCCACCACGCAACAAGTTAGAGACCTGGGAGTCATCTTAGACAGCAAACTCTGCCTCAACAAATTCGTCAACAACACAACAAAAGAATGTTTCTTTAAACTTCAAACATTAAAGAAACTCAAACCTCTCCTCCTTTACAGAGACTTCCGCATGGTCTTACAAGCCATCATTCTCCCAAAGCTGGATTACTGTAACTCCCTCCTCCTAGGCCTTCCAGCATGCACCATCAAACCACTTCAGATGGTCCTGAACGCCTCTGCAAGAATTCTATCAAATGCCAAAAAAAGAGATCATATCACCCCTATTCTCCACCATCTCCACTGGCTTCCGATTAAATACAGGATCCAGTTCAAATCTTTAATGATGATTCATAAGGCCTTACACAACATCGCACCTCTCAACCTAACATTCCAAATTTGATTACACACATCCGTGAAACCAACCAGAAGCGCCTATCAGAACAGACTAATCACACAACCTGCGAAATCCGTTCTGAGGAAACGTGCATTATCCACAGCGGGCCCATCACTTTGGAACTCGCTCCCTCCAGACCTTCGTTTGGAAACATGCCACCCTACATTTAAAGGGAAACTTAAGACTTGGCTGTTCAAACAAGCTTTCCCCTAGAGCCAAGAACACGAAGAAAAGTATTTTCAAGCCCACAACGATTTATTCAGATCTATTATTTTATTCAATCAGAAATTTACACATGCTGAATTCATACATACTACATACATATACTCATATTGACTTCACATTTTTCCTTGTAATTCATTGATTTATTAACTGCTTGTTTATTAACGGTTAAATATCATACACTATTTGCTTCAATTTATTTATTCAATGTAAAAACTTGCTTACTTAGATTTGTTCAATGTAAAAACTTCTTTTTATTATGTTCTATGTTCTATGTAAACCGCTATATTTTTAGCGATAGTTAATGTTCTTTGTAAACCGGGGTGATATGTATACTATACAGGAACCGCCGGTATATAAATCATTTAAATAAATAAATAAATAAATAAATATTATATAACTAACATTATCTAGTTTAAAATAAGACTTCTCCTTAATTTATTACTGGTTAAATGCTTAGAAATAAAATAAAATTGTCAACCAAAACCTTGAGAGCTCTGTTAAAGCCATAGGAGCTGATCATGTGTTGAGCAGGCAACCAGTGGGATGCCATAGATGCCGTCAGCTGTAAACATCCACTACTGCCCCACAAGGAACCTTACAACACAGACTGCTGTTCCAGCTTCATTATGTTCCCCTGCACCCACAAACACTGCCAGGACACATCTTCAGCTGGGAATTCAAATCTTACTTTTTTATCTCAACAGCTGTGCGACCACCAGCACCTTGGCCACCAGGTAACGGCAGCTTTTCACAGCTTTTATCACCTGAGACCAGGTAACTGCAGCTTTTCACAGCTTTTATCACCTGAGACCAGGTAACTGCAGCTTTTTACAGCTTTTATCACCCGAGACCAGGTAACTGCAGCTTTTCACAGCTTTTATCACCTGAGACCAGGTAACTGCAGCTTTTCACAGCTTTTATCACCTGAGATCAGGTAACTGCAGCTTTTCACAGGTTTTATCACCTGAGACCAGGTAACTGCAGCTTTTCACAGCTTTTATCACCTGAGATCAGGTAACTGCAGCTTTTCACAGCTTTTATCACCCGAGACCAGGTAACTGCAGCTTTCCCAAGTTTTACCACCTGAGACCAGGAAACTGCAGCTTTTCACAGCTTTTACCACCTGAGACCAGGTAACTGCAGCTTTTTACAGCTTTTATCACCTGAGACCAGGTAACTGCAGCTTTTCACAGCTTTTATCACCTGAGACCAGGTAACTGCAGCTTTTCACAGCTTTTATCACCTGAGACCAGGTAACTGCAGCTTTTCACATCTTTTATCACCCGAGACCAGGTAACTGCAGCTTTTCACAGCTTTTATCACCTGAGACCAGGTAACTGCAGCTTTTCACAGCTTTTATCACCTGAGACCAGGTAACTGCAGCTTTTCACAGCTTTTACCACCTGAGACCAGGTAACTGCAGCTTTTCACAGCTTTTATCACCTGAGACCAGGTAACTGCAGCTTTTCACAGCTTTTATCACCTGAGACCAGGTAACTGCAGCTTTTCACAGCTTTTACCACCTGAGACCAGGTAACTGCAGCTTTTCACAGCTTTTATCACCTGAGACCAGGTAACTGCAGCTTTTCACAGCTTTTACCACCTGAGACCAGGTAACTGCAGCTTTTCACAGCTTTTATCACCTGAGACCAGGTAACTGCAGCTTTTTACAGCTTTTATCACCTGAGACCAGGTAACTGCAGCTTTTCACAGCTTTTATCACCTGAGACCAGGTAACTGCAGCTTTTCACAGCTTTTACCACCCGAGACCAGGTAACTGCAGCTTTTCACAGCTTTTATCACCCGAGACCAGGTAACTGCAGCTTTTCACAGCTTTTATCACCTGAGACCAGGTAACTGCAGCTTTTTACAGCTTTTACCACCTGAGACCAGGTAACTGCAGCTTTTCACAGCTTTTATCACCTGAGACCAGGTAACTGCAGCTTTTCACAGCTTTTATCACCTGAGACCAGGTAACTGCAGCTTTTCACAGCTTTTATCACCTGAGACCAGGTAACTGCAGCTTTTCACAGCTTTTATCACCCGAGACCAGGTAACTGCAGCTTTTCACAGCTTTTATCACCTGAGACCAGGTAACTGCAGCTTTTCACAGCTTTTATCACCTGAGACCAGGTAACTGCAGCTTTTCACAGGTTTTATCACCTGAGACCAGGTAACTGCAGCTTTTCACAGCTTTTATCACCTGAGACCAGGTAACTGCAGCTTTTCACAGCTTTTACCACCTGAGACCAGGTAACTGCAGCTTTTCACAGCTTTTATCACCTGAGACCAGGTAACTGCAGCTTTTCACAAGTTTTATCACCCCAGACCAGGTAATTGCAGCTTTTCACAGGTTTTATCACCTAAGACCAGGTAACTGCAGCTTTTCACAGGTTTTACCACCTGAGACCAGGTAACTGGAGCTGTTTACAGGTTTTACCAACTGAGAGGTATTTCTCTCTGTGCACAACATGGAAACAAAAACAAAAGATTTTTTCTCCTCTCTCTCTCTCTCTCTCATTTTCTTTATTGGAATTTTTCCCTGTTCTTAACATCCTCTGTTTACTTCCCAGCTCTTCGTCCATCTTTGAACCCTCTGCCAGAGCTGCGACTGGTCGGTGGTGGGCACCGATGCCGAGGCCGTGTTGAAGTTTACTACAATGGAGCCTGGGGAACGGTGTGTGATAATTTCTGGGACAGAATGGATGCACAGGTCGTGTGCAGACAGCTGAGATGTGGAGCTGCGCATTCTGCGCCAGGAAAAGCCTTTTTTGGCCGTGGTAGAGGAAATATAGTCCTGCACAATGTGCAGTGTAGAGGCAACGAGCCTCATCTCTGGCAGTGTCCTAACAGTGGCTCGTTCACCAATGCCTGCAGCCACGCTGAAGATGCTGGGGTGATATGTTCAGGTAAATGATTTTATTAATAAATAAATACAGAACAGCGAAAATGGAGAAACTAATATAACTACTCCTCAGGGGAAAGGGGCCACACTTGCCAGACCTGTAGATCCCTGGACCACTCACTCAAGTTGGAGAATGCAGCTTCTTTGAATTGGGACCAGAAACAAGCCTGCAGGTCCACTAGGAAGTCGACCAGTTGAAACAATATACAGCCCTCACCAAATAGAAAAGAGAAATTTACTGAGGAATCCAGGGTCAGCAGTTTAAAAAATTTAACATATTTTGAGTTCAAAATATAGCACTTCACCCTTAAAAGAGAGACCTCCTCTCCTGCGAAACCATCAGAATCCAAGGTAGAGTGCCATCCCTGTGTGGCCTCTCCCCAGACACTATCCAAGGATCTTCCTCTAGACTCATCCTAATGACTCCTGAGAATCACCTCTTATAATCTCTCCCAAAGGATCCACCCTGTGGAATGGTCGAATAACTTTCTAAGGCTAGAACTGACACCAGTCTTTCTTCTTACAAATTCCAAATGCTTATACAATTATCAGCATCCAGACCAGTAGACTGCTTCCCTCCAGCAGTGCACCTCCAGCTTTACCTTATGACAGAGATATTTCAAGAATTGCCTTCTCCTGGAGACGTGGAGCCTCCTGTTCCCAGCTGAGCTCACTCTCTTCTACTTCTCAGCAGGGTCCCGTCCACAGAGAAATCTCTCTCTCTCCTGGAATCAGGGTGGAGCAGACTAGATGAATGGTCCAAAAGAGCTTAAAGGGGGGTAAAGGCCACTCCTTTACACACCCTTTTAGAGATGAAACCTTGGTATCAATCAAAATGAGCATCGCTCCCATTCGAATTCCAACTGTTAGAGCTTCCCTCTTTAGAGAAACTGACTTTCTAAAGGTCAGAGATAGGTCCCATACACTAATGCCCAAATTTTCAAAGGCCCGCACATGTAAAATATGGGGTCTACGTGTGTGGCCGGAACTTGCGCGCACCTTGCGCATTTTTAAATGCACCCAGCCATACACTTAAACACCACTACGTGCACAAGTGCCAAGCCTCTCCGGGGGAGTCAGGGGGAGGGGATGGGATGGGGTCAGGTTCTGGCATGGAGGGGCGGGGCAGGGCAGGACGGAAGCTGGCCTGGACAGAGGTCCTGACCCAGGGATGCGCGTGCCCGCAGTCAGCCGGCGCTTAAGTTGCTTCTGCTCCAGAGGAGCAGTAAGTAGAAAAATTTAAAAAATGTGGCTAGATACATAGGGGCGGATTTTAAGAGCCCTGCTCGCCTAAATCCGCCTAAATCCGGGCGGATTTAGGCGAGCAGGGCCCTGCGCGCCGGTGAGCCTATTTTACATAGGCCTACCGGCGCGCGCAGAGCCCCGGGACTCGCGTAAGTCCCGGGGTTTTCTGAGGGGGGCGTGTCGGGGGCGTATCGGGGGCGGGCCCGAACCGCGCTGCGTTTTCGGGGCGTGTCGGGAGCGTTCCGGGGGCGGGCCCGGGGGCATGGCCGCGCCCTCCGGACCCGCCCCCAGGTCGCGTTCCGGCGCGCTAGCAGCCCACTGGTGCGCGGGGATTTACGTCTCCCTCCGGGAGGCGTAAATCCCCCGACAAAGGTAAGGGGGGGTTTAGACAGGGCCAGGCGGGTGGGTTAGGTAGGGGAAGGGAGGGGAAGGTGAGGGGAGGGCAAAAGAAAGTTCCCTCCGAGGCCGCTCCGATTTCGGAGCGGCCTCGGAGGGAATGGGGGTAGGCTGCGCGGCTCGGCGCGCGCCGGCTATACGGAATCGATAGCCTTGCGCGCGCCGATCCAGGATTTTAGCGGCTCCGCGCGTATCTACTAAAATCCCGCGTACTTTTGCTTGCGCCTGATGCGCCAGCAAAAGTACGCCAAATCGCGTGGTTTGAAAATCTACCCCCATAGGAGTTAGGTGTTAGGGTGGAGAGAGAAAAGGGAAGAAAGATTATGGAGGGGTGTAGAGAAGTTACCTCCCAGTCTGCTCCTTAACTGGAGCGGACTGGAAGGGAACTGGGGGAGGCACGATTGCTTCGCCGCACATATTTACGAAAAATTCAGCCCCCCCTGAGCGCACGTGGAGTGCGCATGTTATAAAGTCAGTGCATCCATGTGCCGGGAACCGTGTGCTCCTTTTAAAATAGACCTTTAAGAATTCAAGGAACATAAATTCTAATCCAAGTGCTAAAAATAAAAAAACCTGAATAAAAAGCATTTGAAGCTTTTTATAGTGTGCTGGATTGACCCCGATCACTCCAGGGACCAATGCATATTATTATATTTGATACATATTAAATTTATATGTATGTATTTATTTATTTATTTAGTATTCTTATATACCGACATTCCTGAAAAGTATTCAGATCATACCGGTTTACAGTATAACAGAACTGTCACGGGGCGCGATTACTTTGAACATTAAACATTAAAACAGTTGAAAAACAATTAAAACGATTAAAAAACAAAACAATTAAAACAATTACATTGAGACATTAAAATTATAGCGTATAAGAACATTAGGAACAAATTGGAGGAGCAACTCCAATGAACAAATGTGGACCTTATAGACTGAATATGGGATAACTAAAGAGCATCACTGCAACAAATTCGTTTAAAGTACTTGATGCTTAGAATTCAGATGAGGAAAGGGGGGAAGAGAGGGAAAAGAAGGAGGGGGGAGGGAAAGGATGGGTCGAGCGTAAAGGAGCAAAACGTTTTTGGGTAAGATTGGTCGGCTGTGGTTGAGGAGAAAGTCACCCCGAAGAGGCCTCGGAGACTGTGTCGAGAAAGGCCTGAATTTATCCTCGAGCCTTGGACCATGTCCTTCGAACAGCATCAGAGTGAGCTTAAGTTTCCGGGAAAGTTTGCATGAAGAGCCACGTTTTTAGATCTTTCTTGAAGGTTTGGTGACTGGGTTCTTGCTGTAAATCAGGTGGAAGAGTTTTCCATAGAGTAGGCCCTGCTGTTGATAAAGCTCTCTTTCTTAGAGATGTTTTGGCAGGGGGGGCATACAGGGAGCCTTTGTACACTCTCCTGACTGGTCTGTTTGCTGTGTGTGGACGGAATTGATTGCAGAGCTTGAGAGGGGCGATCTTGTAGATGTCTTTGTGGATCATTATTAGAACTTTGAAGGAGATCCTGAATTTGACGGGTAGCCAGTGGAGTGACTGTAGGATGGGAGTGACATGGTCTCTTTTGTTAGAGTTGGTGAGTATCCTGGCGGCAGCATTCTGGACCATTTGCAGTGGTTTGATAGATATTGCAGGAAGACCTAGCAGTAGAGAATTGCAGTAGTCTAATTTAGAAAGGATAATGGATTGGAGCACTAGATACTGCAAGATAGCACTGTTTGTGTTTTAGTGTGCATATTGTGATATAATGTAAATGTATTTATGAATAATATGGATGTACATGTATCAATCGCTTCGGACGTATTATTCTTGGAAGCTGCATTATATAAGATTTTTAAATAAAACAAACTGAATACTAGGAAAGGTATCATACAAATGAGCACTTCTGCTTCTAGCTCCCAAATGTAAACATTTACTCTTCAAAATAAATTTACACAAAATCTGGAAAGAAATACATTTCTGCTAACTTTAGTTGTACTTAATTTATTTACATATATATTCTACCTATCAAGCAAATATCAACAATGAAGCTAGAGGTGATTCCTTTTTATTCATTTAAATTAATGCATTTATAAGGGGCTTTCCCGAACGATGCTCCTTTCATCATGTAGTGCAGAATGAGTACAGGATAAAGATGGTGGAATATACAAGAAAATTCTCAGCTGGATTACACCAGCAGTGGGTTTTCAGAGCGGTAAAGTGTTATAAAGTCACAGGATGTGGATGGGATTGGGCTGGAGGACAGAGGATGGAGGGTGATGTACCTGGTTTCTTTCTGGCCATTACATGTTGAAGGCTACTTATTGGTTCAGATATGAGAAGGCTCGAGAGTGGTGGAAGAGGTAAGAGGCTGCTGCATCACTGACCTTATGATCAGGACATTATATGAAACTTCAAAACCACACAGGAACGTTAAAACATCTGAAATTAAGGAGCTTCATTTCTCTACTCTCCATAGTGCTTGCAGGCCCACAGGTGCTTTCTACTCATGGGTCTGCCAGCTAATTTTCATGGAGAGGAGAAGGACACAGTGGGAATGTATGTACATGGGGTTAAGTACTTGTAAGTATTTCAATATGAAATCTCAGTACCTACATTGCTGTGTCCATCCCAAACACATCTCCAGCAGTGCCCCTTATGGTTAGGTAAAGTACAGGCACTGTTGTATGGTGAGATTACTTTTACCCACATTCACAGGATTCCAGCTTCGTCTTGTTCCCCCTATGCCCTCAGACCCTGCGAGATCACGTCTTCAGCTGAGAATTCAATTCTTAATTTCTTGTCTCAACAGCTTCTGGACCTGCAGCACCTCGGCCATCAGGTAATGCCAGCTTTCCACACATTGCAGTGCGTGGAAACGCACCAAAGCACACTGGAAGATAATGATCTATTAATTTACTCTCTAGAAGAAAGAGGGAACAGGGATTAGAATAGAAGTATTATAGTATTTAAAGGTTTCAAGCAATCAGAGGAAAGTGGAATTTGGTGGAAAGCAAATTCTCCGTCCCCCATCACCCTGAAGTCCTGCCCTGAATGCTGCTGCCTCCTCCCCACGGTCCTTGGCTCCTCCCCCCAGATGTCAGCTCCAGCTTTGATCCTCAAATTGCAATGAGCATGGGGTCTAAGCCTCTATTAACAGGCCCTGCCCCCTCTGTGCTCCAATGTGTGCTCCCAGACCCCGCGCTCACTGCGCTTAGAGGAAGACGAATGGAGCCGAGGGTGTTCCACATATTTTGGAGGTTTGCCATGGGTTAGGGTGGCGAGGCACTGAATCAATGTCTAGATGTGGCCTACCAAATACGGCCCTGGGGGAAAAGCTTTTACTGAGAGGGAGAAGTAATCGAAACCATGACAGAATTCAGGCCTGACTGGGACAGACAACAAAGGTTTTTGTACTGAGAACAGAGGAAGGAAACCAAAGATCGAGAGGGGTCTGCAGTAACACAGACCGCATCGACGGTGGGGCAGACGAGAAGACATGAAACAGTCACTTTCTAATACTTTATTTACATTCATCTATGCTTTCCTTTTAGTTAATGAATATTACTCCTTCAGTTTATTATCAGCTTAATCTACATCTGAAGTGATTGTACTCAGTCCTATTCCATTTATGTGGTGTAGTTTAAAGTCAGGCCTTGTCTACCTTTATTACTTAGAAATAAAATAACATTTACAAAAAAAGAAACTATTCTTATCTAAGAACTTAGCTGCTTTGTTAAAGCCAAGGGGGCTGCTCATGAATTGGGCCAGGAACCAGCGGGATCCTGTAGATTGACCTCAGCTGTAAACAGTCACCACTGACCCCACAAGGAGCAACAAAAGAACCTGCCATACTGGGTCAGACCAAGGGTTCATCAAGCCCAGCATCCTGTTTCCAACAGAGGCCAAACCAGTCCATAAGAAACTGGCAATTACCCAAACACTAAGAAGATCCCATGCTACTAAAGCAAAATTGCTTACCTTGTAATGGGTGTTATCCCAGGACAGCAGGATGTAGTCCTCACATATGGGTGACATCATCAGATGGAGCCCTGGTACGGAAAACTTCTGTCACGAGTTTCTAGAAACATTTGGCTGGCACTGTGGGCCTACTGAGCATGTCCAGCATGCCATGATATTCTCAGCCTCAGGGGTCTCCCTGTCCAGACAATAATGAGCTGCAAAGGTATGAAGGGAACTCCATGTTGCAGTTTTACATATGTCCAGAATGGGCACTGAACGATAGTGCGCTACTGATGTGGACATAGCCCTTACTGAATGTGCTTTTACTCACCCCTGGAGAGGAATCTTTGCTTTTTCATAACAGAATTCAATACAGTCTGCTAGCCAGTTGGAGAGAGTCTGTTTTCCTACCACAACTCCTGGTTTATTTTTATCGAAAGAAACAAAGAGTTGGGTGGATTTCCTATGGATCGCCGTGCAGTTCAGGTAAAAAGCTAGCGCACGTTTACAGTCCAAGGTGTGTAAGACCCTCTCTCCCTGGTGAAGGTGAGGTCTTGGAAAGAAAGTAGGCAAGACTATTGACTGATTGATATAAAAATCTGTTACCACTTTTGGTAGGAATTTGGGGTGAGTGCGAAGGACTACTCTGTCATGCAGGAACCTTGTGTAGGGTGAGTATGTGACGAGAGTCTGTAACTCACTGACCCTTCTAGCCGATGTAATGGCCACTAAGAAAAGCACTTTCCATGTAAGGAATTTTTCTTCACAAGAGTGTAGAGGCTCGAACGGTGAGCGCATGAGCCTTGTTAATATTAAATTCAGGTCCCATTCAGTGACCGGTGGTCGAATGGGAGGCTTAAGATGAAGTAAGCCCCTCATGAACCTACACTTACTAGGGGTTATGCTGTTATTGGTGAATCCCCTATTCCCTTGTGGTATGCCGCTATGGCGCTTAGGTGTATCCTTACAGAGGATGTCTGGAGACCAGAATCCGACAGGTGGTATAAGTAATCTAGTAAAGAAGAAGTGGGGCAGAAGAAGGGTTCTATACCCATTTGTGTGCACCATTTTGTAAATCTAGTCCACTTAAAGTGGTAGGATTTACATGTGGAAGGCTTTCATGAAGCTACTAGAACTTGAGAGACTTGTGTTGAAAGATTAAGTGGTTGCAGAATTAAGCTTTCAACATCCAAGCTGTTAGGGCAAGAGTTGGCAGGTTGGGATGACGCAACTTGCCCTGATTCTGAGTGATGAGAGTGGACTCTGAGCCCAGGCGGATTGGTGGTGAGATTGAGAGGTCGAGGAGTATGGGAAACCATACTTGTCGAGGCCAGTACGGGGCTATGAGGATCATTGTCCCTCTGTCCTGTTGTAGCTTCACGAGAGTTTTCGCTATGAGCGGAACTGGAGGATACACATATAGAAGACCTGTGTTCCAGGGGCGAGCAAATGCGTCCCTGGGGACTGTTTGTTGACGTCCGTGGAAGGAGCAGAACTTTTCCACTTTGTGGTTCAGTGTGGACGCAAAGAGGTCTACGGTTGGGCGACCCCAGCGTTGAAAGATTTTGCTCGCTACACGTGGATCCAGCGACCATTCATGGGGATTGAAATGTCGACTAAGATCGTCCGCTAGGATGTTCTTGACGCCCGCCAGGTAAGATGCTCGGAGATGTATGGAATGCTCCAGAGCCCAAGCCCAAATCTGCACCGCTTCCTGGCAGAGCAGATAAGAGCCTGTGCCTCCCTGTTTGTTTATATACCACATTGCTACTGTGTTGTCTGTTTGTAACAGCACAGTCTTGTTTGAGAGGCAGTCTTTGAAGGCATAAAGGGGCGGATTTTAAAAGGAGCGCGAATAGGCCTACTTTTGTTTGCGCTCAGGCTCAGGCGCAAACAAAAGTACGCTGGATTTTAGTAGATACGCGCGGAGCCGCGCGTATCTACTAAAAAACCTGGATCGGCGCGCGCAAGGCTATGGATTTTGTATAGCCGGCGCGCGCCGAGCCGCGCAGCCTACCCCCGTTCCCTCCGAGGCCGCTCCGAAATCGGAGCGGCCTCGGAGGGAATCCTCTAACACCCTCCCCTCACCTTCCCCTCCCTTCCTCTACCTAACCCACCCGCCCGGCCCTGTCTATACCCCCCCCCTTACCTTTGTTGGGGGATTTACGCCTCCCAGAGGGAGGCGTAAATCCCCGCGCGCCAGCGGGCCTCCTGCGCGCTGGGCCGCGACCTGGGGGCGGGTACGGAGGGCGCGGCCACGCCCCTGGACCGCCCCGGGCCGTAGCCACGCCCCCGTACCCGCCCCCAAAACGCTGCCGACACGCCCCGAAAACGCCGCGACGAGCGGGACTGCCCCCGACACGCCCCATCCGAAAACCCCGGGACTTACGCGAGTCCCGGGGCTCTGCGCGCGCCGGTAGTCCTATGTAAAATAGGCTTACCGGCGCGCAGGGCCCTGCTCGCGTAAATCCGCCCGGTTTTGGGTGGATTTACGCGAGCAGGGCTCTGAAAATCCGCCCCAAAGGGCATATCTCATCGCTCGAAGTTCCAAGAAGTTTATCAGATACTGTTTTTCGAGCGTAGTCCACATCCCTTGTGTTTGAAGGCTGTTGACGTGAGCTCCCCATCCCAGGTTGGAAGCATCTGTAGTTAGGATGACTTGTGGATTTGCCTGTTGGAATGGGAGACCAGCTTTCAACGCTGTTTGATTTGTCCACCAGTGGAGCGACAGACGTAACTGGTCGGTGATTTGAATTGTGTACAACAGTGGTTGGAAAGCTTGTAGCCATTGAGATTTCAAAGTCCATTGAGTTCTTCTCATGGCTAACTTCGCCATAGGAGTGACATGTACCGTCGAGGCCATGTGTCCTAGTAGCATTAGAATTTGATAGGCGGATGCGAACTGGTGATGAATCATAATGTTTGCTAGTCATGCCAAATTGTCTGCACAGTCGCTTGGAAGGGAAGCTTTCGCCACTGTGGTGTCGAGGTCTGCTCCGATGAATGTGAGAAGCTGAGATGGCTCGATGTGGGATTTTGGATAATTGATGAGAAATCCCAGAAGGTGCAATAGTGTTATTGTGGTTTTCAAGGCAGAGAGAGCTCCCTGCCTGGATGGACTTCTGATTAGCCAATTGTCTAGGTATGGAAAAACATGAATGCTGTTTTTTCTTAATTGTGCAGCCACTACTGCTAGGCATTTCGTAAACACTCGAGAAACAGAGGCCAGTCCGAATGGCAGGACTCTGTACTGGTAATGATTCTTTCCCACTACGAATCGTAGATATTTGCGATGTTGTGTAGACATTGGTATGTGCGCATAAGCGTCTTGAAGGTCCAGAGTACAGAGCCAATCTCCCTTTTGAAGTAATGGAAGGATGGTTCCCAGAGATACCATCCGAAATTTTTCTTTGTGTAGAAATTTGTTGAGATTTCGGAGATCTAAGATAGGGCGAAGGCCGCCTATTTTCTTTGGAATGAGGAAATAGCGGGCGTAGAACCCTTTGCCTTGTTGAGACTGGGGAACTGGGTCGATGGCCCTGGCAGTCAACAAAGTAGAGAGTTCTACTTGAAGTTGAGATG
This sequence comes from Rhinatrema bivittatum, assembly GCF_901001135.1. Taxonomy (NCBI): domain Eukaryota; kingdom Metazoa; phylum Chordata; class Amphibia; order Gymnophiona; family Rhinatrematidae; genus Rhinatrema; species Rhinatrema bivittatum. Next base: position 309,965,960 of record NC_042621.1, read on the forward strand.
TGATGAGAATGTTTGACCAAAGTGGAATGGGAGGAGAATGCGGGGGTAACGTATTGAATTTTAGGCGATATCCCTGATGTAGTATGGCTAATACCCATTGATCTTTTGAGATGAGACTCCATTGGTGTTGGAAGTAATGAAGTCGACCTCCGATTGGTAGGGAGGGCATAGGGTTGAGAAAGAGGCTGCTGTTCTCTTGGCACGGTTCAAAAACTCGCCGCTGGTCCAGTTTGGGGTGGTGGCTGGGTCTTTTGTTGCTTTGGCTGACGTGGACGTCCTCTCTGTGAGGGATGGTATGGACGTGCTGAAGAGGCAGGAGGGTAATACCTTCTTGGTCTGTAGAAGGGTCTCCTCAAGTCTCTGCGTGATGGACGTCTTAGGGAAGATGTCTGATCTGCTGGCAATTTTGATAGCTGATGGAGAGTCTTATGATGGTCTTCCAGCTGAGATACAGTAGTTTGGATCTTTTCTCCGAAAAGATTGTCTCCAACACAAGGGAGATCTGCAAGCCGTTCTTGAACTTCCTGCCTAAGGTCAGAAGCCTTAAGCCAGGCCCATCTTCTTGCATTTATTGCTGAGGCAGACAGACGAGTTGATGTTTCGAAGACATCACAGGCTGCTCTCACCTCATGTTTGCCAGATTCTAACCCCTTGTCAACTAATGTAGCTAAAGGTAGTTGACACTGTTGTGGGAGGTTGTCCACAATACCCTGTACTTGTTTCATAAGTTCCGTTGGTACTGTGTCATGTACAGCTGGTATGCTGCAATACGTGCTACCAGCATGGACCCTTGATAGACCTTCTTCCCTAAGGTGTCCAAGAATCGTTGCTCCTTTCCTGGTGGGACAGAAGAATGAGGTTTTTGTTTCCGAGCCTTCTTCTGAGCGGATTCTACCACTACCGAATGGTAAGGTAGTTGGGGCTTCTGGTATCCTGGAGCATGTTGCACTAGATAAGTGGCATCTGTTCTCTGATTCACTGCAGGGACTGAGCAGGGGTGTTCCCACATTCGTTGTTACAATTCCAAGAGGACTTGATGGATTGGGATAGCCATGATTTCCTTCGGCGCGTCCACAAACTGCAGTACTTCTAAAGCCTTATGTCTAGTATCCTCCTCTGTGACTAATTCAAATGGAATTGTATCTGCCATTTCTTTGATAAAATTTGTAAATGACAAATCTTCTGGAGGGAATTTCTCTTTCTCCTCTGATGGAGAGGGCTCTGATTGCAGTTCCTCTGACTCAGTGTCCATGTCAACATCCTTCCAAGGTGTATACTGAGGATGATAAGGGGAGTCAATGTCTTCTGCCTGGACATGATGCTTTGATTTAAACACAGCCTTTGTTGGGATGTGTTGTGGCATCGTTGGAAGTGAGGGCATCGATGGGGAATCGATGGAAATCGATGCCTTGTATCCCCCGATGGACCTGGATGAATTGGCATCGATGTGTCCTTGAAAGGCATCAAGGGTGTCTTCGGGACTCGATGTCGATGGAGCCCCGATGGTCCTGGGGCAGAATCGGAGTCTCCTCCATCATCCTCCAATGATCTGGGAGCCGGAATGGCTGGAGTCATCGGTGGGGGTATCGGCATCGATGGCTGCGTCGATGGAGTCGGTGCCATTGGTGTCGGCGGAAAAACTTGTAATAAGGCATCGAGTCTATTCAGCAAAGGCTGAAAAATCGACTGCTCCGATGGCACTGTCGGAGGCTGTAGGTTCTTCAGAGCCTCAACGATGGCCTGTTGGACTAAAGTAGTCACTTCTTCCCTTGAAATCGGGGCAGTATCCACTGCCACTGGGGAAGGCATCGCTGGCGCTATTGGCACTTCCACGATGATTTGTGGTGGCACTTCCTCTGACACCGAGCCCGGTGGAGAGCGCCACGGTTCTTCGTGTACAGCCGGTGGAGTTGGCTCTAGTACACGGACTTTCTTGGGCATCAGCTCGATGGATTTCGATCCGGACGTCGATGGTTTACCATCCGCTAGGTCGATGGATCAATGGCAATGCTGCTTTTTCTCCCGATGACTTTGATGTTGAAGACGATGCTATCGATATAGACAGTGCCGGACGGTCTTCGGCCCGTGTTTCACCTCGATGTTTGGTTACCGAGGGAGGAGTTACTCTTGGGGATGACATTGACGATGACGATGGAATCTTTTTGAATAATTCTTCCATCTTATCCAAACAGGCATGCCTGCCCTTCGGTGTCATCTGGGCATAGGTTGAGCAAGCCCGGACATCGTAGCCTGATCCCAGGCAGAGAACACATACATAATGTGGGTCTGTTATGGACATAGTCCAGTTGCAATCCGGACATTTTTTAAACCCCGATGCAATGATAAAGTTATGGCCTAATAATGGTCGATGACCGGCGGGAATTGACAGTAGGATGATCGGAATCGATCAAAAACTATCTGAAAAATGTACTCACCGAGACTATGTCGAAGGGAGACCCAATTATGAGAAAATTGTGACTGAAAATGTGAAAAGAAAACGTTTTCTTCTCTGAGAAAATGTGAGGAAATTCTTTTTCCAGAGCTCCTGAACTGCTTTGCTACAGCAAGGCGGAAAAAAAAGAGACTGAAGGGAGACCCCTGTGGCTGAGAATATCATGGCATGCTGGGTATGCTCAGTCGGCCCACAGTGCCAGCCAAACGTTTCTAGAAACTCGACAGAAGTTTTCCGTACCAGGGCTCCATCTGATGATGTCACCCATATGTGAGGACTATCATCCTGCTTGTCCTGAGATAATGCCAGTAATAGCAGTAGATATTCCATAAGAGGTACATTTTCCAGCTCGCACAGATGGACGCATATACATGCGCCTGTTTTAAAATCAGCTATTCGCACATACATGTGATTACAATTTCAAATTGACTTGCACGTGCGCGCGCAAATGCCGCCTCACTCTCGTAAGTGGGGGGGGGGGGGTTTATTAGACACGTGTGCCGATGCAATTACCTCTTTTCCCAGTTCATTCCCAGTTCACCCCAGTAAAAGAGAGGACTTCCTAACCCCCCTAGCTAACTCTCCTCCCTTTTACCCTATTAACACCGATCCTACAAACCCCACTGATTACCCTATTTTTTTATTTCACTACTTGCACGCCATCCATAGCAGAAGTAAAGTTACACAGTAGGGGACCCCGGCGCGAGCTTTTGCGCATAAAGACTCATGGTACAGATGCAGCCCACCCATGTCCTGCCCATGGCACGCCCTTTTTGTGAAAATAAATTTGTGCACGTACCGGGACATACGCACCTATTTGTGCAGTTTTTAAAATCCGCGCGGTGCAAGCCAGGCTGCACGTGGGGCTTTTAAAATCGACCAGTAAGTCAATTTGATTAATAGCTTTTTATGGACTTCTCCTCCAGGAACTTGTCCAAACCTTTTTTAAACTCAGCTTTGCTGTCTGCCTTAACCTCATCCTCTGGCAATAAATTCCAGAGCTTAACTATGCTTAACTAGATATCTGTTCCATCATTTCCAGCTTCAACATAGTCCCCTGTGCCCACAAACCCTGCCAGGACACATTTTCAGCTGGGATTAAAATCAGGGAGGATAACTTTTAAAGAACTGCACTTGAGCCTTTGCACATGTGTATATGGTCATGCACTGATCTACCCTAGTATTTTATAACCCGCAAATATTACATACACACGGGTTATAAAATGCATATAAATCTACCCTGCAATATTCGCACATATCTATATATACACACAAATATAGAATTAAGTTGGCCAGATAAGTCTCAAAAAACAGCACTACCTATCTGGCTAAGTATGATAGCTGGATAAGTCTCAATAAGAGCTACTTATAGTGCTATTTGAGACATCCAGCTACGTGGTGGCTGAATAACTATAAGATGCAAAAACGCACGTATTTTTCAAATTTATTTTAAAATTATACCTGTGGATAATTTTCATGCAAAAAGTAAGCATTTACCCACATAAGTCCCTATTTATGCGTGTAAGGCAAGAACTTCCTCCACCAGTTTGCTAGTCCTTCTCCTACTTCTTCAGCCTAAAATCCTCCCAGTTCACCCACTCCTCCTACCCAGCCAATAATATAGTATAAATATGTGATATCATTTATGCAAGATAATTAACAGGTGTAAAATTATACACGTAAGCTGCCAAATGTACACACATAACTCTCTCTTAAAATAGCAACATATACATATATATGTTGGTCCCGCCCTAGAACACCCCTAGACCACACCATTTTTATATGTATATATTTTTTTACATATTTATGACTGATGTTTATAAAATAGCATGTACATTCATACAAGCTATTTATGTGCATATAAACTAATTTTTCTGCATGCAACCTTTTGAAAACTCACCTGTTATTTTTTTGTCTCGACAGCTATGCAAACACCAGCACTTTGGCCACCAGGTAACTGAAGCTTTTCAAAGCTTTTATCACCTGAAATCAAGTAACTGCTGCTTTTCACAGCTTTTATCACCTGAGACCAGGTAACTGCAGCTTTTCACAGGTTTTATCACCTGAGATCAGGTAACTGCAGCTTTTCACAGGTTTTATCACCTTAGATCAGGTAACTGCAGCTTTTCACAGGTTTTATCACCTGAGACCAGAAACTGCAGCTTTTCACAGGTTTTACCACCTGAGATCAGTTAACTGCAGCTTTTCAGAGCTTTTATCACCCGAGATCAGGTAACTGCAGCTTTTTACAGGTTTTATTATGAGAACAGGTAAAAGCAAGTTAGCTTACCGTAAACGGTGTTTCCGTAGATAGCAGATGATTTAGCCATGCTGTATGGGGAGCGTGTCGCGACCTTCGCAGGCGGAGCTTCCCTCAGTGAGTCACAGAGCTTGAACTCTGTGCATCTGCGCAGTGTGTTCCCGCGCGAATCAGCCATCTCTCCCTCAATTCCTTTGTAGCCAAGATAGAACAAGTCGTTAAAGTCCTTTTTCTTCTCTTCTTTTTTTTTTTTTTCGACTGTCTAGGGAGGAGGGCGGGAACACATGGCTAAATCATCTGCTATCTACGGAAACACCGTTTATGGTAAACAAACTTGCTTTTTCCCCTCAATAGCAGGCTAATTTAGCCATGCTGTATGGGAGTCCCAAGCTATTGATGGTGTCCTGCTAGTGTTTGTTGGAAAGTTCAGGACATCCATCCGTATAATGATAGACAGTCTTATCAGTGTTGGAGGTTTGACAAGACTGCTGAACCCAGTGCAGCATCTGAAACAGACTGTTGTTGTAGACAGTAATGCAACATGAATGTGTGTAAAGAAGACCACGTTGCTGCTTTGCAAATGTCCAACAGTGGTACCCTTCTGAGGTGGGCCACCGATGCAGCTGTGGCTCTAATCTGATGCGCTTTAGGTTTACTATCTAATTTCAAGGAACTTTTGGTGTAACAAAACTGGATGCATTGTGACAACCAGTTGGCTATTGTTCTTTTCGAACCTGGTTGTTTCAGCGTATTGGGATTGAAGGAAAAGAAAAGTTGAGGTCTAGTCTTAGAGTCCGTTCTCCGTTTATAATAAGCTAGAGCCCGCTTGCAGTCCAGTGAGTGCATTTGACTGTCTCTATCTAGTTGATGTGGTTTTGGTTTGAAGATTGGTAGGGTGATTGTCTGATTTAGATGGGTAAGAAGGTTGGATGAGGGCGAAGAGTTACTTTGTCATGGAAGAATTCAAGGTATGGAGGGTAGTGAACTAATGCTTGAAGTTTGCTAACTCTGCGTGCTGATGTAATCGCCACCAGGAAAACAGTTTTCCAGGTCAGGTATTTTATATGGGAAGTGTCCAGGGGTTCAAATGGAAATAGCATTAATTGCTCTAGAACGACATTCAAGTCCCAAGGGATTGGTGGTTTCAGTGTTGGTGGTCGCAGGTGGAGCAATCCTCGCATGAATCTGGAGATTAGAGGGTGTTGCGAAATTGGAACCCTGTTGTTCGTGTGATGAAAAGCAGCAATAGCACTGATGTGTACACGAACAGATGATGTAGCCAGACCTGACTGGTAGAGGTGATGTAAGTAGTGAAGAATGTCTATCGCCTCTGACGAGAAGGGGTTACGTTTTCGGTGGTGGCACCACTGTGAATAACTGTGCCACTTCCCTTTATAATTATGTCTGGTGGAAGGCTTTCTGGAAGAAATAAGCATGTCCTCTATGTGGCTTGGAAGTGCAAGATGACTTAATATTTGCTTTTCAATCTCCACGCCGTTAGGTGAAGGGAATGATACATCGGGTGGAGTAGAGTGCCTCCTTCCTGCATTACTAGATCTGGGTCGGTCCCCAGAGGCATTGGGGAGGCTATGGATAGACGGAGGAGATAGACATACCATGGCATTCTTGGCCACGCTGGAACTATTAGAATCATATCTGCTACATCCTGAATACACTTCTGAATTGTCCTAGAGATAAGAGGAATGGGAGGGTAAGTGTATAATGAGAAAAGCATCTGAAGCGTATCGAAGTTTGCTGGGATAAATGGAGCAAAAGCGAAGAACTTGCCGATTGTCCTCTTTTGCAAACAGGTCTATGGTGGGATAGCCCCATTTGTGAAAGAGAGCTGTCGTCACCTCCCAATTAAGCATCCATTCGTGTGGATGAAAGATTCTGCTGAGGCGGTCTGCTGTGGTATTGGCTAGGCCTGGTAAGTAGGAAGCCTGCAGAGATATGTTCATCATCTCTGCCCAGTGATATGTTCAACGTCTCTGTTGGGAAGCGAAGGGCTTCCCGACAGAGAGTCCATGAACCGGACCCACCTTCCTTGTTTATGTAGAACAATACAATATTCTGTATTGTCCGTGTAAACCATGAGTCGCTTCCCTGCCACGTGAGCGGAGAAGGTTTGGAGTGCATTCCAGATCGCCCGAAGTTCGAGTAGAATTATGTGTAGTTTTGATTCCTCGGGGGACCATAAACCCTGAGTTTTCAGATTGGTCAGATGTGCTCCCCAACCCTTCCTGAAGGCGTCCGTGGTGAGTATCATCTGATAAGGAAGCGTCCTGAAAAGGGCTCCCGTGGAGAGATTCGGAGAGCCACCATCAAATGTCCTGCTTCATCATTGTGGTAATTCGTACCATTCATGTTGATAAAGGTTGTTTGTACTGGCACCACTGGCTCTTGAGGCCCCATTGTAGTTGTTGCAAATGAAGCCTTATGTGAGGGACAACTTGAATGGCTGTTGCCATATGGCCTAGCAGTTGGAGAACATGTCGTGCTGAGGAATGTGTTTGACTGTGCATGCGTTGTGCTAGACTCAAAAGGGTGCAAGACCTGTCCGGAGGCAGGTAAGCTCTATTGTGTATGGTGTGTATTACTACCCCAATGAATTCCAGCAGTTGAGTGGGTGGAGATATGATTTTTCATAATTGATTATGAATCCCAGCTTGTGAAGATATTATAACGTAGTAGTCATGTGAGCTTTGAGTGTGACTGTGTTTGAGGCTACTATCAGCCAATTGTCCAGGTAAGGAAGATTTCGATTGATTGTTGCCTGAGATGGGCCACCACTACCGCTAGACACTTGTTGAATACTCTGGGCGCTGAGGAAAGACCAAATGGCAGTACTCTGTATTGGTAAGAACATAAGAAAATGCCATACTGGGTCAGACCAAGGGTCCATCAAGCCCAGCATCCTGTTTCCAACAGTGGCCAATCCAGGCCATAAGAACCTGGCAAGTTCACAAAAACTAAATCTATTCCATGTTACCATTGCTAATGGCAATGGCTATTCTCTAAGTGAACTTAATAGCAGGTAATGGACTTCTCCTCCAAGAACTTATCCAATCCTTTTTTAAACACAGCTATACTAACTGCACTAACCACATCCTCTGGCAACAAATTCCAGAGTTTAATTGTACGTTGAGTAAAAAAGAACTTTCTCCGATTAGTTTTAAATGTGCCCCATGCTAACTTCTTGGAGTGCCCCATAGTCTTTCTACTATCCGAAAGAGTAAATAACCGATTCACATCTACCCGTTCTAGACCTCTCATGATTTCAAACATCTCTATCATATCCTCCCTCAGTCGTCTCTTCTACAAGCTGAAAAGTCCTAACCTCTTTAGTCTTTCCTCATAGGGGAGTTGTTCCATTCCCCTTATCATTTTGGTAGCCCTTCTCTGTACCTTCTCCATCGCAATTATATCTTTTTTGATATGCGGCGACCAGAATTGTACACAGTATTCAAGGTGCGGTCTCACCATGGAGCGATACAGAGGCATTATGACATTTTCCGTTTTATTCACCATTCCCTTTCTAATAATTCCCAACATTCTGTTTGCTTTTTTGACTGCCGCAGCACACTGAACCGACGATTTCAATATGTTATCCACTATGACACCTAGATCGCTTTCTTGGGTTGTAGCACCTAATATGGACCCCAACATTGTGCAATTATAGCATGGGTTATTTTTCCCTATATGCATCACCTTTGCACTTATCCACATTAAATTTCATCTGCCATTTGGATGCCCAATTTTCCAGTCTCACAAGGTCTTCCTGCAATTTATCACAATCTGCTTGTGATTTAACTACTCTGAACAATTTTGTGTCATCTGCAAATTTGATTATCTCACTCGTCGTATTTCTTTCCAGATCAGTTATAAATATATTGAAAAGTAAGGGTCCCAATATAGATCCCTGAGGCACTCCACTGTCCACTCCCTTCCACTGAGAAAATTGTCCATTTAATCCTACTCTCTGTTTCCTGTCTTTTAGCCAGTTTGCAATCCACGAAAGGACATCGCCACCAATCCCATGACTTTTTACTTTTCCTAGAAGCCTCTCATGAGGAACTTTGTCAAACGCCTTCTGAAAATCCAAGTATACTTTATCTACCGGTTCACCTTTATCCACATGTTTAATTAACTCCTTCAAAAAAGTGAAGCAGATTTGAGAGGCAAGACTTGCCCTGGGTAAAGCCATGCTGACTCTGTTCCATTAAACCATGTCTTTCTATATGTTCTGTGATTTCTGATGTTTAGAACAATTTCCACTATTTTTCCTGGCACTGAAGTCAGGCTAACTGGTCTGTAGTTTCCCGGATCGCCCCTGGAGCCCTTTTTAAATATTGGGGTTACATTTGCTATCCTCCAGTCTTCAGGTACAATGGATGATTTTAATGATAAGTTACAAATTTTTACTAATAGATCTGAAATTTCATTTTTTAGTTCCTTCAGAACTCTGGGGTGTATACCATCCGGTCCAGGTGATTTCCTACTCTTCAGTTTGTCAATCAGGCCTACCACATCTTCTAGGTTCACCGTGATTTGATTCAGTCCATCTGAATCATTACCCATGAAAACCTTCTCCATTACGGGTACCTCCCCAACATCCTCTTCAGTAAACACCGAAGCAAAGAAATCATTTAATCTTTCCGCAATGGCCTTATCTTCTCTAAGTGCCCCTTTAACCCCTCGATCATCTAACGGTCCAACTGACTCCCTCACAGGCTTTCTGCTTCGGATATATTTTTAAAAGTTTTTACTGTGAGTTTTTGCCTCTACAGCCAACTTCTTTTCAAATTCTCTCTTAGCCTGTCTTATCAATGTCTTACATTTAACTTGCCAATGTTTATGCTTTATCCTATTTTCTTCTGTTGGATCCTTCTTCCAATTTTTGAATGAAGATCTTTTGGCTAAAATAACTTCTTTCACCTCCCCTTTTGACCATGCCGGTAATCGTTTTGCCTTCTTTCCACCTTTCTTAATGTGTGGAATACATCTGGACTGTACTTCTAGATTGGTATTTTTTAACAATGACCACATTTTTTTACTTTTGTAGCAGCTCCTTTCAGTTTTTTTCTAACAATTTTTCTCATTTTATCAAAGTTTCCCTTTTGAAAGTTTAGCACGAGAGCCTTGGATTTGCACACTGTTCCTCTTCCAGTCATTAAATCAAATTTGATCACTATTGCCAAGTGGCCCCACCACCGTTACCTCTCTCACCAAGTCCTGTGCTCCACTGAGAATTAGATCTAAAATTGCTCCCTCTCTCATCGGTTCCTGAACCAATTGCTCCATAAAGCTATCATTTATTCCATCCAGGAACGTTATCTCTCTAGCGTGACCCGATGATACATTTACCCAGTCAATATTCGGGTAATTGAAGTCACCCATTATTACTGCACTACCAATTTGGTTAGCTTTCCTAATTTCTCTTAGCATTTCACTGTCCGTCTCACCATCTTGACCAGGTGGACGGTACTATACCCCTATCACTATAGTCTTCCCCGACACACAAGGGATTTCTACCCATAAAGATTCAATTGTGCATTTAGTCTCGTGCAGGATGTTTATCCTGTTGGACTCTATGCCATCCTGGACATAAAGCACCACACCGCCTCCCGGGTGCTCCTCTCTGTCACTGTGATATACTTTGTACCCTGGTATAGCACTGTCCCATTGGTTGTCCTCCTTCCACCATGTCTCTGAGATGCCAATTAAGTCTATGTCATCATTCACTGCTATACATTTACATTCTAATTCTCCCATCTTACTTCTTAGACTTCTAGCATTAGCATACAAACATTTCAAAGTTTGTTTTTTGTTTGTATTTTCATTCTGCTTTTTAATTGATAAGGATAAGTTAGAATTTTTTAGCTCAGGTGAGTTTTTAGTTACAGGCACTTGGACTACTTTTCTTATTATTGGAACCTCAATGTCGGGATGCCCTAATTCTAATGCATCATTAGTATCCTTTGAAGATACCTCTCTCCGAACCATGCACTGCTGAGTGACTGTCGGCTTTCCCCTTTGTTCTAGTTTAAAAGCTGCTCTATCTCCTTTTTAAAGGTTAGCGCCAGCAGTCTGGTTCCACCCTGGTTAAGGTGGAGCTCATCCTGTTGCGGAGCGCTCGGAGAGCGATCCCACTTCCTGAGAGAGGTGTGTTCTTGGGCCGCGGCTTGACTCCAGAGGATTCCGAAGAGGGTCGCGGGAGGCGTGGCATGCCCGAGCATGGGTTGGACGGAAGCAAGGCTGGAGTGATGACCAGGCGACAGGCCCTCCTCCGGACCTGCACGCTTCGGAAGACCCAACAACGCAATGTTAAGAACATAAGAACATAAGAAAATGCCATACTGGGTCAGACCAAGGGTCCATCAAGCCCAGCATCCTGTTTCCAACAGTGGCCAATCCAGGCCATAAGAACCTGGCAAGTACCCAAAAACTAATGTTGGTCTTGTGAACAGTCCTCCGACCGTTCCCAGCCCTTTCGGACCTGCCGCAGGGTACGGCATGAAGCGGCAGGCCGGACGCAGGCCAATACAGCGAAGGCTGGAACATAGATTCAGACGAGTCTCAGAAGCAGGGTACTGGAAGTGCAGACGTAGACTCAGAAGCAGGGTACTGGGAGTGCAGACGTAGACTCAGAAGCAAGGTACTGGACGTGCTGACGTAGATTCAGAAGTAAGGTACTGGAAGTGCAGACGAAGACTCAGAGACAAGATACTGGGCGTGCTAACGTAGACTCAGAAGCAAGGTACTGGGAGTGCAGAGGTAGACTCAGAAGCGAGGTACTGAAGGTGCAGAGGTAGGTTCAGAAACGAGGTACTGAAGGTGCAGATGTAGACTCAGGAACAAGGGCTGAAGGAAGACATGGGCACTGTCCCTCAGGGCACCCCGCTCAGACCACTCCTGGGACTGAGTCAAAGTCCACCCTGTCCCACGCGTCCCCAACACTGCCTTGGAGGGCAGGTCACGGACCATGCTGAAAACAGGAGAATGCAGGAAAGATCCAGGCGAAGCGAACTCCAATGCTGGGATACTGACATCCGAAGCCCCGTCGGCTGGCAGGAAGGGAAGCTCCAAAGCACAGGGACGAATCCCACCTGTTGGCCACTCCAGGGTCCAACAGGCCAGAAGGCTCAGGAGCCAGACGAAGACCAAGGGCAGAACATCTGGGACTGGATTAGGAACTGGATCAGGCACCGACATCAAGGCAACAGGGAAGAAGCAGGTTTGCTGCACACCGGCAGCCAAGGTAGGATTGCTGCACACCGGCAGCCAAGGCAGGTAACAGGGTCAGGAACAAGGACTTCTCAGAGAGTTAGAAACGAGGTACATGGCTTGCATCACAGATGGCCCTAATCAGCCCGCCCCGAGGGCTGGTCACGGACCACGGCGTGGCTTGCCGCGAGGTACCAGGACATTGGAAGACACAGGATCAAGGTGCTAGCTTTCAAGAGATTCAAGAGTAAGGTACTTAGCTTTCAGGCGAGTTTCAGGATCAAGGTACAAGGCTTGTATTATCTGGGCTGGACCATGGATACCGGATTAGGAATCAGACCTCAAGGCAGGAACAGGAACAAGCAAACATCAGGACTGGAACAACTGGAAACATCAGGACTGGAACAACTGGACAAGGAGCTCCGACAGAGAACATGGAACACTGGACCTTGCAGAAGGCTGGAACACAAGGCAGCTCCTGGAACGAGGATCTCAGGAGTGACCAACTCCTTTCGAAGGGAAAGACAGACTGAACGCTGAGCCCTTTAGTAGCGCTGAGGTGGTCAACGCCCAGGGAGGGGTCAGCAGGGGGCCACACCTGGCTGACCCTTGAAGAGGAGCAGAGAGGCGCGCGCCCGCGCCTAAGAAGCTGGAGAGCTGGTGCTGGAAGCTGGTGGCGTCCTCAGCCACGTGGAGGACCCATGGAAGCCAGGCAAGCATGGCAGCAGCCCTGCCCTGACGCTGGAGAAGTGGCAGGCTGCTGGAGCGGCTTCCAGCCGCGAAGTCAGAAGCAGGAGAGAAGGTAAGGCTGGCTGCAGGGGCTGAGTAGGCTGCAGGCACCGGCAGGGACGGCCTCCCTGCCGGGCGAGGACCCGGACTGCAGCACGGGCACCGGCAGGGACGCCCTCCCTGCCGGCTGAGGACCCCGGGAAGGCAGAGGCACGTCGTGGAGAGCCTGGAAGGACAGCGGGGTTCCCGGCCGCGAGGGAGAGCTCGCGGTGGGTCAGCCCCGCTGCACGGAGGAGAAGACAGCCGGGGAGGAGCCCGGACACCGCGGAGAGACCGGCACGGAGGAGAAGGCAGCCGAGGAGGAGCCCGGACACCGCGGAGAGACCGCGGCAGCGGCAGCAGCGTCGGCGGCTCGACTAGCCGCATGGAGGTGAGGGCCTGCCCGCGCTCCTCGCGGGCAGGATCGTAACACATCCCTTCGGAAGAGACTCCCCCTTCCCCAAAAGGTTCCCCAGTTCCTAACAAAACTGAATCCCTCTTCCTTGCACGATCGTCTCATCCACGCATTGAGACTCCGGAGCTCTGCCTGCCTCTGGTGACCTGCGCGTGGAACAGGGAGCCTTTCAAAGAATGCTACCCTGGAGGTTCTGGATTTAATTTTTCTACCTAAGAGCCTACATTTGGCTTCCAGAATCGCCCTCCCACATTTTCCTATGTCGTTGGTGCCCACATGTACCAAGACAGCCGGCTCCTCCCTAGCACTATCTAAAATCCTATCTAGGTGACGTGTGAGATCCGCCACCTTCGCATCTGTTACCAGGCAATCCTCACGCCCACCAGCCACCCAGCTGTCTACATTCCTAATAATCGAATCACCAACTATGACAGCCGACCTAACCCTTCCCTCCTGGGCAGTAGGCCTTGGGGAGATATCCTCGATACGAAAGGACAGTGCATCACCTGGCAAACAGGTCCTTGCTACAGGATCCTTTCCTGCTACACCAGGTTGATGCTCTCCAATCATGAAACCTTCTTCCTCCAAGGCAGCACCAGGGCTGCCAATCTGAAGTTGGGACTTGGCTACTATGTCCATGAAGGTCTCATCTATATACCTCTCTGTCTGCCTCAGCTCCTCCAGGTCTGCCACTCTAGCCTCCAGAGATCGGACTCGTTCTCTGAGAGCCAGAAGCTCTTTGCATCGCATGCACATGTACAACTTCTAACCGGTGGGTAAAAAATCATACATGTGACACTCGATGCAAAAGTCTGGGAAGCCCCCCTCTTGCTGCTGGACTGCTGCCTTCATCTCAGTTTTGTTCAGTTCCTAGTTAAGTTTTAGGTTGCTATGGGAGTAAGAATGTGTCTAATTAACGTCGTTTAAATGTATTAGTGAATTCGCTATATGTCTGGTAGTGACCTACAGGGGTCTGATCAAACTCTCAATAAAGTTTTTGTTGTTGGTTTGTTTTTTTTTAGTGGCACCTGCCTATAAATTAAAGGATGAGCTAGAGGTGGGTGGGCGAGGGGTGGGAGGCTTGGGAAATACAAACAGTCTAACTTCAGTTAGTCAGCCAGACTGACTCACTGCTCTCTTGCTTAACAAATGTTGGTACATATTCAAACCAAATCACACTACTTCAACACCTTTCCAAGGTGAGTAATTGAACTGAACTTTTCAACCTTTTTACTTAGGTATACACTGCTCCTAGCTTATTTCTAGCTTCTGGCTACTTTTTGTGGTTTGTTTTTTTTTGTTTTTTGTTTTGGTTTTTTTTTTAATACAAACACTCAGTTCTGCTTACTAGCTGCCTTACAGACTTTTAAAAATAAACATACTACCTACTGCTTACTAGCTGCCTTATTGACTGACTATTTAAAAATACAAACAGTCTAACTTGTTTATTCACTGCCTTACTGATTATTAAAAGCACGAACACACTAAATAATATTCCTAAATAGTTAACTTTGCCCCAATACTTTTAAAAAAGACAATGTCCCAAGCAAAAACTTACTGATTCCTTTCAGCCATCAGCGAGGTGATCCTCTCCTCTCAGTGTTCCCAGTAGAATGTGGGTTACTGAGCTCTTCCCTTGAATATATAATGTGCTTCTAAGGTAAATTAGTGCAAAACAATCCCTTTGGAGATTTACACTTCAGTTAGTTTTCCTGATTGACTCACTGCTGTTCTGATTAACAAAGAATGGTACCTAATCAAATAAAACACACAACCTTAACACTTAGTCAGCCAGAGTGACTCACTGCTCTCTTGATTAACAAATGTTGGTACCTATTCAAACCAAATCACACTACCTCAACACCTTTCCAAGGTGAGTAACTGAACTGAACTTTTCATCCTTTTTACTTAGGTATACACTGCTCCTAGCTTATTTCTAGCTTCGGGCTACTTTTTGGGGGGTTTTTTGTGTGTTTTTGTTTGGTTTTTTTAAATACAAACATTAAGTTCTGCTTACTAGCTGCCTTACAGACTTTTAAAAATAAACACTACCTACTGCTTACTAGCTGCCTTATTGACTGAATATTTAAAAATACCAACAGTCTAACTTGTTTATTCACTGCCTTACTGACTATTAAAAGCACAAACACACTAAATAATATTCCCAAATAGTTAACTTTGCCCCAATATTTTTTAAAAAAGACAATGTCCCAAGGAAAAACTTACTGATTCCTTTCAGCCACCAGCAAGGTGATCCTCTCCTCTCAGTGCTCCCACTGGAATGTCTTTCTTATACAATTTCTCTTTTTGCTGACCACCTGAGACTTCTTTAAGGGTTCTGAAAATGAATCGAGAAATTAGGAAAGGTTTCAGGATTTAAGATAAACATGGACAAATTAGAGATTTTTAGTGTCTCTCTGTCAGACAGCAAAATGTGCCTTCTAAAGCCTCAGGTTCCTTCCAAATGAACTAAAGACACCTTGAGGCGCCCTAGGAGGTTTTTTGGGACCTGATATTAGTGAAATCTTCTGTCTTAATTATCTTCTGCTTTTTGCTACTTTGACATGGAATTTAGTGAGACAGGAACTTTAAGATCTGTTCTGGTTGAGTAGGATTGCCACAATTAAGATAATATCTTGCTGCATTATGTCTTTCCGACGCCTCCTATTGTGATTCTTGATAGCATATTGAAGAGTTTTCAGAGAAAGATTTTTAGCTTTACCTAGAGACACAAGCCTCCTAAGCAAAGTGTGTTCTTTATCAGGTAAAACTGGCTGGTGATTTGGAGATCCCTAATGTCAAACTGTATTTCTTGGCTTCCCAATTGCAAGTTGTTGTAGACCTACATGGAGGAAGGGAGAGCAAATGGTGGGTTTTTATAGAACAAGCTCTTGCTGATGCTATTCCTCTTTGGCATTTAGTATGGCTTTCTAGGAATTCATGGCCATCAGTAATGTCTCTGTCTCCCTTTATTCTTCTAACCATGAAATTATGGGATGTTAATAAGTCTTCTTAGGTGGGTGATAGGGGATTACTATTTTAGATCTCCTATAAGATTTAACAAAAGTTTTCAACCAGGTCTTGGGTCTATTGCTTTTCAACATTGGGCAGTACTGGGTGTTTTTTAGCTTGGCGTGTTTGGTATGTAGATGGAATAATGAGATTTGATCATCTTAGGAAAAATTCCAGATGACCTCCCAAGACTAGCTAAAGTACTTTAAGGACCTGGAGTTGGTTAAATCCAATCTTTCAAGGGAGAAAACTCTGAGAGTTACTGTGACCAGGCCGGCAACATATGCGTTGCTGAATGGGAAATTGTTAGCTGAGCCTACACATGTTTTGGCTTGGAAAAAAGATCTGGGGGAGATCCTAGATGAAATGTCTTTGGTCCTGTGCTTTATATCTCTAGAGAAAAGCTTGATTTTCTCACAACTTGTGGAGAATAGATATAAATTATTATTTAGATGGTATCTAACTCTGGAATGGATCACAGAATATATCCTGATGCCAGCAAGGATGGTTGGCATTTATGTGGAAGGGTAAGATCTTTTTATCATATTTGGTGGAATGTCCCTTAGTCCAGCTCTATTGGACTCAGATATTAGGAATCCTACAATATTTTTATTGAGTTTCCCAATGCCTAATATGTCACTGTCTTTGAAATCTGTAATAATGCAAATCATAATAGCAGCTAGATGTGCCCTAGCAGCCTGTCTTCAACCCTGGCAATGTCGTCTGTATGTCAGAGACTTCAGAATGCTCACTATAAGGTGAATTTTCAAAAGATGCGTGCGTAAAAAAGTGCATACGCAAATATATGCTATTTTCAAAACCACAAAATACAAATGTAAATCTGGGTATGCAAGTAAAAAAGGGGCATGCCAGAGTGGGGCCAACATTTAGGTACATAAGTTGCTATTTTAAAATCCGACAAAGTGATAACCATAATTCTTTTACTTGTGCATATTTACCCCTCTCAATATCTGGTGTAAGTGATCGTAAACATCTTAAAACTGAAAAAAAGAGATTGGGTGGGAGTCTGGGTAAAATGGAGGGTTTTCAAGCTGAAGATGGAAATGGACTGGGCGAACTGGTAGGCTAATTGGTAAAACTGGTTATTTCATTGCAGAACGCATGTTACAAAATACCCTGACTTATGTTTGTAAAAGCTGACTTTTGGGGGGTAAATCAACTAACATGATAAAAGTCTATTTGTGTATCCTTTTAAAATTTAAAGTATAAATACACGGGTATATCACTTGCCCACATTAATCCAGCTAAATTCAAACTTGTCCGGCTATACAGTGCTTTTGCCGCTACTTAGACAGACATACTTGCACTTATCTGGCTATATTATGATTTATCTGGCTATGTAGCAACAAGCCTACATAGCCAGATAAGTCCAAACAGCACTACTTATCCGTCTAAGTAGCACTTTTCGGATTTATACGGCTACGTGCCACTACTTAGCAGAATAAATCAGATTTTTATCCGCATAAGCCCAAACTTACGCAGTTCATAGTTTGTTCATATGCAAACATTTGTTCGCATATATGTACTCATATTTTATATCCTGTACATATCATTTCTGTGTAGGTTATAAAATACAGTAGCAACTTTATGTGAATCCACATACATATATAAATGGGTGCATGAGAGCAGTTTTGAAAGTTATCCTCTAAATGTGGAAATTAACTGCAATTAAAAATAATTAATTATCAAGGTTTGAGATCTCTTTAAAAACCCTTTCAACTTTAGCTAGACTCTAATGCTCGCTGATATCTTGCATACAGTTCTGAGTGATTATAATTAATATCTCATTGACAGTTGAGTGTTTAAGGGATTAGATGTGGGATGGGGTGGAAGAGGTTAGCAGGAGGAACAGATATTACTGTAAAATGTCTTTTACTCAGTATTGGTGTTGAATTGTTCACGATTTTGTTATATGGCAATGTTTTGTAATAAAAAAATAATCTCCCAGATTCTGAAGTTGATAGGAATTCGTAATTTGCTGGCTCTCAAACTGAAAGTAGGGGCTTCTCTAGAGGAGAAACGCCTCAGGATCATTATCTCAGATTAATATTTAAGGCTAGTCTGTAATCAGATAGTCAGTCATTTACTGCTGAAAGATATAATTCAACTTTACCAAATGCAGTACATCAAAAGACTCAAGAGATGGAACAGGGACAAAAAATTGGATATCGTTGACATAAAGATGATATCCAACATCTAAATTAGCCAACATATTAAAGAGGTGATAAATAGATATTGAAAACAAAAGCAGATAAAGAAAAGTGTTTAGACATACAGGGGATGAAGACATTGATCCAATCCTAATACACTGAAAATGATCTTGCAGATAGAAAGTGAACCAGGACAGTCCCAAAGCTCTCCAACCTAAATATTAAATATTTGATGGTCTACAGTATAGAAGGCTGCTGAGATATCAAGAAGTGCAAGAATTTAACTAGTTCCAGCATTAAATCATGACAGAAAACATCTAGGGTGGACAGCAAGAGAACCTCAGTACTGCACCCAGGTCAGAAGCCAAATTCAAAATAATAATGTAAGTCGCTTGTAAAACAGCAACGTATGCATCTAATTTTTGGTCCTACCCTGGAACACTCTTAGACCACTCCTTTTTCATGCATGTAGAATGTGCGCGTGAAAGCGAAAATACGCACGTATGTTGGATGTTTATTATATAGCATATACAAGAGTACAAGCTATTTATGTGCATATATGCTAATTTGTATACACTTAACTCTTTGAAAATTCATCCCTATTAGTATTAGGCAAACTTAATTTAAGGGAATATTCAGATTTATTATTATTAATTCAGAAAAGAGAAGGAATTTTTATTCTGTTTTGGTGAGGATCATCTGGTCCACATGGAGCACTGGAAGAACATTCATCACCCAACTGGAGCAACTGGATTGCAAAAAAGTTCATCTTTTCTAGAGTATTCAACAATCATGTGAAATGTAGCTGAGACATCATATGCTAATAGTCTGGTCAGAATTTGGATGGGAATTTTGGGAACTCCTTTTTAATTTGTTTGAATTGAAACTGAAAGAAAGAAGTAAGCGCAGGATCTGTGGATTTTCTATTTAAAATGTTCAAAAAGCTAATTTTGCTCTGTTTTCCTATACTAATAAATTCATGGGTTTCTGTCAGCTATAGGGTATGAGACTAAGGGGTAGATTTTCAAACAAGGCGCGTTGGCGTACTTTTGTTGGCGCTCCAGGCGCCAACAAAAGTACGCGGGATTTTAGTAGATACGCGCGGAGCCGCGCGTATCCACTAAAATCCTGGATCGGCGCGCACAAGGCTATGAATTCTGTATAGCCGGCGCGCGCCGAGCCGCGCTGCCTACCCCCGTTCCCTCCAAGGCCGCTCCGAAATCGGAGCGGCCTTGGAGGGAATCCTCTAACGCCCTCCCCTCATCTTCCCCTCCCTTCCTCTATCTAACCCACCCGCCCGGCCCTGTCTACACCCCCCCCTTACCTTTCTCCGGGGATTTACGCCTCCCGGAGGGAGAAGTAAATCCCCGCGCGCCAGCGGGCCTCCTGCGCGCCGGGCCGCGACCTGGGGGCGGGTACGGAGGGCGCGGCCACGCCCCCGGACCGCAGCCACGCCCCCGTACCCTGCCCCCAAAACGCTGCCGACACGCCCCCGAAACGCCGCGACGACCGGGCCCGCCCCCGACACGCCCCCCTCGGAGAACCCCGGGACTTACGCGAGTCCCGGGGCTCTGCGCGCGCCGGTAGGCCTATGTAAAATAGGCTCACCGGCGCGCAGGGCCCTGCTCGCCTAAATCCGCCCGGTTTTGGGCGGATTTAGGCGAGCAGGGCTCTGAAAATCCGCCCCTAAATGTGTTATGTAAGTGTGCTTAGGAATGTTTTGGAGGGTTTTTTTATGTTATTTCATATTTTCTGCTCCAGTCTCTCCTTCCCATCCCTGAGAGATCCTTTAGTTATGTTACACACACCACTGAGATAGATTTTTCCTTTCTCAAATTTTATCTAGTTCACTTTCATTGTCTCTTTCTTTCCAGCTCTTCGTCCACCTTTGCACCCTCTGCCAGAGCTGCGACTAGTCGGTGGTGGGCACCGATGCCGAGGCCGTGTTGAAGTTTACTACAAAGGAGCCTGGGGAACGGTGTGCGATGATTTCTGGGACAAAATGGATGCACAGGTCGTGTGCAGACAGCTGAGATGTGGAGCCGCGATTTCTGCGCCAGGAAAAGCCTTTTTTGGTCGTGGTAGAGGAAATATAGTCCTGGATAACGTACAGTGTAGCGGCCACGAGCCTCATCTTTGGCAGTGTCCTAACAGTGGGTCATCCGCAAGTGACTGCAGCCACGATGAAGACGCTGGGGTGGCATGTTCAGGTAAATGATTTTATTAATAACTTATTAGTTGTAATATTTTATTAGGCATCAGCCAGGAAAAGGATCTTGGATTCCTTGTGAACAATATAATGAAACTCTCAATTCAATGTGTGGCAGCTGTTAAAAAAGCAAACAGAATACTAGGAATGATCTAAAAAGGGCTGGAAATAAAATAGAAAATATCATCTTGTCTCGTATCGATGCATGGTGTGATCACACCTTGAGTACTGTGTGTAGCTCTGGTCGCCCCATCTTAAAAACAAACATAGTGAAAGCAGAAAAGCAGCAGAGAAGGATGGCATGCCTTGACATTACTAGGAAAAGAGCCTTTTCAATAGCAGGTCCAACTCTTTGGAACGCACTACCAGACTCATTAAGATCCATATCAAACTCAAAACAATTTAAAAAAATCTTTAAAAACATACTTTTTTCAAATTGTATTCAAAATTACACCTACTAAATAATCAATCAGTTACTCTTCATGCATTAATCATATGGCACCCTATTAGTACTATTATTCATTTTTTAATAATTATGGTTTTGTTTTAAATTTGTTTATTTATATTATTATATTTTTTGTAATTTTTAATTGAGTTTTACTTTATATTTTTTTTTTATTTAATATTTATTGAGTTATGACATTAACAGAAGAAAATGTTATAAAACAGGAAAAACAAGTAATATATCAGAAATTATTCCTTAACATAATTTTCAATAATTACAGTCCACGTCTAGGAGGTGATTAGAGATATTGCTCACAGTGTATCTACTTTCTTTTACAACCTATTTTCCTTACAACCATTAAGATTGAGATTTATACCTAAGAAAACGTTCCAAGTGAGCTGGGTCCAGAAAAACAAATTTATTATTTTGATGCATTATTTGACATTTACAGGGAAATTTTAAGAAAAAACTGGCTCCTATATCTAGAACCTGTTTCTTCAAAGACAAAAATTGTTTCCTACGAGCTTGTGTGGCTCGGGAGACGTCTGGAAAGACTTGTATCGTTTGCCCAAAGAAACTGTGATCCTTATTTTGAAAATATTTTACAAAGAACAAATCTTTCTCTTTTTTTTAAGGAAAATGTAATTAATAAAGTTGCTCTCGACTCAATTCTGTTCAAAGAGTCTTCTAAAAAAGTAGAGACTCCTGGACTTTGCAAAATATCCACTCCCCCTCTTGCACTTGGATCGCTTTACTCCTAGGCAAATAAAACATTTTGGAAATTATACGGATTTTTTCTATTTCAAACGACAATATTTCAACTGCATATTTTTTATATAATTCCTCAGCTGACATCAGTCTCGACAAGGGAAAATTCAATAATCTAAGATTGAGAGATCTCAACTCATTCTCCATTAACTCAATTCTATTATGCAGTATCAACTTATCTTTAATGGATGATATATTAATGGCCTGAAGATTATTTACTAAAGGGCTCAAATTTGCCACTGCTTGTTCCAATCTATCAGTCCTATTATCTAATTCCTCCAATTTTGCTCTTGTTTCTACAGAGAAGGCATGAATATTAGAAATAGACCTAGTCATTTTCTTGTCTATTTTCACAGACAATTTCCACACATCCAGTAATGTTACATTTTCAGGTTCTACATTATACTCCTCTTCTCCATTTCCAACATCAGGAATTAATGATGGTAACTGAACATTAATTCTACTTGCAGCAGCCTCGCTACCCAATGATTTTTGATGGGAATGTGTATTCTCCTCTGGAATATCCCCATTCTGTTTAGATTTGGGGATATTACTTCCAGAGGATCCTCCAACTACATCAGCCATTTGTATACCTTCCAATACTGGTTGTAAAGGAGGTTGTGTGGACCTAGGGCTGAGGGTTACTTCTAAAATAGAATTCCCCTCAGTATTCCCCCTATCGGTGGACTCTAACATATGAACTATATGTGAGTCCATCGGTCCAATTATTTTAGACAAAGGAGCTGCAGGAGAGGAAGTATAATTTTTACTTTTTCTTTTCTTACCTATAATTTTCGCGCCGGCGGCTGCGCGCCGCAGGGCCCTGATTTTATGCTGTCCCGGGGCTCCTGATGATGATGTCACTGGGTCCGCCCACTCGCTCCGGGGCTCCCCACTCCGATCCAGGAAAAGGTCTTTTTCTCTCTCAAAATTGCCTCGAACAGGCAATACTGGACTCGGGCAGCTTCCCACACTTGAGCCTCTCTCTCTCCTCACCTCCGAGTTTTACTTTATATTTTGAGTTTTTTTTGACTGATATATTGTACACTGTTCTGACTAAACTTGTTTGTAAAAGTGGTATATAAAATTTTAAAATAAATAATAAATAAGAGATGGAACATTCCCCTATGATGACAGCCTACGCAGGTGAGGGCTCTCATCATAGGGAAACGAGACGGCTGAGAGGGGACATGATAGAATTTTATAAAATCATGATTTGGGTGGAACAGGTAAATTAAGAATGATTATTTACCTTTTCAAATAATATTAAACTAAGGGGACATGCCATGAAACTAACAACCAGCAGATTCAAAACAGATCCTAGAAACTACTTTCTCACTCAGCGCGATATCGAGCTGTGGAATCTGTTGCCAGAGGACATGGTCAAGGCGACGAGCATAGTGGGGTTTTAAAGAGGTTTGGACAAGTTCCTGGAGGAAAAGTCCAAAACACATTTTATTAGCCAGGTAGACTAAAGAAAGTGCTATCCCTGGGAGGGAGTAACAGGAACTTTATGGGATCTGCCGGGTATTTGTAACCTGGATTGGCCACTGTCAGAGACAGGATGCTGGGCTTGATGGACCTTGGTTTGACCCAGAATGGCATTTATGTTCTTATGATACATATGTTTTCTACTTATTAATTCCATAGAGAAAAGGTCAAACTGTAGGTGAGCTGAATTAATGTCCAATACTATTCTAGACTAAACTGCCCTGGTTTGAATTTATTATATTTGTTAAGACAAAGAACCTATCTTACTTATTTGATAATAAACACCAGTACCTGAGAACTTAGCCATCACTCAACAGCGACACCTGCTGGACAAAGGCAGGAACTACATAGCACACTCCTGAGAGCTGTAATCTGTGGCCCTTGGTCACAACATCGTCAGTACACTGGCAGGCTGAGAGCAGGAGATACAAAAAGGGTGAAAACCCCAAGAAGCTGTGATTCAAGGCTCAAGGTGCTGTCATCTAACAGAGGCTGGCTCCAATGGAGAAGGAAGAGCAAAAGCAGTGAGAGGAATCTGCTGGAGCAGAAATACAAATATATAAAAAGATAATTTAGTGTAATGCAGGGCTTGTGCTTCCTAACACAAGGGTCTGTCTGTGGTCTTCTGTAAGACATCTTAATTATACAGCTCAAAATATCAATTTGATTTGAAATTTAAACTGATCTCTCATGTGTTCTACTCGGTCTTCCTTCAGGCCAGTCCAAATTTGCATTTCACCGTAACCAACCAAAAGTAATTAATCTGCCTAGCACTAGAGCACAGTGTTGCACAGCCTTCTCAGGAGAAAATTCCTCAGATAAGAAACCACTCATTCCAACAGCCTTTTACTGGGGTAAATTGGTTCTCTGAAAGTTACCTGCCTTTGCCTGCCCATCCTCTTATTTTAGCTTTGCCGAGGGAGGTAAGAGATCACATAAGGAAATTTATACTCAGTATTTTGCCTGCCCAAAACGTTGGTCCAAATCATGGAATAATGTTTGACCCATGGACCTTTAAGCAATTTTCAGTGAAATTATCCTTGTACTTCCCCTTTAAAATTAACAACAAGGGTAGGAAGTATCTGCAAGATTTGCAGAAATGACCCCTAAATGTTTTAGTAATTCACAGTGCAAGCTGCCATTGGACATTCGGCTTACACCTATCCTACTGCTGCTCTGGCAGGGAAGTCTCCGCGCAGAGAAAAGAGGGGGCTTCTTGCCACAGGTGTATCCTAAAATTATGTACAGGGAACTCATTTTCTGTGTCTGTGTGTGTGTGTGTGTGCGTGCAAAACCAACACAACCATGCTAAACTCTTCTTTTAGCTACACTAAAGACTAACAGGGTTTGCAAGACATCTTTTCTTCCAAAAAAAAGGAGTGCTGTTCTAATAAATCCAACATCCACACCAACTGAACTGCTTCCAACCCGCCGAATTTATCTGGCAATACGTCAGATGATATAATGCTGCCAAAACTTAATTGATGGTAATTTCATGACACTCAAAACAGATGTTAATTAGCTATTTGATGCAAATAGTGCAAGCTTTCACTATCCCAGTTACAATCTTAGGGTCGGATTTTAAGAGGTATGCACGGGTGTAGATTTGTGCGCGCAACCCGGCACACAAATCTATGCCCAATTTTATAACATGCGCGCGCAGCTGCGCGTGTTTTGACTCTGTACTTACATCGCGGCACGGAGCCGCAGACTACCTCCGCAGCACGGAGCTGCAGTCAGCCTCTCTTCACCGCGGCAGGGAGCAACGGACTTCGGCGTTCCTCAGTGCGGCATGGAGCCGCTGTTACCGGGATTCTCTCGCGGCCAGAATCGCCGCTGACGCTCTCTTCAGCCTCGCGGCCCAGAGGCCGCAGTCCCCGGGCTTTCCTGGCGGCTGGAGCCGCCCTTGGTGCTTCCTGCAGCAGCAGGTGCCGCTGCTGACATCGGAGCCTGCTCCACGGCCCTGCTCGGCTTCTCTGCTACTCACAGCGGCAGCATGGCCACTATCCACCGTGCTGAACTTCCTATTTCCGGCTTCCTAGGATGCGGGCCGCACCTCCTGCATAGATTTAAAGGGCCATGGCCAGAAATGCCATGGGCCCCACCTGGACTCCTCCCAGGGTGTTTCCTGATCTTCAGCCCTATATAAGGGCCCAGCTTCCAGTCCTTAGTTGCCTTCGCAAGGAGTTAGTTCGTCTCAAGGACTTCTCGGCTTCACTCCTGCTGGTATTTCCTGTTCTTCATGGGATCCCTCATTTCTCTTCATGTTCCTGATCCCTTCTGGATTATCCCTTGTCTTCCTGATGTCTCGTGGTCTTCCTGATGTTCCTTCCTGATGCCTCGTCTCCGCTTCTGCTTCCTGGACCCTTGGTTCCTCATCGCTACCTTCTCTGGCATGTCACGTCGTGTCTCGTCACCTCGTGTGGCATGGGCCTGCCTTCTTGTTTCGCAGCACTAGTCTCCAGAGGATCATCTTCACTTGAAGCCAAGTCTCGTCTTGGTCCCATGTTTCATGCCTAAAGCCAAGTCTCATCTTGGTCCCTTACCCTGGAAACTGTCTCGGCCCTCGGATGTGCTGGTGGCTGCTCTGTCCATGCCTAAGACTCTGACTGATCCTGTGCCATTCCAGCGTGGTCCGTGACCAGCCATGGGCGGCTGTGTAGGGCGCGTCTTGGTACAGGCTTCTACTGAATCTTCACCATGTTCCGGCTTCAATTACCACATATTCGTCTGGAGTTTGCTTCGCTCTCAAGCGTGGTTCGTGACCAGCCATGGGGTCTGCCCATGTCGGTGGGCTGTGTAGGGCGCGCTGCGGGGCAGCCTCAAGCCAGTACTTGTTCCTAAACCTTGATCCTGAGTCTTTGTGCTCAAGCTTCTCGTCTGAGTCTTCACATCCCAAGCTTCTCGTCTGAGTCTGCACGCCCCAAGTCTCCTGTCTCAGTCTTCATGTTCCAGAGCCTTCGTCTGCCCTCGTCTCCTGTCCGGCCTGCTGCCATTGCTGTTCCCAGCGGCAGGTCCGAAAGGGCTTGGAGTAGTCGGAGGACCACCCTTGGTTGGTCTCACTGAGGTATGCAGGTCGGCAGGGGCCTGGGCTTGGTCTCGACCCAGACACGGATTTGTCTCACTAGCCTCAGTGTTTCCCCCGGAGCTCCTCTCTGGGTTCACCGAGGTCCAAGGGCACAAATCTCCTATTCTCATGCAGCAGCTGCTCATGGCATCTCTTGCTACATCCAGCCAAAGCCTGCGTGCACATAACAGATCGCGAAGGCCTCCTAAGGCCCCCCTTCTGTAACAGCGCGCATGTTATAAAATCCAGGGTTGGCGCATGCAAGGGTGTGCACCTTGTGCGCACCGAGCCAAAGGGGAGCCCCGATGACTTTCCTTGTTCCCTCCGCCCCCCTCACCTTCCCCTCCCTTCCCCTACCTAACCTGCCCCCCAGCCCTACCTAACCCCCCCCCCCCCCCCCCCCCCCCGACCTTTGTTTTTAAAGTTGTGCCTGCCTCTGGGCAGGCATAGTTTGTGTGCACCAGCCGAGTGCCACTGCGCAATCCCCCGGCCTAGAGGCCCTAGAGAGGCCTCTAGGCCGAGTGCCATTGCGCAATCCCCCGGCCTAGAGGCCCTAGAGAGGCCTCTAGGCCAAATGCCATTGCGCAATCCCCCGGCCTAGAGGCCCTAGAGAGGCCTCTAGGCCGAGTGCCATTGCGCAATCCCCCGGCCTAGAGGCCCTACAGTGGCCTCTGGCCACACCCTCGCCCCGCCCTTTTTTTCAAACCCCGGGACATACGCGCGTCACTGGGCCTATGCAAAAATAGGCTCGACGCGTGCAAGGCTTTTAAAATCTGCCCCTTAATCTCATACTCTATTTGCACAGCATTCCTGATACAGTATAAGAGAAATGTCATAAATTCACAGATTAATTCCCTTCAGTTTCTTATTTCGCACACGAGATGTAATCTTCAGCAGAGATCCCACCACCGAGGTCTCCTAACATGCACGATCCTCTCTGCGAGTAGAGAATTGGGGAAGTGAAAAAGTGGCCATTTCACAAGCATCAGCTGCTGCTGCTTTCTTCCTGTCGAGCTCCCTCTCACAATCCATGCCCAGTCCCCTCAGACTGGCCCACATTGATCTTCCACCTGAAGCTGACAGGATCACACCAAAGGGTTAAATGTACATCACTACCTTACATCACTGCAACCCACTGACTTCAGTCCATGCATTTACCAGAAGTTGTCTGTAAAACTGCTGCTGCACCGTTAAAGCCAAAGGAGCAGATCATGTGGGGGCCGGCAATCTGGGGGATGCTATAGATTGCCGTCAGCCCCCACAAGGAACTTTACAACAGCAGTTCCACCTTCAGCATACTCCCCTGCACCCACAGCCCCTGCCAGGACACGTCTTCAGCTGGGGGTTAAAATCTTAAGGCAAATTTTAAAAGCCCTGCACAGGACAAAACCAGGAGATATGAGCACAAGTTGGGCCAGCGCGTGCCGAGCGGATATGTACGTGCATATCTTCCACTAGGTGCACCAGTCTAAAGTTTTGAAAAGGGGAGGGGCATGGTTTAGGCAGAGCGTGGGCGGGTTGGGGGAAGGCCAAGAGATGTGCACATACATACGCGCACAGGCTGCACCGGGGTCCCCTGCCGTGTAACTTGACTATTGCTATGGATGGCGTATAAGTAATAAAATAAAAAAATATAGGCTAGTCAGTGGGGTTTTAATGGCTGCTGCTAACAGAGGGAAAGGGAGACGATTTAACTAGGGAAGTTTGAAAGTCCTATCCCTTGCCTGGGTGAACTAGGAACAAACTGATAAAACTGTCAATGTCGTGAACACGCACCCCTTTTAAAATTACCCCACTTATGTGGTGGAAGCGGGATTCATACCCACATCATGCGTCCACTTAAAATTGTACACACATGTGCGCACGCTCAGCCTATTTTATAATATATGCACACATACGCAGATATGCTAAAAAAAATAGCTGCGTCCAGGGGCGCTAGCCAGCAAACACACGCACACATGCGCCTGCACACCTGTTTAAAAGTTACTGTCTTGCTTTCTTTCTTCCAGCAGCCTCTGGACCTGCAGCACCTCAGTTACCAGGTAACCGCAGCTTTAAACACATTAGTATATGAAAACCTGCCAAGCCCCACCGGGATCAACTATAAATATACTCCTTAGCAACAGGGGATGTAAATGGAAATATTCAACTACTTACTAAACTTGAAGAAGGTAGGAAGAGGAACTCAAGGACAAGGGTCACGACATGATGTAAGAGCAAGGGAAGATCACAGGAAATGTGAAAAAATGCTTCTTACTGAGAGGGAGACAGAATTCAGGCGTTTCTGGGACAGACAGTGAGAGTTATGGTACAGAGAACAGAGGGAAGAAACCAAAGATCAAGAAGGGTCTGGGAGCAGGAACAGCGGGGCAGACTATTTAATATGTCATTTATATTTATGTATGTATTCCTTTTAGTAAATATTACATCATAAATTTAATTTCAGCTTAATTTGAAGTAACTGCCCATATCCTATGCACAGGTCTAACATGAGCTAGTTTAAAGTAAGGCCTCTTTCTTATTTATTACATGAAAAATATCAAATGCTTAGAAATAAAATAAAATTGTCAACCAAAACCTTGAGAGCTCTGTTAAAGCCATAGGAGCTGATCATGTGTTGAGCAGGCAACCAGTGGGATGCCATAGATGCCGTCAGCTGTAAACATCCACTACTGCCCCACAAGGAACCTTACAACACAGACTGCTGTTCCAGCTTCATTATGTTCCCCTGCACCCACAAACACTGCCAGGACACATCTTCAGCTGGGAATTCAAATCTTACTTTTTTATCTCAACAGCTGTGCGACCACCAGCACCTTGGCCACCAGGTAACTGCAGCTTTTCACAGCTTTTATCACCTGAGACCAGGTAACTGCAGCTTTTTACAGCTTTTATCACCTGAGACCAGGTAACTGCAGCTTTTTACAGCTTTTATCACCTGAGACCAGGTAACTGCAGCTTTTTACAGCTTTTATCACCTGAGACCAGGTAACTGCAGCTTTTTACAGCTTTTATCACCCGAGACCAGGTAACTGCAGCTTTTCACAGGTTTTATCACCTGAGACCAGGTAACTGCAGCTTTTCACAGCTTTTATCACCCGAGACCAGGTAACTGCAGCTTTTCACAGCTTTTATCACCCGAGACCAGGTAACTGCAGCTTTTCACAGCTTTTATCACCTGAGACCAGGTAACTGCAGCTTTTCACAGCTTTTACCACCCGAGACCAGGTAACTGCAGCTTTTCACAGCTTTTATCACCTGAGACCAGGTAACTGCAGCTTTTCACAGCTTTTATCACCTGAGACCAGGTAACTGCAGCTTTTCACAGCTTTTATCACCTGAGACCAGGTAACTGCAGCTTTTTACAGCTTTTATCACCTGAGACCAGGTAACTGCAGCTTTTCACAGCTTTTATCACCCGAGACCAGGTAACTGCAGCTTTTTACAGCTTTTATCACCCGAGACCAGGTAACTGCAGCTTTTTACAGCTTTTATCACCTGAGACCAGGTAACTGCAGCTTTTCACAGCTTTTATCACCTGAGATCAGGTAACTGCAGCTTTTTACAGCTTTTACCACCTGAGACCAGGTAACTGCAGCTTTTCACAGCTTTTATCACCTGAGACCAGGTAACTGCAGCTTTTCACAGCTTTTATCACCTGAGACCAGGTAACTGCAGCTTTTCACAGCTTTTATCACCTGAGATCAGGTAACTGCAGCTTTTTACAGCTTTTACCACCTGAGACCAGGTAACTGCAGCTTTTCACAGCTTTTATCACCTGAGACCAGGTAACTGCAGCTTTTCACAGCTTTTACCACCCGAGACCAGGTAACTGCAGCTTTTCACAGCTTTTATCACCTGAGACCAGGTAACTGCAGCTTTTTACAGCTTTTATCACCTGAGACCAGGTAACTGCAGCTTTTTACAGCTTTTATCACCCGAGACCAGGTAACTGCAGCTTTTTACAGCTTTTATCACCTGAGACCAGGTAACTGCAGCTTTTTACAGCTTTTATCACCTGAGACCAGGTAACTGCAGCTTTTCACATGTAGTATGACCTGAGACCAGGTAACTGCAGCTTTTCACAGGCTGTATCACTGGAGAACAGCTAACTCCAGCCTTTCACAGGTTGTATTAACTGAGATTTATTTATTTATTTAAAGGGTTTTGTATAACGTCACTCGGTTTCGCCATCGAAACGGTTTAGTCTTGTAAACTATTACAAAATAATGGTTTACATAATCTTGTGGTATGTTACAACATCATCATCAAAGCAATTTCAAAATGTTTACAAAAATATACAACGTATAGGAACATTCTAACACAAAGACTTGGGATTTATATTATATTAATTTAATTCTCTTGGATCATAATTGAGTCTGCGTATGCTTTGTAATGAAAAATGTTTACCAAAGAACAGGACAACAGAGACAGTGTATTTCTCATAATCAAATGCCTTTATTTCTTATGCGCATAAGGAAGTCAGCTCCTAAGCCTGAGAGACTGACTTGGTTAGATATTGACTTGGTTAGATATTGACTTGGCTAGTCTTAAATACAGTTTTGCCCTAGTAATTAAAACAACACTCCTTTGATTTAAGGTCACAAGGTGAAAAGAAACATTTGCTTACATCTGACATTCCAAAGAGTCCTGGGAAACTTAAGTAACCTTGAAAACAGGCACATTCCATGACTCTTTACTGTGAGCCCAAAACTACAAAGAGATACACTATTTCTTCTGCTATCTAAAGGGAGAGAGTTCGAAAGAAGGCCTCAAATTGCAAGCAGTGCCTCCTGGAACCCTTTTGGTAAATTTCCACTAAACAGATGGCCCTAATAAATGTTATTGTCACAGTCCCTCCTTTTGGTCCAGGGGGCAATGCTTGTCTTAAATATTTACTATATTTTTACTCATGGTGCATACAAAAACATCCCAGGAGGGGTTTTCGGTGTCAGTATAGTGAGAAAGGTGTGTCAGTAAATTTTCTATAGCTTGCATGTGATTTCTAATACTACCATCATTATTAATATAGGAACAACAAGAAGAACTTAATACTTTGACAAACCCCTCCTTTGTCAGCAAGCAACATGTCTAGCGCCATACAATTATCTAAAACTACTTCTTTAAGAGACTTGATCTCTAATTGCATTAGACCCATAATTTTTGTCTTGTTCATTGTGACTTTCACAGTGGCAGAAAGATTTTTTAAAGCACTTTCAAGTTCATAAACTCTTAAACCAGGAAAAACAGTCCTCAAAATACAATGAAAGGATCACGGTCCATCTGGAAATCGAATAGGTGACCTGCGCCTTCTCTTATGGGCAAATCAGTTCTGATGATGTTTGTTGAAAGAAAACAATGGTACAATGTATCCAAAGGCAAACTGAGCAGTAATATTAAGGAAATACTCTTTACTGCTCCCCACGGTGCAAAGAACCACAGAGTTGAGGTATTATAAACTGATAGTCTTCTGTCATTCACTTTTACCTCAGAGATGGTGAAGTAGATTTTTGATATGTTCCCTCCGGTTACAACAGGAAGGCCCAATACAGAGCAGCCTTACTCTTCAATATAAGCCTTGGCAAGCAGAAACATGGGAGAAGAGGTGTACTTATCATGAGTATAGTTCCCAGTACACCTGAGGTTGCACCCATGACCAGTAGGACAGGTTTCCTGAATCCTTTTCTCAGCTTCCATTGGGCACAGCTGGGAAATCGCATAGGCTGACTGGCTGCTCTTTCTGCAGTCACAACAAGGTAGAGTCCTGTTAAAGCATGGAGGATACCTGAAGCATTTATGCTTATAGTCCCCGCAGTATGAATAATGTGCCCCGGAGACAGCCACCACCTTGTTGTAGACCTTATACAGGTGAACAGTCATGTTTAGTTCATGGTCAAAACATTCATGCACAAAGTCCCATCGTGCAGACAGACAGACGATATTTCACCACACAATAGTAACCCTTTTGTAGGTGACGGTCATCGTATTGGTGCAGTTTGCCCAGAGAACCAAAAGCAGGGTCATGTCCGTTCCAGTAGCCTCGTGAGATAGTTCTATGTCCCGGAGCTTCCTGCTGTTGTGGTACTATAAGCCTTTTTACAGTGAGAAAGGTGTTCCCGGGTAGGGTGTCCTTCTAATCTTACTGCAGAATGTGAGGTTAAAAGTACCTGATAGGGTCCCCTCCACCTGGGGGCCAAGGAGTTCTTCTGTCGGAAAATCTTTAGAAAAACAAAATCACCTGGTTGCACACTCTCAGTGGACGCAGGGTACACTGAAGGAAAAGATGCTTGTACTTTCTGCCAGTGTGAAGCCAAAACTTTCTGCAACATAAACAAATAATGGTTAAGATATACTTCTTGTGAAAATATGAGAGCAGTGGATGGTTTTGGCATTAGACCAATAGCCATTGGTCGTCCAATGACAATCTCAAATGGGGTAAGCCCTGTCTTGGAATGGGGTGATGCCCGCAAAGCATTAGAGCTAAAGGGAGAGCTTGTGGCCACATTAAGTGTGCTGCAGTCATGATAATGCCCAGCTTAGTTTTTAGCCTGCCATTGAAGTTTACTATAAGGGCAGAGGCTTGAGGTCTGTAAGGGGTGTGGAACCTGAAAGAGATGCCTAACGCCTTACTTAATGACATAATTATGTCATTCACAAAGTGTGTCCCCTGATCACTATCAATTGATTCTGGGATTCGATATCTTGGAATAAATTATTTCAGTAAAATCTTAGCTACAGAGATTGCGTCTGCCTTTATTACTGGAAAAGTTTCTCCTCACCCTGAGAAGCAGCAAATCAGCATTAGTCCATACTTGTAAGGCAATTTGATAAAATCAACCTAGATTTGCAAGAAAGGGCCCAGGGGGCGCTTTAGGTGTGCAGGAGTGATGATCAAACCCTTGGAGGCCTTGTACAAATTACATTGCATACACTGAGAACATATGGTAATAGCCAGAGTCCTGACTGCTGAAACCAGTCCCCACTAGTGGTGAAAGAACATAACCATTAATGCTGCAGGAGCTGCATGAGATGCCTGATGAAGAGAAAATAAAATATGGGGCAGTATATGTCGGGGGGCCACTACTTCGTCATTTGGGCCAAATCATATTTGATCTTGTTCCTGATTTTGGATAGTGGCCCCTCCTTTTGCCCACAACTTCCAATAATCCTTATCTTGCACCTGCCACTGAATCAAATTTTTAATATCAAGGTCTTTGTTTTCTCTATGTGTTTTAGCAAAGGGCATCCTGCAATTCCCACAGTATTGTTGGTCAGAGCTGCATGCTTGGCTGTCTTATCTTGCCAAGTTATTCCCTTTGGCTACAGTTGAATCTTCCTTGCTATGCCCTGCACATTTAACTACTGCCAACTCAAGAGGCAACAAGATTGCTTCTAGCAAAGCTTTAACAAAGGACCCATTCTTAATCATTTCTCCATTTGCTGTTAAAAATCCTCTCATTTTCCATAATGCCCCATAAGTGAAACATAATCCCTTTCCTCTAAAACAAGCCCGAGTGAGGGCTACCAATTCTCCAGTCTGTGCTGTTCGTGTATGAGTGAGAGGTCCTGCTTCCAGCACTTCCCACTAGGTACATACAGCATATCCAATTTGCAGCAAGCCTGTATCATCATGGAGAGCACAGCCGATTACAAAATAAACTGCGTCAGCATTAGAAAGAGGGATATTTTTTTAAGCCTTCCCGGGGCTGTAATTCATACTCCATTAGTACTGCACAATCATGGTTTGGAATCTCTAAATCAATTATTTCTAGTAACAAGGTAGCAGGGGTGAGAGCAGAACAGTCTGAAAAGCCAGGTTTTTAACTCTTTTTTGAACGTTTTAATGCTTGGTTGATTTCTAATTCCACTTGGTAATGAGTTCCATAGTGTGGGGCTGGCGATGGATATTGCTCATTCCTGTGTTGATTTTAGACGAGTACTTCTGGCAGGCGGGGTTTTGAGGAGTCCTTTGTTACAAGGTATTTGCTTAGCCAATTGCTTTGTTGTCCTATGATCATTTTGTGCAGTGTTGTCAGTACTTTATATTCAATTCGGAATTTTATCGGGAGCCAATGTAAGGAGATTAAAATTGGTGTTATATGTTCCTGTTTTTCTGCACCAGTCAGTATTCTGGCGGCTGCATTCTGTAATATTTGGAGTGGACTTATGGTTGAGAGAGGAAGTCCAAGGAAAAGGGCATTGCAGTAGTCTAGGTTAGAGAAAATGAGTAGTTGTAGGACTGTTCTAAAATCTTGTGTGAGGAATGGTTTGAGACGTCTGAGCATCAGTAATTTATGATATCCTTCTTTAATTTTGTTGACTATGCAGGTTTTGAGCGAAAATTCATTGTCGATGGTGATTCCAAGATTCCGTGCATGGAAGACAGATGTGATAACAGTTTTTTGGTTATTTGTTATGAGTGGCTTCATGAGGGCGTTGTGGCTCTTTATTTAGGATTATTAATTCAGTTTTGTCAATGTTTATTATTAGTTTCATGTCATTTAATTGCTTTTTTATTTCAGTAAGGTACATAGAGGTTCTGTTGTATGTATCTTCGAGAGAATTCTGTATAGGAACCAAGATTTGAATGTCATCAGCGTATAGGAAATGTGTCAGTCCAAGTCGTTCTAATGTATGGCATATTGGGAGTAAGTATATGTTGAAAAGTGTGGCTGAAAGAGAGGGTCCTTGTGGTACTCCTGTGTTGAGGTTCACTTTATCAGAAAGGGTGTTATTGAAAATGACTCTGAAACTTCTGTTTGATAGGTATGATGAGAACCAATTTAAAGTGTTACCTCTAATTCCTATTTTGGATAGTCTTTCTATTAGAATGGCATTGTTGACGGTGTCAAATGCAGCTGATAGGTCAAGGAGGATTAATAGGTAATTTTGTCCTCTGTCAAATCCTCTGAGCACTGTGTCATTTATTTATTTAACTCTTTTCTATACCGACATTCATGATACAGATCATATCATATCAGTTCACATGGAACAAGGGAGTTATAACATTAACATTGAGGAAGAAGCAAAGTTACAATAAAACAAGGTTGTGTGAATTTAGTGATAATAGTAGAGTTTCGGTGCTCAGGTTTTTTCTGAATCCGAATTTAGATGGATGAAGAATGTTGTTTGTGTCAAGGTAGTCAGATAGTTGTGATTGAACAGTTTTTTCTAAGATTTTTGCCAAGAAAGGTAAGTTTGATATAGGTCTGTAGTTTTGTATTTTTTCTGGGTCTAGGTTGTTCTTTTTTATTAATGGCTTTATGTTGGCTGTTTTTAAGGATTCTGGGTATTTTCCTTCAGTGAGAGATAGGTTTACTATGTCTGTTATTGTTTTGTTTATTGAGTCGGAAATCTGTTTAATAGTCTGAATGGGGATCCTGTCGGAAGTATGGTTTGCTGGATTCATTTTTTTGGTAATATTCTGAATTTCGAGGGAGGAGGCCTGATCAAATCTTGTCCATGTTGCTGTGGTTTGTTGCCGTGAATTGGAGGTGTTGATGTTGTTGTTGGCGGTTGTGTGGTTACTAGTGATGTTGTTGTTCATTAAATTTTTTATTTTGTCAGTGAAGTATTCTGCAAAGTCATTACTAGTAGTGGTGCTGGAGGTCGTTCTTAATTCGTTTATTTTATGTTATTTATTTATTTATTTAACATTTTTCTATACCGAACTTCATGACAGGCATCATATCAGGCCGGTTTACATCAAACTTAGGGGTTAACTTAGCAAAAAAACCATATAACAAGAAGGCCGAAGCGCAGATACAAATAACAGGGAAAAGAACTTGGAGGCTAAAGTAGCCAGGAAATAAAGGACAGAAAAAACTGGAGAATGAACATGGATGAATATGCAGTTACTGGTTTAGAGGTTTAGTTAGTGTTTGTACAATGTTGAACAGCATTTTTGGGTTATTGTAGTATTTACTAATTTTATTTGAATAGAATTCTTCTTTTGCATTATGTATTCGTTTTTTTATAATTGGCTAGAAATGTTCTATAGGCGTTTAGTAGTGTCTCTGTTTTGTTCCTTCGCCAGTTTCGCTCTTTTTTTTTGAGTTCTCGTTTTGCTTCTCTTATTCTCTCGTTGTACTAGAGGTTTTGGTGTTTTGGCTTTTATATTGATTTTATAATAGTAGGGTTTAATCTGTCAGCAATGTCTTTGGTGATGTTCATCCATGAGTTTGTGAAGTCAATGTTCTTGAGTTCTTCTGGTAGATTTTGTTGTAGTGTTTCAATATCAAGATCAAGTATTTTTGTCTGTGGCACAATATGGAAATGAATTTGTATATAGGATCTTTCTCCTTGTAACTCAGTAACAAGTATTTTATAACTTGTTTTCCCTCTGTTTAGCAAGGCTTAATTCAATGGACAAATATTGACATGAAACTCCAAATCCTTTTTTGTTAAAGATGAAATACCTCATCAAAGACAGCAAATAATTTTTGAAAAATATAGTAAAAGTAATCAAAGCTAATTTATGGTAGGCTATTGATGGCCTAACAGCAGTTCCAGGTCCAAAATATTCCCTTGCACCCACAAACCATACCAGGACATGTCTTCAGCTGGGGATTAAATCTTACTTTTTTGTCTCAACAGCTGTGCGACCACCGGCATCTTGGCCACCAGGTAACTGCCGCTTTTAACAGGTTGTATTACCTGACACCAGGCAATTGTAGCTTTTTACAAGTTGTATCACCTGAGACCAGGTAACTGCAGCTTTTCACAGATTTAATTATACTGATGTACGAATTTGTAGAAGTCCTATGCTTTAGCAATAAAATGAGCCATTTATTACAGATGTTGATGTGCTGAATTCAAATATGACAATTAAACCAGCTGAATGGCTGTTTCCATGATATTTAATTTTTTATATTTTACATCTATATCTCTTGTGTAGAGAGAGAATAGATAGTAGAGCTTTAATCAAATCATAAACATAGATCTTTTGGTGTATTTCACTTGTCCTGTTTATGTAACACTTTAAAAATTTAATCAGCAAAAGGATTTTAGAAATAAAATTTACTATGAAACAAAAGGCCAAAAACTATTATTCAGTGGCTGCTCGGCTCTTCTTAGTTTGTTTCGTTTTAATTAAATGCATCTCTTGTCACTGTCCAGCAATAGTTTGCAAGCATTGATGGGCTCCATTTGCCCCGATAACATTTTTCCATTGCTGCAATGTCCTGGTGAAATCACTTGCCAGGTTCATCGCTCACTGCTCCACAGTTTAGTGGAACAAAATCTAAATGAGAGTGCAAAAAATGTATCTTTAGTGACTGTTACAGCCAAGGCTTTTGCTTGCCTTTAGGAGGTTTTCCCACCAACTCCTTGTAGATGTCTGCCTTTTTGTTTCCGAGAAAATTTGCTACTATTAACTGTTAGGAATGTGTATTCATTTCAAACGAATTTCAAAAATGTAACAAATAAGGGTAATTTGTTTCATTTGGGGGCCTCAAAATAAACTCGGGACCCCCTCCCTGAACGAACTGAACTTTATTCGTTGCATTTGTTTGAAAGGATTGCTTTAAGCCTAGCCTAGCTCTGAGACCAGAGTATAGGTGAGGCCCAAAGCTGGGCTGGTTGGGTTTTTTTTTGTTTGCTATGTTTTTTCACATGAATGAAACAAATCAAACATTCTATGAACCAAAATCCATGGGGAAAAAACTCCTGAGAAAACAAAAGCAAAAAAAATGTTTTCCCTTCACATCCCTACTAACTGGAAGGCTCTTCAGGCTGTCTTCTCCTTGCCACACAATGCACAGTTAAATGCATCACCTTGAAGAAATTCATGAATCACAGGGTCAACAAAGAAACCTTCCTTTATTTTAGCTTCACTTAAGCATGGAAATATACCACTGAGGTACTTGAAGGCTGCTTTCGTTTTGTCCATAGCCTCAACACAGTTCTTCATTAGACCCAGCTTGTTGTGCAAGGGAGGGCAACAAAAGCTTCCTTGATTCAGTAAGTGCTGGGTGCGGACCACTTTTCCTCCCAGGCTCCAATGACTGAATATTAGTCAGTTCTCTTTTAATTTGAAATCCATTCCCTTTTTAACTCACTTATCCTCTGCAATTCCCAAGTCATAGGTCATGTATACTGACCCAGTAGCATAGCTTGAAAACTAAAGCCAGTCAACAATTATAAGCATCATTTTCATTCTCAGTGACACAGATTTTGTAAAGTTTGACTACATTCATTGCAGAAGCATTTTAGCTGTACACCAGTGTTACTTGAGACCAGGTATTTCTATCTGTGCACAATATGGAAATGAATACCAATGATTTTTTTCTCCTGTTATTTCTCTCTTATTTTCATTATTGGACTTTTTACCTGGTTCTTTCCATCCTCTCTTTCTTTCCCAGCTCTTCGTCCACCTTTGAACCCTCTGCCAGAGCTGCGACTGGTCGGTGGTGGGCACCGTTGCCGAGGCCGTGTTGAAGTTTACTACAACGGAGCCTGGGGAACGGTGTGCGATAATTTCTGGGACAGAATGGATGCACAGGTCGTGTGCAGACAGCTGAGATGTGGAGCTGCGAATTCTGCGCCAGGAAAAGCCTTTTTTGGCTATGGTAGAGGAAATATAGTCCTGCACAATGTGCAGTGTAGAGGCAACGAGCCTCATCTCTGGCAGTGTCCTAACAGTGGCTCGTTCTCCAATGCCTGCAGCCATGCTAAAGATGCTGGGGTGATATGTTCAGGTAAATGGAGTGATTAAATTTTTAATAATGTCTTCCATTCATTAATTCCACATAACTAGCACTACAGAAAATGAAATGTGCTGTTGTATGACCATTCTTATCAATATTAGTGGGTCAGTCATAGTACTCCAGATTCTCAGGTTGGATGAAGTTACCTGCATTTCCATAATAAAAAAATGCATCTAAAGAGGAACCAATTATAGACCAATTAACCTGACATTCATTCAAAAGAAGATACTAGAAGCCATGATAAAAAAAAGAGCTCTAAGCTAAGAAATTTGGCAATACAATAACAATGTGAGAATTCAATTACCCCGGTACTGAGTGGGTCTATGTCTCATCAGGACATGCTAGAGAGGTTAAGTTTCTAGATGCTATAAATGACTGCTTCATGGAGCAGCTGGTCCTAGACCCTACAAAAGGGGCAACTATTTTAGATCTAGCCTTCAATGGAATGCATAACTTGGTACTAGAGGAAACTGTGGTGGGCCTGTAAAGCAATAACAATCATAATGTAATAAAATTTGACAATCACTGGAGGGAGGATATAAAGTAAAACTACTACAATAGCATATGTATATAAAAAGGGAGACTATGATAGATTAAGAAAATTTGTTAGAAAAAAAAACTAAAAGGAGTAGCTGCTAGGGTTAAAAGATTGCATGCAGAATTGTTTAAAAACACCATTTTGGAAGCCCAGATAAAATGTATTCCATACATTAAAAAAGGTCAAAAGAATGGTTTAATGATGAGGCAAAGGAGACAGTTAAAGCTAAAAATCATTGTTAAAAAAAAATTGGAAAGCATACCCAAATGATGAAAATAGGCAAGAGTATAAGCATTGGCAAGTTAGATGTAAAACTGACAGGTCAAGAGAAACTTCGAGAAAAAGCTGGCCAATGATGCAAAAACTAATAATACATATTTTTTCAAGTACATTCCAAACAAAAAGCTTATGAGGGAGTTAGTTAGGCTGTTAGATGACTGAGGGGCAAAAGGTGGGCTCAGGGAGTACAAAGAAATATCGGAAAAACTGAACAAAAGCTTCGCCTTGGTCTTTATGGAGGAGGATGTTGGGAACATACCTGCACCTGAAATATTCTTTAATGGGAAAGATTCTGAGCAACTAAAACAAATAAATATCTGTAATTATGGAGGATGTAAAATATTTAATTGACAAACTAACTGACAATCACTGGGACTGGATGGTATGCACCCCAGAGTTCTAAAGAACTAAATCATTATGATCTTTGTTTTAGAATGACAGCATATAAAATATACAAATAAATAAATATATGAAATCACTAACCTGTTACTAGTAACCTGTAAAAACAGCCATGTTTTCTGAAGACTGGAAGGTGGCTAATGTGACACTGATTTTTAAAAAGTATTCCAAGGATAATCTGGAAAATGATAGATTGGTGAACCTGACATTGGTGCCTAGCAAAATGGTAGAAACCGATCTATAAAAAAAAAAATCACTGCCCATTTAGATAGACATGGCTTAATGTAGAAGAGTCAAAATGGTTTTAGCAAGTGGAAGTCTTATCTTACCAATCTTTTACAAATTTTTGAAAGTGTAAATAAACATATAGATAAAGGTGAGCTGGTTGTTATAGTGTATTTGGATTTTCAGAAGGCATCTAACAGTATCTCCCATTAGAGACTCCT
This sequence comes from Rhinatrema bivittatum, assembly GCF_901001135.1. Taxonomy (NCBI): domain Eukaryota; kingdom Metazoa; phylum Chordata; class Amphibia; order Gymnophiona; family Rhinatrematidae; genus Rhinatrema; species Rhinatrema bivittatum. Next base: position 310,006,614 of record NC_042621.1, read on the forward strand.
CAGGAAATACAAAGTGATAAGATAGGAGACAGTGTTCTACTGAGGATTGGTAACTGGTTAAAACATAGAATACAGAGAGTAGAACTAAAGGTTGCTAGTCGAGTGCTACAGGGATTGGTACTGGAACTTGTGTTATTTAATACATTCATAAATTATCTGGAAAATAGAAAAACAAGTGAAGTGATCAAATCTGCAGATGACACACAATTATTCAAAGTTGTTAAAATGGCAGCAGATTGCGAAGAACTGCAGAAGGACCTTCTGAGACTAGAAGACTGGGTTACCGAATGGTAGATGAAATCTAATGTGGAAAAGTGCAAAGTGATGAACAAGGGAAAAATAATCCTAACTACAGGTAGACAATCTGGGTTCTGTAATGGAATCATCACTCAGGAGAAGGACTTTGGAATCCTTGTTGATAAAAATTGAAATCCTCGGCTCAGTGTGCGGTGGTAAACAAAAAGCAAACAATGTTAAGAATGATCCAAAAAGGAAAAGATAATAAAATAGAAAATATCATATTGTCTCTATATTGCGCTATGGTATCACTGCATGTTGAGTATTTTGTACAGTTCTGGTCACCTCACCTCAAGAAAGACTTAGCAAAACTAGAAAAGGTACAGAAAAAGGTGACAGAAATGAAAAAAGGGATGTTCTTATGTTCATGATGAAAGGCTCTTCAACTTGGAAAAGAGATGGTTGAAAGGGGTCATGATAGTTTATAAAATGAGTAGAGTGGAACGAGTAAATAAAGGGCGGTTATTTACCCTTTCAAATAATCCTGAAAAAAAGGGGGACACTTCATGTAACTAACAACCAGCAGATTCAAATCAAATCATAGAAAGTACTTTTTCACTCAGCACTCTGTCAAGTTGTGCAGTCTATTGCCAGAAGATGTAGTCAGGATGAGTAGCATAGCAGGGAGAAGTTTAGACAAGTTCCTGAAGGAAAAGTCCATAGCACATTAGCCAGGAAGACTAAGGAAAGCTATTGCTATCCCTGGGAGTGAGTAAGAGCAATTAGACTACTTTATGAGATTGGCCACTCTCCAAGACAGGATGCTGGGCTCGATGGACCGTGGTCTGACCCAGCAAGCACTTCTTATGTTCTTATATTCAGTAAGTCTTTCCTGTCTGCTGTGTCATGGCTTTTGGTAAACTACCACTGCTGATGGCTATTCCTTCCCTCTCTCCAGCTTCATGTCAGGACCACCTTCTCCTTAAGCTTAATGTTCTATGGAATATTTCACCTTTCTGTAATTTATTGAAGCCTGTTAATTATTTGAATATGTCTATCATATCTCCCTCTCGCTTTGTACCTCCAATGAGAACATTTTGAACCCACTATATGTTTATTAGTGGGTTTGTGTTGCAAGCCTTGTATCATTATTGTAGGCTTTCTCTGATTTGCTTCCATCCTTTCAATGTCCTTACAAAGATGTATACTAGGAGGGGGGAACCTCAGAAGTGCCATGCTGGGACAGACCAAAGGTCCACTGACCCCCCCCCCCCCCCCAGCATCCTGTCACCAACTGTGGTTAATCCAGATCTCTAGGAATTATCCAGCAGATCCCAAAGTGTAGGTTCATTTCTTGCTCTCTCCCAGGGATGGGTGGTGGTATTCTCCAAGTCTACTTGATTAATAAATGTTTATGGACTTTTCCTCCAGGAACTTTTTAAACTCAACTATGCTACTCACCTTGACTACATCTTCTGGCATCAAATTCCACAGCACCAAAATCAGAAAAAACAGGAAAAAGCATAAGCATTGTCAAGGTAAATGTAAAACATTGATAAGACAGGCAAAGAAAGAATTTGAAATGAAGTTGGCCATAGAGGCAAAAACTCATAATAAAAACTTTTTAAAATATATTCGAAACAAGAAACCTGTGAGGGAGTCGGTTGGACCGTTAGATGACCAATGGGTTAAAGGGGCTCTTAGAGAAGATAAGGCCATTGCAGAAAGACTAAATGAATTCTTTGCTTCTGGGTTTACTAATGAGGATGTTGGGGAGATACCAGTTCCAGAGATGGTTTTCAAGGGTGATGAGTCAGATGATCTTTACCAAATCACTGTGAACCTGGAAGATGTAGTAGGCTATATTGACAAACTAAAGAGTAGCAAATCACCTGGACTGGATGGTATGCACCATAGGGTTCTGAGGGAACTAAAAAATGAAATTTCTGATCTATTAGTTAAAATTTGTAACCTATCATTAAAATCATCCATTGTATCTGAAGACTGGCAGGTGGCCAACATAACCTCAATATTTAAAAAGGGCGATCCTGGAAACTACAGACCAGTGAGCCTGACTTCAGTGCCAGGAAAAATAGTGGAAACTATTCTTAATGAAACACAGTCAACATGGATTTACCCAAGGGAAGTCTTGCCTCACAAATCTGCTTCATTTCTTTGAAGGGGTTAATAAACATGTGGATAAAGGTGAACCGGTAGATGTAGTGTATTTGGATTTTCAGAAGGCGTTTGACAAAGTCCCAATGAGAGGCCTCTAAGAAAACTAAAAAGTCATGGGATAGAAGGCGATGTCCTTTCGTGGATTACAAACTGGTTAAAAGACAGGAAACAGAGAGTAGGAGTAAATGGTCAATTTTCTCAGTGGAAAAGAATAAACAGTAGAGTGCTTCAGGGATCTGTACTTGGACCTGTGCTTTTCAATATATATATAAATGCTCTGGAAAGGAATACGACAAGTGAGGTTATGAAATTTGCAGATGATACAAAATTATTCAGAGTAGTTAAATCACAAGCAGATTGTGATAAATTGCAGGAGGCCCTTGCAAGATTTGAAGATTGGGTATCCAAATGGCAGATGAAATTTAATGTGGGCAAGTGCAAGGTGTTGCATATAGGGAAAAATAACCCATGCAGTAGTTACACAATGTTAGGTTCTATATTAGGAGCTACCACCCAAGAAAGAGATCTAGGAATCATAGAGGATAATATATTGAACTTGTCGGCTCAGTGCACTGCAGCAGTCAAAAAAGAAAACAGGATGTTAGGAATTATTAGGAAGGGAATGGTGAATAAAATGGAAAATGTCATAATGCCTCTGTATCACTCCATGGCGAGACCGCACCTTGAGTACTGTATATAGATTTGGTCACTGCATCTCAAAAAAGATAATAGTTGCACTGGAGAAGGTACAGAGAAGGGTGACCTAAATGATAAAGGAGATGGAACAGCTCCCCTAGGAGGAAAGGCTACAAAGGTTAGGGCTGTTCAGCTTGGAGAAGCGATGGCTGAGGGGGGATATGATAGAGGTCTTTAAAATCATGAGAGGACTTGAACGAGTAGATGTGAATCGGTTATTTAAACTTTCAGATAATAGGATGACTAGTGGGCACTCCATGAAGTTAGGAAGTAGCATATTTAGGATGAATCGGAGAAAATTCTTTTTCACTCAACCCACAATTAAGCTCTGGAATTAGTGGTTAGTGCTGTTAGTGTAGCTGGATGCAAAAAAGGTTTGGATAAGTTCTTGGAGGAGATGTCCATTAACTACTATTAATCAAGCTGACTTAGGGAATAGCCACTGCTATTAATTGCATCAGTAGCATGGGATCTTCTCAGTGTTTGGGTACTTGCCAGGTTCTTGTAGCCTGGTTTGGCCTCTGTTGGAGACAGGATGCTGGGCTTGATGGACCCTTGGTCTGACCCAGCATGGCAATTTCTTATGTTCTTAAAACTTTTTCTAATTTGTTTTAAATCTGCTATCTTCTAATTTCATAGAATGTCCCCCTGTCTTTGTACAATCTGAAAGTGTAAATAATCATTCTATATTTATCTATTTTATAGATCTCTACCATATCCCCCCTCAGCTGTCTCTTCTCCAAGCTGAAGAGCCCTAATCTCTTTAGCCTTTCCTCAGAGTTCCATCCCCTTTATCATTTTTGTCACCCGCCTCTGCACCTTTTCTAGCTTCGATAAATGTTTTTTAAGATGTGGTGACCAGAACTGAATGCAGTACTCAAAGTGCAGTCGCACCGTGGAGCTATACAGAGACATTATGATAACGTGTGTTTCGTTTTCTTAAGAACATAAGAACATGCCATACTGGGTCAGATCAAGGGTCCATCAAGCCCAGCATCCTGTTTCCAACAGTAGCCAATCCAGACCATAAGAACCTGGCAAGTACCCAAAAACAGTCTATTCCATGCTACTGTTGCTAGTAATAGCAGTGGCTATTTTCTAAGTCAACTTAATTAATAGCAGGTAATGGACTTCTCCAAGAACTTATCCAATCCTTTTTTAAACACAGCTACACTAACAGCACTAACAATATCCTCTGGCAACAAATTCTTGAGTTTAATTGTGTGTTGAGTGAAAAAGAACTTTCTCAGATTAGTTTTAAATGGGCCACATGCTAACTTCATGGAGTGCCCCCTAGTCTAATATATGAAAGAGTAAATAACCGATTCATAACTACCTGTTCTAGACCTCTCATGCTTTTAAACACCTCTATCCTATCCCCCTTCAGCCTTCTCTTCTCCAAGCTGAAAAGTCCAAACCTCTTTACTCATAGGGGAGCTGTTCCATTCCCCTTATCATTTTGGTAGCCCTTCTCTGTACCTTCTCCATCGCAATTATATCTTTTTTGAGATGCGGCGACCAGAATTGTACACAGTATTCAAGGTGCGGTCTCACCATGGAGCGATACAGAGGCATTATGACATTTTCCATTTTATTAACCATTCCCTTCCTAATAATTCCCAACATTCTGTTTGTTTTTCTGACTGCCACAGCACACTGAACCGACGATTTCAATGTATTATCCACTATGATGCCTAGATCTGTTTCTTGGGTTGTAGCACCTAATATGGAACCTAACATCATGTAACTACAGCAAGGGTTATTTTTCCCTATATGCATCACCTTGCACTTATCCACATTAAATTTCATCTGCCATTTCTTAATAATTCCTAGCTTTCTATTTGCTTTTTTGACTTTTGCTGCAAGGATTTCAAAGTGTTGGCCACAGTGACACCCAGATCCTTTTCCTTGGTGCTGATTCCTAACACAGAACTCAGCATTGTGTAATTGTCAGGGATGTGCATTTGTTTTAAACTAAGGGTACATCCAAACAGAAAAAGACCATTTTGTTTGTTTCAGGTATTTTTGCTCCATGTGGGCTCCTGCTGCTGATTCCCTGGGCCTCCCTGGATTCTTCATTTTTCCTCACATCCCCCAAAGAAAACTTAGCAGGCCCAGACCTACCTGGCTGGGTAATGGGACAAAAATACGCATGCAGCTGACCAGCATCATTTTTAAAATGGCAAGGGCATTGACCCTGGAGCCCTAGTGGGCACTCCAGGCTCTACAGCACCACCAGGGACTTATAAGTACTTTCGGAGGGCTGGGGTGGGGTCTGCCTCCTGGGGCAGTGGGAGTGGGCTGAGAAGTGGGGGGGGGGGGGGTCTCAGCCTGCCTTGAGCTAAGATTTGGAAAGCTTGGTAATTTTAAAAGTCTATAGACAAGTTTTGTGAGGAGGCACATAATAATGTACTTTGCCTAACCAGGAATTGTCAGAAATGTTTGCAGTCAAGAGCAGGCAGTGACTGGGGGAATTGAGCATACAAATGAAAGAACATCTAGGAAATGCCACTTAGCTAACCCTGGACTCCGTTAACTCAAATCCTCCTCTTCCATAACAGAACAAACAAAGGGATAAATTTGTGATGAACTGAATCCAGCTCTGAGAAACGTGCAGAGTTGGGAAAACAATTTAAAAACTTGATAATTTTGCTAAGCATCCAAAGGGGTATGGAGCACTCTCAATGCCCCTCACAGAGCATCCTTCTAACATGGACGGGGCTGTGTCAGGATGGGTGTCCTGCAGAGACTTTCACGCATTCTGCTCGCAGCCCAGGCAAATGCTTAAGAGTTCCTAATCCAGAAGGGCATTAGCACAGCTCCTTCTGACAAGCAGACGGGATGTGTAGGGCTCACCTGTGGCCTGCTGACTCCATATTCCTGAGCATGGGCTCTTGAATACAAGTTTTCTGGATATAAACTGGGTGTACACAGAATATTAAACAGACCCTATTGGTCTGCACTACACATAATTCATGGACGTTTTCATGAGAGATCAAAAAGACTTCATCTGATGTCCCACGCAAGCTCTTTCTGGGGGTAACAATTTTTTTTTTTCATTTTAACAGCTTCTGGATCTTCCCTGGCAAGACCACTAGGTATAGTAATTCCAGATTTCTATATATTCTGTTTCAGGACATTATATAGAAGTGAGGAAAGACCAGAAATGCACATCCCTCAAATCCCACTTGTGTTAACCTGTTTGTTGTTATTTAATTGGTTGTCTTTCAACTGACCCAAATGGACTGAGCTGCAGTTAGTTAGTGGGCACCAAGGAACATGCAAGATAACAAGGGGCTGTTGGGTCTGGTCAGGACACAGAGAAGGAAGATAGAAGAGCCAGCTCTGTGACATCACTATCCAAGGAAGCCACAGTAAGCAAGAATACGCATGGTGACCTGGCTGAGAAGCTGAGCAGCTTACCTGAATCCTGCTTTGGCTAAGTTTAAAAAGTCTAAATTAATATAGCTTTCTTCTATATTTTCCCATTATTTATATTGTTTTTTTCACTGTTGTTTTGAATCTGTTGTTGAGTGTGGCTGGATTGCTGTTTTCCCAATAGTTTTTGCATATTTCTGCTATGTGCTGTCTTGTGTGTAGCTGATTAATTTAGCCAAAAAAAAAAAATCTCCAATAGGCAGTGTTTTATTTCTGCTGTTTTTATTCTGTCTTGTATGTTGCTGGAGTCTTACACTGGTTTTCTGGTTGGAATTATATTTGCTAGTTATTTTAAATTCCCTGTCTGTTATTAAGAGTAACAAAGAGCACTGCTTACCAGCTATCTGGGAGATAAAGCAGCTTTTAAACTAAAACAAAGGGGAAAGCCGACAATCAATCAGCAAGGCATGGTTCAGAGGGAGGTATCTTCGAAGGTTACTAATGAAGCATTAGAGTTAGGGCATCCCAACAGTGAGGTTCCAATAAGAAAAGTAGTCCAAGTGCCTATAATTAAAAACTCTCCTAAGCTAAAAGATTCCAGTTAATCCCTATCAACTGAAAAGCGGAATGAAAATACAAACAAAAATCTCATTTTGAAATGTTTGTATGCTAATGCCAGAAGTCTAAGAAGTAAGATGGGAGAATTAGAATGTATAGCAGTGAATGATGACATAGATTTAATTGGCATCTCAGAGACATGGTGGAAGAAGGACAACCAATGGGACAGTGCTATACCGGGGTACAAATTATATCGCAATGACAGAGAGGAGCACTCGGGAGGAGGTGTGGCACTTTATGTCTGGGATGGTATAGAGTCCAACAGGATAAACATCCTGCATGAGACTAAATGCACAATCGAATCTTTATGGGTAGAAATCCCTTATGTGTTGGGGAAGACTATAGTGATAGGAGTATACTACCGTCCACCTGGTCAAAATGGTGAGACTGACAGTGAAATGCGGGAAGCTAACCAAATTGGTAGTGCGGTAATAATGGAGATTTAAATTACCCCAATACGGACTGGGTAAGTGAAACGTCAGGACATGCTAGAGAGATAAAGTTCCTGGATGGAATAAATGACAGTTTTATGGATCAATTGGTTCTGGAACAGACAAGAGAGGGAGCAATTTTAGATCTAATTCTCAGTGGAGCACAGGATTTAGTGAGAGAGGTAATGGTGGTAGGGCTGTTTGGTAATAGTGATCATAATATGATCAAATTTGAATCAATGACCAGGAGGGGGACAGTAAGTAAATCCACAGCTGTAGCACTAAACTTTGATAAAATGAGAAAAATATTTAAAAAACAAATTGAAAGGTGCAGCTACAAAGGTAAAAAGTGTGCAACAGGCGTGGACATTGATAAAAAAATACCATCCTAGAAGCACAGTCCATATGTAATCCTCTCATTAAGAAAGGTGGAAGAAAGGTCAAGCGATTACCAGCATGGCTAAAAAGTGAAGTGAAAGAGGCTAATTTAACCAAAAGATTTTCATTCAAAAATTGGAAGAAGGATCCACCAGAAGAAAATAGGATTAAGCACAAGCATTGGCAAGTTCAATGAAAGACATCGATAAGACAGGCTAAGAGAGAATTTGAAAAGAAGTTGTCCATAGAGGCAAAACCTAACAATAAAAAGTTTTTAAAATATATCTGAAGCAGGAAGCCTTCAAGGGAGTCAGTTGGACCGTTAAATGATCGAGGGGTTAAAAGGGCACTTAAGGATGAAAAGGCCATTGCGGAAAGATAAAACGATTTCTTTGGTGTTTATTGAAGAGGATGTTGGGGAGATATCCATTCTGGAGACAGTTTTCAAGGGTGATGATTCAGATGAAGTGAACCAAATCACGGTGAACCTGGAAGATGGGGTAGGCCAAACTGACAAATTGAAGAGTAGTAAACACCTGGACCGGAAGGAATACAACCCAGAGTTCTGAAAGAACTAAAAAATGAAATTTCAGATCTATTTCATGATGTAACCTATCATTAAAATAATCCATTCACCCTGAAGAATGGAAGATGGCCAATGTAACCCCGATATTTAAAAAGAGCTCCAGGGGTGATCCGAGAAATTATAGACCAGTAAGCCTGACTTCAGTTCCGGGCAAAATCGTGGAAACAGTTATAAAGAATAAAATCAAAAAACATTTAGATATACATGGTTTAATGGGAAACAACCAACAAGGATTTACCCACGGGAAGTCTTGCCTCACAAATCTCCTACATTTTTTTGAAGGGGTAAATAAACATGAGGACAAAGGAGAACCGGTAGATGTAGTGTATTTGGATTTTCAGAAGGCATTAGACAAAGTCCCTCATGAGAGGCTTCTAAGAAAACTAAAAAGTCATGGGATAGGAAGTGATGTCCTTTTGTGGAATTGAAGCTGGTTAAAAGACAAGAAACAGAGACTAGGATTAAATGGTCAGTCTTCACAGTGGAAAAAGGTAAACAGTGAAGTGCCTCGGGGATCTGTATTTGGACCGGTGCTTTTTAATATGTTTATAAATGATATGGAAAAGGATACGATGAGTGATGCGATCAAATCTGCGGATGACACAAAATTATGCAGAGTAGTTAATTCTCAAGCGGATTGGGATAGATTGCAGGAGGACCTTGCAAGACTGGAAGACTGGGCTTCCAAATGGCAGATGAAATTTAACGTAGACAAGTGCAAAGTAATATATATATATGGAAAAATAACCCTTGCTGTAGTTACACAATGCTAGGCTCTATCTTAGGAGTTACCACCCAGGAAAGAGGTCTAGGCATCATACTGGATAATACATTTAAATCATCAGCTCAGTGTGCTATGGTGGTCAAAAAAGCAAACAGAATATAGGAATTATTAAGAAGGGAATGGCAAATAAAACAATGCATGTCATAATGCCTCTGTATCATTCCATGGTGAGATCACATCTTGAATACTGTGTACAATTCTGGTCACCGCAGCTCAAAAAAGATATAGTTGCGATGGAGAAGGTAGAGAGAAGGGCGACCAAAATGATAAGTCATTGAATGGCTGCCCTATGAGGTAAGGCTAAGGAAGTTAGAGCTGTTCAGTTTGGAGAAGAGACAACTGAGGGGGAATATGTTAAAGATCTACAAAATTATGAAAGGACTTGAACAAGTTAATGTAAATCGGTTATTTACGCTCTCAGATAACAGAAGGACTAGAGGGAACTCCATGAAGTTAGCAAATAGCTCATTTAACATAAATCAAAGAAAATTATTTTTTACTCAGCGCATAGTTAAGCTCCGGAATTCATTGCCAGAAGATGTGGTTGCAGAAGTTAGTGAAGCTGGGTTTAAAAAAGGTTTGGATACGTTTCTAGAGGACAAAGCCATAAACTGCTATTAATTATTAAGCAATAGTAGCTTGAGATTTATTTAATGTTTGGGTACTTGCCAGGTACTTATATCTTGGATTTGCCACTGTTGGAAACAGGATACTGGGCTTGATGGACCCTTGGTCTGATCCTTACGTTCTTATGTGGTTTGAAACAATTGCACAGCAAGAGGTATCTACTATAATCTAGTTAGAGACAGAATTTCAAAGCACATGGTGACCTGGCTGAGGGGCAAAGCAGTTTACCTGAGTACTGCTTTGACTAAGCTTAAAAAGTCTAAATTAATTTAACTTTCATCTATATTTTTCCCTATATATATATATATATATATTGCTTTTACCTCTGCTGTTTTGTTTACTGATTTGATTACTAATAATGTCAACCGTTAGAAGCCCTTCCTCTCTACCCCTCTACCCATCCACCCCAGAGCTTGCTCTTCTAATATAGTCTTTCTGGGGTAGATAATCACAGTAATTGGTAAGAAAATAATTTATTAATTCAATAAAATCTATTGAACAAAATGACTATTATTCAATGTAACAACTGTGGTGCTTTTAGCCTGAGGCAAATGATCTGGCATGAAAAAGGAGTCTAATCACATTAAAGTTGCATTAGCTGTAACAAAAAAGGAATTAACAACCACCAAGGAAGCCTCACTCACTTTACAGCATTCAGGTAACTTTCCTCCACTACCACAAAAGATTCAGAATCCCAGAAACAAGTGGTTTACAAGTGGGCTCAGGTAGGATAAGATCTGTGCCCCAAAGACATCCATTTTTCTCTATTGTGCAATCCAGATGTCCTCCACCACTTGCACAGAGCATCCAGAAACCCAAGAATAAATGGATTTCAGTGGGTTCTAGTAGGATAAAAACCTGTGATCTGGAGGCACCCATTCTCTCAAGTGATGCAAGTACAAAATGCCTCCTCTGTATTGGAAAATGAAGCAAGGGAGACTGAAGTGGTATCTGAAAGATAAGAAGAAACCCAATGTGCACAGAAATTCCATAATACAGCCAAACACCATAAGAGAAAGCTCATTGTGCTGGGAGACTCAGTCATCAGAGGCACTAATTTGGGAACACTATAGTTAAGTGCCTTACAGGTTCCTCAGCTAGTAAAAATACAAATCAAATAATCAGTGCAATCAATGAAAAAAGTAAGGACTCCGAAGTTGACATTATCGTCCATCTGGGAACCAACAACCTTGCTGGTAACAGCATCCAAGTGCTATAGAGAAACTTCTAGGCTCTGGGGAAGCAGAGTAAACTTATAGCAAAAAACTATTGCCTTTTCAGAAGTGTTACCTGTTTATGGAAAGGGGAAGGAGAGGCTAAGCTATATAGATAACTTCAATGCATGGCTCAAAACCTGGTGTACCGAAGAAAGTTTTGGATATATTGAGGGCTGGGGCCATGTATGGAACAGTAAAAGGCTCTAAGTCAAACATGGCTTACATTTGTCTGTGGCAGGAAAAAGGATCGTAAGTGAAAAATTCAAATCATATACCATAAGACATTTAAACTAGAGGATGGGGTGGGCAGGGAGAAATTGGAATGTCACCCCCCAACATTTCCAAGGTGTGGGAGAAGAAAACGACGAAAGTATGCTGAATAGAGCATATAAAATGTCCAAAAAGAGCAGCAAGCTGAGGGGAAAGAAGCTGGAAAGCTATGAGCACAAAAGCTGGATCTGGGTAATAAAATCCCAGACCTGCGGGCTCTAATGGCAGAAGCAGACTTGGATATTGCTGCTGTTACAGGGACATGGTTCACAGAGTCTCATGACTGGGATACGGTCATCCTGGGCTATAACTTATTAAGGAAGGATAGAGAGGACAGAAAAGAAGGCGTTGCGCTTTATGTTAAAAACAATATCTAACTAACTGAAATGCAAGGGACGTAGGGTAGCATTATGGGCTGTCCTAAAAAAAAGAAGATGGTGCTTCTATTTACATCAAATAAAACATTTAAAATAAAACAATTAAAATATAAAATGCAAATGAAATTAAAACAAGAAATATCTACCATAAAAGATAGCAATTAACGTAAAAACTCGCTTTCTCCTAGCTTGACTGCTCTTAATAAAAACCATTACATTGTTTAAAATACTTTATTTATTTATTTATTTGAATGTTTTTATATACCTGTATTCGTCGAAACATCATATCGGTTTACGTGGAACAGAGCATAGAACGTACATAAAACAGGGGTGAAGGGAACTGGGAGGAGTAACTTGAAACGCATTAATAGATATGCACCATATACAAGGGTCTAGTCATGTTATGTACAGATGAGTAGAGAAGTTCGAGGATCAACAAGGGTACCATGGAGTTCAGGTTATTTGCTGGGGGACAGGGTGGAGGGGCAGGGGAAGGGATGCTTCCTCTCCAAATGCTCTTCTAAATAACCAGGTTTTTAATGCTTTTTCTAAAAAAAGTTTGGTAATGACTGTAGTTCAGGTCCCACCAAGGATAGTGCTCTTTCCCTGACTGCGCAGACCTGACTGAAGGAATATGTAAAAAACCTTTGTTTGCTGATCGTAGACTACGCTGCGGAGTATGAATCCACAGGGCTGCATTTAGCCATTCTGTCTTTTCATTATTTAGTGCTTTATCTATTAGACAGAGAACTTTGTATTCAATTCTAAATTTTATCGGTAACAAGACAATTCCATCAAGGTGAGTGTAATATGATCAAATTTTTTTACATTGGTTAGGACTCTAGCCGCAGCTGAAGCAGTCTCAAAGATATGCAAATTTGAGATGACCCAGCAATTCTGGTCACCAGGAAGCATAGGTTTCTTCAGATTTTCAAACAGTATTGTAACGCTTTAGTTCTTACCTTTAGGATGCCTGAGATTTGGGGAGAAAATCCCTGCCCCACTCCTGCTGCATCCCTTCTGTAAGCCTGGAAGAGGATCACAGCTCCAACCTGTCTCTATCCTTCCAAATCTGGAGCAGCCCCAGGACTCAATAGAGTCAGGGTTTTTATGACTTTTCCCATTGACTGAGCCCATAGAGGCTGTACCCCACTGTCAGTCTGACCATAAGATGACCGATAAGCCCTGGAACATTCTTTCGCCAGTTCCAAGGCAACCTTTTGCACTGTCCACATGTTCAGTACCCTTCACAGCCTATTCAGACTTCTCATAGGGGGAAAAGCTACTCTTGTCCATAAACTTCTTTAGAAATACAACATCCTGTACACTCTGGCATAGGGGCCATAGATGCATGTACCAATACCTAAGGAGGTCACTGCCAAAGGATTTACATGTGTAAATGTAAGATACTATCGTAGCAATTTTAAAAAGCCATTTACTCATGTAAAGTGCACTTCCATGTGAATATCCTCTGCACAATTCAATAGCTTATACTGCAGCAATTTCCAAAAGCCCACTTACACAGGCAAAGTGCATTTACACATGGAAAACCCAGTTTTAAGCATGTAAATGTTTTTAAAAATGAGGCCCTTAGAGAGCACGATGAGAAAAACAATAGAGAATGTAGTTCCTCTCACTTCACCTCTAACTCTAATATACTGTTACTGTGGGTGGATGAATCTCTACTTAAGTTTGTTCCAGTTCAAATCTGGATTATTCTGACCCGATTCAGGTTATGACTCAGTTCAGACTCTGAACCAGAATTATGTGCAATACATTCATTGCCTCAGACATATCTGGCGGCTGTACGTAGCTGCTCATATTCTGGCTGTCTTTTGGCACATCGTAAAAGATATGATTAATTTTGAGAGCATGGGGAGAAGGAGCAAGGACTCAGCAAACCCTTTTGGCCACTGCCTTCCTGTTGGTGCCCAGGGTAACACTGACATGACAGTGTGGGTTTGCTTGTTTTCCCCATGTTTCTGGAACAGAGTTCTCTGGGAACTACAGATAGAAGCAGAAACTTTTGTTGTTTAGAAAAAAAACTGAAGGCTTGCAATATGAGCAGAGTCTGGGAGGGCAGGAACTGGAATATCTAGGTACAGATCCAGAATTTGTTATTATGATTGTTTACTTGTTTACTCATATGACTGTAATTTTTAATATGGTTTGCTTTTATGATTAATTGCAACTTGCTTTAATGTATTTATAAAAGGCAAAGCATCCAATGAATAAACAGAAATGGAAATGAAAATGTAAAAAATAAACATGTATAAGAAGCTCCATCCTATGGTGATTATTTATCTTTTGCTATTTTAGATCAGCCTCAAGCTCTGCGACTAGCTAACGGAGAGGACCAATGCAGGGGTCGTGTTGAAGTTTACTACAACGGAGTCTGGGGCACAGTTTGTGATAATGGATGGGATCTCACTGATGCTCAGGTCGTGTGCAGGCAGCTGGGCTGTGGGTCAGCGCTTTCTGCCCCAGGAAATGCCTTTTATGGTCAAGGAGTAGGAAGTGTCCTTCTGGGTAACGTGCAGTGTACAGGAAGTGAACCCTATCTGTGGCAGTGCTTTAACAGTGGCTGGGCCACGAGTGTCTGTGGCCATGCTAGAGATGCTAGCGTTGTATGCTCAGGTAAATTAACTTTATTCATCATATCTGCTTTACGTGGGTGTGTTTCCAGTAATTTATATCCGTCACTACACTATTATCATTACACAGAACAGATTCAAGATTCATTACCTCCAAGTAGCACTCACAACCCTTGGGAGGGGGAAGGCCTGACCTAAGAATTGCTATTGGCATAATAAAGGCTGGAGACCGGACTAGGACAAATACTTGAATTAACTCTCACATGACTTGCTTTGTGCTGCCTCACCTACCACTGGTCACTAAAATCCAAGGCTTCAAGTAGAAAGGAGTTTGTGAAACTTGGAAGAAGCCACAATGGCTTCCACCTGAAGAAAGATTTACCCAATTCCTGAGAGAGCTTTCTAATGGGAGGATAAAATATAGACTTAGCTAGTCAGGAAGAAGCAGTTTGCTTACCATAAATGGTGTTTTCCGCAGATAGCAGAATGAATTAGCCATGCTGTTTGGGCGACGTCATCTCGGTGGACATTCGAGTCTCCAAGTCAGAGTTTTTGATCTGCTGTGCCTATGCAGCACTTCCCGTGCGAAGCACGAGCCCAGTCTCTTCAGTTTGTTAGAAAGCTAGATAGAAAAAGATAGATGGAATCTGGAGAAGGAGACGTGTCCAAGGAGGAGGAAGGGTATGTATAGCTAATTCATCCAGCTATCTATGAAAAACACCGTTTATGGTAAGCAAACTGCTTCTTTTTCGTCGATAAGCAGGCTGAATTAGCCATGCTGTTTGGGTGTCCCACGCTTAAAGAAAGAACACCTTTATAGTGAGGATGGCTTGAGAATTAATAAAAGTTCATGCTGTCTGGTTTTTTTTCTCTCTCTCTCTCTTCGTGGACATGTCTTTTTCGGCACGCACATTTGATAATACTGATTTTCCTAGAACGCTGTCTGAAGCTGACAGTTGGTCAAGACAATAATGATCGGTAAAAGTATGTATTGATGACCAAGTAGCTGCTTTTCAGATGTTTTCTATGAAGACATTATGGAGATGTGCCACAGAGGATGCTGTGGCTCACACCTGGTGAACAGTGACTAGAGTAGATAATGTTTGATGTGCTGAGGAAAGACAGAATTGGATGCAATTTGTGATCCAGTTAGAGATTGTCCTTTTTCAAACTGCTACTTCTAACGAGTTGGGGTTGAATGAGATGAACAAACCACTTCAAACCACTTCAGATGGTCCAGAACGCGACAGCCAGAATTCTCACTAACACCAAAAAATGGGATCACATCACCCCTATCCTCCAAAATCTTCACTGGCTGCCCATAAAATTTAGGATACAATTTAAATCCCTCATGATGATTCACAAGGCTCTTCACAACATCTCCCCCCTCAACCTATCCTTCCAACTACAGCAACACGTCTCCAATAGACCGATCAGAAGTGCATACCAGAACATGCTTCACACCCAGCCAACAAAAACCTCATTGAGGAAACGAGCTCTGTCCACTGCAGGTCCCCATCTTTGGAACCTGCTCCCACCGGACCTCCGCCAAGAACCATGCCTTCCGACATTCAAAAAGAAGCTAAAGACTTGGCTATTCACTCAAGCTTTCCCTGAGAGCTAAAATCTGGTGAAGCGACAGACGATATACCTACCTCTGTACATATGTTCCTGATTTATGGTTCCTGATTTATGGTTCACAGTTACATTTAATTGAGTTTATGAAAGTTCTCTTTTAATAGTTTTCCTGTATACTTGTGTTAATTTATTCTGCCTTGAGGCGACTGTTTTAATGTATTTCCGCCCTGGAGGCGACTGTTCAGTTCCTTGTAAACCGGTGCGATATGTATTCTTTACAGGAACATCGGTATATAAAAATTAAAAATAAATAAATAAATAAATGAACAGTTGTGAAGCTCGGCAGTGAGGTTGAGTTCTTTGTTTATAATAAGCTAAAGCTCTTTTACAGTCCAAAGTATGGAGGATAGATTTCCTCTTGTTTTTATGAGGTTTAGGAAAGAAGATAGGTAAGGAGATGTCTTGATTAATGTGAAAAGCTGAAACTACCTTAGGTAGAAACTTGGGATGAGTTCTCAGAACTGCTTTGTCATGGTAAAATTGTGGGTAGGGGAAAAAAAAGTGAAATAATGCTTGCAACTCACTGATTCTTCAGGCCGAGGTTATTGCTATCAGAAAAACCACTTTCCAAGTGAGATATTTGAGATGAACAGAATTTAGTGGTTCGAAAGGGGCTCTCATTATTGCTGATAAAACCACATTCAAATTCCAAGGTACGGGATGGTTTGCAGATGGGGGATTGTAGACTTAGAAGTCCCTTCCTAAAGCGCGAGACAACGGGTGGGAAGCTATTGAGAAACTTTTGATTCTTTCGTGATAAGCAGCAATAGCACTTAGATGAACTCTAACTGGTGTTATTGCTAATCCTGTTTTAGACAGATGTAGTAAGTAGGAAAGAATTTCTGAGGGTTCAGAGGAGAAAGGGCTAATGCTTCGAATTTGGCACCAGTTGGCATATCTTTTCCATTTAAAAGAGTAATTACATCTGTTTGATGGTTTCCTAGCTGCTATTATAATCTCTTTGATATCTAGAGGAAGTGTTAATGATTGTAAAGCTTCCCGTTCATGGTTTTCTAGCTGTGAGATGGAGGGAGGAGTGGAGAGGGTATAGAATAGATCCTTCCTCCTGAGTCAGGAGATCTGGGTTTTGACCTAGATCTAAGGGTTCAGTTTCGGAGTACTGAACTAGATAAGCAAACCAAGATTGACTCGGCCATACTGGAGCCTTGAGAATCACATGGGCTCTGTCTCTTATTTTCTGTACTGTTTTTGAGATGAGTAGAATTGGAGGAAACGCATAAAGGAGACCTATCGACCATGACATTAGGAAGGCATCCTGTGTTGTCCTGAGATGGCTTGGGTGTACGGAACAAAATTGAAGAACTTTCCGGTTTTGTTCTGTGGCAAAAAGATCTATCCAAGGTTGAACCCAATGAAGAAAGATTTTGTTAGTTATTGATGGGTTGAGATACCATTCGTGGAGGTGAAACAGTCTGCTGAGCCAGTCAGCTAAGGTGTTCGCTATGCCTGGTAGGTATGTGACTCTAACGGTTATCGAGTTGTTGAGGACCCATTCCCAGATCCACACTGCTTCCTTGCAAAGAATCCAGGAACTTGACCCTCCTTGCTTGTTTATATAAAACATGGCCAATTGATTGTCCGTGTGAATCATGATGGTATGTCCTTGTAGGAGATGTGTAAAGGTCATTAAGTCATAGCTCATGGCTATAAGTTCCAAAAGATTTATTTGGTAATGAAGTTCTTTTTTCGACCATTGACCCTGAGTTTTGTAATGGAGTAAGTAGATCCCCAACCTTGTGTTGAAGCATCCGTGGTTAATATGAGATTGTGGGTTGGATCCTGAAGAGGTGATCCCATGTTTAGCACTTCTGGATTTATGAAGATTGATATGGTTATCTGAGAAGACATTGGTTGAAGATATTGTGTTTATTGTGCTTTTAGTCCCCACTGAAGATGGCACATGTGAAGACAAGAATGAGGTACTACATGGATAGCTGCTACCATGTGACCGAGTAATACTAAACACTTGCCGAGATGTGATCCTTGAATTGTGGAGCAAGTACTTGCAGAAGTGGTGAAGATAATCAATCCTTTATTGGGGCAGGAAGGCTCGAGATTAGATCAAGTCTATTTTGGCTCCTATGAAATGTAAAACTTGAGTCGGTTTGAGTACTGATTTCTTGTAGTTTATGAGGAAACCCAGGAACTCCAGGCAGGAGATTGTGGATTCTAGATGCTGACAGAGAGACATCTGGTTGGGAGATACTATCAGCCAATCATCGGGGTAGGGAAAAAGGTGGATCCCCTGACGCCTTAGGTGAGCTACAGCCACTGCTAGATACTTGGTGAAGACTCTGGGAGCTGAGGATAGACCAAAGGGTAGAACTTTGTATTGGTAGTGTATGGAGTTGACCTGGAAGCAGAGGACTCACCAACAGGAAGGGTGTATTGGGATGTGTGTGTAAGCATCCTTGAGATCTAAAGAGCACATCCAGTCATTTTTCTGTATGAAAGGGCATACCAGTTTGAGGGATGTCATCTTGAATTTCTCTTTCCAAATATACTTGTTTAGGGAGCACAGATCCACGATCGGAAGGAGAGCCCCTGAGCATTTGGGAATGAGGAAGTATTGTGGGTAGTAACCCATGGCTATCTGGTTCCTGGGTACCAGCTGAAAGGCATTCTGACAAAGATGAGATTGTGCCACAGTATCTTTGAGTTTTTCACCAAACAAGTTATCATGAGGGGAATAACAAAGTCAACCATATAACAAGAAATGAAAGTTACATATAACAAGGGGTATTAACCTGGAGGGCTAGGATAGCCGGAGCGATAGAAAGAATAACTGAACAAATTAGATAATACAATAATATGATGAGAAGAGGCATAAGTGTATAGGCTACACTTGTCAGAGAGTTTTAGGTAAAAGTCATTGTCTGAATTAGTAAGGAATTGCTGGAACTGTAGATTAAGTGAAGGCCTGGATGAAGCATAACCAGGCCATTTGATGCGTTGCTATAGCAGTAGCAGATTTTCATGAGGACATTTTCGAAAGATTCATATACTGCTCTAAGAAGGTGTCTTAGGCCCTCCTGTAGGTCATAGAATGGTTGAGGAATGATTGGTTGACCTGCTTCAGATTGTAAAAATGGTTTTAGGAGCTGTAAGGTCTCGTAAAGGTACTACACCATATAAAATTAGTGCTGTTGAATCCTTGAAGTTGGCTTAACACTTTGAAAGGTTTTCTTGGCATAGTCATCCAGAATTTTAAGTTCTTTAAATGGAGAACTAGAAGCGTGTAGTCTTGATTTTTTGGCCCTTTTTATGGCAGATTCTACTACAACTGATTAGTGAGGAAGCTGGAAAACACCATATGTTGCGGTCTTCTGAAGTCTGAATTTTAACTCTTAAGTTTCTGGAAACTAGAAGAATTGCTTGAGGAGTTTCCCACATTATGGATAGGACTAAGTCTAGTAGTTTATGAGAAGGAAGAGCTGATGGGTCTGCTGGAACATCTAGTATTTTTAGTAAGCCGAACCTCCTGACATGTGTTGGGAATTTTATGAATCTCTACTCACAGAAGATTGCCCATCTTTTCTACAAATTTTGAATAGGTGAGATCTTCCGGAGGAGATGAGTGGTCCGGAGGTTCCTCTGGGGGTCAGAGGGAATTCCCATTGTGCTGTCCGGAGAATGGTCTTGTAGGAAGTAATCTCATAGAGAACTTTGTTCAATGGCCTGTGGAGAGCATGGGACTGTATGTGGATGGGATACCATGGTTGGCGATTGTTGCTCCTCAGGGGAAGAAACCGCAGACTGTGGATCTGCATCACCCCCTGAACCAGAACATGGAGGTGAATCCTGAGGCTGTGACATAGAGAATAAATCTTTAATAATGAAAAAGATCTTGTCTATCACCTTTTGAGATCTAATGGCTTGTGTTTCAGGTTTCTTATGATAATGTTTCTTGTGAGGTACCATTGGTTGTTCTCCAGATTCCTGTTCTTGGTCAGATAAAGCCTTTGAGTGTGAACGGGTTGACATTCCAGACATTATAGTCTGGGTGACCATTGATGATGCTGATCTTGAGCTAATCTGTATAGGAGGTGGTGATACCCAGGGAGGCTGAGAAAGGATATCCTGAAAAGGGTCAGACAAGAGTATGGAGATTTGTGTGATCCGTTATTCCCCTTTAAGACTTTACTTTTTTGATGTATGATGTTTTTTGGCAAGAACAGCAAGTTTAAAAGGACTAGTTTGCGTCGAAAGACCTGACCAGATAGTTTCGTCTTTGTAGATGCGTAATGCATCAATGGATGCAGTGATGCATCGTGCTTTGATGAATGCGCTCCAGATTCATGCGCCGAGTGCCACTTCGATG
The DNA here is from genome assembly GCF_901001135.1 of Rhinatrema bivittatum. Classification (NCBI taxonomy): domain Eukaryota; kingdom Metazoa; phylum Chordata; class Amphibia; order Gymnophiona; family Rhinatrematidae; genus Rhinatrema; species Rhinatrema bivittatum. Next base: position 310,026,965 of record NC_042621.1, read on the forward strand.
GGTCGTGTAGCGATGAACACTTCGTTGAATCATGCCCCAATGAGCACTTCGTAGCATCGTGCGTTGTCGAATGCTTCAATGCGTCATGTGCCGATGAATGTGAATCGGCGCGTTTTAATTGCGATGCATCCCAATGTTTTCCATGGTGCTGACGTTACGACGATGCACCCGGACTTTTTTCGGTTCTGGGTTTTTTAGGTGCTGAGGCAACTTGTACCAGTTGAGGGGTCTGGTGTTTCTCACCCCTTGGTTCCTCAGATGAAGCTCGTCTGGACACTGCTTTAATTTTTGATTTAGGTCCCGGGGAGGACTGAATCGAATGCCTCGGAGAAGGCATATAACTCCCCGACGAGGAGGCACCTTCTCTTTCACGGAGTGCAGCAATCTTTGTGGCTCTTTGACTCCTAGCTCTAGGAGACATATGGCCGCAGTCCTTATATTTGGCCTGGTCATGGTCTGGACCTAGACAAATGTAAAAATAATTATGATTGTCAGTGACGGACATTATGTGTCCACACTGACAATATTTGAACCCCAGTTTCTTTGGTGTGGACATTGTAGCATTAAAAAGTGCTGTTTGAGATATCGCAGATGTGATTAAGAAGTGAGAGATAGAGAATTAGCATTGAAAGTTAATTAGAAAGGAAAGTTAGAGACGTCCGTGCCTGAGAGCGGAAAAAAATCGAACTGAAGAGACCGGGCTCGCATTTCGAGCTGGAAGTGCCCCACAGGCGCAACAGATCAAAAACTTTGACTTGGAGACTCAAATGTCTGCCAGGCACCACCGAGATGACGTCACCTAAACAGCATGGCTAATTCAGCCTGCTTATCGACAGAAAATAAATGTTATTAGGCATCTTTATTGACAAAATAGCCTGGGATTAAATACATTTATTTATTTTTTTATCCAATTTATTTCCTGCTCTCTCCAAATAATCGAAGCAGGTTACAAATTAAAATGCTACTGATATAATAAACCCTGGAGACCAGACAAGGCCAAGCCCTGGAATTAGCTCTCACATGAGCTGCTTTGTGCTGTCTCACCTTCCCCACGTCACCATTTCCAGAGAAAGAACTGATGAAACCTGGAAGGAGGCCATTATGTCTCTCACATGAAGAAAGATTTAACCAATTCCTGAGAGAGCTACCAAATGGGAATATAAAATATAAACTTAGCTAGACAGAAATACATGTTATTGAAGAAAATATCTTCGGATTATATCAATAAAAATTACTATTTAGAAGGAGCCATCAGTATACACAGAACTCTCCAAGATAACTCCCATATTTATTCTTGTTCTTCTGAAAATGTGTTACTTACTCAATCTATGAGGGACCTAATGCATCCTTGGGGGTCAGGGGAATGGAACGGGGTTGCATGGGTCCTCAGATCACTGCTCCAACCTGCACTACACTAGAAATCCTCATATTCATATTTTATTTCTTGAATTAGCAATTATAATCGATTTTGTTGGGCAATTTAGGGAGTCTATGCTTGGTTAAGAATCAGACAGCGCTATCCCTGTGTATATCTAGTAGCGCTATGGAGATAAGTAGTAATACAAGCAGATAACCAGAGAATGACCACATGTTTTGTTTTGGTTTTTTTAACAGCTCCAGGATCCTCTCCAGCTAGACCACTAGGTAACTTCAGATTTTTATATGCTCTCTGTTTCATGACATAAAATAGAACAGTAACGCACTTTCTTCAGATCTCACATGTGTTACATATAAGATTGCTATGTGATCATAAGAACATAAGAAAATGCCATACTGGGTCAGACCAAGGGTCCATCAAGCCCAGCATCCTGCTTCCAACAGAGGCCAATCCAGGCCATAAGAACCTGGCAATTACCAGGTTCTTGTGGCCTGGTACTTGCCATCATGGGTAAAAACACCTCTTGTGCAATTTTTATTTTAAAAAGCTTAAGGAAAAAGAAAAATCTTCATTAGCTTAAATCCCAAAATTCTAATGGCTGCTGTCACTGGTTCACTACCAAAGGTTTCTTCAGGGGGTTATTAGCAACGCAGCACTAAAATAAATAGTACATCCCGAATTAATCACAACATAAAACATTTTATTACACTATTACAAAAGCAAAATAAAGAACTTACAAAACAAGTACAATATCAAAAATAAAAAACTGGAGCCCACAAAATCCAACAGTTCCACTTCCATAAACATCATCAGGCCCAAAGAAGATAGAAAAACTTAAATACCCTCATCATTAACCAATTAGGTGATTTTCACTCAGGAAAAAGATTTAGGCATCATCGTAGATATGTTGAATGTAATGATTGGTGTGGAAGTGAGCCCTTACTGCTGCAGTGCAGTTCATGCAGCCTTGTAGGCGAATCTACAAGGTCTACGCCAGCAGCTGGCAAATGCACTGTGTAGAGGGATAGATTGCAGCTTCACCTATGGGTTCTGGCAGCCAACATGTCTTAGTTGGGTCCCTACTGCGGTAGAGAGAGCAAGAATCCAAGGGCATGCCAGGATAAGGGCAGGCAGCAAAATGAAGACACAGAGACAGGCCAAGAGCCAGGGCAGGCAATGGGCAGATGTGGTCAGGTCCAGGGAAGAGGTCAAGTCCAAGTGGCAAGTAAACATGGTCAGATCCAAGCAAGAGGTCAGGTCTAGGCAGCAGGCAAGTGCAGTCAGGTCCAAAGAAAGAAGTTGATTCCAAGAGGTCAGGCTGGAATGGATGAGGACACATGAAGGCACTGGATGAGACAAGGAGAAGGGGACAAGGCTGGACGAGACAAGACAAAGCAGGGATGAGGTGAGGCAAGGCTAGACGCGGCAAGGCTGGAACAAGCAGGAACAGGAATGCAGGAACAATCAGGAAGCAAGAACGCAGGAACAACATGAACTGTTAATTTTTATTATTTATTTGTTTTTTTATAAAGGTGTTCAAAATTAAGCATCACATCAGTGTACAAACTAATCATGCCCTGTTATAGGCATTTAAAACATCAAATTAAAAGAAATAACATTTAATCTTAAAATAAAAGACATATAAAACAACTATAATAGATCAGAAATACAATATTTGTTAGAAAAAATAAAAGATAAAAACACATTTCTAAGATCTTAAAGACTAAAAGAAACTTTGCTAAGCAGAAAACTACTGATCTCACAGTCATGCTGTTCCTAAGGGAAGGCTTGTAAAAAAAAAAAAAAAAGCCAAGTTTTAATGCCTTTTTTAAAGGTTTGCAAATTTGGCTCGAGTCGTAGCTCCTGTGGAAGGGAATTCCACAGCAGAGGGCCAGCAATAGATAGTGCCCGTTCACGCACTGAATTTAAATGAGCCAGTTTGGGGGATGGTACCGGTAAGAGGCCAGTGTTAGCTGACCTAGTGTTCTTTGTGGAACGTGAAAATGTAAAGATGCGGTGAGCCATTCCATTTTGTTATTATACAGAGTTTTGTGAATCATGGATAGTGCTTTGGATTGTATACAGTGAATAATGGGTAACCAGTGAAGTTCTTTAAGTATTGGTGTGATAATGCAGGAGACCTGTTACAGAGGTGACATGGCAGCATTCTGGAGAGCCTTATATACAAGGAGCCAGTAATGTTATCAGTGGGAGCCGCAAGGTCTATTCCCACCATGAGCACTTTAAAGCTCTGAGCGCATGCACATGTAAGAGAACTTCATGAGGGAGCATGGAGATGGTGGCGTTGAGGCACCATGCAATGCTCTCAGCAGTGTTCCTTCACTGGCACCATCTGCACTGCAGAAAGAGGCCAGCACCATCCAGGGTGAATATGGTGGCTTACAAGGTCGACCATTGGGCCGCCAAACATAACAGCATCCCCTCTCCAAAACCCCTCCCCAATCTTCCTGGCCTAGGCTTGTTGGGGAAATGTCTATGGCAGTCCCGTAACAACTGGGGTCTTGGAGGTTTCAAGTGGGCTCAGGTCTAAAATGGTTGCATATGATTAGGTATTAGATTTGGTTCCTGACTTTCTGGGAGTCTAAAATCCCCTCAACTTCATACTGAGAGTCTTCCTCCATTGTGACTTCAGTGGATTTGAAAGGTGGTCTGGGTGGCCAAGATAACTTTTCTGGTTCCAGTAGGGAAATGTGGAAGATGTCATGAGTTCATAGAGATATAGGTACCTTGAATTTATAGGCTATTGGTGCTACTTGCCACACAATGGGAAATGGTCCCACAAATCTTGGGGTGAACTTGAGCAAAGACATTTTAAGGAGTAAGCTTTTGGTCCTAAGCCAAACCAAGTTCCCAGGTTGATGCGATTTGTCGAGAGACCGGGGTATACGAGGATAATGGACAAACACTACATAAAATGGTGAGGACCTGGTCAAGCTTCTCAAATTATTATTGTGGCAAAACTCCGCCCATGGGAGTAAGGATGTCTAATTGTCCTGGCATTGATTTAAGTATGCTCTTAGGAAACCTTTGAGACTCTGATTCATGCACTGAGTTTGCCCATTTCTCTGGGAGTGATAGGCTGAAGTAAGGTCCAACGTAATCCCAAACTTCTTACACAGGCTTTTCCAGAAACAGGCTGTAAACTGTACTCCCCAATCTGAGAGACTATGAAGAGAAGGCCATGCAGCCAAAAGATATGCTTGATGAAAAGAGTGAAATTCAGATGCTAATGGAAAACCAGGGAGAGGTATGAAATGAGCCATCTTTAAAAAGTGATCCACTACCACCCATATAATGGTGTTGCCACCTGAGAGGGGAAGGTCAGTGACAAAGTCAGTAGCCAAGTGGGTCCAGAGTTCCTTGGGGACTGGAAGCGATTATAAATCTCCACCCCCCCCCCCCCCCCCCACTCCCGCCCAAGGACAATTTTGAGAATTCTTTTATTCATGGCACATGTGGGGCAGGACTCTACATATTGCTTCATATCATTCTTTTTCTGAAGCTAGTGCTGGAAAATTAACTCCAGGGTTTGGTTCATGCTTGGATGAGCCACCAAATGTGAGCCCAGTGAAGAATTTTCTGATGCAAACAGTGAGGAATGACAGTCTTCCCAGGTGGCACTGCTAATACAGCAGCAACCACGATTCTTGAGAGGTCGATGATATGCTATGGAGGCTTTAGGGAGCCTTCGGGGTCAAAGGAACAAGAAAGGGCTTCTGCCTGTCAGTTCTTTTCCTCTGGTCGATATCGCAGATCAAAGTTAAACCAGTTGAAGAATAATGACCAGCGGGCTTGCTGCAGGTTTAGTTGTTGTGCTTGCGCCAGATGTTCCAGATTTTTGTGGTCTGTGTAAATAGTCACATTGTGTCTGGCCCCTTCTAACAGATGTTGACATTCTTCTAGCTTTATGGTTAGCAGCTTGTGATCTCCAATAGAGCAATTTCATTCCATAGTTGTTATGCTGTAAGAAGACAGCCCCAACCCTGAGTGTGGAAACATCTTCCTCCAGTAAGAATGAAGTGGAAGAGTGTAGGTGATTTAGGCACAGGTCATGAGTGAATTCCTCCTTGAGGTGCTGAAATGCTTGAACAGAGCTGTTGGTCTAATTCCTTGATAATTGAGCTCTTCTTAGTCAGAGCGGTGAGAGGTGCGGCCAATGTAGAGCAGCAGTGAATGAATTTATGGTAATAGTTCATAAACCCTGGGAAACACTGTAAGGCCTTAAGGCCCATGGGCTGGGACCATTCTAGGATAGCTTTCAGTTTCTCTGAGTCCATGTGTAGGCCTTGCAGAGAAATGATATAACTGAGGAACGAGAGCTTCTCCTATTCGAAAGAGCATTTTTCTATTTTTGCAAATAGGTGGTACTCACGGAGCTTCTAGAGGACTTGCTTCACATGAACTCAGTGTTCTTGCAAGGATTTTGAAAACACTAGGATATCGTCCAGATATACCACCACATGGGAGTAATAAGATCTCAAAAAAATCTTATTAACCATAAACTGAAAAATTGAGGGGGTATTACATAACTCGGGCATCACCAGATATTCATAGTGTCCATCTCGGGTATTAAAAGCAGTCTTCCATTCATCTCCCTTATGGATCCTAATCAAATTGTATGAACCCCCATAGGTAAAGCTTGGTAAATATATGTGCCCCCCCTGAGGCAGTCAAAGAGCTCTGTGATCAATGGGAGAGGATATCTGATCTTCATGGTAATAGTGTTAAGCTCTTGGTAGTCCATGCAGGGGCATTGTTATTATTTGTGATAATTGTAGGTGGATCCTTGGGCAGGTGGCAGATGACCATGCCCACGGGGAAGATCCCGAGAGGGGCCACCGGTCAGGCTCAGAGTTGGGAGACAGACACACACTCGATCTTTTATTAAACTGTATAGTGAACCACCAGAGGTGGCAGTAGTGAGTTGGAAGAGCCCGGCTGGGCTGTAGTCCCTCAGGCACTGGAACAGCGAATATAGTGAGTAGGCAGAGTATGCAGAGTTCAGGAACAGAACCTTGATGGTAACACTCACACAATAGTCTCTTGAAGCAGCCCAGGAGCTGGAAAGAAGTGGGCCCTCGAGGCGCGAGTACCTGGTTCCAGGTAAAGCTCTGAGAGAGAGATGGTAACTCACTGGTGTTGTAGGCAGCGGTGACTTCCTGGCAAAAGTTGTATTTGGTAGCAGGTCCGGAAACATGGGTCCGAGGAGCGAGTACCGGTTCCAGACTGCAACCTAAAAAGCAAGAGAGAGAGCGAGGCCCCCGAGGAGCGGGTAGCCCTGGTAAAGTCCGAGGAGGCAGAGTAGCAAGGTCGCAGAGAGCAAATCCCATGCACAGCGATACCTGATGGAGGAAGCTAGGTAAACTGTTGCTAACTCGAATAGCTAGCAAAAACAAAGACCTTAAATATCCGCGCTTGATGACATCATCTGAGGGGAACGCCCCTGAGGTTCACGCCACAGCTGGTACTTGAGTCAGGGCCACGCGTGTGCCCTTAGGCTTCAGGAGAACATGGCGGAAGCCAGCGTCTAGCCGGTCCGGGGACGCCAGAAATGAACGGCAAGATGATGCCGCGGCAGCCAAACTTCCATCAACCAAAGAGGGAGTCGCAAACAAGGTAAGGTGGGCGAAGTGGAGACGGGCAGCAACGGTCGCAACAGGCATAGCAAACTATCTTTTTCCCCATGAAAAAGAAGCCAGCTCCAGTGAGCAATGAAGAAGGGCGAAAGAACCCTTTGTCCAGATTTTCTTTGATATATTTAGACATGGTCTCTGTTTCGGGCTGAGAGCAGATAGACTCTACACCTGGGTGGTATGTTCCCTGGGACCAAGTCAATAGGACAGTCATAGGAGCAATGAAGTGGCAGGACCTCTCCCTGCTATTTGCTAAAGACATCATCATACTCTACGTACTGCAGTGGCAGACCTGGAAGCTCCAAGGTAACTGTCCAGACAAGGTATACCACAGGTGAGACTTTAGTGAGACATTGTTCATGGCAGTGGGAGCTCTATTTGGTGACTTGTACAGTACCCCAATCGATGTGGGCCTAATGCAGCATGAACCAAGGTAAGCCCAGGATGAATGCATTGATGGCTTTGGACAAGACATATAAACTGGTCTGCTCTCTGTGCAGGATACCTGTCTGCATAGTGAGCGGAATGGTGGCTCTCGTAACAGGCCCTGGCAAGGGTTCTCCATGAAATGATGAGATTGTGAGCAGCATGTCCAAGAGAACTTCATTGGAATCCCATCGTGAAGGACCAAGCTGCCACCAGCGTCAATATCTAGGAAGGCTTGTGTATCGTCGAGAGTTTCCCAAATGAGAGGCATACTGGTACCAAGATTTCTGGTGAGGTGCATAATTGACCTAGGGTGGCCTCTCCCATTAGGCCTAAGTCCCAGAGTTTCTCAGTTTAGCCAGGAATGGCTTGTGAAGTGCCCAGATGCAGCACAATATAAGCAGAAGTTGAGATGGCACTGCCTCTGTTTCTGTTCTGTAGACGACTTGAGGCAGTCTATTTGCATGGGTTCCTCTTCAGCTGACTGACTCAGGAGAAAGCCTGGAAACTACTGGGTGCTGGAAATTAGAGGCAAGGCGAACGATACGTTGAGTTAGGCCCCTCTCTCGAGCCCTATCTTGAAATCTAAAGTCCAGTTGTATGGCCAAGCTGATTAGTTCCTCCAAAGAATCAGGCAGATCCTGACCAGTCAGCTTATCTTTGATGCACTCAGAGAACCCTTGCCTGAACATGGCGATCAAACTATCATGGCCCCATTGCAATTTGGCTGCCAGAGTTTGAATATGCATCGAATATGCCTGATCTAGAGAAGCTCCATGGCCATGGAGGATTTGTGGCAGAGTTTGTCAAAAATCATGTGAAACTCTTGCAAGAAGTTGCTCAGATACCCTAGAAGAGGGTAGTCTCTTTCCCAGAGGGGAGAAGCCCAGGCTAGGGTGGGTCCACCCAACAATGATTGTATCCAGCAATGATTCAAGAAACCTGTACATTAGTGGGATCTTTATCATACCTTGGAATGGAGGCAGATGAAGCATAGGAGTAGCAGGCCAAACCGGAGGTGCTAGAATAGGAAGAGAAGGCGCTGGACAAGCAGCCATGCCATGAAGATAACCGGCCATGTATTAAATTTGGTCTTGCTACTGTTTTAGCTGGTTGGCTAGCCCGGCAATGGTGGAGACCTGGAATGAGTTTGCCAAGCTCATGGCCTCAGCAAACTGCAATGATTGGCATGAAAGTGAGCCCTTTCTGATACAGTGTAGTTGATGCAGCCTCATAGGTAAACCTATGAGGCCTATGTCGGCAGCTGGCAAATGCACCCTGTAGCGAGATAGACTGAAGTTTCACCTATAATAGCCACCTCCCCCCTCAGGTTGAGCCCTTGAATTCTGGCGGCTAGCAGGGCTTAGCCAGGTCCCTAAGGCGGTGGAGAGAGCAAGGGTCCAAAGGCACAACAGGGTCAGGGCAGGCAGCAAGCTGGAGACAGGGGGACAGGCCAAGATTCAAGAGGTCAGGTCTAGGCAGCAGGCAAACATGGTCAAGTCCAGACAAGAGATCAGGTTCAAGTGACAGGCAAATGTGGTCGTCCAAGCAAGAAGTAAGAACCAGGCAATAGGCAAGCACGGTCAGGTCCAAAGCAAGAGGTCGATACCAGGAGGTCAGGCCAGAATGGACGAGGACACATGAAGGCACTGGATGAGACAAATAAAAGGGTATGAGGCTGGATAAGGCAAGCTGGACAAGACAAAGCAGAGCTGGATGGAGCAAGGTTGGACGAGGCAAGACAGGAACAAACAGGAACAGGTAAGCAGGAAAACAGGAGCAACACATACTGATAATGCAGGAGACCAGCTGCTGAGGCATCCTGGCAATATTCTGGAGAGCCTTATATACAAGGAATCAGTGATGTCATCAGAGGTCACCATGGGGTTTACTCCCACCGTGAATCCTTTCATACTCTGAATGCTCTACCCATATACCGCCTCTTTTTTGTATGATGGAAGATTGGGCTTCCAAATGGCTGATAAAATTTAACGTGAACAAGAGCAAAGTGACACATATAGGGAAAAATAACTCTTGCTGTAGTTACACAATGTTAGGAGCTACCACCCAGGAAAGAGATCTAGGTGTCATAGTGGATAATACATTGAAACTGTCAGCTCAGTGTGCTATGGCGATCAAAAAAGCAAACAGAATGTTAGGGATTATTAGGAAGGGAATAGCAAATAAAAGAATGGATGTCATAATGTCTCTACATCGCTTCATGTTGAGACCACATCTTGAATACTGTGTGCAATTCTGGTCCCGAATCTAAAAAAAATAAGATATAGTTGCACTGGAGATGTTACAGTGGTGAAGTCTCCTCCAGAGTCTCTACAGCGCCGCCTCCCGGCTGTGACGCTTCCTGTGGGTCCCCACAGTATAACATCTACCATTTCAGCCGGCCCAAGGGTTCACGACCGTAACAGGAGAAAATGCAGAGAAAGGCGACCAAAATGATATAAAGGGAATGGAATCGCTGCCCTATGAGGAAAGGCTAAAGAAGTTAGGGCTGTTCAGTTTGGAGAAGAGATGACTGAGAGGAGATATGATCGAGGTCTATAAAATCATGAAAGGACTTTAACAAATTAATGTAAATCGGTTATTTACTCTCTCAGATAATAGAAGAACCAAGGGGCACTCCATGAAATTAGCAAGTAGCACATTGTAAACAAATCGAAGAAAATTCTCTTTCACTCAGTGCATAGTTAAGCTCTGGAATTCATTGCCAGAGGATGTGGTTACAGCAGTTAATCTAACTGGGTTTGAAAAAGGTTTAATATGTTACTAGAGGAAAAATCCATAAACTATTCATTAATAAGCAATAGTGGCTTGTGATTTATTTAATGTTTGGGTACTTACTTGCCAAACATTACTTGTGACTTGTATTGACCACTATTGGAAACAGGATACCGGGCTTGATAGACCCTTGGTCTGACCCAGTATGGCATAACTTATGTACCATATTCATGCATAAGTAATCCTCTACTTGCGTACTTCGTTATAAACATTGAAAATATGCACGTATTTTTACTTTCATGCACACATATACAGTGTTAAAAAGAGGCGGTCTGGGGAGTTCCAAAGCAGGACCAACACTTACACGCATATAAGTTGCTATTTTAAAAGACACTTACATGTGTACGTTTTCATTTTACTCACATATTCTTATACCAGCTAATAATCTCTCAAACTTGATAGTAAATGTGATTATTGTGCAGTACTGACAGGGTGGGAGGTCCTGTGGACTGGAGGTAGTTCAGGATGAAGAATCAGGGAAGTCTTGATGACATCACTGCAAGTACCTCCAGCCAAAACAACCAGACACATTACACTTAGAGATCGGGCCTTCTCCACAGCTGGTCCAAATTTATGGAACACCATTCCCCCGGATCTTAGAATGGAACCAAGCATCTCAACATTCAAGAAAAGACTTAAGACGTGGCTGTTCACGCAGGCCTTTCCTAACTCTAACAGTATTTAACTCCCATCAATCAACACACTTCGCTATTAATAGCATTAATAGCCACCTCTTACAATGTTATTATATATATATAATTATCTGATCTTCATTTTCCTTCTTTCTCCAAGTTATTTATTTCCTTGTTACATGTAACTGCTTTTCTGCACGATTGTTCAAATTGTAAAGTTTATTGTAATTGCACCCCTGTTTCTTGTGAACCAGCATGATGGGACTTCCGTCTTGAATGTTGGTATATAAAAAACGTAAATAAATAAATAAATAAATAAATAAATAAATAAATTGAGAAGCACTGGGTGAACTGGTGGACTATATGGTAAACTGGTTAATTTCCTCGAGGCGTGCATGCTGTAAAATTGGCTGAGTTACGCGAGTAAATCGAGACTCAAACGACTAAGCCCTAGTTTACATTCATGTGTAAAATATATGCATGTATACTTTTAAAATGGGTGAGTAAAGCAGGTACATTCAATGGATTGAAATATGTGGTTTCAATGCATGGCATGTCTTGTTACATTGGTCTCCATACTCGCATATGTTGTGGGGTAAACATTTGTGCATTTTATAATATTCACATATGTGATTCATGCATGTTATAAAATACTGTGGCAAAAGTTTGTATGGCCACATACTCGCATATACGCTGCCGTATGCAGCTGTTTGAAACATATCCTCCCTGAGAGCACAATGAGAAATATAACACAGAAAGGTTGTCCTGCTGACTTCAGGTCTAACTGATGTAATGTTGGTGTGGATCGGTGAACTTAAAGATAAATCAAACCACAAAGACAAGTGACAATATAACAATGCCACACACACAACATTCTTCCCTGAAAAATTGTTAGGTCCCACCCCAAAGCAGCTCAACGCGAAACTCAGGCTAATGTTGGCAGATATTTGTGTTCACATCCTGAATAATGCACAGTGACCACATTTAAGCTTCATATTTGATCCTTGGCAAAGAAGAATTTTTCTTCTCAAAATGTTTTTGTACAAATGTAAAAATTTCAAGAGAAGTATATTTTCCAAAAACGTGTGTTGAGAGGTTTTTATGACCAATGATTGCAACAATGTGTGCTTGTCAGTAATGCAATACTAATATATATGAGCTATTTTCCTCCTTTTTGTAAAATAAATTGAGTATTGTTTCATCAAATCACTGCAAATTTGAATTTCAGTGAAGAATTGTTTGTGGATTAACCTAAAGACCCTCACTTCTGATTCTAATTTGGATCATTCTAACCTGATTCAGACTGTGACCCACCTCAGACTGAGCCAGATTGTTGTGTCATATTTCATTGACTCAGATGTTCCTGACTGCTATAGAAATCTGCTACCAGGTCTGGGATGTGTACCTCATATTCTGGCTGACTGCTGACACATCATAAGAGAGATGATAAGTTTCATTACGTTGCATTCTTAGAAATACGTTTCACTGTAAGAAATAAGCACCCCCCCTTCCCCCGCTTATTTCTGTAAACCGATGTGACATCACTTATCTAAATAAATAAATAAATAATTTTGGGAGCATGGGGAAAGGGAGCTTCCATAGATTAGAGGACTCAAAATGTTTAAGAAATAAACCTGCTTAGGAAGCCTCACCCTGTGCAATTTAACAAATATCTTTTGCCATTTCAGATCAGCCTCAAGCTCTGCGACTAGCTAACGGAGAGGACCAATGCAGGGGTCGTGTTGAAGTTTACTACAACGGAGTCTGGGGCACAGTTTGTGATAATGGATGGGATCTCACTGATGCTCAGGTCGTGTGCAGGCAGCTGGGCTGTGGGTCGGCGCTTTCTGCCCCAGGAAATGCCTTTTATGGTCAAGGCGCAGGAAGTGTCCTTCTGGGTAGCGTGCAGTGTACAGGAAGTGAACCCTATCTGTGGCAGTGCTTTAACAGTGGCTGGGCCACGAGTGTCTGTGGCCATGCAAGAGATGCTAGCGTTGTATGCTCAGGTAAATGGAGTTTATTCATCATATCTGCTTTATGTGGGTGTGTTTCTAGCAATTTATATCCGTCACTACACTATTATCATTGCATAGAACAGATTCAAGATTCATTACCTCCAAGTAGCACTCACAGTCCATGGGGGAAGCTTGACCTAAACACTGCTTCTGGCATAATAAAGCCTGGAGATCAGACAAGGCAAAGCACTTGAATTAGCTCTTAAATGAGCTGCTTTGTGCTGTCTTACCTTCCCCAGGTCACCATATGCAGAGAAAGAATTGTTAAAACCTGGAAGGAGGCCATTATGGCTCCTATATCAAGGAAGATTTAACTAATAAGAAATTACTATTTTCTTGATAATTTCCTTTACTTTAGGACAGACAGATGAATCCAGAACCAGTGGGTAATGCACCTCTACCAGCAGATGGAGATGAAGCAAAACTGACATCACGGTATATAGATACCCCTGCAGTGACACCAGCCTACCAGTATTCTCTACAAAGCTAACTGTGGTCAAACTAACAAAAACTTGATTATTAACAGATAAGCATTCCAGCAATCAGCCAACAGGAAAACACCTAGCCCAAATAAAAAGTGTAAAAATTTCAATAACATTAAGCTAGGGACTGGATTGACACTTACCAGTACTCCTTGGAATACATAGCCACATGGGAGGACCGTTGCACAATCATTCGGCAGCCAAGGGTGGGAAGCTGGATTCATCTGTCTGTCCTAAAAAAAAAAAAAAGGAAATCAGGTAAGTAGTAATTTCTCATTTCTTAGCATCCAGACAGATGAATTCAGAACCAATGGGATGTACCCAAGCTATTCCCGAATAGGGCGAGAAGCTACCTGTAGTCCAGTTATAACCACACATGCAAAGGCTGCATCCTCCTGGTCCTGCACATCCAGATGACAATGCCTGGAAAAGTTATGTAAGGAGGACTATGCTGCAGCTCGGCAGATGAACAAGAAACAACAAACTAAACTCCGCCCATGACATCCAGCCAATAGATGTTCCACAGAAACCCTTCTGCACTCCTGCACCCTTGCGCTGTCAGTTCATGACAGTGAACACCCCAACCCTGGAGACTCACATCTGCAAGAGTACTAGCCAGTCCGATGATCTTAGGGAAATACCTTTCCCTAGATGATTTGCTTTGAAATACCTCTGTAATTGAGAGCAGATCTCCATCAGCAGGAGAAGCAAAATGTAATAATCTTGAGACTGTGAGCACCCAGAAGCCAGAAGAATGCACTCAAGAGGACACAAATGCACCCTCATCCACAGCACTAACTCCAGGGGTGCTGCCATCAATCCGAGCACCTAAAGATAAGACCACACTACCGGTCGAATCGTGTTCGTCAATATCTGCATCTCCGTCACCAGCATCTTCCATAATATGAGAACTTTCTTTGGCTCAGACATGGATTCAGTCCCAACATACTCAATGTCTGGGACTCAGTCCCAGTAACTCAACTTGATGAAAGAACTGCAGCTTAGCTCTAAACAGTTCCAATTTTGGAGGAATTTCCATCCTCCAGGGAACAATGATCGGTTTCACCATTCATGCCATCATGATCCCCATCGGAAAGACCGGCAGCCACTTTAGTTACGCCAGACGCTTACACGCAGCACCATGCATGCAGAGTTTCACTGCCTGCAACCCAGAACAAACAATAGAAGTTGGGGCCGAGGACTGAAGAAGACAGAGGGATCATTGCCAAAACCAGGGGCACCTATCCAGATTCCACTGAACTATTATCCCCGCTGACAAACCAGTTAGGGGAGGTACAAGTTAAGCAACCCTTCTGGACAATTTTTTTTTTTCAGTCCCTCGCAAGGCTGGGAAGAAGCGGGCTTAGTAAAAATCAGATGAAGGCAATTTATTCTGAGCCTCCAAGCAAAGCTGGCTCAATTATAGAGAACGCCTGGCTGAGACGCCCAAATATGACAAATATCACAGAGGGTAAGGCATTTAGGTGTCCTAGGTATAAGCACTATCAGTCTATCAGAACACCAAATAAGTGTCTGAAAGTTGGGCATCCAGCTGAAGCCACCTCAAAAAATCTAGGCGTCCAAAATATAGTCTTCTGAATTATTTTGGATGTCCAAAGCTTACTATATGTGCTGCCAAAGCAAGCACCAAGCACCCAAATTATAGGTTTCCTAATTTAGGCATCCAAAAATGTGGGCACTCCACACCGTAATCGATGGGCACAGAGGCCGTACTGCTTGAGTGCAGATATAAACGTGTACAAAATTAGGCGCAAAGGAAAAAGATCTAGACATCATCTAGACATCACACGGCTCAGTGTGCTGCAGCAGTCAAAAAAGCAAACAATGTTAGGAATTATTAGGAAGTGAGTGGTGAATAAAACGGAAAATGTCATAATGACTCTGTAACGACCATGGTGAGACCGCACCTTGAGTACTGTGTACAATTCTGGTCACCTCATCTCAAAAAAGATAACACTGCACTGGAGAAGGTACAGAGAAGGGCGACCAAAATGATAAAGGGGATGGAACAGCTTCCCTATGAGGAAAGGCTGAAGAGGTTAGGGCTGTTCAGCTTGGAGAAGAGAACGGATGAGGGGGGATATGATAGAGGTCTTTAGAATTATGAAGGGTCTAGAACGGGTAGATGTGAATCAGTTATTTACTCTTTCAGATAATAGAAGGACTAGGGGGCACTCCATGAAGTTAGCAAGTAGCACATTTAAAACTAATCAGAGAAAATTCTTTCACTGAATGCACAATTAAGCTCTGGAATTTGTTGCCAGAGGATATGATTAGTGCAGTTAGTGTAGCTGGGTTTAAAAAAGATTTGAGTTCTTGGAGAGAAAGACTGATACGTCACTTTCAATGCATATCCAGCATAGCTCTCTGCTTCAACGGCAGGAGGGAATGAAGAAAAGGGGATCTATACAGACAACAACCAAGGACTGAATTACATAGTCTGGGTAAACAAATAAACATGGGTATAGCTTGCTTATTGCGGCGGTTACCACCCATAACTAATTAAGCTTTTTCACTTAGATGCTGTTCCAACACTGCTCTCTACATTAATGGCGGGGGTGGAAGGGAAATAGAACCAAAAGGTTACTAAGGGCCAAGAGTAACAGATAAGTATGAGAAAAAAAAGTGTGAAAGCTTGCTGGGCAAACTGGATGGGCCGTTTGGTCTTCTTCTGCTGTCATTTCTATGTTTCTATGTTTCATTAACTGCTATTAATCAAGTTGACTTAGGAAATAGCCACTGCTATTACTGACATCAGTAGCATGGGATCTACTTAGTGTTTGGGTACTTGCCAGGTACTCATAGCGTGAATTAGCAACTGTTGAAAACAGGATGCTGGGCTTGATGGACCCTTGGTCTGACCCAGTATTGCAATTTCTTATGTTCTTATGGACGTTCCCAACCAACTGGACATCTAACAAAAACGTCTAACTAGGCGTCCAATCAAGCTAGCCATTGGATGCACATTCTGGACGCAGTCGGGCACAGTCGCACAATCCGACGGAACTGAAGAGGGCAGCTAATTCGCAGGAAAAAAAGCGCCAACGCCATTGCGACTTAGCATGCAGCGAACAAAAAAGAAGCCTGAGAGCAGAGCCTAGACCAAATGGCTGCTCAACCCGCCAGCTGCCCGCGTTCCCCGCTCCCACAGAAGCGGAACACAAGTCGGATCGGCACTCTGAGCACAGAGACTGAAGGAGAGAGGAACTCTTACAAAACTCACTCTCTACTTACAATAACACAATAACACAAACATCCCTGCTAAGAACAAAATCGGTCTCAGGCTGCAGGAGGAGAGGGCACCTTTACCGCCACGCTCAGTTTCCTGCACCAGCTGCATTTCAGCTGATTCAACAGCTAAGTCCATGCTGGCTAAAAAAAACAGCTACCAGACCAAGGCACTCACCTCAGGAATTCTCAACTAGGCGAGGGACCATTTGGTATCACCGCAGAAGAGATGGGCAAATTAAATTTCCTTCTTCTTTCTATTTGAAGCAAACCCCGGTAGGGAGATACACGTCCATTCTCTGCTGGAGACAGAGAATACTGGCAGGCTGATGTCACTACAGGAGTATATATACTGTGATGTCAGCTTTGCTCCTTCTCCATCTGCTGGTAGAGGTGCATAACCCACTGGTTCTGGATATATGTGTCTGAACACTAAGAAATTCCTAAGAGAGCTTCCAAATGGGAAGATGAAATAGAGACTTAGCTAGACAGGAATACATGTTATTGGAGAAAATAAAATGGGATTAAATAAATAAAAATTACTATTTAGAAGGCGCCATCAGTATACACGACACTCTACAAGATAACTCCCATAGTTCTTCTTCTTCTTCTGTAAATGTGCTATTCAAACTATGGAGGGTCCCAAGATCTCTGCTCCAACCTGCAGTACACTAAAAATTCTAACATTCATATTTTATATCTTGTATTAGCAATTATAACACACTAGTAGTAAAAGTCTGCCCAAGGACAGGGAAATACTGTGAAGTGTTCAAAGTGCGTAATTGAGATGTGTGGTAGTAGAGAGTGGATTGGAGAATACAGAGTGAGAGACGGGCAGGGCTGGAGAGGGGGGCAGAGCTGAATATTACAGGGAAAACGAAGGGTGGAGATCAATTTTCATACAGACAGAGAAACGGGTGGAGTTGGAGGTACATGGAGGGATAGGGACAAAACTCAGTTTGCATACTGTTAATGCAAGTGTGGGGAAACTATCCTCTTTATTATAGTTAGATTTTATTGGGTACTTAGGGGAGACTATGCTTGGTTAAGAAGCAGACAACAATATTCCTGTGCATATGTAGTAGCAATATAGAACAGTCGCAGATAACCAGGGAGTGACACAAATTATTTTTTTATTTTATTTTTTTAACAGCTCCAGGATCGTCTCCAGCTAGACCACTAGGTAACTTCAGATTTTAATATGTTGTGTTTCATGATATGAAATAGAACCAAGGAAAGGATAAGTGCAAGGTGATGCATATAGGGAAAAATAACCCATGCTATAATTACACAATGTTGGGTTCCATATTAGGTGCTACAACCCAAGAAAGAGATCTAGGCGTCATAGTGGATAACACATTGAAATCGGTTCAGTGTGCTGCGGCAGTCAAAAAAGCAAACAGAATGTTGGGAATTATTAGAAAGGGAATGGTGAATAAAACAGAAAATGTCATAATGCCTCTGTATCGCTCCATGGTGAGATCGCACCTTGAATACTGTGTACAATTCTGGTCGCCGCTTCTCAAAAAAGATATAATTGCGATGGAGAAGGTACAGAGAAGGGCTACCAAAATGATAAAGGGAATGGAACAGCTCCCCTATGAGGAAAGACTAAAGAGGTTAGGGCTGTTCAGCTTAGAGAAGAGACGGCTGAGGAGGGATATGATAGAGGTGTTTAAAATCATGAGAGGTCTAGAACGGGTAGATGTGAATCGGTTATTTACTCTTTCGGATAGTAGAAAGACTAGGGGGCACTCCATGAAGTTAGCATGGGGCACATTTAAAACTAATCGGAGAAAGTTCTTTTTTACTCAATGCACAATTAAACTCTGGAATTTGTTGCCAGAGGATGTGGTTAGTGCAGTTAGTATAGCTGTGTTTAAAAAAAGGATTGGGTAAGTTCTTGGAGGAGAAATCCATTACCAGCTATTAGAGAATAGCCACTGCCATCAGCAATGGTAACATGGAATAGACTTAGTTTTTGGGTACTTGCCAGGTTCTTATGGCCTGGATTGGCCACTGTTGGAAACAGGATGCTGGGCTTGATGGACCCTTGATCTGACCCAGTATGGCATTTTCTTATGTTCTTATGTTTTAACAGTAATGCACCTTCATCAGATCACAAAATTGGAGAAATTACTTACCTGATAATTTCGTTTTCCTTAGTGTAGACAGATGGACTCAGGACCAAAGGGTATAGTGTGCTCCTGATTTCAATCTGATGTCAGCCCTAGTACACATACCCCTGCAGGACACCTTGCTCTTCAGTATTCTCTTCGAAAAGTAATTGTGGATATATGTATGACTGAATAACTTGATTAACTTGGTTAACTTTGATTAACTTGAACTGGTTGCTGTGGTTATAGCTGGAGACCGCCAGTGCACTCAACTGAGAAACGCTGACACCCGGTAGGTATGGGTGTCCTATTCAGAGGGAAGCTTGGTTTACCCATGTTTGTCTTGTTCTCGGGGATTGTCCTCCAAGGTTTCCGTGATTGTCAGCAGCCGTGGGCTGGATGCTGAGTCCATTTGTCTACACTAAGGAAAACGAAATTATCAGGTAAGTAATTTCTCCATTTCCTAGCGTGTAGCAGATGGACTCAGGACCAATGGGATGTACAAAAGCTACTCCCGAACCGGATGGGAGGCTGCCCATGGCCCACTTAGTACTGCCCTTGCAAATGCTCTGTCCTCCCGAGCCTGAACATCCAGAAGATAGAACCTAGAAAAGGTATGAATGGAGGACCATGTCGCCACCCGACAGATCTCGGCGGGTGACAGCATCTTGGTTTCCACCCAGGACACTGCCTGGGCTCTAGTGGAATGGGCCTTGACTTGTAGAGGTGGAGGCTTGCCTGCCTCTACGTAGGTCGCTGATAACTTCTTTAATCCAGCAGGCTATGGTTGCCCGGGAGGCCGCTTCCCCTTGTTTCTTCCCGCTGTGAAGGATGAAGAGGTGGTCTGTCTTTTGTACGGATTCCAACCTTTCCAGATATCGGAGTAGGAGTCTGCCGACATTAAGATGGTGAAGGCGGCGAGATTCTTCCGATTCCTTATGCACGACTAGCGATGGCAGCGAAATGGTTTGGTTTAGATGGAAGTGAGAAGCCACCTTTGGTAGGAAGGAAGGGACCATGCGTAGCTATATGGATCCTGGTGTGAACCTGAGGAACGGTTCTCGACAGGACAGTGCTTGGAGCTCAGAGATGCGACGGGCCGAACAGACTGCCACTAGAAATGCAGTCTTCAATGTTAGTAGTCGGAGGGACAGACAGAGGGTGGGCCTGAAGGAGGCTCCTGCTAGGAAGTCTAGAACTAGATTGAGATTCCATAAAGGACCCAGCCACTTTAGCGGTGGTCGGATCTGTTTGACCCATTTCAGGAAGCGGGAGATGTCCGGGTGAGAGGCTAGGCTGCACCCTGATGGAGTTGAGAGACAAGCCCTTCTGTAAGCCGTTCTGCAAGAATTCCAGAATCGTGGGAATTTATTTTTTTTTGTAATTCTTTATTTTTCAAATTTTGAAAATATACCCAAGACATCAAACTTGTACAGAAAAAAAGTTGTTTGTCATTACAAATATTATGATGCTCAATGAAAATAAGAAATTAAATGTTACAATGACCATCAACAAAATTATAAGAAATGGAGAGGGGACGGAGAAAGGTAATAATGAGCATTATATAGGCAAATACTATGACAAATCAGGTCACTGCACACTAGTACATACCCTTTTTTATATAGCAGAAGCAGTAACTGGATTCTCCTGGGATAATGACCGTATAAAGGCTCTGAGCTGGTCTGGTTCTAAGTAAACATATTGTACATTCCTATATCTTATACAGCATTTTGCGGGATACTTTAACACAAAGCTCGCACCAAGTTGTAACACCTCTGATCTCATTTGTAAGAATTCCTTACATCTCACCTGAGTTACTTTAATAACATCAGGGTAAATCCAAATAGGGTGACCAAAAAAGGATACCTGCCTATTTCTTAGAAATAATTTTAAAACATAATTTCTTTCAGACAAAAATGCAAAAGAAATAAGTAAAGGCTTCCTAGTTTTGATCTCAGAGTCCAATGAAGTTTCCAAGAAATTTGTTAAATCCAAATTTTCCATTAGAGGGCCAGCTCCGGCTTGCTCAGTGGTTTCCCTATGTTGTAAATAATAAGCCTTAACAATAACAGGGGTAGCGGCTTCTGGAATCTTTAATATTCGACTCATATAAGTCTTGAACATATCTAGAGGGGATGTCAAGGGTTGAACAGGAAAATTAAGAACTCTCAAATTGTGAGCTCTTAAAGAGTTCTCTATTCCCTCTAATCTTTTATTGGCAATTTTCTCAGATGTTATTAACTTCTGTTGAACTTTCTCTATAGAATCCACTCTTTTTTCTACACCATCCATTTTCTCATTAAATGTTCTTATCAGTTTATTATTGGTTATCGTTTGCTCTCTTGTATCCAGGGTTATTTGAGAGAGAGTTTTTATAGATGTTTCTATAGACTTCAGAGCAGCCCAAATTCCTTCTAGTGTTATATTTGTTGTATTTGATATCCCAAAACCAGCAGTCATTGCCCTCAATCGGTTTTCTCCCTCCTCCAAGTTACCTTGCACGCTCCTGGCAGTTCCTTGCAGTGAGGAGGCTTGTTCCCCCCGATGTCGCTCGTCCACCGGACTGGGGATGGCCGCCTCCGTAGTTTTTCCCGGGCTGGCCTTCTCCTCTCTCATTCCGATGGGCTCTCTAGCTCGAGTCGCTCCGCATGCTCCACCCAGATTTGCTTTCTGGGGAGTCTCTACCACGACCGGGCTGCAAGGTTCACCGCTGTTGTCGATTGCTGGAGCAGGCCGCTTCGACTCGCCGGGGCTCAGAGAGATGTCCAGGGTCAAGGGTGGAGTCGCTTGCTCCAGCGACTCCGTTCCAGCGACCACTCTCACCGGCGTTGAGGCTGTAGGTCCGGCGAAGAATCCGTCGATTCAAGGCTGTGAGGGCTCAAGGGGGGGTAAGCTATCGTCCACCCCCCTCACCCTCCCTTTTCTTTTAGTATGCGGCATTCTTAGGCAATTTTAATAGAAGAATCAGTCAGCCTTCCCTCAGCATTCCTCACCGATCTAGTGTGCGGCGGCCATCTTGCTCCGCCCCTCCCCCAGAATCGTGGGAATTTTGACTGTCCGCAGGAAGATGATGCAGTCTTCACACCAGGCTTCGAATATTCTTCATATTCGTATGTAGGTTAGAGATGTGGAAAACTTGCGTGCTCGGAGCAGAGTGTCAATTACTGCCCCCGAGTATCGACTCTTCTTCAGACGTGTTCTCTCAATGGCCAGACCATAAGAGAGAATCGAGTTGAGTCTTCATGGAGGATCGGACCTTGTTGGAGCAGATCCCTGTGTGGAGATAGAGGGAGAGGGCTCCCTGTCAGTAGTCTTCGCATGTCTGCATACCACGGCCTTCTTGGCCAATTCGGGGCCACTAGAAGTACTGATCCCCTGTGGTGCTCTATCTTGTGGATGATCCTGCCCAGTAGCGGCCACGGAGGGAAGGTACACAGCAGGATTTCCTGTGGCCAGGCCTGGACGAGAGCATCGATCCCTTGGGATTGTGGTTCCCGTCTGCGACTGAAGAAGTTGGGAACTTGGGCATTTGACCGGATTGCCAGGAGGTCCATGGCTGGTGTTCCCCAGCGGTTCACTATCAACTGGAAGGCTGTGTTCGACAGCCTCCACTCCCCTGGGTCTAGACTTTCTCTGCTGAGGTAATCCGCCATGATGTTGTCTTTTCCTGCGATGTGGGCGGCTAAGATCTCTTGTTGGTTTGATTCCACCCATGCCATTAGGGGACACCTGTTGGCTTCTGGTTCCTCCCTGGCGGTTGATGTAGGCCACTGTTGTGGTGTTGTCAGACATGACTCTGACCGCTTCGCCCCGGAGTCTGGGACTGAACCATAGGCAGGCTAGCCTGACTGCCTGTGCTTCCAGTCGGGTGATGTTCCATCTCGACTCTTCCTCGTCCCATTGCCCCTGGGAGGTCAGTTCCTGGCAGTGGGCTCCCCACCCTCATAGGCTCGCATCCGTGGTGAGCAGGATCCAGGTCGGCGGGGATAGCCTTACTCCCTTGCTCAGATGGTCTTCTTGTAGCCACCATCGTAGCTGGGTTCGAACTTCCTCTGGGAGCTGGAGGCGGACGGAGTAATTCTGGGACATCAGATTCCATCGTGACAGTAGGGAACACTGTAGAGGTCGCATGTGAGCTCTCGCCCATGGGGCCACTTCCAGTGTGGATATCATGAGACAGAGGACTTGAAGGAAGTCCCACACCTTGGGGCGAAGGCTGCTAAATAGGTTTTGCAATTGGTTCATCAGTTTTATTCTCCTGGTAGGAGTCAGGATGAACTTGTCTTGTCTGGTGTCGAACCGGACTCCCAGCTATTCCAGAGATTGGGAGGGCTGCAGACATCTCTTGATTGTGTTGACAACCCACCAGAGGTTCTCCAGTAGAGTTTTGACTCTGGTTGTTGCCTGATGACTTTCCTCTGGGGATTTTGCCCTGATCAGCCAATCGTCCAGGTATGGGTGTATGAGGATTCCTTCTGTCCTCAGTGTCACCGCCACTACAACCATGATTTTGGTGAATGTTCGGGGAGCTGTGGCTAGCCCGAATGGTAGTGCCCGGAACTGATAGTGGTGGTCCAGGATCGAGAAGCATAAAAAACGCTGATGCTCATGATGGACCGGGATGTGCAGGTAGGCTTTTGACAGATCCAGGGATGTGAGAAATTCTCCCGGCTGTATCGTCCTTATGACCGAACGTAGGGTTTCCATGCGGAAGCGAAGTACCCTCAGGTGGTGGTTGGCGGACTTAAGGTCCAGAATGGGCCGGAACGTACCCTCTTTCTTGGGAACGATAAAATAGATGGAATAGTGCCCCGTAATTTCTTGATGTGTGGGCACCGGCGTTATGGCCTTTAAGTCGAGCAATTTGGTCAGCGTAGATTCCACTTCATCCTCTTGAGGGGGTCGTGGCAGGGAGATTTCACAAACTTGTCCGGAGGGGTGCAGTGGAAGTCCAGATAATATCCCTCTCGAATGATGGTTAGGACCCACTTGTCTGACGTTATCTCGACCCATCTTTGGTAGAATAGGGCAAGCCTGTCCCCTATGGCGACTTCCTGTGGATGGGCCGGCTGACTTTCATTGTGAGGTGCGGCTGGGACCTGGACCAGCGCCGGCTCCCCTTTTATTGTGTTTGTTTCAAAAGGACTGGCCTCTGCCTGCGGGACAAGATGCTTGATATGTATTTCTAAACGGTTTGAAGCACTGTGATCCCCTGCCATTAGATGTTTGTGGGGAGGGGTGCTGACTTCTCTTGTTCTTGTCCTCCGGTAGCCACGGTACTGGGGATTCGCCCCATTTGTCGGCTAACTTCTCCAGTTCACTTCCGAACAGGAGGATTCCCTGAAAGGGCATTCTCGTGAGTCTCATCTTGGACGTCGCATTTGCTAACCAGCTTCTGAGCCAGAGTTGTCTTCTGGTTGCCAGGTTGTGGCACCACAGCCAGAGGTTGTGGTGCGCACCACACCCTCTGGCTGTGGTGCGTACCAAGTCGGAGGTCGCTTCCATGAGGAATGATACTGCTGGTTCTAGTGCTTAGACAGGTGTGGTGGCGTTCCTGGTCTTTGATAAGCAGGCGCGTGTCACCACGGGACAGCAGGCTGCGTTCTGTAGTGACATGGCTGAAACATCGAATGACTGTTTAAGGATGGATTCCAGACATCTGTCCTGGGCATCACTGAGTGCCGCTCCTCCCTCAACTGGGATGGTAGTGTGCTTTGAGACCACGCAGACCATGGCATCCACTTTGGGGAATGTCAGGAGATCTTTGGCAGCGGGGTCCAGAGGGTATAGGGCTGCCAGGGTCCATCCCCTCTTGAATGTGGCCTCCGGAGCCTCCCATTCCAGGTCAATCAGCTGTTGAACGGCTTGAAGCAAAGGGAAATGGCAGGAGGCTTGACGGAGTCCATCAAAGAGGGAGGTTCGTCTTCAGTTCCCCTGTGGCACTCGTGCGAGCTCTTTCAAGCTGTGAGCCACGAGGTCTGATAGTTTGTCTTTGGCGAAGAACTGCCTCATGGTTCGGTAAGGTTCCTCCCTGGAGGGATTTCCCCTTCCTCCAGGGAGTTTTGATCCTTGTTCGAGGTGTCCGTGTCCCCGATGTTGGGGCTTTGAGGCGGTAGACACACTTCTCTGGGTTTAGAGGGTCCTGGAATTTTAAGGTCCTCTGGGGGAGACTGTGGTTGTAGATAAAGGTATGTAAGCCTTTGAAGAATTCTACCCAGGACTGGGTCTAAAATGAAGGGCACGGAGTCCCCAGGGAGCCCTGATTGAGGAAGGCTCCCGCTGGGAGTGGCCAGTTCCGGTGTACTGTCCTGGATCTGGAACCCGGTGCCGGCTGGAGAGGACCTTGGGGAGGCTCACCCAGAGCCTCTTCACACTGTAGACACAGGGCCGTAGCCTCTTCGTGCTGCACAGCTCTAATGTGGCATGCTGGGCAGAGACCCTGAGCCTTGAGCTTCTTGTCCGGTGGTGCCATGGTTTGTGTGCGAAAGATTGCAGAAACCTCCAGTCTGTGCATTCAATTGTACGCCAGAGAGCCTAGTTATGCTCTCCGAGTGTGCCAAACTTGCGTGTGTAGGTCGGATGCACGCTCAAATAGATGTGTGCGCCGCTGTGCGCACAGGATTTTACTTATGCGCCCGGCACAGTTGAGCATGTGGCTGTGCGCCTGGCGCCCTTGTGCGCGTCGCTATGCGCACATTTATGCGCGCGCCGGTGTGC
The DNA here is from genome assembly GCF_901001135.1 of Rhinatrema bivittatum. Lineage (NCBI taxonomy): Eukaryota > Metazoa > Chordata > Amphibia > Gymnophiona > Rhinatrematidae > Rhinatrema > Rhinatrema bivittatum. The sequence continues at coordinate 310,052,431 of NC_042621.1, forward strand.
ACACAAGTGATTTTGTGCGCACGGCTCGCCTCTGTGCACACAGGTGAAATCGGCGGACAAGGCGGCGATCAAGTATAAAATGGCGACAGCGACCACGCGAGCAATATGGCGACCACCTCGGAGGGTCTCCACGTGGGAGGACCCTCGTAACAAACTGGGGTCTAGCCCGGAAGGGCTGATCAACCCGGTAGCACTGACACCGGCTGGCGATCTGTGCGGCTCTTCGAGCCTCGGAGACCGGAGACTTTTAGGAAGTTTTCTATCTTACCTTGTCTCGGTGTTTCCCGGTCTCGTTCCAGGTGGTCTCTGGCTGCGGGGGGAGAGGGAAAGTTACCTTCACCGCTGCGCTCCAAGTTGCACCCACTGCCTCTCAGCCGCACCCGTTGCCAGGGGCTAAGTCCACGTCGAGAACCGGCTGCCGGACCGAGGCCTACCTCTGAGGGATCGCGGAAATCACCTCAGGAATTCTCAACTGGGGGAGGGACCCGTAGGTATCACCGCAGGAGAGCGGGGCTCGTTTGTAGAGGTAAGATTTCTTCTTTGGTTAGAATACTCTTAATGCTGTGCAAGTGTGTATAGAGTCCCGAACTGCTATGGAGACGGAAAATACTGAAGAGCATGGCGCCTTGCAGGGGAATATGTACTAGGGCTGACGTCAGATTGAAATCAGGAACACACTATACTCATTGGTCCTAAGTCCATCTGCTACACGCTAGGAAAAAAATATTTTGGTACAATATAACAAAAGCAAAGTAAGGAACTTACCAAACCAGTATAATAAATATAACATACAGAGGCCCAGAACATCCAGTACTCCCACTTCCATCTACTGAATTCCAAAAACGCAATCAGACCCAAAGGAGACAGAAAAACTTAAATACCCTCATCATTAACCAATTAGGGGATTAACACTTTATCTTTAACTAATCACATCAACCCATCAAGCATGAAAAATCAAATTCATATAAAGGTCACTCTTTCAACCTTAAGATTTAAATCATCTGTACTCACAGAATTTAAACAAAATATCCAACTGTGTTGCAAATGAATCCAATGATGGTTAATATCACCACCACCCACCATCAGGTATCTCATCCACCCCATGCGAACATAAAGGAGCATCAACTCAGCCATTCCATACATTGCTTAGATACAAGATGTTATCATCCGCATCATTTTGCCAATATACAAGAGGGCACATGGACATTATATCACATATATCACTTGACAAGGTCACAAGTAGTCTCTAATCATAATATGAAACATTTACCACTTTGAGGATGTACAAAAACATTCAGAGATCATGAAAACCGGCAAATAGTGCAATGGAGTCCATTGACCGCATTTGGAGTGCTTGGAAGAAAGATGATTGTGAAGATTCTTATATCATTTCAAGACAAATAAAGGAGGTGAATCCAAACACAAATGACACGGTAATATACACCAATGTTTAAGAATAAATTCCACCACCTTATTATTAAGGTAAACCACAAACGGAATGACCCTGTATACCAGAAACACGTTTATAGAAAAAAAAACCCTGATTAATATGCAAACCCAGCTTATAAACCTGCCAAAGAAGCAACCTAGGGTAATGTATCCTTCAGCAGAGGAACAAATACCACGCAAATGAAGAAACTGACCAGCAGGAATAATGCGGATGACGACTCTAAAAGTGTAATAAACTATTCCTGTTGGTTTGTTATTGAAAAATAAATGGAATGAGAGTCAGTTTCTAACTGAGCCATAAGTCCAAAAATGATACTCAATGCAGGTCCAACACAAAAGCAAAGTATAAATGCAAATCACAAGTAATGAAGAAAATAAAAATTCTCCCCAAGTCCCCACCAAATCAAAATGATGTCATCGCTATATGTGGTAGGGCCTATAAAATTTGGTAATGCAGAATATTGATAAGCATGGATACCTAACAACATCCTTTATTTCTATACCATCACAATGTATGAACCAGCGATCGACTTTAGAGGAGTATATAGCATATGTATGTAGTATAAATTAGCATATGGAAACATAGAAATGACGGGAGAAGAAAACCAATAGGCCCATCCAGTCTGCCCAGCAAGCTTTCACACTTATTTTCTCATACTTAACGGTTACTCTGACCGCTGAGTTCAGGGCCCTTATTGGTAACTTTTTTATTCTAATTTCCTTCCACCCCCCGCCACTGATGCTGAGAGCAGTGATGGAGCTGCATCAAAGTGAAGTATAAGGCTTAATATGTTTGAGGGTAGTAACTGTCATATCGAGCAAGTTACCCAATGTTTGTATACTCATACTTCTCAGATCAATGCCTTGTTAGATGTTGTTTATTTATTTATTTGCTTTTATATACCGACATTCACCCAAGGGTATCACATCGGTTTACATAATGTCTGGTGAGATAGTGTGATAACAGGTCATACTATCTTTACATTGAGACATTGTAAATTACATTGTTACATTTTTAAATTGTTGGATGTAAATCCTATTTCTTCATTCCCCCCTGCCGTGGAAGCAGTGAGCTGTGCTGGATATGCATTGAAAGTGAAGTATCAGGCTTAATTGGTTTGGGGTAGTAATCGCTGCAACAAGCAAGCATCTCCCATGCTTGTTTACCCAGACCGTGCTACCTTGTTGGTTGTTGCCTGAATGCAAATCCTCATTTCCACATTTCCTCTTGCCGTTGAAGCATAGAGCAATGTTGGAGTTGCATTAACCATGTGAACGTTTATTGAATAAGGGTATTAATCACCAGGTAGTAGCCGACAGTCCCGCAAGCCACCCCCATACCTCTTCTCTTCATTTCCATCCTCCAGGATTTATGGATCCACAGTGTTTATCCCACGCCCCTTTGAAATCCTTCACATTTTGGTCTTCACCACTTCCTCCGGAAGGGTGTTCCAGGCATCCACCACCCTCTCCGTGAAGAAATACTTCCTGACATTGGTTCTGAGTCCTCCTCCCTGGAGTTTTAAATCGTGACCCCTGGTTCTGCTGATTTTTTTCCAACAGAAAAGGTTTGTCTTTGACTTTGGATCATTAAAACCTTTCAAGTATCTGAGCGTCTGTATCATATCACCTCTGCTTCTCCTTTCCTCCAAGGTATACATATTTAGATTCTTCAATCTCTCCTCATAAGACATTCGATGAAGACCATCCACCTTTTTGGTCGCCATTTTCTGGACCGCCTCCATCCTGTCTCTGTCTCTTTGGAGATATGGTCTCCAGAACTGAGCACAGTTCTCCAGGAGAGGCCACACCACCTGTATAAGGGGATAAGTACTTCTCTTTTCTTACTCGACATTCCTCTCTCTATGTAGCCCAGCATTCTTCCGGCTTTAGCTATCGTCTTGTCACACTGTTTCGCCGACTTCAGATCGTCAGACACTATCACCCCAAGATCTCTCTCCTGCTCCGTGCACATCAGCCCTTCACCCCCCATCGAATACAATTCTTTCGGATTTCCACAGCACATATGCATGACTCTGCACGTCTTGGCATTGAATCTCAACTGCCATAACTTCAACCAGTCTTCGAGCTTCCTTAAATCCCGTCTCATTCTCTCCACGCCTCAGGGCATGTCCACGCTGTTGCAGATTGTAGTATCATCAGCAAATAGACAAACCTTACCTTCTATCCCATCCGCGATGTCACTCACAAAGATATTGAACAAGACCAGTCCCAACACCTCCCCTTGCGGCACTCCGCTCATCACCGCTCTCTCTTTAGAGTAATAGAAACGAAACATAGAAACGACAGCAGAAGAAGACCAAATGGCCCATCCAGTCTGCCCAGTAAGCTTTGCACTTTTTATTTTTTTTTCTCATACTTCTGTTAGTCTTGGCTCTTAGTAACCTTTTGGTTCTATTTCCCTTCCACCCCCACCATTAATGTAGAGAGCAGTGTTGAAACTGCATCTAAGTGAATATCTAGCTTAATTAGTTAGGGGTAGTAACCGCCGCAATAAGCAAGCTACACCCATGCTTATTTGTTTACCCAGACTATGTAATTCAGTCCTTGTTGGTTGTTGTCTGTATATAGATCCACTTTTCTTCATCCCCCCTGCTGTTGAAGCAGAGAGCTATGCTGGATATGCGTGAAGTATCGGTCTTTCTCCCCTGCCTTTGAAGCAGAGAGCTATGCTGGATATGCGTGAAGTATCGGTCTTTCTCCCCTGCCTTTGAAGCAGAGAGCTATGCTGGATATGCGTGAAGTATCGGTCTATCTCCCCTGCCGTTGAAGACCCTCCACCTTTCTGGTCGCCCCCAGACCGATACTTCACGCATACCCAGCATAGCTCTCTGCTTCAACGGCAGGGGAGAGACCGATAATTCACGCATATCCAGCATAGCTCTCTGCTTCAACGGCAGGGGAGAAAGTTATGATTATTAAAGAAGGGAGCAGCATCTCTCTATACCATAAGAGCACAGACTGTAATAATCTATTGTTCTATTCTAGTTGCCATCTGAAAAGATTAAAAGACAGCCTGCCTATTAGTTAATTCCTTCGTTTGAAAAAGATTTGTTCCATGCTGGAGGATTACAAGACATAAGCATACAATATGTTCCTCAGTTTTACGCAGCTGGGATATCCCTAAACAATAGTCAGGAAAGCCTACAAGAGGGCTTTATATGCCAACTGGACTCTGCTGTGTCATACAAGTCCAGAGACAGCTATCACAAGTGTTCTTTCGTATACTGACCATGCCAGGGAAATGGTGAACATCTTTAAATTGTACTGACATGTGTTGACTTTGCACCAGATTTTTTTTTATGATTTTGCACGGATAGCTTACTCACAAGGTCGGAATATCAGAGACATTGTGGTATATTCCAGTCTTGGCTCCAGTGACAATGAATGTGAACTACCCCAGCCTTGTGGACATTGTACCATGTGTGCATTTACACTATCAGGCACAGAATGGGTACATTCACAATAAGGAAGGGTAGTCAAATTCAAATCTAATACAGATTGCTCTTCACAAAGTTTTAATACACTGTCCCTGCAAACTGGTTTACATTGGCCACACAAAAAGGACCATTAGAATAAGACTCACGGAACATAAAAGTTGCATCAACACTTTGAAGATGACAGCACCTATGGTACCTCACTGTTCACAGTACTCACATTCCTTTCAAGAGCTGAGTTGGACTATATTGGAACAAATCAGCCCTCAGCAAGGGAGGCAACATGTACAAAAGTTGTTAAATAAGCATGAACAGTATTGGATTTTCTCTTTACATACAGTAGTTCCTATTGGCTTAAATGAGGTTGTGGACTGGTACTCTTTGATCTGATTACCCTTAAACATTAAATGATTGATATGTCAGTCTTTCATCATTTCCTGTCTCCTTAAATCTAGTATCTTTCCTCCATGTTTTTTAGAGATTTCTAAGTACTTTCATTGGTTGGCCTATCTATGACTAAAGCGCTTTAAGGGAAGAAGAATGCCTCTGTAGCAGGCCGTTCATGAAACATAGTTCCATGTTAGGGAACTAGACAATGATTTAAATCACAAAATTAAGTACTTTTTGGGCTTTGATGCTTAGCGGTCCACTCACTATATTTGTTTGAACAATGTTTGTATACTCTTAGTTGAATCAATGGACAATACTTGTAGAGATTATTTTACATTTAAACTAAAAATACAAAAAAAAATCATAAAAGTGGACCATTTAGATTCAGCCCACATTTGTTATATGGGTTGATAAAGTGATAGTCCTACACATATTAAATGGGTAAATTTTCCACGATTTTAACTGACAAAATTGTAAGACCAGGACTATTTTTTTTATTTCTTCCACTTCAGACTCAACCGATTGTTGTGTCATATTTCATTACCTCAGATGTTCCTGGTTGTAACAGAAATCTGCTACCAGGTCTGGGATGTGTACCTCATATTCTGGCTGACTGCTGACACATCATAAGAGAGATGATTCATTTTGGGAGACGGGGAGAAGGAGTTTCCATAGATTAATCAAAATGTTTAAGAAATAAACCTGCTTAGGAACTTCACCCTGTGGAATTAATAAATATCTTTTGCCGTTTTAGATCAGCCTCAAGCTCTACGACTAGCTAACGGAGAGGACCAATGCAGGGGTCGTGTTGAAGTTTACTACAACGGAGTCTGGGGCACAGTTTGTGATAATGGATGGGATCTCACTGATGCTCAGGTCGTGTGCAGGCAGCTGGGCTGTGGGTCGGCGCTTTCTGCCCCAGGAAATGCCTTTTATGGTCAAGGCACAGAAAGTGTCCTTCTGGGTAGCGTGCAGTGTACAGGAAGTGAACCCTATCTGTGGCAGTGCTTTAACAGTGGCTGGGCCACGAGTGTCTGTGGCCATGCTAGAGATGCTAGTGCTATATGCTCAGGTAAATGGAGTTTATTCATATCTACTTTACTGAATGAATTTTCTCAGAGTGAATTAGCTAGATAAGACATATCGGGCTAACAACTGAGATATTCAACAGCATGGCTACGCAGCTGAATATACCTGGATAAGTTCCTAATTAGCTGGCTAAATTTTATCTGGCTAACTTTAGACCTGCTATTGAGCAGATCTAGCGTATCAGGATTACTTAACACAGGTAAGTCAGAATATTGGCACTTATCCAGTTATTTGGGAGATACATCAAGCCGTGTTAGTGCTCTAATGTGCAGTAAAAAGCGTATATTGCATGACAGAGCACTATTACGGCAATAGCGTGTGATATACACTATATTCTGCATGCTCCCACCCATGTTGCCACCTCTACTACAATGGCTTCCTTTGCATGCAACCTGCATGCACGAATAATGCAAATGCATGCACAGAAGGTCATTACTAGTCAATTTGATGTTTTATGGATTTATGTGTATTTTAATTTTGTAAACCATTGTGTTCATAGTTTAGAATGACAGTTTACAAACACCTGTAAATAAATAAATAAATAAATAATATTTTATCACAGCCGACCAAGAAAGTGGTAAATGTGACGTGGGAATCGTGGGACCCTAACACAAGTCCCGAAGCTCTTGTATCACATTTAAAGTGGCCGGAATCTGAAAAAAAAAATTGCCGTGGTAAAAGAAAAGGTTGAGCGAGGTTCAATGTTGACCCCTGGCTCAACCCAGGGCTGGCAGCTAAGGCGGCCCTGACACCCCAAAAATTTAAAAAAAAGAATAAGTGCCATATGTGACAGTGGCTCCCCTACTCCCACCCCTGTCACCAAATAAGTGAACTCCCCCCCTTCCCATGGAATTATTATAGACACGGACCCCGCTTCCACCCCCACCCCAAGAGCACCCTAAATAGTTGGGGGTATAGTGCCCCCACCTTCCCCAGCTCTCAAGTGTATATGTAAACTCATTGTTCAAAGTCTTCCCCAAACCCCCACCCTTCTGCACCCCTAATGCCCCCCCGACCCCCCTCTTGCATCCCCCAATCCTTAAAATAATGAATCCGGTCCAGGGATGGGGTGCATCCTTGCACCCCACCCGGTCAATGCCATTTTTCAAAATGGCGCCGACCTGACCTGCCCCAGCCACATGACTCCTCCCACAAAAAAAATCGTAGCTTGATGAATCCAGGCCTAAGTTAGCGGGATGCATAACTCATCCCTGTTATACCAACATCCCAGCCACCTGTTACCTACTTAACCAGAAAAGTACTTATCCAGCTAAGCGGTAGCCACTGAATGGGACTGGAATTTCAGCTGCTGCCTCTTAGCTGGATGAGTCTTACTTACCCAGCTAAGTAGTGCTGAATATCGGTCTCAGTATATGTGCATAAGTAGCATATATATTTTATAAACCTCATGAATATGCATGTACTTGCAGTATCTCGCATAAATTTTAACAGGGATAAAAGAGTAGTCTAATAGTAGGGCTCATAAATACAAACACAAGTTGCTATTTTGTAAGCAATATGCACGCATACCTTATTGACCTTGGCCATACACTTTTACACCTGCTAACAGGCTCGTGCAAATGAAATCAGAATGGTCTGTTGGGTGGGAGATGGGGCTGTGAACTTGTAGGGGTTCAGGATGAAGTGTTAGAGGGTCTACGTGAACTGGAGACAGACTGGGTGAATTGGTGGAGGTAATGGCGAACTGGTAATTTCAAGAAAGTGTACAAGTATTTTTGAAAGTGGTGCATGTGTATACTTTAAAGTGTTTAACTCTGGGTTACTGGGTGCTAATTTTTACAATTTCACATGTACAAATATACGCATGTATGCTTTTAAAATGGGTAGAGAAAGTGTATATGTTCCTGCATTACAAATGCATGTGCACTCTACAACGTGTGTGTACTTTTGCAGCAGAGAAAGGAGGTATTTTATAAGCAGTACAGCTCCCACCACACAGTTTATAAAATACGAGGACAAATCTCGGCACTTCCACTTCTGTACTTCAAACAGTTTTGAAAGGTCGGCTGTATGCAGTTGTGTTCAATCACTAATCTACAGTCATTGCACTGAACAGATTCAAGAATCCTTAGTCTCAAGTGGGACTCACAACCCCTTGTGAAGGCTTGACACAAAAGGGAGGGGGTTGTGATCATCCCATAAGGGTGACACCCACTCATTTATTTATTTAAAATCTTTACTTCCCTGCCGTACTAAATGGATTGCAAGAGAAATATAAGGTAACAAGCATAAAACAAATCAGTACAACAAATGATAAAACCATCACCAGATCAACAACTTTTAAACCTGAGTGCAGGATTCAGAGTCTAAGACCACAGAGGTTGTAGAAGGAGCTCTGGTGCACGACCCCTGGCCTAGGACAGTCACTGCAAAGACCAGGCTGGATATAAGATCAGGCAAAATCCCCAGGGTTTTGTGCAGGAAGCTCCTGAGTCACAAAACCTCTGTCTACATTTGAATAATTGAAATCCTTTAATAAATTCTAGTAATAATCAGAGAGTGACCATTAATGTTATTTTTTTCATTTTATCAGCTCCAGGATCCTTTCCGAGCAGCCCACTAGGTAACTTCAGATTTTATACTTTCTATTTTTTGACTTTATAGGGAATGGAGGAAAGGAGCAGCAGAGCTGTTTTGCTTATTCACCAAGTTTGTATCATGTATTGCATTTTTTGGAATGTATGATGATATATTGTATGGGATGTATTTAGGGACCTTCGTTTTCAGTTTTTATTTTATTTTGCCTGGGATTTTCAAATGTTATAACAAAAAAAGAGCAGTGGAAAAATAGCTTTGATATAACAAACAAGAGATATCAGTCGGAAAGTCATTTTTCTACGCATTTCTTTTTTGTTCCAACATTGAAATTTCCAGGCAAAATAAAATAAAAACAAAGTGAAGGTCCCTAGATGTATTTTATGAAATGTATTTTATTAATTGTGTTGCAGGTCGCTCTGAAGCGTTGGTTCATTGAGCAGGGAGGGGGTATAAATACAATAGATCACATTAAGCCTCCGTCAGTTCTCACATGCCTCATACAGAGAGAGATGCTGTTTAACTATTTGTCCATATCACTCTTTCCTGGGCATCACTGATACTGAGGTGATACAATGAGGAAAAAGATACTGGAAGGTAGTTTAAATCACTTCAGTCCAATATTCGAAGCGCATTCAGCGCTATTTAGCCGAATAAATGGAACTTATGCAGATAAATAGCAGCCGCTGAACATATACCACCTAGCCGTATAAAACACTTAAACGACTAAAAGGTTACACACACAAAAAGTAGGTGTGTACTGGGCAGATAGCTGTATAACTTCGATATTTGGAGTTAGCCACATAAGTATCCATGTAAGTTTAGATGCGCCATAGAGCAGCTCCAAACTTACAGGGTCATTCTTTATTCTGCGATGTGCCAGTATCGCGGGCCGTATCGACCGCATCACAGCTGTATTATTCTAATTAGGGGAAGGGGAGGAGCATGGGCAGGGTTTGGGTAGAGTTATTTCCTGACAGCGCTGCGGGTGATAATGTTTTTCACATTATCGCCGGCAGCACTGCGGGAAATAACTACACCTTTTCCCGTAGTGCTATGGGGTCGATAGTGTGCAGTGTAGCCGTACGGCCGCGAACGGCCGGCTGCCCACTATCAGGCGCCCCCCCCCCCCCCCCCCCGCCCTTTTCTTTTTTGCACCTCATCATTCTGCTAGACATATAGCAGAATGATGAATCTAGGGGCTAGACAGGTTGGCTTATGCAGCTAAGTGCGTATATATATATATATATATATATATATATATATATATCTGTATATATATTTATCTGTTGCACTTTGGACATTGAAGCATGGGCCCTTGGTTGCTGTAAGAGATGACACCTCCCACAGGGCTCCACCCTGTGGGGACTTGCAGCGATAAGCTAGTTCAAGGCAGAGATGGACACAGAGATAAAGCTTTATTGTACTGCAACGTAGATGGTAACCCGAGGATCGGGTGAAGGTTCCAGCTAGGAGAGGAGAAACCAGATGGCAGTGTTCCGTCTGTAGGTTGCAGAGTGGAAAAGACAGTTCCACAGTCTCACCAGGCCCGCGGTGCGGGGTAGGCCGAGGATCTATGGAAAGAGAGATGAGACAAAGCAAATCAGAACTGGAGCGGCAGAACTCACTCTGATGCTGGTAGTTGTAGTAGGAGAGAGCCCTAAGGAGCGGAGGTCTCGGACGAACAAGGCCCCCAAGGAGTGGGTACCTTAGGCGTCCTTGTTGGTAGTAGATAACCCTGGAGTGTAAAGAGGAGCAAGGCAAGGCCCCCAAGGAGCAGGTACCTTAGGCATCCTTGTTGGTAGCAGATAACCCGAGGGTAAAGAGGAGCGAGGCAAGGCCCCCGAGGAGTGGGTACTTAAGTCGTCCTGGAGCAAGAGTACACAGAGCAGAAGCATCTGATAACGTGGAGAGATCAGCATGGAGGATTCCTTGCTAACTCATATTGTGAATCGAGAATGAAGTTTAATACCAGAGCTAGTGATGTCATGCGGTGGGGACGCCCCCGAGGTTCCCGCCATGACACACGTGTACCCTAGGTGACTCCTGAAGAAAGATGGCGAACGCAATCGCCCATGCCGGACCGGGAACGCCAGAGGGTTTGGTGTGGAGAAGCGGAAGCAGCCATCTTGCCAAAATGGACAGAGTGAGGCAGAAAAAAGGTGAGCAACAGAGGGCGCAGCCGTCTGCGACTGATGGGCGCAACAGTACCCCCCTTCCAAGGGCCCCCCCAGGGGGTTTCGGCTTACGGGGATGGAGACTGATGGAAGCGATGGAGCATGTCTTTATCCAGGATATTAGCCAGGGGCTCCCAGGAGTTCTCCTCCGGTCCGTATCCCTTCCAGGAGATAAGGTACTCCCATCGTTTACCTCTCTTGCGTACATCCAAGATGTCATCAACGGTATATGCAATATTTTCTTCTGCATCAAGCGGTGTTGGTTCCTGGAGTTTTGCTGGAAAATTCAGACAGTACGAGAGGTTTCAGTAGGGCCACATGAAAAGCATTATGAATTTTCATGGATGGAGGTAGCTTCAAAACTGTAAGTCAAATTCCCAAGGCATCGGAGGACAGCAAAAGGTCTGATGTACTACGGGGCAAAATGTGCAGATGTCAGCTTTAAGCGGAGGAACTTTGTACTAAGCCATATCTTATCCCCAGGATGAAATTGAGGAGCCTTCCTGTACTGAGCATTGTAAGTCTTTTTGGCTCTTTCCCCCACCTTGAGGAGTAGATCTGTAGTCTGTTTCCACAATTGTCGTAAATCCATTACGGTGGCTTGAGCTGCTGGAGATGTCACGGAGAGTGGCAGAGGTAACGGAGGTGATGGTTGGTGGCCATACACCACTCGAAAGGGTGTCGATCCCGTGGCAGCAGCTGGATTTACATTTAGGGCGAATTCAGCCCAAGGAAGTAATTCTGCCCAGTCACTTTGTCTAGTATTCACATATGAGCATAAGAATTGTTTGAGCATCCAATTCATTTGCTGTGTTTGGCCATTGGACTGTGGGTGATAGGCTGAGGTCAGAACCAATTCAATGTCGAACTTCCGACACAGAGCTCTCCAGACGTATGTGGTAAACTGGGCGCCTCTATCAGACAGAATGTGTTTGGGCATGCCGTGGAGGCGAAAGATGTGTTTCACGAATAATTTAGCCAGTTCAGCAGTGGATGGTAATCCTGGCAGGGCCACAAAATGTGCCATTTTCGAAAACCGATCGACGGTCACCCAGATCGTATTGTTTCCGGAAGAAGGGGGTAAGTCCACCACGAAGTTGGTCACGATGTGTGTCCAAGGTTCCTCTGGTACAGGCAGAGGTTGGAGCAGACCCCAGGGACGTTCGGCAGGAGGTTTTTGTCTAGCGCTGATGGCGCAGGAAGCCATGTAGGCTTGGACATCAGTCTTCATGGTAGGCCACCAATAAAAACATTGGAGAATAGCCAATGTACGTTCTTGCCCGGGGTGGCCGGCCAGACGGGAGTCATGGGCCCACTTTAGTAATTTCTTCCTCATTCCCAGTGGCACCACTGATTTCCCAGCGGGGACGGGGTGAGTGGCTGCTAACACCACCTTCTCCAGACTGATGATGTGACGAGGCTCATCGGGTACGTCCACAGTAGAGAAGGAGCACAAAAGAGTGTCTGCTCTAACATTCTTTTCCGCAGGACGGTATTTCAGTAGGAAGTCGAAGTGGTTGAAAAACAACAACCACCTAGCTTGCCGGTGATTAAGACGTTGGGCATGTCGTAGATATTCCAAATTTTTATGATCGGTATACACAGTTATTTGGTGCTGCGCACTTTCCAGCCATGGACGCCATTCTTCAAAGGCCAGTTTTATAGTGAACAATTCTTTATCTCCGATTCCATAATTCTTCTCGGCGGGTGAGAATCGTCGTGAGAAGAAACAGCAGGGATGGAGAACATTGGCATCACTATATTGGCTTAGTACTGCTCTCACGCCGACGTCTGAGGCGTCAACCTCGATGATGAAAGGATGCTGCGGATTGGGATGGCGAAGTCAAGGCTTAGTTTGGAAGGCTTCTTTGAGAGTTTGGAAAGCTACAACAGCCTCAGCAGACCATTGAGATGGATCAGCTCCTTTTCTGGTCATGGCTGTGAGTGGTGCTGTTAGGGTGGAGTAGTGCTTGATGAAGGTATGGTAATAGTTTGTGAAGCCGAGGAAACGGCATAAGACTTTTAAGCCAGTGGGTTGAGGCCATTCTTGAATGCTTTCCAGCTTTTGATGGTCCATCTGGAAGCCATTCTTGGAAACGATGTACCTCAAAAATGGCACTGACTCCTGGTGAAAAGCACACTTCTCGAGCTTCGCATAAAGGTGATTGTCACGAAGTATTTCTAGTACCTATATCACATCAGCTTGGTGAGTCTGGAGGTCCTGAGAGAAAATCAGGATGTCATCTAAATATACCACCACGCACTGATACAGTAAATGTCGCAGAATACCATTCATCATATTCTGAAACACCGCTGGTGCATTGCACAATCCAAAACCTATGACGGACAAAGTGTCCGTCACGGGTATTAAAAGCTGTCTTCTATTCATCCCAGTGACGGATTCGGACCAAGCTGTAGGCCCCTTTTAAGTCCAGCTTAGTAAACACCTTGGCCCCCTGGAGTCTGTCAAACAGCTCGGTTATCAACAGTAGAGGGTAGCGATCCTTGATGGTGATTTCATTGAGACCTCTGTAATCGATACAAGGGCGAAGAGATCCGACTTTCTTTCCAACAAAAAAGAACCCCATGCCAACCGGGGACTTAGAAGATCTAATAAACCCTTTTTGCAGGTTTTCTTGGATATAGGCCGACATGGCCTCGGTCTCTGTTACTGAGCGGGGGTATACCCTTCCCTTCGTAGGCTCCAAATTAGGCTTGAGATTTATCGCATAATCAAAGGTCCTGTGCGGAGGTAACATGTCTGCTGCTTCCTTGGAGAAGACATCCTGAAAAGACGCATATTGTGGCGGTAGACCAGGTAATTAGGGAGTTGTTGACATGCAGGGCAGCGGTGAAACTTTGGCTAAACAACGATCATGGCAGCCAGGACCCCACTCAGAGAGCTCAATGGTGGTCCAATTGAACTGAGGTGTGTGTTCATGTAGCCATGGTAGGCCGAGTACCACAGGGTGAATGGCCTTCTCAAGGAGCAGGAAAGAGATGTTCTCAAGTGTGTAAGGCCCCACTGCGAAGGCATATGGGCTGCGTGGTAAGCGATACCTCCCCGGAAGTGGTTCTCCATGTATAGAAGACAGCAGTAGAGTGGTAGCTATTGGTGTAGTAGGAATTCGGAGATGGTCCACAATTCTTTTTAGCATAAAGTTTCCTCCCGCACCTGAGTCCACGAGTGCGAGTGTTGAGAATTCAAGGCCTCCGGAGATATGAGAGGCGGGGAAAGATAATGGAGAAGAAGGTGCAGTTAGACCTAGGAGTCGTCCTCCAGCAGATCCTAGGTCTGGCCTTTTCCTGGACAGATAGGGCAGTTCTGGACAGCATGGCCGCAGTACATACAGAGACCTGAGCATCTGCGAAAACATCTCTATTTAGAAGTCAGGTGACTGCATCCTAGCTGCATAGGTTCTTCTTATTCTTCACTGGGTGCAAAAGATTGGGCTGAAGATGTGTGCATGGCTCAAGGGCGATTACCTCCCGTACGGTGCTTCTTGTGACACTTGGCTTCTTGAGTCCAGTCGCATATCCTGCGATCAACTCTCCCAGCTAAATCAATGAGAGATCACCAGAGAAGCGTGTAGGAGCTGGTAGTGGTACAGTGGTGCGAACTGCAACCACTTGAGGTGAAGAATCTTTCTCTGGAACCAACGGCGTATTAAGAACATAAGAAATTGCCATGCTGGGTCAGACCAAGGGTCCATCAAGCCCAGCATCCTGCTTCCAACAGAGGCCAAACCAGGCCACAAGAACCTGGCAATTACCCAAACACCAAGAGAATTCCATGCTACTGATGCAATTAATAGCAGTGGCTATTCCCTAAATAAACTTGATTAATAGCCATTAATGGACTTCTCCTCCAAGAACTTATCCAAACCTTTTTTGAACCCAGCTACACTAACTGCACTAATCACATCCTCTGGCAACAAATTCCAGAGCTTTATTGTGCGTTGAGGGAAAAAGAATTTTCTCTGATTAGTCTTAAATGTGCTACTTGCTAACTTCATGGAATGCCCCCTAGTCCTTCTATTATTCGAAAGTGTAAATAATCAATTCACATCTACTCATTCAAGACCACTCATGATCTTAAAGACCTCTATAATATCCCCCCTCAGCCGTCTCTTCTCCAAGCTGAACAGCCCTAACCTCTTCAGCCTTTCCTCATAGGGGAGCTGTTCCATCCCCTTTATCATTTTGGTTGCCCTTCTCTATACCTTCTCCATCGCAACTATATATTTTTTGAGATGCGGCAACCAGGATTGTACACAGTATTCAAGGTGCGGTCTCACCATGAAGCAATATAGAGGCATTATGACATTTTCCGTTTTATTAACCATTCCCTTCCTAAGGACATTCAGAGTACAGTCCAAGGTTAAAATGTCACCAGCATTAACATGTATGTTATATTACATACCCTGCTGTAGTTCCAACCAGAAAAACCTGCAAAAAAGCTACTTGGAGCCTATATGATATTAGGCCTATTATAACATGTGTTGGGTGTGGGCTGGGCCCTCAGAAAGCCAAGAGTAAACAGAATAACAACGGCAATACAGTAAACCTCCCATACCAAAACTGTGCTAACAGCACTCAAACAGTAATAACCCTACCTATGAGAAAGCAATACTGCAGATATTACACCAGGCCCTAAAACATCAATACTCCTGCAATTAGGAAAACGAAACTAGCCAGGCTGCTATAGATCCCTACACAGAAACTACATACTAACAGAATATCTCATCTCACACATGCAGATCAGAGAAACCCTCACCAAATACAGAATAAAGAGAAGATAAAGTATAAACAGAAACATGCAGACAAAAACTGAACTGGAAACTTCAACAAGCTAGACTATGTATGCAGTGCAACAAGGGAAAAATAGAAACAAAACAATTCCTCATAATACATCAAATAAAATAAAAAAATATAAATCATTAATAGTAAAATCATACTAATAAAATTAATATTTCAAAACAGCTGATGCATAAAATAACATCCAATGATTAAAAGTTCATACAATTTTTTAAACGTTTCCAGAAACCAATAAAATATTTGAAACAGCAGACACATCAAATAACATCCATTTATTAAAATAAGGATTAAAAAAAATCGACATACCTGTAACATTTGATTTCCACATGCTCTGAGGATGTTAAGGATTAGGTGAGAGGGAGTGGGGGACAGGGCAGTGGTGGCTGTTGTGTGCACAAACTTTCTCCTCACACACCCGCACTCTTCCCTCTCCACACACACATACACTTTTACCCACCCTTCCCCACGCATACATATGCATACCTCCATATACATACACACTCTACTTACACATACACATATACAGACACACACTATACCTCTGGAAGCACAAATGGCAGCAGCAGCCTCCTCTTTTAACTAATGTAGCCCATGGATTTCCTCCTTTTTCTATGGGCCATGCGCAATGCTATCTCTACACAGACGAATTGGGAGGAGGGGGAGCAATGAGAGGACAAGCTAGATATGTAAGGTGGCAAGTCAAAGTGACATTTCCACACAATATGCCCACCCCACACCTCTTTAAATTAGCTATAAAAGACATTACAAGAAAAAGTCCCAAGGGTTTTCTGTGCATCAAGAAACCCCAGTCAGTTACAGTTCCCCAGCAAACCTTCCATTGTAATAATTTGATAGCATCATTCAACCAACTGTGCTATAAGGGAGTGAGGTCTGGAGTCCACATAGAGTGGGACAGAATCTCAATATAAACCTTGCACCTCCAATTCTGTAACACCCACCACATCCACAGAAATTCCTTCAACAACGGAGGTAGAACATTCCCTATTACAACTTTTCAGACAACAAAACATATACTCAAATTGTAGTGTCACCTCAGGAACAGCAACATACCCTCCCTTCCACTGCCACTTTATAAAGTAACATAAAACCATGCAAAAAACTTATAAAGTAAACCTACTAAATATCATAACACAAACTCCCAGGACACAAACAGCAACAACCCTAGCTGCAAAAAGGCAGCACTGCAAATATTACACCAGGTCCTAGAATACCTCCTATTGGGGAAAAAGAACACATTGGATTGCTACAGAACCCCACACAAGAATTACAACCTAGCAGGATTCCTTACCTCGGTCACACATGCAGAACACGGGCAGACCCTCAGCTAATGCAGAAGAAGGGACTACAAATTAGAAAGAGAAAGATGCGGACAAAACTTGAAATGGAAACCCCAAGAAGCCAGATTCAATAATGACAAATTACCTCTTACCTGATAATTTCCTTTTCTTTAGGACACTCAGATGAAATCAGAATAAGTGGGTTTTGCACCTCTACCAGCAGATGGAGACAGAGCAAGCTGACATCACAGTATCTATACCCCTGCAGTGCCATCAGCCTGCCAGTATTCTCTTCAATAGCAACTTTGGACAGACTAACAAAAACTTGATTAAAAACAGATAACCATGTCAATACTCAGCCAACAGGCAACACTGAGCTCAGATAAGAAAGTAATAACACTAGTCTAGGGACTAGCATCATACTTACCAGTAAGCCCTGTAAAACATCAGCACAGTGGAGGATCATCCAAGTAGCTGAGGGAGGGAAGTTGGATTCATCTGACTGTCCTAAAGAAAAGGAAATGAATAGGTAAGTAGTAATTTCTCATTTCTTAGCGTCCAGTCAGATGAATCCAAAACAAGTGGGATGTACCCAAGCTAGTCCTGAAAAGGGTGGGAGGCTGCCTGTGTTCCTGTCAAAACCATACACGCAAAGGCTCCGTCCTCCTGGGCTTGCACATCCACATGATAATACCTGGAAAAGGTGTGTAAGGAGGACCACGTTACCACTCAGCAAATGTCAACAGGAGAAAACAATCTAACTTTTGGCCATGACACTGCCTGAGCCCTAGTGGAATGAGCCCTAACCTGGCTAGGTAATAGCTTCCCAGCATCCACATATGTAGCCGTGACTACCTCTTTAATCCAGTGTGCTAAAAGTAGCCCACAAGGCTGGATCTCCCTGTCTAGTACCGCCATGAAGGACAAACAGGCGATCTGATTTCCGCAAAGGCTCAGTAACCTCTAGATTCCCGATGATATGTCTCTTGACATCCAAGGGTCACAACATCGCTCTCTCTGTCCAAAGATGGGAGGAGATGGACAGATTCAAGTGAAACTCAGTGACCACCTTCGGTAAAAAGGAAGGAATAGTATGCAGCTGTACCACCCCTGGAGTCACCTGGAGAAATGGCTCCTGGCAAGACAAGGCCTGCTGTTCAAAAACACTACACACAGAACAAATTGCCACAAGGAACACCATTTTCAAGGTCAGCAACCACAAGGAAAGAGTACATAGCGGTCTAAATATAGGGCCTGCCAAAAAATCCAAAACCAAATTAAGACTCCATAAGGGAATTGGAAACCACAAAGGAGGACGAAGATGTTTCACTCCCTTCACAAAACAGGCCTCATCAGGATGAGCTGACAAAGATCCATCATTTATCTAACCCCTGAAATAGACGAGAGCCGCTACTTGTACTTTTAGGATTTGAGAGCAAAGCCTGTATTCAAGCCATCCTGCAAAAATTTCAAAATGAGCAGAATCTTGACCAAGGAAGGAAGAGTAACTCGATCCTCATACCAAGCCTCAAACACTTTCCAAACCTGCACATAGGCCAAGGAAGTGGAGAACTTTCTAGCTCTTAGCAAGGTGGAAATCACTGCCACAGAGTATCCACATTTCAGCAAGCGAGCCTTTTCAAGGGCCATACCATAAGATAAAATCAAGTTGAATCTTCGTGAAGAACAGGTCCCTGCTACAATAGGGTCCTGTGTGCTGGAAGTCGAAGAGGCGAATCCACCAGGAGCCTCCGCAGATCTGAGTACCAAGGTCTCCTGGGCCAATCTGGAGCGACCAAGTGCACCATCCTTCTGTAGCATTCAATCCTTCAAATCAATCTGCCCAACATGGACCATGGAGGAAAGGCATACAGCAACTTGTCTTTTGGCCACTCCTGCACTAGGGCATTAATCCCCAAAGACTTAGATTCTCTTCCGCGGTTGAAGAACTGCAGAATTTTCACATTGTGCAGTTGCCAACAGGTCTAGGAATGGGAGACACCAGCGATCCCAAATCAGCTGAAATGCCTCATCTAACAACGTCCACTCTCCTGGGTCCAGACTCTCCCTGCTGAGAAAGTATGCTCTTACATTGTCTTTGCCTGCAATATGCGAGGCTGAGATCCTCTGGAGATGCACCTCTGCCCATTCCATTAGTTGATCTAGTTCCTGTGACACTTGTTGGCTCGTGGTACCTCCTTGCTGACTGATGTAAGCCACAGTTGTTGCATTGTCTGACATTATTCAGACAGATTGACCCTGCAGCCTATCAACGACCTGTAAACATGTCAACCGGACTGCCCTAGCTTCCAGCCAAACAATGTTCCAGAAAGATTCTTCTGCACTCCAGCGCCCTTGCGCTATCAGCTCCTGACAGTGAGCGCCCCATCCCAGGAGACTCGCATCCGTCAGTACTAGCCAGTCTAGTGGGGGTATGGAAACTCCCTTCCATAGATGATCCGCCTGCAGCCACCACCGCAGTTGGGAAGAGACTTCCATCGGCAGGTGGAGCCGAATCGAATAGTCCTGGGATTGCGGAGTCCACCAAGACAGCAGAGAGCACTGAACAGGACACATATGCGCCCTCACCCATCGTACCACTTCCAGGGTCACCGCCAGTAAGCCAAGGACCTGCATGTAAGACCATACAGTCGGGCATAGAGTGTGCAACAACAGACGGAGTTGAGCTAGCAACTTCTGAATTTGAGCTTCCAGCAGGAACAACCTGCCCTGATTTGTGTTGAACCAAACCCCCAGGTATTAAAGCGACTGAACAGGCTGAAGATTGCTCGCCTAAGTTCACCACCTAGCCAACCTCCCGCAACAGGGAAATCACCTTGTCAATCACCAGTCGCCTCTCTTCCAGCAACTTAGCATGAATCAGCCAGGTGTCCAAATACGGGTGTACTAGGATTCCATCCTCTCTCAACTCTGCTGCAACTACCACCATTACCTTGGAACAGGTTCTGGAAGTGGTAGCCAGACCAAAGGGCAGTGCCCGAAACTGAAAGTGGCACCCCAGAATTGTGAACCACAGGAAGCATTGATGTTCTAGTTGGATAGGAATGTAAAGATACACCTTAAACAGGTCCAGAGAGGTCAGAAATTCCCCCAACTGCAGAGCCATTATCACCAAGCGCAAGGTCTCCATTCGAAAATGCTTCACTCGCAGATGACAGTTGATGCCTTTGAGGTCCAGAATGACACAAAGAGCACTCCTTCTTTGGCACAACGAAATAAATGGAATATCACCCCATATTTTCTTGAGACATGGGCACTGGGTCCACAGCCTTCAGAATGAGCTTTGTCAATGCACCCTCCACTGCCCGCATCTTCTGCGGGGAGTGGCAGAGAGATTCCATGAACATGTCCCGAAGAACACTGCGAAACTCTTATCGCATATGCTTCTCGTATCACCTACAGGACCCACTGATCCGATATGATTTCGACCCACCTCTGATAAAAGAGAGAGAGGCGCCCCCCTATCTCCTGTTCCCAGGGGTGGGTCAGGAAAACTTCATTGGGAGGTTCCACTACCCAAGCCTGCGCCTCTTCTGGGTTGTCGGGAGACAAAAGGACTAAAACCTACCAAACGGTCGCGTTCTCTAAAAGGACACTAATCTGTAAAGCCAAAACCGTTTGGATCCTCTAACATGACCTCTCGTGTTAAGGAAGCACTGCGCCTGCTTATCTTCCAGCAAAGGAGGAACCGGAGATTCGTCCCACTTAACTGGCCAGTTTCTCCAAGTCACTACCAAGCAAAAGCGAGCCATAAAAGGGCAACTTGGTGAGATTAGTCTTGGAGGTTGTATCAGCCGACCAATTTCTCAATCATAATTAATACCTGGCCGCTACTATTGAAGTCATCCCTCTGACTGAAGTGCAGACCAAATCAAAGCCCACATCTACCAAGAAGGCAGCAGCTGGTTCCATAACTGCCCTGGAATTTAACCCAGAGTCATCAACGTCCTGGGAGAGAAGCAAACAAGAGCAAGCCACCAAGGAACAACAAGAAGCAATCTGCAAGGTCACTGCCACAGCTTCAAATGCTTGCTTAAAGATGGTCTCAATCTTTTTATCATGAGCATCCTTCAAGGCCGTTCCTCCTTCCACAGGAATAGCAGTCCACTTGGAGACTGCACACACAAGTTTATCTACCTTCGGAAAAAGTAAGCACTCTCTTACCACTAGATCCAGAGGGTACAGGCCTTCCAAAATCTGACCCCCTTTGAAATTAGCCTCTGGGGTTCCCCACTCAAGACCAATTCTTGAATGGAATCCATCACAGGGAAAAAACAAGAGGCTTTATGCAAGGAAACAAAAATGGGATTTCCTTTGGCTTAAACACTGAATCTGCCCCAGGGACTCCAAGCAGGGGTGGTTCTATTATGAAGCAGGATGAGGCAGCCACTTCAGGCAGCAAAAAATACCCCTCTCAGAACACCACTGTGGCGTCTTCACCCTGCCTGCCCCTACCATGTCTGCCGACCCAGGTTGGTGGCGGCAAAAAAGAGAAGGGTCGCCGCTGTGGGCCACTGCCACTGGAGGCCAGGCCTGCAGCATGAAGGAGGGTGGGCTGCCGCCGCACCCACCAGAGGCCAGGCCCGTGGCGTAGAGGAGGGACGGGGGTGGGGCAATCAGTAAGACAGGATTGGTGTTATCATCCGTGCCAACCGGATCTCTATCCAGAGGTTCAGCTGCCACTCTAGGATTGCTCTGGCATTTAACAGAAGGTCCCGGCAAGGTTCCTACCTGCGCTTCTGCCCGAGGAACATTGGACAGGACTGCACCTAAAGAAAGGATTACAATCGCTGGAAAAATTCTACCCATGAAAAAATAGAGGAATCCAGACCAGGAGCCTGAGGAGTACTCACTGAGCTACCTTCCCCAGCTGAGGAATCAGAGGAGTTCCATATTCAGGCGCCCTACCTGAGATGTCCTTACCCAGACCCACATTCAGCTGGGAAAAACCAGGCTTAGTGAAAATCAGAGGAAACATAGAAAATGATGGCAGAAAAGGACCAAATGGTCCATCCAGTCTGTCCAGCAAACTTATGGTAGCATTTGCTGCGCCATATAAGTCAACCCCTTACTTAGTTTCCCAAATCATCAAAGTCAGGGCCCTTGTTGGTAGCTGACTGAGTCCAATTCACCCTTGTTGTTTGCTGAGTCCAATTCTCTGCTACCTCTTGTCTGAGACCAATTCTCCCTGAGCCTCCAAACAGCGTTGGCACAAATCAGCAGGCACTCCTGGCTGAGATGCCCAAATATGACAAGCAGGCTTCTTAGGTACAGGCACCATTATGGCCAACAATGCGCCGAACGGCAGCCAGAGGCTTGCGTCTACCTATTTTTTTTATTTTTTTTTTACAAGCTCAACTAGGCATTCAAAAATTATGTGTCCAAACTTACACACGCATACCTAGGCAACCAAAAAATTAAGCACACAAAAACTTAAGTGCACTGTACCTCTTGAGCGCAGAGGGAAACGGTGCTTAACGTGGGCACACAGACTACAAGGCCCGATTGTGCGCCCAAAAACGGAGCACACAACCTGGATGCACAGCTAGATGCACATGAGGGCAGCTTAGTAAGTGCATGAAAAGCCGTTGCTACCTACCACGCGCTATGCAGCGAAAAGCCTCAGAACAGGGCCTAGTCTAAGGTGGCTGTCCAACCTGCCAGGCTGCCCACGTCTCTCAACCTCCCATGGAGTGGGACTGGTGCACCAAGCACAGAGACTAGGGGAAGAGGAGGCCCTTCCTTCTAAGTCCCTGTAAGTTTCTGCATAAGTTAATTTTTTTTTAACTTACTGGAGCTTAGCCTTACCTGGCTGAGCACAGAGACGGTCTCCAGCTGCAGGGAGAGAGGGCATGTGCTGTCACCGCTGCGCTCAGCTTCCTGCATCCGCTGCCTTTCAGCAGCTAAGTCCACACTGGCTGAAAAATCAGACAACGGACCAAGGCACTTATCTGAGGGACCACGAAAATCACCTCAGGAATTCTCAACTGTGGGAAGGAACATTTAGTATCACGGCAGGAGAGCGGGGAAATTTATTTCCTGAATTCTCCTTTTCTTTAAAATGAAGCAATCCCCAGTGGGGAGATGCATGTGCACCATCTTCTGAAGACAAGAGAATACTGGCAGGCTGATGTCACTGCAGGGATATTTGTACTGTGACATCAGCTTGCTCCATCTCCATCTGCAGGTAGAGGTGTATAACCCAGTTGTTCTGGATTCATCTGACTGGACGCTAAGAAAGTAGTGCAATACTGGAAGACTATAAACAGAAATGCATTTCTTCCTGTAATTTGCAAAATACAAAAACAAAAGAGATGGGTTAATGAAGGGGGTGAATTTGGAAATGTGGCTAGTGAGGAGGTAAAAAAAGAGTGGAATGGGAGTCTAGGAGGGAGGTAAGAGGCAAAAGAAAGGGAATGGCTGTCAGGAGAGATGAGTAACAGGGAAGGGGATGATGAGAGTCACGGGAAAGTACATGAGGCTGGTGAGAGGATGAATGGAGAGGGTGGGAACGGTCATCTAAGGAAAAATGAAAAGAATAACACTCCCTCCACTACCCTTCTGTCTCTTTACACTGCCTTTCATAGAAACATAGAAATGATGGCAGAAGAAGACCAAACGGCCCATCCAGTCTGCCCAGCAAGTTTTGCACTTTCTTTTTCTCTCATACTTATCTGTTACTCTTGGATCTTAGTAACCTTTTGGTTCTATTTCCCTTCCACCCCCACCATTAATGTAGAGAGCAGTGTTGGAACTGCATCTAAGTGAAATATCTAGCTTAATTAGTCAGGGGTAGTAACTGCTGCAATAAGCAAGCTACACCCATGCTTATGTTTACCCAGACTATGTAATTCAGTACTTGTTGGTTGTTGTCTGTATACAGATCCACTTTTCTTCATTCCCCCTGCCACTTAAGCAGAGAGCTATGCTGGATATGCGTGAAGTATCAGTCTTTCTCCCCTGCCGTTGAAGAAGAGAGCTATGCTGGATATGCACTGAAAGTGAAGTATCAGGTTTATTTGGTTTGGGGTAGTAACCGCTGTAAAAAGCAAGCTACTCCCCACTTTTTTGTGAATGCAAATCCTTATTTCCACATTTCCTCTTGTCGTTGAAGCTTAGAGCAATGTTGGAGTCACATTAACCGTGTGTATGTTTATTGAATGAGGGTATTATCTCCAGGTAGTAGCCGTCATTCCCGCGAGTCACCCACTCTTCATTCACGTCCTCTAGACTTTATGGATCCACAGTGTTTATCCCACGCCCCTTTGAAGTCCTTCACAGTTCTAGTCTTCACCACTTCCTCCGGAAGGGCATTCCAGGCAACCACCACCCTCTCCGTGAAGAAATACTTCCTAACATTGGTTCTGAGCCTTCCTCCCTGGAGCTTCAAATCGTGACCCCTGGTTTTGCTGATTTTTTTCTGACGGAAAAGGTTTTTCGTTGTCTTTGGATCATTTAAAACCTTTCAAGTATCTGAAAGTGTGTATCATATCACCTCTGCTCCTCCTTTCCTCCAGGGTGTACATATTTAGAGTCTTCAGACTCTCTTCATAAGTCATTTGATGAAGACCATCCACCTTTTTGGTCGCCCTTCTCTGGACCGCCTCCATCTTGTCTCTGTCTCTTTCAAACCCTGTCTCTTTCAAACCCTTCCCAGTCCCCTCAGGTCTTTCCATCTCACTCCCTCTTTTCAATAGCTTTTCCTCCTTTTCAACCCTATCTTAAAAGGCACATCTCATCTCTCTTCCAAGGCTCCCCCACTCCATTCAGAGACTCTAACCCCCTTCTGATTCCCTTCCTCCAGTTACTCTCTCCCCACACTCAGGCTTTTTTCACTTCTCACCCCTCTCCTCATGCTGTCACCCCCACCCTTAAGCTTTTCCCTTCTCATCCCCCCTCCTATATGCTTTCTACCACTCACTCTCTTTTCCCTTCTCACAACCCCTTCCCTCTCCCAGATGCCGTCTCACAGCTCACTTCCCTCCCCCCCCCTTTTCATTGTGCCATCAGTGACTTCCTCTGGGGCAGACCTCATCCCCCGGGCCGGCAGCAGAAGCAGCGTTTAATTGGGCCTCATTTCCTATTGCTGCGGGGAGGTTAGGGCACACGCTTACACATAGGTGCTCATTCTCATATGCCCACTCTTACTTCTCTCTTCCACACACACAAATGCATTTAACTCACTCCTCTACACTCCCACATACACACTCACGTCCTCCCTCACATATATACACACTCACTCACTCACTCATACAAATATGTCCACACACTCAGACACAATAACGTTTACACTTCTCGCGCGCGCGCGCGCTACAGGAGAGCTCTGTGTTCCCGCCAAGCGCTCGCCCCCGTGCTCCTCCTTCCAGCGCGGACTTGAAGCCCCGCCCTCTTTCCGCCCGCGCGGGCCCAGCTGACTTCCTCGTGCGGGGGCGCTCGCGCGCCAGAGTTTGGAGCGGGAAATCCGGAGAGTTCCCACGCAGGCCGCCGGCGGGGACCTTTCCTCGCGGGCGCTGCTGCGAGGCTTTTTTTTTTTCCCCCGGCCTGCCGGAGTTGGGAACCCCGCGGGAATATCGGTAAACTTGCCTGCTGGCAAGGTAAGGCGGCTGTCTGAGGCTCATTACAGAGCCGCCCCTGGTCAGTCTCATTGTCTCCCCTCTTGGGTCCTGGGCAGAGGAGGAGCCTGCAAATTCCACGTTTAAGCTGACACCCAGACTCCCCTGCATCTTCCATCTGCACGTTTCAATTCTGGCACAAGTTTGGTTGCTAGCACCTCTGCTGGAGGCTTATTTCTTGAGAATATTGACCTTTCAGTATAGAACATTAACTGAACCTCCTTCCCTGAAACTTCATATTCTGATTCCCTTCTAGAGTTTCCGTGTCTATGAAGAATGCGTGTCTTATGAAGAATGTGAATATTTCTATCATACCCCCTCCTTCCGTTTTGAGTGTCTTTGTAGAGTTTGTGTTGCAGGCCTTGTACACTTTTAGTTGCCCTTCCCTAAGATGCTTCCACCCTTTGCCAATATCCTTCATTTGTCTCATCCTTCTATCTCACACTCTTACCATTTCACCCCCTTGTTCTGCCATGCCACATCTCGCCCTCAGTCCTCCATTCACCCTCTCCTCTTCCATAACACCCTCAACAGTTCTTTCTCTGCTCAACCTGTGCCTTCCAGTTAGCTCTTCCTCTTGATTTCTATCGACTCCCTCTCAGCACTTTCTCCCCCTTCAGCTTCTGTCACACCCTGTTCCCTTGCTCCTATCCCTTCTTACTCTCTGTTGTCCATCTCTCACTCTTGCTTTCTCCATATAGCTATCTCTCTCCTACAACCTCTTCCTTCTTGCTGCCTGTCAGACCCCTTTCCTGATCCAGCAAGCTCTTCATGCCTCTTTGGTCTTTTTCCCCACCATATTGTATCTTTTCCCTCCTCTCGCAACATCATGGCCTCCTGATTTCTTGAAGATGAGGAAGTATGGGGAAGAGAAGCCTTGCCCCTGTTGGCACAGTGGCATCACCTGGATCGGCTGCTGGGCGAGTAGTGAAAACAGCTTGTCTTGAAGGATTTGTGATGGGGGGATCCTGGGGGAAATCGCATTCCTGGGAGGTGGAGGAGCGTGCTTGAAATGGAGTCGGTAGCCTTCGTAAATGGTGTCCAAGACTCAACGGTCGGAGGTGATTGCGGACCATGCAGGGAAGAATTGTGCTAGCCTGCTGCCCACTGGCCCCACATGACTCGAAAACTCTGCGGGTGTTTGGGGGTGGGCTGTTGACGTTGGCCCTTGACTGTGCCCCGCTGTTGGGGGTGGCGGAGGGGGTTGGCGTTGTAATGAAACTGCCCCCTGTATGGTTGGTATGAGCGGAAGAGTTGCCTCTGGAAGCTGAGCTTGCGATACTCCGAGTAATAACGTTTCACGGAGGTAGAAAGCTCAGTCAGGGAGGTGAGTGATATGACCGCCACATTCTTCTCCTTTAGTAGAGAGACAGTCTCGCACAGCTTGTCCCCGAACAGTTTGTCGCCCTTGCAGGGAAGATCCGCCAGTTTTTCGTGTACATCCTCCCGAATTGCACTGGCCCCCAGCCAAGCCAGGTTATGGGCTGCTATTGCTGAGGCAGACTCCCTCGAGAAAGTGACGAAGGACTCATAGATGGTACGGAGGAGATGAAGTAATCCTTCTTCCATGTCCAGAAACGGTTGCAGGAGTCTTCCGGGTGATGGGTCCACACCAAGGAAGGGTTCTAAGGACGTGCGTCGGAGTTTGGGTTCCTGCGTTGGTGTCTGCATCGGGTGGATGGTGGTCCCACTCCCGGGATGTTGATGCAAGGGTAGGACTGCTGGGCCAAGTCAGCTTGCTCAGGGAGCCTGGGTCTTTGGCCACGGGGGTCTTGACCTTCTTGGCCCTACCTTGAGGCCCCAGGGAGGATACCCGTTTCTTCTCCGGCCGAGCTGTGCTGTGCTCCGGCGAGGAGTGAGACTTATGGCAGGGCATAGGAGCCTCTGTGGTCCTCTCAGTCGGGCCATCTATTCAGCTCGCTGTATTTGGGCCCAGTGGGACACCCTGCTGCAGTTGCGGCAGGATGACTGATCATGATCCAGGCCCAGACAGATATAACAGTATTTATGCCCATCGGTGACTGACATCACCTTACCACAATGGCAATATTTAAAGCCAGACGGTCTCGGCCCCATGGTAGGACTGAAAAGTGCTTTTGAGTTCTTCTTTTCCTCCTTTTTCTTTGAAAACAAGGCTGAGGAGAGAGCTCCTCATGCGATCAATAGCACAGAAGAGGCAGACTGAGGAGGTAGAGGGCGCTGAACCATGCAGGAAGATGCACGCAGCCATACAGAGCAAATTCTGTAACTGCTACCAAAGCTCTGCCCAGAGGGACGTCCCAGACAGCATGGCTAATTCAGCCCTGCTATAGACGGGAAAAGCAGAAACTGCTGAAACTTCTAGACCATGCAAGAAACCAGAGAGAGGAGAGAACAGAAGGAGCGCATGGTGCTTATAGAGAAGATAACGTATCACCTCTTGATGGATACCCAGTAAATGATTGCTACATTGGCTCCACATTGGCATCACAGGCTGGACGGCACGAGAGTACTGTTCCACTGAGGCAAACATTGAGCAGTGCAGAGCTTGCATGAATGACAAATATCCACAGCCAGAAGAAGAACTAAGTTCCAATGACTGAAATTTTTAGGACATTTTAGCGCTTACTCAAGCTTATAGCCATACACTTCAGTTCTCTCCAGATAAAATCCAGGAAGTTGGCAACCTTGGATGATTAAGAAATAAACCTGTATAAGGAAGCTTCACCCTGTGGAATTTAATAAATATCTTTAGCCATTTTAGATCAGCCTCAAGCTCTACGACTAGCTAATGGAAGGGATTCATATATACACTTGTGATGGAGAAGGTACAGAGAAGGACAACCAAAATGATAAAGGGAATGGAACAGCTCCCCTTTGAGGAAAGGCTGAAGAGGTTAGGGCTGTTCAGCTTGAAGAAGAGACGACTGAGGGGGGATATGATAGAGGTAAGATTCTATTCTAACAAAACGGAACTCCTTCTTAATTCTCCAGAAAACTGCGATACCCATCAGCAGTCCTACACTAACACTCCAATCACTCAAGCAAGAGATCTGGGAGTAATAATCGACCACCATCTGAGTTTAAAGAAGTTCATCAACAACACAACCAAAGATGGCTTCTATAAACTACAGGTGCTAAAAAGACTCAAGCCTCTACTACACTTCCAAGACTTCAGATCCGTTCTCCAGGCCATTCTGTTCTTGAAGGTAAACTATTGCAATGCTATTTTTCTAGGTCTCCCAGCATCCTCCACTAAACCCCTTCAGATGTTACAAAAAGCAGCCACCTAGAATACTGACCAACACCAAAAGGAGAGATCACATCACGCCTATCCTCAGAGATCTAAACTGGCTCCCAGTAACCTTCAGAATCCTTCACAAATCCCTCACCATCGTTCATAAAACTATTCACCACCAGGTTCCCCTCAACTTACCATTCCCACTCAAACTTCACACCTTCTCCAGACCTATTAGGGACGCTTATAAAGGATCTCTACACGCCCCTCCTAACAAAGCCACCCATTTGTCAACCACCAGAGAACGAGCCTTCTCAACAGCGGGACCCATGATCTGGAATCCCATTCCCCCGGATCTCAGATAGGAATCTTGTCTGCTGACTTTAAAAAAAAAAAAAACTTAAGACATGGTTGTTCAAACAAGCATTCCCCTAATCAATGCAAACAATAACCACGGCACAGTTCTGTCTTAGGCCTTCCAAGCACCCTCCATCTCTATAGTTGTATTGAATTTATGAGTTAACTTTCTCCCTCTGCATTTCCATCTCCCCAGTTCCATACCCCTGTTTTATTGTAACTTTTTACTCCTTCAGGTTATTGTTAGTTATGATTCTATGTTTCCTGTAAACCGATATGATATGACTTTCGTCATGAATGTCGGTATAAAAATAGCATTAAATAAATAAATAAGATCAAGCTAGGTCTTGAATGAGTAGATGTGAATCGATTATTTACACTTTCGGATAATAGAAGGACTAGGGGGCATTCCATGAAGTTAGCAAGTAGCACATTTAAGACTAATCGGAGAAAATTCTTTTTCACTCAGTGCACAATTAAGCTCTGGAATTTGTTGCCAGAGGATATGGTTAGTGCAGTTAGTGTAGCTGGGATCAAAAAAGGTTTGGATAAGTTCTTGGAGGAGAAGTCCATTAACTGCTATTAATTAAGTTCACTTAGGGAATAGCCATTGCTATTAATTGCATCAGTAGAATGGGATCTTCTTGGTGTTTGGGTAATTGCCAGGTTCTTGTGGCCTGGTTTGGCCTCTGTTGGAAACAGGATGCTGGGCTTGTTGGACCCTTGGTCTAACCCAGCATGGCAATTTTTTATGTTCTAATGATGCAGGAGGTTGTGTTGAAGTTTATTACAATGGAGTCTGGGGCACAGTTTGTGATAATGGATGGGATCTCACTGATCCTCAGGTTGTGTACAGACACATTATGATCACTATTGCCAAGTGGCCCCACCACCGTTTCCTCTCTCATCAAATCCTGTACTCCACTGAGAATTAGATCTAAAATTGCTCTCTCTCTCATTGGTTCCTAAACCAATTGCTCCATAAAGCTATCATTTATTCCATCCAGGAACCTTATCTCTCTAGCATGCCCTGATGTTTCACTTACCCAGTCAATACTGGGGTAATTGAAATCTCCCATTATTACTGCACCACCAATTTGGTTAGCTTCCCTAATTTCTCTTAGCATTTCACTGTCAGTCTCACCATCTTGGCCAGATGGACGGTAGTATACTCCTATCACTATAATCTTCCCCCAACATGCTTGGGATTTCTACCCATAAAGATTCAATTGTGCATTTAGTTTCATGCAGGGTCTTTATCCTATTAGACTCTATGCCATGCTCTTCTCTCTAATTATGATATAATTTGTACCCTGGTATAGCACTATCCCATTGGTTATTCTCTTTCCACCATATCTCTGAGATGCCAATTAAGTCTATGTCATCATTCAATGCTATACACTCTAATTCTCCCATCTTACTACTTAGACTTCGGGCATTAACATACAAACATTTCAAAATGTGTTTTGTTTGTATTTTCATTCCGCATCAGGTGGCAGTGAGTTCCAGAGGTTCTTTATTGGGTGTTTGAGACTCATTTATTTGGGGGCTCGTACCACTTAAGCGGTGGGCAGGGGGAAGTATATGGGCTGAGTTGGTTGTTGTGATAGAGGCACCAGGAAAGCCAGGAACAGGATTTTGAATATGGCAACAGTGTATTGGGAGCCAGTGTAGCGTGCTGAGGAATGGGGTGATTCAGGTAAGTTTTCTGGCGTTAAGTATGGCTCGTATTGCTGCATTTTGCATGAGCTGCAGGCAGTTGTTGAGTTCCTCTCATGAGGAACTTTGTCAAATGCCTTCTGAAAATCCAAATATACTACATCTACCGGTTCACCTTTATATACACCAGTACATGTAGTATATTTGGATTTTCAGAAGGCGTTTGACAAAGATCCTCATGAGGCTTCTAGGAAAAGTAAAAAGTCATGGGATGGGTGGCGATGTACTTTCGTGGATTGCAAACTGGTTAAAAGACAGGAAACAGAGAGTAGGATAAAATGGACAATTTTCTCAGTGGAAGGGAGTGGGCAGTGGAGTGCCTCAGGGATCTGTATTGGGACCCTTACTTTTCAATATATTTATAAATGATCTGGAAAGGAATACAACGAGTGAGGTAATCAGATTTGCAGATGATACAAAATTGTTCAGAGTAGTTAAATCACAAGCAGATTGTGATAAATTGCAGGAAGACCTTGTGAGACTGGAAAATTGGGCATCGAAATGGCAGATGAAATTTAATGTGGACATGTGCAAGGTGATGCATATAGGGAAAAATAACCCATGCTATAGTTACACAATGTTAGGTTCCATATTAGGAGCTACTACCCAAGAAAGAGATCTAGGCGTCATAGTGGATAACACATTGAAATCGTCGGTTTAGTGTGTTGTGGCAGACAAAAAAGCAAACAGAATGTTGGGAATTATTAGAAAGGGAATGGTGAATAAAACGGAAAATGTTATAATGCCTCTGTATCGCTCCATGGTGAGATCGCACCTTGAATACTGTATACAGTTTTGGTCGCCGCATCTCAAAAAAGATATAGTTGCGATGGAGAAGGTACAGAGAAGGGCGACCAAAATGATAAACTGAATGGAACAGCTCCCTGTTATAAATCTGCTCCTGTGGAAGGAGGAGTTAGCAATCTGTTACGAGCGAGCTCCTCTGGAGGGAGGAGCTAGCAAGCTGGTTGTGAATGACACCTCAAGAGGGAGGAGTTAGCAATCTGTTATGTATCTGATGCTGGATGGGCGGCAACATCAGATAAGAGTTATCATTGTAATGTGAGAGCTCCTCTGGAGGGAGGAGCTAGCACTCTGTTATGGTTAAACTCCTATGAAGGGGAGAAGCTAGCAGTCTTGTAGGAAAGCTCCATGTTAGAGCTAGGAGTAGTAATCTGTTGTGTACTATCTCCAGAAGGAGGTGGAGTTCTCTCACATAAGGTCTTTAGAAGGCTCACTAGCTGGAATGGGTTAGGCCCTCGAGTGAGTACCTGGTTCCAGGGAAAGCTCTGAGAGAGCGATGGTAACTCACAATTGTCTGTATCTGTGATAGCTTCCAGGCAGTAGAGAATCTTCAGAGTGTTCAGGAACATGGACCCTTGAGGAGCGAGTACCAGTTCCTATCGGCAATCTGAAATAGAGAAAAGAGAGCGAGGCCCCCGAGCAGCGGGTACCCCTGGTAAGTCCGAGGAGGCAGAGTAGCATAGGTAGCGAAACCCTTTACTAACTCAATCCATTAGCAATTTCTGAGACCTTTTATATTGGAAGCGGATGACGTCAGTTCAGGGGAATGCCCCTGAGGTTCGCGCCCTTGCTGGTTAATCTTTCGGAGCGCGCGCCCTACGTCATCAGGAACATGGCGGATCCACAGCGTCGTGCCGCTCCGGGGACGCCGGAGGAAGATGGCAAGAGGACGCCACGGCAGTAAGCCGTCCATCAGGCCCGGAGGGAGTCGCCACAGTGGTAAGGAGGGTTGAGTGAGGGCGTCGAGCAGCGACGGACGCAACAGTACCCCCCTTCAAAGGGCGATCTCCTCTTTGGGTACCAGGTTTCAAAGGGATGCGCGAGGTGAAACTGATGAAGCATCTCTTTATCCAAGATATTGGTCTGAGGCTCCCAAGTGATATTCTTCGGGGCCGAGGCCTTCCCAATCAGAAGATATTCAAAAGTCTTGCCCCTGTTACGAACATCCAGAATCCCTTTGATCTTGAATTCTATTTCATCTTCTGCAGGGATGACAGATGGATCTTGAAATTCGGAACAATCTTTCAGAGTGTTATTGATGATAGCAGCAATGGTAGAGCTGTTTCCTTTGCTAATTTTCTGTAGACTTCAGACGCATTGTAAGTATTTTAAGTCTGTCAAGCTAGGTGGAGAGAACATTGCCCAAATCTCATCTTGGAGTGAGTTTCCTCACTCCGAAGGCCATCAAATCTTCACAAGAGACCACTGTTCTGTTCGTACGTCTCACGTTGAATGTGAAAGTGGCCCCCCAACCCCCTACACTAATACCTAATCCCCACCTCGAGTTACTAGGTGGGCCTCTCATAGGGATACAAATACCTGTCTAAACAGGCGTATTTGCGGAATTATCTCCTGCAGTAACTCCTTGGAAAATGACCCCCTATGTGAGGTAACTATGATTTATAATTTTTAATCATCATCAATCCCCCCTTTTTTTAATTATTACCAACAACATTTTATATTAATATTTTTTAGTCAAGTCTTTGATGGATTCCAATGGATCGAGCACTCTTATGAACATGTCGATTCAAATTCCATTCAGGTATGGTTCCTTCATATTGTTTCATAATTTGCACCATTGTATGAAGGGTTTTAAAGAACTTTAATTGGCTGTCACATTCCTCGTCTATAGTATTGAGGTCGCTTTTGTTCCTTACTTTGCTGTAATTTTATTTTTACTAGTTGTCTTCCTCTGTTTTGCTCCCTATAAATTGTTTTTTTATTACGCAACCTGAATGTTTTAGTAGAGGTACTTTTGCGTCTGTTTTTAATTCATATTAATCTTAATTACATCGTAGTTTCGTTTTAATAATTTTATAGTAATTGATTATATTTTTTAATTATTTATTGTTCATTATTTATTATTTTTTATGTAGCCCCTGAAGCAGCCCTTTGATGGGCGAAACTCAGGCCTAGAGTCGGGCAATCAATAAAGTTTTTCTGAAGGACTTTCAGCTATCCCTTGTTTTATTCCTCACGGCTTTGTTAGACCGTCTTCCTCTTTGTTTTTTGGGCACATGCGAATATTGGCCACTGTTGGAAACAGGATACTGGGCTTGATGGACCCTTGGTCTGAACCAGTATGGCATTTCTTATGTCTAATGAAACCCTGGTCAAGGTTTTCCTTGATGTACTCTGACATTGCTTTAGTCTCCGGGGCCGTCAAGGGATATACTCTCCCTCACGGCAGTTTGGTGTTAGTTAGTAGATTGATGGTGCAATCATACACTCTGTGGGAAGGCAAGGTCTCAGCATCCTTCTTGGAAAACAGATCAGCATACTCGGCGTACTGGGGCAGCAGCCCTACCAAGGTTGTCGTCAGGGCAAGCACGGTAGTGGTTCAATGCTTTTCAGGCATGAATTGTGGCAGTGGGAGCCCCAGCTTATCAGCTGTAGCAAACCGCAGTCAAAGTAAGGAGAATGACGTTGCAGCCAGGGTAGCCCCAGCACAATGGGGTTACCACCTTGTCAAAGACATGGAAGACTATGCTCTCCACGTGTAGGACACTGGTGCATAGGCGCAAGGGTGCTGTAGCCAAGGTGATCCAGTTGGAGAGAAGCTCCCTGTGAAATAAAGAGATGACAAGAGGCATCTTCCTGGTAACTACGGGAAGCTACAAATGGTCAACAAGGACTTTCATTATAAAGTTTTCCCCAGCACCCGAGTCAACTATTGCCAGGGTGGGAAACTCATGGTTATCCCCAGAAATAGCCAATGGAAGGGTCATTTGAGGAGCTGGAGTCATGAAGCCTAGGATCACCTCCTCACTAGATCCTAGGTTTGTTAGTTTCCCAGCTTCAGAGGGCAGCAAGTTGGTACCTGGTCCCAGCACAGTAAAAGCAAAGACCCAGCTGACAGTGGCAGAGCCTCTCCTCTGGGGTGAGGCATCCTGTCAGAGTTGCATCGATTCTTCCAATCATGCTTGGACTGGAGCCCTTGCTGGAGAGAGAGGGATGCGAAAATGAAGGAGCCACACAAATTGTCTGTGTGGTGGATGAAGCTCTCAGGCCTGCTGCTGAAGGCGGTGGTCGATTCTCCCGGCCAGGTGGATAAGAGCATCTAAAGTTCTAGGAAGCTCACAGGCAGCTCACAGCTCATCCTTCACCTGGAATGACAGATGCTATAAAGGCTTCCTCTCTCCAGTTCAACTCTGTAACCATGGTCCGAAATTAAATGGCATAGTCCATTAAGGGCTAATTGCTCTGACGAAGGTGTAGAAGGTTTGAACCCATCATGGCCAGCCGGCTGAGTTCGTCAAAAGTGAGTTTGAAGGCCTTGGCAAATTGTTGCAGATCTTGCAGAAGGGGATCCCCAGTGTCCCAAAAGGGAGAGGCCAAGGCTCTCATCCAGAAGAGAGAACATTTATATATTTAAATTTTTATATTCCACTTTTCACACTTTTTTCAGCACTTCAAAGCAGATTACATTCAGGTACTGTAGGTATTTCCCTATCCCCAGAGGGCTTACAATCTGAGTTTGTACCTGAGGCAATGGAGGGTAAAGTGACTTGCCCAAGGTCACAAGGAGCAACAGTGGGACTTGAGCGCTGGTTTCCTGGTTTGTATCCTGCTGTTCTAACCACTAGGCTACTCTTCCTGAAGGTAGTCAAGACATAATCACTAGGAAATAGTGCCAGCTGAAGAGAAATGTTTATGAAGTATTGGTTCAAGAACCCGCAGCACTGGTTCGGATCTCCAGCATATCGGGGAGGAACTGGTAGACATATCATGGGTGCAACCAGTTTGGCTGAAGTTGTTGCGGCGGCTGCAGGAGGTGGAGAAGCAGCTGAAGCTGCCATTGATTCCAGATGGGCACTGAGTCACTCCATGGAGCCCGCCAGGAGCTCAAGAAACTTCTGCTACTGCTGGATCTCCTGTGCCAGGCCAGGAATGGGCTGGAGGCCCAAGAGGTCTGCTGGGTCCATGGCCTCAGAAATCTGTTGCAAAAGTGGACCCATAGTCCGAGGTGCAGTTGGTTTAACCCTCAGGGAGGAGCCCTGTGGATCCCCACCATCTGCAGGTGGAGTTGGCTGGAGCAGAGGCCCAACAAGAGCTTCACAAATACCAGCCCTCGTTCCCCTTAGGTTGAGCCCTCGGGTGCCGGGGTCGGCTGGACTTAGGCGCGAACCTCTGTGGAGATGTAGATTTATCTATCTATTTATTTATTTGACAGCTTTTCTATACCATCGTTTAGTAGTACCATCACAACGGTTTACATATCGAACAATACAGCATGGGAAATACAATAAATAATAGTCAGATATTAAAATACATCAAATAAGTGCCTAAAAACTAGTACAGTATCAATATAAAAGAAGCTAAAAACATAAGAACATAAGACAAAACTGTTAAGAGAATACAAAATACAAACTCAGGGACTATGGTCCAATCAAGAACGGACCCAACACATAAACCTTCTCGAACTCCGGGCCATTCGACACTCCCTCCGAACCTTCGAGCACAGTCTCCACAACCAGATTGTCATGATCCACATGGACAATCAGGTGGCAATGTTCTACATCAACAAAGAAGGAGGGTCAGGTTCATGGAACCTTTGCCAAGAAGCAATAGGAATCCTAGAATGGGCTCACAGCAGAGGAATCTCCCTACAGGCCACATACCTACTGGGAATCAACAATTCCAGAGCAGACAAGCTCAGCAGGATTTTTCACCCCCACGAATGGAAACTCCAGCAGGAAGTAGCCAATTTAATTTTCTCCACTTGGGGGTCATCCCCGGATCAACCGCAACAGAACACAATAGGAAGGTCAAGCTATTTTGCTCAGTATATTCCAGCCCGCTCCGACTGGCACAGGACGCGTTCCTCATAGATTGGTTCCAAGACTTACTCTATGCGTTCCCTCCAATACCTCTCATCTCTTGCACAGTCCAGCGATGCATCGAGGACAACACAGACTTGATTCTCATTGCCCCAGCATGGGCATGCCAGCCCTGGTATAGCTACCTCATTCAAATGTCCACACTCAACTGATCCCCCTGGGCACCAGCCCTCAACTGCTTACCCAGGAAGGGGGGTCTCTACTACACCCACTACATTCATCCCTGAATCTCACTGCTTGGAGATTGAAAGGCTCCTATTCCAAAATCTGAACATCCCTCCTCATCTCCAGGATATTCTACTCTCCTCGAGGAAGCCATCCACTAGACTCATTATCAAAGAAAGTGGACACATTACGCATCCTGGTGTACGACTGAGGAAGCAGATCCACTCACCTGCCCACCAGAGCGCTTACTAAATTATCTCCATCTACTTTACAGAGAAGGTCTAGTTACAGCTTTGCGTATTCATCAGCGCCATAGCGGCTTACCACACACCTCAATGGAGAACCTAATTTTTGTCACGCATTGGTCTCCAGATTCATGAAAGGTGTCCTACATCTTCGGCCCCCAAAGCCCCCCACTAAGAAACCTGCAGTACCGTGGAACGTAAACGTAGTGTTGGAACAGCTCATGCTACCATGCTTCGAACCATTTGAAAGTTGTCACTCCAGGTACATTTCCTGGAAAGTACTCTTCTTAGTTGCCCTGACCTCTGCGAGATGCATCAGTGAATTACAAGCTTTAGATCACTATCCACCCTACCTTCAGTTTTACCATGACAAGATTACACTGCATACACACCCTAACTTCCTACCGAAGGTGGTTTCCACATTCCACTTAAACCAGACCATAAGCCTCCCTACGTTTTTTCCAAGACCTCATGCGAATGATAGTGAGCGACGACTACATTCATTAGACTGTAAACGAGCCCTTGCCTATTATAAACAACGCACGCATTCTGCTCAGAGACCCTCTCAGCTCTTTTTATCCTTTAACCCGAATGCGCCAGGACTCCCCATATCCAAGAAAACACTTTTGTCCTGGATCTCTACCTGCATTGTTTTGTTACCAAAAACATTCAGAAATGCTACTTGCTTCACCCAAGGCGCATCAGGTACGTGCGATGGCTGCTTCAATTGCCCATCTCCACGAAGTGCCTATCTTGGACATTTGTAAAGCAGCCACTTGGTCCTCACTGCATACCTTCACATCCCACTACTCTTTGGACAACAGACTGCATATGACGCACACTTGGGTCGGACTATTCTCCAAGTAAGCACCTCTACTTCTCATCACAAAAGCCATTAAGAACTGTCCGCCTATGTTTTTCCTTACCATATTGAGCGTATTGCTCTCAGTACAACACATTAACAAAGAACACTCAATACTGCAGCTGGGGACTCCCAAACAGCAAGGCTAATTCATGCTGCTTATCTACGGGAAAAGAGCAAGTTTGCTTACCGTAAACGGTGTTTTCCATAGATAGCAGATGAATTAGCCATGCTGACCTGCCTGCCTCCCCGGACAGTTCCTTTGTTACATCTCGTCTTGCTTGGATAATGACTGAGGAGACTTGGAGGAACAGGGGATGATACAGGAGGATTCCCCTCACAAAAAGACTTTGGTGATCTTTGAGAGCTCTGCCACCTGGTGGTACGGAGGACATAGACAGTATGGCTATTTCATCTGCTATCTATGGAAAACATCGTTTACGGTAAGCAAACTTGCTCTTCTCTGAAATTGTTATATTACTTTTC
The DNA here is from genome assembly GCF_901001135.1 of Rhinatrema bivittatum. Lineage (NCBI taxonomy): Eukaryota > Metazoa > Chordata > Amphibia > Gymnophiona > Rhinatrematidae > Rhinatrema > Rhinatrema bivittatum. Next base: position 310,091,214 of record NC_042621.1, read on the forward strand.
TTGTTATTCCCCCTGCCCCCCCCCCCCCCCCGGAATAAACAGTAGCAGCTGTGCTATTTGTTCTATTCTCTTGCTTTTTTTTTTTACTATATTGAATTTGTTTCTCTTTGGCAATTGGAAGCTATGTTTTCTTACATCATTTTCTTGATTGTTAATTTTGAAATAAAGAGATCATTTAAAAAATGCATGCATTGTAGCCTCTCCTCCCCTAAGCGCAAGCCCAGGAGTGCCTCCACTGCATGCAGGTAAAATCCATGTGTAGAACAATGAGGGGGGATGGTTTTTAAGAAGCCATGAAACAAGGTTTTACTCACAGAAATGGCTTAAAAAATTGAACTCATAAGAAATAAACTTATATAGGAATTTTCACCCTGTGGAATTTAATGTTCTTCCACGCCGCTGATTATTTACTTTTTGGCGTTTCAGATCAGCCTCAAGCTCTGCGACTAGCTAACGGAGAGGACCAATGCAGGGGTCGTGTTGAAGTTTTCTACAATGGAGTCTGGGGCACAGTTTGTGATAATGGATGGGATCGCACTGATGCTCAGGTCGTGTGCAGGCAGCTGGGCTGTGGGTCGGCGCTTTCTGCCCCAGGAAATGCCTTTTATGGTCAAGGCGCAGGAAGTGTCCTTCTGGGTAACGTGCAGTGTACAGGAAGTGAACCCTATCTGTGGCAGTGCTTTAACAGTGGCTGGGCCACGAGTGTCTGTGGCCATGCTAGAGATGCTAGCGTTGTATGCTCAGGTAAATGGAGTTTATTCATTGTATCTGCTTTATATGGGAGTGTTTCTATTGTATTTTGTCAGTTATTAATCTGCAATCATTATACAGAACAGATTCCAGAATCATTACCCTTAAGTAGCACTCACAACCCTTGGTGGAGATATGGCCTAAGCATTGCTAGTGTACACCAGACAAGCACAAGAACTGGAATTGGCTCTCACATGAGCTGCTCTGTGCTGTCTCTCCTTCCCCAGGTCACTGAAATCCAGGGCCTGGATGTAGGAAACAAATTGGTGAATCTTCCAGTTAATCAGAGATTAAACCAGTTCCTGAGACTAATCTGAAAATGGGAGGATTACATGGAAACTTAAGTTCTAATTTACTGAGGCTTTTTTCCTCATTCTGAAGTCAACTTTCAAAGTAATATCTGTAGGCTAAAATAATTTTATTCACATAAATCAGCTGCCTGAGTATTGTTCCCTCATTGTACTGAGAGGAGGAATTCCCTCCGGCGGGGAGGTGAAAAGGGCACTTGTATAGTCCATTTTTCAATCTATGCTCAGACTTCATCCTCGCAGAGAAGAAGTCTGTGTGTGCTTTAAAAGTGAAAGTCTTTGCACATTTTCCTTTCTAAAATTTGTTTGAAAAGCGCGGGTGAAAGTGTGCTAGAAACGTTGCATCAGTGCGGGTGTTCATCTCTTCTGTGCCTGTGGAGAAGCATGAAAAGTAAAACAGTTCTTGTAATCCGCCTTTAGGCCATGCTTGGTAAAAAGGGAAAATCAAATAATAAAACAATAAGAATACTAATACTTAGGGCCTGTAGACAGTGCTGGTGCAATGTTCACAGGCTAAGGTAGCGCCATATGCATTGTATTTACTTTGATTATTATTGTGGGGCCCCCTTGGTCCAGACTATAAATTACCCCTGTGCTTGGGGTGGGGAGTACCACATGAGAAATTATATTTACTAATATGATTTATCTTCGGGTTCGTAGCATGAGTGGGGGATGAGACAGGGTCCTGGTCACCCCAATACCACAATCCTGTGCCCTTCCCAAACATCACACTTGTGGCACCACAGACCAGATAAAATCACCACACCAGAATAAAACAGTAATTAGCCATTTTACTAGTATTGTGTAAGTAGACAATAATCCAACCAGAACATTAAATGGGAAAAGTACAGCAGTGAAGAATAATATAAACTTGCAGTTTTCTTATTTTAAATCAAGCAATGCAAAAATAACACTGGGTATGGTCTGTTAGCCGGGGCAACCAACGTACTCAAAAGGATAGTAAAAAAATAATAACAAACTCTAATAGAGAAAGGTAGTGGGGGGGGGGGGGAAAGCAGTGAAGTACACGGCTTTCTAAAATTGTCTTTACCCCAGAGTACTCAAAAAGGAGGGGGCAGGGGGAACAGATCTACCCCATTATCACCAGTTTGTAAAAGGTGCACCCTGTCCCATTCACAAAAGGTGTGGGGGAAAAAAGCAGTCAAGAAAATGAAAAGTCCCTCTTAATGGTGGAGCTGGCTAGATGACAATCCAAGTAGATGAGCACAGCAGTGTGTGAAATGTATCTCTCTCTCTTGGGGAGCTTCCCAGCAGAAATTTGGCCTGTTACAGTCTCTTGCAGAAAGACCATGATCCACCAGTTTCTCTTTCCCAGTACCCGCTGGCAAGGGTTTATGCTTGACTAACTGAAAGGCTGAAGCAGTTAAGATGAGATACTGAATTTGTGGCAAAAGGCAAGAAAATAAACCTCCCTCTTGGGAAGATGGCTACCGCCGTGTCTACTTGCCGCTCTCTCCGGCGTCCCCGGAAAGGCTATGGCAAAGCCTCACGCCATGTTTCTCCTAAGGACCTCCTAGGGTGCGCGCGCATGCCATCCATGTCATGGCAGGAACCTTGGGGGCGTCCCCCCTCGAGTGACATCACACCATCCGGGTATTTAGCCTGCCCTTGTTTGCTAGCTCATTGGCTTAGCAAGGATCGAGATTTGGACCGAGTTATGAACTGAGATTCGGATCGTGATTTGGATCGTGAATGGATGGAAAGCCTCCAGTCTGAGCTACTCTGCCGCTTCCTTGCTGCCGCAGGAGCTCTCTCTGCCCTTCAGGGTATTTCACTAACCTTGGGTACCTGCTCCTCGGGGGCCCTTTACTCTCTTTCAGGTGCCTATCTGGGATCAGGAACTCGCTCCTCAAGGGCCTGCTCTCCCTGGTACAGTGCCTGTATTCAACTACTTCTGCCTGCTGGAATATTCACCCATACAGCCACCAACTAGTGAGTATATAACTTCTCAGTCTGTCTCATCTACAGCTCTGCTGCACTGGAAACCTACACCTGGAAGTTCCTATACCATCTCAGTGAGACATGCTCCCTCTGCTGAGGGTCCCTGGACTACTATCTCTGGATCACCTCACTACTGCCACCTCTGGTGGTATACATCAGCTGTATAATAAAAGACAGAACTCTGTGTTTGTGCGTCTCGAGTATAAGCCTAGTACTACGGCATTGGGGATAAAGAGCTACTGGCAATAAAGATGGCATTTGAAGAGTGGCACCCCTGGCTTGAAGGTGCACAACATCAGATCACTGTTTTCACGGATCACAAAAATCTGGAGTACCTCCGTCATGCTCAGCGCCTAAACCATAGGCAGGCGAGATTTTCCCTGTTCTTCAACAGATTTGACTTTGTGCTGAAATACCGCCCTGGAGATTAGAACGTCAGAGCAGATGCCCTATCTTGCTAATTTCTCTCTGAGAACGTACCTGATGAACTTCAGCATATCATCGACCCAAAGAGAGTTATCCTGTCAGCTACTCACCAGGTACCTGCAGGCAAGACCATTGTACCCAGGAACCTAAGGAAAAAGCTGTAGCATGGGCTCACAATTTGAAACTGGCTGGACACCCTGGTCAACGCAGAACTCTGGCTAAACTACAGAAGTACTACTGGTGGCCCACCATGAAGAAAGACACATTCTCCTATGTTGCTTCATGTTCCAATTGTGCCAGACAGAAACCACTGCCCGGACGGCCTTGGGGCCTACTCCAACTCTTGCCAGTACCGGAAGAGCCCTGAACTCTCATTGCTTCAGATTTTGTGGTAGACTTACCACTCTCGGGAGGAAACAATACCATCTGGGTTACAGTGGATCGTTTCTCAAAGATGGCTCTCTTCGTGGCTCTCCCTGGCTTGCCCTCATCCATAGAGCTTGCAAAGCTTTTCATCACCCACATCTTTCGCCTACATAGCATGCCAAGGCACATTGTCTCTGACAGAGGAGCCCAATTTATAGCTAAGTTCTGGAAAGCATTGTGCAAGAAGTTTATCTCTCTCGACTTCACCTTTGCATACCATCCTCAGTCGAACAGGCAAACAGAGAGAATGAATAGGACACTCAAGCAGTTCATTCGTGCCTAAGTGGGTACACGTCAAAATGACTAGGCTGAACTGATGCCCTGGGCTGAATTCGCCATCAACTCTCATCCAGCAACATCAACTGGATCAATACCATTTGAAGTGGTCTACGGATGACTACCATTACCACTTCCACTTTCAGTGTCGACCCCGGCAGCTCAATCTACTGCCAAAGAAATCCAACAACTATGAAGTAAGACTAAAGAGATGCTCCAAAAAGCAGGACAAAATGCTAAGAAAAGCTATGATGCTCACCACTGCAAGGCTCTTGAATTTCAGCCTGGTGATAAAGTCTGGCTATCAACAAAACATCTAAGACTCAAGCTACCATCAGCTCGTTTTGCTCCACGCTTTGTCGGACCCTTTCCCATTCTCCGACGTTTGGGTACTCTTACGTACAGTCTGAAACTTCCACCAGCGATGAAGATTCATAATACGTTCCATGTCTCACTACTGAAACCGCTAGTCCTTAGCGAGTTCTCCACCAAGACACCTGAACCTACACCATTTGATGCAGAAAAAGACATGGAATACAAGGTAGATGCTATCCTTGATGTGAGAAAAAGAGGCAGAGTATGGGAATACCTCCTGTCATGGGAGGGCTAAGGACCTGAAAAAAACTCTTGGGAACCTTTGGCTAATATAATGGATAAAGAGATGCTTCAGCAATTCCACAGAACGCATCCTCAGAAACCAAGACCAGGTAGGAGGTCTGGAGGGGGCCCTTTGAAGGGGGGTACTGTTGCGGCCCAGACGGCTTAGACCTTTGTTCCTCACCTTTTTCTCTGCTCTCCCCGCTAGCCTTGGGAAGATGGCTACTGCCGCATCTGCATGCCGCTCTCTCCGGCGTCCCCGGAACAGCTATGGCAAAGCCTCATGCCATGTTTCTCCTAAGGGCCTCCTAGGGTGCGCCACCCACTTCTTTATCCACGTCATTGCGGGAAACTTGGGGGAGTCCCCCTCGAGACGCCACGCCATTCAGGTATTTAGCCTGCCCTTGTTTGCTAGCTCATTGAGTTAGCAAGGATCAAGGTTTGGACCGAGTTATGGACTGAGATTCGGATCATGATTCAGATCGTGAATGGATGGAAAGCCTCCGATCTGAGCTACTCTGCTGCCGCGGGAAGCTCTATCTGCCCTTCGGGGTATTTCATTAACCTTGGATACCCGCTCCTCAGAGGCAGTTTACTCTCTTTCAGGTGCCTATCTGGGATCAAGTACTCGCTCCTCGAGGGCCTGCTCTCCCTGGTACAGTGCCTGTATTCAACTATTTCTGCCTGCTGGAATCTTCACCCATACAGCCACCAACTTAGTGAGTATCTAACTTCTCAGTCTGTCTCACCTACAGCTCTGCTGCGCTGGGAACCTACACATGGAAGTTCCTATACCATCTCGGTGAGACGTGCTCCCTCTGCCAAGGGTCCCTGGACTGCTATCTCTGGATCACCTCACTACTGCCACCTCTGGTGGTATACATCAGCTGTATAATAAAAAACAGAACTCTGTGTTTGTGCGTCTCAAGTATAAGCCTAGTACTATGGCTCCTCACGGGGCTCCTCCCCGTGGGCGTGGTCATCCCCACAGTACCCAGAATCCACTCAAACACCTCAAAACCATAACACCCTCCTCTGCTAAGATACTCTCTTGCCAAAATTTAGATTTAATTCAGTCTCTTAGGAGGGTGATCCAGCCATGTGCTCCTGGGCCTGGATATCTCTGGAAAAGATGTATCTCAGCTCTTGGCTCTTCAATCCTTTGTTGGGATTTTACATGTAGCTTGGCTATGAAGGAAGTGCAGCTGTCTGTCTCTCTATTTCCTCAGAGCTCTCTCTCCTTCCTGATGTTTAGTTCTTCAGGAGAAGAACTGATTGCAGGGCTGCCAGATGAACTCCTCTCTTCCTGGCTCTAACTCCTGGCTGTCTCCACCCCACACACACAGACAGAGTCAGCCAAATTGAGCTTTTTCTACCTTTATTGGTCTCACAGCATTCCTATGGCTTTCTTCTTTGCTGGCTATGTAGTGTTGTTCTCTGGGCAGGTTAAACAGTACAGCTCTTTTCCCAACTTGCTAATACTTTGAATGGTGGATGATGGTTTTGCAGAACATTTGTCATTCACAGGAAAGCACACATGGGTTTTTTTAATGTATTTTTATATTCCTTCATCTTGGCTGCAGCAGCTTGCAGTCTCTGCAGAGTTGAAAACCCCTTTTTAACAGGTCCAAAACACACCACTCAGATTTAGACGCTGCTCAGTCCACATTGTAAAGCTCCAAAACATGATAAGCTTATGGGGGGCAGGAACCTGGTTTATAGTAGCCTGCTACATTATTTTTGTAATTGTTGTAATATATTAATTTATACAGTAGGGTAATTTTCAAAAGGATTTACATGTGTAAATGTAACTGCTATTGTAGTTTATTTTTTATTTAATTTAAAATCTTTTCTATACCGTGGTTAAGTTATATACTATCACAACAGTTTACATACGGGCACATAAATTGAAAGTTGGTGAATGTGTACGGCAGTACATTCTAACAAGTGCCAATAAGGTTTGGTTACACCATGACATAATAAATCTTATTTGTTAAGTGAGTTAAGTCTTGACCATATATACATGTAAGTTACTTATTTACAGGTATAATTCTCATGTTCTGTGTGATATTATTATATTAGCCGTGAGATAAACTAATCAACTACTACAATGCTACGTAATTACCCGTGTAAGGTGCACTTAATTTATTTAGAATTTATTTAGAATTTATTTATAAAATGTATACCTGTCTATCCGCAGTAGTAAATCCTATGGACAATTCAATGGCTTATGGTGCAGCAATTTCCAAAAGCCCACTTACCCGGGTAAAGTGCATTTACACATGTGAAACCCAGTTTTAAGCCTGTAAATGCTTTTGAAAATCAGGCCTTGTATTTGTAGAAATAATGTTATTTGCCTAGTTATTGACTTATGTAAAGTAATAGTTTTTAGGGTATCCTAGATATAATATATGCTGTATCCTGGTATTGGTTTCTGCTGCCTTTTAAATTTTTGATTGGTCTTTTAACTTTTCTTGCTAACCACTTTGGTGGATTTAATTGACTTGTGGTTTATCAAGTAAAATAAATAACACAGACCATTGAAACTGCCACCACACAACACATTTCAAATACACATTTCTTTCATTTCCTAGTGAACGATAGCACATATGAAGCTTGACAGCAGGAAACATTAAAACTACCATTTGTTCATGGAACAGAGAACAGTAGTAGGGAAAGGACAAGAGTAACGTGTGTTTACCACTGCTCAAGAGTTAACCTGAAGCGATGAGCAGAGAAAGTGATATCCAGACTTACCGAATGCCTTTTTCTATTTATGACTTGTGGTGATCATTAACCAATCTTAATTATATTATGGCAAGCCTGGGAGCCTGTGACTGCCATGCAGAAGTCAACCCCCAAGACAAGTCTTTCCCTCCTGGGTGGCTGGAGCTTAGGGATAGTGCAGAGTCAATGATCACATCCCCTGGCCTCTAGGGCTGCTGTTCCCAACCCTGTCCTGGAGACCCCCCCCAGCCACTCAGGTTATCAGGATATCCACAATGAATATGCATGAGAGAGAATGCGCATGTTATGGAGGCAGTGCATGCAAATTTTCTCTCATGCATATTCATTGTGGATATCCTGAAAGCCCAACTGCCTGGGGGGTCCCCAGGACAGGGTTGGGAACCACTGCTCTAGGGTGACAAACCAGAAGCCAGATTCAGGGTCCATGATTGCAAGCTTAGAACATAAAATCACAAGGTTTTTCATGCAGGGTCTGTCCAAGGTCCATCAAGCCCAGCATCCGATAATGGCTGGTCCAGGTCCCAAGTACCAGACAAAGCTCCAAAACTAGATCTCTTTTTTAGAACTCACTCGTAGCAATGGCTTTCTCTTGTCTACCTTGTTAATATAGAAACATAGAAATGACAGCAGAAGAAGACCAAATGGCCCATCTAGTCTGCCCAGCAAGCTTCACACATTTTCTCTCATACTTATCTGTTTCTCTTAGCTCTTGGTTCTATTTCCCTTCCATCCCCACCTTTAATGTAGAGAGCAGTGATGGAGCTGCATCCAAGTGAAATATCTAGCTTGATTAGTTTGGGGTAGTAGCCGCCGCAATAAGCAAGCTGCACCCATGCTTATTTGTTTTACCCAGACTATGTTATTAGCCCTTATTGGTTGTTTTTCTTCTCCCCTGCCGTTGAAGCAGGGAGCTATGCTGGATATGCGTGACGTATAAGTCTTCTCCCATGCCGTTGAAGCAGAGAGCCATGCTGGATGTGCATCAAAAGTGAAGTATCAGGCCCATTTGGTTTGGGGTAGTAACCGCCGTAACAAGCCAGCTACTCCCCTCTTTGTGAGTGTGAATCCTTTTTTCCACATTTCCTCTTGCTGTTGAAGCTTAGAGCGATGTTGGAGTCACGCCTGTGTATGTTTATTTAATAAGGGTATTGACTCCAGGCAGTAGCCATCATTCTGGCGAGTCACCCACTCTTCATTGGCAGCCTCTTGACTTTATGGATCCACAGTGTTTATCCCACGCCCCTTTGAAGTCCTTCACAGTTCTGGTCTTCACCACATCCTCCGGAAGGGCATTCCAGGCATCCACCACCCTCTCCGTGAAGAAATACTTCCTGACATTGGTTCTGAATCTTCCTCCCTGGAGCTTCAAATCGTGACCCCTGGTTCTGCTGATTTTTTTCCTTAGGAAAAGGTTTGTCGTTGTCTTTTGATCATTAACACCTTTCAAGTATCTGAAAGTCTGTATCATATCACCTCTGCTCCTCCTTTCCTCCAGGGTGTACATATTTAGATTCTTCAATCTCTCCTCGTACGTCATCCGATGAAGATCCTCCACCTTCCTGGTCGCCCTTCTCTGTACCGCCTCCATCTTGTCTTTGTCTTTTTGAAGGTACGGTCTCCAGAACTGAACACAGTACTCCAGGTGAGGCCTCACCAAGGACCTGTACAAGGGAATAATCACTTCCCTTTTCTTACTCGATATTCCTCTCTCTATGCAGCCCAGCATTCTTCTGGCTTTAGCTATCGCCTTGTCGCATTGTTTCGCCGACTTCAGATCATTAGACACCATCACCCCAAGGTCCCTCTCCTGCTCCGTGCACATCAGCCTTTCCCCCCCCATTGAATACAGTTCATATAATATGGAGTTCCCTCCCCAGGAACTTGTGAGAACCTCTTTTAAAGTTTGCTGTGCTAGTTGGCTTCCCTGTAAGATCCACATCTTCAGCCTAACTCCCTGCACTCACTACGAAGGACTGTGCTGTGCATAACAGGAACACAACTGGATCTTGAAAGTATTCACAAATGGGATTAAGACTGGATTCCAGTGTTTCATTAATTGCAGGCTCTGATTTGACTGTAAAAACTGCTCTTTTGCCTCTGTTCATTTAAATTTATCATTATTCACCTTGAGGCCAATGTTGGGAAAAGTCAGAATATGAAATGTAAATAAATCAATAATAAATAAGATTCCACAGCTTGATATCGCGCTGAGAGAAACTTTCTATGATCTGTTCTGAATCTGTTGGTTGTTAGTATTTGGCACCCAGGGCAGATACTTCCTTTGGCACACCCCCCCCCCCCCACTTCCACCCATATAATTTTAAAATTTCTTAAACATCGATAAAATATTTCATAACAGCAGACACATCAAATAACACCCAATAATTAAAACTAATAAGGATTTTAAAAATCTCCTGCTCTCCATATGTCATGCTAAGATTGTCATAGACTGAGGGCACATATGCACATAATATGCTCTCTCTCACACACACACATGCTTGGTGAGAGACGGAGGGAGCATGTATGTGTGTGAGAGAGGGATAGAGGAAGCGTGTATAAAGTCTGTGTGTGTATGTGAGACACACACACACACACACACTTCCTCTGTGTTTCTCTCACAACACAAACATGGTTCTTATATCTCTCTCACACACACTAATACACACACATACATATGCAGACAAATACTGAACTGGGAACCACAACAAGCCAGATTCTGTATGCAGTGCAATAATGGAAAAGCAGAACATCACTATTCCTCAAAACAATACAATCAAGAAATATAAATCAGAATAGCAAAACCATACTAAAAAATTATACATATCAAAACAGGTGATGAACAGAATACCAAACACTAATAAAATATTTCAAAATAACAGGCACATCATATGTAATAATTAAAACTGACAAGGATAAAAAATAGTCTATCGCTCTCCATACCTGGGAACTTTAGATTTCTAGTCATCCTGAAATTGTTGTGGATTGGAGGAGTATGCACAAACCTCTCTCACACACATATATACAGGCACACTCTCACAGAAACCCACACAGGCACTCAGATACACACACACACACACACACACACACCCTCTCATACACAGACACTCAGTTTCACAGGGCTAATCTCTTGCTCTCTCACACACACATATATAGGTACACTCTCTCTCACAGAAACCCACACAGGCACTCTTAGACACACATACAGAGGCACACTCTCGTATACACACGCACACACCCTCTCATACACAGACACTCAGTTTCACAGGGCTAATCTCTTGCTCTCTCACACACACATATATAGGTACACTCTCTCTCACAGAAACCCACACAGGCACTCTTAGACACACATACAGAGGCACACTCTCGTATACACACACACACACACCCTCTCATACACAGACACTCAGTTTCACAGGGCTAATCTCTTGCTCTCTCACACACATTTTAGACCTCTTCTTCGGCAGCTGGCTGCAGAGCAGGGCCTCTTTCATCTTCCACCGGCTCGGAGGAAACACCAGCACATTACTGGTGTTTCATTACATCATTTACATTAGCGGCAATGGCACCCTTCCCCTTGTTAGCACCCAGGGCGGACCGCCCCCCTGTAGTATGCCTCTGCAATGAGCAGATTAAATACGTTGGAGGGGATATTACATTGTAGTTGTGACTGAGGGTTCATGGTGCTACATCCTAGCCCTGGTGCCAGCTGTGCAGGAGAAATCTGCCAAGTGAAAAAACACCTGTCTACATTTTGTTGCAAGAACTCCTGTAAAAAACTGTGATTAGCTTTTAATAGGATATAAGCAGAGAGTGACCATTAATGTTATTTTTTTCATTCTATCAGCTCCGGGATCCTTTCCGAGCAGACCACTAGGTAAATTCATATTTTATACTTTCTATTTTGTGACTTTGTAAAGAACGGAGGAAAGGAGCAGCAGTGCTGTTTTGCTTATTTACTGAGTTTATATTATGTATCGAATTGTATGGGATTTATTTTATGAATTGTATTTTTCAATTGTTTTGTGGAGGGGTGGGGGTTATAAATACAACAGATCACATTGAGCCTTCAGACCTCACACGCCTCATACAGAGAGAGAGATGCTGTTTAACTGGTTGTCCATATCGCTCTTTCCTGGGCATTCCTGGTATCTGAGAGAATACAATGAGGAAAATGATGCTAGAAGCTAGTTTTCTTCACTTCAGGTCTAACTCTCATGTAATGCTGGTGTGGGTGGGTGAATCTACAGCTGTTCAGTTCTGATTCTAATCTGGATCATTCCAACCCGATTCAGATTGTGGCCCAGTTCAGGCTCAGAACCAGATTTGTGCATAATACTACATGGCCCCTCTTTTATTTATAGAGTTGTATTAGGCTTTATTCATTGAAACGGAGATCCAAAGCACTTTACAACAAATGCAGCGAAAACCTTCCCTCACGGGAGCCCACCCCAAACTCACTAGGGAAAGTGGCAGGCCATTTCACACCATTAAACAATAACACGCCCTCCCAATTACATTACATCAATCAATCTCTTACAACCCACTTCTCTCTCAAAGGGATGGAAGTGGCAAACAGCTTTCAAAATAAAATGCAAAGCATAGCATCAAAAACTAAAGAAATACAACCTAAAACTTATCAAATATAATAAATTCTATAAGCAACATTAAAAATAAAATTTGGTATAAAACCTAATTCTGAATTAATGTCCTACAGATGGTAGAATCCCCCTCAACATTGCTATAAAAATTCAAACCCACCCATACATCTCATACATTCCCTCCACTCCTGGAGCTCATAAATTTTTTATTTATTTATTTTTAAATACCAACATTCAAACTAGTATATCACATCGGTTTGCAAAAAATAAACAGTCACTTACAAAGAAATTGAGAATTTTTTTACAGTGTTTGTTAAGTGAAGGCTTAATACACATTAGTTATAGATTTGGGTGAAGGTGAAATCAATTGGAGTTACTTAACGTTCTTTAGGGAGGAACATAGTTAACATAATTACTTTATAAATATGGTTAGGTGTTAGTCAAACAGATTTTATCACATAATATAAATTTCGTTAGTATAGGTCGGCATTGAGTAAAGAGAGCTGTAGACATTTTTTTTAACACGCATGGAGTTTCTGAATAAGGTGGTTGTTGTAGCAAAGATTGTAAGATTCAAACGAATGCTTTTTGGAATAGCCATGTCTTTAGGTTTTTCTTAAAGGTTTGTATTAGGGGGTCCATTCTTAGCTCGCTTGGTAGTTTGTTACATAAGATGGGTCCCGCCATAGAAAGGGCGCGTTCCCTGACTGCGTTAAGATGTATTGATTTAGGAGAGGGGGGTGGAAGAAGTCTTGTGTTTGAACAATGTAAGCTTCTTTTAGGTGTCTGAAAATGCAATAAGAACATAAGAAAATGCCATACTGGGTCAGACCAAGGGTCCATCAAGCCCAGCATCCTGTTTCCAACAGTGGCCAATCCAGGCCACAAGAAACCTGGCAATTACCCAAAAACTAAGTCTATTCCATGTAACCATTGCTAATGGCAGTGGCTATTCTCTAAGGGGCGAATTTTCAGAGCCCTCCTCGCGTAAATCCGCCCAAAACCGGGCGGATTTACGCGAGCAGGGCCCTGCGCGCCGGTAAGCCTATTTTACATAGGCCTACTGGCGTGCGCAGAGCCCCGGGACTCGCGTAAGTCCCGGGGTTTTCGGAGGGGGCGTGTCGGGGGGACGGGCCCGAACCGCACGGCATTTTCGGGGCGTGTCGGGAGCGTTCCGGGGGCGTGGCCGCGCCCTCCGGACCCGCCCCCAGGTCGCGTCCCGGCGCGCAGGAGGCCCGCTGACGCGCGGGGATTTACGCCTCCCTCCGGGAGGCGTAAATCCCCTGACAAAGGTAAGGGGGGGGTTTAGACAGGGCTGGGCGGGTGGGTTAGGGAGGGGAAGGTGAGGGGAGGGCAAAGGAAAGTTCCCTCCGAGGCCGCTCCGATTTCGGAGCGGCCTTGGAGGGAACGGGGGTAGGCTGCGCGGCTCGGCGCACGCCGGCTATATGAAATCGATAGCCTTGCGCGCGCCGATCCAGGATTTTAACGGATACGCGCGGCTCCGCGCGTATCTACTAAAATCCAGCGTACTTTTGTTTGCGCCTGGAGCGCAAACAAAAGTAAGCTATTCGCGCTCGTTTTAAAATCCGCCCCTATGTGAACTTAATAGCAGGTAATGGACTTCTCCTCCAAGAACTTATCCAATCCTTTTTTAAACACAGCTATACTAACTGCACTAACCACATCCTCTGGCAACAAATTCCAGAGTTTAATTGTGCGTTGAGTAAAAAAGAACTTTCTCCGATTAGTTTTAAATGTGCCCCATGCTAACTTCATGGAGTGCCCCCTAGTCTTTCTATTATCCGAAAGAGTAAATAACCGATTCACATCTACCCGTTCTAGACCTCTCATGATTTTAAACACCTCTATCATATCCCCCCTCAGCCGTCTCTTCTCCAAGCTGAAAAGTCCTAACCTCTTTAGTCTTTCCTCATAGGGGAGTTGTTCCATTCCCCTTATCATTTTGGTAGCCCTTCTCTGTACCTTCTCCATCGCAATTATATCTTTTTTGAGATGCAGCGACCAGAATTGTACACAGTATTCAAGGTGCGGTCTCACCATGGAGCGATACAGAGGCATTATGACATTTTCCGTTTTATTCACCATTCCTTTTCTAATAATTCCCAACATTCTGTTTGCTTTTTTGACTGCCGCAGCACACTGAGCCGACGATTTCTATGTGTTATCCACTATGACACCTAGATCTCTTTCTTGGGTTGTAGCACCTAATATGGAACCCAACATTGTGTAACTATAGCATGGGTTATTTTTCCCTATATGCATCACCTTGCACTTATCCACATTAAATTTCATCTGCCATTTGGATGCCCAATTTTCCAGTCTCACAAGGTCTTCCTGCAATTTATCACAATCTGCTTGTGATTTAACTACTCTGAACAATTTTGTGTCATCTGCAAATTTGATTATCTCACTCGTCGTATTTCTTTCCAGATCATTTATAAATATATTGAAAAGTAAGGGTCCCAATACAGATCCCTGAGGCACTCCACTGTCCACTCCCTTCCACTGAGAAAATTGCCCATTCAATCCTACTCTCTGTTTCCTGTCTTTTAGCCAGTTTGCAATCCACGAAAGGACATCGCCACCTATCCCATGACTTTTTACTTTTCCTAGAAGCCTCTCATGAGGAACTTGTCAAACGCCTTCTGAAAATCCAAGTATACTACATCTACCGGTTCACCTTTATCCACATGTTTATTAACTCCTTCAAAAAAGTGAAGCAGATTTGTGAGGCAAGACTTGCCCTGGGTAAAGCCATGCTGACTTTGTTCCATTAAACCATGTCTTTCTATATGTTCTGTGATTTTGATGTTTAGAACACTTTCCACTATTTTTCCTGGCACTGAAGTCAGGCTAACCGGTCTGTAGTTTCCCGGATCACCCCTGGAGCCCTTTTTAAATATTGGGGTTACATTTGCTATCCTCCAGTCAAGCTTGCTTCAATGCAGCATTGAACCAGTCTATATTCTGGGTATAAAGTGTTTTGTGGATGAGAGTCAATGTTTTGTATTGGATTCTATATGGGATGGGTAGCCAGTGTAATTCTTTAAGGATTGGGGTTATATGATCTGTTTTTTTGCTGTTTGTGAGCATTCTAGCTGCTGCGTTCTGAAGCATTTGCATTGGTTTTAATGTGGATGTCGGAAGGCCCAGTAGGACTGCATTGCAGTAATCTAGCTTTGGTAGGATTATTGACTGGAATACAGGACGAAAATCCTGATTGTGGAGGAGTGGTTTTAGTTTTTTTAGTACTTGAGGTTTGTAGTAGCCGTCCTTTAATATGGTGTTTATGTATTTTTTTTATGTTTAATTCATTGTCTAGGAAGATTCCTAGGACTTTTACGGTGAGAACAATTTGATTCTTAGACATGTTTTAAGATCAGGGCTAAATGGTGATGTGAGTTTATTATGTATATATTATATTTCAGTTTTGTTATGGTTTAGTGTAAGAGTCATTTGCGATACTAGTTGCTTTATTGTTGATAAGTAAGTGTCCCAGTGATTTAGAGTGTTATTAAGTGAGTCTTTTATGGGGAGTAGAATTTGTACGTCATTGGTGTAAACCTAGTGAGAAAGGTCTAGTCCAGGCAACATGTATATGTTGAATAGTGTGTAGGATAAGGATGAACCTTAAGGATTGCTCCACCCAAGAGTGACCCATGCCCAGCAGCAAGCTTGCTTCGAACCTGTGCCTGCCTATGACAGAAACATAGAACATAAGAGCAGATAAAGTCCATATATCCCATTCAGTCTGTGTATCCTCACCTAGTGCTCAGCTTTATATCCCTTCCTCTCCCTCAGAGAAACACAGATCATGAGGTGATGAGCGATAAAGACCTTACATCCCATCCAGTCTGTCCATCCTCACCTCCTGCTCAGCTTTATATCCCTTCCTCTCCCTCAGAGAAACACACAGATCATGAGTTGAGTAGAGATAAAGACCTTACGTCCCATCCAGACTGCTCACCTGCATCTCCTCCTTGGCTTAATAGTCCCTTCCCCTGCCTCAGAAATCCTCTTTGCTTGTCCCACACTCTCTTGAATTCTAACACTGTCCTTGACTCCACCACCTCTACTAGGAGGCTGTTCCACACATCCATCCACATCCATCCGTCCTTGACTCCACCACCTCTACTAGGAGGCTGTTCCACACATCCATCACCCTTTCTGTAAAGAAACATTTGCTTAGATTACTCCTGAGTCCACCCTCATCACATGATCCCTTCATTCAAAAGATTCATTTCCATTGAAAGACTTCCACTTCCTGGTCATTTGTGTCTTGGAGGTATTAAAAAGTCTCTATCATATCTCCCTTTTCCCTCCTTTCCTCTTGAGTATTCGTGTCTAGATCTGTACATTTGTCCTCATGCTTTTTTTTTTTTTTTAATTTCTCAATTTTGCATATTACAAAAACAAAGATATTTTTGCTTAGAAACATAGGAATTACATATAAGAAATATATTGAAAAGTATCATCCCTTTTAAATTCATATTCCCTCTTTATAAGCCGTAACTCAAATTGGAGGGGGGGGGGAAAAGAAATACTTAGAGGGAGTTATACCAGGAAAATGTTTTCTATTTATGCTACCCTGGAAACCATATTAATACTTTTCTTTTCACGGATTTAACTGGTGGAAGATTGTTCTCTCGAGCTCAAAAACAGACTAAGTTGTTCTGGGCTATAAAATACGAAGGTATTGCCGGAGTACTTTATGACTCGCTTTGCGGGTAGCACAACATAAAATTTGCACCCTTTGCAACTGCCTCTTGGTGCAACTCAAGAAACTTTTTTTCTACGCACTTGTGTTGCTCTGGACAAAATCAGGGTATATTCTGATTGTACTTCCAAGATGGGGAATATTAATATTTTTAAAGTAATTCTTCTTGACAAAGCCCCCTGTCGTGTTCAGACAAGAAAGAGACAAAAAGAACAGTTCTTTCTATAACTTCAAACCCTGAACTTTCCAGGTACTCAGATTATTAAAGTTCCCCTCATATCCTATAGGAGAGATCTGTATCTGTGTCTGTGGCTGTCTTTGTTGAAGATAAAGTATTTTCTTAACCGCTGGTATTTGTTCTTCTGGGATCTTCAATATTTCTTTTAAATATCTTTTAAAAGTTATCAGCAGTATCTCACCAACCACCCTTGGAAAACTCAAAAGTCTTGAATTTAATTGTCTCAGGTAATTCTCAGCTATCTCTAGTCTGCGCAAGACTGATGTTTGTTCTCGAGTTGTTATAACATTAGAGTCAGTTACCACCTTTAAACTTTCTTTTACCTCTGTTAGGGCTAAGTTTTGTTCTTCTTGTCTTGTTTTGTAATGCTTTTCCAGGGCATCTATTCTCTTGTTGGTAGCCTCCATAAACTGAGACTGTTCATTGTGCTCGAGCACAAGTCCCGCTATCAAGTCCCAAATGGACTCCAGTGTAATAACAGGCATTTATTTTATTTCCAGGGATTTCAAAACCAGGCCTCTATTTACCTCCGTTCTTTCCGCTCTCGATGTTCCCTGGTGTAGCGTGGTTTCTCCACTCGCTGCACCTACTCCGACCTCCTCTGAGGGAGGTGATCTTTCCAAGGGCCTCTCCCAATCCACAGCATCTCCCCAGGCGGCATCGGGGCTCCCCCCCCTGTCCCGCCAGCGGGGCTCCTCGTTTCTAATATGGGGGACGTGAATTGAGACATCATCTGACCAGCGGGGAGCTGGGGTTCAGCTGGGAAAACCCTCACTCTCCCCTTTCTCTTGTGAGGCATCGCAAGTAAGTAGAAAAACGAAAGAAAAGTAACGAGAGTGCTGGAGCGTACAAACAAGCGTCCGTTCAGGGAGCCGCCTTGTTTTTTCCCGTCCTCATGCATTTTGTATTGAAGACCATTAACCATTTTAGTAGCTGCTTTCTGGATTGACTCTGTTTGGTTTCTATTCTTTTGAAGGTTTGGTCTCCAATTCCAAGTGAGGTCTCAGCAGAAGCTTATAGATAGGCAATATCACTTCCTTTTACCTGCTGGCTATTTCTCTCCCTTTGCACCCAATCATCCCTCCGGCTTCTCTACCTGTTTGGGCACCTTAAGGTTGTCAGATGTGATCACCCCCAGTTCTGTAATATGCACAGAAATTCACCCCCAGTACTGTACTGATCCCTTGGGTTTTTGCTACCCAAATGTATGACTGAAGCTTCACTAGATCCCACCTCGTGTTCCACAGCTTCCATGGTGACTACCCTTTTGCAGATTTGGGGATCTTTCACCAAAAAGCAAAACTTTTCTGATAACATTTTTACAATATTTATTTATTTCTCAAAGTGTTTATACTGCAAAAAAACAGCAGGCTGATCAAGGCAGTTTACAATGATATTGTACAATACAATAAAACAGAACAATCTAAAAAAACTAGTTAAGATGTAGAAATAACCATGCCGTCAATTTCCTTCTAAAAGTTAAACAATTTGCCTCCAATCTGATATCCATCAGCATTGAATTCCAATATTCTGGCCCAAACTCTGAAAACCTCCTCTTTCTTGAGCCCTCTTTTCTCACCTGCCTCACTCCAGGGACCATAAACAATGGTCCTTCTGATGAATGGAAAATCTGCTTTGGCACATATCTGTGAACTCTGTCTGTTAAATAACTTGCACCCTTGGCCTGATTGATCTTAAACATTAAAGACATGATCTTAAACATGGTCCTCTCCTTAACAGATAACCAATGCAACTCCAGTCTGGCTGCCATGTTTTGCATCACTTGGAGGCACTGTAAATTCTTCATAGTAACCCCTAACACTCTGTTACAATAGTCAAAAATCGGCATGACCAACGCCTATATTATTGTTCTGAATACCTCAAAACTCACTCTGTTTCTTATTTTCCTCAGTTGACTCAGCTTTAAAAATACTCTCCTTCCTATCAAAGGAATATGAGGTCCAAACATTAATTTATTTATTTTATTTGTTTGCTTTTATATACCAACATTCGTTGGGGTACATCACATTGGTTCACATTATAACGGGATAATAGCATGACGGGGGTCATACCATTTTTACATTAATTAATTTGTCATCACATTGCTACAAATCTTCTTACCAACCTTCAACCCCAAAATTCTCTCAGAGTTCCTATTAGAAAAGACCATCCACTCCGTTTTACTTCATTCAAAAGCAATTTATTCTCCCATAACCAATTCCCCAAAAATTGTAATCCCTCTTGAATCTTACCTATAGACACCTCTAAACCTTTCCCTAATGGCAGAGCTGGTGCAAGGGTATTAGGCACCCTAGGCAAACCTTACAGTCTGGTGCCCCCTCCCCATACACAATTTTAGATTATGCATTTATAACATTTTACATGAAAAATGACATTCTGAGGTAAAATTAATATACAAGTTGTTGTGATGCCAACAAGAAAACTTTGCATCTTGGAATTCATATGTCATCATACCTATTGTGATATATTTCGGCATGGTCCTCCTGTATCACAGTACTATCTGCCAACACTCAAAGAATAACAACCCCACCTATGAAAAAGAATACCACAAATATTACACCAGAATCTAAAATATCAATACACCTCCTATCAGGAAAACAGAACAGGCCAAGCTACTACAGATCCCTACAGAGAAACCACTTGCTAAAAGAATGCTTCATCTCAGTCTTTGCATGCAGAACACAAACCCTCACCAAATACAGAATAAAGCCACATAAAGTATAAATAGAAATGTGCAGACAAAAACTGAACTGTAAAATGCATCATGCCAGACTCTATACAGTGTAACAATGGAAAAACAAAAATGTCACCATTCCTCGTGAAACAAATCAATAAAATCAAGATATATAAATCATTAATCATAATTATAAAATCATACTAATAAAATAGTTTCAAAACAGCTGACGAATAGAATATCCAATAATTAAAGACTCATGCAAATTTTGAAAGCTTTACCAAACACCAATAAAATATTTCAAACAGCAGACACATCACATACTACCCAATAATTAAAATGGTAGTTAATCAAGAAAAATAAACTTAAAAAGCCACCTTTACTTATCCTCTCCAGAAGTTCTCAGACTCCTTTCCCTTGCAGGTCACACCAGAAGCAGCAGTAGCTGCTGAAGCTATCCTCACAGTCCTCTTCTTTAGGGAACATAACCAGGCTCTTCTCTCTCACACACACCAGTCACACCCTCAGGACCAGTTTCTGTCTCACACACACCAATCATCTCCCCAACCAGTCTCTCTCTCTTATACAGACAAGCACACACATACCAGTCATCTCCCTAATCAGTCTCTCACACATACACACATCACCTCTCTGGCCAGTCTCTCTCAATCACACAATGCTCTCGCTCTCTCTTACTTACAAACAGACTCACACACACATGCCCTCTCTCACTGCCAAAAGCCAGCTAAAAACATGCTCCCTCTCTCTCACACACATAAGCACCCTCCCCACCTCACATATACACCACACACATACAGAAGCACCCTCCCTGTCTCACTGTGATGCTTTCCCTTGTCCGTACACTGTCTGCTTGCGTCCGTTCCCGGGTCCAAACCTCAACCAAGCTTCCCCTGTCCCTTGGAAACTCAAATAGCAGTTTAAACGTATTTATCTTAAAAGTCCCCAGGTGGGATTTGAACCCTCACCACCTGGATGGAAGGCAGATGCCTTCCCCACTGAGCCAGCAACTCACTTTCCAACCACTAGCTTCAGAAGTCCCTCTCAAAGTCCATAGTTCAAAAGTCCAGCCCCACTGGGCCTAACTGCCACCTCCCTCCATACCTCTGGGCCCTCAACCCTTCCCCAGAGGTACAGCCACCCACCGGCAGTCCTCCAGGAAAAGTATCCTTGTCGTACGTCCAACAACAGAAGTCCGCACGCTCACCTTCTCTGTGATAGTTGCAGCAGTCCTTCACACGGTCGGGGAATGTCCAGCCTCAAAGTCTCCCAGAGCAGACAGGAAATCCAATCCTTCCTCCTCGGTTCCCAGCAGGAAACTGAGACTGTTCTACTAGGGAGTCCTTTTTATCCTGTGGGAACTCCTCCTCCTCTGCCAGCTGATTGGCTCCAGGGAAGTCCCACCCTTAACCTCCCACACCTGTGGTTCTTCTGTCCTTGTAACATCCGGGGGAAGGAACCAAGGGACCTCTCTTGCCTGGTGTTGCTGTATTTTCCTTCCCCCCCTTCCCTTGAATCTTTGGTTCCTAGCTTTATTCTTCCTATAAAGTCTAGCATAGTGACCCCGTCACACTCACATACACATTACACTCTCACAAAAGTACCTTCCCTGTCTCACACACAAGCACCATTCCTTTCGCACATACATACACACACACACACACACACACAAAGAAGATTGGTGCAGCCAGAGACCAGGCCAGCGGGGTTGAAGAAAAGAAGACCGGCGCAGTTGGAGACCAGGCCAGCCGGCGCCGATCTTCTTTTCTTCGGCCCTGCCGACCTGGTCTTCGGCTGCGATCTTCTTTTCTTCGGCCTGGTGGTCCAGCGGAGGGCCCGGGAGCGATCTGCCGCTCCCGGGGCCTCAGCTACCACTAACCAAAATGGCGCCGGTAGCCTTCAGTCCCTACCATGTGACAGGGGCTACCGGTGTCATTGGTTGGCCCCTGTCACATGGTAGAGGCTAAAGGTCACCGGCGCCATTTTGGTTAGTGGCAGCCGAGGCCCTGGGAGTGGCAGATCGCTCCCAGGCCCTCCGCTGGACCACCAGGGGGGCGTCGGGAGGGTGGCACTTGGGGGGGGGGGAGGCAGGGCGAGGAGGGGGCTGGCAGAATTTTGAAAGGGCACTTTTTGCCCTTTCAAAATTCTGCTGCCTGCCACGGCGCCCTCTAAGTCTCGGCGCCCTAGGCACAGGCCTAGCTCGCCTAGTGGTTCCTCCGTCCCTGCCTAATGGGCACACAATCTGTACATCATCCGCATAAATATACCCCCTAAAACCAAGGTTGCAGATCAGGTGTCTCAGAGGTTGCATGTATATGTTAAAAAGGAGTGCTATAAAGGGGATATTGCTTACAAAACTGTTGAATTCGAGGAAGGTGTCCCTGCTGATTCAACCACTCCACAGTAGCGACTGAGGTACCTCTCTTGAGCTGGCTTCAGCTGTACTTGGGTACTGAAGAATTCTGCCACCAGGTCTGTGAAGTATGCTCGTATCCTGACTGACTGCTGATTACCATAAGACAGGGGTCGGGAACCCATGGCTCGCGAGCCAGATATGGCTCTTTTGAGGGCTGCATCTGGCTCGCAGACAAGTGTCGCCATACTTCGCGGTTCCCCGCTGACCCAGCTGCTCCCCGGTCCTCCGCCGCCCGGGCTTAAAATGCTGTCAGCCCGGGCGGAACGCGGCAGGACAGCTGGAGTCAGCGGCACCGGCGTGCTCTCTTCTCCTCCCCCCCCCCCCCCCCGTGGCCCGGAAGAGGAAGTGGAGAGCATCGGGTGCCTGCGCGGGAAGAAGAGACCACACTAGCGTGGTCTCTTCTTCCGCGCAGGCACCCGATGCTCACCACTTCCTCTTCCGGGCCGCGGGGGGGGGGGGGGGAGGAGAAGAGAGCACGCCGACTGGAGTCATCCGGGTGCCTGCGCGGGAGTCATCGGGTGTCAGCCGGGTGCCTGCGCGGGAGTCATCGGGTGCCTGCGCGGGAAGAAGAGGCCACGCTAGTGTCCGACGGGAAGAAGACTGCAGCGCGGCTCGGAGGAAAATGAAGATCTTCAACCGCAGCCGATGGGACTCCGCCTTCGCCTCCGCGAGGGCTGAAAATGAAGGAGGTTAGCGTTGGGAGGAGGCTGCTGCTGCCGCGAGTTCCCGGGGTGGGGGTGGGGGAGGGGGAGAGAGAGAGTGAATGAGCGAGCAAGCATGTGTGTTTGAGATCCTGTGTGTGTGAGTGAGAGATTGCATGTATGTGAATGATTGAGAGCCTGCCTGTGAGAGAGAGAGCATGAATGTAAGTTTACCATTGGGAACCTGTATGTGTAAGTTTGTAATTGAAAACCTGTTTGTTTGAAAGAGTATGTGTGTATGATTGAGATCCTTTGTGTGTGAGAGAGATCATGTGTATGTATGATTAAGAGCCTGTGTGTATAAGTAAGAGAGAGATCATGTGTGTCTGTGTCTGATTAACAGCTGGTTTAGTTGATGGAGCATGTGAGTATGTGATTGAGAGCCTGTGTTTAAATGAGAGAGAGAGACTATGTGTGTCTGTGTGTGATTGAGAGCTGATTTAGGTGAGGGAGCATGTGAGTATGTGATTGAGAGCCTGTGTTTAAATGAGAGAGAGAGACCATGTGTGTCTGTGTGTGATTGAGAGCTGGTTTAGGTGAGGGAGCATGTGAGTATGTGATTGAGAGCCTGTGTGTAAATGAGAGAAAGAGAGGACATGTTTGTAAGCATGTGAATGAGAGTCTGTGTGTGAGAGAAAAAGACAGCATGTATTTATGTGATTGAAAGCCTGTGTGTGTGTAAGCGTGAAAAGATAGACAGCATGTGTGTAAATGTGTAATTAAGAGCCTATATAAGTGAGAGAGAAAAAACATTTGTATATGTGAGTGACTGAGAGCATGTGTGTATAGGTGTGTCATTGAGAGCCAGTGTGAGAGAGAGCGCTGGTATGTGACTGAGAGAGGAGAAAGTTCCAAGCAAACCACCCCTCCTCCTGCTAATTCAGAACAATCTCAGGACACCTGGATATCAAACGTTCCCAGGTATGCAGAGCAAAAAAATTTTTTGTATCCTTATTATTTTTCATTACTGGATCTTTGTGTCTGCTATTTTGAAATATTTTGTTGGTATCTGGAAATGTTTTATATGAGTTTTTAATTATTGGATATTCCACTCAATAGCTGTTTCGAAATATGTTCTTTTTGTTAGTACAGTTTTACTGCTGATGATTTTATATTTCTTGATTTGTTTTATAAGGATGTGTGATGTTTCTTTTTTCCTTTGTTACACTGCATACAGAGACTCTGGCTTGTTGCAGTTTCCAATTCAGTTTTTTCTGCATGCTTCTTGTTATGAGTTTTGGTCTCTTTATTCTATGTTAGGTGAGGGACAGCACGTGATTCAGGTGAGGTTTTCTGCTGGCGTGTAGTTTCTGTGTAGGAATCTATAGCAGCCTGACTTGGTCCGTTTTCCTAATAGGAGATGTATTGGTGTCTTAAGGCCTGGTGTAATATTTTCAGAGACTTATTGTACTTTAAAAGTGTGATCTTACATAAAATGCACACATTTACTTGTATTTAGTTTTAAACATATTGTATGGCTCTCATGGAATTACATTTTAAAATATGTGGCGTTTATGGCTCTCTCAGCCAAAAAGGTTCCTGACCCCTGCCATAAGAGGTATGATTAATTATGGGAGCAAAGGAATTGAGACACCCGGGAAACCTCCATAGGAAGCGTCACCTTGTAGAATGTAATGCTCTTCCACGACGCTGTGTTACTTTTCCCCCTTGTTATGTACACAGGACCAGGCTAGAGGCCTGGTTCATCTTAAATCCACAGAGGAAGAGAGCTCTGTGGGCTGGACGCTGCTGGGGCAGGGAGGGGCCTGAGTGTGGGACCATAAGAGTGTAAGCCCAGCTGGGATCAGGAGGCCTCGACATCTTCAGGAGAAGCAGCTCCTGTAAACCTATGCTGACCCAAAACCCAGGGAGTGGGAAGTGTACAGCAAAGGCAGGCAATCATTCTATTGTGTTGAATAAAGTTTTATCTGCATTAGGAAAGGCTGTAGTCCATGTAGCTTTGTGCCTCCAGCCTGGGAAACATCGCTTGGTCTCCCACATGCTGATTATTTATCTTTTGCCATTTCAGATCAGCCTCAAGCTCTGCGACTAGCTAACGGAGAGGACCAATGCAGGGGTCGTGTTGAAGTTTACTACAACAGAGTCTGGGGCACAGTTTGTGACAATGGATGGGATCTCACTGATGCTCAGGTCGTGTGCAGGCAGCTGGGCTGTGGGTCGGCTCTTTCTGCCCCAGGAAATGCCTTGTATGGTCAAGGCACAGGAAGTGTCCTTCTGGATAGCGTGCAGTGTACAGGAAGTGAACCCTATCTGTGGCAGTGCTTTAACAGTGGCTGGGCCACAAGTGTCTGTGGTCATTGTCAAGACGCTAGTGTGATATGTGCAGGTAAATGGACTTATAAAACATTTCTTGTTTGCGAGGGTAATATGCAAAGCCTTTCCGGTGGGTAAAACAGTGCTTTGCCCTCAGAAAAAGGTAGACAAATGCCCTCCCTGTGTGGAGTAAAATGATAGGCATTGTTCCAGTGCCAGAGCAGGAGTACCTGCGCCTGCAGTAGAAAGGGACACTGCTGCAGGGGTTAGGGAGGGCTTTGTCCTTTTCTCTATATTTTACATTTTTTTTAAATATGCATGTAAGTTTTCTTGGGCTAACTCTCTGCTCAGCTTATCAGGTGTAAATATATGAGGAAAGTTTTCCTGGGATACTTTTTAAAATGAAATTATGTGCAGATTTTCACTTAGAAAAGGAGTGGAAAGCTTACCCACAGATTATGCAACGGTTTGGGCAGCTAGAAAGTTCACTTTATGTGTGTTTCTATTGATTTATATCAGTCACAAAACCACAATCATTGCACAGAAGAGATTCCAGATTCACCTCTCGCAAGTAGCATTCACAAGCCACCGGAGGGAGGCTTGACACAGGAGCCTAGCGACCAGACAAGGCCAAGCCCTGGAATTAGCTCTCACATGACCTCCTTTGTGCTGTCTCACCTTCCCCAGGTCACTGTGTCCAGAGAAAGAACTGATGAGACCTGGAAGGAGGCCATTGTGGCCCCCAATTAAAGGAAGATTTAACTAGTCCCTGAGAGAGATTTTAAAACAGAACGATAAATGCAGACTTGACTTCTTTATAATAAAAGCGAAATATAGAAAATGGCAGAGAAAAGACCAATGCGCTGGTCACTTATCTGGGTATTCCTCAGGAGTATTCCTGATAAATCTGCTGCTGAATATATGCAGATAAAGTTAAGTGCAAAACTTAACCTAGATAACTTTAGCACAGGTATTTTTCTGACAAGTCTTACCCATGTAACATTAGTCTGACATCTCTCCATATCCACATTCACGGGCTCAAGTTTAGCCTCCAGCTCTGCCTCTTTTTATTCTGCTAAATTTTTAACACATATTGAGTTGTGGGCACATAATGTATCCATCCAGGCAGGGGAAACATTCAAATCTTGGCTATTGTCTGGCTGAGTCCAAAGGTTAGTCAGATAAAGCCTTTGAATACTGACCTGCTATCATTTACCTGGGCTTCTTAGAAGCAAGTTATCAATCATTCTGACTCTATATTTCATCTGAAAATAAGAGATTGACCCTGAATGCTTTTTCTTTTTAGCAACTGCTGGATCGTCTCCAACCAGACCACTAGGTAATGTGCAATGAATACCTCTTTCTGTCTTTATATAAAAGCTATGCAAAAAAACCAGTGTGTTAGGTCCAAGAAGCAGCTACAGAGAGTCATGCCACTAACTCGTTGCCTGAAGTTATGGACTTGTAAGAGAAAATGCAGTAAGTACTGAAAGGAAAATAAGGACATTAGTGTTACTTTGAGGGTACATTGTTCTGAATTTGTCATTTAATTTTGATGAATTTTCAAAGGTGTTACATGTGTGAATGTAATGTAACCCTACCCCGGAGGCAGACTGCACTCCGATGGGGCCATAAAAGATTTAGTTACTCTTCGGGGCTGGAACCGCTCCTGGCTAGCTAGTACACAGTCTCTTACCCCCAGGGCCTGGGTCCTTTGTTAGTGGGGGGGAAAGAAGATTTACTCTTCTCAGAGGACAAGCAGGATGTTAGTCCTCACACATGGGTGACATCATTAGATGGAGAACCGATGTGGAAACCTTATGTCAAGGTTTCTACAACTTTGTCTATGCACACTGAGCATGCCCAGCATGCCACTATTCGTGCGTCCACATGGGGTCCCTCTTCAGTCTGTCTTTTTCTGTGGAGCTATAAGCCTCGCGGTGTAAGTGAGCTCACTTATGGCTGTTTTTAGCCTTGTGGAAAACTTTCCTTGTCTCTCTTTTTTTGCGGGGTTTTTTGCGTGATTCCATCACTGGGTCCTTCTCTACGCCTTCCCATAATGTTTCTAGTCATGGTTTTTGTTGATTCTGGTAAGTTTCCTTTCATAGTCCTTTCACATTGGTGGCAGTGCGTAGGTGCCCACTGGCCATTGATGCCCACTGCCATCGTTTTTGGTTTGTGCCCCTTTTGTTTTGTCCGACATGGCCATTTCGGTTTTCGGCGATGCATCCAATGCCCGAGACGAAGAAAGTAATCAACACGGCAAAAAGTCAAGCGGAAGAGAGGATTGCCAAAGAGGTAAAGAGTGGACAAAGCCATGGGGCCCTGATGAGGTTCATCCCAGGATACTGAGGGAGCTCAGAGATGTGCTGGCGGGTCCGCTGTGTGACCTGTTCAATAGATCCCTAGAAACAGAAGTGGTGCCGAGTGATTGGAGAAGAGCAGTGGTGGTTCCACTTCACAAGAGTGGGAGCAGAGAGGAGGCTGGTAACTACAGACCGGTTAGCCTCACTTCGGAGGTGGGAAAAGTAATGGAGTCGCTGCTGAAAGAAAGAATAGTGAACTATCTACAGTTGGGAGAATTGCTGGACCAGAGGCAGCATGGATTCACCAGGGGAAGATCCTGTCAGACAAATTTGATTGACTTTTTTGACTGGGTGACTAGGGAATTGGATCGAGGAAGAGCGCTTGATGTCATCTACTTGGATTTCAGCAAAGCTTTTGATACGGTCCCGCACAGGAGGCTGGTGAATAAAATGAGAAGCTTAGGAGTGAGTGCAAAGGTGGTGGCCTGGATTGCAAACTGGTTGACAGACAGACGACAATGTGTGATGACAAATGGAACTTACTCTGAAGAGAGAGCGGTGTTAAGTGGAGTACTGCAAGGATCGGTGTTGGGACCGGTCCGGTTCAATATCTTTGTGAGCAACATAGCAGATGAGATAGAAGGTAAGATTTGTCTTTTTGCGGATGACACTAAGATCTGCAACAGAGTGGACATGCCGGAAGGAGTGGAGAGAATGAGACGGGATTTAAGGAAGCTGGAAGAGTGGTTAAAGATATGGCAGCTGAGATTCAATGCCAAGAAGTGCAGTCATGCATATGGGGTGTGGAAATCCGAAAGAACTGTATTCGATAGGGGGTGAAGGGCTGATGTGCACGGAGCAGGAGAGAGACTTTGGGGTGATAGTGTCTAACGATCTGAAGTCATCGAAACCATGTAACAAGGCGATAGCTAAAGCCAGAAGAATGCTGGGCTGCATAGAGAGAGGAATATCGAGTAAGAAAAGGGAAGTGATTATCCCCTTGTACAGGTCCTTGGTGAGGCCTCACCTGGAGTACTGTGCTCAGTTCTGGAGACCGTATCTCTGAAGGGACAGAGGCAGGATGGAGGCGGTCCAGAGAAGCACGACCAAAATGGTGGATGGTCTTCATCAAATGACTTATCAGGAGATATTGAAGAATCCAAATATGTACACCCTGGAGGAAAGGAGGAGCAGATGTGATATATACAGACTTTCAGATACTTGAAAGGTTTTAATGATCCAAAGACGACAACAAACCTTTTCAATTGGAAAGAAATCAGAACCAGGGGTCACGATTTGAAGCTCCAGGGAGGAAGACTCAGAACCAATGTCAGGAAGTATTTCTTCACGGAGAGGGTGGTGAATGCCTGGAACACCCTTCCGGAGGAAGTGGTGAAGACCAGAACTGTGAAGGACTTCAAAGGGGCAAGGGATAAACACTGTGGATCCATAAAGTCTAAAGGATGTGAATGAGGAGAGGGTGGCTTGCAGGAATGACGGCTACTACCTGGAGATAATACCCTTATTCAATAAACATGCACACGGTTAATGCGACCCCAACATTGCTCTATGCTTCAACGGCAAGAGGAAATGTGGAAAAAAGGATTTGCATTCACAAAAATGTGGGGAGTAGCTTTCTTGTTACGGCGGTTACTACCCCAAACCAAATAAGCCTGATACTTCACTTTCAATGCATATCTAGCGTAGCTCTCTGCTTCAATGGCAGGGGGAATGAAGAAAAGATGATTTATAGTCAAACAACCAACAAGGACTGAATTACATAGTCTGGGTAAACAAATAAGCATGGGTGTAGCTTTCTTGTTACGGCGGTTACTACCCCGAATCAATTAAGCCTGATACTTCACTTGAAATACATGAGGTGTTTGAGTGGATTCTCAAGGTACTGTGGAGGTGACCACGCCCACAGGGAGGAGCCCTGTGAGGAACCACAGTACTGGGCTAGACTCAGGATGCCCAAACACAGAGATTTGTCTTTTATTAAACAGCTGATGAGTTCCAGAGGTGGCAGTAGTGAAGCAATCCAGAGATAGCAGTCCAGGGATCCTTGGCAGAGGAGACCCATCTCACAGAGATGGTTAGGGAAGTCCGGTTGCAGGTTCCCAGTACAGCAGAGCTGTAGATGAGAGAGACTGACAAGTTAGATTACTCACTAAGTTGGTAGCTGATGGCAGCGATTCCAGTAGGCAGAAGTAGATGGTTACAGGCACCGAGGCAGGGAGAGCAGGCCCTCGAGCAGCGAGTACCTAATCTCAGTAAGGCACCTGAAAGAAAGCAAAGGGCCCCCGAGGAGCGGATACCCAGGCTAGAGAAATACCCCGAAGGGCAGAAAGGGCTTCCACTGGCAGCAAGGAAGCGGCAGAGTAGCTCAGACTGGAGGCAAAGCCAATCCTTGCTAACTCGATGAGCTAGCAAACAAGGGGAGGCTAAATACCTTCAGGAAGGGGGCGGAGATCAGTGGTAGTAGGCTGGACTTCCTGTGCCGATTCTTTTTTTTTTTTAAAAAGAAAAGGCTGGCTTTGCCGCACGCTTCTAGAGGATGTCCGGGGCGGGGCATCTGCTGCAACGGCATCCTGACCTCAGGGGTAGGCCTTTCGACTTCACAGCAGCCCCCGGGGTCTGTAGCGCGTCGGACCATGACTGGAGGGGGTAAGCTGGGTCAGTCTCCTCGGCTGACCAGCATAACAATACATATGCCACACAGTTCACTGCTTCAATGGCAGGGGGGGATGAAGAAAAGGTGGATTTATATTCAGACAACCAACAAGGACTGAATTGCACAGGCTGGGTAAACAAATAAGCGTGGGAGTAGCTTGCTTATTGCGGCGGTTACTACCCCTAACCAATTAAGCCTGATCTTTCACTTTTATGCAGCTCCAGCACTGCTCTCTACATTAATGGTGGGGGTGGAAGGGAAATAGAATCAAAAGGTTACTAAGGTTAGGCCTATGCCTAACTCTGATGACCCTTTGATCCTCTTATGCAGCTTTGGTAGTAGAACTTCATCACTAGCAAGCCGCACTGAGTACAGACGATCTAACAAACGTTTTTTCCCTCAATTCCCAATCCCAGTGTCTCTTTCTTAGACACTGAGCTATACACCTCCAAGTTATCTCTCTGTTTAATCCCATTTCGTTGGATCCAAGTTTTGTTTTCCTGATTAATGTAATGCATCCTTTGCAATGGTTATTGTTATAATGTAAACAGAAGTGATTTGTAACTTGTTACATGAATATCGGTATATATTTATTTATTTATTTATTTAAAGTTTTTTTATACCGATTTTCCTGCATAAAATGCATATCAAACCGGTTTACAATGAAACAGAATGAGCAGGAAGTAAAATTCCTTAGTCTAATACATTTAAACGTCAATAATGAAATAATTTTAAACAAAGCAAAAAGCTAAATAACATTAATAAAAGTTAAATTATTAACATAAACATAAATATAATTATATTAGAAGGAGCACAAAGGTTAGCATGAAGGGGAGCACAAAGGGGAAAACCCCTTTATATTATATAAAAGTGCCAAATAAAATAAATAAATAAGGGCCAAGAGTAACAGATAAGTATAAGAAAAAAAACAAGTGTGAAGCTTGCTGGGCAGACTGGATGGGCCGTTTGGTCTTCTTCTGCCGTCATTTCTATGTTTCTTCTACCCGGCCTCCTCTTCTTGGGCCACCGCAAGGTGGGATCCATGGTGGCCCTGCTACACTCGCTACTGCTCCTCTGCATGCAGCTGATGCTCCTTCTCCTTCCTGCCCACGAGGCTCCAGCAAAGTTTTTTTCTTCTGGGGCTGTGCAGGCAGGAAGAAGGAGGGGCATCTGGACATGAATTTTTCTTCAGGCTGTGGTAGGATGAGCTGCACCAAGGCCCCACAGATCTTCCTGCTGTGCGTGGCCAGAACACAGCATCAAACTTACACGCCCTCCTGCCCCCCTGCTCCCCCTTTGGTACAAAACTGCTTCCTGCTTCTCCTGCCGCTGGTGGACCCAATCCACTGGCAGCAGAAAAAACTAAAATCTTCCGCAGCTGTGGAATCAGGTCCACCAGCAGCAACACGGACCTCTCGGACCTCTCCCTTCGCTTGATGCTGCCCCACAGCGTATGCCGCCCCATGCAATTGCACGGTTTGCACACCTGGTGGTGCCGGGCTTGAATGTACAGAAAAGGGTGTCCAAAATGATAAAGGGGCATGGAACGGCTCCCCTGTGAGGAAAGGCTGAAGTGGTTAGAGCTGTTCAGTTTGCAGAGTAGACAACTGAGGGGGGATAAGATAGAGGTCTTTAAGATCATGAAAGGACTTGAACAGTTTATGATAAATCGGTTTTTTACTCTCTCAGATAATAGAAGGCCTAGGGGGCACTCTATGAAGTTAGCAAGTAACTCATTTAAAACGAATCGGAGAAAATTCTTTGTCACTCAGCGCATAGTTAAACTCTGGAATTCATTGCCAGGGGATGTGATTTCAGCAGTTAGTGTTACTGGATTTAAAAAAGGTTTGGTTAAGTTCCTAGAGGAAAAATCATAGCATTCCTTGACGTGTTTTGCTTTTGGACTTGACCGTAGAAGCAGTCCTGTGCTTTTTCCCTTATGTCTGCGTATCAGTACCCAGACCATAAATTCCGGGCCTGTGTTGGTTGTTGTCTGAATCCAATACCTCTTTCCCCCCCATCCCCCACCCCCTACCATCAAAGTGGAGAGCTATGATGCAGTTGCATCAAAGGAATCCAGGCTTATTGGTTAAGGGTAGAAATCCCATGCCTTATGAGTAGGGTAATAACTGCCCCTCACATTATCCCCATGCTTATCAGTTCCCCAGACCTAGTAACTTCTATTAGGAACACAGCCCAAAGGGTGGTGTCTAGGGGGTAGCCCCCCGCCCACTCTGAAAGCCCTTTTGGACTACCGGTATGCATGAACCCCTGTGCAACCACCTGATCGACACAATCCTGGGGCTGGCTGTGGTCCATGCACGAGCTAGGCTGAAACTGAAGATTCAGAGTCCAAGCAAGATGAGGAACCAGAAGAAGACTGAAAACAAGGAGTCCAGGTGAGACAAGGGACCAGGCGAAGACCGAGAACCAGGATCAAACAGACCAAGGCAAACAAACACACAAACTCCTGGTTATTTTGCCTGCTTTCTGACTAGCTATTTAATATAAACACACTAAATAATATAGCCCAATAGTTTGTCTCCCCCAAAAGTTTTAAGTTCTAAAATTTCCTCAAGCAGTACTTACCGATTCTTTTCCGCCACCAGCAAGGCGATCCTCCCCTCTCACTGCTCCCACTGCATAGTGGGTTTCTGAGCTCTTCCCCTGCAACATCTAAGGTGCAATGGATAACAACATATGAAGAAAGGAAGAAAGCCAGTATTTAAAGTGACGAGCAGTAACATCAGAGGCTAGAGGGCAGAAAAGTACACGCACTGGGAACAGATGTCAGGAGAGCAAAGCTTGGGTGCACTTATTACTTACTCGCATACTTTATTTTGAAAAGGATATGAAGCAAGTGTAACTTTGTGTGTGGACCATTCTGTGCATACCTAACTAATTGGGGTAGGACTTTTTAAGCAAACCTATATGCATAGGTTTCCCTTCAAAGTTTTTGGAAAAGTTTGTATATGCCTTGTACACAGAGACTTTACTGTTATGTGAAGACACTCAAAGTGACTTTGGGTAACACCTGGAATCTGACATAGGAGGAGGGACCATATTGGATGGTATCAGACAGAACGTCAGTGCTAACATAATATTGTATTATTTGTCTACAGATCAGCCTCAAGCTCTACGACTAGCTAATGGAGAGGGCCAATGCAGGGGTCGTGTTGAAGTTTACTACAACGGAGTCTGGGGCACAGTTTGTGACAATGGATGGGATCTCACTGATGCTCAGGTCGTGTGCAGGCAGCTGGGCTGTGGGTCGGCGCTTTCTGCCCCAGGAAATGCCTTATATGGTCAAGGAGTAGGAAGTGTCCTTCTGGGTAGCGTGCAGTGTACAGGAAGTGAACCCTATCTGTGGCAGTGCTTTAACAGTGGCTGGGCCACGAGTGTCTGTGGCCATGCTAGAGATGCTAGCGTTGTATGCTCAGGTAAATGGAGTTTATTCATCATATCTGCTTTATGTGGGTGCGTTTCTAGCAATTTATATCCATCACTACACTTTTATCATTACACAGAACAGATTCAAGATTCATTACCTCCAAGTAGCACTCACAACCCTTGGGGGAGACATGACCTAAGCATCGCTAGTGGCATAAGAAAGCCTGGACACCAGATAAGCACAAGAGCTAGAATTGGCTCTCACATGAGCTGCTCTGTGCTGTCTCATCTTCCCCAGGTCACCATATCCAGAGAAATAACTGAAGAGACCTGGAAGGAGGCCATTATGGCCCCCACATAAAGGAAGATTTAACTAGTCCCTGAGAGAGATTTTAAAAAGGAAGGATAAATGCAGACTTGACTTCTTTATAATAAAAGCGAAATATAGAAAATGGCAGAGAAAAGACCAATGCGCTGGTCACTTATCTGGGTATTCCTCAGGAGTATTCCTGATAAATCTGCTGCTGAATATATGCAGATAAAGTTAAGTGCAAAACTTAACCTAGATAACTTTAGCACAGGTATTTTTCTGACAAGTCTTACCCATGTAACATTAGTCTGACATCTCTCCATATCCACATTCACGGGCTCAAGCTTAGCCTCCAGCTCTGCCTCTTTTTATTCTGCTAAATTTTTAACACATATTGAGTTGTGGGCACATAATGTATCCATCCAGGCAGGGGAAACATTCAAATCTTGGCTATTGTCTGGCTGAGTCCAAAGGTTAGTCAGATAAAGCCTTTGAATACTGACCTGCTAGCATTTACCTGGGCTTCTTAGAAGCAAGTTATCAATCATTCTGACTCTATATTTCATCTGAAAATAAGAGATTGACCCTGAATGCTTTTTCTTTTTAGCAACTGCTGGATCGTCTCCAACCAGACCACTAGGTAATGTGCAATGAATACCTCTTTCTGTCTTTATATAAAAGCTATGCAAAAAAAACAGTGTTATAGGTCCAAGAAGCAGCTACAGAGAGTCATGCCACTAACTCGTTGCCTGAAGTTATGGACTTGTTGCGGACGCAGGGCCTTCGAGTCCTGTTGCAAAAGCGGGGGCGCGGTCACCTGGGAGGTGAGGGTGTACAGGCATGGGCGGAGCAGGAACAAGCTGGACCGGAAACAAGGCAAGAAACGTAGGAACTGGAACAAGGCAGGCTCAGCCCTCCACTGGACCTACATGCACCAGTGAGACGCAGCAATGCAATGCTGGTCTCAGGTGTAGCTCTTCAGCCACTCGGTTGTCCTTCCGGACCCGCTGCTTGGGAACGACGAGTGCGTGAGCCCAGATGGAGGCTGAGGGCAGGAACAAGACGAGACATGGAACTTGGAAGACTCAGGCAAAGAGTCAAGATACTTGGAAGACTTAGAAGGGATTATGTGGGACTTCTAAGATTAGGATGAAGACTCAGGATACTTGGAAGTCTCAGACGAGGATTCAGGAACTTGGAAGTCTCAGGCAAGGATTCAGAATTCAGGCATTAGTACTGGGTGAGTACTGCATTGAAGCGCGCCCTACACAGCCTCCCATGGCTGGTCGCAGACCATGCCAAAGCGAAGCAGACACCAGGTGAAGCAGTGGAACTTGAGACCGGAAACATGTCGAAGATTCAGGAGAGGCCTGTACGAGGCGCGCCCTACGCAGCCGTCTGTGGCTGGTCGCGGACCACACTGAAGCGGAGCAAGTTCTGGCAGAGTCTTGGGCACGGATGGAAGCAGGCACAAGGTACTCCGAAGACCAGGACAGGATTCAAGACTCAGGATTCAAGACTCAGAACTCTGATTTCAGGAACAGACCTTGGCATTAAAAACAAGGGCCTTCCGGATACTTGCGCTGCAGACATGAGGACAGGCCTTGTGCCACAAAACGCCCTACACCGCCCCCCAAGGGCTGGTCACGGGCCACGACGGTGGCACGCCAGGAAAGGTGGACAAGCAAGGAACCTGGAAGCAGGACGAAGAGCCGGAGGTGAGGACATCAGTTCCAGGACTGGAACATGGAACATCAGGAAAGTCTGAAACGAGGAACATCAGAACTACTGGACAAGGAACAGACAACGAAGGAGCTCTGATGAGGAACAAGACCAGGAACATTTATTTATTTTATTTATTTATTTATTGGTTTTTATATACCGCCGTTTATCAAGATATCACGTCGGTGTATAGAGAACATATTAACATACGCCTTAGCGTTATAAATAGAACGCCTTAGCTTTATACATAAAACGCCTTAACTTTATACATAGAACAAGATAGTAAGAGTTAAAAAACTATACGCCAAAGAATTATATATAAAACAATTATGTAAAAATAAAATTGATACAATGAACAACTTAATAATGTGGGGGAGGCAATCAAGGCTTAAATTAAATATGCGTGGCAAAGGGTCAATAATGGATATAACAATTTAGGATTACCTATAGCTTAAAATTAACATTGGTGGAAGTACATTAGTATGACAGGGAAGGTAGGGGGGTGGGATAGTAGGGGAGAGAGAGGAAAAAGTTGGGAGAGGGAGGCTGTAACAGGCGTTACATGTTAGGGGATGAAGGAGATCAGGAATATCAAAAACATGGAACACGGAACCATCTGGACAAGAGAAGATCACGGAAGGCTTTGACCGGAGAAGAGGAACATGGATGACCATGGAACCTGATTCGAAGGCCCCGAGGAAGTGAAACAGCCCTTTTATAGGGCTGGACTAAGGCAAGGACTGATGACATCATCCGGTGGGACCACGGGCTTTTCCCAGCACTGGGCCTTTAAATGAAAAGGAGAGGGGCGCGCCTAGAGGAACCTGGGAGGCAGGAAGTCAGCGGCAGCACTAATGCCGTGAAGGAGCAAGGCCAGAGGCGGCTTCCTGCTGTGAAGGCAGGAAACGGTGGCGGCATCCTGCCGCACAATGGATGAAGACGATGGCAGCTTCATGCCGCAACGAAACGCCGGCGGCCCCTCCTGCCGCACTCAGCAGCATCAGGCTGCGAGGAGCAGCAGCGATGGCCTGGAGCGGTCCAAGCCGCAAGAAGGAGTCCTGTGGCATTGGCAGCGTGTCGGGTGAGTGGAGGGCCTGCTCGCGGGATGGGCTCGGTGAGCAGGATCATAACACTTGTAAGAGAAAATACAGTAAGTACTGAAAGGAAAATAATAAAGACATTAGTGTTACTTTGAGGGTACATTGCTCTGAATTTGTCATTTAATTTTGATGAATTTTCAAAGGTGTTACATGTGTGAATGTAATGTAACCCTACCCCCGGAGGCAGACTGCACTCCGATGGGGCCATAAAAGATTTAGTTTCTCTTTGAGGCTGGAACCGCTCCTGGCTAGCTAGTACACAGTCTCTTACCCCCAGGGCCTGGGTCCTTTGTTAGTGGAGGGAAGAAGATTTACTCTTCTCTGAGGACAAGCAGGATGTTAGTCCTCACACATGGGTGACATCATTAGATGGAGAACCGATGTGGAAAACTTATGTCAAGGTTTCTACAACTTTGTCTATGCACACTGAGCATGCCCAGCATGCCACTATTCGTGCGTCCACATGAGGTCCCTCTTCAGTCTGTCTTTTTCTGTGGAGCTGTAAGCCTCGCAGTGAAAGTGAGCTCACTTATGGCTGTTTTTAGCCTTGTGGAAAACTTTCCTTGTCTTGCTTTTTTTGCGGGGGTTTTTGTGTAATTCCATCACTGGGTCCTTCTCTACGCCTTCCCATAATGTTTCTAGTCATGGTTTTTGTTGATTCTGGTAAGTTTCCTTTCATGGTCAATTCACCTTGGTGGCAGTGCGTCGGTGCCCACTGGCCATTGATGCCCACTGCCATTGTTTTTGGTTTGCGCCCCTTTTGTTTTGTCAGACATGGCCATGTCTGTTTTCAGCGAGGCATCCAATGCCCGAGACCTATGTCCATCACTGATCTATATGAGATATGTGTACTATGTCTGGGGGCATCACATAATATCCAGGGTTGCTGTTTATGCGCCCAGATGACCCCAAAGGGAAATCGGCTTCAACTCGACACGATGGAACAGCTCTTTGGATCGAAGAATTCTGAGCCATCGGCATTGGCATCAGCATTGAAGGGCCAGGGAACCGCACCGTTGGACACCAAGCCGTCGACATCAGCGGGACTGTCAGTTCCATCAGTGCTGTCAGTGGATAGGGGCGATGGAGACCGATCACCATCAGGCTCTTCCAGGCTGAGGACTTCGGGTTCCTTGTTATCAGCCTTGGTACCGGTAACAAGGACCAGGCTGAGTACTGAGAGAACATGAATAAGCATCAGCACCGGTCCCTGTCCATGTGCCGGTTCATACCAGGATGCCCCTGAAGTAACCCTGTGGCAAGGAGTGCCAGTCCTCCATCGGCGCCGGGGATCTGCAAAGGGTCTCCAGCGAGCCTCATGACAGTCACCGATCCACCTCTTGGGTCCAAAGAAGATCTGGCCATCCCTCCTTCCTTTGAGTGGAGAGGGAGCTGCAGGGCTTCATTCTTGTGGCACCGACGGCACCAGACCTGGTGCTGCTCATCCTCATACCACTACTGGAGAAGCTCAATGTGCTCATCAGTGCGTTACCAACCCAGCTGCCATCAGTTCCCAGGACAGCATCGGTGCGTGGCAGGGAACCGAGACCTCCCTCTACCGATATGGTGGTCATTGCAAGTTGCTCCAAGGAGAAAGCTCTACCTGGGCCAGCAGAGACACCGAGGCTTGCAGTCCCCTGTCCAGTTTAACTGGTGACTGCACCTCTAGATGAAGGCCAAGCCATTAGGGCCACATCCCCTATAGTTTACAGTGAGGATGAGGCTAAAGTCTCCTCTGACTTCTGGAGGGATGATGCTTCAGAGTCCTCCTCCGAGGGCTCAGAGTGTCTCTCATCCGACCCTTCTTCTCCAGAGGAGCAAAGGAAGTTTCCACCTGAGGACTTGACCTTCGCTGGGTTTGTGAGGGTGATGGGGGAAGCCATCCCGTTTCAGTTGTTAATGAAGGAGGATGCCAGGCACAAAATGGTTGAGATCCCCCAGTTCATGGAGTCTCTTAAGGAGATCATGGTAGTCAAAAAAGCAAAATATTAGGAATTATTAGAAAGGGAATGGTGAATAAAATGATGGATGTCATAATGCCTCTGTATCTCTCCATGGTGAGACCGCACCTTGAGTATTGTGTGCAATTCTGGTCACCACATCTCAAAAAATGTATAGTTGCACTGGAGAAGGTACACAGGGCCAGTTCTTGCTTTTTTGCTGCCTTGTGCGAACAATTTCTGGGCTGCCTTCCCCCTGCCATTCATTAATTATTGTTACAGTTTTGGCTGCAGTGCAACCGCCTCACCACCAGGGGTCCCTCTAGTGCTGGCTTTCCGGACAGGCCCAGTCCATCTTATCTGTCCACTCTGTGCTCTGGGTGTGTCCTTATAACCCTGCCTGACAGTTGCCTCGGTGCTTCGGCATCGAGCTCACCTGGGCTCCCTGCTCTAGCCTTGCGCGGCCTTCGGGCCTTTCCTTGCCTTGCGCGGCCTTCGGGCCTCCTCCCTCGTTGTTCTCACCTGGCCTACGGGCCTTCTGACCTGCTTGCTCTGCTTACGGTGTGTGGCCTACGGGCCTTCTGTGTGTGTGTGGCCTACGGGCCTTCTGACCTGCCCTGCTCTGCTTATGGTGTGTGGCCTACGGGCCTTCTGTCTGTGTGTGTGGAGCCTACGGGCCTTCTGACCTGCCTTGCCCCGCTTATGGTGTGTGGCCTACGGGCCTTCTGTGTGTGTGTGGCCTACGGGCCTTCTGACCTGCCTTGCCCCGCTTATGGTGTGTGGCCTACGGGCCTTCTGTGTGTGTGTGGCCTACGGGCCTTCTGACCTGCCTTGCCCTGCTTACTGTGCCCTGACCCAGCCTGAACTTAGACTCTGCTCATTGCCGCCTGCCCATACCCAGCCTGAACTTAGACTCTGCTCATTGTCGCCTGCCCTGACCCAGCCTGAACTTAGACTCTGCTCATTGCCGCCTGCCCTGACCCAGCCTGAACTTAGACTCTGCTCATTGCCGCCTGCCCTGACCCAGCCTGAACTTAGACTCTGCTCCTTGCCGCCTGCTCTGACCCAGCCTGAACTAGACACTGCTTATTGCTGCCTGCCTTGACCCAGCCTGGAACCAGACACTGTTTCTAGCTTCCTGTCTCTCTCCACCTGGAGCCACCCTGCTGGGTGGTGTTCACGCCTCCTGACCGGAGCCCAAGCGTAACAGTATGCCGAAGCCATCAAATTTTCCAGGGGAAGAGATGGTCTGTGTCCTGCCGGTGAGTCAACTTTTTCACTAATTCAAGATGCCTCCTTCTTTAAAGTTTTATACCTGCAATTCCTGTCAAACTTTGAATTATCCAAGCTATCAGAACTGTCTAGCCAGTGAACTTGTTGGTCAGGAACACTGGTCATGCAATAATTGCAACAAGAAAAATGTCTCTGTCTATCAGGAATGTTTGAACTGTCTGGCTCCTAAACCAGGGTGGTGGAAATGCTCCTGTCTTCCGTGTTTGTTACCACCAGGCAAACCCTGCCCCCGGTGTTCGGCTCTAGGACCAGCTGTGCCATTAAAAAAAGCTATCAGCTCTCCTAACCAGTATTCTGTTTCTGGCTCAACTAAAACGGACATTTTTGCTGGCAGTTTGTGGATAGAAAAACCCAGGACTTACCTGGCCAAGAAGGCTTCTGTGACACCAGTGCTAGAGCCTCAGGAACAGGTTTCTCTCAAACGGAGAGAATTGATTAACTCTAGCAGGGCTCTGCTGCCCACAGCTGCTGTTGAGACACTAACGAGCACATTCCCTAGACGTCCTAGAACTGCCTGTGCCTTCTCTAAACTGCTCCTCCAGAAACAAAATAAGGAGCCTCAGAGTGTGGCTCGAGGTATCAAGCCCACAGCAGTGCTACTTGAGTCTTCTATGTGCACTGCTTCAAACCTTGCTGCTCTGCCATCTGAGCCTGTTTCATCGCCCCAAGAGGGGGCCAAGCCTGCTGCCTCGCCCCAAGAGGGGGCCAAGCCTGCTGCCTCGCCCCAAGAGGGGGCCAAGCCTGCTGCCTCGCCCCAAGAGGGGGCCAAGCCTGCTGCCTCGCCCCAAGAGGGGGCCAAGCCTGCTGCCTCGCCCCAAGAGGGGGCCAAGCCTGCTGCCTCGCCCCAAGAGGGGGCCAAGCCTGCTGCATCGCCCCAGGAGGGGGCCAAGCCTGCTGCATCGCCCCAGGAGGGGGCCAAGCCTGCTGCATCGCCCCCAGGAGGGGGCCAAGCCTGCTGCATCGCCCCCAGGAGGGGGCCAAGCCTGCTGCATCGCCCCAGGAGGGGGCCAAGCCTGCTGCATCGCCCCAGGAGGGGGCCAAGCCTGCTGCATCGCCCCAGGAGGGGGCCAAGCCTGCTGCATCGCCCCAGGAGGGGGCCAAGCCTGCTGCATCGCCCCGAGAGGGGGCCAAGCCTTCTGCATCGCCCCGAGAGGGGTCCGATCCTGCTACAACGCCCGGAGAGGTGTTCCAGCCTGCTGTTTCATCCCGAGAGGGGCCCGAACCTGCTGCACCACCCCGAGAAGAGCCTGCTAAACCGGTCCTGCTGCCACCCCCGGAGGGGCTCAAACCGGTACCACTAACAGACTTTCTAACTCAGCCATCTGAGCCTGTTGAATGGCTCCAGCTGTTGTTGCCCTCGGAGGGGCCAGATCTCATCTTTGAGTACCCCCTGCTAAGATGGGACCCAGGAGGAGGGGGAGGTCTTGAGGAGGGGGTACTGTTACAGTTTTGGCTGCAGTGCAACCGCCTCACCACCAGGGGTCCCTCTAGTGCTGGCTTTCCGGACAGGCCCAGTCCATCTTATCTGTCCACTCTGTGCTCTGGGTGTGTCCTTATAACCCTGCCTGACAGTTGCCTCGGTGCTTCGGCATCGAGCTCACCTGGGCTCCCTGCTCTAGCCTTGCGCGGCCTTCGGGCCTTTCCTTGCCTTGCCCTGCGCGGCCTTCGGGCCTTTCCTTGCCTTGCCCTGCGCGGCCTTCGGGCCTTTCCTTGCCTTGCGCGGCCTTCGGGCCTCCTCCCTCGTTGTTCTCACCTGGCCTACGGGCCTTCTGACCTGCTTGCTCTGCTTACGGTGTGTGGCCTACGGGCCTTCTGTGTGTGTGTGGCCTACGGGCCTTCTGACCTGCCCTGCTCTGCTTATGGTGTGTGGCCTACGGGCCTTCTGTCTGTGTGTGTGGAGCCTACGGGCCTTCTGACCTGCCTTGCCCCGCTTATGGTGTGTGGCCTACGGGCCTCCTGTGTGTGTGTGGCCTACGGGCCTTCTGACCTGCCCTGCTCTGCTTATGGTGTGTGGCCTACGGGCCTTCTGTCTGTGTGTGTGTGGAGCCTACGGGCCTTCTGACCTGCCTTGCCCCGCTTATGGTGTGTGGCCTACGGGCCTTCTGTGTGTGTGTGGCCTACGGGCCTTCTGACCTGCCTTGCCCTGCTTACTGTGCCCTGACCAAGCCTGAACTTAGACTCTGCTCATTGCCGCCTGCCCTGACCCAGCCTGAACTTAGACTCTGCTCATTGCCACCTGCCCTGACCCAGCCTGAACTTAGACTCTGCTCATTGCCGCCTGCCCTGACCCAGCCTGAACTTAGACTCTGCTCATTGCCGCCTGCCCTGACCCATCCTGAACTTAGACTCTGCTCCTTGCCGCCTGCTCTGACCCAGCCTGAACTAGACACTGCTTATTGCTGCCTGCCTTGACCCAGCCTGGAACCAGACACTGTTTCTAGCTTCCTGTCTCTCTCCACCTGGAGCCACCCTGCTGGGTGGTGTTCACGCCTCCTGACCGGAGCCCAAGCGTAACAATTATCTGTCCTGGAACTACCAAAAACCGCCCAGCTCCCTCCAGTGATACAAACGTTTAAAACTGACACATCCCTCCCCCACCCCCACCCCCAAACCCATGGCTGGTGCAATGGTATTAGGTACCCAAGGTGAAACTTATAGCCTTGTACCACTTCCCCTCCCCATTCCACACACACAGTTAAGAGTTACGCTTTCCTATTTGACATGAAAAATATCAAAGTACAGTATTCTGCGGTAAAATATCCTTTACATTATATTTACATGCACTGTTGTGATGCCAACCAGAAATGTATTTTATTTTTATTTATTTAAAATCTTTTCTGTACCGTCATTAAGTTAATTTACCATCACAACGGTTTACAAAAAGGCATGTAAAATAATAAAAGTTGTTTAAGATAGATAACACATTAAAGATATGCCAATTAGGGATGTGCAGCAGGGACGGATTCATCCCATTCGGATTCGTCAAGGCCCAAATCTGTTGCCTCTGTTCTCGGGGGACCCCGATCCTTTTATTAGTTACATATGTATTCATTTCCCAAAAAAACCCCATCCCAACCCTTTACATTTAATTTACTACAACCCCCACCCTCCTGCCCCCCCCCAAGACTTGCTAAAAGTCCCTTGTGGTCCAGTGGGGGTCCTGGAGCGATTTCCTGCACTCGGGCTGTCGGCTGCCGGTATCCAAAATGGCGCCGATAGCCTTTGCCCTTACTATGTCACAGGGGCTATCGGCGCCATTTTGGATACCGGCAGCCGACGGCCCAGTGCAGGAAATCGCTCCAGGACCCCCACTGGACCACAAGGGACTTTTGGCAAGTCTTGGGGGGGGGGTCAGGAGGGTGGGGGTTTATTCGTTAGTGATATGTTGTATTCGTGGGGGTTCACCATAAGTTTCGTAACCCCCACGAATACAACAAATATGCCATATACGTTGCAGATTGCCAATACGTTGCAAACGAATGCACACCCCTAATGCCAATAATGAGCGTAACAGGGTTCTTTTAATATAAAAACTATTTGTTGAATTGTTTTCGTTAGTTTGATGTCTCTGTTGCAGTTCATATATAAGGTTAACAATCTAAGGTGTATTTAGCGGGGTAAAAAAAAAAAAGTAAAAAACTACATACTCAATGCTGAGTCTATGAAAAAAGACACTTGGAACCCAAATGCTATTAGGCCTATTGTGATGTATGCTGGGTGTGTTCTTGACCCTCCGAAAGCCTTAAAACACTAATACACTTCCTATTAGGAGATTGCCTCACCTCAGTGACACATTCAGAACATAAAGCTACCTTCACCAAATTCAGAATAGAGCAACCATAAAGTAGAATTACAAACGTGTAGACAAAAACTGAACTGGAAACGACAAGAAGCCAGACACTCTATGCAGTGCAACAGTGAAAAAGCAGAACCATCACCATTCCTCAAACATCAAACAATAAAATCATGAAATAAAATAAATACATAATCTTGATACTAAAAACATACTAATATTCTTTTTTAAAAAGCTGATAAATAAATGATCAAGTAATAAAAAACTCATATACACGTTTTTTTAAATGTCCCAAACACCAATAAAATATTTCAAAACAGCAGACACAGCAAATAATACCTGAAAAATAAAACTAAAAAGGATTTTAAAAATTCATGCTCTCCATACCTGGGAGCTGTTGATTTCTAGTCATCCCAAGATTGTCATGGATTAGTGGAAGAGGGATGCATAAACTTTCTCCTCTCTTTCTTATATACACACACATACACAAGCT
Source organism: Rhinatrema bivittatum (assembly GCF_901001135.1). NCBI lineage: Eukaryota > Metazoa > Chordata > Amphibia > Gymnophiona > Rhinatrematidae > Rhinatrema > Rhinatrema bivittatum. Next base: position 310,135,406 of record NC_042621.1, read on the forward strand.
GATACACACATACGCTCCCTCTCAGACAAACCTGCAGGCGTCTCCAGCTCTTCATTGGTTGGGAGATACCAGCATCCCCAGTCCCTCATCTTTATTTCAGCTGCTGGCAGGTTGGAATCCATCTGCAGCTCCCATTCTCTCACACACACACACACACACACACACACATTCTCACACTCACACATACCCACTCACACACACAGCTCCCATTCATACAGATGCACACACTGAAGGCAGACCCCCCTCTCTTTCTTTTGCCAGCAACCTCGGAGCCTCTCTCGTTCCTCTGCTGCCGCTGTCACTGATGCCGCATGGCTACTGGGGAGGCACCAATTGCTGCTATTGGCACTGAAGCACATTCTGCTGCCTCCTCTGTGCAGGCCCCGCGGTATTAAAAATTTGCAGGGTTTCCAGTTCCTCCATGCTGATCTCATACATTGCGAGATAGGCATAGAGAAAGTGCTGCTCTTGCACATTCCCAAAGATAACATATGCCAATCACTAAAAATTCACACATTTTTTTTTTACCTTTGCTGTCTGACCTTACTTTTCTAATTGGTTGGTCACAGGCTTTTTTTTCCACCTTCCCTTTCTTTGACTTTTGCCAATTCCTTTTACAGGGTCTCTTTTTTTTCTTTTTCTTCTCTCTCCACCTGCCTTCTTCTTTTCTTCCCTCAAACACACACTCAGGCTCTCATTCTCATATGCTGTTTCTCTCACACATATACACACAGGCACAGGCTCTCGCACTCACATGCTCCCTCTCATGCATAAATATACACTGTCTCTTTCAAATGCTATCTCACACAAACACATAGGCTCTCTCATATGCTGTCTCACACTCAACACACACAGAGGCTCTCACATGCTGTCTCTCTGATCATACAGGCTCTCACCCGCACACAGTCTCTCAACTCTCATATACAGACACACTCTACAGGGCCTAAGCCTCTCTTTCAGCTCTTGGCCTCCTCTTCGCGGGTTGCCATGGGATGGGCTCTGCGGTGGCCATGATCTTCTCAGACTGCTACGAAGTGGGCTCCACACTGGCTCTTCTACCGGGCCTCCTCTTCTTGGGACACCACAAGTTGAGATCCATGGCGGCCCTGCTACACTCGCTACTGCTCCTCTGCATGCAGCTGATGCTCCTTCTCCTTCCTGCCCACGAGGCTCCAGCAAAGTTTTTCTTCTGGGGCTGTGCAGGCAGGAAAAAGGTGGGGTATCTGGACATGAATTTTTCTTCAGGCTGTAGTGGGATGAGCTGCACCAAGGCCCCACCGATCTTCCTGCTGTGCGTGGCCAGCACACAGAATATATATTACTCGCCCTCCTGCTCCCCCCTTGGTACAAAACCGCTTCCTGCTTCTCCTGCCGCTGGTGGACCCAATCCACTGGCATCAGAAAAAGATAAAATCTTCCGCCGCTGTGGGATCAGGTCCACCAGCAGCAACACGGACCTCTCCCTTCTCTTGATGCTGCCCCACAGCGTATGCCGCCCCATGCAATTGCACGGTTTGCACACCTGGTGGTGCCGGGCTTGAATGTACAGAAAAGGATGTCCAAAATGATAAAGGGGCATGGAACGGCTCCCCTGTGAGGAAAGGCTGAAGAAGTTAGAGCTGTTCAGTTTGCAGAGTAGACAACTGAGGGGGGATAAGATAGAGTTCAAAATCATGAACGGACTTGAACAGTTTATTATAAATCGGTTTTTTACTCTCTCAGATAATAGAAGGCCTAAGGGGCACTCTATGAAGTTAGCAAGTAGCTCATTTAAAACGAATCCGAGAAAATTCTTTTTCACTCAGCGCATAGTTAAACTCTGGAATTCATTCCCAGGGGATGTGATTTCAGCAGTTAGTGTTACTGGGTTCTGACTAGCTATTTAATACAAAACACACATAACTCCTGGTTATTTTGCCTGCTTTCTGACTAGCTATTTAATATAAACACATTAAATAATATACCCCAATAGTTTATTTCTCCCCCAAAAGTTTTAAGTTCTAAAATTTCCTCAAGCAGTACTTACCGATTCTTTTCCGCCACCAGCAAGGCGATCCTCCCCTCTCAGTGCTCCCACTGCATAGTGGGTTTCTGAGCTCTTCCCCTGCAACATCTAAGGTGCAATGGATAACAACATATGAAGAAAGGAAGAAAGCCAGTATTTAAAGTGACGAGCAGTAACATCAGAGGCTAGAGGGCAGAAAAGTACACGCACTGGGAACAGATGTCAGGAGAGCAAAGCTTGGGTGCACTTATTACTTACTCGCATACTTTATTTTGAAAAGGATATGAAGCAAGTGTAAATTTGTGTGTGAACAATTCTGTGCATACCCAACTAATTGGGGTAGGACTTTTTAAGCAAACCTATATGCATAGGTTTCCCTTCAAAGTTTTTGGAAAAGTTTGCATATGCCTTGTACACAGAGACTTTACTGTTATGTGAAGACACTCAAAGTGACTTTGGGTAACACCTGGAATCTGACATAGGAGGAGGGACCATATTGGATGGTATCAGACAGAACGTCAGTGCTAACATAATATTGTATTATTTGTCTACAGATCAGCCTCAAGCTCTACGACTAGCTAATGGAGAAGGCCAATGCAGGGGTCGTGTTGAAGTTTACTACAACGGCGTCTGGGGCACAGTTTGTGACAATGGATGGGATCTCACTGATGCTCAGGTCGTGTGCAGGCAGCTGGGCTGTGGGTCGGCGCTTTCTGCCCCAGGAAATGCCTTTTATGGTCAAGGCACAGGAAGTGTCCTTCTGGGTAGCGTGCAGTGTACAGGAAGTGAACCCTATCTGTGGCAGTGCTTTAACAGTGGCTGGGCCACGAGTGTCTGTGGCCATGCTAGAGATGCTAGCGTTGTATGCTCAGGTAAATGGAGTTTATTCATCATATCTGCTTTATGTGGGTGCGTTTCTAGCAATTTATATCCATCACTACACTTTTATCATTACACAGAACAGATTCAAGATTCATTACCTCCAAGTAGCACTCACAACCCTTGGGGGAGACATGACCTAAGCATCGCTAGTGGCATAAGAAAGCCTGGACACCAGATAAGCACAAGAGCTAGAATTGGCTCTCACATGAGCTGCTCTGTGCTGTCTCACCTTCCCCAGGTCACCATATCCAGAGAAATAACTGAAGAGACCTGGAAGGAGGCCATTATGGCCCCCACATAAAGGAAGATTTAACTAGTCCCTGAGAGAGATTTTAAAAAGGAAGGATAAATGCAGACTTGACTTCTTTATAATAAAAGCGAAATATAGAAACATGGCAGAGAAAAGACCAATGCGCTGGTCACTTATCTGGGTATTCCTCAGGAGTATTCCTGATAAATCTGCTGCTGAATATATGCAGATAAAGTTAAGTGCAAAACTTTATTTATTTATAAGCTTTTCTTTACCGACATTTGTAAGGCACATCATGCCGGTTTACAATGAACTGAAAGGAGGAAAATACAATAAAACGCGGCAAGAGGGTTGGCAGGCTGGAGAGGGAGAAAAACGGGGAGGGGCGGGATGAGGAGGGAGGGAAGGAAAGAGGTAGAAATCAGATAGTGAACTGGGTACAAGGGGTGCATACCAGATAGTAGTGAAAGCAAAAAGAACTATGTACATCTTATGTATCACTATATACATTTTTAGAGATCATAAGCATCAAGGCTGCTAGTAAAATTGCATAAATATGTAAGGAGAGGATGCAGATACGGGTGCAGATAAGGGAAAGGAGAGGGATCTAGGGAATGGAGGCACTGAGTGGTGGAGGGAGGGGCGGGGGGGTGGAAAGAACACCAACATGGAAATACATTTCAAGGCGGACAAGTCTATCTTTGGTTTGTAGCACAGGTATTTTTCTGATAAGTATTATCCATGTAACATTAGTCTGACATCTCTCCATATCCACATTCACGGGCTCAAGTTTAGCCTCCAGCTCTGCTTCTTTTTATTCTGCTAAATTTTTAACACATATTGAGTTGTGGGCACATAATGTATCCATCCAGGCAGGGGAAACATTCAAATCTTGGCTATTGTCTGGCTGAGTCCAAAGGTTAGTCAGATAAAGCCTTTGAATACTGACCTGCTAGCATTTACCTGGGCTTCTTAGAAGCAAGTTATCAATCATTCTGACTCTATATTTCATCTGAAAATAAGAGATTGACCCTGAATGCTTTTTCTTTTTAGCAACTGCTGGATCATCTCCAACCAGACCACTAGGTAATGTGCAATGAATACCTCTTTCTGTCTTTATATAAAAGCTATGCAAAAAAAACAGTGTTATAGGTCCAAGAAGCAGCTACAGAGAGTCATGCCACTAACTCGTTGCCTAAAGTTATGGACTTGTTGTTGTGGACGCGGGGCCTTCAAGTCCTGTTGCGAAAGCGGGGGTGCGGTCACCTGGGAGGTGAGTGTGTACAGGCATGGGCGGAGCAGGAACAAGCTGGACCGGAAACAAGGCAAGGAACGTAGGAACTGGAACAAGGCAGGCTCAACCCTCCACTGGACCTACACGCACCAGTGAAACGCAGTAATGCAATGTTGGTCTCAGGTGTAGCTCTTCAGCCACCTGGTAGTCCTTCCGGACCCGCCGCTTGGGAACGACGAGTGCGTGAGGCCAGATTGGAGGCTGAGGGCAGGAACAAGACGAGACTTGGAACTTGGAAGACTCGGGCAAAGAGTCAAGATACTTGGAAGACTCAGAAGGGGTTATGTGGGACTTGGAAGACTTGGACAAAGACACAGGATACTTGGAGGACTCAGACGAGATTACGTGGAACTTGGAAGATTCAGATGAAGACTCAGGATACTTGGAAGACTCAGACGAGGATTCAGTAACTTGGAAGTCTCAGGCAAGGATTCAGAATGCAGGCATTAGTACTGGGTGAGTACTGCATAGCAGCGCCCCCTACACAGCCTCCCATGGCTGGTCGCGGACCATGCCAAAGCGAAGCAGACACCAGGTGAAGCAGTGGAACTTGAGACCGGAAACATGTCGAAAATTCAGGAGAGGCCTGCACCAAGGCGCGCCCTATGCAGCCGTCTGTGGCTGGTCGCGGACCACACTGAAGCGGAGCAGGTTCTGGCAGAGTCTTGGGCATAGATGGAAGCAAGCACAAGGTACTCCAAATACCAGGACAGGATTCAAGACTCAGAACTCGGATTTCAGGAACAGACCTCGGCATTAAAAACAAGGGCCTTCATGGTAGACTCGGTAAATGGTCCCAAGTGTGGAAACCGCTTGACATCTACATTACTACTCTTTAAAGTTCCTTTGTACTTTGCCCATGTGTGTACCTCAATTCCTTCCATATCCGTATTACACTACCTCTGCCATGTGGATAATGTTTATAGTGACTCTATTCTTCTTTTTCTTTTTTTTTTCTTTCTCTTGGTAGTCTATGGCGATCAATGGACTATACTGTGGTTTACTTCTTTTTATTTGCCGCCAGTCGTTTATAAGATGTTGTAATCTTACTTGTTTATACTTGGCTATGTGTATCATGTATTGTCATTGTACTACCTGAAAATTCAATAAAAATGTTTAAACTAAAAAAAAAAAAAACAAAAAAAAAAACAAGGGCCTTCCGGATACTTGCGCTGCCGACATGAGGACAGGTCTTGTGCCACAAAACACCCTACACATCCCCCCAAGGGCTGGTCACGGGCCATGACGGTGGCATGCCAGGAAAGGTGGACAAACAAGGAACCTGGAAGCAGGACGAAGAGCCGGAGGTGAGGACAACAGGACCAGGACTGGAACACGGAACATCAGGAACGTCTGAAACGAGGAACAACAGGACTACTGGATGAGGAACATCTGGACTTCTGGACAAGGAACAGATAACGAAGGAGCTCCGATGAGGAACAAGACCAGGAACATCAGACGAAGGAGACCAGGTACATCAAAAACATGGAACACAGAACTATCTGGACAGGAGCAGGTCACGGAAGACATTGACTGGAGAAGAGGAGCATGGACAACCATGGAACCCGATTCGAAGGCCCCGAGGAAGTGAAACAGCCCTTTTATAGGGCTGGACTAAGGCAAGGACTGATGACATCATCCGGTGGGGCCCCGGGCTTTTCCCAGCACTGGGCCTTTAAATGAAAAGGAGAGGGGCGCGCCTAGAGGAAGCTGGGAGGCAGGAAGTCAGTGGCGGCACTAATGCCATGAAGGAGCAAGGCCAGAGGCGGCTTCCTGCTGCGAAGGCAGGAAACGGTGGCGGCATCCTGCCGCACAATGGATGAAGATGGTGGCAGCTTCGTGCCGCAACGAAGCACCGGTGACCCCTCCCGCCGCACACAGCAGCATCAGGCTGCGAGGAGCGGCAGCGATGGCCTGGAGCGGTCCAAGCCGCAAGAAGGAGTCCTGTGGCATTGGCAGCGTGTCGGGTGAGTGGAAGGCCTGCTCGCGGGATGGGCTCTGCGAGCAGGATCGTAACACTTGTATGAGAAAATACAGTAAGTACTGGAAGGAATATAATGAGGACATTAGTGTTACTTTGAGGGAACATTGCTCTGAATTTGTCATTTAATTTTGATGAATTTTCAAAGGTGTTACATGTGTGAATGTAATGTAACCCTACCCCCGGAGGCAGACTGCACTCCGATGGGGCCATAAAAGATTTAGTTACTCTTCGGGGCTGGAACCGCTCCTGGCTAGCTAGTACACAGTCTCTTACCCACAGGGCTTAGGTCCTTTGTTAGTGGGGGCAAGAGGATTTATTCTTCTCAGAGGACAAGCAGGATGTTAGTACTCACACATGGGTGACATCATTAGATGGAGAACCGATGTAGAAAACTTAAGTCAAGGTTTCTTCAACTTTGTCTATGCACACTGAGCATGCCCAGCATGCCACTATTCGTGCGTCCACATGGGGTCCCTCTTCGATCTGTCTTTTTCTGTGGAGCTGTAAGCCTCGCGTTGTAAGTGAGCTCACTTATGCTGTTTTTAGTCTTGTGGAAAACTTTCCTTGTCTCGCTTTTTTTGCAGGGTTTTTTCTGTGATTCCATCACTGGGTCCAACAGGATAAACATCCTGCATAAATGATATAAATGATCTGGAAAGAAATACGATGAGTGAGGTAATCAAATTTGCAGATGACACAAAATTGTTCAGAGTAGTTAAATCACAAGCAGATTGTGATAAATTGCAGGAAGACCTTGTGAGACTGGAAAATTGGGCATCCAAATGGCAGATGAAATTTAATGTGGATAAGTGCAAGGTGATGCATATAGGGAAAAATAACCCATGCTATAATTACACAATGTTGGGTTCCATATTAGGTGCTACAACCCAAGAAAGAGATCTAGGCGTCATAGTGGATAACACATTGAAATCGTCGGTTCAGTGTGCTGCGGCAGTCAAAAAAGTAAACAGAATGTTGGGAATTATTAGAAAGGGAATGGTGAATAAAACGGAAAATGTCATAATGCCTCTGTATCGCTCCATGGTGAGACCGCACCTTGAATACTGTGTACAATTCTGGTTGCCGCGTCTCAAAAAAGATATAATTGCGATGGAGAAGGTACAGAGAAGGGCTACCAAAATGATAAGGGGAATGGAACAGCTCCCCTATGAGGAAAGACTAAAGAGGTTAGGACTTTTCAGCTTGGAGAAGAGACGGCTGAGGGGGGATAGGATAGAGATGTTTAAAATTATGAGAGGTCTAGAATGGGCAGATGTGAATCGGTTATTTACTCTTTCGGATAGTAGAAAGACTAGCGGGCACTCCATGAAGTTAGCATGGGGCACATTTAAAACTAATCTGAGAAAGTTCTTTTTTACTCAACGCACAATTAAACTCTGGAATTTGTTGCCAGAGGATGTGGTTAGTGCAGTTAGTATAGCTGTGTTTAAAAAAGGATTGGATAAGTTCTTGGAGGAGAAGTCCATTACCTGCTATTAAGTTCACTTAGAGAATAGCCACTGCCATTAGCAATGGTAACATGGAATAGACTTAGTTTTTGGGTACTTGCCAGGTTCTTATGGCCTGGATTGGCCACTGTTGGAAACAGGATGCTGGGCTTGAAGAACCCTTGGTCTGACCCAGTATGGCATTTTCTTATGTTCTTACTGGGTCCTTTTCTATGCCTTCCCATAATGTTTCTAGTCATGGTTTTTGGTGATTCTGGTAAGTTTCCTTTCATGGTAAATTCCCCTTGGTGGCAGTGCGTTGGTGCCCACTGGCCATTGATGCCCACCGCCATTGTTTTTGGTTTGCGCCCCTTTTGTTTTGTCCGAGATGGCCATTTCAGTTTTCAGCGATGCATCCAGTGCCCGAGACCTATGTCCATCACTGATCCGTATGAGATATGTGTACTATGTCTGGGGGCATCGCATAATATCCAGGGTTGCTGCTTATGCGCCCAGATGACCCCAAAGGGACATCGGCTTTGACGCGACACGATGGAACAGCTCTTCGGGTCAAAGAATTCCGAGCCATCGGCATTGGCATCACTGGCATCAGCATTGAAGGACCAGGGAGCCGCACCGTTGGACACCAAGCCGTCGACATCAGCGGGACTGTCAGTTCCTTCAGTGGATAGGGGCGATGCAGACCGATCACCATCAGTCTCTTCCAGGCTGAGGACTTCGGGTTCCTTGTTATCGGCCTTGGTACCGGTAACAAGGAGCAGGCCGAGCACTGAGAGAACCTGAAGAAGCATCAGCACCGGTCCCTGTCCATGTGCCGGTTCATACCAGGATGCCCCTGAAGTAACCCTATGGCAAGGAGTGCCAGTCCTCCATCGGCGCCGGGGATCTGCAAAGGGTCTCCAGCAATCCTCATGACAATCACCGATCCACCTCTTGGGTCCAAAGAAGATCTGGCCATCCCTCCTTCCTTTGAGTGCAGCGGGAGCTGCAGGGCTTCGTTCTTGTGGCACCGACGGCACCAGACCTGGTGCTGCTCATCCTCATACCACTACTGGAGAAGCTCAATGTGCTCATCGGTGCATTACCAACCCAGTTGCCATCAGTCCCCAGGACAGCATTGGTGCCTGGCAGGGAACTGAGACCTCCCTCTACCGATATGGTGGTCATTGCAAGTTGCTCCAAGAAGAAAGCTCCACCAGGGCCAGCAGACGCCGAGGCTTGCAGTCCCCTGTCTAGTTTAACTGGTGACTGCACCTCTAGATGAAGGCCAAGCCATTAGGGCCACATCCCCTATAGCTTACAGTGAGGATGAGGATAAAGTCCCCTCTGACTTCTGGAGGGATGATGCTTCAGAGTCCTCCTCCAAGGGCTCCGAATGTCTCTCATCCGACCCTTCTTCTCCAGAGGAGCAAAGGAAGTTTCCACCTGAGGACTTGACCTTCGCTGGGTTTGTGAGGGGGATGGGGGAAGCCATCCCGTTTCAGTTGTTAATGAAGGAGGATGCCAGGCACAAAATGGTTGAGATCCCCCAGTTCATGGAGCCTCCTAAGAAGATCATGGTAGTCAAAAAAGCAAAATATTAGGAATTATTAGAAAGGGAATGGTGAATAAAATGATGGATGTCATAATGCCTCTGTATCGCTCCATGGTGAGACCGCACCTTGAGTATTGTGTACAATTCTGGTCACTGCATCTCAAAAAATGTATAGTTGCACTGGAGAAGGTACATGGGCCGATTCTTGCTTTTTTGCTGCCCTCCCCCTTCCCCCTGCCATTCATTCATTATCTGTCCTGGAACTACCAAAAACCGCCCAGCTCCCTCCAGTGATACAAATGTTAAAAACTGACACATCCCTCCCCCCCCCCCCCCCCAAACCCATGGCTGGTGCAAGGGTATTAGGTACCCAAGGTGAAACTTATAGCCTTGTACCACTTCCCCTCCCCATTCCACACACACAGTTAAGAGTTACGCTTTCCTATTTTACATGAAAAATATCATAGTACAGTATTCTGCGGTAAAATATCCCTTACATTATATTTACATGCACTGTTGTGATGCCAACCAGAAATGTATTTTATTTTTATTTATTTAAAATCTTTTCAATACCATCGTTAAGTTAATTTACCATCACAACGGTTTACAAAAAGGCATGTAAAATAATAAAAGTTGTTTAAGAAAGATAACACATTAAAGATATGCCAATTAGGGATGTGCAGCAGGGACGGATTCGTCCCATTCGGATTCGTCAAGACCCAAATCTGTTGCCTCTGTTCTCGGGGAACCCCGATCTTTCATTAGTTGCATATGTATTCATTTCCCAAAAAAAAACCCATCCCAACCCTTTAAATTTAAATTTAAATTCGTTTTCACTCTTCATCTAGACCTATCAGAGGAGCTTATAAAGGCACACTCTATGTTCCTTCAACAATATCCTTACATCAGAAACGTACCATCTCTTTATCAGGACCCGTCCAATGGAACATGCTCCCGCCAGACATCCGCCTTGAGATCTGCTTCGCTTCCTTCAAAAAGAAAATTAAAACCTGGCTCTTTAGCCAGGCTTTTCCAGAACTTTGATTATTTTTTACCTCCAGCTATCAAGATTTTCTCACCATCGCAATCCCTTCTGCAGATCACATTTATCTTAGACAATTACGCCTTATTTTATGATTTGGTTTCTCAAAGAGACTATACAATTTTCTCAATGTTATTTTTCGAACCTGTTTTCCATGTTTTCCAAGTTCCATAACCTTGTTATATGTACCGCCTCTTGGCGTAATTTTTTATGTTTCAATGTAAACCGATGTGATCTGTATTTTAATACAGGAACACCGGTATATAAAAATCTAAAAATAAATAAATAAAATAAATAAATTTAATTTACTACAACCCCCCACCCTCCTGACTTGCCAAAAGTCACTGGTGGTCCAGCGGAGGTCCTGGAGCGATTTCCTGTACTCGGGCCGTCGGCTGCTGGTATTCAAAATGGCGCCGAAAGCCCCTGTAGACAAAACCTGAACTGGAAACCACAAGAAGCCAGACACTCTAAGCAGTGCAACAATGAAAAAGCAGAACCATCACCATTCCTCAAACATCAAAAAATAAAATCATGAAGTAAAATAAATACATAATATTGATACTAGAAACATACTAATAATATTATTTTTTAAAAAGCTGATAAATAAAAGATCAAATAATAAAAAATTCATATACATGTTTTTTTAAATGTCCCAAACACCAATAAAATATTTCAAAACAGCAGACACAGCAAACAACATCTGAAAAATAAAACTAAAAAGGATTTTAAAAATTCACACGCGCCATACCTGGGAGCTTTTGATTTCCAGTCACCCCAAGATTGTCATGGATTAGTGGAAGAGGGATGCACAGACTTTCTCCTCTCTTTCTTATATACACACACATACACAAGCTGATACACACATACGCTCCCTCTCAGACAAACCTGCAGGCATCTCCAGCTTTCTTTGGTTGGGATCTACCAGCATCCCCAGTCCCTCATCTTCATTTCAGCTGCTGGCAGGTTGGAATCCATCTGCAGCTCCCATTCTCTCACACACACACACACACCACTCATCCTCACACTCACACATTCCCAGCTCCCATTCATACAGATGCACACACTAAAGGCAGACCCCTCTCTTTCTTTTGCCAGCAACCTCGGAGCCTCTCTCGTTCCTCTGCTGCTGCTGTCACTGCTGCCGCATGGCTACTGGGGAGGCACCAATTGCTGCTACTGGCACTGAAGCCCATTCTGCTGCCTCCTCTGTGCAGGCCCCTCGGTATTAAAACATAAGAACATAAGAAAATGCCATACTGGGTCAGACCAAGGGTCCATCAAGCCCAGCATCCTGTTTCCAACAGTGGCCAATCCAGGCCATAAGAACCTGGCAAGTACCCAAAAACTAAGTCTATTCCATGTAACCATTGCTAATGGCAGTGGCTATTCTCTAAGTGAACTTAATAGCAGGTAATGGACTTCTCCTCCAAGAACTTATCCAATCCTTTTTTAAACACAGCTATACTAACTGCACTAACCACATCCTCCGGCAACAAATTCCAGAGTCTAATTGTGCGTTGAGTAAAAAAGAACTTTCTCCGATTAGTTTTAAATGTGCCCCATGCTAACTTCATGGAGTGCCCCCTAGTCTTTCTACTATCCGAAAGAGTAAATAACCGATTCACATCTACCCGTTCTAGACTTCTCAAGATTTTAAACACCTCTATCATATCCCCCCTCAGTCGTCTCTTCTCCAAGCTGAAAAGTCCTAACCTCTTTAGTCTTTCCTCATAGGAGAGTTGTTCCATTCCCCTTATCATTTTGGTAGCCCTTCTCTGTACCTTCTCCATCGCAACTATATCTTTTTTGAGATGCGGCGACCAGAATTGTACACAGTATTCAATGTGCGGTCTCACCATGGAGCGATACAGAGGCATTATGACATTTTCCATTTTATTCACCATTCCCTTTCTAATAATTCCCAACATTCTGTTTGCTTTTTTGACTGCCGCAGCACACTGTACCGACGATTTCAATGTGTTATCCACTATGACACCTAGATCTCTTTCTTGGGTTGTAGCACCTAATATGGAACCAAACATTGTGTAATTATAGCATGGGTTATTTTTCCCTATATGCATCACCTTGCACTTATCCACATTAAATTTCATCTGCCATTTGGATGCCCAGTTTTCCAGTCTCACAAGGGCTTCCTGCAATTTATCACAATCTGCTTGTGATTTAACTACTCTGAACAATTTTGTGTCATCTGCAAATTTGATTATCTCACTCGTCGTATTTCTTTCCAGATCATTTATAAATATATTGAAAAGTAAGAGTCCCAATGCAATCCACGAAAGGACATCGCCACCTATCCCATGACTTTTTACTTTTCCTAGAAGCCTCTCATGTGGAACTTTGTCAAACGCCTTCTGAAAATCCAAGTATACTATATCTACCGGTTCACCTTTATCCACATGTTTATTAACTCCTTCAAAAAAGTGAAGCAGATTTGTGAGGCAAGACTTGCCCTGGGTAAAGCCATGCTGACTTTGTTTCATTAAACCATGTCTTTCTATATGTTCTGTGATTTTGATGTTTAGAACACTTTCCATTATTTTTCCTGGCACTGAAGTCAGGCTAACCGGTCTGTAGTTTCCTGGATCGCCCCTGGAGCCCTTTTTAATTATTGGGGTTACATTTGCTATCCTCCAGTCTTCAGGTACAATGGATGATTTTAATGATAAGTTACAAATTTTTACTAATAGGTCTGAAATTTCATTTTTTTAGTTCCTTCAGAACTCTGGGGTGTATACCATCCGGTCCAGGTGATTTACTACTCTTCAGTTTGTCAATCAGACCTACCACATCTTCTAGGTTCACCGTGATTTGATTCAGTCCATCTGAATCATTACCCATGAAAACCTTCCCCATTACGGGTACCTCCCCAACATCCTCTTCAGTAAACACCGAAGCAAAGAAATCATTTAATCTTTCCGCGATGGCCTTATCTTCTCTAAGTGCCCCTTTAACCCCTCGATCATCTAACGGTCCAACTGACTCCCTCACAGGCTTTCTGCTTCAGATATATTTTTAAAAGTTTTTACTGTGAGTTTTTGCCTCTACAGCCAACTTCTTTTCAAATTCTCTCTTAGCCTGTCTTATCAGTGTCTTACATTTAACTTGCCAATGCAGGGTTTCCATTTCCTCCATGCTGATCTCATACAATGCAAGATAAGCATAGAGAAAGTGCTGCTCTTGCACATTCCCAAAGATAACATATGCCAATCACTAAAAATTCACACTTTTCTTTTTTTACCTTTGCTGTCTGACCTTACTTTTCTAATTGGTTGTTCACCGGCTTTTTTTTCCACCTTCCCTTTCTTGGTCTTTTGCCAATTCCTTTTACAGGGTCTCTTTTTTTTCTTTTTCTTCTCTCTCCACCTGCCTTCTTATTTTCTTCCCTCAAACACACACTCAGGCTCTCATTCTCATACACTGTTTCTCTCCCTCACGCATATACACACAGGCACAGGCTCTCGCACTCACATGCTCTCACTCATGCATAAATATACACTGTCTCTTTCAAATGCCATCTCACACAAACACACAGGCTCTCTCACATGCTGTCTCACACATAACACACACATACAGAGGCTCTCACATGCTGTCTCTCCGATCATACAGGCTCTCACCCGCACACAGTCTCTCAACTCTCATATACAGACACACTCTACAGGGCCTAAGCCTCTCTCTCAGCTCTTGGCCTCCTCTTCACGGGTTGCCATGGGATGGGCTCTGCGGTGGCCATGATCTTCTCAGACTGCTACGAAGTGGGCTCCACACTGGCTCTTCTACCAGGCCGCCTCTTCTTGGGACATCGCAAGATGAGATCCACGGCGGCCCTGCTACACTCACTACTGCTCCTCTGCATGCAGCTGATGCTCCTTCTCCTTCCTGCCCACGAGGCTCCAGCAAAGTTTTTCTTCTGGGGCTGTGCAGGCAGGAAGGAGGAGGGGCATCTGGACATGAATTTTTCTTCGGGTTGTGGTGGGATGAGCGGCACCAAGGCCCCACCGATCTTCCTGCTGTGCATGGCCAGAACACAGCATGAAGTCCATTCCCCTACATGACACACACTCCACAAGTCGACCTCGACACTCTTGTATATAATGATATTCCTGTAAATATGGTTTTTTTCTTGTAATTCATGTTATGTTTTCATGATTCATAACAACCTGTAAATTATTGTTTACTTTTCTTGTTATCCATATGTTCCTTGTTTCACTGTAAAGCAATTTTTGCTGAATTTCATTTTAATGTGAACAGATGAGATGTTCCCAACGTTCATCGGTATATAAAAACTCTAAATAAATAAATAACTTACACGCTCTCCTCCCTCCCTGCTCCCTCCCCCTTGGTAGAAAACTGCTTCCTGCTTCTCCTGCCGCTGGTGGACCCGATCCACTGGCAGCAGAAAAAGATAAAATCTTCCGCCGCTGTGGGATCAGGTCCACCAGCAGCAACACGGACCTCTCCCTTCTCTTGATGCTGCCCCACAGCGTATGCCGCCCCATGCAATTGCACGGTTTGCACACCTGGTGGTGCCGGGCTTGAATGTACAGAAAAGGGTGTCCAAAATGATAAAGGGGCATGGAACGGCTCCCCTGTGAGGAAAGGCTGAAGAGGTTAGAGCTGTTCAGTTTGCAGAGTAGACAACTGAGGGGGGATAAGATAGAGTTCAAAATCATGAACGGACTTGAACAGTTTATTATAAATCGGTTTTTTACTCTCTCAGATAATAGAAGGCCTAAGGGGCACTCTATGAAGTTAGCAAGTAGCTCATTTAAAACGAATCCGAGAAAATTCTTTTTCATTCAGCACATAGTTAAACTCTGGAATTCATTCCCAGGGGATGTGATTTCAGCAGTTAGTGTTACTGGGTTCTGACTAGCTATTTAATACAAAACACACATAACTCCTGGTTATTTTGCCTGCTTTCTGACTAGCTATTTAATATAAACACACTAAATAATATAGCCCAATAGTTTGTCTCCCCCAAAAGTTTTAACTTCTAAAATTTCCTCAAGCAGTACTTACCGATTCTTTTCCGCCACCAGCAAGACAATCCTCCCCTCTCACTGCTCCCACTGCACAGTGGGTTTCTGAGCTCTTCCCCTGCAACATCTAAGGTGCAATGGATAACAACATATGAAGAAAGGAAGAAAGCCAGTATTTAAAGTGACGAGCAGTAACATCAGAGGCTAGAGGGCAGAAAAGTACACGCACTGGGAACAGATGTCAGGAGAGCAAAGCTTGGGTGCACTTATTACTTACTCGCATACTTTATTTTGAAAAGGATATGAAGCAAGTGTAACTTTGTGTGTGGACAATTCTGTGCATACCTAACTAATTGGGGTAGGACTTTTTAAGCAAACCTATATGCATAGGTTTCCTTTCAAAGTTTTTGGAAAAGTTTGTATATGCCTTAAGAACATAAGAAAATGTCATACTGGGTCAGACCAAGGGTCCATCAAGCCCAGCATCCTGTTTCCAACAGTGGCCAATCCAGGCCACAAGAACCTGGCAAGTACCCAAAAACTAAGTCTATTCCATGTAACCATTGCTAATGGCAGTGGCTATTCTCTAAGTGAACTTAATAGCAGGTAATGGACTTCTCCTCCAAGAACTTATCCAATCCTTTTTTAAACACTGCTTTGTACACAGAGACTTTACTGTTATGTGAAGACACTCAAAGTGACTACGGGTAACACCTGGAATCTGACATAGGAGGAGGGATCATATTGGAAGGTATCAGACAGAACAAACAGTGCTAACATAATATTGTATTATTTGTCTACAGATCAGCCTCAAGCTCTGCGACTAGCTAACGGAGAGGACCAATGCAGGGGTCGTGTTGAAGTTTTCTACAACGGCGTCTGGGGCACAGTTTGTGATAATGGATGGGATCTCACTGATGCTCAGGTCGTGTGCAGGCAGCTGGGCTGTGGGTCGGCTCTTTCTGCCCCAGGAAATGCCTTGTATGGTCAAGGCACAGGAAGTGTCCTTCTGGGTAGCGTGCAGTGTACAGGAAGTGAACCCTATCTGTGGCAGTGCTTTAACAGTGGCTGGGCCACGAGTGTCTGTGGCCATGCAAGAGATGCTAGCGTTGTATGCTCAGGTAAATGGAGTTTATTCATCATATCTGCTTTATGTGGGTGCGTTTCTAGCAATTTATATCCGTCACTACACTTTTATCATTACACAGAACAGTTTCAAGATTCATTACCCCCAAGGAGGACTCACAGTCCATGGGGGAAGCTTGACCTAAACACTGCTTCTGGCATAATAAAGCCTGGAGATCAGACAAAGCAAAGCACTTGAATTAGCTCTCACATGAGCTGCTTTGTGCTGTTTACCTTCCCTGGGTCACCATATGCAGGGAAAGAATTGTTAAAACCTGGAAGGAGGCCATTATGCCTCTCACATTAAGAAAGATTTAACCAATTCCTGAGAGAGCTTCCAAATGGGAAAATAAAATACAGACATAGCTGGATGGAAATACATGTTTTTGGAGAAAATAGCTTGGGATTAAATAAATAAATAAATTCCCTGTACGTACCCGGATCAGTCCAAACTCCTGGGATTTGCCCCCCCTCTAGCAGATGGAGACAGAAGTTTACCAAACAAAACTCTGCCTCATATAGGCTGGTGCCACCTACAGTCTGGCAGTATTCCTCTGTCTCCAGCAGGTGGAGGATGTGCCAAACCTACAGTCTGTGCTAGGGCCTAGCTGGTGTGAGACAGTATAGTATATAGGATGGTGCCTCCTACAATCTGGCAGTATTCTTCTGTCTCCAGCAGGTGGAAGATGTGCCAAAACTACAGTCTGTGCTAGGGCCTAGCTGGTGTGAGACAGTATAGTATATAGGATGGTGCCTCCTACAGTCTGGCAGTATTCTTCTGTCTCCAGCAGGTGGAGGATGTGCCAAACCTACAGTCTGTGCTAGGGCCTAGCTGGTGTGAGACAGTATAGTATATAGGCTGGTGCCTCCTACAGTCTGGCAGTATTCTTCTGTCTCCTAGAAGGTGGAGGATGTGCCAAACCTACAGTCTGTGCTAGGGCCTAGCTGGTGTGAGACAGTATAGTATATAGGCCGTCAACAATTTCTGGTCTTGCCATTCAGTCTTGCAGCAAAACACCGGGCAGTAAAGGAGACTCTACAGCGTCTTCTCGACCTCGGCGCCATTGTTCCGGTTCTTTCAGCAGAGCTTTGAAGAGGCCATTATTCCATTTACTTCGTGGTGCCAAAAAAAGAAGGAACCTTCCGGCCCATACTAGACTTGAAAAGGGTCAACAGATGCCTGCGGATCCGTAATTCCGTCAGTCCGACAGGGGGAGTTTCTTGCATCCCTAGATCTAACAGAAGCATATTTACACATTGGGATCCGGTTCTCAGTGTTGGGTCAGCATTATCAGTTTCAAGTGCTGCCATTCAGTCTTGCCACCGCTCCCAGAACATTCACCAAGATTATGGTGGTGGAGGCAACGCAGTTACGCAGGGAAGGATTTTTAGTACATCCGTACCTGGACGTTTGGCTGATTCGCACAAAATCGGAATTGCTCTGCCAGGAGGCAATCCACTGAGTTCTTCAGTTGTTGAGATCACTGGGCTGGGTAGTCAATGAGTCCAAGAGCCTGCTAGTACCTTCCCAGTCGCTGGAGTTTTTCGGAGCTTTGTTCGACACACGGCAAGGAACAGTGTCCCTCATGGAGGAATGTATGCTCAAATTCCAATGCCAGGTGCGAGCCTTGTTATCCAAATGGGTTCTGAAGGTCTGGGATTACCTACAGGTGCTGAGCTCCATGACTTCGCTGGAATTGGTTCCCTGGGCTTTCGCTCATATGAGGCCTTTACAATCAGTGTTGCTTTCCCGATGGAATCCAGTTTCGGAGCAATTCCATCTCTCTCTACCTCTTACGGAGTCCGCTCGGTCCAGCCTAGATTGGTGGTTGTCCCCGGACAATTTGCGAAGTGGAGTTACTTTGGTAGTTCCAACCTGGACGGTGGTCACTACGGATGCCAGCTTGTCCGGTTGGGGGGCAGTTTGTTTGCGAAAATCGGTGCAGGGACAGTGGTCCCAGGAGGAAGCTTGATGGTTCAGCAATCGACTGGAAACCAGAGTACTATGATTGGCACTGCAGCCCTTTCTTCCACTTCTCAGGGACAAGTCAGTCACAGTCCTTTCCGACAATGCGACCACAGTAGCTTATATCAGCTGTCAGGGGGGCACCAGGAGTCAACCAGTGGCGTTGGAAGCTCATCTATTGATCTCATGGGTGGAGCAGAACTTAGCCTGCATAGCGGCTTCTCACATTGCCAGAGTGGAGAATGTGCAGGCGGACATCCTCAGACGCAATCATCTAGACCCAGGAGAATGGGAGTTCACGGACGACGCTTTTCAGTTCATTTGTGCCCAGTGGGGTACGCCCGGTATGGATCTAATGGCGACATTCAAGAATGCCAAGGCCCCTTGTTTTTTTGCTCGTCGCAGGGACATGGGAGCGGAGGGCGTGGATGCCCTGGTACTTCCCTGGCTGATGGATGTTCTACTTTATGTGTTCCCACCTTGGCTTCTCATAGGCAGGATTCTCTGCCGCATAGAGTTACACCCGATGGAGGTAGTTCTGATAGCTCCCGAGTGGCCAAGGCGCCCCTGGTTTGCGGATCTGGTGAATCTAGCCGTAGCGTCTCCCTTACGGTTCCCGGACAGGCCGAATTTACTTCATCAGGGACCCATTTGTTTCGACCAGGTCGAGTGCTTTTGTCTAGCGACATGGCTTTTGAGAGGAAACGGCTGAAGTCCAGGAGGTACTCTGATGCGGTGGTGATTATGCTGTTGCGATCCCATAAAGTCTCTACTTCTCTATCTTATGTGAGGGTCTGGAAGGTCTTTGAGGCCTGGTGTCTTGACAGACATATTGTTCCCACTCAGGCGGGCGTTCCAGAGATTTTGAATTTTCTTCAGGCTGGTTTGGGGAAGTGGTTATCGTGTAGTTCCTTGCGTGTACAGGTGGCAGCGCTAGGTTCCTTACGCGGTAACATTCAAGGAATGTCCTTGGCGAATCATCCTGATGTTTCTCGTTTCCTTTGGGGTGGCGAAGCATTTGTGTCCGCCTGTGAGGCAACCCTGTCCATCTTGGAATCTGGATTTGGTTCTTAAGGCTTTGTGTGGGGCACCTTTTGAACCTTTGCGCAGGGGAACTTTGAAGGACCTTACTTTGAAGGTAGTGATCTTGGTGGCTATTGTGTCTGCATGCAGGCTGTCTGAGCTTCAGGCTCTGTCTTGTAGAGAGCCCTTCTTGAGAATCTCGGATTTTGGGGTTTCTCTGAGTACTTACCTTCCTTTCTTCCTAAGGTGGTGTCTAAATTCCATTTAAATCAGT
The DNA here is from genome assembly GCF_901001135.1 of Rhinatrema bivittatum. Classification (NCBI taxonomy): domain Eukaryota; kingdom Metazoa; phylum Chordata; class Amphibia; order Gymnophiona; family Rhinatrematidae; genus Rhinatrema; species Rhinatrema bivittatum. Next base: position 310,155,257 of record NC_042621.1, read on the forward strand.
CTGTAGAACTGCCGTCCTTTTCGGACCTGGATAGGTTGGATCCCTTTTCTAAGGATTTACGAAAACTCAATTTTGTAGGGCATAATTACGCTACCTGGAGGTTACCAATGGTTTTCGAGTGTCTGATCACCTTTTTGTGCTCTGGTGTGGTCCAAGAAGGGGTAATATGGCTTCAAAGACTACCGTTGCTCGGTGGCTAAAAGAGACCATTAATTCTGTGTATTTGTTGGATGGTAGAGCCTTGCCAGTAGGTCTTCGGGCTCATTCTACTCGTTCCCAGGCCGCATCCTGGGCGGAATGTCATCAGGTTTCCCCAGAGGAGATTTGCAGGGCGGTTACATGGAAGTCCTTACATACTTTCGCCAGATATTATCGGTTGGATGTTCGGGCTCTAGGGTCAGAAGGATTTGGAGAAGGGGTGCTCAAAGCGGGCCTCTCCGGATCCCATCCCAATTAAGATTAGCTCTGGTACGTCCCACGAGTCTGGATTGATCCAGGTACGTACAGGGAAAAGGAAATTTATTTATTTATTTAAAACTCTTCTATACCATCGTTAAGTTAATTCACCATCACAACGGTTCACAGAAAGGCACAAAAAGAAAAACTATAATTGGTATAGATTACAAATTATACATGTGCCAACATAGAACGGTAACATATTTTAATAATAGAAACTATGTGTTGAATAAAGCTTATTTGTTGGTTAGGAAGCTGTAAGGCGGTTCAAATCTATGTTAATATGTATTTGGAGATATAAAAGAAAAAACTGATTGCTTGGTGCGTCCTTATCTATCGACTGTTTGCCTCCTTCTCTTTGTCTTTCAAGAAAGCTTGTTTATAAAGCCATGTTTTCAGATTAGTTTTAAATAGTTTCAAATTTGTCTGCAGCCTTATTTCAAGTGGCATGGAGTTCCATAGAACATGTCCCACCAGCGACAGAACTCTCTCCCTTACTTGCGTGAGGCGTGCTGATTAACAGAGGGGACAGTTAGTAGAACCTTATTAGCAGATCTCAGGTTTCTGTGTGGAACATGTACGCGCAGAGCTGTGTTAGGCCAGTCGGCTTTTTCATCATGGTTCTTACGTGATAATTTTCGTTCCTGTAGTACCACGGATCAGTCCAGAGTCCCGCCCATTTGTCCTTGACAGGGAATGGAGAGTCTGCACTGTTTATTGATCTTTTGGCAGATTCATTGAAATTTTTTGTTGCATAGCACGGGTTCTGTATTAATTTGGGGGTTGATGAGCCAGTTGGAGGTTGTTAGGTTACTGTATATAGTTAGTTTGGGTGTTTTGTGACCCATTCTGCTTTGACATTCCGTAATACTGCCAGACTGTAGGTGGCACCATCCTAGATAAGGCGGAGTTTTGTTTGGTAAATTTCTGACTCCATCTGCTAGAGGGGGGGCAAAACCCAGGAGTTTGGACTGATCCGTGGTACTACAGGAACGAAAATTATCAGGTAAGAACCAATTTTCTTTTGCTATTTAGAAGGAGCCATCAGTATATACAGTACTCTCCAAGATAACTCCCATAATTATTCTTGTTCCTCTGTAAATGTGTTACTCAATCTATGAGGGTCCTAATGCATCTTTGGGGGTCAAGGAAATGGAATGGATGTCCATGGGTCCTCGGATATTTGTTCCAATCTGCAGTACATTACAAATCCTAAGATTTGTATTTTACCTCTTGAATTGGCAATTATAACACAGTAATAATAAAAGCCTACCAAGGACAGGGAACTACTGTGAAGTATAGGAAGTGAGTAATTGAGATCTGTGATAATAGAGAGTGCGTGCTAAGCTCTGCTGTACTGTTTGTTAATAGAGAGGGGACTGGGTAATTCAGAGAAAGAGTGGCAGAACTGGAGATTACAGCTAGAGTGAGGGGCGGTGCTCAATTTCCATACAGAAAGAGAGAAGGGCAGAGCTGGAGAGTTCAGCTAGAGTGAGGGGCGGTGCTCAATTTCCAGACAGAAAGAGGAAAAGGGCAGAGCTGGAGAGTACAGCTAGAGTGAGGGGCGGTGCTCAATTTCCATTCAGAAAGAGAGAAGGGCAGAGCTGGAGAGTACAGCTAGAGTGAGGGGCGGTGCTCAATTTCCATACAGAAAGAGAGAAGGGCAGAGCTGGAGAGTACAGCTAGAGTGAGGGGAGGTGCTCAATTTCCATACAGAAAGAGAGAAGGGCAGAACTGGAGATTACAGCTAGAGTGAGGGACGGTGTTCAATTTCCATACAGAGAGAGAAGGGCAGAGCTGGAGAGTACAGCTAGAGTGAGGGGAGGTGCTCAATTTCCATACAGAAAGAGAGAAGGGCAGAACTGGAGAGTACAGCTAGAGTGAGGGGCGGTGCTCAATTTCCATACAGAAAGAGAGAAGGGCAGAGCTGGAGAGTACAGCTAGAGTGAGGGGCGGTGCTCAATTTCCATACAGAAAGAGAGAAGGGCAGAGCTGGAGAGTACAGCTAGAGTGAGGGGCGGGTGCTCAATTTCCATACAGAAAGAGAGAAGGGCAGAGCTGGAGATTACAGCTAGAGTGAGGGGCGGTGCTCAATTTCCATACAGAAAGAGAGAAGGGCAGAGCTGGAGAGTACAGCTAGAGTGAGGGGAGGTGCTCAATTTCCATACAGAAAGAGAGAAGGGCAGAACTGGAGATTACAGCTAGAGTGAGGGGCGGTGCTCAATTTCCATACAGAAAGAGAGAAGGGCAGAGCTGGAGAGTACAGCTAGAGTGAGGGGCGGTGCTCAATTTCCATACAGAAAGAGAGAAGGGCAGAGCTGGAGAGTACAGCTAGAGTGAGGGGAGGTGCTCAATTTCCATACAGAAAGAGAGAAGGGCAGAGCTGGAGAGTACAGCTAGAGTGAGGGGCGGTGCTCAATTTCCATACAGAAAGAGAGAAGGGCAGAGCTGGAGAGTACAGCTAGAGTGAGGGGCGGTGCTCAATTTCCATACAGAAAGAGAGAAGGGCAGAGCTGGAGAGTACAGCTAGAGTGAGGGGAGGTGCTCAATTTCCATACAGAAAGAGAGAAGGGCAGAGCTGGAGAGTACAGCTAGAGTGAGGGGCGGTGCTCATATTCCATACAGAGAGAAGAGCAGAGCTGGAGAGTGCAGCTAGAGTGAGGGGCGGTGCTCAATTTCCATACAGAAAGAGAGAAGGGCAGAGCTGGAGAGTACAACTAGAGTGACGGGCGGTGCTCAATTTCCATACAGAAAGAGAGAAGGGCAGAGCTGGAGAGTACAGCTAGAGTGAGGGGCGGTGCTCAATTTCCATACAGAATGAGAGAAGAGCAGAGCTGGAGATTACAGCTAGAGTGAGGGGCGGTGCTCAATTTCCATACAGAAAGAGAGAAGGGCAGAGCTGGAGAGTACAGCTAGAGTGAGGGGCGGTGCTCAATTTCCATACAGAAAGAGAGAAGAGCAGAGCTGGAGAGTACAGCTAGAGTGAGGGACGGTGTTCAATTTCCATACAGAAAGAGAGAAGAGCAGAGCTGGAGAGTACAGCTAGAGTGAGGGGCGGTGCTCAATTTCCATTCAGAAAGAGAGAAGGGCAGAGCTGGAGAGTACAGCTAGAGTGAGGGGAGGTGCTCAATTTCCATACAGAAAGAGAGAAGGGCAGAGCTGGAGAGTACAGCTAGAGTGAGGGGCGGTGCTCATATTCCATACAGAGAGAAGAGCAGAGCTGGAGAGTGCAGCTAGAGTGAGGGGCGGTGCTCAATTTCCATACAGAAAGAGAGAAGGGCAGAGCTGGAGAGTACAACTAGAGTGACGGGCGGTGCTCAATTTCCATACAGAAAGAGAGAAGGGCAGAGCTGGAGAGTACAGCTAGAGTGAGGGGCGGTGCTCAATTTCCATACAGAATGAGAGAAGAGCAGAGCTGGAGAGTACAGCTAGAGTGAGGGGCGGTGCTCAATTTCCATACAGAAAGAGAGAAGAGCAGAGCTGGAGAGTACAGCTAGAGTGAGGGACGGTGTTCAATTTCCATACAGAAAGAGAGAAGAGCAGAGCTGGAGAGTACAGCTAGAGTGAGGGGCGGTGCTCAATTTCCATACAGAAAGAGAGAAGGGCAAAGCTGGAGAGTACAGCTAGAGTGAGGGGCGGTGCTCAATTTCCATACAGAAAGAGAGAAGGGCAGAGCTGGAGAGTACAGCTAGAGTGAGGGGCGGTGCTCATATTCCATACAGAGAGAAGAGCAGAGCTGGAGAGTTCAGCTAGAGTGAGGGGCGGTGCTCAATTTCCATACAGAAAGAGAGAAGAGCAGAGCTGGAGAGTACAGCTAGAGTGAGGGACGGTGCTCAATTTCCATACAGAAAGAGAGAAGGGCAGAGCTGGAGAGTACAGCTAGAGTGAGGGACGGTGCTCAATTTCCATACAGAAAGAGAGAAGAGCAGAGCTGGAGAGTACAGCTAGAGTGAGGGGCGGTGCTCAATTTCCATACAGAAAGAGAGAAGGGCAAAGCTGGAGAGTACAGCTAGAGTGAGGGGCGGTGCTCAATTTCCATACAGAAAGAGAGAAGGGCAGAGCTGGAGAGTACAGCTAGAGTGAGGGGCGGTGCTCATATTCCATACAGAGAGAAGAGCAGAGCTGGAGAGTGCAGCTAGAGTGAGGGGCGGTGCTCAATTTCCATACAGAAAGAGAGAAAGGCAGAGCTGGAGAGTATAGCTAGAGTGAGGGGAGGTGCTCAATTTCCATACAGAGAGAGAGAAGGGCAGAGCTGGAGAGTTCAGCTAGAGTGAGGGGCGGTGCTCAATTTCCATACAGAAAGAGAGAAGGGCAGAGCTGGAGAGTAAGCTAGAGTGAGGGGCGGTGCTCAATTTCCATACAGAAAGAGAGAAGGGCAAAGCTGGAGAGTACAGCTAGAGTGAGGGGAGGTGCTCAATTTCCATACAGAAAGAGAGAAGGGCAGAGCTGGAGAGTACAGCTAGAGTGAGGGGCGGTGCTCAATTTCCATACAGAAAGAGAGAAGGGCAGAGCTGGAGAGTACAGCTAGAGTGAGGGGAGGTGCTCGATTTCCATACAGAGAGAGAGAAGGGCAGAGCTGGAGAGTACAGCTAGAGTGTGGGGGCGGTGCTCAATTTCCATACAGAAAGAGAGAAGGGCAGAGCTGGAGAGTACAGCTAGAGTGAGGGGCGGTGCTCAATTTCCATACAGAAAGAGAGAAGGGCAGAGCTGGAGAGTACAGCTAGAGTGAGGGGCGGTGCTCAATTTCCATACAGAAAGAGAGAAGGGCAGAGCTGGAGAGTACAGCTAGAGTGAGGGGCGGTGCTCAATTTCCATACAGAAAGAGAGAAAGGCAGAGCTGGAGAGTTCAGCTAGAGTGAGGGGCGGTGCTCAATTTCCATACAGAGAGAGAGAAGGGCAGAGCTGGAGAGTTCAGCTAGAGTGAGGGGCGGTGCTCAATTTCCATACAGAAAGAGAGAAGAGCAGAGCTGGAGAGTACAGCTAGAGTGAGGGACGGTGTTCAATTTCCATACAGAAAGAGAGAAGAGCAGAGCTGGAGAGTACAGCTAGAGTGAGGGGCGGTGCTCAATTTCCATACAGAAAGAGAGAAGGGCAAAGCTGGAGAGTACAGCTAGAGTGAGGGGAGGTGCTCAATTTCCATACAGAAAGAGAGAAGGGCAGAGCTGGAGAGTACAGCTAGAGTGAGGGGAGGTGCTCGATTTCCATACAGAAAGAGAGAAGGGCAGAGCTGGAGAGTACAGCTAGAGTGAGGGGCGGTGCTCAATTTCCATACAGAAAGAGAGAAGGGCAGAGCTGGAGAGTACAGCTAGAGTGAGGGGCGGTGCTCATATTCCATACAGAGAGAAGAGCAGAGCTGGAGAGTACAGCTAGAGTGAGGGGCGGTGCTCAATTTCCATACAGAAAGAGAGAAGAGCAGAGCTGGAGAGTACAGCTAGAGTGAGGGGCGGTGCTCAATTTCCATACAGAAAGAGAGAAGAGCAGAGCTGGAGAGTACAGCTAGAGTGAGGGGCGGTGCTCAATTTCCATACAGAAAGAGAGAAGGGCAGAGCTGGAGAGTACAGCTAGAGTGAGGGGAGGTGCTCGATTTCCATACAGAAAGAGAGAAGGGCAGAGCTGGAGAGTACAGCTAGAGTGAGGGGCGGTGCTCAATTTCCATACAGAAAGAGAGAAGGGCAGAGCTGGAGAGTACAGCTAGAGTGAGGTGCGGTGCTCATATTCCATACAGAGAGAAGAGCAGAGCTGGAGAGTGCAGCTAGAGTGAGGGGCGGTGCTCAATTTCCATACAGAAAGAGAGAAAGGCAGAGCTGGAGAGTATAGCTAGAGTGAGGGGAGGTGCTCAATTTCCATACAGAGAGAGAGAAGGGCAGAGCTGGTGAGTTCAGCTAGAGTGAGGGGCGGTGCTCAATTTCCAGACAGAAAGAGGAAAAGGGCAGAGCAGGAGAGTACAGCTAGAGTGAGGGGCGGTGCTCAATTTCCAGACAGAAAGAGGAGAAGGGCAGAGCAGGAGAGTACAGCTAGAGTGAGGGGCGGTGCTCAATTTCCAGACAGAAAGAGAGAAGGGCAGAGCTGGAGAGTACAGCTAGAGTGAGGGGCGGTGCTCAATTTCCAGACAGAAAGAGAGAAGGGCAGAGCTGGAGAGTACAGCTAGAGTGAGGGGCGGTGCTCAATTTCCATTCAGAAAGAGAGAAGGGCAGAGCTGGAGAGTACAGCTAGAGTGAGGGGCGGTGCTCAATTTCCATACAGAAAGAGAGAAGGGCAGAGCTGGAGAGTACAGCTAGAGTGAGGGGCGGTGCTCAATTTCCATACAGAAAGAGAGAAGGGCAGAGCTGGAGAGTTCAGCTAGAGTGAGGGGCGGTGCTCAATTTCCATACAGAAAGAGAGAAGGGCAGAGCTGGAGAGTACAGCTAGAGTGAGGGGAGGTGCTCAATTTCCATACAGAAAGAGAGAAGGGCAGAGCTGGAGAGTACAGCTAGAGTGAGGGGCGGTGCTCAATTTCCATACAGAAAGAGAGAAGGGCAGAGCTGGAGAGTACAGCTAGAGTGAGGGGCGGTGCTCAATTTCCATACAGAAAGAGAGAAGGGCAGAGCTGGAGAGTTCAGCTAGAGTGAGGGGCGGGTGCTCAATTTCCATACAGAAAGAGAGAAGGGCAGAGCTGGAGAGTACAGCTAGAGTGAGGGGAGGTGCTCAATTTCCATACAGAAAGAGAGAAGGGCAGAGCTGGAGAGTACAGCTAGAGTGAGGGGCGGTGCTCAATTTCCATACAGAAAGAGAGAAGGGCAGAGCTGGAGAGTTCAGCTAGAGTGAGGGGCGGTGCTCAATTTCCATACAGAAAGAGAGAAGGGCAGAGCTGGAGAGTTCAGCTAGAGTGAGGGGCGGTGCTCAATTTCCATACAGAGAGAGAGAAGGGCAGAGCTGGAGAGTACAGCTAGAGTGAGGGGCGGTGCTCAATTTCCATACAGAAAGAGAGAAGGGCAGAGCTGGAGAGTACAGCTAGAGTGAGGGGAGGTGCTCAATTTCCAGACAGAGGAGAAGGGCAGAGCTGGAGAGTATAGCTAGAGTGAGGGGCCGTGCTCAATTTCCATACAGAGAGAGAGAAGGGCAGAGCTGGTGAGTTCAGCTAGAGTGAGGGGCGGTGCTCAATTTCCATACAGAAAGAGAGAAGGGCAGAGCTGGAGAGTTCAGCTAGAGTGAGGGGCGGTGCTCAATTTCCAGACAGAGAGAGAGAAGGGCAGAGCAGGAGAGTACAGCTAGAGTGAGGGGCGGTGCTCAATTTCCAGACAGAAAGAGGAGAAGGGCAGAGCAGGAGAGTACAGCTAGAGTGAGGGGCGGTGCTCAATTTCCAGACAGAAAGAGAGAAGGGCAGAGCTGGAGAGTTCAGCTAGAGTGAGGGGCGGTGCTCAATTTCCAGACAGAAAGAGAGAAGGGCAGAGCTGGAGAGTACAGCTAGAGTGAGGGGCGGTGCTCAATTTCCATTCAGAAAGAGAGAAGGGCAGAGCTGGAGAGTACAGCTAGAGTGAGGGGCGGTGCTCAATTTCCATACAGAAAGAGAGAAGGGCAGAGCTGGAGAGTACAGCTAGAGTGAGGGGCGGTGCTCAATTTCCATACAGAAAGAGAGAAGGGCAGAGCTGGAGAGTTCAGCTAGAGTGAGGGGCGGTGCTCAATTTCCATACAGAAAGAGAGAAGGGCAGAGCTGGAGAGTACAGCTAGAGTGAGGGGAGGTGCTCAATTTCCATACAGAAAGAGAGAAGGGCAGAGCTGGAGAGTACAGCTAGAGTGAGGGGCGGTGCTCAATTTCCATACAGAAAGAGAGAAGGGCAGAGCTGGAGAGTTCAGCTAGAGTGAGGGGCGGTGCTCAATTTCCATACAGAAAGAGAGAAGGGCAGAGCTGGAGAGTTCAGCTAGAGTGAGGGGCGGTGCTCAATTTCCATACAGAAAGAGAGAAGGGCAGAGCTGGAGAGTACAGCTAGAGTGAGGGGAGGTGCTCAATTTCCATACAGAGAGAGAAAAGGGTGGAGCTGGAGCTGGATAGGGACAAAACTCAGTTTGCACACCTGCAATGCAGGTGTGGGGAAACTATCCTCTTTATTATAGTTAGATTTTATTGGGTACTTAGGGGAGACTATGCTTGGTTAAGAAGCAGACAACAATATTCCTGTGCATATGTAGTAGCAATATAGAACAGTCGCAGATAACCAGGGAGTGACACAAATTATTATTTATTTTTTTTAACAGCTCCAGGATCGTCTCCAGCTAGACCACTAGGTAACTTCAGATTTTAATATGCTGTGTTTCATGATATGAAATAGAACCAAGGAAAGGAACAGTAATGCAGCTTCATTAGATCACAACTTAAAACATTGTATTACAATATAACAAAAGCAAAGTAAGGAACTTAGCAAACAAATATAATAAATCTAAGATATAGAGGCCCATAACATCCAACACTCCCACTTCCATCTACTGAATTCCAAAAACGCCATCAGGCCCAAAGGAGATAGAAAAACTTAAATACCCTCATCATTAACCAGTTAGGTGATTAGCAACACTTCATCTTCAAGCAACCACATCAACCCATCAAGCATGAAAAATAAAATTCATATAAAGACCACTCTTTCAACCTTAAGATTTAAACCACCTGTACTCACAGAATTTAAACAAAATATCCAACTGTGTTGCAAATCAATCTAATGATGGTTAATATCACCATCACCCGCCATCAGTTACATCCTCCTTCAGCAACTCAAAAAAGGAACTATTTCTCGGCTAACTGCACTTTAATATAACTTGCCTAATATTACACACGACACAATTTTGTATATAATGCTTACCATGTAAGCACTTACGTTTCTGCTTATTTGCTTTGTTCTCCAGTTAGAAATTGTTTAACCTATCCTTTTTCTCTAACAACCAAGTTCCACATTCCCTGTTATAATGTAATTTCTTGCTTCCATTGTTAACTGGTTTTTTTCCCCCTAGTTCATTGTAAACCGGTACGATAAGACCTGGTCTTGAGCATCGGTATATTAAAAGAATTTAAATAAATAAATAAAATAAATAAAATCTCATCCACCCCAAGTTTTCATTCCAGACAATGATAACATAAAGGAGCATCAACTCAGCCATTGCATACATTGCTCCGATGTACAATGATACAATATTTTATCATCATCCCAACATACAGGAGGGCACATAGAAGTATCACTTATATAACTTGATGAGGTCACAAGTGGTCTGTAATCATAATCTGAAACATTTACCATTTTGAGGATGTACAAAAACATTCGGTAATTGTGAAAACCGACAAATAGCACAATGGAGTCCATTGACCACATTTTGAGTGCTTGGAAAAATGATGATTACAAAGATTCTTATATCATTTAAAGACAAATAAAAGAGGTGAATCCAAACTCAAATGACACGATAATATACATCAATGTGTATGAATAAACTCCACCACCTTATTAGTAAGGTTTGTATAAGGTAAACTTGAAAAAATGCATCCAAGAATAAGTCTGGTGAAACAGTTGAGTTTACTCCATCATGCAGTTCATTCTGAACATTGAAAATTTGAAGTAAAAGAATTCACGTAAGAATTCACATAAGTCTGTAGTGTATTTGGATTTTCAGAAGGCGTTTGACAAAGTACACACCTGAACTAAAACTCCAAAAACACAATCTCAGAACTCAAGAAAAGATTTGGCGTAAAGATCCTTCTACCACGCAACTTGCAAAATACAAAACTCTTTTGCATGACTACAGAACTAACACTCTCCAAGCCAAACGAGACTACTATGCCATCAAAATTCACAACTTTCAATACAACCCAAAAGCCCTTTTTGCTATAATAACCAACCTCACCATGACATCTCCCAACTCGATTCCATGCGACGACCCCCACACTAAATGCAACCAACTTGCTCAATACTTCCACAACAAAATTGCCACCATTGCCTCCCGCTTTCCCTCTTCTCCCTCACCAACCAAATTCACCCCTAATGTCATTGACTATAAAATAGATACTTTTGAAAGTGCATCTTCCTCTGAAATCTCTACAATACTCAAGAAAATGCGACCTGCCACCCATCCCTCTGACATGATCCCCTCCAAAATGCTGTTGACAATCCCAGATAGCATTTCCCAACCTCTAGCTGATATCATCAACTCCTCCTTATCCTCTGGAGATGTTCCCTCCCAGCTCAAATCAGCCATAGTAAAACCCATCCTTAAGAAACCAAAACTTGACCCTTCTGACCTATCCAACTACCGACCCATCTCCAACCTCCCCTTCATCGCCAAAGTACTTGAAAAATCTGTCAATACCCAACTGTCAGACTACTTAGACCAGCACCAGATACTCTATCCTTCACAGCACGGCTTTAGAAAGCGCTTCAGTACTGAAACTCTACTGCTCTCCCTCAACGACCTTGTCATCAGAGGCTTTGACAAAGGTCACTCATTCTTTCTGGCCCTTTTAGACATTTCCGCTGCCTTCGACACCATTAACCACACTATATTACTCGACAGGCTAGCTGACATTGGCATCTCTGGGACCCCTCTCCGCTGGTTCAAATCTTACATAAGTGACAGACAATTCAAGGTAAAAATTGAAAACCACGAATCTGAGCCTATTGACATCACAAGGGGTGTCCCCCAAGGCTCCTCCTTATCATCTACCCTCTTTAACATATACCTCCTCCCCCTCTGCCAGCTACTCTCAAATCTCGACCTCCCACATTTTGTCTACGCAGATGACGTCCAAGTTCTTATACCCATCACAGACTCCATCGCCAACGCACTAAAAAGATGGGATAATGCCCTCTCATCCATCAACTGTCTACTCACACAACTCAATCTAGCCCTAAATCCTAATAAAACAGAACTTATGATCATTTCACCCCAACACATCAATCCTCTACCCGCCGCCTCAGCCACCTCCTCAGCCCAACCCCCCCCCCCCTTGCTCCCCCAGGCCTCTCGCAAGCCGTAAGAGACCTAGGAGTTATTCTTGACCCTCAATTCAGCCTACAGAAATTCATCTCCTCCACCCTCAAAGACTGTTACTATAAATTACACACCCTCAAAAAACTTAAACCCATCCTGCACTTCAACGACTTTAGAACAGCCTTACAAGCCCTTATATTATCTAAAATTGATTACTCTAATGCCCTACTCCTAGGTCTCCCGAAAAACAGCCTTGCCCCCCTGCAGTTGCTGCAAAACGCTGCAGCACGCGTATTGACAGGCACCCGTAGAAAAGATCATATTACACCCATTCTGAAGCAACTTCACTGGCTCCCCATCACTGCTAGAATCCAATTTAAAACCCTTACCCTTATCCACAAAGCTATACACAATCCTGACATGCATTGGTTCCCTGACAACTTACACCTCCGTACCTCTTCCAGACCCACCAGAACGCCCTACACCGCAAGCATTCACACTCCCTCTCCCAAACTCTTCCATCTTACAGCCACCAAACAACGTGCAATATCCCTAGCTGGTCCATCATTATGGAACGCCATGCCCACCCACCTACGCCTTGAGAAATGCCCTAAAACATTCAGACAGAATCTCAAGACCTGGCTGTTCAAACGAGCCTATGCATGAGCCACACTTCCCTTCCCTGCTTCTCTCCCATACTTATTCTCTCTCCACACCTACTGAATTCCCCTTTCATTTCCCCTTCCTCCCAGTATACCATCCTATTATTCTTTTCTCGTATTTAAGCATTATATTTCTGTCCTGCAGGGGTGAGTGAACCGGGCTCCCCGGTGTCACCCCTGACGCTGCTACTAGTCCAGCCGGGTCCTCAACCCTAGCAGCGGCCTCAACCTGGGGAGGGTAGTCCCCTCAGGACCTCTCAACTCCCCTGGGAGGCAGGGCAACCGGGACTAAAATTAACCAAATTAACCAAAAAACCCAATTTGCAGAAAAAAACCAAATAGGCCTAATAGAAAATAAAACCCAAAAAGCGAACCTGACTAACCACACAGAATCAGGCCTGACAGGGCTGTGACCGGACCTGCACCACCTACTGGAGACAGAGTAAGACTGAGGGGCTGTGACTGGCACAGGGGCATATATGCTCCGCCCACAAGTTTTAGTCTGTCTCCATCTACTTGTGCGGAGTCACAACCCAGGTGTCCTGGACTGATCCTGGTACGTACAGGGAAAATTAGTTTCCCTTACCCCTCCACCCCCCTCCACCTCCCCTCCCTTAATATCTCCCCTGTTTCTATGTAAAACCTCCTCCCTCCACCCCGTTCCCCCCCTTTTTTGCCCCCTCCCCCCTAGTTCTAGTTCTTTTATCAGTTACACTGTAAAGCCCTGTTGGCCAGTTTGTTGTTCTATGGAAACCGATGTGATGTTTTCTTAACGATTGTCGGTATATAAAAAACTTTAAATAAATAAATAAATAAATAATAAAGTCCCTCATGAGAGGCTTCTACGAAAACTAAAAAGTCATGGGATAGGAGGCGATGTCCTTTCGTGGATTACAAACTGGTTAAAAGACAGGAAACAGAGAGTAGGATTAAATGATTAATTTTCTCAGTGGAAAAGGGTAAACAGTGGAGTACCTCAGGGATCTGTACTTGGACCAGTGCTTTTCAATATATTTATAAATGATCTGGAAAGGAATACAATGAGTGAGGTTATCAAATTTGCGGATGATACAAAATTATTCAGAGTAGTTAAATCACAAGCAGACTGTGATACATTACCGGAGAACCTTGCAAGACTGGAAGGTTGGGCATCCAAATGGCAGATGAAATTTAATGTGGACAAGTGCAAGGTGTTGCATATAGGGAAAATAACCCTTGCTGTAGTTACACGATGTTAGGTTCCATATTAGGAGCTACCACCCAGGAAAGAGATCTAGGCATCATAGTGGATAATACTTTAAAATCGTCGGCTCAGTGTGCTGCGGCAGTCAAAAAGCAAACAGAATGTTAGGAATTATTAGGAAGGGAATGGTGAATAAAACAGAAAATGTCATAATGCCTCTGTATCGCTCCATGGTGAGACCGCACCTTGAATACTGTGTACAATTCTGGTCGCCGCATCTCAAAAAAGATATAATTGTGATGGAGAAGGTACAGAGAAGGGCAACCAAAATGATAAAGGGGGGATGGAACAGCTTCCCTATGAGGAAAGGCTGAAGAGGTTAGGGCTGTTCAGCTTGGAGAAGAGACGGCTGAGGGGGGATATGATAGAGGTCTTTAAGATCATGAGAGGTCTTGAACGAGTAGATGTGACTCGGTTATTTACACTTTCGAATAATAGAAGGACTAGGGGGCATTCCATGAAGTTAGCAAGTAGCTCATTTAAGACTAATCGGAGAAAATTCTTTTTCACTCAACGCACAATAAAGCTCTGGAATTTGTTGCCAGAGGATGTGGTTAGTGCAGTTAGTGAAGCTGGGTTCAAAAAAAGTTTGGATAAGTTCTTGGAGGAGAAGTCTATTAATGGCTATTAATCAATTAGGGAATAGCCACTGCTATTAATTGCATCAGTAGCATGGGTTCTACTTAGTGTTTGGGTAATTGCCAGGTTCTTGTGGCCTGGTTTTGGCCTCTGTTGGAAACAGGATGCTGGGCTTGATGGACCCTTGGTCTGACCCAGCATGGCATGTTCTTATGTTCTTATGGCACTGGACTCGTACTTGTTTCCTACGTAGTGCTTCATCAGAAGAATGACAGTGTCATTCTAAGTTAACTTAACTGCTGTTTAAATCCGCATTTACTCAAGGTGCGTGTTTTGTCCCTCCCGATGAAGAACTACATATGTTTAGAGTTTACACATAAGTAAAGTCTAAATACAAATCACAAGTAATGAAAAAAATAAAAGTTCTTGCCGAGTGCCCACCACATCAAAAAGATGTCATTGCTATATGTGGTAGGGCCTATAAAACCTGGTAATACAATATATTGATAAGGATAGGTACCTAACATACGCCCTTTATTTCCATACATCGCTATAATGAGCCAATGATCGACTTTAGAGCAGTAAATTGAAGTATAAACTCACTGTTCCTTAAAGGCTTATAAGGGGGAAATGTCAAGCTGTCGCTACTGCATCCAAGCCCACAGGTACTTTTTATCTGAGGACTTTGCACAGCTTTCTAAGAGAAAATAAGGACCTGCTTCTCCTTTCACTCTTGCCCTGGGTACAAGGGACTCATGGACGATTGCACCTGCTTTGGACCGGGGTAGATTGTATTCAGCAAATAATGGGGAGAATTTTCAAAAGGATTTACGTATATAAAAGCAGCAGATAACACAGCACTTCACGGTAATACAGCAAAAAGTACTTGCATTATTAATAATCGTGTGCTGTTTTACTATGCTGAGAGGACATTTTCCAGATAGACAATTTAGGTGCATAGATTGCTATTTAACCAAATACATGGTTGCGATAATTCCCACTAAGAGAGCACAATGAGAAAAATGACACAGAAAGGTCAATTTCCTCACTTCAGGTGTAACTTACGTAATGCTGGTGTGGATGGGTGAATATGAAGCCACTCACTTCTGATTCTAATTTGGATCATTCTAACCTGATTCAGACTTTGACCCACCTCAGGCTGAACCAGAGTTTGTGTCATATGTCATTGCCTCAGATGTTCCTGGCTGCTATAGAAATCTGCTACCAGGGATGTGAGGGATGTGTACCTCATATTCTGGCTGACTGCTGACACATCATAAGAGAGATGATTTCATTTTGGGAGACGGGGAGAAGGAGCAAGGAGTTTCCATAGATTAATCAAAATGTTTAAGAAATAAACCTGCTTAGGAAGCCTCACCCTGTGGAATTTAATAAATATCTTTTGGCGTTTCAGATCAGCCTCAAGCTCTGCGACTAGCTAACGGAGAGGACCAGTGCAGGGGTCGTGTTGAAGTTTACTACAACGGAGTCTGGGGCACAGTTTGTGATAATGGATGGGATCGCACTGATGCTCAGGTCGTGTGCAGGCAGCTGGGCTGTGGGTCGGCGCTTTCTGCCCCAGGAAATGCCTTTTATGGTCAAGGAGTAGGAAGTGTCCTTCTGGGTAGCGTGCAGTGTACAGGAAGTGAACCCTATCTGTGGCAGTGCTTTAACAGTGGCTGGGCCACAAGTGTCTGTGGCCATGCTAGAGATGCTAGCGTTGTATGCTCAGGTAAATGGAGCTTATTCATTGTATCTGCTTTATATGGGAGTGTTTCTATTGAATTTTGTCATTATTAATCTACAATCATTATACAGAACAGATTGGACGCATCCTCATCTCTCTGAGCTCCTTAAGTACCATGGGGTGTATCTCATCCAGCTCCATGGCTTTGTCCACTTTCATTTTTGCTAATTCCACACAAACACAAACAAGTATCTACCCCACTCCTTTTCATGCATTTAGCAACCAGCAATGCTCCTTCCCCAGGGTCGTCTTTAGGGAGCACCGAGATGGAGGGTTTGTTTAATGTTTCTGCGTTTTCCTCATCTTTCTCCATATAACGAGCCTCGTCTCCTATCAACCTTACAATACCGCCACTGGCCTTCCTCTTTTCTCTGATATGCCTGAAAAAAGGTTATCCACCTCACTTTCTCTCGTTGGTGATCCTTTCTTCTACTAAAGCTCTTTCCATGCTGATTTCTTTCCTCGTCTTTTTCAGTTTCACCAGTTATTCTCCCCTGTCTTTATGTTCCTTTGTATTTTTTGAATGCTGATATTTTTGCCTTTATTTTTTCGGTTACCTCTTTAGGTAACTATAACAGTTGCCTTTTCTTCTTACTTTTATTCACTTTTCTTACTTAAAGGTTCGTTGCCTTTATTATAGTTCCTTTAAATTTAGCCCACTGCTGTTCCACTTCTCCTAACTCCTCCCAGCCTTTTAGATCCTCCTCAAGGTACTTCCCCATTTTTTCAAAGTCTGTATTTCTGAAATCCATGACTTTGATTTTGATGACTTCTCTCCATCTTAGTCACTGTATCAGACCATACCATCTGATGATCACTGGTGCTCAGGTGGCCACCTTTCCGGACATTAGAGATACTGGGGTACATATTCCATTACTGTCCAGATATAAAGGTTAGCCAGATAAACTTATCCAGCTAACTTTAGAGGTATATAATCTGGCTAACTTAGCTGGAAAACTTTAGGACAGCTTTGTGGCATGACCAGACTTAGCTGGATACGTTATCTGATAACTCTGAATATCAGTTAGCATGATAACTTATCCAGCTAGCATAACTCCTATCTGAAATGCATCTGGAATGTCCAGCTAAATTTACATGATAAAATATCTGGCTAATAAAATTTAAGAAGATAAGACGTTGCCATACTGGGTCAGACCGAGAGTCCATCAAGCCCTGCATCCTGTTTCCAACAGTGGCCAATCTAGGTTACAAGTACTTGGGAAGTACCCAAACATTAAATAGATCCCATACTACTGATGCCGGTAATAAGCAGTGGCTATTTTCCTTAAATCGACTTGATTAATAGCAGCTTATGAACTTCTCCACAATCCAGTCTGGCAGTCCCAGTGCTGCCTTGGAACAGGAAGGTCTCTCAGTTGGAGAGCATCACCCTGGGGTAGCAGGAAGTGATCCTGTAGCAAGGACCTGCTCTCGCACTGAGGACAAGTGTCCCAGGGCTACTGCCCAAGATGGAAGGGTTAGGCCGGCCATCATAGTTGGTGATTTGATTATTATGTTATATGTTATATAATAATATATATATGTTATGTTTATTCAGTTTTATTGTTACTACTGTTCTCCCTACCATTGCCTATCCTTCCTCCACTATCCTTTTAATCTCTAAGATTACAACCTTCTATTTTTTGCCATTTTTATTCAACCAGTTATTTTGTTTAATGTAATTTCTACTCCTTTTCTTTCCCATTTCCTCCTCTCTATCCGTTCTATGTAAACCGATGTGATGTTCATACGAACTTTGGTATATAAAAGCATTAAATAAATAAAATAAATACATAAATAGATAGCTGGACGTGAGGACTGCCTGGTAATTTACCTGCCTGATGCAAAGGTGGCAGACCTCACGCGTCACCTAGATAGGATTTTAGACAGTGCTGGGGAGGAGCCGGCTGTTGTGGTACATGTGGGCACCAACGACATAGGAAAATGTGGGAGGGAGGTTCTGGAAGCCAAATTTAGGCTCTTAGGTAGAAAACTTAAATCCAGAACCTCCAGGGTGTCATTCTCTGAAATGCTCCCTGTTCCACGCGCAGGTCACCAGAGGCAGGCAGAGCTCCGGAGTCTCAATGCGTGGATGAGACGATGGTGCAAGGAAGAGGGATTCAGTTTTGTTAGGAACTGGGGAACCTTTTGGGGAAGGGGGAGTCTCTTCCGAAGGGATGGGCTCCACCTTAGTTAGTGCAGATAGGGGCCGATTTTAAAAGTTACGCGCGCGGGGTACATTTGTTATAAAATCCAGGGTCTGCGCGCGCAAGGGGGTGCACACTTGTGCACCTTGCGCATGCCAAGCCCTAGGGAGGCCCAATGGCTTTCCCTGTTCCCTCCAAGGCTGCTCCCTCCATGGCTGCTCCGTTCCCCCCCCCCCCCACCTTATTTCATCGAGTTACGCCTGCCTCGCTGCCAGCGCGCCATACCCCAGCACAACCGCCATGCCTCCGGCCACGCCTCTGGACTGCCCCTTATTCGAAGCCTCGGACACACGCGCGTCCTGGGGCTTGTGCGCGCCGCCGAGCCTATGCAAGATAGGCTCGGCGCGCGCAGAGGCAGCTTGGGGCAGTTTTTCGGGGGTTACGCAGGTAACCTTTTGAAAATCTGCCCCTTAGTGTAATTGGGTTTAAAAAAGGATTGGATAAGTTCTTGGAGGAGAAGTCCATTACCTGCTATTAATCAAGTTTACTTAGGGAATAGCCACTGCTATTAATTGCATCAGTAGCCTGGGATCTTCTTAGTGTTTGGGTACTTGCCAGGTTCTTGTGGCCTGGTTTTGGCCTCTGTTGGAAACAGGATGCTGGGCTTCATGGACCCTTGGTCTGACTCAGCATGGCAATTTCTTATGTTCTTATGTTCTTAAACTTTCATTTGCTTTTAATAGGAAATAACCAGAGAGTGACCATGAATGTTCTTTTTTTTCCATTTTATCAGCTCCAGGATCCTCTCCGACTAGACCACTAGGTAACTTCAGATTTTTATACTCTTTGGGGTAGATTTTTTTTTTTTTATATATATTTTATTAGGATTTTAACAACATACATTGAAAATATCCAACAAACAAACTTATACATATAACCACTGTGCACCAAGAAAAAAGAAAAAAAAATGTAATATTCCAACAGAATAGTCCCCATAATTATGGGAGATTAATTCAGGCAATAACCCAATAGGGTAATAAGAAAAAACTAATAATTACAGAAATGAGAAATAATATCAATTAAGTGCCATTTATACCTTACAAAACAATCAAATTGTATATACACCTCATCACGACCCCTTATCCACCAGAAAAGGTCTCAAGATGGGTAGGCTCTTGAAATATGAACTTATTCTTCTGATATATAACCAGACATTTGCAGGGGAATTTTAGGGAAACAAACTGCTCCCAGGGATAAAACTCTTGGTTTTAATAACAAAAATGGTTTCCTCCTCAACTCAGTGCTTCTAGCAACATCAGGGAATATTGAATTTTTTGACCACAAAAAAGGAAATCTTTATTTTTAAAATATTTCTCAAGTACCAAGATCTCATCCTGTTCACTACAAAATGACACCAATAGAGTAGCTCTGGTAGGTATATCGTCAATGGAAGCTTCCAAAAAGGAGGTCAACTTAAGAGAATCCCCTTGAAATATATCCACTCCTTCCTCCCCCACTTGAGGCCTAATCTTAGACCTAGGAATATAATACAATTTAGAAATAGTCATTTCTTTTATAGGAGGAATTGACAAAACTTCACCAAAGTATTTTTTAAGCAGCTCAGTTGCTGATAGTAACCTTGATACAGGAAAATTTAGGGTAGATTTTTAAACACATGCGTGGGCCTCTATGTGCACACACTACCCGGCACACGCACGTGGACGCGCAATTTTATAACATGCACGGGTCTGCATGCGCATGTTATAAAATCTTGGCGATGCACAAGGGGGGGGGGGTGGAATAATGCAATTTTCGGGCAGCGACACATTTTGGCCTTCCCCAGTTCCCTCCCAGTCTGCTCCAATTAAGGAGCAGACTGGGAGGAAACTTCCCTACCCCCTACTCTAACCTCCCTTCCCCTTCCTCGCGCCTCCCCTCCCCTATCCCTATCCTAGCTACCCCTGGCTGAAGATCAACTATGGGAGCACAGGGAGAGGGAGCAAAAGCTTCCATAGATCAGAGGAATTGAGAAACCTGGGAAACCTGCAAAGGAAGCTTCACCTTGTGGAATTTAATGTTCTTCCACGCCGCTGATTATTTATCTTTTGCCATTTCAGATCAGCCTCAAGCTCTGCGACTAGCTAACGGAGAGGACCAGTGCAGGGGTCGTGTTGAAGTTTTCTACAACGGAGTCTGGGGCACAGTTTGTGATGATGGGTGGGATCTCACTGACGCGCAGGTCGTGTGCAGGCAGCTGGGCTGTGGAACAGCGTTGTATTATCCTGGACGTGCCTATTATGGTGAAGGATTTGGCAGTATTCTTCTGGATAATGTAGAGTGTACAGGAAATGAACTGTATCTGTGGCAGTGTCCTAACCAAGGATGGGCCTCAAGTGACTGCATTCATTCAGAAGACGCTGGGGTCATCTGCTCAGGTATTTTCTGGTTTCTTCTTTCAAGGAGCATGTGATGGATGGTTTAGAGTCACGGTTTTGACAAGAAGCAGGACACATCTAGTTCCCGGATTACATAAAAAACAAAAATTAATGAAAAATTCATTAAAATTCTCATAACAACTGGGAATTGTCATAGAGATCTCACGCCAAACCATAGCCCTGGTATGCCCTTGTCCTGATCTGCTCTAGAACAGTATCCCAGTGTGACTGAAAGGTCACAGTGCCAGTTGTCATTATCCCCCCATTAGTGCAGAGCTGGGGAAGAGCTGCACCTTTCCGATAGCATCATGTTAGTTAGTTAGCTAAGGCTTCTGTTACCTATCTCTTGTAAGGCATCTGTACAATTAGGAATAGGAATATTTCTTAATACCATGTATTCTAGACATTGTTTTTTTGTTCATTTATTTCTTCTATTTAACTTCTATTTAAAAAGCTCTATTTAAAACATTAAGACTTTTAGACATATAAGACATTGTTTTTTGTCATATATATTTTTCTTATGTTAACTGTTATTTATAAAGTTCTTCGTTATATGTAATTGCCCCAAGCAAGTTTTTCAACTGTTCTCTGTAAACCGATTTGATTTGCATATAATGTAAGAAGATCGGTATATAAAAACCATAAATAAATAAATAAATAAATAAATGTCAATCCTTTTCCTTGCAGAAAATAATCAAAATATCACTTATTTCTGCTTTTTCCCTCTCACAGCCTCTGGATACACCGCATTTCAAGCATCAGGTAAATCTGCAATTTTCTTTCCTCTATTCTGTGACTTTCGTATTGTTCCTATTTTATCTGCAATGCAGGTTAGCAAACGTTACGACTTCTGAGAAATAGAAAGTCTTATGAGCAGTCAGCAAAGGGGCGAAAGGTTTAGGACCAAACACACAGCTGCTGCTGGAGCTAAACCAGGCCAGGCTGCAAGCACATGGCTCTTTCTCATATTAATTATCACTGTATGCTGAGGCAGGCTTTAGATGTCACACGTCTTGTAGAAATCATACAGGATGGCTTTTACATGGCTCACCAAAATATCCTGCCCTGGGAGCTAACAGGATTGTGTGTTAGGCTTGTGGATGAAATGCATAAGGCCCATTCACTGGCCCTTGGACTTGTAATGGGTTGCCAGTCACTAGTCCTTAATCTGGAGTCTACTCACGGGCTGCCAAGGCTTCTCTGGCACAGAGGCTTGGAGTTCTGAATGGCCCACCTCATACGGGCTTCCAGCTGATCATCATCTTCCTGTAGGGTGTCCGACTTTTCCAACCCAACAAGCGTGAGGACTGGGGGGGTTACCAGCACACATTCTCACACACCTATACAACCTCCTCTCTCATACACACATGCACATCTAGCAGGCTTTTTCCTCCCAACTCTTCCCAAGGATGGATTTTAGATTTCAGGGAGACTGGGTTTGGTGCAATGGGAGGAGAAGCAAGTTACTGTTGCCACAAGGCAGCAATGAATAAAATTAAAACATAAATCAAAAACATGTATAAAAGCATACATATAACACAACACAGACATCATAAAAAGAATCCTATACATCAAAAAAGATCCCAAAGAGCAGGGGTGGCCAACTACAGTCTTTAAGAGCCACAAACAGGCCTGGTTTTTGGGATATTTTATTTATTTAACTGTTTTTATATACCGACATTCGATCGAGATATCACATCGGTTCACAAGGAACAAGAAACCAATAAGGCAGGAAACTGCTTATTATACATTGAAACTAGGTAACTTACATTGTAACATGGCCACATACATGGTAACTAGGTAACTTATTTGGTAGCTAGGTAACGTACATTATAACATGGTGACTTACATAATGTTTGAGAGGGGGTTATTTGAGGAAACATTGTACGTAAAAATTATACATACAGGAGAAATACATGAGATAATGAAATTGCTCGAGATGAGACATTTTAGTTAAAGACCATAATAATTAAGACGTGGGAAAGTATCAAAAAGGATTTATCAAAAACATTTTAGTTGAAAACCATAATAATTAAGACGTGAGAGTGTATCAATGAGGACACCGGATGGATCCATGAAGGTTATGTGTCAGGGGGGGAAGGCTTTTCTGAAGAGCCAGGTTTTGAGTTGTGTTTTGAAGGCTTGGGTGGAGGGTTCGTTCCTGAGGAGGGGTGGGAGAGAGTTCCAGAGGGAGGGGCCGGCAACAGATATGGCTCGTTTTCGGGTGGAGGAGAGGTGTGCATTTTTTGCGCTGGGAACGATAAGTAGGCCAGTGTCAGTGGATCTGAGGTTTCTATGGGAGGAGTATGGGCGGATGGCAGTGTATAGCCAGTTCATCTCTTTGTTAATTTTTTTGTGTATGAGGGTGAGGGTTTTATATTGAATCCTTTGGGCGATAGGCAGCCAGTGGAGTTCTTTTAGAGTGGGTGTGATGTGGTTGCATTTTTTTAAGTTGGTGATGGACCTGGCAGCTGCGTTTTGCAGTACTTGAAGGGGTTGGATTGTGGTTTCGGGTAGTCCAAGGAGTAGGGCATTGCAGTAATCCAACTTGGCAAATATAATTGATTGTAGTACTGACCGAAAATCTTGTGTGTGTAGTAGGGGTTTGAGCTTTTTTAGGGTTTGTAGTTTAAAGAATCCTTCCTTGATAATGTTAGAGATGTGATGCTTGAGGTTAAGTTAGTCGTCTATAGTTACTCCTAGGTTTCTTGTGGATGGTGTGAGATGTGCCTCTGCGTTGGTGTAGGTGCTGAGGTTGATGGGGGTTGAGATGAAGTCATTGGAGATGCGTAGGATTTCAGTCTTGTTTTGGTTGAGACATAGTGATAGGTGGGATAGCATTTGAGTGATCTCTATACTGAGTTGATGCCATTTCTTTAGGCAGTCTTCGATGGAATTGTTTATGGGGAGTAAGATTTGTATATCGTCAGCATATACCAGATAGGTGAGATCTAAATTTGAGAGGAACTTGCAGAGGGGAGGAGGTAAATGTTAAATAGTGTGGAGGAGAGGGATGAGCCTTGTGGTACGCCATGTGTAAGAGTTATTCTGGAGGATTCAGATGCTTTTATCTTGACGTTGCATGATCTGTTATGGAGATATGACTCGAACCATTTGATTGTGATGTCTCGTAGCCCGATCTCTGTTAATCTTAAGAGGAGAGTTTTGTGATTGACGGTGTCGAAGGCGGTGGAAACGTCAAGGAGAAATCAGTAGGTATGACTGACCACCGTCGAGTCCTCTGATGATGGTGTCTGTGAGAGTGAGGAGGAGGGTTTCGGTGCTAAATAATTTTCTGAAGCCGTGCTGTGCAGGTAGTAAGATGTTATGGTTATCAAGGTGCTCCGTGAGTTGATTATTGACTGTTTTTTCCAGGATCTTCGCTATAAATGGTAGGTTGGAGACTGGTCTGTAGTTGGCTGGGTCAGATTTGCTGAGTTGAGGTTTCTTGAGGATGGGTTTCACTACTGCATTTTTGAGTTTGTCTGGGAATATTCCTTGTTCGAGAGACAGATTGATGATGTCGGTTATAGGTTTGGTGATGATGTTGCTGATAAGTTTTAAGGTTTTGATAGGGATGGGGTCTAAGGGGTGAGAGGCAGGGTTGGTTCTTTTTATGATGGATTCTATTTCTGTCGAGGCCACGGGGCAAAATGTGACCATGTTGAGTTGAGTGGGAGGGTTTCTGTTGTGGCCGGGTGTGTTGTGGGGGTTGGGGGGATCTTGGATATGATGTTGTTTACTTTGTCTTTGAAGAATTGCGCTAGTTCTTCGCTGGAGATGGAGGGGGTGTCCGAGGCTGAGTCGTTCGATGTTGATTGTGCAACCTCACTATTGGATAAAATCAATAGATTAAAAATTCAATTTACCAACAGCTCACAAACAAATGAACTGGATAATATTCACGAGCAAGCTAACTGGACCACATTTGACAGAGTAACTAAGCTTGAAATCAATCAAATAATCTCTAAATTAAGCCTACAGCACATCGTTGTGACCAAATCCCAGCAAATTCTTTGAAACTGGTAAATTAAGTAATCACCTCAACCACAGCAACAATTATCAGTCTCTCGTTCTCAGAAGGAATGGTCCCAAATGGAGCAAAACAAGCAGTGATAAAACCAATCCTTAAAAACAAAACCAGTAGAACTGATGATTGGGACAACTACCATCCAATATCCAACCTACCTTTCCTCTTAAAAATACTTGGAAAAAGCAGTGCTACACCAACAACTTGAAAACCACCTAGAAGACCATGACATTCTACATCCTTACCAATTTGGATTCAGAAAAAACTGCTCAACCGAGACTTTACTCAGATCACTAATGGACCTCATACTACGCGGGTTTAACGACAATGTATCCTATATTCTAGTGCTAATAGATCTAACAGCAGCCTTTGACACAGTGGATCACATCCTGCTATGCCACCAGCTGAGAAAAATTGGATTAGATAGAGAACCACAAATGGTTCTCTTCATTCCTAACAGCACACTCCAAGTAAAACTAGGAAACAATCTATCTGACAACTTCCCCATCAATATAGGTGTCTCCCAAGGCTCAGGACTCTCAGCTATCCTATTCAACATCTACATTCTTCCTCTGTGTAAATTAGTAATGGATTTAGGAATCATCTTCTTCTTATATGCAGATAACATTCAGTTCTACATTACATTCGACTCCTCTTTTGAAAAGACAGCATTGACACTCTCAAAATGCATGAAGGCAATACAGCTAGAACTCTCTAATCTAAAACTGACACTCAATACAAAAAAAATAACTCATCTGGTTA
The DNA here is from genome assembly GCF_901001135.1 of Rhinatrema bivittatum. Taxonomy (NCBI): domain Eukaryota; kingdom Metazoa; phylum Chordata; class Amphibia; order Gymnophiona; family Rhinatrematidae; genus Rhinatrema; species Rhinatrema bivittatum. The sequence continues at coordinate 310,180,259 of NC_042621.1, forward strand.
AGGAGAAACTCCCCCATTGTTAAACCGCCATCAATAAATCTAGATAACTTTGACATCACGCCCTCACATCAAGTCCGAGACTTAGGAATTCAGATTGAAAATGTTATTATGAAAAGGCACTGTTATGGTTATGAGGTGTTGAAGTGGATTCTTGGGTATTGCGGTGATGACCACTCCCACGGTGAGGAACTGCAATACCAGGCTAGACTCTATACACGCCACACAGAGAGAGAGAATTTATTATACAGCTCGATGGTACTACCCGAGGAGCAGGCAGCGGTGGAAAGTGACCCCCAGCAGTGGTAGTCCAGGGGTCCTCAGCGGATGAGGCCAGTCTCACATAGAGTTGTGATCAGGCAGCGCGGTGAAGCAGGAACAGGTCCCGGATGTAGAGCGCTGATGCTGTAGGTGAGACAGACAGAGAGAGTTCTCACTGAGGCAGAAGCTGTAACGTTGGAAATCGTGGCAGGTAGAAGTTTCGAGGAGCGAATACCCGGTATCCCAAGATAGGTACCTGAAACAGAACAGAAGGGCCCCCGAGGAGCGGGTACCCAGGTTAGAGATAAAATACCCTGAAGGGCAGAGAGAGCTTCCTGCGGCAGCAAGGAAGCGGCAGAGCAGCTTAGACTGGAGCGAATCCAATCCTTGCTAACTTGGTTTGTTAGCAAACAAAGGGCAGGCTAAATACCAGGAAGTGATGATGTCATTCGGAGGGGACGCCCCCGAGGTTCCCGCCAATACGTGGATATAGACGTGGGTGGCGTGCGCGCGCACACCCTAGGAAGCCCTTAGGAAAAACATGGCGAACACCGTCGCCGTTGCCGATTCGGGGAGAGCGGCATGAAGATGTGGAGGCAGCCATCTTCCCAAGGCTTGAGGAGAGAGAAGGAAGAAAGGTGAGGCACAGAGGACGAAGCCGTCTGAGACCGACAGATGCAACAGTACCCCCCTTCAAAGGGCCCCCTCCAGACCCCCCTACCTGGTCTAGGTTTTTGAGGATGTGATCAATGAAATTGACGAAGCATCTCTTTGTCCATGATATTAGCCAATGGTTCCCAAGAGTTTTCTTCTGGTCCGTATCCCTCCCATGAGAGGAGTTATTCCCAAACTCTGCCTCTCTTTCTTACATCAAGGATGGCATCAATCTTGTATTTGATGTCTTCTTCTGCATCAACAGGGATAGATTCAGGTGTCTTGGTGGAAAACTCGCTAAGAACAAGCGGCTTCAGCAGCAAAACATGGAATGCATTATGAATCTTCATAGCTGGAGGGAGTCTTAGCCTATAGGTGAGTGAGCCCAACCGTCGGAAGATGGGAAAGGGTCCAACAAAGCGTGGAGCAAATCGAGCAGATGGAAGTTTAAGTCTCAAATGTTTAGTAGACAGCCAAACCTTGTCTCCAGGCTGGAATTCAGGAGCCCTTGCTTCGGTGAGCGTCTTAGCCTTTCTTTGCTCTTTGTCCTGCTTTTGGAGCATCTCTTTAGTCTTTCTCCAGAGCTGCTGGATATCTTTGGCAGTAGATTGAGCTGCCGGGGACGACACGGACAGTGGAAGTGGTAAAGGTGGTAAAGGTTTTTGTCCGTAGACCACTTCAAATGGAGTAGATCCAGTAGATGACGCTGGATGCGAATTGATGGCAAATTCAGCCCAAGGCAACAGTTCAGCCCAGTCATTCTGTCGTGAACTGACATATGCGCGTAGGAACTGTTTGAGAGTTCTAGTCATTCTCTCTGTTTGGCCATTTGACTGAGGATGGTATGCAGATGTGAAGTCAAGGGTGATGTCGAATTTCTTACACAAAGCTTTCCAGTACTTTGCTGTAAATTGAACTCTTCTGTCAGAAACGATATGTTTAGGCATGCCATGCAGGCGAAAGATGTGACTGATGAATAGCTTAGCAAGTTCCATGGCTGAGGGCAACCCAGGGAAAGCCACAAAGTAAGCCATCTTTGAAAATCGATCCACTGTAACCCAAATGGTATTGTTACCTCCAGAAAGTGGCAGGTCAACCACAAAATCTGTTGCAATGTGGGTCCAGGGCTCGTCCGGTACTGGCAAGGGTTGAAGCAGGCCCCAAGGACGTCTGGGTGGAGGTTTCTGTCTGGCACAATTGGAACAGGAGGCGCTACGTAAGCTAGAGCGTCTTCCTTCATGGTGGGCCACCAGTAGTACCTTTGTAGCTTGGCCAGTGTTCACCATTGTCCAGGGTGTCCAGCCAGTTTCGAATCGTGAGCCCAGCTTAGCAAATTCTTTTTTAAATTGTGGGGTACAATAGTCTTGCCCAGGAGTACTGGATGTGTGGATGCGAGGACCACTCACTTCAGGTCAATAATATGCTGGGGTTCATCAGGTACGTCCTCCGAGAGGAAGGACCGAGATAATGCGTCTGCTCTGACATTCTTGTCACCAGGGTGATATTTCAGCAAAAAGTCAAATCAGTTGAACAGAGACCATCTCGCCTGTCTATGGTTGAGGTGTTGAGCGTGACGGAGGTACTCCAGATTTTTGTGTTCAGTGTAAACAGTGATCTCATGTTGTGCACCTTCAAGCCAGGGGCGCCATTCTTCAAATGCCAACTTTATTGCCAACAGTTCTTTATCCCCAATGCCATAGTTCTTCTCTGCTGGCGAGAAGCATCGGGAAAAGAATGAACAGGGGTGCAAGATCTTGTGGAAGTCGACGCCTATGTCAGAGGCGTCTACTTCCACAATGAAGGGTCGCGCAGGGTCTGGATGGCGGAGACAATGTTTGCACAATATCTGGATAGATCCATACCAAGTAACCATAATATTTAACTGCTCTATTCTAAAGAAAACTTTAGAACAAGGTTTCTATCTTGCTCAAAAGCAAACGTTACAAGTAATATACCTCTTGTTTTAATCTCAGTGTGTAAAGATAATTCGATCAACTCTGAGGTGTTCAAAGATTGCTGAGACTGATGTTGTACTTCCTCTCCTCCTCCCGTAGTTAAATCCAATTTCTTTGAAACAAAAAAGGCTTTCGAAACAACCGGCAAAATTTCTTTAGGTATCTTTAAAATTTCCAACATGTACTCTTTGAACATCTCAACAGGATTTAGTCTCTTTAACCACCGGAAGTTCACTATCCAAAGATTTAAATAGCGGAGTGAGTTCTCAATATTTTCAAATTTTCTTTCAGAATTTATCCCAGCTAAGAACATAAGAACATAAGAAATTGCCATGCTGGGTCAGACCAAGGGTCCATCAAGCCCAGCATCCTGTTTCCAACAGTGGCCAAAACCAGGCCACAAGAACCTGGCAATTACCCAAACACTAAGAAGATCCCATGCTACTGATGCAATTAATAGCAGTGGCTATTCCCTAAGTAAAATTGATTAATAGCCATTAATGGACTTCTCCTCCAAGAACTTATCCAAACCTTTTTTGAACCCAGCTGCACTAACTGCACTAACCACATCCTCTGGCAACAAATTCCAGAGCTTTATTTAATCATAAAAGAAGAAGGAAGTCAACAGGCTAAGATTGAGAGCTTCTTTAATCTTACCCCTGCAATGCCGGGAGCGAAGACTGCGGAGGGAGAAGCCCAGGAGCTCGGGCTGATCCCTATGGTCCCTTGTACATTTTCCAGTTTAATAATTTTCTCCTCAGCTCTCTCTATTTTCACCTGTTGTGCATTCAACACCTTCTCTGTGTTCAATCCTCTTTTGTTTGATTCTAAAAATGCCTGTGTTAAAGTGGTAACAGATTCAATCGATACCATTGTTTCCACAAAGTGTCCAGCGTAACTACGGGAGGCTTTTGCAGAGAAAATACCGGTTTAGTTTGTATCTTTACCAATTCTTGAAGTGCTGTGTCTCCTCCGCTGTCCCGCGCCGGCATAGCTCTGTGGGGTAGTGGAGTTGAGGTTGCCAACCCCTCCATTGCTCCCTCAACTCCTCTAAACGCCATTACCTCTCTGTCTCCGTCGGGTTGTCTGGGGGGGGCCTGCTCACTCCTCTCGTCCTGCGAGTCTCGCGATGTTTCTTCGCCCTCCTCTCCAGCCCGACCTCCCGGCAGCGGTGGCCGTTACAGGAGCCCCGGGCTGAGCGAGATTTCCTCGACCATAGGGATCAGCCCAAGCTCCTGGGCTTCTCCCTCCGCGGTCTTCGCTCCTGGCATTGCAGGGGTAAGATTAAAGAAGCTCTCAATCTTAGCCTGTTGACTTCCTTCTTCTTTTATGATTAAATTCTCTTTCAGATGAGCCTTTCGCTTCATGTGAGGCATTTTAAATTACAGGAAAAAGCTGAATAAACCAGGTATTATAAATTCCAAGAACAGGCATAGCCGGAGCTCCTTATCTGCTTCTCATATGTCGGCCATCTTAGTCCCCCCTCTTGCTAATCTATACTGTTATACATGTTCTGTCTCTACTAGGGATGTGAATCATTTTTCTGACGATTGAAAATATCCTACGATATTTTCAAACTCGTCAGAAATCAGGGGCTCCCTGAAACAGATAGGAAAACCCCTTGAAATTGTTGGTGGGGGTTCTCTTATTGTTTTGGGGGGAGGGCGGGAAAAAATGGCACACAAAAACAACCCCTAAAACCCAACGGACCCTTTAAATACATCCTTTAGCTTCCCCCCCCCCCCCCTAAAAAAAAACTCACGGGAGGTTTTTTTGGGGGGGGGGAAGCTAAAGGATCGCTCCCGGGACCCCCACTGGTGGTCCAGTGGGGGTCCCGGGAGCGATCTCCTGCTCATCGGGCCGTCGGCTGCCACTAATCAAAATGGCGCCGATGGCCCTTTGCCCTTACCATGTGACAGGGTATCCGTGCCATTGGCCAGCCCCTGTCACATGGTAGGAGTAATGGACGGCCGGCGCCACAGAAATGTGCATGGTATTTTACACCCCCTCTGCTAACGGCACAAATAGCAGGTACAAAGCACATGGACAGTTTTAGCAGGCTACTTTAGGCTAATAATTTCTAAAGAGGAGCTACCTCAGTAGGTTTGTGGCCTATTGAAAGTTGCCTCCAGTATTCCATGTGTCCTGACCCAGATTTCTTGGGTGGCATGGAGTAAGGCTTTTTCTCATCAGGACCCAATTTACAACATTGTTTTTCACAGTCTGACAGGACAAAAATAATTTCTTTTCCCCATCATCATCCAGCAGAGCTGCAACAGATCTCATTTTGCTGGTGTAAAACCTTCACCTTATGCTCTTAACAACCATGTATAGTTCAGTTGGAGAAGCTGAGCAGGCTCTGATGTTCAGGCATGCTCCAGGCTCAGCTCTGTTTTATTCCAGAAGACACAATGCAGCCACATCAGTACAGCTCACAATTCTTCTGAACTTCCCAGAGTGCTTTGCTTGAACTCCATCTTGGTTTGATCTGTTGATAATAGGGGGGCATTCTATGAAGTTAGCAAGTAGCACATTTAAAAACTAATCAGAGAAAATTATTTTTCACTGAACGCACAATTAAATCTGGAATTTGTTGCCAGAGGATGTGTTAGGTAGTTGGGTTTAAAAAAAGTTTGGTTAAGTTTTTGGAGGAGAAGTCCATTAACTGCTATTAATTAAGTTAATTTAGGGAATAGCCATTGCTATTACTGGCATCAGTAGCATGGGATAGACTTAGTTTTTGGGTAGTTGCCAGGTACTTGTAGCCTGGATTGGCCACTGTTGGAAATAGGATGCTGGGCTTGATGGATTTTTGGTTTTGACCCAGTATGGCAACTTCTTATGTTCTTTTAAGCCCTGCCTACAACATGCTGAGCCTAATCTCCTCCTCCAATGCAGAGCAAGCCTCAGTGTGGGAGGACAGGGGCCAGGTGTGTGTTAGGGGGTAGGGAGGTCAGGCTGGGTCACCACAGGTAAGATCCTAAATTAAGGATTTTTATTTTGATAAAATAATTTGTTTAGATGATAAGTAAGATAATGTAAAAATCTTTTTCAGAATCAGTCTTCTGAATCTAAAGTTTACTTTTGGTTGCTTATAATTTGAAGTTGAGATAAAGTGTACTGGCACATGTAAATGATCAGCTGCTCATTTCCCAGTTCCCTAAAATGATAAGGTTTATGTTTCCAGCCTGACATATGCTTCATTCTCAACCCTGAACCTACAAAGAGCAAAGGATTTGTCAGTAAACAAATGAATATATTCAGAATTATAGTTTCAGAAGTGCTCTGCTTGTGTATCATATGTCTGTGGGTAAAGTCAGGAAAACAAGCCGACAGGCCAGCCTTGCATCTGGATTCAGTTCTCGGGTCAGGTCTTCATGGCATCCCCTGTCCCAGTGAACGTGAGGCATGGGAGGTAGCGCTCATAGCCCTTAGGGCAGAGCTTTCCAAAGTGTGTGTCGCGACACTTTAGTGTGTCGCCTGCAGTGTGCCGGTGTGTCGCACAAGCCCGGTGCACGTGACACACCGGCAAGTGGGAGCCAATGCGGCCGCCGGTGGACCTCATCCCACTGGCGGCTGAGCAGTTAAATATCGCTGTGCTGTGTGCCGCAGACACACAGCAGGAAGATCGGCAGGGCTGTGGTGGAGCTCACGTCACCACGGCCCGAAGAAAAAGGACACGTCTAAACGTGCAGGTGCTCCTCCTCCTTCTGCCCACGCGGCCCCGAAGAAAAATGTTGCCGGAGCCCCACGAGCAGAAAGGAGAAGGAGCATCAGCCGCGTCCAGAAGAGGAGCAGCGTTGTTGCAGCAAGAAGAGGAGGAGGCCCGGTAGTAGGGCCCCCACTGCGGATCGGCCCGAGAAGATCAGGGCCGCTGCTGCGATCGGCCCGAGAAGATCAGGGCTGCTGCAGAGCCCATCCTGCAGCGACCCGTGAAGAGGAGGCCCAGAGATAAGAGAGAGGCTGAGGGCCCGTAGAGTGCGTGTATGAGATGAGTTGAGAGATTGGGTGCGTGTATGAGGTGAGTTGAGAGATTGGGTGTGGGAGTGAGGACCTGAATGTTTGCAGAGACAGCATGTGAGAGCCTGTGTGTGTGTGAGAGAGACAGCATGTGACAGTGACAGCATGTGACAGTGAGAGCCGGTGCATGAGCAAGACAGCACGTGGGAGTGAGAGAGAGCCTGGGTGTGTGAGAGTCAGACAGCATGTGCAAGAGAGAGACTGTATGAATGATTGTATGAGAGAGAGCATGTGAGAGTGAGAACCTGTGTGAGAGAGAGAAAGAAAGCATGTGAGAATGAGAACCTGACGGAATGTTTGAGGGAAGAAGATAGATGGAGAGAAAAGAAATAGAAAAAAAGACACTATGAAAGGAACTGGCAAAAAAATAAGAAAAGGGAGGCGGAACAAAAAAGCCTGTGATTAGAAAAAAAAATTACTTTTTACTGATTGGCACATGTAATCTTTGGTAATGTGCAAGAGTAGCACTTTCTCTATGTGGATCTCACAATGTACGAGATCAACATGGAGGAAGTGGAAACCCACGGGGCCTGCACAGAGGAGGCAGCAGAATGGGCTTCAGTGCCAATAGCAGCAATCAGCGCCTCCCCAATAGCCATGCGGCATCAGTGACAGTGGCAGCAGAGGAATAAGAGAGGCTCCGAGGTTGCTGGCAAAAGAAAGAAAGGGGGTCTGCCTTTAGTGTGTGCATGTGTATGAATGGGAGTCTGCCTGGGGGTGTATGTGTGTGAATGCATGGGTGCCTGCCTGAGAGTGTGTCTGTGTATGAGAATGTATGGGTGTCTTCCTGGGGTTTGTATGTGTGAGAATAGGTGCTGGCCTGTGTGTAGTATATGTGTCTGTGTGTGTGAGAATGAATTGGTGCCTGCCTGGGGGTCTGTGTGTGTGAGAATGAATGTGTGCATGCCTGGGGGGATGGGGAGGGAGTGGTGTGAAAATGAATGGGAGCCTGCCTTGGGGTCAGTTTCAGTGTGTGAGAGTGACTGGGAGCTTGCCTGGGTGTGTGTGTTTCTGTGAGAATGATTGGGAACTTGCCTGGGTGTGTGTGTTTGTGTGTATGTGAGGGAGCCAGAGAGAGTGTGTATGAGAAAATCCAGGGGAGTAAGAGTTTGTGTGGGGGTGTGTGTGTGGAGGGAGGGAGAGAGAGTGTCTTAGAGCCTGAGAGTGTGTCAGTGTCTGTGAGAGCGAGAGGTTATGGTGGGTATAAGAGCATGAATGTGTATGTATGTGACAGTGTATGTGTGAGAGAGAATGGACATGTGAGTCTGTGTGAGAGAGAGAGAATAACCTCCTAATCCTGGACAATATCAGGGTGACTGGAAATCAAGAGCTCCCACGTATGGACAGCAGGGGCTTTTTTAAATCCTTATTAGTTTTAATTATTGGGTGTTATTTGATATATGTGCTTTTTTGAAATATTTTATTGGTGTTTGGGAAATTGTAAAAAATGTATATGATTTTAATTAATAGAAATTCTATTTATCAGTAGTTTTAAAATATTCTTTTATTAGTATGGTTTTACTATTATAACTGATGCTTTATGTTTCTTGATTTTATTTGTTTTATGAGGAATGGTGGTTCTGTTTTTCCATTGTTAATACACAGAGTCTGGCTTCTTGGGGTTTCCATTTCAGTTTTTGTCTAATTTGTGCTCCTTTATTTTGTATTCTGTATTTGGTGAGGGTCTGTCTCTGCTCTGTGTGTGTGATCATTATGAGAGATTCTGCTAGCATAGGGATCTATAGCAATCGGGTTTGTTTTGTTTCCTCAGTAGGTGGTGTATTGGTATTCTAGGACCCAGTGTAATATTTACCCTTGCTTTTTCACAGGTAGGGTTATTGTTGTTTGAGTCCTTGGTGTTATTACTGTTATGTTACGATGGGATTGCAGTATAGATTTTGAGTGTCTTTTTTGTGAGGTTTTATTTTAGTTCACGATGTGCCTGGCAGTGGAAGGTGTTTGTGCTGCGCTTACTGTGAGGTGACACCAGAATTTGAAAACATCTTTTAGTATGATGAACTGCAAGGGAAACATCCAAGCTCCACTGTTTGGGGGAATTTCAGTGGATGCACAGAGTTACAGAACTGGAAGTGCAGGATTTATATTGACATTCTGTCCCTTCCTATATATTCCAGACTTCACTCTCATAGCCATATAGAATTAGTTGAATGAGGCTATCAAATAATTATATAGTGTGAAACTGGCCAGCTTTTTAAAATTATGCAGAAGACCCTTTGGACTTTATTAACACCAAATATTCAAAAGCTGTGCTCATCCCATCAAGCTCATATATCTCATTAAAGAGGTAAATTGAATAACACAATAACTTTGTTTTATTATTGTTACTCATAAATTATAACAATAACATTAATCTTGGAATATTATATATTTTTAATATAAATGAAAGGTTTTCACAAGATAGGTTGTGTCATAAAACATTTTATTATGTATATATTTAAGGAAACATACATAAATTGTCGAAATACATTTCGTTCGTTTAACCTTTAACCTCTGGTTTGCTAGTAGACTGAATTACTGTGTCCCAAAATTATGTTTGTCTATAAAGTGTGTCACCAACATGAAAAGTTTGGAAAGCTCTGCCTTAGGGAGTTGGAGTCTCAGCCATTGCACAATGATGACACCTAGTGGGCTGACTCTGTACATGTCACGGTCTGTGGCCCCTAGCCAAGGACCATCCCTAACTGGGGCAGGTGGACCTGGGAAGCTGTCAATGAAGGCTCGTGGCTCCTTAGCCCAGTAGAGACCATTTACAATTGAGCTGGAAGTCCAAAGGACCAGAGAGAGATTCTGCATTGAAAAAAAAAGTGAGATGGAAAGAAAAAGGTGAGAAGAGAGGGGAGGAGATGTTAACAGTTCAGCAGAGGAAGTGGTTTAATTCCAAGAGGGCATCAGCTTAGCTGTTTAAATATCTGCGTCTTCTCCATTTTATGATTGCACTTTTACTTGTAACATGTAAGTAATCTATGTCAATTTCTTTTTCCTCTGCTATCTTGTACATATATTTTTATTGTAACCCCACTGCAAATGATGGAGCAAGAAAAGGCATCAAAAGAAAGAATGAAATTACCCTTAACAGACAGATTTTGGCTTCTGACAGCAGTCATCTAGTGGATGGGGGTCCTGAGGTGAACAAATCCCTGCCACCAGAGCTCCCCACAAAACACAGGCTGCGACTTATTGCCCTCATGCCTCTCTGCTACGAGAGGTCACGGGCGGAGCTTAGAAACGAAGTCAAGACCTCATACCTGGGGTCTTCACAGTACAAAATGAGAGCTGGAGGAAAGGATTATTGCAGTAGGGTTATCTAGAATCACTTGTGTGTTTCTATGTCAGACGCAACAGAAAGGATCTAACAAATATTCTTTTCCAACAGAAACCTCAAGATCTGATGGAGCAGGTAACGTTGCACTTTTTAGTGGTGGAAGTATCAGGAACTATTTCTATGCAGAATGAGCGTGCAAGTCAGAGACGCACAAGCAGAGGAGGCCTTATTACTGGGAGCAGCACAGTTGCGATCACTCGCAAGATGCCGGCCTCATCTGCACAGGCTTTCTGACCTAGGCTACACCCATCTCCTGCAGGATCCCTCTTCAGCGACCATGTGCAATCAGTACTGTGAGAGAATGAATAAAGGCTAGAAGAGATCCCTCGTGATTGTGATATAATCTGTATGCTGTGTATCGCTTATTTCTCACAGAGATTCCCTACATGTTCAACACGCTTTACCGCAGATCCCCCTGACTCCAGTCACGAGAGCACTGCCCTGACTCTGCTAATCCTCTGTCAGTTCACACTGCCAGTGTCCCAGTCGGAGGGACTCCCACCTGAACACATTAAAGCAGGCTCTGGGAACAGAGCGCATTTTACACCCTCCACTGGGATATAAACAGTGAACGAAGCCACTAGTGCAATGAAATATAAATCGTTTTAGAAAAATTACACAGAAAGGGGCTGAATTAACAGAGGTTAAAAACTTGTGAGCAGTTAGCACCAGGCCTCAAGTGTGTAACCACCTTACTGATTGCCACTATTGCTCATAAGTTTCAAGATTTTGCTAATCCAGCTCCTTTCTGTGGCTATTACCATGCGTCCAATGTAAGTCACACACATTTTTCTCTAACGAAAATCAATTTAAAATCATACATAATAATATAAACTGTTCTCATACTGAAGTATTTTAAATTTTAAAAGGTTTTTGCAGACTTAAACATGGAAATGTCATATTAAGTTACATGGGGCGTTGTGATGTCACAGGCACTTTTCCGTGCACCACGAGGCGTTTCCAGGGGTCGGCGATGGGGCAGGGATGTGATTTACACGCAGACTTTGCATGTAAAAAATCACAGCTGCTCCCGAGCGAGGGTAACTCTGTATCTGTGTCAAAGCAGGTTTAATGCACTTGGTAGAAATTCACTTTGAGAGTTCAGGCTAACTTCTCCCATTAGAGGAACATTGCTGGCACACAAACTCTTACAATCTGAATTAACAAATATGAAAATAAGGGGATGAGGGAAAGCTTCCGGCTGTCCAGTGCCTGCAGTAAAAGAGGAAGCAGTTCTGGCAGCTCCACCCCAGGGTGGGGGCTCACGGAGAATGGCCCTGCTGCGGGGAAGGCTCTGTTTTTGGGGTCACAATGGGGGTTTCTTCACCAAGGAACGGGTCTGGCTGCACCTGCAAATGTTTTACCTCTGCAATTGATGATCTAAGGTCAGCTTAAAAAATTGGCAGTGGGATGGGGGGTCTTCCCAAAAGCCCCTCTAGTGCAGAACAGCTTGGAAGCCCACGTCTGTTCATTATCGCTCTATAACACAGCTGTGTCGAATGTATTGTGTTTCTTATTAAAAGCTTTCCAGGGTGGAAAAGCCAGTTCATAACAAACAAATTGTGCTGCTAGAGAGCAGCCCAGGGGATTTAATCATTACTGGCATAAAACACACCCAGGAACGTGAATGGCCACAGGTTTCAACCCACAAAAGTATTTGAAATCCACAACACAATTTTCAAAAGGATTACTCTGTTTATAATCCTTCTTTCCTGTGAGCCCAACACCAGCCTATGTGTGGCCATCCTGCGGCTGAGACAAACCTCTCTGCAGGCATCTCTGCTAGCTTAATCTTGTATAATATGCGGGTGTGCCAATATCTCATTTATAACCCAGGCATTAGTAAATCATTCAGCTCCAACAGAAACAAAAAGCAGGAAAAGGATTTTTTCAGTGTTAGGTCCTCACTTTGAAATTAGTGGCAAGGGGGTTAAGGACTGAGTCAAATTACTTGGTCTTGCAGAAAAAGGTGAAACAGTGGCTATAAGTAGCAGCAGTCATAGGTAGGCATTTGTTTTTTACTTTTTATTTTCATTTTTTCCATTGGTTTTAGGTTATATTATGCACTGATTTCAAACTGCTATGCACTGCACTGGCCAGGGTTGTCCCTGAGTGAACGAAATGAAAATATATGAAAAGGGACAAATATAGGAGGAGGCTTTTCCTATTTTGTGTCTATGGGGGAAAAGCCCAGTGCCTCATTTCCAGAATTGGCCTCACGGCTTCTGAGGGCAAGCACTGCTCCTGCTCCTGTTCCTTCTGTATTTAAGATTCACAACTTAGGGACATCAAGTGCTGTTCTTCTCACTCTTTATGGGGGGAGTGGGGTGCTTAGGTGGTCCAAGGCTGCTCACGTCCTTCATATCTTCCCTTATCAGGTGTCCCCACCCATGCCAGGTACTCCTCCAGCTCTGGGCATTGCCTTCTCACACTCTTTCACCTCCTCGAAATCTTCAGATCTGTTCTGTTAAAGAATAGCCAGGTATTATGCAATTTTCAAAGAAGAGCTTATATGTGCTAAAAGATTGCCCAGTCTAAGGTAAATGTTCAAAGGGATCTAGCTGGCTAGATCAAAGCCGTTGAAACATTCCTGGTCTGAGAAATTACATTTAGCCACTTAAATTTTACTAGCAGTCTAATTCTGGGAGGGCCCAGGGGTGTGCTTTTCTTACATTTCTTTTAAATAAATTGTTTATTGAGTAAGACATAATCACATCCTGAACAGTAAACACTGGGGAAAAAAACCTTGAAACAGATCATGCCTCACAATTATTCCCACTGTATATCCCCCCAGTCAAACATAGCATTCATATATACATTCAGTCACACCATCCCATAACATAATCTAGAAAAGAGCAGTAGCAGTGACTATCTCCTAAAACATGAAGAGAGCATATGGAATTATAACAAAGTAGTAGCCTTTTCCCATAATCTAAAATAACCTCATAGAAATAATAATGATTTTCGACTTCTCAAACCATGCTGTCGCAATTATTCCAAAGCAGAATAATGCAGCATCTCCTTCCAATACTGAAAAGAAGGTGGATTCGCATTATGCCAATTGGATAAAATTACTTTTTTAGCAAGGGATACGGACAGAAATCGCTTCCCACCCTGAGGGAGAGAGAGATGTCTCGGAAATAGATGCAAATAAAATATTTTTCCATCCCATGGAATGACCTGCTCTAAAGCAGCTTCTATCAGCAGCCGGAAATCACCCCAAAAAGGTTGCAATCTGGTACACTCAAAGAACATATGACACTGTGTCCCAACATCACTGTCGCACTTTAAACAGAGATTGGAGTCCCAAAGCTTCCTACGGGCACCCTGTCTCTGGCAAGGTTCACCCTATGTAATAATTTAAATTGTATTTCCCTGAGATTAGCTGGATGAATAAGCTCATAAACACCAGAACAAGCTTGAAGTAAATCATCTTCCAACAAAAAGCCAGTGTCACCTGCTCATTGCATAACAAGTTTACACAGATGCGACCATGGAATTTGCTTTTTGAGGGACATCATCCAAATTCTAATCATATTGAACTGTGGGACCGTTTCAAAAAAGGATTCCGTTGCATCAGTAAAAGCTATCCTGGGGAACACCCCTCAAAAAGTTGTATAACAAAATGCCTGAGCTGTAAATAGGCATAGAAATGTGATCGTGAAATGGCCCATTGCTCCTGTAATTGCTGAAAGGAATACAAAGAGTTTGTCTCAATATCAATCAATTGCCCTAGACAAAAAAAAACTTTCATTTCCCAGGAATGAAACACCAAGCCCTCCAATCCTTGTGCAAAATCCTTGTTGCAACAAAAGGTATGAATGGAGAGAGGAAGAGCTCCCTACCTGTGCGTTCCCTCCACCATCTCCATGCTCTAACCCAGAATGCAGAGGAGGTGGAGCTGACTCACTGACCTCCAAGAGTAATGCAGTAAGTTCAGATTCCCATAAGGCCATTCCTTAGATTCTCTCCATCAAACCTCCTTTGTAGAGCAGCCCAATCATGAATATAGTATAATAGGCAAGCAACATTGTAAAGCCGTAAGTTTGGGATCCCTAAGCCACTCCTTTCCTTAACGTTAGTTAAGTAGTCACACTGATCTTAGCACGTTTGTTTTTCCAGATAAAAGAGGACATCATAGCCTTGAAGTCTCTTACTTCTTTACCTCACAGCCAAATCAGGAGCATCTGCAGGGGGTACAATATCTTAGGGAGAATCATCATCTTTATTACAGCACAGAGTCCCATAACAGACAAGAGAAATGCAGACCAATGTTCAAGAAGAAGTCTCACCTTAGCACGAAGAGCAATAATATTCAATTTATATAAATTCATGACTGAATGAGTAAACCAAATCCCCAAATATTTTAAAGCATGTACATTCCACTGTAATGGAAAATGTCCCTCCCATCTTCATACTAAACCAGGATACAAGGGAAAAGCTTCAAATTTGTGATAATTAATTCTCAATCCAGAGAAGAAACCAAATGAAGCAATGATGGGTGAGAGACAGGCAACAGGATTGCTCAAGAATAACAACATATCATCAGCGAACAAACTAAGCTGAACTTATTTTCTCCTGATGGTTATATATTAGAATACAGCCAATGCTCTAAGTTTTAGTGCCAAAGGTTCCAAGGTTAAGATGTACAATAATGGGGGAAAGACGGCAGCCCTGTCTGGTATCCCATTGCAAATGGAGGGGGGAAAGAAAGCTCCCCCTTCAACAAAATCTGAGCCATGGGCTGCTCATAAAGCACCTGAACATGGCTTATAAATTCATCTCCAAAATACATTTTTTAAAACCCACCAAATAAAAGCCCACTCAACCCAATTGAAAGCCTTCTCGGCATCTAGGCTAACTAACAACCCATCAGTTTTTTTTTCATTCTACCAGATTGTATGGCCAACAATGCTTTCAATAGGTTACTGGATGATACTCTACCAAAAATAAACCCGGTTTGATCTGGAGAAACCAGGGAATGAATAATCCTACTGACTCGGGAAGCCAAAATCACTGCATAGATTTTAATATCCTGATTAAGCAATGCTATGGGTCTATTTGATTGGGGTATGCCTGATCCTTTCCCCAATAACCGTAGACATATTATGACCCATCTCAAAGTGCCTCGCAGCCTGCGAGGCTGTGAACATATGTTGAAGAGGCTCAAGAATGTCATCTCCCAAAATCTTGTAGAATTCACCCCCAAAGACATCCAGACCTGGTGCTTTCCCTAGCTTCAGGAGTAAATAACCCTCCATATCTCTCTCTTGGGGATGAGTGCATCAAGCCCCAGCTTGTCCTCTTGGGACAATATAGGAAAATCAGTGCTCTGAAACAATTGCTCCAGATCCACAAACGATGGATTGGTGCTCACGTAAAGCTGCTCATAGTAAGATCTGAATGCCTCCAATGTTTCAGGCGTAGTTGTACAACTGTGCCCTTGATGTTTTATATGAGATAAAAAGGGTGTTGTGTATCAAATTAACAAGAAGCCAGCCAGACTTATTTCCCCACTGGAATAATTTGTAACAAAAAAAAGATTAAATTTTGCCTTGGCATCTAGCAAAGCATTCAGCTCACCATGTATTATAGAAATCTGTTGCTTCAGTTGAGGTGACATAGATTTTATATGAGCAGCCTTAAGGCGTAACAGCTCCCTAGAAAGCTCTAACCATTCGGGCTGCATTCTTAACGTTTTTTCCGAACTTGATAAGCTATTATATGAGCACATAACACAGCTTTCGATGCATTCCAAAAAATGACAGGGTCAGTTCCTTCAAAATCATTGAACTCTTTGTATTTCTTCCATTTTTCCCTTAAAAAAGGGGCAAAATCCTTGTCATGGTACAATAAAGCAGACATTTTCCAAGAGGGAGGAAGGCCCCTCCCCCCTTTCTGTAAAGAGAAATTTGGCAGTAACCAAAGAGTGGTCCAAAAAAGGTACCTCACTTATATCACAAGACTGAAGTTTGTCAAATACAGACTTGGTACAAAGTATATGGTCTAGTTGAGAGTACCTATTGTGAGGATGGGAGTAAAACCAAGAACCCCTTCTCCTCCAAGTGAAACATCTGCCATGTGTCCAGTAAATGTAGCTCTTGACACAAAAACCCAATGCCAATAGTGTCCTGATTTTTCTTAGGGGTTTTTCCTGGTTGACAATCTATTGTGGGATCACTGACAATATTGAAATCACCACCCATGAAAATGATATAGGCAGGAAAAGACAATAATACAGTGACTAAAGCAGCAAAAGATTTGTGGCTATAAACATTAGGAATATAAACATTTGCAACAAGTATATTCCTTCCAGCTAGTGATCCAGCAATAATAATAAATTGACTTTCTGGGTCTGTAATCTGTTTGTGAAGGTTAAATGAAAGAGACTTGTGAATAAGAAAGGTGACCCCCCTGTTGCCTATTAGTAAAAGAAGAAAAATAGCAACACCCCACCCATTACCTCTTAAGCTTAAGATGTTCAGCGCCTTCCAAATGGGTTTCTTGGAGTAATGCAATATTGGTTTTGCATCCCCAAAGTTCTGTATTTTCTTTCTTTTTTTTTTTTTTTTTTTTAATTTTGCAATTTCAATAACTCAAAACATTATTACATGTTCAGCAAATAAGCATAGTATTTCCATTATTTAAGGTATCTTTTTACATTTATCCAAATCTCTAATAGTACCATCAAATAAAAATTTAAAGGAAATATTAGTATAGAGATGGAAAACTAAAGTATAATATTACTACTTGCTTATGGCACTTTTATACAACAAGGGGGAGATCCATTCCACTTTAGAGCAATTTAACAAACACATAATAAGAAAAAGAAAACTGAGAGTAAGGCAGTTATATTAATTCGCTGATTCAGCCTGGATCTAATGTCCACTGATGTGATTGTAAGAAATTGCCGAGCTGATCTGGCTCATAGAAAACATATCTATTTCCAGACACTTTCATAACACATTTGCATGGGAACCTCTGAATTATCTGGGCTCCGTGACTTCTAGCTGCAGGTAACAATGTCAAGAATTTTTTTCTCTTTCTTTGTGTTTCCTTGGAAACGTCCGGGTATATCCAAACCTTCTGGTTTAGATACAAGACAGATCGATTTTGTAAGAACTTCTTCATGATATTTTCTCTGTCCATTGGTGTTGAAAATTTTACCAATAAAGTTCCTCTTCCTTCTAATTGGTGTTGTTGTGTGGTTTCTAGAAATTCAGTAATATTTAGTAATACATTTTCACCAGATTGCATTTGGTTCTCAGATGTTTCCTTGAGGTCGGACACAAAATATGTTTAAATTATTTTAGGTTGTTCTTCCAAAGTGATTTTAAGAACATCTCTCAAATAACTTTTGAATTGTTCCTTTGGAGATATCGAATTGCATTTAGGAAAATTCAATACTCTAATATTAGTATCTCTCAAGCCGTTTTCAATTATCTCTAACCTCCTATTCATAACAATATCAGTTTTTATCAGCGTATCTTGAACAGTTTCAATTTTATTTATTTTCTCCTCCATTTGAGTCGTTTTCTTCTCTTGTTTCTCCACTGACGCTTTCAAGTTACCACAAATTTCTTGCATATTTTTCATAGGACCTGATATTGTCATTAAAGAGTTTTGAAGTGTGGCTATGGCTAGCCATAACGATTCCATGGTAATATTCTCAGGTTTTTCTAGCGGTTTCAGTTCCGGAAAAGAGATTGCTTGTATGACAACATTTATATTTTCCTCAGCTCTAGGCAATTCTGTGGAATTTTCCAAGGCCATTCTCTCTCCTCCTACGGCTCCAAAGCTTTCGGAGGGTTCCCCTCCCCCCACCGGGGTTGACGCCAATCGTCCTCCCTCCATAGCCAAAGTTAAGTTCTCCCCTGCGATAGACCCCTCGGGTGAACTCGCCCCATCCAGCGCATTCCGTTGTAGAGGCGATTCAGTGTTCGCAGCCTGTGTCCATGTCGGGGGGGGAGGTGTCAGCGGGGCTCCAGGGCTTAAAGTTATTTCAGCCGCATGCGACAGCGTTTGCTCTCCGGATGTCGCTAACGTGGGCCTCACTGGAGTTGCTGCCGGGGGATAAAACTCCGCTATAGTTGTTTGCTGCAGTGTCGGGCTAGAGACACTCGAGGAAGCCTCTTTGACCCGAGCTTTTCACTTGGTGTGTGGCATTTCTGCCTATTCCCAAAAGGTAAAAATGGAGGTAATTTCTTGCAAGCACTACGGAGCTCCAAACGCCATGTCCTCTCAGTAAGACGCCATCTTGGATCTCCCCATTTTCTTTCTTTTAATGGGAGAATGTAACCCATCCACATTTAAGGAACTGAGAAGAATATCACCCATAGTGCCATCTAAAGATCTTCAGAAACCTGGAAAAATACAAATAATAGGGAAGGGCTCTCCAGCCTAAGCCCCACCGCTTACCAACCAAAGATATCAAGGGTCAAATACAAGTTGACAAGGCCACCTTTGAAAAGAGACCAAGGATCTATTCAACAACATACAATCCCATTCACACACAGTCACATCAACATTCTGATATGTGTGCCTGAGTCTGAGACCAACATGGAGAATATGATTGACCCAGAATCCTCTGCTGCCTTGGCCTGCTTCAGTTCTGGCCATGTGAACCTTAAATGCCCTATTGACCCTAATTTGGGTCTGGAGCAGGCCACAACGCAGCGCCAGTGATCAGCACGAGGCCACACCTCCTATCTTCCTCAGATGGTCCCCCCTGGTGACATCACTCGTGGGCATCATACCTGCAGTTTTTTAAGTAAGGCTGCGACTTTGGCTCCGGGCGTCCCTTAGTGTCGTTCCTTAGTGTCACCGCAATTTGCTTTATATCTCTCCCCCCTCTCTATTTCTCCCTCCCTCCACGCACCTGCCCCACACCCCGCTGCATTCTCCCACACCCCTTAACCATCCTCTGCTTCACAATTCCTACACATCCCCACACCAATCATAACATGTTCGGACACCCAATTCCCATTCTCAGACACCACCACTACAAACCTATCGCTCATTCATTCACCCCACATACCAATCCAGACATCTGCTACCAATCATGCTCACTCCTCTCACTCAATTCATTGGCCTCACAGCCTTTACTCTCCTACTCTTCAACTCCCAATCAATTGTCAAAAACCCACATTCTCCACGACATTCTCCTAGATGAAAAACCCAATATTTGCGCAATCACTGAGACCTGGCTTAAGGACACAGACATAGTTTTGCTTAACCAACTCCCTAATCACATCTATGATGTCTTCTCTGTTCCTAGACCCAAAAAACGGGCGGAGGACTCCTTCTCGCAGCAAAAAAAGACCTGAAACTAACACTCCACTCTGTCCATACCACTCCCAGATTCAAAATTGGTCTCTTTAAATCCCACAACTCCAGATCTGCCTAGTCTATACTCTACCCGATCTGCTGGACAAAAACTCATTCCCCATTATTGAATTTATTACTCAAAACATCAACTTTGACATTCCCGCTATCATTCTGGGAGACTTTAACATCCATGTTAAACCTTGTACTCAATGCTTCGAAAACAGAATTCCTGCTCATATCACCGGAAAACAATAACACACTTCCTAAATCACCCACACTCCTTCAAACAACCCACGTAAGAGACTTAGGAGCCATCCTAGACAATCGTCTCAACCTCAAAACATTCATTAACCAAACCACCAAAAATTGCTTCTACAAATTACATATCCTGAAAAGAATAAAACCGCTGTTTCACACTCAGGACTTCAGAACAATCTTGCAAGCAATAATCTTTTCCAAACTAGATTATTGCAACTCATTACTATTAGGCCTCCCAGCTTCTTACACCAAACCTTTACAAATGGTTCAGAACTCTGCAGCCAGAGTCCTTACAAATTCCAGGAAAATTGACCACATTTCACCTATTCTCAAAAACCTCCATTGGCTTCCGATCCACTATAGAATCATGTACAAAACCATTAACATCATATACAAAACTATCAACCAACACACGCAACTTGACCTACAAATACCACTTAAAAAATTCACCTCCGCCAGGCCTATCAGGGAACACTACAAAGAGTCACTCCAAATTCCAAAGGCCAAAACCTACCAACATAAATCCTTGAGTCTCAGAGCCTTCTCATCAGCAGGTCCAGCTCTCTGGAACTCGATCCCACCTGATTTGAGACAAGAGCCATGCTCTTTAACATTTAGGAAAAGACTAAAAACTTGGCTTTTCAAAAAAGCATTTCCAAGCCTTGAATAAAACCTCCTCTCACTAGCACTAACTCGTATGCAATAATGGAATGTAAACACGAATCAACCAACCTCAAACCCTCTCTCACTAATTCCTGCTGAATATTTATCATACTATTACCATTCACAACTGTCATATTTATTCATTTGATTACCTATGTACCGTTTCATAGTCTTATTTTTTCACTTGCTATTCTAATGTATCAATAGGCTGAAATGTAAATATTGTGCTGTTCAATTTCTCCCCTTCCATCCCAAGTTTATTTTCCTTGTTTTTTGTAACTTTCCCTCTCCCTTTTTCTGATTCACTGTATTTAAAGTTCAAGGTTCTTATTGAAAATATTGTTTTTTACGTTACGTTATGCTTTACACTCCTTGTTATTTGTAAACCGGGTTGATGTGATGCCTATCATGAAACTCGGTATAACAAAAACAATAAATAAATAAATAAATAAATGTTGACTCACTACCACTCTCCCCTACATGCGAAACTATCCTTTCATCCCTTAATGCAATGGGCTTCAAGCAAATCCTAACTAACCCAATGCACAAAGCAGGTCACACCCTGGACCTCATATTCACTAACAACTCCATCTTACCTGACATTCCCATCTATACCCCAATACCCTGGTCCAATAACTACCTCATCTGCACAGATTTCTCAATAAAAACCTTAGCCCCCCCCCCCCCCCCCAACTCATTCATCATCTAATACCATCCACTTCCGCAAATCCTGCTCCAAAAATGATCTCATTGTGGCCCTCACCAATGACCTACATAAACTTGGCCTGTCGGATACCAACTCTGCTATCACTTCATGGAACTCACTTACCAGCAATATCACCAACAACTTATGTCTGCTACCATAAAAAAAAATCAACCCCACTAGCACCTCAAAAAAAACCCTGGTACACCCCTGAATTAAAAATGTTGAAATGCAATCTTAGAAACCTAGAAAAGACCTGGCGTAAAGACCCTTCACCCACACAACTCACCAAATACAAATCCTCCTTACATAACTATCATGAGAAAATCCTCATAACCAAGCGAGACTTCCACGCAAAGAGAATCCACAACTTACAACTCAATACCAATGCCCTCTTTACCTATGTCTCTGACTTGACCAAAATTTCCCCCAGCCCATACCCGATGAAAATGCGATGACCTGGCGCAATTCTTTCATGACAAAATATCTAAGATTATGACATACTTCCCCACTACCCACCACCCCACCAAAACCCTCCCTCACAACCCCAGCGCTTCCCTCAACACCTTTGAGACCATTGCCTGCACTGAAATTGTATCCATTTTAAAGAAAATCAAACCCGTCTCACACCCGACTGATACCATTCCCACCAAAGCCCTCCTGACCATCCCCAATACTATAGCACTACCACTTGCCAACATCATCAATCTCTCCTTAACACTCAGCGAAGTCCCCACTATCCTTAAACAAGCAATTATCAAACCCATCCTTAAAAAAACTAAACTCGACCCTGCTGACCTAACTAACTATCGTCCTATCTCCAACCTACCTTTTCTCACAAAAATCCTGGAAAAAGTAGTAAACATGCAGCTTACAGACTTCCAAGAAAAACATAACATACTTTTCCCCTCTCAATTCGGCTTCCGGAAGCACTTTAGAACTGAAACCCTCCTGATATATTCGCTTACATATTCTCTCCTCACGGGGTTGGATAAAGGCCATTCCTACATACTTGCCATGCTTGATATTTCCTCCGCCTTCGAGACCCTATTCATAAACTGTTTTATACCTATTTTTGACATATTTAATGTAAATCTTCCTCTATTCCTTTTTCCCACATTTCCTCCTCACCTACCTGTATCCACTTCCCTTTCCTTATTTTATCGCCCGTTCGCCTCCCTCCTCCCCCCCCCCTAGTCCTTCCCCCTTCTGCCTCCCTTACTCCTCCCATTTCCACCCCACCCCTCTTCCCCCTTCCCTGCCCCTTTTGCTCTTGTATTATAATTTTCAATATTGTTATCTTCCTTTTGTTACATGTTTCATTATCGTTACCAGTTACCATTACTCTATATTCCTTGTAAAGCACTGTTGCTACTTTTGATGTTTTCTGGAAACCGATATGATGTTACCCCACGAATGTTGGGATAGAAAAATCTCTAAATAAATAAATAGATTTGGAGAAATTCCAGGAGACATCTGGATAGCAGCTAGAGCTGTCTAAAATGTGTGATGGAGGGTCATAGGGTCACAATGAGCAGAAGGAAAAGGTCAGAATCTCATAGGCTAACATTTCAACTACAGTGGCACCGGTGAAAACAGAGTCTTGGAGATCTCCCTGAGGGTGAAGAAAATGACAGGACTGATGGAAGACTGATCTGAACATCAGGCAAGTGGGCCCCAATTTGGGAGGGGGATCAGGGTAACATAGGTCTAATTAATCTTTTTTTAACATGAGAAACTGTGTACATGACAATCCCTTAGGTTCATGCAATTTTACTTACTTGAGATTGCCTGTTTCATCTATAAAAAGACAATCTCACTGATGCACAAAGAGAGACAGAAGTAATGCCATCTGTACCTCCCAAGGGTACCTGTATTGCTTAAGGATACTCAAAAACAAATTAATATTTGTTTCTACAAATTCTGGTATGGTATCCTTGAGTCCGTGGAGAAGCGCCTTAAGCGTATTTAGCGCTTAACAATTCATAATACCACACCCAACCAGAAACAAAAACCGTCCCATCTCCTGAAGATGAGCAGATTTCGGTGAACTCCGATGTTGAGGTGGATTCTGCTCCCAACACTGAGCACTGTTCCTGTTCATCTCATGAAGACTCCTGGGACCAGCGGCATTCAACAGAGTTGGTGAGGAACAAAGCGAGCGAGAGACATAGTTTTACCATTCCTAGCCAATGACAAAGCAACTTCCTTTGCACATTGCAGGTCCACATGCCTCAATCTGGAAATTGAATGAGAAAATAAAAGGCAAATGTGCAAAGAGACCTGTAGCGGCTTGGAAAAATGCTGGGTCAAAAATAACTCTTTATGAACTCCCTGTTCAGTAGGAGATAGCCATAGTTCCTCATATGAAAAAACATACTCTGCCTTTGCAAGAGTGAAACGCTGAAGGCTGGGCCCACCCAGCAATGAAGAGGTGACATATCTCAGCCAAGCTGATCCACAAAGGCTTTGGCTTCCACTCCTGTGGCCAGTAAACGAGCTTCCCCATTCTGAAATACTTTGAGGCGAGCAGAAAATTGCAGTGAAAATTTTATACCTTTGCAGAAAAGCAGGAAACGATATGGCGTGAAGTCCTTCCAGGCCGCAAGAACTTTTGCTGAAAATCGGGGAAAATACCAAACGTTTACCGCCCTCATAACGAAGCTCTTTCGCCTTGCGACAGGCATTGAGAATTCTTGCTCTGTCTGTATAATTGAAATATTTAACAATAACTTGCCGAGGTTGGTTTTCATCAGGGCCTCCTGCACCAATTCTATGAGCTCATTCAACCAGACTCACTCTACATTCTATCCACAGTGAGTGCATCATAAGAACATGCGATACTGGGTCAGAACAAGGGTCCATCAAGCCCAGCATCCTGTTTCCAACAGTGGCCAATCCAGGCCATAAGAACCTGGCAAGTACCCAAAAACTAAGTCTTTTCCATGTTACCGTTGCTAGTAATAGCGGTGGTTATTATCTATTAATTAATAGCAGGTAGGAGCAGGTAATAGCCATTTTTCACAAAGGGAGATCAGAACATAAACTCATAAACTCATATAGGCGTGCAGCCTATTTTCATCTGTCTGGGTAAACAAATAAGTGTGGGAGTAGCTTGCTTCTCTTGCATTCTCTCTCTCACATACACCCAGGCTCCCACTCCCACATACTCTCTCTCACTCAGGCTACCACTCTCATATGCTCTCTCTCACATGCAGGCTCTCATGCTCACATGAAGGTTCTCAGTCCCGTCCCGTCCCCCCCCCCCCCCCCCACACACACACACACACACAGGCTTTCACTCTCACATGCTGTCTTTCACATGCAGGCACCCATTCCCCTCACAGACACACACAAGCTCCCACTCTTACATTCTGTCTCACACACAGGTTCACATTCCCACACAAACACACAGGCTCTTATATAATCTCTATCACATGCAGGCTCACACAAACATAGGGTCTTACTCTCACAAGCAGGCCACCACTTCAACACACATATTTATTTATTTATTTATTTGTTTGTTTTTTATATACCGATCTTCTTACATTGGATGCAAATCAAACCGGTTTACAGTAAAACATTAGAATTTGCCTAAGAGCATTACATGGAACAAAGAACATTGAACATAGAACAACTTAAAATGCTTGAGAGCATTACATAGAACGAGGAATATGTAAAAAACTTTTTGTAACATGGTGTTAAAATAAACTATTATACAAGGATAATGCAAAACCGTCGACTTTGAATGAGAACAGGCGGAGAATTGCCTCAATTGAGAGAGAGCTGAGGGAGGAGGTAGGGGGTGGGTGCGGGGGAGGAGCAGGGGAAGGGAACAGTGGATCAGAGAGGTAGAATGTGTTTAAAGGTGGATTAATAACAAAGAGCAAAAAATGGTTGTAGAGGGGGTGACTGTAAGCCCTCAAGAAAATGCTAGGCTAAATAGCCATGTTTTCAGTTTTT
This sequence comes from Rhinatrema bivittatum, assembly GCF_901001135.1. Taxonomy (NCBI): domain Eukaryota; kingdom Metazoa; phylum Chordata; class Amphibia; order Gymnophiona; family Rhinatrematidae; genus Rhinatrema; species Rhinatrema bivittatum. The sequence goes on from NC_042621.1 coordinate 310,205,403, forward strand.
TCTTGAATGAAATCAAGAAAAATATGCTTCCCCACACTCATATACTTCCTCACATACATAGGGTCTCACTCCTAAATGCTCTCTCTTTTAAATACATATGCCCTTTCTCTCTCTTACACACAGGCTCTCACACCCACAATACTCTCTCCCTCGCACACACACACACAGCTTCTCCACTTCCACATGTTATCTCTCATACACACACACACACACCCCTCCCCGCCCCCAGGCAGGCTCCCAAGCTCTCATTCACACCTCCCTCTCCAAGCAGCCTCCCATTCATATCCCCAACCCACAATACGGCAGGCTCCCATTCACACCAATACTCCCCCCCCCCCCCCCCCAGCCAGGCTCCCATTCACACATACACACACACAGGCAGTTTCTCTATCAGGAGCAGAAGGAGAAACCCGATCTGCTGCTCCTTCTTGGGTGCCGGCCTCTGCACTATACAAATATCTTACCGATAGCACTTCCTCTATGCTGATCTCGTGCATAAAAGTAAACGACACAAAAACAACAAACTTAAAATACATAAAATGGTTACAGCAGAGACCACTGCATCAACTCACAGCATTTGAAATAAACATTCTAGACAGTGGTTCCCAAACCTGTCCTGGACGATCCCTAGACACAGGGCTTCCACAATGAACATACATGAGCATCAATGATTCACCTATTTATTCCTATCCCACTACTGTTCACTAATAGCTACAGCTCCTATCACAGTTGCAATTGTCTCTCCTCTGACTACTGAGCTTTCCGAAACTTAACAACTGAAATGCACGCGGCTATCCTTGATACCCTGACATCCACAGTGAGCTTGAATTGTTCAACTTGGGATTCAAGAACTGAGTTTTCTGGAATTTGAAGTTAGTAAAAGGAAAAGGTTTAACTGACTGCTTAGGCACTGCAGCTGAGAGCTGTACAGCTGTAAGAGATTGTCTTCCATGCCTTACAGAGATGTGCGTACTAAAGAGACTGCCTTTCATGCCTTCTAGGGATATGAACATATGATGACAGCCTTCTGCTCCTTGCACATTAGAATTATTAAACATATTAAAAAATTCATACTAAGTGCAAGCAAACCAGATCACAGAGTTCCCGGGCAGGCGATTATGGAGATTTGAGTCCGGAGATATCTGGCCTGAGTCGTAGTCTTTAATTATTTGAACCTTCCGATGGGGCTTGGATTTCTAATAAAGCTCTTGACCAATCCCTAGAGAATGTCCTAGACAGATCAGGGCTATGAATTAAATGCAGCGGGGATTCCTATCAGATATGGCTGAATGGGACCGGGTAGGGGCAGCATCTGCTCCTTTTCTCAGCAGTATCTGAGCCATTCGTTTAAAATTCATCAAGGTTGCTGGGCTCGGCAGGAGACCCACGCTGCCAGTATAAAGGCAGAAGGTCAGACTCTGTCTACACTAAAAGCCTCACCATGAGAGCTGCAGGGTGGCTCGTGGCTCTGCTGGCTTCCACAGCACTCTCTCTGGCGGGAGAGACCCGAGGAGGCCTTCAAGGTATGGAAGGGAATTCTTTTCTGTTCAATCTTCCTTTTCCGTTACTGATTCTGTTTTTCCCAGGTTTGGATGAAATAAAGATTCAAACCTCACTTTATGCACTGTAGGAAAGCCCTTGCTCCCAGAGACCCCAGAATATCAGCTGATGTCAGGGACATTCATGATCGGAGGAAGACCCTGTAACCTCCGGGAGAAAAGCCTCTGGTCAGGGGGTCCCAGGGAGGCCGAGAGATTGTCCCCACAGGAATTGCCTGATCTGAGCCAGGGAAATCCCACAGATTGGGAGGTCACTAAAAAAATGAATGTTCTTACTTCTGGGAAGTGTGTGCAAGAAGAAGCAGTGGATGTGAGTGCAGGAAGGGAGAATCCAGAAGTCCTCATTACCAGAGGCTGTAGGGAAGAGAAGCCCTTCCAGGCTTGGGTTGCTCCCAGTGCAAGCAGGGACTTGTGGTTTTGATTTCCTGATTTCTGTCCCTGAGAAAAGTACAACTACAAATTCCTGCATGCAATGGGATCCTGTCGGGTGACTCTCTGAGAGTGTCCCTAAATCTTGCTGCAGCAGGGGAGGCACATCCAGGACTGTCAGAGGACAGGACACGCATGTGCATGGGAATGGGCATTCGTCGTCTTCTAACAAAATGAAAAATGCAACAAAACATCTCGCGCCAGTTTATAGAAAATGAACCCAAACATTTGCTTTTTCTCATTTTGCCACTGAACTTTATTTTTCTCTATTTTTTTAGAAAGGGGAGGGGGACTATAGCATCACAAAATTAATCCCCCTCCCAAGTTACAGCCCAGCCTCGGAGTTGACCAATGCATTCTTTAAAATGGGACCCTGGGGCAGCAGAACCAGGGATCGTTCCTGCCACCTTTTGACTCCTCCTTGTGCTTGCAACCCCTCGGATGGGGGAAGATCAATTCCTAAGGGGGGGGGGGGGGTCATTTTTTTATTTTGGCAGCACTTTGGGTTTTTAGAGGCTGGAAGAGGGGAATTGAGGGCCCTTTCTGGTTCAATTAAACCAAAGAACCTGAAGCCAACATCAAACACACAAAAAAAAGCCAATTTTCAAAAAACAAAAAGAAATAAAATGAAAAACAATTTTTGGTCCACAAAAGCTGTATGAGGGAGGGTCACCCAGAGGCCCCCAGAGATGCGCCAGGGGGGCACATGCAGACGCTACAGATGTGCATTTGTTTAAAACAAAACTGCAAAATGTGATGAATAAGGCTAATTTGTTTCATTCGGGGGGCCCGAAAAGAATTGGAGGCCCCCCGAATGAATCTTATTTGTTCGTTTTGTTTTAAACTAAAACTTCAGGCCTAGGTCTAGGCCAGAAGCCGGGGCCTCACCTAGGGCATACGCCAAGGCTCAAAGCAGGGGCCCCAGCCCAGGACTGAGCACGATGCTGGGGCCTTGGCGAAACCCCCAAAAATTAAACAAAAAAAAAAATAAACTTACCATTTTCTTTGGGTATCCAATGAAGACAGGGTCCCAACAGCACGACCCGACCCAGAGGTCGGGTCCCGACACCATGACCTGACCTGGCGGCCGGGACCCAGGCCCAATGTTGCGACCCGACATCGTGACCCGACCCAGAGGCCTGGGCTTGGTCCCGATGCTGGGCCCTCAGCCAGGAAGCCAGGTCCCAATGCCTGAGCCTTGGCCCAGGGTCAGACCCAGGCCTTGGAGCCTCTTCTTCATCCTGTTCTTTCTTTGGCACTTGCACCGTCCCCTGGAGTCATGACGGAGTTAATTAACTTTGATGCATTCACCCCAGTGCATGGCGCCATTTTAATGTAAGGCATTGCCGTACACATTGCTATACATCAAAATGGCGCTGTGCACTGGGGTGAATGCGCTGTAGTTAATTATCTCTGGTAGGACACCAGCGGATGGTGTTATTTGGCTTGCAAGTGACCAAGAATGAAGAGGACAAAGAAGAGGCTCCGAGGACTGGGCCTGACCCTGGGCCCTGGCCTACAGGTCGGCATCGGAGCCTGGTCTCCTGGTCAGGGCGCAGCATCGGATCAGAGTCTGGGCCAAGGCCCCGGTATTGGGACCTGGCCCACAGGTTAGGCCGAGGTCGTGGTGACCTACTGCGCCCTCTGCCTACTCAATGCCGAGGCTTCAGCGTGGGCTTAGACCGAAGCCAGTGGATCCCCACTGGACTAGTTAAGTGGGGACCGGGGGGAGGATCCTGTCCCTGGCCTTTTTTCGGGCAGGCAGGAGACATTTCATTTTTTGGCCATTCTTTTTTTTTCCAATTGTTTTATTTTTTTCTCACAAATGAAAATGAATCAAACAATCAATGAACCAAAATTTGTGGGAAAAACCCCTTTCCAAAATGAATCGAAAACAAATTATTTTCTCCTGCATATCCCCAACAAATACACCCACTGCTGTGTCGAGGAGGGACATGCAGACGCTCCCAGACCTGCGTGAGGGAGGGACACACAGACACATTCAGCTCTGTGTCAGCAAGGGACACACAGACACATTCAGCTCTGTGTCAGCAAGGGACACACAGACACATTCAGCTCTGTGTCTGAAGGGACACACAGACACATTCAGCTCTGTGTCAGCAAGGGACACACAGACACATTCAGCTCTGTGTCAGCAAGGGACACACAGACACATTCAGCTCTGTGTCTGAAGGGACACACAGACACATTCAGCTCTGTGTCAGCAAGGGACACACAGACACATTCAGCTCTGTGTCTGAAGGGACCCACAGACACATTCAGCTCTGTGTCAGCAAGGGACACACAGACACATTCAGCTCTGTGTCAGCAAGGGACACACAGACACATTCAGCTCTGTGTCTGAAGGGACACACAGACACATTCAGCTCTGTGTCTGAAGGGACACACAGACACATTCAGCTCTGTGTCAGCAAGGGACACACAGACACATTCAGCTCTGTGTCAGCAAGGGACACACAGACACATTCAGCTCTGTGTCAGCAAGGAACATACCTGCACATATAACTCTGTGAGACAGACAGACACAGATGGGCTAAGTCATGTTTCTGGTTGTGCTGAATATCTTTCTCTTTTTCTTGTTGAGGTTAGATCTCTCTGAGTGTGGAGGCAGCCTCCAGGAGTCTTATAAACCTCTACAACTAGAGCTGTCCTCCAACACGGACTGCAGCTGGCATATAGACAGGGAGGAGAACAAGACAATTCGTGTCATCTTCTCCTACTTTCAGTAAGTATTCCTTTCTTGTACTGTATCTGGCCCCAGTAGGTCTCTTGTGAAATTCTGTCTAAACATGCTTCAGGACGCATACCATGCCATGCTTCCTTAGTGCATGAATCCCGGTGGTGTCACCGAGTAGAGCCAGATTAAGACATGTTGAGGCTCTAAGCTATGTCAAGATGAAGAGGCCCCAGAGTATCCAGTTCTTCCAGTCAAGGATTCTGTTATGAATGCACTGGATAACATACAATCTACCATAATTTCTCTTAACCAATGGTTAATGAAAAGCAAGTTATCATAAATATGAGCAAGACCAAAATTTTATATCTCGCAAGATTCTAATTGAGAAAAATCTTACTAATGTTTCCATCAATGGGACATAGATTCCCATTGTTAGCAGAGCCCAAAATCTGGGGATAATTATGGATATTAATCTCTCATTACATTCTCACATTATTCAGCTTGTATATAATGCTTACTACAAACTTCACATGATACATAGAGTACGCCCTTATCTTGAGGAAAACAACCTAAAAACCATAGTGCATTCTGTATTTGTACTACCATTGGACTACTGTGATGTTTTATTTATTTATTTAGGGTTTTTATATACCGACTTTCTTGATATATATATATCAAATCAAGTCGGTTTCCATTTAACACAACTGTCGCCGGGGGGCGTTATATTAAACAATAAACATAGTATTGAACGGAGAACGTGTAGCGTTACATTTAACAATCAATAAGGTCGTTACATTAAACATTCAACAGTAAACATAGTATTGAACAGAGAATGTGTAGAGTTACTTTAAAACAAGCAATAAGGTCCTGATGTTCCTAAGGGTATTAAGTTAGCGGTGGACTTTATATTGCGCTATTTTGTTCTTTGTCCTTTGTCGAAGTGATCCTGCAATTCCGGGAAGGCTTGCCGGAAGAGCCAAGTTTTAAGGTTTTTCTTGAATGTTAGATGGCAAGTTTCGAGTCGAAGATCTGGCGGTAGTGAGTTCCAAAGGGTGGGCCCCGCTGTGGAGAGTGCTCGTTTGGCTAGCGAGGTCTTAATCGGGGGAGTGTGTAGAGAACCTTTGTAATTATATCTGATAGGTCTTTTTGATGTGTGAAGGCGGAGTTGCGAGGTAAGATTTAGGTGGGCGCTTCCCATAATATCCTTGTGGATCATTGATAATGTCTTGAAGGTTATTCTAGCTTTTATGGGAAGCCAGTGGAGGTAGTGCAGAATAGGAGTGATGTGGTCTCTTCTGTTGGAGTTGGTGAGTAGCCTCGCCGCGGCGTTTTGTACCATCTGTAAAGGTTTTATGGATGATAGTGGAAGACCTATTTCTCGGCTTACCGCAGACTATCCTACGAGTCCTTCAATATGCCCAAAATTCTGCAGCAAGAATTGACTCAGGGACCCCTCTATGTCAACATATTTCGCCTATATTGGTGCAATATCACTGGTTTCCAATGAATTGGAAAATTAAGTTCAGGATTTTGCTCCACATCTTTAAAAGTCTCAATGGATTTGTGTCTCCAACTTTTAAGTCAGCCTTAAAATTATACCAGCCACGCTACTATTGTCCTCCTACCTAAACCCAGGAAGGACAGAACTCTATGCAGTTCATATCGCCCCATTTCTCTTTTAAACTTTGACATTAAAATCCTGGCCAAAATCTTACAATTTATCCTGGAAAAAGTTCTTCCAAACTAAATTCATGAAGATCAAACGGGCTTCGTCAAAGGGCAGACGGCTTTTTAATATTTTTCACCTAGCAGTACGGCGGGGTATCCCAGGGGTGGTCCTATCCTTAGATGCAGAAAAAGCCTTCGATAGGCTTTCCTGGCCTGTCCTCTTTGAAGTCTTGGCCCAGGTGGGTATCCTTCCACATTTCGTGGCATGGGTCCAGACAATGTATCATTCTCCTAAAGCCTGGTGCTGATTAATTTAGTTTAGTTTAGTTTATTAGCATTTCTATACTGTTACATCAGACATGCCTTCACAACGGTTTTCAATTACAATTTGAAAATACAATAATTATAAAATAGGAACAGCTAAAAGACTACAAAAGAGAAAGGATAAGTAAATTAGCTGTTACAGTTAAAGTCAAATAATAACTATTAAGATCAAAATAATCACAAATAAAAATTATATGCTAAAATACAAGACTAAAAATAAAATAAATTCCTGAGAGTTAAGCACTTGATGTTAATCGATGTTCTGTAGCTGCTATGTAGGTTTCTTGCTCTGTAAATGGTCATTTATCCTCCTTTTTTTCGATCGGTAAGGGCCCCCACCAGGGTTGCTCACTATCTCCACTCTTGTTTAATTTAGCCATCAAACCACTTGCTAAAGCCGTCCGACACAACGCTTTCATTCATGGTATGCGGTTGGGAGGTCGCACACACAAAATCTCTTTATATGTTGACAATGTGTTGCTATACCTTACTAAATCCATTGTGTCGGCACCAGCTTTGCTCTCCACTCTTTTTGACTTTCGTCACCTCTCTGGTTATAAAATGAATTATGACAAATCTGAACTGTTACCCCTTGATGCTGTTTCCCCTGCTTGCTTGCTTGTCGGAATTTCGCAGGGTAGAGCAGGGCTTTACTTATTTCGGCCTTCAGGTCACTAGGGACTTGAGGGAGTTATACTATAAAAATTACAGTCCAGTCCTGGCCCACATCAAGCAAGACTTGCTAGATTGGGATCATTTAACTATCTCTTGGGCGGGTCGCATAAACCTCATTAAAATGTCATTGTTGCTGAAAGTGCTATATCTTTTCCAGCATCTTCCTTGTAATGTGCCGGCCCATGTTTTTACTGATTTACATAAGGCCATGGCTAAATTTATTTGGAAGCAACGTAAACCTCGGTTACGCTTTAGTACTTTGTGGCTTCCCAAAGCTCAAGGGGGCATGGCCCTGCCTATCTTGCGTTTATATTAGTGGGCGGCCCGCCTCGTTGGCATGTATCACTGGTTGCATGGCAGGGAGGCTGTGTGGCTGGGCCTGGAAAAAGATCAAGCTGAACTAGTCAATCTAGCTACTCTTCCTTTTCTGGCCCCCGCCTCTCCACTGAGGCGAAAAATTAGTAGAAATAGTCCTATTATTACTCATACTCTTGCAGGTCTGGGGTCAAATTCAAAAGTTTTTAAATATGGAAGGGGACACTTTGTCCCCTATTGCACCCATACTTGAAAATCCAAAGATAGGTACCTGCACTTTCTCCCTTATCTTCCGTAATTGGAGAGATCAGGTTTATGGGACGAAGATGATTTTATGGAGTTCTCTGACCTAGAAGCTGAGTATGATCTAGGTCGGGAGTCAAAGGCAGCCTTTCTTCAGTTGCGGGACGCCCTGGAATGTCACTTTGATTTATCTCGTCCTCCGTGTGCTCTTAATGGGGTAGAGGCAATGCTAAGCGACTCTGGGGCAAGGAAAAATGTATTGCTTTATTCTATAAGGGCATTCTGAAGAGTAAATATGGTGTACATGCTTCCCCTTCTCTAATTGAGAATTGGAACAGAGATTTAGGCCTCACGTTAGATACTAAGGCCTGGAAGAATATCTGGCAAGAGCCCCATTGTGCTTCTATTTGTGTGAGATGTAATGAACTAATGTTTAAACTGCTCCATTGTACATATCGCACACCTATTTTTTATGCTAAATTTAATCCCAAGGCAAGTCCCCTTTGCTGGTGAGGTTGCGAGGAGACTGATTCATACAAGCATATATGGTGGCCCTGTCCCTGCTTGAGACTGTTTTGCTCTCGAGTCATGCAAGCCATTGCTGACCTTTGGGGCTCTCATTACATCTCACACCCCCCTTGGCCTTAATGGGGTGATGGGCTGAGTCAGGTGTATCTATGAAACATCGCAAATTGGTTGCTCAATTATTGCTAGCTGCCAGACTCACCATAGCCACTTTCTGGAAAGTTGTTCCTAAAATTTCTTATTGGAAACCCAAGTGAGGGAGGTAGCGGACCTTGAACAGCTTCACTATGCTTTACAGGATCAAATGTACAAATATCGTATGATCTGGAATATTTATCATCCGCATCCCTTGTAGTTTTACATATGTTGCCTGTTTCTTTTTGCTTTTATATGTTTTATTCTGTATGACGAAAAGCTAATAAATAAAGAGTTAAAAAAAAATTATACCAGCCCACGTGGCCATTACGGGCTTCTTCTCAATTGCTATTAGATATTCAGACACATAAGACTTGATGAGTCACATCAACAGTTGTTCATGGTTTTGGAACACCTTACCTGTTGAAGTTAAGAAAGAGACTTCTCTTTTAAAGATTAGGAAGCTAGTCCAAGATTTTCTATTTAATCAAACACGTAATTTAATTAAAAACTTTATCTTCTGATTTTCATCAATTGATTTTCCCAAGGGGCTTTGCATGGCATGTGATGATTTTTTGAAAATGCTTTACTCTCATTGTTTATAATGCAGTGAAAACGTAAGAAAAGATAATTAAAGGATGTGGGATCTTAGACTGGATTAATATAGCAGTAAAACAGTATTACTTATTTTTATTTATTCGTTTTATGTCTTTTTATGATGTTATGTTTTATTTTATTTTAATATTTAGGAATTTATGATGTTTTGATTCATAATTATGGAATTATTTTATATGTTTTTATCATCTCATGACATTATGTATGAATTTTATTTTGAGGTGCATATTCAGCCGCTGAGCGCTCGGCTCATTAGCTGGATAAACCTACCTGGCTATCTTAAAGTATATCTGGCTAACTTTAGGACAGCCCTATGACCAGAGTTAGTTGGTTAACTTAACTGGCTAACTCTGCTCCTCCCTGGAACAGCTACTTCCCCCCCAGGAATGCCCCCCCCTTATCTGGCTAGAATTTATCCAGATCAGGGATCCGGTGTGTGATTCCCCGGCACAGCAACAAATGGCCGCTGTACCGGCTGTCTCCAGCCCCACCCCTCCACGCCTCCCGGACTGCCCCTTTCTCTCGGCCCGGCCCTTCGGTGAGTAACAGGGGTTATGCGCGTGGCCAGGCCCCTTTGAAAATGCACATGGCGTGCACAAAGCCCGGCGATGTGTTAGGGTTTCGAGGTATTTGGGTGGATTCTTGGGTACTGTGGCGGTGGCCACTCCCACAGGGAGGAGCCCCCTGGGGAACTGCAGTACTAGGCTTGAGCCCTATACACGCAGACACAGAGATGTAATGTTTATTATACAGCTTGTAGGTCCGGTCAGAGGAACAGACAGTGATGGAAGTAGGGATCAGTAAGGCAGTCCACATCTTCCCGGCGGAGACGCCGGTCTCTCGTCCCAGTAGGTGAAGGAACAGCGCAGTGGCGCAGGACAGGTCCCGGATGTAAGCGCAGAGCTGTAGTGTGGGTGAGATAAACTAGAAGAGTTGTATTCACTGATGTAGAGCTGTAAACTGGAAAGTCCCAGGCGAGTAGTCAGAGTCTCTGAGGAAGGCACCAGATATGGAAGAATAAGCCCTTGAGGAGCGAGTACCCGATATCCCAAACAGTACCTGAAAAAGGAAGCAGAGGGCCCTCGAGGAGCGAGTACCCAGGTTAACATGAAAAGCCCGGAGGCAGCAGATTAGAGCTTCCAGCAGTAACTGGAAGCGGCAGAGTAGCGCAGAGATCAGTCCTTGCTAACTCAAATTGTTAGCAATAGAAGGAAGACTTTATACAGAGAGTTGGTGATGTCAATCATAGGGAACGCCCCCGAGGTTCGCACCATTGCACGTACTTAGGCATGGGTGGCGTGCACGCGCGCACCCTAGGAGGACCTCAGGAAAAGATGGAGGAACGCCGTCGCCAATGCCGACCCGGGGGAACCAGGAGGAGCGGCAGGAAGACGCGGAGGTAGCCAGTCTCCCAAGGCTTGAGGAGGGAGGAGCAAAAGAGGTGAAGCACAACAGGCGAAGGCGCCTGAGACTGACGGTCACAACAGTACCCCCTTTCAAAGGGCCCTCTCCAGACCCCCTACCTGGTCTTGGTTTTCGGGGATGCAGGCGATGAAATTGGCGAATCATCTCTTTGTCCATGATATTTGTTAAAGGCTCCCAAGAGTTTTCTTCAGGTCCGTATCCCTCCCATGACAGGAGGTATTCCCAAACTCTGCCTCTTCTCCTGACATCAAGGATGGCATCTACCTTATATTCGATGTCGTCTTCTGCTTCGATAGGAGCAAGTACCAGTGTCTTGGTGGAGAATTTGTTGAGCACAAGTGGTTTCAGCAGCAACACATGAAACATAGAAACATATAGAAACATAGAAATGACGGCAGAAGAAGACCAAATGGCCCATCCAGTCCAGTCCAGCCCATCCACATGGAAATCATTATGAAGCTTCATAGCTGGAGGTAGTTTCAAACTGTAGGTGAGAGATCCCAGACGTCAGAGGAAAGGAAAGGGTCCGACATAGCGAGGAGCAAAGCGAGCGGAAGGTAATTTTAGTCTCAAATGCTTAGTAGATAACCAGACCTTATCACCAGGCTGGAACTCAGGAGCATCTTTGTGATGAGCATCATAGTCCTTTTTAACTCTTAGTCCTGCTTTGTGGATCATCATTTTAGTCTGTTTCCAGAGCTGCTGTATGTCATCGGCAGTAGCTTGAGCTGCCAGAGATGGCACAGTTATAGGAAGTGGTAAAGGTGGTAGAGGTTATAGACCACTTCGAAAGGTGTAGATCTAGTAGATGACGCCGGATGTGAATTTATGGTAAATTCAGCCCAAGGTAACAGTTCAGCCCAGTCATTCTGTCTTGAGTTGACGTAAGAGTGGAGAAACTGTTTGAAGGTTCTATTCATTCTCTCAGTTTGACCATTTGACTGAGGTTGATACGCAGATGTGAAGTCTAGCGTGATGTCTAAACTTTGACACAAAGCTCGCCAAAACTTTTCTGTAAACTGAACTCCTCTATCAGAGACAATGTGTTTGGGCATGCCATGGAGATGAAAGATGTGGGTGATGAAAAGTTTAGCAAGTTCCATGGCCGAAGGCAAGTCGCAGAGAGGAACAAAGTGGGCCATCTTCAAAAAGCGGTCCACCGTGACCCAGATGGTAGTGTTAGCTCCAGAAAGTGGCAGATCCACAATAAAGTCTGTTGCAATATGGGTCCAGGGCTCATCCAATGCTGGCAAAGGTTGAAGCAGGCCCTACGGGCATCCGGAAGAAGACTTCTGTCTGGCAAAAGTGGAACACGAGGCCAAGTAAGCTTGGACGTCCTCTTTCATCGTAGGCCACCAGTAGTACTTCTGCAGTTTAGCCAACGTACATCGTTGTTCAGGGTGACCAGAAAGTTTGGAATCGTGGGCCCAATTGAGCAACTTCTTTCGCAAGTTGCGAGGTACGATCGTTTTGCCAGGAGGAACAGCATGAGTGGCAGCTAGAATCACCTTCTTAGGGTCGATGATATGCTGAGGTTCATCAGGAATGTCCTCCAAAATGAAGGATCGAGATAAGGTGTCTGCTCTGACATTCTTGTCCCCAGGACGGTATTTGAGGAGGAAATCGAATCTGTTGAAGAACAGAGACCACCTCGCCTGTCTATGATTGAGTCGTTGAGTGTGACGAAGATACTCAAGGTTTTTATGGTTGGTGAAAACGATAATCTGATGTTGTGCACCTTCAAGCCAAGGGCACCATTCTTCAAAGGCCATATTTATCGCTAGCAGTTCTTTATCCCCTATGCCGTAGTTCCTTTCCGCTGGAGAGAAGCGCCTGGAAAAGAATGAGCAGGGGTGAAGGGTATTAGAATCACTGGCCTGGATTAGTATAGCCCCTACGCCTATATCTGAAGCATCAACTTCCATGATGAAAGGTCGCGTAGGATCCAGGTGGCAAAGGCAAGGCTTGCTTTGAAAGACATCTTTCAAGGTTTGAAATGCAGTCACGGCCTCCATATACCAATTAGCAGGGTTGGCTCCCTTCTTAGTCATAGCAGTCAATGGCACGGTCAATGAGGAGTCATTTTTAATGAAAGAACGGTAGTAATTGGTAAATCCCAAGAACCGTCTTAGAGCCTTTAGGCCCGTAGGGCGTGGCCAGTTGCGTATACTCTCCAACTTCTGGGGATCCATTTGAAATCCCTTATTAGATACAATGTAACCCAGGAAGGGCACAGAGTCTTTATGAAATTCGCATTTCTCCAATTTGGCGTACAAGCGGTTCTCACGAAGTCTCTGCAGCACTCTTTTGACATCCTTCTGATGCGATTGTAGGTCCTGAGAGAAGATCAGGATGTCGTCTAAATAGACCATGACACATCGGTAGAGTAAATCGTGCAGGATGTCGTTCATCATGTTTTGGAAGACTGCAGGGGCATTGCATAAGCCGAAAGGCATCACCAGGTATTCCAAGAGTCCGTCCCTGGTATTAAAAGCAGTCTTCCATTCGTCGCCAGTGCGGATGCGAACTAAGTTGTAAGCTCCTTTAAGGTCAAGCTTGGAGAATATCTTGGCTCCTTGTAACCTATCAAAGAGCTCTGAGATGAGGGGTAAAGGATACCGATCCTTAATAGTGATTTTGTTCAGACCCCTATAGTTGATACATGGGCGTAAGGTTCCATCCTTCTTCCCGACAAAGAAGAACCCCACACCAGCGGGTGACTTGGAGGGTCTTATGAAGCCTTTTCGAAGATTCTCCTCGATGTAATCAGACATCGCTTTGTTCTCTGTTACAGAGAGGGGGTAACCCCTTCCTTTGGGTGGTTCCACATTCAGCTTCAAGTTGATCGCACAATCATAGTCTCTGTGAGGCGGTAGTACATCCGCAGCTTTCTTTGAAAACACATCTTGGAAGGATGCGTACTGAGGCAGCAGGCCTGGCAAGGATGGGACAGTAGGCAAGCAGGGCAATGGAGAGACTTCCAACAGGCACTGCCCATGACATTCTGGTCCCCATCTAGAAAGCTCCAAGGTGGACCAGTCGAACTGGGGCATATGTTTCTGCAGCCAAGGTTGTTACAGTCCCGGGCTGTGCCCCGGGACCTGCACTCACCGCGCGGTCGGTCCAGTCGTAGGAGCGCCTTCCTTCCGGCCTCCCAGGCCGGGGACGCAGCCCTGCAGGCCGACGCCGATCTGCGGCTGGCCCCGCCCCCTAGACGCGCATGCGTGCCGGGGCTTCTGGCTTAAAGGGGCCAGTGCGGGAAAACCCGGAAACAGCCCCTGATGACGTCAGACGCTGCCGGGCTATTTAAACCCGGCAGCTGCAGCATTACCTCGCCTTGCAACGAGGTTCCTCAGTTCCCCTGAGTTGTTAGTTGCTGAGGTGTAACCTGATCGTCCTTCTGTCTTCTGGCTCCTGACCTGGCTTTGTTCTTGACTACGTTGTCTGCTTCCGCTCCTGGTTTTGGTATTTACTTCTGACTTCTGGCTTCCGACCCGGCTCTGTCCCATGACTCTGTCTTCAGCTTTCGCCCCTGGCCTTGGATTGGATCTCTGACTTCTGGCTTCTGACCCGGCTTCGCTTCTGGACTCTGACTTCAGCTTCTTCCTCCACCTCAGGTACCTGGTACTTGCTGGCCCAGAAGATTCTCCTAAGTCCCAGCGGCTCGGGCTCTCACGGGCTCCTCCCGGAGGAGCCGCGGGCTTCCAAGGGTGAAGACTCATCCTACCACCTGGGCCCAGCGGTCCTCTTCGCCCACTTCGCCGGACGCTGCCCGGATCCTTGGTCACATAGGGACCCGCCTAAGTCCAAGAGGCCCAGGTTCCTACGGGTTCCTCCTGGGGGGACCTCGGGCTTCCTGTGGTGAAGTCTTCTCCTGTGCCTCTTCAGTGCCGCCTCCCGGCTGTGACGCTTCCATCTACCGTCCCAGCCAGCTCAGGGGTCCACAACCGAAACAGTTTGCAAGGCCATGGACCCAGCGGATCTTGCAGGTTTGAAAGCCATCCCGGGTATTGCCCAGAGGCTGCAACAGCAGCAAACCTGCCTCGACTCCCTGGTTGCGACAGTGCAGGGATTAGCTGACTGCGTTGGCGGAGCCGCTGTTTCCAGCTCCTCGGTACTTGGAGCTGGGTCCAATTCCAGATCAACAGCACCCATACAGATGCCAGTACCCTTGCAGTTTTCGGGAGATGCGAAGCTTTGCCGGGGGTTCCTGAACCAGTGCTATATTCGGTTCAAACTCCTTCCGCTTCAGTTTCAAACAGACCGGGTCAAGACAATCTTTATTATCTCCCTGCTGGATGGGAGACCCCTGGCATGGGCCTCCAACCTCTGGGAGCGTCAGGACTCCCGCCTGGACAACCTGGTACAGTTCGTCACCGCCTTTCAGCGGGTCTTCGATGAGTCCTCCTGCAGACCTACTGCCGCATCGGAACTGCTCCAGCTGCGTCAGGGTAACCGGCCCTTGACAGAACATGCCGTGGACTTCCAGACTCTCACCACCGAATTAAACTGGGGAAGTGATAGCTTGCACGGTATCTTTTTGGAAAGTCTCTCCCCAAGACTTCAGGATGAATTGGCGGCCAGGGATCTCCCGGATGATTTGAACGATCTCATTGATATAGCAGGCCGTGTGGACCGCCGCATCCAACTCCGGTTCCGGGAGAGAAGGTCAGCTCCTAGGCCCGGCACCTCTGGAACCACTCCTTCCCAAAGCGGGCACCCCCGTCTGCCTCTCCGGGGGGCTCAAGACCGCAAACCCATGCAGGTAGGCCGGGGGCCTATCCCTCAAGAGGAGAGGAGAAGACGTTGGGCCCTTGCCTGTGCCTGTATTGCGCTGGCAAGGGTCACTTCCTTGCCCACTGTAGCGAGCATCCGGGAAATGCTCGGACCTAGGGACAGTCGGGGAGCTAACCCTAGGTCACACCACCTCTGCCTCCCCATGCACAGTTCCGGTGACCTTACTCCTTCCCGAAGGAGAGTTCGATACGCTAGCCCTGATTGACTCTGGAGCCAGGGGGAACTTCATCCTCAAAGACTTGGTTCAGCAACTCCAGATTGCGGTTCAACCCCAAAGACCCCCGCTCCGGGTGTCCTCCATTCAGGGGAGACTCCTTCCAGGAACCATTGATACCCGTACCAGGCCCCTCATGTTACGCACTGGTATTTTGCATGTGGAGGAGATCTCGTTCCTCTTCCTAAAAAGACCCATGCACCCAGTCATCCTGAGGCTACCTTGGCTGTGGAAGCATGCTCCTGTAATCTCGTGGGATACCCTCCAGGTGGCGTCCTGGGGGCCATCGTGCTTCAACTCCTGTTTAGCCGCTGTTCCCCGACTACCAGTACCTCTCCGGATGACTTCCTTGACCCTGTCTTCGCATTACCAAGACTACCTCGATGTCTTTTCCAAAGAGAAGGCCGAAATCCTCCCGGAGCATCGCCCTTTCGACTGTGCGATCAACTTGCTCCAGGGTACCACACCGCCATGGGGACGGGTATACCCGTTGTCCCTTCCGGAGACGCAAGCCATGTCCGCCTATATCTGGGAGAACCTGGACCGAGGATTCATTCGACCCTCCAGTTCCCCGGCTGGAGCCGGGTTCTTCTTCGTAGTGAAGAAGGATGGGTCCCTCCAACCCTGCATAGATTACCGGGGCCTGAACAGCATCACCCGGAGGGATCGGTATCCGTTACCCTTGATTCCTGAACTCCTTGACCGTCTGCAGGGAACCAAGGTACTTACCAAGCTGGACCTTCATGGGACATACAACCTAGTGCGCATCCGTCCTGGGGACGAATGAAAGACTGCTTTCAATACCCGGGACACTTCGAATCTTCTCCTGCGAAGCGGGATGGAGCAGATAGAGGAACTGTGGTTTTAACCGACACTTCAGGCGGTGTAGACTCTTTACCTGAGATAGCTGGTGCATTCATCTGTGCGTGTAACTGGTTAAAGGCAACAGTCAGGTTGTCTAAGGAATTCTGTTGCTCGGAGATCCACTGGGCCAGACCCGGAATGGCCTGCAACACGGTGAGCTGAGCCGAATCCATGGAGTTAGCAATCTGTTAGGGTTTCGAGGTGTTTGGGTGAATTCTTGGGTACTGTGGCGGTGGCCACTCCCACAGGGAGGAGCCCCGTGGGGAACCGCAGTACTAGGTTTGAGCCCTATACACGCAGACACAGAGATGTAATGTTTATTATACAGCTTGTAGGTCCGGTCAGAGGAGAGGACAGTGATGCCAGTAGAGATCAGTAAGGCAGTCCACAGCTTCCTGGCGGAAACGCCGGTCACTTGTCCCAGTAGGTGAAGGAACAGGGCGGTGGCACGGGACAGGTACTAGATGTAAGCGCAGAGCTGTAGTGTGGGCGAGATAAACTAGGAGAGTTGTACTCACTGATGTAGAGCTGTAAGCTGGAAAGTCCCAGGCGAGTAGTCAGAGTCTCTGAGGAAGGCACCAGATATGGAAGAATAAGCCCTTGAGGAGCGAGTACCCGATATCCCAAACAGTACCTGAAAAAGGAAGCAGAGGGCCCTCGAGGAGCGAGTACCCAGGTTAACATGAAAAGCCCGGAGGCAGCGGAGTAGAGCTTCCAGTGGCAACTGGAAGTGGCAGAATAGCGCAGAACGGAGATCAGTCCTTGCTAACTCAAACTGTTAGCAATAGAAGGAAGACTTTATACAGAGAGTTGGTGATGTCAATCATAGGGAACGCCCCCGAGGTTCGCGCCATTGCACGTACTTAGGCGTGGGTGGCGTGCACGCGCGCGCACCCTAGGAGGACCTCAGGAAAAGATGGCGAACGCCGTCGCCAATGCCGACCCAGGGGAACCAGGAGGAGCGGCAGGAAGACGCGGAGGCAGCCAGTCTCCCAAGGCTTGAGGAGGGAGGAGCAAAAGAGGTGAGGCACAACGGGCGAAGGCGCCTGAGACCGGCGGTCGCAACACCACGCACATAACCTCTGGGATTTATGCGTGACGGGCATTTAAAATCTACATGTAAGTGTTCAATTGTGGATATTTGGCTGTTTTATTGAGTATTCATTGTAAAGCACCTACAAAATAGATAGGTGGTACATATGTTTTTACATAAATAAATAGATAAATAGATAAAATGTAAATCTTTATATTAGAGGCTTCTCATAATCTGACGCCCAAGGCTGTAGATTGGGTAGTTTGTTCTCTCTGGGGAAAGCAAGGCCAGAATGATCCACCCTAGTTCACGGTCTCAGGAGTGGGAATTCCTGTGAGTTATTCCTGCCCTCAGAGGGAGACATTCAGAATAACCTGCGTTGTTTCTACGGTGCATGGGTACTTTTAGCATTCAATTCTTAATGGAAAATGATGTAGCTTGCTTAATCGTTGGTAATGTGAATATCAATAAATGCATGAGCTCATTGGTCATTTGTCTGCTGTCATCCTCTCTCCTATGATGTTTTCCTTTGAGAATGAGAGGCTTCAAATTCCTCATGCCAGAAGTACGGGACTATATGTGCGGGATGCCTGGGGACAGGGGGTGTAAATGCCTGAAAAAGTCACTTTATGTGCACTCTTTTATTCCTTGCATCTAAAAAATCCCACAGGAACGCCATTTTCTAATTTGGCTAACGGTGCACTTGTCTTGGAAGCTTGACCGGACTTTGGGCAGGCAGAGGACAGTCATGTTCTCCGGGAAACAGCTGTGAAACTTGCCCTCCCAGAGTGTGAGAGGGAACTCTTCCGAGAGCCAGCACCGCCCCACACTTAATATTAACCTATTCACTCCTTCACTGGCTGCCGATTGGTCCCTCCAACAATTCCCTTTCAGAATTCTGATCATACCTGGGAACTTTGAGTTGTGGTCACCCTGGATCTGCGATTGATTAGCAGAGGGTGGGGGGAAGTGGGACGGAATAGAATAATATTTCAGCTTTCTCTCTTCCACCCCTTTCTTTTTCTCACACTCATTACCATCAGCAGTTCCCCCTCCAGAGATGACCCCAGCATGCTTCCCCTTCGTCTCTCCCTCACCCCAGCTCTCTTCGCTGCATGACTTATGCGTGCTCGCTCTACCCTTGGCTGAGTGAGTCCCACGTCCTGGAATCGCAGCTGCAGACTGAGTTGTGTCTGCTGCAGTCCCTCTCCAGTTTCTCCCCACTCGCTGCCTGCAGTGTCTGTCCCAGACTCGCCCCGCTTCTCCTGTTCCATGCAGGCTTACTGAGGAAGGGGCGTGGCTGCGCTGTACACAGAGAGGCCCTGAGATTTTTAGGGTTTCCCCCGAGACCCTGCAACCTTTGCAGATTCCCTGAGTCTCAGGGAGAGATCCTGAGAGTTCCCAAGTTTGATTCTGAAAGGGGATTGGTCCTTTCACCGACACCAATCGGAGGTCAGGGAGGGAACGGCCCTTCTGGGAGGGGGTTTCTCCAGCAGGGTTTCCCGGGTGGAGACGGGGGGGTTTGGCATGTTTTTCTTCAATGGAGTGGAAGGAGGATGACCAGGCCTGCTGAACCGACTTAAGCTGCAAGAGATGGAGGGGTGGACCCTGAATGCCTGGCCAGTCGAGCCAGAGGTGGGAGCAGTTCAATTTGCTGGGAAGGGAGGACCTGCTGACCCGGCCATATCGGGGCATTTTTTCTTTTATTAGCACAGGTTGGCATGCAAACAGACCCACAGTACAAAAGAAGCCCTCTTTTCAGTTTAGCAGGCTTTTTTTTAATGCCTGCTTGATTTGCAAGTCATTAGATTACTGCACCACTCGTTTTAGTGCAGTCTAACTCAGACTTTAGCAGGGGTTTTATCTTACGTGGCCCCCTCACGTGGCAGAGGCCGTCAGTAACTGTGCACTGCTTGGTCATTACAAGCCAAGCAGTGTGCAAGCCTGCAGATTTGAGAAGAGAGGGAAAAGCCATGCAAATGCTGTGCCCCAGAGAAGATGCCATGGGGAGTTCCCCCTTCCTGTGGCAGGGATGGACCAGTGTGGGGGTGGGGGGAGATGGACCGATGAGGGCTCGAGGAGCATCGGGGTCCCCTCAGAGATCCAAGGAGTAGAGAGAGAGGCTGATGAGGAGGGGAGGGTGCCACACAGACCTGGAGGTGACTCAGCAGCATCACGTCCGGCCAGCTGAGACCCCTCTCACCACCATAAACCACAGGCCACATCTCCCACGGGCTCCACAGGAAAAGCTGCAGGCAGGGCACTTTGAATCTTCTCTCTGGGCCAAAGTACAATTTTGTATTTACTGCCTCTCTGGGTGGTCTTCAGACAGTTATCCCTGTAGGATGTTGTTTGTATTTCCTATCTGCTATTGCTATGATTTTCCACGCAATTCACCAAAACCAAAAAAACAACCAAACATAAGGTGATTTTCAAACACTATAAACAACATTGTTTATACTGTTACTGGTTTTGATTATTTTTATTATCAAAAATGCTAAAAAGCTCCTATAGAAATAACTTCTTTAAAAAAACCTTCTAAAGTAAATACAGCTTTGTACCTAAAAAACATGTTTTCTAAAAATGTTTAATGGAAAGGGTTATGGTTTCAAATTTGATTTACTACCACCTGGTAATCCATCTAATAGCATATTATAATCATTAACTTCCAACCACCTTCCCAATAAACTGCTTATGAAAAAAATTGTGAAAAAATAAAAATTTGTGAAACGCTAAAAAGTCTTCATGTGTTTCTCATTATATAAAAAATCTTCATCTTAAATTTTCTTCTAGTCGCCAAGTAATTTAGCACAACACTCAGCACAACACTAGAAATAAAAAAAAAAAAAAAAAGAAGAGCATAGAAGCAGCGGAAGACTTTTTAGTGTAGCTTCAGAAATGTATTTCTTGGCCAGTGCTCAGCGTCCTGTGTTGTCTCCTCAGATTGCGGCCCTCAGCAGACTGTGCCCAGGAGAACATTCAGGTGTTTGATGGCAACTCCACCCGCGGCCCTTTGCTGGGGAGGGTCTGTAGCGGCTCTGCCTGGGGGGCAGTGTTTGAGTCTTCGGGCAGCAGTCTGACTTTTCACGTCTCCACGGACTCCATCGAGGCCACCAGGAACATCTTTGCCTTCTACTACTACTTTTCGCCCAGTGACTGTAAGTGCACTCGCAGGCTGCAGTCCACGAGAGAGCAAAACGCAGCGGCTCACAGGCACACAAATGCAGTCCTGCTTTTTGTAGTCTTCAGAGCAGAAAACTATCAGCCAGAACTAGAATGGGAAATGTAAAACCAGACTGTGAGTCCTTGTGAAACCTTGGGGGCAAATGACTCTGGAGTATCTTTACTAACGAGCATTGAGATCGTACTTTAATGAATACTGTTTACACACTGTGGTGTCACTAAAGACCATTAAGCCATGGCCATGGAAAGGCACATTCCCGAGCCTCCCAGGCTAACCCCAAATACAGATCTTCCACTCACCCTCCACCGCCGGCATACCCCACCCAGAGATCCCCATTTCCCCAAGCCCCCCCATTCCAGACCAGCGGGCATCAGTATTCAGGATGGTGCCAGCTGACCCTTCACATGCGGGGCAAAGGGCAGATAGAGATCAGCAGTCACTGCTTCCGCAGAAGCCATTGGGCACCTCTGAGGAAAGGGGAGGGCAGGGCTGGCGGGCTACAGGGGGCCTATGGATGCCTCTGGGAGGGGAGGGGCCTTTTTTCTATCTTTCTATCTGGGGGCATGGTTTGCAGGTGAGGTGCAGGGCTGCTAGACCAGCGTCCGTTAGGGGAGAAGGGGGATTTATGCTGGGGAGGGACAGAGAGGGTGCCAGGGAGGGGGGATCTGCACTTAGGGCTAACTTCTCAGGCGATAGCAAGGCTGCCCTCCCTGGCAGGTAAGCACTGGGGATCTGCATTTGCTTTGTTTTGATTACTGAGCATGTGACACTGTGGCTGGTCTATGACTTGCCAGAAGACGGATTCAGACTGCAATCGGCCTATCCTTTTGCAGTTTTTATTAATTACAATAAAAAATGAACAAAACACAAACCTGCTTACCTCAGCAGCTTAGCAAAGTTCCTGCTTTCTCCTCATCTCGTCTGCACCTCAGCCCTCCCTGGAGGGAAGTGCCCAGCCACCTGCTGCTGGACCTTTAAGCAGGTTCTGACAGAAACGAAAGAGATGTACATCCCTACCCGGCACCCCCTCTCTACGCACATCCCCGTTACTCTCTTAATCCAACAGGGTCTCTGGCTGATGGTCTCCTCAGAGGGCAACTCTTGTGACCTTCCTCTTAACTCCCACAAAGGACAACGTTCTTTTTCTCCAACCTCTCTGAAGAAATCCCTCTGAGAATAAGGTGTAGGAGCTTAACCCCTCTCCTCCCTTTAGGTTCAGAATATCTCAGGAATCCACTCTTGGACCCCGAGAGAAAACCTTCCCAGTCCTGAAGGCCTGTGAACCCCAAGCTTGGCTTCCAGGACAGGGACTGGGACAACCTAGCACCTCTCTCAGCGAGAAGAACCCTAAACCACGAAGGTAGAACAAGCATAGTCATGTAATAGCGGAATAAGACCATATGGCCTATCAACTATTCAGCTTTACAATCTCTAGCACTCCCTCAGGGATCCTCTAGGTTTATCCCATGATTTCTTGAATTCAGATATTGTCCTTCTCTCCACCACCACCCTCTCTAGAGAAATATTTCTTTAGATTATTCTTGAGCCTTCTCCCTTTCATGTCCATCCCTGGACCCCTCGTTCTAGAGCCTCCTTTCCTGTGAAAGAGATCTGTCTCCTGTGAATGGAAAGCTTGGAGATTTGTAAATATATTTATCATATCTCTTCTATCTCGCTTCCCTCCAGACTGTACATGTTTAGATCTTTAAGTCTCTCCCCATATGCTTTAGAACAAAGACCACTGACCATTTTAGTAACTCCCTCTGGACAGACTCCATCCTGTTTCTATCCTTTTGAAGGTGGGGTCTCCAGAATTGTACTCAGTATTGCAAGCGAGGTCTCACCAAGCACCCATACAGGGGTTTAAATCTGTCGGTTGCTGGTTTCATACAGTGTCCCCTAGTCCTAGTGTTGTTTGAAAGGGTAAATACAAACAGGATGGGGTCAGTCCAGAGAGCAGCTACTAAAATGGTCAGTGGTCTTTGTTCTAAAGCACGTGAGGACAGACCTAATGATGTAAACATGGGTACCCTGGAGGAAAGCTGAGATAGGGAAGATATGATAGAGACAGTGAAATATCTCAAAGGTTTCCATGCACAGGAGGCAAGCATCTTTCAATGGAAAGGAGGCTCTAGAATGAGAGTCATGGGATGAGGGTGAAAGGGGGTAGACTCAGGAGTAATCTCAGGAAATATTTCTTTACAGAGAGGGTGGTGAATGGACGTGGTGGAGACAGAAACAGTATCTGAATTCAGGAAAGCTTGGGATAAATACTGGGGATCTCTAAGGGAGTGATGGGAATTATAATGATAAATTAATTGGGCAGATGGGCAGATTAGATGGGCCATACGGTCTTCTGCCATCTTGTATCTATGCTTCTAAATCATAGGAAGTATTTCTTCTCTCTGTTGCCGGATGACGCGGTCAAGACAGGTAACAAGTTCCTGAAGGAAAAGTCCCGTTATTAGCCAGGCAGAAGTGGGAAAGCCAGAGCTTGTACCTGAGAGTAAGATACAGGATCGGAAGGTCTTCTTGTGTTCTTCTCTCATTGGGGAGCTGCTCCATCCCCTTTATCACTTTTGTCGCTCTCCTCTGCACCTTTTCCAGGCCCACCGTGTCTGTTTCTGAGATGGGGCGAGCAGAACTGCTGTCGATACACATAATGTATGCAATAACGCATCTGTTCTCTGTATGTAGGAAGGGTGGGTAAGACACGTTTTAAAATAAAATACATAAATCATGGATTGATACAGAGCCGTTATGATATTCATGGTTTTATTCTTCATCATTGGATACAGGAGAGCTCACATGATGTCATCACATTAGTAATCTTAAAATTATATTGCTTGTGTCCTGCTCAGCCATCACACCCCTCGCTCCTTTCCCTTCCCCCTATCCCTGAATGCCTTTACGATTCCCTCTCTTTCCTGCTAAGGCCATCTTTTGCTCTCTTGAATTGTGACCTAGAGAGGAGAGTTTTACTCATTAAGAAATGCGTTGCTAGCCCTGTAAGAAGGCATCTCCGTGTCTGTTTTTCTGTGGATAACTCCTAATACTCTATTCAGCTTTGTGCGGGCGCAGTGAAGAAGCCGAGGATCCTGACTTCATGCAGGCGTTCACTCTCTATTTCAGTGTCTCAGCAGTGTGGTGGTCATCTGAGCAGTCCCTCTGGCACCTTCACCAGCCCTGGCTACCCCAATCGCCATCTGGACTTCACCTACTGTGTCTGGCAAATAACCGTCCCCAGGAAGCACAAGATCGTCCTCACATTCAGCGAGATTTTGTAAGTAAAACCTCTCTCCTGCTTCTCATTGGCTGCAGAAGGTACAGTAAATCTGCGACCGGGGATTGCTTCTGCCCCAGGAAGAACCTCCCTCCTGTGGGTAGGAAGGGAACACTTTCTTGCAATCTGATAAATGAAACAAACCACAAGTGAAACCAAAAAATAATGAAATGAAAAAGAAAAATTGAATGAACCCCCTTAGAGGGTGGATTGTAAAGTGAGCGAGCGCAGAGCAGAACGTGGGGCCCAGATTTCCAGCGAGGACAGCGCGCGTCTGCCTCTCACCTGAGCTTATTTACCTCTACTCTTTATCAGGTGTGAGTCTGCATGAAACTCGTTACAGCCAAGAACTGGGCTGAAGAACCAGAGGGGCAGGGCAAACATGAAACTGCTTATCTCCTTCGTGTGTGCATGTGAGCTAATAATGTTTCCTCACATCCCCGCTTAGGATCGGGAGCCCACATACGCGTGCAAGGCGCATTTTACATTATTCGTGCGCGTTTGTCTGGACGGTTTAAAACTGCAGCGTATGTGGGCGCAGGTGCAGGGGTTTTGAAGTCCCCGTCCCCTGTGCCGCGTGCAGGGGCCCCTGGCTGTGCTTCCCCACCTCTCGCCGCTAGTTAAACTCACCTGGCTCCGGCCTTGCTCCGTGTGCGACTGCTGAAGTCACGCGATGGCGGGGAAAGCTCAGCTTTCTGCAACCTTCCTCTGCCAGGCACGGGGAGCTGCTCCACCAGCTCACCCCCCCTCTCTATAAAGCAGTATCACCTGACATTACGCCTGCCACTTGCTTTTCACCGTTTCTTGGTCCGACTCTTTAAAGAGATTTTTCCTGTTTTCCTGATTCTGGGGCTGATTTATTCAGGTTTTTCCCTGTCTTGGGCCCGTGGGGGAAATGATTCTTCGTTCTGGTGGGTTCCGGCTCCTTCCTTCTGGTCCGTGCGTTACTAGCGCAGGAGGAGCTGTGAACCAGGGAAGTCACTTCCCCCTCCATTGCCCCCCTGGGTGCATCGAGCCGCGATATTCACGGGACCGGTGCTACTATTGCGGGGGGAGAAGGGTGACACCGCAATAGGGGGGCCCCTGTCCCCAAAAATATCGTGGCTCTGTGATGCACTCTTTGGTCTCGTGGCCAAACACCTTGGGACAAAAGAAGACGCCAAGTGGCGCCTTAACGCGACGGCAGCCTCATCCTCAAGGGGACGCCATTGCCTTAAAGGGCCACTGCCCCCCCCCCCCCTCCAAAAAAAAACCAAAAACGTCATGGTTACATGGAGAGGTTGAGCGGGGGTCAGTGCTCTCCCCCATCTCAAACCCAAGCTGCCAGCTGAGGCGACCCCAAGTCCCGCAAAATGTTCATGAAAATAGAGAACCTGTGCCCTGACCCCCAAAGCACAAAGGTCAACACCCACCACGCCCCAGCGAACATCCTGATCCCCCTCCCCCCACGTGACAGCCCCCACAAACGTAAAAAAGAAATCCCAGGCCCTACCCCCCTGAAAGGGAAAAACGTTGGGTCCTAAAAATGGATCCCGCATGGGGGCGGCAGCGCCGGCCGATCTCGTCACGGTCGCTCGGGGATCAGGATCCCGCATGGGGGCGGCAGCGCCGGCCGATCTCGTCACGGTCGCTCGGGGATCAGGATCCCGCATGGGGGCGGCAGCGCCGGCCGATCTCGTCACAGTCACAGGGCATCGCTATCGCTCGGGGATCAGGATCCCGCATGGGGGCGGCAGCGCCGGCCGATCTCGTCACAGTCACAGGGCATCGCTATCGCTTGGGGATCAGGATCCCGCATGGGGGCGGCAGCGCTGGCCGATCTCGTCACGGTCGCTCGGGGATCAGGATCCCGCATGGGGGCGGCAGCGCCGGCCGATCTCGTCACGGTCGCTCGGGGATCAGGATCCCGCATGGGGGCGGCAGCGCCGGCCGATCTCGTCACGGTCGCTCGGGGATCAGGATCCCGCATGGGGGCGGCAGCGCTGGCCGATCTCGTCACGGTCGCTCGGGGATCAGGATCCCGCATGGGGGCGGCAGCGCTGGCCGATCTCGTCACGGTCGCTCGGGGATCAGGATCCCGCATGGGGGCGGCAGCGCTGGCCGATCTCGTCACAGTCGCTCGGGGATCAGGATCCCGCATGGGGGCGGCAGCGCTGGCCGATCTCGTCACAATCACAGGGCATCGCTATCGCTCGGGGATCAGGATCCCGCATGGGGGCGGCAGCGCCGGCCGATCTCGTCACAGTCGCTCGGGGATCAGGATCCCGCATGGGGGCGGCAGCGCCGGCCGATCTCGTCACGGTCGCTCGGGGATCAGGATCCCGCATGGGGGCGGCAGCGCCGGCCGATCTCGTCACAATCACAGGGCATCGCTATCGCTCGGGGATCAGGATGGCACTTGGGGGCCAGGGCCACATTTGACTTTTGTGCTTTGGGGAGGGGGGGGGGGGCCTGGGCCATCACCGCGTAGGTGGGTTTTTTATTTAACATTTTGGAGGAGTCTGGGCCCGAATGGAGATGGGGGGGGGAGGGGTCATCACTAACCCCCGCTCAACGTCCCCGTTTGGCGCGATGTTTTTCTCCTGCGTGAGGGACCTGGGCCTCCTGCCGCATATTTCCCACAAGTGAAGTTATTGCATTGCAGTTCACCACCTTCTCGGTCGCTGCGATAAAATAGTTACATCAAATCGACCAGTAATGATCTTCTTTGCATGCATTTGCATTATTCAAGCAGGCAACTTGCATGCAAAGAAGATCATTGTAATAGGGGAGGGAATCTGGGTGGGGAGTGCAAGGTATCATATATAACACACGGTATACGTGACATAATGCAGGTTATCGTGTATAACGCACGGTATACGTGATATAATGCAGGTTACAGCATCACCCAGCCAGGGCCTCGTTTACTAAGCATCGCTCCCAGAGACGCAGAATGAGAGAAATGTCTTTAGTAAATCAGGCCCTGGGGCAGGGAAATACCTGAATGCAAGTCACCTTGCGCTACCAATGAAAAGGCATGAGCTACAATAAGTAAATAAGCACATTCCTGTTTTTCTGACTGTGCAGGTCCCAACTAGGATGCTGCTGCACATAATAAAAGCTGCTTAATACCCACTGGCTCCACTCTATACCCGTTTTCTGGTGGCAAAAGATACAATTTTTTATATTTAGATTAAGCTGTATACTTTCCTTGAAGCTTTTGTCGTCTGTGCCCTTGAAACCTCATTTAAGATTATCCTCACAAGGTTAGCCATCTCTACTGAAGGGCACTCCTCTTCTTCCTTGTCCTTAACAGAAGGCATTGGGGTAACCTGCTCGGAGCGGCAGTTACTATCCTTAACAGAAACATGGGGGAAACCTGCACAGAGCGGCAGTTACTATCCTTAACAGAAACATGGGGTAACCTGCACGGAGCGGCAGTTACTATCCTTAACAGAAACATGGGGGTAACCTGCATGGAGCAGCAGTTACTGCCCTTAACAGAAACATGGGGGTAACCTGCACAGAGCGGCAGTTACTATCCTTAACAGAAACATGGGGGTAACCTGCATGGAGCAGCAGTTACTGCCCTTAACAGAAAATGGGGGAACCTGCACGGAGCAGCAGTTACTTCCCTTAACAGAAGGCATGGGGATAACCTGCATGAAGCAGCAGTTACTACCCTTAACAGAAAGCATGGGGATAACCTGCATGAAGCAGCAGTTACTACCCATAACAGAAACATGGGGGTAACCTGCACAGAGCGGCAGTTACTACCCTTAACAGAAAGCATGGGGGTAACCTGCACGGAGCGGCAGTTACAACCATTACAGAAACATGGAGGTAACCTGCACAGAGCGGCAGTTACTATCCTTAACAGAAACATGGGGGTAACATGCATGGAGCAGCAGTTACTACCCTTAACAGAAACATGGGGGTAACCTGCATGGAGCAGCAGTTACTACCCTTAACAGAAACATGGGGGTAACCTGCATGGAGCAGCAGTTACTACCCTTAACAGAAAGCATGGGGGTAACCTGCACAGAGCGGCAGTTACAACCCTTAACAGAAGGCATGGGGTATCCTGCATGGAGTGGCAGTTACTACCCTTAACAGAATGCATGGGGATAACCTGCATGAAGCAGCAGTTACTACCCTTAATAGAAACATGGAGTTAACCTGCATGGTGCAACACTTATTATGCTTAACAGAAGGCATGGGGTAACTTGCACGAAGCAGCAGTTACTACCCTTAACAGAAGACATGGGGATAACCTGCACGAAGCAGCAGTAACTACCCTTAACAGAAACATGGGGGTAAACTGCATGGAGCAGCAATTACTACCCTTAACAGAAAGCATGGGGGTAAACTTGTTGATTTGAGTAATGAGACTGCAGGCAGCAGGTAATCTGAAACCAAACTTTTTATTAAGGAGAGACAAAGACAAAGACAAAGGGACAGGAACAAAGAATGAGGAAATAATTTGTTCCGGGAGTAGCATAGGTTTTTACAGCAATCGTGTTAACACTCAGCTACTCAGCAACTCCAGCAGTGTGCATAGCATTATAAACCCTTCATACTGACCAATCAGAGCATATTCAGAGTGTTGTTTTTAGATAAGTGCAGTACATTTGATTTGAGTATGTATTAGACCAATCAGCTAATGGGTCTGGGGTGTCGGCTCATTGCATTCCAGCACGTAGCTAGGGTCCTCTGCTTTCTTTGTCTAAAAACTAGTATTCAGGAATACAGCAGAGATGAGGTACCTCAGAAAGTCAGTGCATAATATTACATACATCCCCCTCTTGAAGGGTTATGCCTAGAAACCCTTCACATATGGGTGGGGCCGTGGCTGCCTGTCTTAGGTTGTCCCTTTCATCCTAAGTTAGCCTTAGGTGAAGAAATCTTACCCGTCCTTGGCTAAGCCCAGTTTTTCCCTACCCTTCTGATTCATGGGGAATCTCGTGCATGTCCATCATCAAGCGCTGATGGATAGTAGTGACTTGATCTTGCACTGCAGATGAAGAGTTGACCATAATTTTCAATCCAGTTATCCTGGGCATGGCTGCAGCGATGGAAGATCCAAATAATTGAAGGCAGAGGCATATGCATGGTAGGCAAAGGCATAGCGGAAGTCCAATACATCATGCTGGTCCTGCAGGGTATTGATGGCACTATATAGTTCTATGACAACAACATGTTGCAGTGAAAGCAATCGCTATATGGACATTCCTAATTCAACTGTGGCAGTCACCTGTCCAAGAGGTGACCCAGCTGTGGCTGGGAAGGCATCTAAATGAGTTTGGGTCAAAGGGTATATGCTGTTAATGTAGTTGAGGGCTAGTTGTACTGCTTCGTCTTTGGGTGCTTCTGGGAAGCCCCCTCTTAGATCGGTTGTAATTGGGGATAATCATAGAAACAAGTGACAGCTGACTCTGTGAGAAAGTCTTTAGCATGCTTTGTGGTCTAAAACACAATAATGTACTTCGTAGGGTTGCTAAATCATCAGTGTGAGTCTTTGCACAGGAAAAGGAAGAAATGTAGTAGAATAAAAAACCAGAAATAAGGAAAAATTATATATTCCCCTCTGGAATCCCAAATGTAAACAAACTAGCTTATAGATAGAGATAGAAGAACATTTCAAGCAATCACATAATAGAAATTTTAGGACTGGAAATTGCTACAAGTATAAAAATTGCATGACCTCAAATTATATCATTGATTTAGGAAATCTAAATCATGGCACTTGCAAAAAGGCATAATAACTAGATACATATAAAAATCAATTATCGCATGGCAGATCAAGGTACATTGATTCATATGATCAAGAAAACTACATCAGGGTAAAGAATAACGAAACATTAAAACAAAGAAGATGTTAGGAACTGGAGCGTGGACCCTTGTTCTGAGGTAGAGTCTGCACTGCCGCGAAGGAGGAAAAGCCTCGTCAGTCTCTACCGTCAGATGGTGAGGCCTGTTGAAAATGTAGAGAGGACTTCACCCTGGAAGCTCGTGATCCCCCCAGGAGGAGCCCGTAGGGACACGGCCGCTGGGACTTAGGGACTCCCTGAAGACTGAAGATGGTCTGGATGCAGACGCCTCCTGCAGGTCGTGGGTTCCAGACGGCTGGCGCCTCCAGCAGGTCGTAGGTAATCTCTGTAGAGAAGTTGAAGAAATTCCAAAAGCCGGTCCAGGAGTCTGAGTCCAAAGAGCGGTCCGCAGCCAGTCCAGGGGTCGATGTCCAGAGAGCGGTCCAAAGCCAGTCCAGGGGTCGGTGTCCAGAGGGCAGTCCAAAGCCAATCCAGAGGTCGGAGTCCAGAGAGCGGTCCAAAGCCAGTCCAGGGGTCGGGGTCCAGAAGAATCAATCCAGCAAGGAGGGCAGAGCAGAAGCGGGACGAAGAACCAGGATACCAGGAACACAGGAACCAAGCGAAAACCTCAATACCAAGGCAAGGTCTGGCTCTCAGACCTTGCCTTAAATGCAGGAGCCAGGAGGTGGAGTCCCAGGGTGAGCCATGACTATATCCGGTCATGGCTTCTTTACATCTAGCTTCAGCCGTGCGCGCGGCTCCTAGAGAGATGAGGGGGAGGAGTTAGACTGCCGAGCACCAGGCGGCCATGCGGGACCACAGCAGCCCCCGTGAACACCCGAACAGGTCTTTCCTGCACTGCGGGAGCCTCCAGCGCTCCCGGTGAGTATTCTAGTGTCGTGACCGCTGACCTGACTCTGACCGCGGTCCACCGCGGCCAGCGGCCATGACGCCCGGTTGCGGGGCGCCACGGCCGGGGTTCCTAACAGAAGAAATCAGGCCAAATGAGTAGATAACTCAGGTCATATAATGATATAATGTTGGGCTGGCTCGCCATGACGAGCTCTGAATGCTGACAATCTATGGTATATTCATTTTATTCAGTAGGGTGTAATAATCTTTCGCTTATCAAGGCCTAAGTTAAATATGTGTGTTTATGGAACATGTGTGTGTAATGGAGCAACACAAATTCAAATTGATGCAGCAGAAGTCAAATGTAATAAACAGAACCACAGACAACTCAGGTATGGCAGACACTACATAGAACATATGTTTCACAAGACCGACACATATCCATTTATTTCACAAATATTCATATGATGTCTTCATAACATCAAGACAGACACATATTTTGAGCTCAAAAATGAAAACAAAAGTAAAAGTAAACCAAAAAGGTATATGAAAAGTGCCTGGGAAATGCCAGAAAAACAAAAACCAGAATTCTGTTTAAAAATTGAAAAAGAAAATAAAACTGAAAAAACTTAGAAAAATAAAATATCGGCCTTAATTCTTTCATGACAGGAAGGGCGTTGACCTGAAAAATAAAAGCTAGCATACAAAAAAGTAATAAAAAGAATGATATCATGCATCCACTAGGAGGCGCTACCACAAGCCGCTTTGTGGAATAATACCAAATTTTAGGTTTTAACCTTGAGAATGAATTTGGTCAGCAGCCCTCTGAGCTTAAATTCAAAGTGGAATACCAATCAATTAGGAGTTGCAAGAAAGCTTGTGAGGTTGCCTGAAATGTAATGGTTAGTGAACGCTGTGTACCAACCTCCACCAATAATTGCATGTTAAAGAATCGTCCAAACAAAACAACCAGAGCTCCAAGTGCACTTTACAACGTAAATTATCCAGTCAACTAAGCGCACAATAAATTTGATTTGGTCGTGGTTATAATAACTTCATTTATTTTAAATGGTGACTCCTTCTTTACATCCCACACAGATAAGGCATACAATTTAACAGCAGTCCCCACAGTTTAACAGCAGTCCCCGACACGGTCCCGTGTTTCGCCTGTCGGCTGGTTCGGGGGGATTCTTAGTATATCTTAGTGGTTACAATCTTACAGGTCTGCAGGTGCTCCTGCAGGTGCTGTTAAACTGTATGCCTTCTCTGTGTGGGATGTAAAGAAGGAGTCACCATTTAAAATAAATGAAGTTATTATAACCACGACCAAATCAAATTTATTGTGCGCTTAGTTGACTGGATAATTTATGTTAAAGAATCATAACTTTTTCAATGTCTCTTTGTACTTTCAAAACAATCTTTGGAACAAGCTCCCTCCCTTCCTACGGCAGGAACCTTGCCCTAAAAAATTTAAGCAGAATCTGAAAACCTGCCTCTTCAAACAAGCATTCTCATAACAGCTTTCCCTCCCACTTTAGTCCTTTGATCCTCTTACCTATTTGGCTTGTAATTTAATTATTTATGTAATAAGACATTCTTTCTGTAAATAGTTTCTCCTTTGAGACCTCTTATCTTGTAAATTGCTGTTTAACAATATTATGTGCATTGTTCCATTTTTCAATGTAAAACTCGTTTAGCCACAATTTTGTTCCATGTTTCACTGTAAATGGAACCTTGTTCCTCCTCTAAGTACTTCATAAGCACTAGTACATCTTCCAATAACTCTTCAAGCATTAGCCCGGTTTCCGTGTTGATATTATGTTCTTAATTTATTGCCCTTTTAGGCCTTTTCTCCTTCCAGCTGCTCAAGCTTCCAAGTTTACTACCCTTGTTAAATGTAACTTTGATCCTTCTGATTATAAAAAGTTGTTCTCGGTTACTGTTGTTTTCTTCTACCCCAGTTCGATGTAAACCGATCTGATATGGTATTCAACCTTGAAGGTCGGTATAGAAAAATGCTAAATAAATAAATAAAAATAAATAAATAAAGCTCGTTTAGCTGCAATTATGTTTAATGTAAACCAATGAGATGTTCCCAACGTTCATCAGTATATAAAATCTTCTAAATAAATAAATCTAATTAGCATAACTATGCCACACTTCCATCTTTATTCATATACGCACGCCTTCAATAGGAATACTCCGTTTGTTTAAACAAACGAAACCTAATTTTTTTCTCTTTCTCTCCGTTCGCCTGCACTGAAGGAAGCGCTTCACTGCATTCACCCACATGCTGATTCAACCCCTCCTTCCTCTTCTCCCTTTTTTTCTGTTAAGATTCTGCTCAATTAACCCCTTAACTACCAGTGTCTTTAGAGTTTTTTAAGCACTAACACCAAGAAATGCTTTTATCAATAACTGCAAACAAAACAAGTCACACAAAACAATGCCTGCAATTTGCCATTCATCTCTGGAAACGTTTACTGAAAGCAAAATGTAGAAGAAGCAACAAAGAAGATTAAAGAACGCAAGCGCATGGTGATCACCTTAATTAAGATGTGAGGAAAAGGTAAGAGAAAAAACGGTACCGCAGGATAGATAGACAAAACAAATGCTGGGGGGGGGTGGGGGGGGGGGGGTTAGAAACTTAGGAACTAAAGGCTGACTCAAAGTCATTTGTGGTCAGGGATACTTCCAGGGAATAGGCTCTCATTTGTGGGCTTAAAGAAAGTATCCAGCCATGCAATGGATTGGGGCATTTTTAAATTGCTCAGGAGTCGGTGAAAGAGGGGGCGGAGCAGGCGGAGGGACCCCTCTTGCAACATTATCTGCTGGAGCATGAATGGTGTTGGTGGCCATAAAAACTCCGTCTGTTTTCACTTCTGTATCTAGGGTATCCTCTGAGTTCTCTGAGTTTGGGGTTTCCTCTGGGGTGATACAGGAATGGCGTTGAGCCACACGCTCAATCAGTTCAGAGTTAAAAATGGGTGGGAACAGAGGGGGACTAGACTTGGGCTTCGGGACGACTGGGGGTTTGGGACTAGGGAGTGTGGGTCACGGGTAAGGTAAGGAAGTGAGGGGGTTTGGGATAGAGGAAGCATGGGGTCCAAGAAATCTGCAGGATGTGATAGGATAGAGGCAGGGCTACACGAACCTGATCCAGCAGGAGGTGCTCTCCTTTCTACCTCAGAAGGTTTATGCCCCTCCTTTGGGGTAATACTCTCTCCAATGGGGACACAGTGTAAAGTCCCTTCAACCTTAACAGTCCCAGACATTGGCATATCAGTAGGTGCAGTGGGACTCAATTGGGGTTCCTTCTCCAGGGGTGCAGTTGCGATTAAATGTGAATACCCCACTGCAGTAACTGTTTCCTCTAAAGGTGATGGCTTTGTACTCTGCTTTAAACACCGTCGAGTATATTGTGGGTCACTTACAACAGTGTAAGGGGGCGGTGACTGATTAGACTCAAGCTCCTTTTCTAAATATACTCGAGTCATAACAAACCAGAGGCAAATTCTCATCTGGCTTGTGCAAAGAGATCACATTCTAATGGGCATGTCGTGCTGACCTCTACGGCATCTTTTGTTCCTCCTAACTTTCCTGACCAGAACTTAGACATAATAACAATTTACCAATGGGTAAATATAGTAAAAATTGGTAGTTCTCCCTTATAAGAAAGAGAACATGTTCTTACCTGGTTGAATATCTCACCGAGCTGTGTTTCCGGTGTGTACCCCCGCTTCAGTGAATGGCGAATGTGGGGCTTCAAGCAATAAGACTGAGACAGACTTTTTAAACAAAAACAAAACACAGTGTAGCTACCCCGGGCAGCTTACCTTCCGTAACCCCACCCTTTGAGGGAACCAACCCGACAACCCGAAGGTTTAACAATTATACTCCTGATGAATTCACAGCCGAACTGTTTATCCAAGTCTTGGGCAACTTCTCTCAAGATGACGTCCCTCAGACGTTCCAATCCGAGTGCTCGCGATGTGCGTCCGGACTGCTTATCTGCCCAAGCGTGAGTTCCCGTCGTCTGGTCTGGTTGGTAAGGGAGATTCAAATCACTGATGCAGGCGAAAAACCATCCTCTGCTACCAAAATGTTGATTCGAGGAATGAGACTGCAGGC
Source organism: Rhinatrema bivittatum (assembly GCF_901001135.1). Lineage (NCBI taxonomy): Eukaryota > Metazoa > Chordata > Amphibia > Gymnophiona > Rhinatrematidae > Rhinatrema > Rhinatrema bivittatum. The sequence continues at coordinate 310,240,161 of NC_042621.1, forward strand.
AGCAGGTAATCTGAAACCAAACTTTTTATTAAAGAAAGACAAAGACAAAGGGACAGGAACAAAGAATGAGGAAATAATTTGTTCCGGGAGTAGCATAGGATTTTACAGCAATCATGTTAACACTCAGCTACTCAGCTCCTCCAGCAGTGTGCATAGCATTATAAACCCTTCATACTGACCAATCAGAGCATATTCAGGGTGTTGTTTTAGATACGTGTGGTACATTTGATTTGATTATGTATTAGACCAATCAGCTAAAGGGTCTGGGGTGTCAGCTCATTGCATTCCAGCACGTATTCAAGGTGCTCTTCTTTCTTTGTCTAGAAACTAGTATTCAGGAATACAGCAGAGATGAGGTGCCTCAGAAAGTCAGTGCATAATACTACATACATCCTGCACAGAGTGGCAGTTACTACCCTTAACAGAAACATGGAGGTAACCTACATGGAGAGGCAGTTACTACCCTTAACAGAAAGCATGGGGGTAACCTGCACGGAGCGGCAGTTACAACCCTTAACAGAAAGCATATGGATAACCTGCACGGAGCGGCAGTTTCTACCCTTAACAGAAAGCATAGGGATAACTTACATGGAGCGGCAGTTACTACCCTTAACAGAAAGCATAAGGATAACCCTCACGGAGCAGCAGTTACTGCCCTTAATAGAAGGCATGGGGTAACCTGCACGGAGTGGCAGTTACTATCCTTAACAGAGGGCATGGGGGTAACCTGCACTGAGCAGCAGTTACTACGCTTAACAGAAACATGGGGGTAACCTGCATGGAGCGGCAGTTACTACCCTTAACAGAAACATGGGGGTAACCTGCACGGAGCGGCAGTTACTACCCTTAACAGAAGACATGGGGGTAACCTGCACAGAGCAGCAGTTACTTCCCTTAACAGAAGACATGGGGGTAACCTGCACAGAGCAGCATAAGAGCATAAGAAATTGCCATACTGAGTCAGAGCAAGGGTCCATCAAGCCCAGCATCCTGTTTCCAACAGTGGCCAATCCAAATCATAATTACCTGGCAAGTACCCAACTATTAAATAAATCTCATGCTACTTTTGCTTATTAGTTCATAGCAGTTTATGAACCTTTCCTCTAGGAACTTATCCAAACCTTTTTAAATCCATTTACACAAACTTCTGTAACCACATCCTCCGGCAATGAATTCCAGAGCTTAAATGTATGCTGAGTGAAAAAAGAATATTCTTCAATTTGTTTTAAATGAGCTACTTGCTAACTTCATGGAGTGCCCCCTGGTCCTTCTATTATCTGAGAGAGTAAATAATCGATTTACATTAACTTGTTCAAGTCCTTTCATGATTTTGTAGACTTCTATCATATCCCCCTCAGTCATCTCTTCTCCAACCTGAACAGCCCTAACTTCTTCAGCCTTTCCTCATAGGGGAGCTGCTCCATGCCCCTTATCATTTTGGTCGCCCTTCTCTGTACCTTCTCCATCGCAACTATATCCTTTTTCAGATGCGGTGACCAGAATTGTACACAGTATTCAAGGTGTGGTTTCACCATGGAGCGATACAGAGGCATTATGACATTTTCTTCCAGGACAAGCAGGATGTTAGTCCTCACATGTAGGTGACGTCACTAGATGGAGCCCTATCATAAAAAACGTCTGTCAAAGTTTCTAGAACTTTTGACTGGCACACTGAGCATGCCCAGCATGCCATAATCCCTGTAGCCACAGGGGTCTCCCTTCAGTCTCTTTTTTTCTGCGCTACAGTTTGCCTCACGGTTAGAAGCTCTGTGAGAATTTTCTCACCACTTTTCCTCACGGAAAAACTTGAAGTTATCTTCATAAAAAGTTCTCTCATAGGGGTCTCCCATCGCGACACTGTTTCTCGACACTCGAGTAATTTTCCACCATCTCCGGTCGGTTCCTGCTACCCTTTTTATCGGTTCCCACAGGCCACTGACCGTTTAGTGGCCCCTTTTTTCGCCATGGCGACGGGCTTCAGAAAATGTCCAGAGTGTCCGCGCACAATGACCATTACTGACCCGCACGATGTTTGTGTGTTATGCCTCGGCCCATCACACGATGTACGTTGGTGTCCTAGCTGCACTCAAATGACCCCGAAGGGCAGGCATGCCTGTTTAGACAAAATGGAGTCTCTTTTCAAAATAAAATTAACTCCATCGACTTCCACCCAGTCGTCACCGGCAGGAACATCATAATCCATCGACAAACCTCGCCGGGAGCAGCAAGGAGGCGGTGACAGTCCGTCACCGATGCCATTCAGGGCATAGGTAACATCTTCCTCGGTGCTGGAGAAGGACCGGGCCGAGCACCGAGGGAAACATCTTTACCGGCACCAACGCGATTCCACACCCAGTGCCAGCACCAACACTGCATCAGCCTCGATGGCTATCGAGCCGGTTGCGAAGAGGGCCCGGGGAGAGAAGCCTCCATCCTCCTCTGCACCCGAGTCCCCGAGGCGTTCCCCACCGACATTGGAATAACCTGGACAGAGAGGCAGTTACTGCGCTTAACAGAAGGCTTGGGGGTAACTAAAGAGCAACAATTACAAACCTAAACATGATGCTGGGCAGAATGGGTGGGTCATGTTGGTCTTTTTTTGCTGTCATTTAATATGTTACTATGTAAATATCTCAGAGAAAGTGCAAAGTGGATTAATAAGAATCATCTCTCATGTTTCTCTTTAGCTTGGAACTGGATTCTCCAAACTGCCGGTTTGATTTCCTCGCACTCTATGATGGTCCATCCACTAGCTCCCATCAAATTGCCAAAGTCTGTGGTCGCCAAACGCCTACCTTTGAAACCTCGTCGCACATCCTGACTGCCGTCCTGAGCACCGATTATGCCAACTCTTACCGGGGCTTCTCAGCCCAATACCAGTCAGAGTACATTGGAAACAGTGAGTAGTTAAGTTCCGTAGTAACGGCTGACAAGAGACACATGGACGCAGAAACCAGTAGAGATGTGAATCGGAACTGGAATCTGTTCGGATTCCGGTTCGGATTCACATCGTGTTTTTTTTTTCATCTGGCCCGATCGCGGTTTTGTTTATCGGCTGCGCCCGAGCCGATAAACAAAAACCCCACCCTGACCCTTTAAAACTAATCCCTTAGCTTCCCCCACCCTCCCGACCCCCCCAAAAAACATTTTACAGGTACCTGGTGGTCCAGTGGGGGTCCCGGGAGCGATCTCCCGCTCCCGGGCCGTCGGCTGCCACTAATCAAAATGGCGCCGATGGCCCTTTGCCCTTACCATGTGACAGGGTATCCTTGCCATTGGCCAGCCCCTGTCACATGATAGGAGCACTGGATAGCCCGCGTCATCTTTAAAAATGGCGCGGGCCATCCAGTGCTCCTATCATGAGACAGGGGCCGGCCAATGGAATGGATACCCTGTCACATGGTAAGGGCAAAGGGCCATCGGCACCATTTTGATTAGTGGCAGCCGACGACCCGGGAGCGGGAGATCGCTCCCGGGACCCCCACTGGACCACCAGGTACCTGTAAAAAGTTTTTGGGTGGGTCGGGAGGGTGGGGGAAGCTAAGGGATTAGTTTTAAAGGGTCGGGGTGGGTTTAGGGGTTATTTTTGTGTGCCGTTTTTCCCGCCCTTCCCCAAAACGATAAGAGAACCCCCACAAACAATATCATGGGGTTTTCCTATCGTTTTGGGGGAGCCCCCGATTTCTGACGATTTTGAAAATATCGTACGATATTTTCAATCGTCCGAAGCCCGATTCACATCCCTTGAAACCAGTACCCTCTCCTCCCACATTTCCTGCTAACTCCATCAAACATGTCCCTCTAATCCCCAGCCTTTCTTCTCCCTTCCAGTCCACTACCAAAGCACATGAATGCTTCTGGAGAAGACTCTTTCTTCCCTCGATTACAGATTTTATGCTGAGCTGCTCCAGGTCTACTTCCTCCACCTTCTCCCCTCTTGTCTGGATCTGAGCTGCTCTCACGCTTTGACTTTTTTCTCCCTGACTGCCCAGGACCTTTTACGTAAGGTTGACGTCATCTTCCAAAACCTTACTGGGAGCAGCTGGGCTTCATGCTACTTATTGACTGGGCCTTCCTGTGGCTCCTCCTGCAGGGGAAAAGTCCTGCTTCAGGCCCTTAGGTCTATAAATATAATCCTGAGGTCTTGAAATGATGGCAACTCCACACTAGATTGTGTTTTGATTGATTTATATTTCACTTTTTGTTGTTCCAAAACAAAGGGTTTACTGATGTCTAACATGCCCATAAATGATCAGCTGACAGAAAACACACTTTCTTCCGACGATACTTCTACTCCTGTTATTGGTTTTGTATATCACCCTTTTCCAAGGATGCAGGCAATTTACAACATTCATTAAAAAAAAATACAATTACATCAGCAAAATATAACAATTACAGGCCTTCCACAGCTCCAAACACACTGGAACTCAAACCTGCAAACTAATCCCACAAAGATGGGAGCTTCCTATACTCCCTTTCTTCAGGAATCCCCTCAAGGGCTGCTCCAGGAACATTCTCCTTGACAACCTAGAGACTCCCTCCAGGACCCATGGAATCCCCCTGAAAGAGCCCTGGAACATTATCTGCCTCTGCTGTATTATTCCTCAAGGCACCACTCAGGAGGGTGTTTCTGCAACACCTACTCGTCCTCTCCTGCTCTTTCTCTGGTCATATAGGTCCCTTGGTGGATACATATGGTAGCCTGCTAAAGAACCTTTAGTCCCGTACATAATGTATCGGTCTTTACATCTACATCTCATGCAAGGAATAAGAATTCATTCCAACAATGACACTCTAATGTCAACACTGAAAGGGTCAATCACAGAGATAAAGAAATGTATCATCTCACTAGGCTTGATTAACAACTCTCTACACCCCTTACGTAAAAGCTTGGCAGAAGAGCCAACACTTAACTTGCTTTCTAAAAATGAGGTAGCAGGACTCTAAACGCAACATCTAAGTTCAAATAAATCTACAACCTTATCCAGTCCTTCAACACTTGAATGCCACCTTTTTGCTGATGACATCCAACAGTGCATCAAAACAGAATCAGACTAAACCTCGTCCATTGCTAGCCTTAATAAAGTAGCTCAGTGGCTCAACAACCACAAACTCAAACTCATCCCTTCTGAATCAGAACTCCTCTGACCAAACCGACAAAAGCACCTCCCCTACTATCACTACCCTCCTGTCAGGAAGCCCTTTACAACCCAAGCATTCAGTACAGAGCTTGGGTGTTCAACTTAACCAAAACCTCACAATGGAAACCCACATCTCAAAGACAGTAAGGCCCACCTTTATACACCTATGACAGATTCGCCAGATCTAGAACCTTGCTACCGAGATACATGCCGCACTGACTCCAGTAACTCCCTATTCAGTGGCACTCACAGTACAATCTAAATCACCTTAGCGTCTACAAAGTGTGCATGCCAACATTTTAGTAGGGGCCAGAGTAACTGACTACATAAAACCAAGCCTAACTACACTGATCCCCGGTCAAAAACAGGATTCAGTTCAATATTCTGCTTTATCATCAAATGCTTGAATAACCTGGCTCTGCAGTAACTTTCTCAGCTCCTATTCTCCTACACTCCAACCAGGCACCTTTGATCCTCTTCTCGTCTTGCTTCTGCCAGGTTAACCTGTACAGCAGGGATTCTCAACGCGGTTCTCAGACACACCTAGCCAGTCAGGTTATCCACAATGAATATGTATGCAACATATTTACATACAATGGAGGCAGCGTATGCAAATATATCATGCATATTCATTGTGGATATCCTGAACTTCTGACTGACTAGATGAGCCCTAAGGACTGGATTGAGAACCTCTGCTGTACAAGATTATATGTATTCAGCTGCTAAGTCCCCAGAATATAAAATATTATACCACGTCTCCTACACCTTGAGGCTTGTTACCTTGCTTCAGGAAGAAAGCTAAAGTATGAGTCTTCACCCTAGACTCCACGTCAAAGACTTAAAGACTGTGACGCTGACCTTTCCCTAGCCTCTCACTGGATACGGGAGCCTGATGGCACTAGGACCTCTCACTACAATGCACCTGCACTCTTCTACCTGTCTCCAGTATTATCTACTCCCCCCTTCTCATGTTTGTTCCCATACAGATTGTGAGCTGTGATAATACTGTAACTGTATGTAGCAAGGTGGGAGCTTTGGGGTATGGTGGTTTTAGGCTGGTAGCTGCCTCACTCTTAGATGCAGGCTGATCTGTAACCTGATAAACTAGCAAACCAGAGAGATTACAAGGCTATTACAGTCTAGGGTAACTCTCCCCAAATGGAGGGTATGCCCCACAGTATCTCATTGAAAGCCTATAGTACCCTCCTCCAGCCTCTTATACCGTATCGTTTCCCTTATGTCAGCCTCATAATAAAATCCCAGTACACCCAAACCAGCTATGGCACTGACTTCCCAGGCCTTAGTCTGCTCTCTGTGCCTTGACTGGCTTCAGTAGCCAAGTCTGGAGACTCTTCCTCTGTAGGTATCAGTGATTGGACATTTAATCTGCTGGCTAGTTTACAAGCACTTACTTCTAGGAAGAGTCCATTCTCTACAGAAATCCCATCAGTGGTTTTGCTTTCAAACTCCATGTGTGCACTTTCATTGAAAATGTATTACAATTTGAATCCTCAGGGCAACAAATAATTCTTCAGTAAACAATTAAAGTCCAAACTCAGATTCCAGAAGAGAAAAACACAAGACACAAAAAAAAATCCTTGCATCTCAGCTTGGGTAGGTCACGTCTGTTCTATTTTTCTAGCAATGCTCCCAGGGCACTTCCCTCCAGTCAGAAACATCTCTTGCTTAGGCTCCCTTCTTCTGGGGGATTACAGCCTCCGAAATCCTATTGCCATCGAAGAGCAAATTTCTCTCTTCCTCTGGAAGAGATCTGACACTCAGAGGCAGCCTATTCCTGTGTAATTCCACAGAAATGCTCTACAAACTTCAAAGCTTCTTCCCTGCGGGTTAAGAGAAACCTTTCCCTCTATGGAGCTCCTAGGGACAACGTGATAATTAATTAAGGAGAACGTTCCTTCTATGCACTTGAGAGGCGTAGCTTCCTAACCATAGGCAAATTCACAGGGCTGCAGTCAAACGTTTCCCCCTACCTCTTCCTGGTTAATACTTCAGTTATGTTGCAGTAATAACTCTGTAGTTCTTAGTAGTACAAAAACCCTCCCAAAATTCCAACACAAAGGGCAGTTCCACTAATTTCTTTTTCATCTCTTTTCCTTGTGAGTTTCCCTAAACCCCTCTGCAAAACTTTTCCTTTCTCCTAGGACAAGCAGCATGGTCGTCCTCACACACGGGTGGCATCATCAGATGGAGCCCATCACAGAATACTTATGTCAAAGTTTCTGGAACTTTTAGGCACACTGAGCATGCCCAGCCTGCCCTATACCACGCGTCCACACGGGGACCCTCTTCAGTCTCTTTTCTTCCGCGGAGCTTCGCCTCATGGTTAAGTGAGCTCTTGGCTTTTTTCAATAAAACTGCCTTTGGAAAACTTTTCACCAAATATCTTTCGGGTTTTTGTGATCTATCAAAGCCAAGTCCATCTCGAATCCTCCTCGTAGGCTCCTTAGTCAGGGTTTTCGGCGTTCATGGTAAGTTTCTTTTTGCAGTCATTCCCCCGTGGTGGCAGTGTCTTGGTGTCCACCGGCTTCAAAGCTCACCATTATGGCTCGCGTTTTATGCTCTATTTTTTCATTTCGTCATGGCCATGTTCTGTTTTCACCGATGCCTCCAGTGCCCAAGTACCATGTCCATCATGGACCCTCAGAAGATATGTGTCCTCTGCCTGGGAGCATCGCATGATGTCCAGGGTTGCTGCAGGTGAACCCAGATGACCTCTAATGGATGTTGCGCTCGACTCAATAAGATGGAGAAACTCTTCAGGTTGAGGAAGTCTGAGCCATCGATTTCGGCATCAGCAGCGTCTGCACCGATGGACTTTGGAGCCACACTGATGGACACTGCGCCATTGACAGTGACAGGGCCTTCGATTCTGTCAATGTCACAGGTGGATAGGAGCACTGGAAACCAGCCTCTGTCGGTTTCTTCCAGGTCAAGTACTTCGGGTTCATCGTCATCGACCTTGGCACCGGGGAAAGATTGGGCCAAGCACCAAGGGAAGCTGAGGAAGCATCGGTACTGATCACCTTCAATATACGATGCTAGGCACGGGGATGCGCCGGCTCATGCCGTGATGCCCTCAAATCAACCCTGTGGTGAGGAGTGCCAATCCTCCATCGATGCCAGGGTTCCACAACAGTCTCCATTGGTCCTGGTACCAGTTGCCGATCCATGTTGGGGATCCAAGGAAGATCTGGCCACCCCTCCTGCCTCACAGTCGGTGTTAGCATTGGCAACTTTCGAGGAGAAGCTGGAGCGGCTAGTCCAGCTGGCAGTGGAGTGGGTGCTGCAGGGCATCAGGCCTGTTGCACAGACGGTACCAATGCCAGCACTGTCCGTTCTGGAACCACTGCTGGAGTGGCTCAATGTGCTCATCAGTGCATTACCAACCCAGCTGGTGTCAGTTCTCAGGAGGCCATTGATGCCTAGCAGGGCACTGATATTTCCCCCGACCGATACGGTGGTCATTGCCGGTTCCTCTGAGGAGGAAGCTCCACCAAGACCAGCAGAGATGCCAAGGCCTGTAGCCCCCTGTCCAGGTTTGCAGGGGTGGGCACCAGTGTTACCGGTCCCTATTAGAGATGTGAATTGGAACCGGAATCAGTTCAGTTCCAGTTCCGATTCAAATCTTATAATTTTTATCGTCCGGCCCGATTGGTTTTTTGTTTATCGGCTGCACCCGATCCGATAAACAAAAAACCCACCCCGACCCTTTAAACCTGACCCCTTAGCCTCCCCCACCCTCCCAAACCCCCCCAAAACGTTTTAAAATCACCTGGTGGTCCAGTGGGGGCGCGGGGAGCAATCTCCCAATCTCGGGCCATCAGCTGCGCTAATAAAAATGGCGCCGATGGCCCTTTACCCTTACCATGTGACAGGGTATCCGTGCCATTGGCCGGCCCATGTCACATGGTACGAGCACTGGATGGCCAGCGCCATCTTTAAAAATGGCGCCGGCCGTCCAGTGCTCCTACCATGTAACAGGGGCCGGCCAATGGCACGGATACCCTGTCACATGGTAAGGGCAAAGGGCCATCGGCGCCATTTTTATTAGTGGCAGTCGATGGCCCGAGAGCGGGCGATCGGTCCCGGGGCTTCCACTGGACCACCAGGTGATTTTAAAACGTTTTGCGGGGGTTTGGGAGCGTGGGGGAAGGTAAGGGATTTGTTTTAAAGGGTCGGGGTGGGTTTAGGGGTTGTTTTGGTGTGCCGGTTTTCCCACCCTCTCCCCAAATAACTCCCGTTAGTGGACACAAACCCGATTAACGATTTTTCATGATAAATCGGGGGAATTTCTATTGTATCGCACTCTTTAACGATTTTTGACGATTTAAAAAATATCGGATGATATTTTATATCGTCAAAAAAAGATTCACGTCCCTAGTGCCTATGCCTCTGGACGAACACCGATCACCTAGGGCCCCATCCCTTGTGGACTACAGTGAGGATGAGGCTCTATATGACCTCTGGGGGGATGACACTGCAGATTTCTCCTACGAGGGCTCAGCGGGTCTCCCCTCAGAGCCATCTCTTCCAGAGGAATGAAGGAAGTCTCCATCAGAGGGCTTAACCTTCACAGGTTTTGTACAGGCGATGGCTGAGGCCATCCTTTTTTAGTTGTTGATGGAGGAGGATGCCAGGCACAAAATGCAGGAATTCCTCCAGTTCATGGAGGCTTCTAAGGAGATCGTGGTGGTCCTGTTGCACGAGATACTTAAGGAGTTGCTGCTGAGGATATGGGAACACCCCCTCATGGTACCTCCCATGAACAGGAAGGCAGATGGGGTAGTGAGAAGTCCACATTGCCTCCTACCAGTTCTATATGAATCATTACTTGCGGGACCTCTGGAAGCAGGTGCAGGAGACGGCCGAGCAGCAGCAGGACACCCTCATGTCGCTGGTGCATAAGGGCCTGGAGAGCAGAAAACACGAGGTTCAAGGAACCTACGTTGTTTTTGAGACAGCATCAAGACTCTCTGCAATGGGAATTGGTGCCCGCAGAATGGCATGGTTGCGAGCCTCAGGTCTCCAACCTGAGGAACAGGAAAGACTCACTGACTTGCCATGTACAAGAGAGAATCTCTTTGGAGATAAGATGAGGGATGCAGTAGCCCAGTTATGGGACCACCATGAGACCCTCCAGTAACTCTCCACCAGCACTTCTGACCTGTCCTCCTCAGCCAGGAGGTCAGCGAGACAGGGTCAGAGGAAGTCTTTCTACCACCAGAGGAAGTATTATCCTCCGGCCTCTTTCTCCTGTTCGCAGTATATGAGCTCCCACAGCTGTCCCAGGCAGCAGAGAGCTCCCAAGCCCCAACCTGTGATCTGAAGGACCTGAACAGGAAGATCATATTTTTGGTGGCAGTCACCTCAGCACACAAAATCAGTGAGCTCCAGGCCTTAGTGATTTATCCACCTTACACTAAATTTATTCATGACAGGGTGGTCTTGTGCATGCACCCTAAGTTCCTGCCAATGGTGGTGATGGACTTCCATCTTAACCAGACCATTATCCTGCTAACATTCTTTCCAAGGCCCCATTTGCACCAAGATGAACAAGCACTGCACAGTTTGGACTGCAAGCAAGGCTTAGCCTTCTTTCTGGAGTGGACAGAAGTCCATAGACAGTCCATCCAACTTTTCATTTCTTTTGACTGGAATATGTTGGGAGTTGCCATTGGAAAACAGACGCTACCCAATGGCTAGTAGATTGCATCTCCTTCTGTTATGTCTAGGTGGGACTGCATCTTGAGGATTATATGTCAAGGCTCATTCTGTCAGAGCCATTATTTATTTTATTTATTTATTTAAGTTTTTTATATACCAACATTCAAGACGGTGGTCCCATCATGCTGGTTCACAAGAAACAGGGGTGAAACTTTACCATTTAACAAAAGTGCAGAAAAGCAGTTACATAAAACAAGGGAAAACAATAACTTGGAATGAGAAGGGAAATGAAGATTAGATAGTAAAATATAAGTATAAATAACATTTTGAAAGGTGGCTGTTAACGCTAATACTAGCGGAGCTTGTTGTGTGAAGGGAGATTAGATGGGGTTGGAGTTAGGAAAGGCCTGCGTGAACAGCCACGTTTTGAGTCTTATCTTGAATGTTGAAATGTTGGGTTCCATTCTAAGATCCGGGGGAATGGAGTTCCATAATGTTGGACCGGCTGTGGAGAATGCCCGATCTCTAAGCGTGATGTGTCTGGTAGTCTTGGCTGGAGGTACTTGAAGTGATCCTTTGTAAGCATCTCTTGTCGGTCTTGTGGAATGGTGTAATCGGAGGGGAATATGGAGATCGATTGGGGCTAATTGATGGATGTTTTTGAAAATGGTGAGAATGGCCTTGTAGATTATTCTGAAGTGGATGGGCAGCCAATGGAGGTCCATCAAGATAGGTGTTATGTGTTCTCTTCTCCTGGTGTTGGTGAGTATACGGGCGGAGGCATTTTGTACCATTTGTAATGGTTTGGTGTGTGATGAAGGGAGACCAAGCATGATGGTGTTGCAATAGTCCAGCTTTGCGAAAATGATTGATTGTAGGATCGTTCTGAAGTCATGTGTGTGGAAGAGAGGTCGTATTCTTTTCAGCACTTGGAGCTTGTAAAAGCAGTCTCTGGTGGTTTTGTTGATGTTAGCTTTCAGATTTAGGTGATTGTCAATTTGAACTCCTAGATCTCTCACTTGTGTAGTGCTTGGTACGGTAGGATGAGTGTATGTGATGGAGCTGTTTTCTGGAGTGATGAGTAGAAGTTCCGTTTTTGATGAATTTAGTATCAGGTTGAGACTTGTAAGAAGTTGTTTGATGTTTTGGAGGCAGGATTCCCAGTGCAACATTGTTTTTGCGAGCGATTCTTCGATGGGGATCAGGATCTGAATATCGTCAGCGTAGAGAAAATGTTTGAGATTGAGGTCAGTGAGAAGTTTACATAAGGGTAACAGATAAATGTTAAACAAGGTAGGAGACAGGGATGAGCCCTGAGGGACTCCTATGGCTGCGGGGTGTAGAGAGGATTCTTTATTATGAATCTTGACCTTATAACCATGGCAATGATGGTGGTCCTTATAACCATGGCAATGATGGTGGTCCTTATAACCATGGCAATGATGGTGGTCCTTATAACCATGGCAATGATGGTGGTCCACTTGTGAGCAGTTCCCATGGAGGAGATCTGCAAGGATGCGACAGAGTTTTCTCCACACAATCGCATCCCATTACTGTCTGAACAAGCATGGCCGACATGACAGTAGGTTCGGCCAGTCTGTCCTCAGGAATCTCTTTGAGATGTAGAACCCAACTCTCCCTGCCTAGGGCCCATTGTTTGGGTTCAGGCTGTCTCTCCCTCTGTAACCAACAGCACTGTTGTTGTTGTTGTTGTGCCCGTTGGCACCTGGTTGGTATCGGTTGGTCCCCTTTTTGTGTTGGGGAGCAGCCTGTAGCTAGGGATTCACCCATGTGTGAGGACCACCATCCTGCTCGTCCCTAGGAGAAAGCAGAGTTGCTTACCTGTAACAGGTGTTAGACCTCATGAAATCCACGCGTCACCCCGCGGAGTTGGGTTTCTCCTATTTTTTATTTTAATTATAATTCTATGATACAAGACTGGAGAGGGCCCCATGTGGACACGTGGTATAGGGCATGCTGGGCATGCTCAATGTGCCCAGTCAAAGTTGTAGAAACTTTGACATAAGTTTTCTGCATCTGGGTTCCATCTGATGATGCCACCCATGTGTGAGGACTGACATCCTGCTGTCCACGGAGAACACCTGTTACAGGTAAGCCACTCTGCTTTCTCTTTACTCAAAATCAGCAGTTTACAATTTCCATTTCTACAATAAGTTTGGAAAAAAATTCACTTATCTTAATGATTGAGCGCAGTGAACACTGCTTCAGGTTTGTCCTCTTCACCGTCTGGCCAGCTGTTTCCCTGGCTGTGTTCTTTCCTTCTCTGAAGAGCTAATGACTCCACCCAGTCCTGAGTCAGGTGTGCTGCCTCCAGCCAAGAGACTAGCAGAGGTGCCCTGGGAAATGTAGTTCCCTGCACAACTATTTTCACAATTCCCTTACTTCTAACCAATCTTGCACTGTTCTTATAGCTTTTTTTTTTCAACAGGGCTTCCTGCACAGGGATTAAGACACAAACTGGTGTATCACCACCCTGTAATTTGATGTTGATTGTAATCTGCCTTGAGATTAACTTGGAAAATATGGACTATCAAATGTTTATGAATAAATAAATAAATACTAGTCTTGTGTTGGGGTCTCAGTACTGGAATAGCAGGGGGTGTTGCAGGGAAGGAGTGAGGTGCAATAACAGAGCTGTGTAGGGTCTCAGTACTGGAATAGCAGGGGTGCTGCAGGGCAGGAGTGAGGTGCATTGGCAGAGCTGTGTGTGAGGGTCTCAGTACTGGAATAGCAGGAGGTGCTGCAGGGCAGGAGTGAGGTGCATTGGCAGAGCTGTGTGTGAGGGTCTCAGTACTGGAATAGCAGGAGGTGCTGCAGGGCAGGAGTGAGGTGCATTGGTAGAGCTGTGTGTGAGGGTCTCAGTACTGGAAAACCAGGAGGTGCTGCAGGGCAGGAGTGAGATGCATTGGCAGAGCTGTGTGTGAGGGTCTCAGTACTGGAATAGCAGGGGGTGCTGCAGGGCAGGAGTGAGGTGCAATAACAGAGCTGTGTAGGGTCTCAGTACTGGAATAGCAGGGGGTGCTGCAGGGAAGGAGTGAGGTGCAATAACAGAGCTGTGTAGGGTCTCAGTACTGGAATAGCAGGGGGTGCTGCAGGGCAGGAGTGAGGTGCATTGGCAGAGCTGTGTGTAGGGTCTCAGTACTGAAATAGCAGGGGGTGCTGCAGGGAAGGAGTGAGGTGCATTGGCAGAGCTGTGTGTGAGGGTCTCAGTACTGGAATAGCAGGGGGTGCTGCAGGGCAGGAGTGAGGTGCATTGGCAGAGCTGTGTGTGGGGGTCTCAGTACTGAAATAGCAGGGGGTGCTGCAGGGAAGGAGTGAGGTGCAATAACAGAGCTGTGTGTGGTTTTAGGATTGGAATATACATGAAAAAGAAATGACTATTACAAATTTACCTGCCATTCCCCGCTCTTCTGCAGTGTCTCTCTCATGCTCTTCCGATTCCATGATGGTAACGATCAAGAACTCTTACCTGACGGAGCTCGGCTACAGTGCGGACGACCTGACCCTGAATGACCCAAGCTGCAGGCCGAGCACGACCTCACCAGTCACATTCTCTGTGCCACTGCTGGGCTGCGGCACCGTGAGAACGGTAAACTCCTTACTCTATTCCTCCATTCTCCTCACGATCAGAGGCCATGGTGGATCACAGGAAGAAACGTATGAGCTTTTAAGAAATAATCAGAAATGCAGCAAATACAAAAGCCAACAATTTATCAAGTTTGGACAAATAAGTTACTCTAGGATCAATAAAGTGCCCCTGGTGTGGGTCCCAGAGTGACTGACTGGGGATTAAACGGGCTGAGTAGGAGGCGATAAAGGGGCTGGGGTTTTCTCTGAGGAGGGGGCTGTTACTAGCGCTGTCCCTCAGGGATTTCTTCTTAGACTGAATCTTTTCAACATTTTTGTGAGCGACCTACCGGAAGGATTGTCAGGAAAGGTTTGTCCTCAAAATCTGCAACAGATTAGACAGCCAGGAAGGAGTTGAAAATATGAGGAGGGATCTAGTGAAGTTCAAGGAATGGTCTAAGGGCTGGCAGCTAAGATTTAATACTAAACAATGCAAAAACCCAAGGGAGAGGAGCAGTATTAGAGGTGAAATTCTTCTAAGCACAAAGGAAGAGCGGGATCTGGGGGTGACTGTATCTGATGATCTTAAGGTGGCCAAACAGCTGGATAAAGTGAGGGTAAAAGCCAGAAAGATGCTTGGCTGCACAGGGAGAGGAAGGGTCAGCAGAAAAAGGGAGGTGACACTGCCCCTGTATAGGACCCTGGTGAGCCCTCACTGGGAATACTGAGTACAGGTCTGGAGACCCCACCTTCAAATGGATATAAACAGGATGGAGTCGCTCCAGAGGAGGCTACTAAAATGGTCAGTGGTCTTCATTGTAAAGCATAGGGGGATAGACTTAAAGATCTAAACATGGACACCCAGAGGAAAGGCGAGATGGGGAGATAAGATAGAGACATTCAAATATCTCAAAGGTTTCCCTGCACAGGAGGTGAGACTTTTTCATTGGAAAGGAGGCTCTAGAACAAGGGGTCATGAGATGAGGTTGAAAAGGAGGTACATTCAGGAGTAATCTTAGGAAATATTTCTTTACAGACAGGTGTGGAATACTCTCCCAGTGGAAGTGATAGAGACAAAACCAGTATCTGAATTCAAGAGAGCATGGGATAAATACAAGAGATCTCTAAGGCTGTGATTAGAATTATAATGCTAAATTAATTGGATGGATAGGCAGACTGAATGGGACATACTCTCTGTTTCTGCCATCATGTTTCTATGTTTTTACAAACTGTGAAATGTCCCTTTTGTTTTGAATTGAAATGTGTACCCATCCCTTTTTATATTTTCTTGAGAAAGTCCCCGTTCTCTTTCCATGAATGCTGAAAGTTTCCATTTGTCCTGCTCTTAATTACACAGAAACATGTTTGCATACGTTGGGCACATGAGAGCAGATCCACAAAGGGGTTGAATTACCACAAGCTGCAACTGGTCAGCAGTAGTGTCAGTCATCAGGGCTTCCATGAATTGAAATTAATGCCCTGTCTGCCAGCTGTGAGACACCAACAGTTGCAAACTTCCAAAAACACATCCAGGTCTTTGTAGCTGGTGTGTACTTGACAACATATGCATGTATAAGAGCCTTTATATAAAGAAGACTCTTCTAAAGGGACATCACTCCATCCAGGAATTATATCAACATTCTCTTTCCCTACCTCTATTTCCACCTCCCAGTGACTGGCAGCTAGAATAGGAGATCAGGGTGTGAGGAGCACTCTCTAGTGATTGGAGACTGCAATAGGAGATCAGGGAGTGAGGAGCCCCCTCTAGTGACTGGAGGCTGGAATAGGAGATCAGGGTATGAGGAACCTTCTCTAGTGACTGGAGACTGGAATAGGATATCAGGGTGTGAGGAGCACCCTCTAGTGATTGGAAACTGCAATAGGAGATCAGGGTGTGAGGAGCCCCCTCTAGTGACTGGATACTGGAATAGGAGATCAGGGTGTGAGGAGCTCCCTCTAGTGACTGGAGACTGGAATAGGAGATCAGGGTGTGAGGAGCCCCCTCTGGTGACTGGAGAGCTTAAATACACTGGAGAGTTTGACATCATCATCCGGGGCCGTGGCCAGGTTCCCACCGCCGGCCCTTCATAAGGATCAGAGATGCGCACGCGCCTAGGGAGGGGCGCAGCGCGGGTAATGGCGTCTCTCCGCAGACCATGCGGAGAGGCCCGATGAGCAATGGCATCTTGAGCTGCAGTATTGGGGACTGAGGGCGGCCCAAGGTCATACAATGGCGGCAGTGCATAGAAATCTTTCTGCTGCATATTCATTGTGGATATCCTGAAAATCAGATCTATTTGTGGCTCTTAAGAATTAGTTTGCCACCCTTACACTAGTGGCTAGAAGAGATATTGGAGTGTGAGGAACTCCTGGTGACTAGCAACTGGAATAGGACAGTAAAGTGTGAAGAACTCCGTTTAGTGACTAGAAAGTGTAGAGCTCCCTCTAATGACTAGAAACTGGCATAGGATAGCGGAGTGTGAAGAGCTCCCTCTAGTGACTGGAGGCTGGAATAGGATATCAAGGTGTGAGGAACCTCCTCTAGTGATGTGATGTTGGAATAGGATATCAGGTTCTGAGGAGCCTGCTCTAGTGACTGGAGGCTGAAATAGGATATCAGGGTGTGAGGAGCTCCCTCTAGTGATGGGAGGCTGAAATAGGATGTCAGGGTGTGAGGAACCTCCTCTAGTACAGGAGGTTGGAATAGGATGTCAAGGTGTGAGGAACCTCCTCTAGTGACGGGAGGTTAGTAGGATATCAGAGTATGAGGAACTCCCTCTAGTGATGGGAGGTTGGAATAAGATGTCAGGGTGTGAGGAACCTCCTTTAGTGACGGGAGGTTGGAATAGGATGTCAGGGTGTGAGGAACCTCCTCTAGTGACGGGAGGTTAGTAGGATATCAGAGTATGAGAAACTCCCTCTAGTGATGAGAGGCTGGAATAGGATGTCAGGGTGTGAGGAACCTCCTCTAGTGATGGGAGGTTGGAATAAGATGTCAGGGTGTGAGGAACCTCTTCTAGTGACTGGAGGCTGGAACGGGAGAGGAATAAGGTGCCAGGCAGCCCAATTTACATTGCTGACTGCAGGGAGATGGGGAGGGAAGCCATCTTCACCCTCAACGTCCCCATAGCCTAAGCTTTTCCTTGTGCTGTTCCCCCCAACTCTTGCAGCATTCAACCCTTTTTATATAACTGTCCTCAGAAGCATTCACTCCGTCTTGCACCACCTCTCCTTCCAGCATTTACACCCCTCACCTCCCCCATCATTCATTTCATGCACTGCTTCCATTAATATTCATCAACTACCTTTCAGCATTCACTCCCTTTCCCTTGCTACCAATTATTCTGTCCTGACTGGAGGTCTGGGTGACTCCCTCCTCCCCTCTGCTGTCAGACTAATTCCACATCTTGGGAGCACAGTGAGCTGCTGGGCCTGGGTTCTTTTCTGCTCTGTGCTATTGTGTGTGCTTCCTGTGCCAGTCCCTCCCCTTTGTCCTCTCAATATTACTCAGTTGCCTTGTGGCCAGAAGGGCAAGAGCCACATTTTGCACATGAAAGAGCCACATGTGGTTTCTGAGCCACAAGTTGGTCACCTCTCACTTAGAGGACGGGCTTAAACCACAGATATTCTTGTCTGGCCTCTGGTCACTAGAGGGAACGTCTTACAAACAGATATTATATATTCCATCCCCTGGTCAATAGATGGAGCTCTTCTCATCCCAATGTCTTACATTAGCCTCCAGCCACTAGACGGTCTCCCCGCCACCTAGATCCTAATTGGGACCTGAAAAGATTGTTTGTTTTTTTTGTAGGTGGAGGACCATACGGTGATTTACACCAACACAATATCTGCTTCCCCTGCTGGTACTGTTATCACCCGTCAGAAGCAGCTGCAGATAATTGTGAAATGCGAGATGGAGAATAACTCAACCGTTGAGATCATGTATGTAACGGAGGATGACATCATTCACACAGAGAATGAAGTGGGCAGATATAACGTCAGTATTTCCTTCTACGAGTCCGAAGACTTCTCCAAGCCAGTGGTCCAGTCTCCCTACTATGTGGACCTGAACCAGACACTCTTTCTGCAGATTTCTCTGCATGCTGAAGACACTGAGCTGCAGGTCTTTACCGACACCTGCATTGCCTCCCCAGAATCTGACTTTGGAGCACCAACATACGACTTGATTAGACACGGGTAAGAACAACTTGGGGGCAGTACCCTGAACTGTCAAGGGCAGAGCATCTGCAGCTGGGCCTTGGGTTTGCACACCCCAAGTCAGAGGTAAGCAACGCTGCTCCTTGAGTGCCACAACTGGCTCTTGTTTTCAGGATATCCAAAATGAATAGGCATGAGGCAGTGCATGCATATATATATCTCATGCATAATCATTGTGGATATTTATTTACAACATTTATAAATCGCTTTCCAGTTTTTACAATAAAAGCTTCCAAAGCAATGTACAATCAAATAACATAAAACATAAAACCAAATAAGACATTCTCCAAACAATGGAAAGGGCTAACAGTGCTTACAAAGGGACTTCTAAAATTACCATAAAGCAGAGGTGGCATTCCAGGAGCTGACTCGTCTGAAACTGCTGACGATAATACAAAAGAAATCACACATGGGACATCATCAGCCAAGTTTTCACTTGCCAACGAAACCGCATAAATTCTTTCTCTTTCCTAATCAGTGGAGGAAATTCGTTCCAAAAGTTAGGGATTATCATAGAGAAAGATCTATTTTCTAATATGACGTGTCGAAAGATTTTGACCAGTGGAAGCTGGAGCTGGCAACTATATTGTGCTCATACCTTTCGGTCGATGTTTACCAGCATAATCTCCATATGAGGGGGGACAATTTCCACGCATGATCTTAAAAGCCAATTCAGGAAGTTTAAATGTACAGTGCAATTTCAATGGTAACCAATGTAATTTTAGGAGATGTGCAGCTGATACTCGTCTATTCCTACCCATAACAATTTGTACAGTCATATTTTGTACTATTTGTGTTGTGCTGGAGGTGGACCCTTAGCCTGGTGCAGGATTGGTACGGCCCTCTGGTCAGACCCGGAGAGTGCCTGCCACCAAGAGGCGGAGCACAGGAGGAGACAGAGGCTAGCTGGAGCTTTGCCATTAGCAACCTGGGGTTTCCACAGGTTGTGCGCTTGGGTACCCGGGCCGCCTGATCTTAGGTGGGCCTCGCAGGGTCTCCTAGAGAGGAAATGCAGGGGAGTGCCCACCACGAACAAGGGTGTGCAGTCGATGTCCAAGCAAGAATGTCCAGAGGTCATAGGAGGCCAGAACAGAGAGTCCGAGTGGATAGCGAGGATCAAGGCCAGAGTATCAGTCCAGAATGGTCAGCCGAAGTAGAGGTCAGTACCAGTAGTCAAGCCAGGCAGCGATCAGGAGTGGCCAGTGAACAGGCAGAGGTCGAATCCAGGTAGCAGTCAGAAGAGGTCAGGAGCAAGCAAAGGTCAGTACCATGAGATCAGTCCGAAGGGTACTACCAGGAATGGAGAGACAAAGGAACAGGAGATGCTGGAACAGGAGACACTGGAATAGCAAACTAGAGACACCGGAGTATACGACCTGATTGCCAAGGCAAGGAAGTGGTGTCTGACCACTTCCTTATATCCTGCCATCAATCAGGGTGCGCCGCTGAGCTGGGAGCCGCCCTTGGCCCTTTAAGAGGCTGGGCGGTCCGCACGCGAGCGCCTAGGGGCATGGCTGACGTCATGGAGGACACTGAGCCCCGCCGTGAGGCCTGGACGGGAGACTGCGAGCGGAGGAGCCGGGGACACTGCAAACTGGCTGCAGCTGTGGAGGGGGAGAGCCCGGAGCTCGTGGACGGGAGAGCAAGGTGAGCAGGGCCGGCCGCGGAGCGGCTGCGGCACTCAATAGTAACCCCCCTCCTAGGACTCCCCCTTACCGGCCTGGGCTTCTCAGGATGGGTCCGGTGGAACTTAGGGAGGAAGTCTTTGTCGTAGATGTGGTGGGAGGGCTACCAGGAGTTCTCCGGTCAGAAGCCCTCCCATGACAGGAGATACTCCCAATGGCCTCTATGGTGCTGGACATCCAGGACCTCTTTTATTTGGAGGATGTCCTCGGGTTCAGCAGTAAGTTGTGTAGGTTCAGGAGGCCTTCGAGAGGGCCAGGACAATATGTATGGCTTCAATAGGGACACATCAAATGTGTTGTGGATGCCCATGGAGGCGGCAAGCTGCAGTTCGTAGGTAACCGCACCTATACGTCGGGTGATCGGAAATGGTCCAATGAATCTGGGAGGCAGTCGTTGGGGGGAAAGACGAAGTCTGATACGCTTAGTGCTCGCACTGGAACAAGGGTGCGGTGCGACGATGAACATCCGTGAAGCGTTTGGCTGTCTCGGCAGCCTGACCCATTCTCTTCTTGACCTGATTCCAAAGGCGGCGAATCGTCTGTGCCATAGACTGGGCTGCAGACGAGGGCACAGAAAGCGGCACTGGTAAAGGCAGGCGTGGTTGGTAACCGAATACCACTGAGAAGGGTGAGACGTCAGTGGCAGAGGCGAGGTGAGTATTGTGGGATAACTCGGCCCATGGCAGGAAGTCGGCCCAGTTATCCTGCTGATCATTGACGTAAGATCTTAGGAATGTCTTCATGGAGCGGTTTGTCCTCTCGGCCTGGCCATTCACTTGAGGGTGGTAGGCTGACGTCAGATTCAGGGTGATGTCAAATTTTTTACAGAGTGACTTCTAGTACTTGGCAGCAAATTGCGGCCCACGATCAGAAACGATCTCCTTAGGTAATCCATGTAAGCGGAATACATGGTTGAGGAAGAGTTTCGCCAGTTCAGGAGCTGAGGGGAGACTCTGCAGTGGGACAAAATGGGCCATTTTTGAAAAGCGGTCGATAATAACCCAAATGACCGTGTTACCCTTAGATGGGGGCAGATCAATGATGAAGTCAGTAGAGATGATTGACCACAGCGTCATGGGAGCCAGAAGAGGTTGGAGGAGTCCCCATGGGTGGCCAGTCGGGGTTTTTGCTGTGCACAGATGGGACAGGAATCCACATAACTGCGGGAGTCTTTAACCATGCTAGGCCACCAATAATGTCTTCTTAATATCTTGAGGATCCGAGCCCGGCCAGGATGGCCGGCCAACTTTGAGTCATGGGCCCAGCGGAGGACGTGTTCCCGGAGACGGCATGGGACCACCATCTTCCCGGCTGGTACCGTGTTGGTCACTGCAAGGGTTATGCAAACTGGGTCAATGATGTGTCTAGGGATTTCGGGCGTATCTTCTGGCTCGAGGGAGCAAGAGAGAGCATCTGCTCGGGTGTTCTTGGCTGCTGGACGGTATCGGAGTTCAAAATGGAAGCGTTCAAAGAATAGCGCCCAGTGGGCCTGTCTAGGATTCAGAAGTTGGGCTTCCTTTAAGTGTTCAAGATTCTTGTGGTCTGTGAATATCGTGAACCCATGCTGTGCTCCTTCTAACCAGGGACGCCATTCCTGAAGGGCCAATTTCACAGCTAAGAGCTCACGGTCCCCAATCGTGTAGTTTTGCTCTTCGGTGGAAAACTTGTGCGAGTAGAATGAGCAGGGCACTAAGACCCCCTTGGAGGAATATTGGCTCAAGACCGCCCCTGCTCCAATGGTGGAGGTGTCAACTTCGACGATGAAGGTTAGGATCTGGATGATGTAGACATGGTCTGGTGCAGAAGGCCTCTTTCAAGGCATGGAAAGCAGATTGAGCCGTGGGGCTCCAAACTTGAAGGTTATGATAGAGGTGTTTAAAATCATGAGAGGTCTAGAACGGGTAGATGTGAATCGGTTATTTACTCTTTCGGATAGTAGAAAGACTAGGGGGCACTCCATGAAGTTAGCATGGGGCACATTTAAAACTAATTGGAGAAAGTTTTTTCACTCAACGCACAATTAAACTCTGGAATTTGTTGCCAGAGAATGTGGTTAGTGCAGTTAGTATAGCTGTGTTTAAAAAAGGATTGGATAAGTTCTTGGAGGAGAAGTCCATTACCTGCTATTAAGTTCACTTAGAGAATAGCCACTGCCATTAGCAATGGTTACATGGAATAGACTTAGTTTTTGGGTACTTGCCAGGTTCTTAAGGCCTGGATTGGCCACTGTTGGAAACAGGATGCTGGGCTTGATGGACCCTTGGTCTGACCCAGTATGGCATTTTCTTATGTTCTTATGTTCTAGTCATGGTCGTGAGTGGAGCAGCTAGCGTGGAATAGTTAGCAATAAAATTTCTGTAATAATTTGTAAATCCAAGGAATCTTTGCAAGGCGCAAAAGCCTACTGGCTGGAGCCAATCTCGAATACCCTGGAGTTTCTCAGGGTCCATGGTGAAGCCACAATTGGAGATGATATAGCCCAGGAATGGAAGATGGGTCTGTTCGAAAATACACTTCTCTAATTTTGCGTAGAGGTGATTGTCTCTGAGGCGTTGGAGGACGGTTTGAACATGTGAGCGGTGGGACTTCAGGTCTTTGGAAAAGATCAGTATATCGTCCAGATATTCCACGATAAATGAGTATACTAGGTCCCGGAATATCTCATTCATCAAATGCTGAAAGACCGCAGGGGCATTAAAAGTACTTGTACTTGTAGTGGCTGTCCCTGGTATTGAAGGCAGTCTTCCAGATATCTTCAGGCTGGATTCGTACAAGATTGTATGCCCCTCGGAGATCTAGCTTTGTAAAGATCTGGGCTCCTTGTAGGCGATCAAATAGTTTGCTAATGAGTGGCAGAGGATAACGATCCTTGCGAGTCACAGCGTTTAGCTCACGGTAGTCGATGCAAGGACGTAAACTGCCATCTTTCTTCTTCATGAAGAAGAATCCGACTCCTGCTGGGGAATCAGAGGGTCTTATGAATCCTTTTTTCAGGTTCTCTTTAATGTACTCTGACATAGCTTGGGTTTCCGGAAGCGAGAGGGGATAGGTTCTGCCTTTAGGAGGCGTGGTGCCCAGTAGGGGTGTGCATTCGATCCCTATGTATTGGCAATCCGCAACGGATGTGGCCATATTCGTTGTATTCATGGAGAAGCGAAACGTATCGTGATTCCCCACGAATACAGGAATATTCACCGAATTATTCGGCCATGTAAAGAAACCAATTTAAACAAACCCCCCACCCTCCTGACCCCCCCCCCAAGACTTACCAAAACTCCCTGGTGGTCCAGCGGGGGCTCCGGGAGGCATACCCTGCACTCACACCCTCGGAGCCGGTTTCATAATGGCGCCTATAGCCTTTGACCAATATGTCACAGGGGCTACCGATGCCATTGATCAGCCCTTGTCACATGGCCATCGGCACCATCTTGTGCTCCTACCATGTGACAGGGGCTGACCAATGGCACCAGTAGCCCCTGTGGCATAGTATGGGCAAAGGCTATTGGCGCCATTTTGATTACTGGCAGCCGACGGTCTGAGTGCAGGAGGTCGCTCCCGGACCCCCGCTGGACCACCAGGGACTTTTGGCAAGTCTTGAGGGACCCTCCTGACCCCCACAAGACTTGCCAAAAGTCCAGCGGGGGTCTGGGAGCGACCTCCTGCACTCGGATGCCAGTACTCAAAATGGCGCCGATCGCCTTTGCCCTCACTGTGTCACAGGGGCCGATGGTTTTTGATTGACATCTCCTGCAGGAGTGGAAACCAAACAAACAGTAGCATAGAAACGTAGAAATGATGGCAGAAAAGGACGAAATATCCATCCTGCCTGTCCAGCAAGGTTCTTAAGGTAGTAACTGCTGCTCTGGACAGGTTACTCAATGTCGCTCTGTGCAGTTATCTCAAGACTTATGGTATCCATAAAAATTTCAGCTAGCAACATTTTTCACTGGGTGATGAGCTTTCTTGAAAATTTAGAGAGTGCTGCTTGATGTCCCTTGCTTATGGACATGGCCATAGAAGCAGTCCTGTGCTTTTCCCCTTATGTTTGTGTATTAGTAGCCAGACCATAGACGTTGGGGCCCTAGTTGTTGTCTGAATCCAATTCCCTGTTCCACCTGCTGTCTAAGCCGGGAGCAATATTGCAGTTGCATTTAAAGCAAAAGACATATTGGTTAAGGGTAGTAGTAATCTCCATGCCTTCTCCTAAAGGTAGTAACTGCTGCACCAGCATTGGCATTCTGACATTTCAAAGTGCATTTTTTGTTCGTTTTAACAACCTGCTTTTCAGTTATTAGGGATAATTTGGAATCATTTAGCTTCGGTGATTTTTTACATATAGGCACATAGACTACTTTTGCTTTTAATGGAACCTCACTGTCGGGATGCCCTAACTCTCCTGTTTCATTAGTATCCTTCAAGGATACATTTCTCCGAACCATGCACTGCTGAGTGACTGTTGGCTTTCCCCCTTGCTCTAGTTTAAAAGCTGCTCTATCTCCTTTTTAAAGGTTAGTGCCAGCAGTCTGGCTCCACCCTGGTTAAGGTGGAGCCCATCCCTTTGGAAAAGTCTTCCCCTTCCCCAAAAGGTTCCCCAGTTCCTAACAAAACTGAATCCCTCTTCCTTGCACCATCGTCTCATCCACGCATTGAGACTCCGGAGCTCTGCCTGCCTCTGGTGACCTGCGCATGGAACAGGGAGCATTTCAGAGAATGCTACCCTGGAGGTTCTGGATTTAAGCTTTCCACCTAAGAGCCTAAATTTGGCTTCCAGAACCTCCCTCCCACATTTTCCTATGTCGTTGGTGCCCACATGTACCACGACAGCCGGCTCCTCCCCAGCACTGTCTATAATCCTATCTAGGTGACGCATGAGATAGCCAGGCTAGTCTGAGGGTACAAAGACCCAGTGCAGAAACTCTCAATGCCATCTCAAACATCAAAGGTCACCCGGTCCCTAGGCTTTCCACACTCCATGTCCTTGTGAAACCAGTGCTTCAAAGGAGCTGCACTGCCACTTCTTTCATTTTCTTCCCAATACCCCACCTACACTGGCACCGAGCACAGCTCCCTGAAAAACCTTCCTCCAAAGCAAGTCCAGGGTATGAGAATCCTTCCCTGGCGCACTGAAGAATGGGCTCTGGAAAGTGTATTCAGCCACCACCGATTCATGTGGCAGCTGTTGATTCTTGAATCCTTGAACCTTCTGTACCTGACATATTGCATCTGCCTTCTTGTGGTTCTTCCATATCCTCATCTGCACCTCCAGAAGGATCTCATGGACAGGGATTGCCATAATATCCTTTGGGGGACTCTCCAGTATCTTTGTTCTGGAACCTTTCTCCTTCTGCAACAACTGTGGAATGGCATCTGCCATAAAATAAAGCTGGTGAAGCAGAGGTCCTCAGGAGACTTTTGTAGGGCGGAGAGGGGTCAGAGGAGAGATCTGTTGACCCCTCCTGATCAGAGAAATCTCTGGTCCATAGTAAGAAAAGGAAATAAAAGGAAAATGAAACCAATGTGTTCTCCAAGGAAGTGGCTGAAAAAATAAAGCAAAAAGATTAGCAAAGTATAAAAAAACTCAAAAAGAGCACTATCTTCAGGAGGCCCCCACCAATGGAATGCGCTCCCCCCAGATCTAAGACTAGAACCAAGTCATCAGGAGTTCAAAAAAAAGCTAAAAACATGGCTTTTCCGTCAAGCCTTCCCAGACATCTAATGCTACCTAATCAAGTCTTTTAACCCAAATCATGGGTTATCTCACTGTTTTTTCCTATTACGATTTTTTTCAACTGTACCTTAATTTTTGAGCTCTTTCATCTTTTGTATTTATACTGTACTCACACTCCATTTACTCTATCTCTTTTATATTTTTTTCTATATAATATTTATTACTACATTACTATGTTTAATTGGTTATCTATTCTATTTGTTCCATAATTATTGTTAGTTCTATTGTCACCTGTTTTATTGTTCAACTGTTCTATGTAAAGCCCACTACTCTTTTTGGGCATTTAAAAGTTGTATGTAAACCGGATTGATTTGTAGTTCCTACAAGAACTTCGGTCTATAAAAATTAAAAATAAATAAATAAATAAGAGGAACACAAGGAAGAATATCTGGAGAAACTGAAACAGATAAGGAAAGAAATCAGGATAGCAAAATTTCAGCTGGAAGAGTGGATCACCAATAAGGTAAAGCAAGGTGACAAAACGTTTTTAGATATATTGGAGAAAGGAGAAAGGTCAGAGGTTGTATTGTAAGACTGAAAGGAGATATGGAGCAATGGGTGGAGAAATGGCAAAAATCTAAAACAAATACTTCAGCTCAGTGTTCGATAAAGAAGACCTTTGAAGAAGGACTGTTGCTAATTCACAAGAGTACCAATGAGGTGGGGTAGATACCACCCCATTTACAGAGAAGAAGGTTTGGGTGGAATTAGCAAAACCAAATGTGGACAAGGCCATGGGGCTGATTGGACTGCATCCCAGGATACTGAGGGAGCTCAGAGATGACCTGGAGGGTCCTTTGAAGATTTGTTCAATAGATCCTTGGAAATGGAGGTGGTGCCACAGGTTTGGAGAAGGGCAGTTGTGGTCCCGCTTCACAAAAATAGTAGCAGAGAAAACACTGAAAACTATATGCAGTTAGCCTTACGTCGGTCCTGGGAAAGTTAATGGAGACTACTGAAGAAAAGGATAGTAAAAGATCTACAGTCTTATGAGTTGCTGGATACAAGGCAAAATGGTTTAACCAAAGGAGGAGCCTGTGAAATGAATCTAATTCATTTTTTAGAATGGGTGACAAGCGATTTAGATCAAGGACAAGCACTTGACGTGATTTTCCTGGATTTTAGCAAAACTTTTGAAACAATCCCACATAGGAGGCTCGTGAACAAAATTAAAAGCCTGGGAGTGGGTCCCAGGTGTTGGAATGGATTACAAATTGTTAAATGGACAGACAACAGCAAGTAGTAGTACATGAAACCTACCCTGGGGAGATAAGCCATAAGTAGAGTGCCTCAAGGATTGGTTTTAGGGCTGGTTCTGCTCAGTATCTTTGTCAGTGTTATGGTTTTGAGGTGTTTGAGTGGATTCTTGGGTACTGTGGGGATGACCACGCCCACGGGGAGGAGCCCCATGAGGAGCCACAGTACTAGGCTTATACTCGAGATGCACAATCACAGAGTTCTGTCTTTTATTGTACAGCTGATGTATACCAGAGGTGGCAGTAGTGATGTGATCCAGAGATAGCAGTCCAGGGACCCTCGGCAGAAGGAACTCGTCTCACCGAGATGGTATAGGGAAATCCAGGAGTAGGTTCCCAGCGCAGCAGAGCTGTAGATGAGACAGACTGAGAAGTTAGATACTCACTAAGTTAGTGGATGTAGAAGTGGAGATCCCAGCAGGCAGAAATAGTTGAATACAGGCACTGTACCAGGGAGAGCGGGCCCTCGAGGAGCGAGTACCTGATCCCAGATAGGCACCTGAAAGAGAGCAAAGGGCCCCTGAGGAGCAGGTACCCAAGATTAGTGAAATACCCTGAAGGGCAGAGAGAGCTTCCAGCGGCAGCAAGGAAGCTGCAGAGTAGCTCAGACCACAGGCAGACTGATCCTTGCTGACTCAATGAGCTAGCAAACACG
Organism: Rhinatrema bivittatum; assembly: GCF_901001135.1. Taxonomy (NCBI): domain Eukaryota; kingdom Metazoa; phylum Chordata; class Amphibia; order Gymnophiona; family Rhinatrematidae; genus Rhinatrema; species Rhinatrema bivittatum. The sequence continues at coordinate 310,268,117 of NC_042621.1, forward strand.
GGCAGGCTAAATACCCGGATGGCGTGACGTCACTCAAGGGGGACGCCCCCGAGGTTCCCGCCATGACGTGGATAAAGACGAGGGTGGCGTGCGCGCACACGCATCCTAGGAGGCCCTCAGGAGAAACATGGCGTGAGGCTTTGCCTTAGCCGTTCCGGGGACGCCGGAGAGAGCGGCATGCAGACGCGGCAGTAGCCATCTTCCCATGGCTAGCGGGGAGAGCAGAGAGGAAGGTGAGGCACAGAGGTCGAAGCCGTCTGAGACCGACGGACGCAACAGTCAGCAATATTTTGGATAGGTTAGAAGGAAAAGTTTGCCTTTTTGCAGATGACACTAAGACTAGACGCACCTAAAGGAGTGGAGAGAAAGATGCAATCTCAGAAAACTCAAGGAGTGATCAAAGGTTTGGCAAATAGGATTCAATGCCAAGAAGTGCAGATTCGTGTAATTTGGGAACAGACCTCGGCGTGATAGTGTCTGAGGATCTGAAGGCAGCCAGCCAATGTGGCAAGGCGGTGGATAAAGACAGAAGGATGTTGGGCTGAAGAGAGAGGCAAAACCAGCAGGAAAAGGGAGGTAATGCCCTAATATAGGACTTTGGTGAGGCATCTCCTGGTGTACTGTATTCACTTCTGAAGAGCAAATTTCAAAATTCATAGAGACAAGATGGAAGCAGTCCAGAGAAAGGCAACCAAAATGGCGAGGGGTCTGCATCAAAAGCCATATGAGATGAGACTGAAGGAGCAGAATATGTGTACTCTGAAAGAAAGGAGAGACGGAGATATGATACAGACTTTTAAATACCTGAAAGGAATTAATGATGCACAGGAATCAAACCTTTTCCAACAGAAAGAAAGCTACAGAACTAGAGATCATAATTTAAAACTCTGAAAGGGCTAGATTCAGGAACCTCATGCAATATTTCTTCTTGGAAAGGGTGGTGGATGGGCTCCTGGAAGAGCAGGGCAGGAGTATGCGCCACCACCTTTCCCAGTTTACCTATTGGTGGCAGTTACAGCCCAATGCTCTCCCCGACCAGCTGCAACGGTCCAGCAAACGCTCAGGCACAGCACCACGCTAAGCCTCACACTGGCAGGATTTTATGGTGCTCTAGGCAACTGACTAGTTTGCTAAATCGAAGCGCTAGTCCTGTCGCCAAGGTAGTGAAAACTAGAGATGTGAATCAGAACCGGAATCGGTTCGGATTCCGGTTCCGATTCACATGTGGTTTTTTTTCAATCGGGCCTGATCGCGGTTTTGTTTATCGGCTGTGCCCGAGTCGATAAACAAAAAATTCGCCCCGACCCTTTAAAACTAACCCCTTTGCTTCCCCCACCCTCCCGACCCCCCCAAAAAACATTAGTGGCTGCCACTAATCAAATCTTAGATGGCGCCGGCCATCCAGTGCTCCCTCCATGTGACAGGGGCCGGCCAATGGCACAGATACCCTGTCACATGGTAAGGGCAAAGGCCATCGGCGCCATTTTGATTAGTGGCAGCCGAGGGCCTGGGAACGGGAGATCGCTCCCGGGACCCCCACTGGACCACCAGGTACCTGTAAAAAGTTTTCGGGGGGGGGGGGGTCGGGAGGGTGGGGGAAGCAAAGGGGTTAGTTTTAAAGGGTCGGGGTGGGTTTAGGGGTTATTTTTGTGTGCCGTTTTTCCCGCCCTCCCCCACAATCAATATCATGGGGTTTTCCTATCGTTTCGGGGGAGCCCCCGATTTATGACGATTTTGAAAATATCGTCCGATATTTTCAATCATCCGAAGCCCGATTCACATCCCTAGTGAAAACAAGAACAGTAATGGAATTCAAAAGGGCTTAGGATAAATAAGAGAATCCCTTGTGGCTAAACGATGGAAATAAAGAAAAAGGGTAACCTAGGTTAACTGGGGCAATCTGCACGGAGCGGCAGTTACTACCATAAAAAAGAAAAAACAAACCCTTGATGGGCAGATTGGATGGACCCCTTAGGTCTTTTCCTGCCAAGCTTTACTATGTTGCTATAGCCATAGTCTGAACCTGCCTGGTAGGTCAGGGGCATGGACCTGGATCTTACCCGGCTAGGCCTCAGAGAGGGGAGCGCTTGCCTGTTGGCCTTAGATCAGGACAAGCTCCTGTGCCTCAGGGAAACTTCCTCTTCTGCTGGGCTGGAAATCGTCACTGATGTGCTGGTATCCAATGGCAATTCTCCTCCAGGTTCTGGTGTTGGTCCCATCCCATCAGACAGTAGCAGGGATTCCAGTATCAGCTAAATGTTCACCCGCAGGGATGCTGATGCCATCGATGCCAGTGCAGCGATGCTCTGCCATCTTCCCATCCAAGACCTCCTGGATCTTTCTATCCAGCTTCTTCTCAATAATTGCCAATGCCAGCAAGACCTGGTAGGCGGGAGTGGGGGCCATGTCTTCCTGGGATACCAAAGGTGTAGCAGTGGCTGACAACTATTTTGTGGATTATAAAATAAACACTTAATACTGGCAGCTTTATGAAAGATCTTTATGTAGATGAAGTATGGGACATCCCAGGAGAGTGCAAGATTACCAGCAAGGCAAATTCAGAAGCAGCCTCACAGAATGTTATTGATACAATGGTTTAAATATGTCACCACCTCTAATTTATATACTAATGAGTTAGTTTGTTTGCATAACATTTTACTAACTGGTAAGCATTATAATTTTAACTCAAATATGCTAATGAGAGTGAATTCTTGTAAGTCCTGTGATTTCTTGTAAATTTATTTATAAATTGCCTATCAGCCATTCCTAGGCAATGAACATAAAAATAGTCATAAAAATGATAACATAAATAAAAATAATGTAAAATAAGATAAAATAAGTAAAAAATAAAGTAAAAATAAAATAAAAATAAACCTACAGAGTGAAGTTAACTTAACCAGATTAACCAACTAGGGCATATTAAAAGCCTGCTTAAACAGATAAGCCTTTATCTTTTCTTCAGAAGGACTTTAGGCAGCATTCTGATCTTATTTCATATGGTAAATTGTTCCACAGCTCTGGCCCAGCCATAATAAATGTGCACTCATGCATCTCACATAGCTGAAGCCGTTTAACTGAAAGCATTTCTAATAGATATTTTTCCCTGCAATCCTAATGAATAAGATGGAATATAAACTTCCAACATCTAGAATTCATTGCCAGTGGATGTGGTAAAGGGAATTAGTGTAGCTGGGTTTAAAAAAGGTTTGGACAAGTTCCTGGAGAAGTCCATTGATTGCTATTAATCAAGTTGACTTAAGGGTGGATTTTAAAAGACTTACGTGCGCCGGGCCAATTTTCAAAGGTAGGAGCAAAAGGTAGGACAAAGCATTTTAGGGGATTTAGGATAGGGATAGGGGGAGGGCAGGATAGGGGACGGGGAAGAGAGGGCAGGCTCCCAACCCCCTAGCCTGCCGGGTTGTATCTGATGATGTCACTCATCTGTGAGGGATGCTCTCGGTCAAAACTCTGCAAGGTTGTCAGTGAAATATATTTTACAGAAGGACATTCAGTACTGAGCCCTTTTCTCTTGTGTAATATCCCATCGTAGCCTTGAAGATGGGCAAAGATGACAGAGCGTGCAATGATCTCTTGATGGAACTATACAAATAGTACAGTGGCGAGTACTTCCTGCTGTCTCTGGCATGGGACCGCTCCTAGAGACCCCAAGCATTCTCTCAGCTGTCCCTTTTGGACCTTCTCTACCTGCTAAAGATCACGGGAGGTAACTCAGGCTCTCTAACATCCCTCAGGATATCTTAAGCAAGGGGAGCGGGTGGGGGGAGAGTCCCAGGCAGCCCTCTCCCTGCCTCTCCACAGCACTCTCCAGCTGAGTTCTTGTCTCCATTTCCCGTGTCACTCTTCACTGCTGTCTTTCAGGTGCATTAAAGATGACACCTATGGAAATTATCCGCCTGGGAGCCGCTACAGCCGTTTCCACTTCAGTGCCTTCAAATTCCTGCGCAGCCACCCAGCCGTGTACCTGCAGTGTAAAGTCTTCATCTGTGACAGCAGCGACCCGGCCTCACGCTGCAACCAGGGCTGCATCACTCGGCAGAGGAGAGACATCGCCTCCTACTCCAGCAGGGCCAGCGCCGTGGTGGGACCCATCCGCCTAAAGGCTGATCACAGCTCCGTGGAGTCCTCAGGTAAGATCCCTTTGGGGTCTGCTTGCAGACGTAGCTTCCTCTGAATCCTCCGCTATCACTTCAGCAAGACTTATGTGCAGATGCAACACCAACATAGGGCCGTACCACAAACACCAGCTCCCTGTACCTACCCGGGTCAGTCCCAGAGCATGCGATACATCCCCATTCCAGCAGGTGGAGACAGAGGGAAAACCTGTGAGGCGCTCGGAGTTACCCATGAGCACCCTCTGCGTCCCTTCAGTATTCTCCTGTCTCCAGCACAGGCTGCGCGTCCCACTTACATTTTCAAATCTTTGAGGAAAGTTTACAGAATCATTTTTCTATTTCCTCTCTCAGTGCTTTTTTTCTTTGAATGGATCAAGTTTAAAAAAAAAAAAAAGTTTAATTTTTCCAGTCAGTCAGGAAACTGATAGGAGGCTCTTCAGCTTGCCTGCCTTGCAGCTTGCATGTGTGGCTGCCTTGAGAATTACCTTGTATTATTTCTAAGGTAAGTTTTCTTTTTCTATTAAGGTTTTTTTCCTTCGTTCCTGACCCTAGGGGTGTGTAAGCTGGTGGTCCAGCCGCTCGCCCTACCCTAAGGCTGACTGACCTGAGAGGCGCCATTCCTCAGCCATAATTAAAAAAAATAAATAAATAAAGTGAGCCGGGCCATTGCGGTCGTCCGCAGAGAACCTTTTGGCTCTGTTTCATTTGGCGGCTGCCAGGAGCGCTTTCGGGGGCAGTTTTTTGTCAGCGCCTCAGCTGTTTCCCTTCCCCCATGCCACGAGGGACACGATGTGCTGCCTGCGGGGAGCCTGGGACTCGGCTCTCCCGCGAGGGGATTTGTTCCAAATGCCTCCCTGGCAGGGAGGGTTCCTCAAGGGCTGACAGCAAACCGAGCAGTCATTTTTCAGCTCGTCTTTCTTCTGGGGGGGGGGGGGTCAGCCCCATTCCCATCGAGTGCGGGAACGGCAGCCATTTTGAATGCAGATGCGTCTGTGTCAGCGCATCCACAGGGAAGCCCTGATGCCGATTTTGTTCGGCCTCTGCCCGTTTTGACTCTGTTGACCCCCCGGGGGACCCCTCAACTTCGGGGACAAGTCCAGGACTCAGCTCTTTTGTTCCTTCAGATGGGGCCCATCATCCACCTGCTTTTTCGGCTGATTTTATTTTATTAATGCATAATGCTTACCTGGCCCACATGTTTCAACAGGACAGCGTTCCCCCTAAGGTAAGCAGATTGGAGGGTGCCCGGGACGTTTTGGAGACTCCCTCAGGTTCTACTCGGGCTCGAGTACCGTATTTCCACGACAATAACCCGCCCACGTATATAACCCGCCCACACACATAACCCGCAGGTTTTCCAGATTTATGAAAAAAAGTTTTAATATACCCCGCCTCCTCATATAACCCGCGGGCAGACAGGGCGCTTGTCCGAGGGGCATCGCATCCCTCGGTCATTCATTCGTTCATTTAACCGATTTCTGGTTCCATGCGAACCCCTCTGTCACAATCAGACCGTGAACACGGAGCAGTGAGAGCAGGCTGGCGGGAAGAGCCGCTTAAACCCCGGGGACCTTTGCGCGGTTTGCAGGACTTGCAAGCTTAAAGCCTGGGGAGGGGAAGGCCGTAAAGCGCCGCTCAGGTCTGGGCCAGAACCCGCGCTTCCCTCCAGCCTTACCCCCATTGCTCCTTCCGTGCTAAGCGGCTTTTCCCGGCAGGGCGGACGCTGCCCGCTCTCGGAGCGCACGGCCGGGCTCTCAGTCACCGACCGGAAGCTACAGCTCCGCCATGGTTGTGAGGGCGAGACAGGCGTGAAGCGCCGGGGCGGGGGGAGAGAGATGTTAACCGCTGCTGTAAAATTTTTTCTGGATAACCCGCCCACGTTTATACCCCGCGGGGGGCATGCGGGGTAGGTAAAAACGCACATTACCCGCGGGTTATATGCGTGGAAATACGGTAGTTCCTATTCCTAACTTACCAGACCTGGCTCCGGTCGACCCGGATCCGGATCAGGATGGTGCTGCGGACCTGGATGGAGCTTTGTCCAGCATGCACATGGAGGGGGATGATCCCAGAGTCTTGCGGCTTTTTAAAAGGGATGAGTTTGAACCACTTATTTCCCATGTACTTTCTGAGTTAGATACAGATGCGCCTCAGGACCCCTCAGGCTTGAATACGGGGGCGTCAAAAGGTGATCCTGTTTTAGCGGGACTGCAACCTCCTGCAAAAACATTTCCTTTTCATCCCATGCTGCTTTAGCTGCTCTCCAGGGAATGGGATTCTCCAGATTCGAGCCTCCGAGTAGGCCGAGCTATGGATAAGTTATATCCTTTCCGGAAGAATTCTTAGAACTTCTTAAAGTCCCAAAGGTTGATGCGTCGGTGTTGGTGGTCACCAAGAGGACCACTATCCCGGTGACAGGGGGGACAGCTTTGCGCAACCTGCAAGATCGAAAACTGGAAGTATACCTCAAGAGGATTTTTGAGGTGTCAGCTTTGGGAGTCAGAGCAGTGGTCTGCACTCTCTAATGCAAAGAGCAGGTCTGAGATGGGTACAGCAGTTGCTTGGTACCCAGGAGTTTCCGCCTGCAGAAGCGCAGCAAGCAGAACGCCTGGAGGCGGATGCGCTTTATGACCTCTTGAGGGTCCTGGCCAGATCGATGATGTCGGCAGTCTCAGCCAGACGTCTCCTTTGGCTCAAGGCGCAGCTGGGCTCTCTCCCTTTTAAGCGTAAATTGTTGTTTGGAGAAGATTTGAAGCAGATTATCAAATCCCTTGGGGAGAATAAGTTACACAAGCTTCCAGAAGACCGTCCGAGGAATTTTCGGACATTCAATTTCTCTAGGGCCCGTTTCAGAGGAAAACGCCGTTTTTTGCAGTCAAGACCTGTTTCTCAACGTCCTCCGTCAACTAGGTCTCAATCTTAGTCTCATTCCTTTTGTGGCCGCAGATCCCCTCGGGGGGGCTTCCCACAAGGAGCCGCTTCCAAGGCAACCCAATGAAGGGTTGCCGACCCACTCTTCGCCGCCCAGAGTTGGGGGACATCTCTCCCTGTTTTACGAGGAGTGGGTCAAGATCACGTCGGATCAGTGGGTCCAAGATATTCTAGAGCACAGTTACATTTTAGAGTTTTCTCAGCCCTTAAGAGACGGTTCCTCTTCTCCCCCTGCAGACCTTTACGGAAACAGCTAATAGTGCATCAGACGTTCAACAGACTACTCGACCTTGGAGCTATTCTTCCAGTACTGCCGAAGGAGCAAGGCGCAAGCCACTATTCCATCTATTTCGTAGATGGAATAGTGGAATAGTGGAATAGTGGAATTGTAGGCGTGGACTCAAAAAGTCCACGCCTACAGACCCATTCTGGATCTCAAGACAGTAAATTGGGCCCTAAGGGTTCTGCATTTTCGGATGGAAACTCTATGTTCAGTGACAGCAGTGGTATGCAGGGGGGAATTCCTGGCAACCTTGGACCTCACGGAGGTCTATCTCCACCTTCCCATCCACAAGGATCATCAGAAGTTTCTCCGGTTCAAGATTCTGGGTCAGCATTACTAATTTCAAGCCCTGCTGTTCGGTCTGGCAACTGCTCCTCACATCTTCACCAAGGTAATGGTAGTGGTGGCAGCGGCTCTGCAGAAGGAGGGTGTCCTAGTTCATCCCTGTCTGGACGACTGGCTCATTCGGGTGAAGTCCCAGGATCTTTGCAAGCAGTCGGTCAACAAGTTATTGCATCTCCTGCCCTCTCTTGGATGGGTGATCAATTTTGCCAAGAGCGATCTTACGCCAATACAAACGCTGAATTTCTTGGGAGCTCATTTCAACACCAGTGTTGGCAAGGTTTTCTTGCACCAAGACCGGGCGCTCAATCTCATTTCACAGATACAATGTTTCCAGAGTCTGACACTTCCCACGGCGTGGGATTATCTCCAAATACTGGGATCCATGGCCTCCACCATAGATTTGGTACCCTGGGTTTTTGCTCATATGCGATCTTTGCAGAGGGTGTTGCTCTCTCGCTGGAAGCCGGTGTCTCAGGAGTTCCAAGCTCCCTTACCACTTCCGGATCCAGCCAAGAACAGCCTGGGCTGGTGGCTCAGTCTGGATCATTTGCTCAACGGTATAGACCTGGAAGTTACACAGTGGGTGGTCGTCACCACGGATGCCAGTCTCTCCAGCTGGGGGGCAGTGAGTCAAACTCAGGCGATGCAGGGCCACTGGTCATCGGAGCAGGCGAAATGGCCGATCAATCGCCTAGAGACCCAAGCAGTCCGTCTCGCCCTGAAAAGATTTCTTCCTCTGGTGCGTGGCATGTCTGTGCGGATTCTCTCCAACAATGCTACCACGGTAGCATACAACAATCGGCAAGGGGGAACGAAGAGTCGGCACTTCTCTCAGGAGACGGACAAGCTCATGATATGGGCGGAGCATCATCTCTTGCGCCTGGCGGCTTCTCACATAGTGGGAGTAGACAATGTGCAAGCCGATTTCTTAAGCCGGCAGACGTTGGATCCTGGAGAGTGGGAGCTATCTGGAGAAGCAATGTCCCTTCTGGTCGGGAGGTGGGGACCTCCCCATCTCAACTTGATGGCCACTCTAAGGAATGCAAAGGCACCCCGCTTTTTCAGTCGCAGACGGGAACACGGGGTGGAAGGGGTGGATGCTCTGGTTCTGCCCTAGCCTCACGACGTTCTGCTGTATGTGTTTCCCCCATGGCCTCTGGTGGGGAAGGTTCTACGGAGAATAGAAGTTCACTGCGGAGCAGTGATTCTGGTGGCGCCAGAGTGGCCAAGAAGGCCGTGGTTCGCAGATCTGGTAAATCTAGCGGTGGACGGTCCACTTTGTTTGGGGCATCTTCCTCGACTCCTTCGTCAGGGTCTCATATTTTTTGACCAGGTAGATCGCTTCTGTCATGCGGCCTGGCTTTTGAGAGGAGAAGACTGATAAAAAGAGGCTATCCAGAGGAAGTCATTTCCATGCTTTTGCAGGCCAGGAAGACTTCCACCTCCATTTCTTATGTACGAATATGGAAGGTTTTTGATTCTCGTCATTCGTCTGTGGCTCAGATTCTCTCTTTTCTGCAGAGCGGGCTCTGCAAGGGTTTGGCTTTCAATTCTCTTCGGGTTCAGGTAGCGGCCCTTGGTTCGCTCATTGGGCGTTTGGATGGAACACCTCTAGCATCACATCCGGACATTGTTCACTTTTTGAAAGGTGTTAAACACCTGAGACCTCCGGTCCGTGCCCTGTGTCCTTCGTGGAATTTGAATTTGGTACTACGGGCTTTGGGTGGTCCACCTTTTGAGCCGCTGAAGCATTCTGTGCTCAAGGATTTAACTCTGAAGACTGTGTTTCTCATGTCCATTTCTTCAGCTCGCAGAATATCGGAACTGCAAACTTTGTCTTGTAGGGAACCCTATCTGAGATTCACGGATTCGGGTGTCACCCTGACCACAGTGCCAACTTTCCTCCCGAAGGTGGTATCTTCGTTTCATCTCAGTCAGTCGGTGGAGCTTCCAGCCTTCCAAGAGGAGGACTCAGAAAACTACGGCGGCTCGATGTTAAGCGAACGCTCCTTTGTTACCTGGAGGTCACTATTTCCTTCTTTCAGATCATTTGTTTGTTCTCAAGTAGTGGCCCCAAGAAAGGTCAACAAGCCAGCCATTATTGCCTCATATATCAGATCAGGTAAGTCCCGCCCCCCCCAGATGGTATTAAAGTGCATTCTCTCCGTTCTCAGGCAACTTCTTGGGCGGAAAGTCAGTCGGTATCTCCTCAAGAAATCTGTAGAGTGGCTACATGGAAGTAACTACATACCTTTGCGCTTCATTATCGTCTTAATCTAAGACCTCCAGGGTTAGGTTCGTTTGGTGACCAGGTCATTCGAGCAGGGCTATCGAGGGCCCACCCTATGTAGGGAAGCTTTGGTACATCCCATGGTCTGGACTGATCCGGGTACGTACAGGGAAAAGAAAATTATTCCTTACCTGCTAATTTTCGTTCCTGTAGTACCACGGATCAGTTCAGACGCCCAACCACATTTTTCGATAGCACATTTTCTATTCCAATATCTTGCTTTTCCTCAGCACAGTTAGCCTGTTCTTTGGGTTATTTTGAGGTTGCAAGATTTTTCTCGAAGGCTTCGAGATTTTGCATTTGCAGGTTTTTGGGCTACAGACACTATATGCCTTAACGGCAACCTGTATATAGTTCCATATTTGGTTGGGAGTTTTTTGCTTGATCCATTCATCAGTTAGTTCTGAGTTGTTTGTTCTGCTTTGATATTCTTAATACTGATGGGATGCAGAGGGTGCTCATGGGTAATTCCGAGCGCCTCACAAGTTTTCCTTCTGTCTCCATCTGCTGGAATGGGGATATAACCCATGGTCTGGACTGATCCGTGGTACTACAGGAACGAAAATTAGCAGGTAAGGAATAATTTTCTTATCGCAGTGAGCACCAACATGGGGCTCTGTCTCAACACCTGGGTTCCAAGCCAGCACACACCACCAAGAAAGGGCTCTCTGTCACCACATGCCACCAACATGAGGATCTGGGTGAAAATGCACCACCACATGCCACCAAAATAAGGCCCTCAGTCAGCACACTCCACCAAGCCATAGCTCCTTGTTAGCAACAACACGGGACTCCAAATGTATTTATTTAAATAATTTGTAGCCCACTGATCCACAGATCTGAATGGGTAACAGAAGACACATACATAATTAAATAGGATTCATGACGCCTGTTAAAAAAGGTGAGACTTCTGTGTACACAACACCAATATAGGAATCTGGCTGAACTCAAAGCAAGACTACAACACCTATATGTAGCTCTGACTACACATCATGAACACCGGTTCCAAGCCAGAATACGCCACCATCATGGGACTCTGAATGAGTGCACATAGGACTCTGAGAGGGCAACATTCAAGCCTTTTACCCATGAATGTGGTGGCTTTGAATGTGGATAAAGGTGTGTGCATTATTCAACCACATGCTTACATTACGCATAGATTCTGGGGATGTTCCCAGGGTGGACAGAGGAGCCAGTGCATGTGTAGATAAAGCAAGTGCACACCTTGATAGATCATTATTACAGTGCCAATAATCAAAGTAAAAGCCTGTGCGGATTAATGCTTTGCTTGAAGAAATCCTTTCAGCTAAACATACCAAGGTTATACCAGCATGGGCAGTGTTTGATTACTGCCCTCAGCACACACTAGCAACACAGGACTCTGACTGAGCACATGCTACCCACCAACTCAAACTAAATCCTGTGACAGGTTCTCCCTGCAGTGAGAGGGTAGGGCTATGAGTCACAGCCCCACCCTCTCACTGCAGGGAGAGCCTCTGGCAGGTAGCTGTGATTCATAGCCCCACCCTCTCACTGCGACTCATAGCCCCACTCTCACTGCAGGGAGAGCCTCTCCTAGGTAGCTGTCACTCATAGCCCCACCCTCTCATTGCAGGTAGAGCCTATCACAGACACCTGTGACTCATAACCCCACCCTCTCACTGCAGCTGACTCATAGCCCCACCCTCTCACTGCAGGTAGAGCCTATCACAGACACATGTGACTCATAGCCCCACCCTCTCACTGCAGCTGACTCATAGCCCCACCTTCTCACTGCAGGTAGAGCCGATCACAGACACCTGTGACTCATAGCCCCACTCTCTCACTGCAGCTAACTCATAGCCCCACCCTCTCTCTGCAGTGAGAGGGTAGGGCTATGAGTCACAGTTACCTGTGATAGGCTCTCCCTGCAGTGAGAGCGGGGCTATGAGTCACAGTGAGAGGGTGAGACTATGAATCACAGCTACCTGCCATAGGCTCTCCCTGCAGTGAGAGGGTAGGGCTATGAGTCACAGCTATCTGTGATAGGCTCTCTCTGCGGTGAGAGGGTGGGGCTATGAGTCACAGCTGCAGTGAGAGGGTGGGGCTATGAGTCACAGTTGTCTGTGATAGGCTCTACCTGCAATGAGAGGGTGGGGCTATGAGTGACAGCTACCTAGGAGAGGCTCTCCCTGCAGTGAGAGTGGGGCTATGAGTCGCAGTGAGAGGATGGGGCTATGAATCACAGCTACCTGCCATAGGCTCTCCCTGCAGTGAGAGGGTAGGACTATGAGTCACAGCTATCTGTGATAGGCTCTCTCTGCAGTGAGAGGGTGGGGCTATGAGTCACAGCTGCAGTGAGAGGGTGGGGCTATGAGTCACAGTTGTCTGTGATAGGCTCTACCTGCAATGAGAGGGTGGGGCTATGAGTGACAGCTACCTAGGAGAGGCTCTCCCTGCAGTGAGAGAGGGGCTATGAGTCGCAGTGAGAGGATGGGGCTATGAATCACAGCTACCTGCCAGAGGCTCTCCCTGCAGTGAGAGGGTAGGGCTATGAGTCACAGTGTCTGCAATAAGCTCTCCCTGCAATGAGAGGGTGGGGCTGAGTGATAGCTACCTGGGATAGGCTCTCCCTCCATTGAGAGGGTGGGGCTATGAATAACAGCTACCTACTGTAGGCTCTCCCTTTAATGAGAAGGTGGGGCTATAAGTCATAGCTACATGCCATAGGCTCTCCCTGCAGTGAGAGGGTTGGGCTATGAGTCACGGCTACCTTGTAAAGGCTATCCCTGCAGTGAGAGGGTGGGGCTATGAGTCATAGCTGCAGTGAGAGGGTGAGGCTATGAGTCACAGCTACCTGGGATAGGCTCTACCTGCAGTGAGAGGGTGAGGCTATGAGTCAAGCTACCTGGGATTTCCTGAAGCAAGAGGGTGGGGCTATGAGTTACAGGTGTCTATGAGAGGGTGGGGCTATGAGTCACAGTCATCTGTGATTGGCTCTCTCTGCAATGAAAGGGTGGTGATATGAGTCACAGCTACCTGCCATAGGTTCTCCCTGAAGTGAGAGGGTGGGGCTATGAGTCAAGGCTACCTAGATAGGCTCTCCCTGCAGTGAGCGGGTGGGGCTATGAGTCACAGTTGTCTCTGATAGGCTCTACCTGCAATGAAAGGGTGGGGCTATGAGTGACAGCTACCTAGGATAGCCTCTTTCCTGCAGTGAGTGGGTGAGGCTATGAGTCAAGCTACCTGGGATAAGCTTTCCTGCAGCAAGAGGGTGGGGCTATGAGTTACAGTTTTCTGTGAGAGGGTGGGGCTATGAGTCACATCTACCTAGGATAGGCTCTTTCCTGCAGTGAGTGTGGGGCTATGAGTCATAGTGAGAGAGTGGGGATGAATCACAGCTATCTGTCATAGGCTCTCCCTGCAGTGAGGGGGTGGGCTATGAGTCACAGCTGCAGTGAGAGGGTGGGGCTATGAGTCACAGTGTCTGCAATAGGTTCTCCCTGCAATGAGAAGGTGGGCCTGAGTGATAGCTACCTGGAAGAGGCTCTCCCTCCAGTGAGAGGGTGGGGCTTTGAATCAAAGCTACCTGCCATAGGCTCTCCCTGTAGTGAGAGAGTGGGGCTATGAGTCACAGTTGTCTGTGATAGGCTCTACCTGAAGTGAGAAGTTGGGGCTATGAGTCACAGCTACCTGTGATAGGCTCTCCCTGCAGTGTGAGTGGGGGGTTATGAGTCACAGTCACAGTGAGAGGGTGGGGCTATGAGTCACAGCTACCTGGGATAGGGTCCCTGCAGTGAGAGGGTGGGGCTGAGTCACAGTTATCTGCAATAGGCTCTCCCTGCAGTGAGAGGGTGGGGCTTTGAGTCAGAGGTACTTGTGATAGGCTCTCCCTGCAGTGAGAGGGTGGGGCTTTGAGTCACAGTTGCCCGTGCCAGGCTCTCCCTGCAGTGAGGGGAGGAGCTGTAGGTCACAGTTTATTTATTTATGCTTTTTATATACCGTGGTTCTAAAAGTAGATCAGCAAGTATAGCACTGAATTACATACTGGTGAATAAAATGAGAAGCTTAGGAGTGAGTGCTGAGGTGGTGGCCTGGATTGCAAACTTGTTGATGGACAGAAGACAATGTGTGATGGTAAATGGAACTTACTCTGAAGAGAGAGCAGTGTTAAGCAGTGTACCGCAAGGATCGGTGTTGGGACCGGTCCTGTTCAATATCTTTGTGAGAGACATTGCGGACTGGATAGAAGGTAAGGTTTGTCTTTTTGTGGATGACACTAAGATCTGCAACAGAGTGGACAAGCCGGAAGGAGTGGAGAGAATGAGACGGGATTTAAGGAAACTGGAAGAGTGGTCAAAGATTTGGCAGCTGAGATTCAATGCCAAGAAGTGCAGAGTCATGCATATGGGGAGTGGAAATCCGAAAGAACTGTATTCGATGGGAGGAGAAAGGCTGATGTGCACGGAGCAGGAGAGAGACCTTGGGGTGATAGTGTCTAATGATCTAAAGTCAGTGAAACAATGTGACAAGGTGACAGCTAAAGCCAGAAGAATGCTGGGCTGCATAGAGAGAGGAATATCGAGTAAGAAAAGGGAAGTGATTATCCCCTTGTACAGGTCCTTGGTGAGGCCTCACCTGGAGTACTGTGTTCAGGTCTGGAGACCGTATCTCAGAAGGGGCAAAGACAGGATGGAGGCGGTCCAGAGAAGGGCAACCAAAAAGGTGGAGGGTCTTCATCGAATGACTTATGAGGAGAGATTGAAGAACCTAAATATGTACACCCTGGAGGAAAGGAGGAACAGGGGTGATATGATACAGACTTTCAGATACTTGAAAGGTTTTAATGATCTAAAGACAACGACAAACCTTTTCCGTTGCAAAAAAATCAGCAGAACCAGGGGTCACGAGTTGAAGCTCCAGGGAGGAAGACTCAGAACCAATGTCAGGAAGTATTTCCGTGTGTATGCGACTCCAACATTGCTCTATGCTTCAACGGCAAGAAGGAAAAAAGGATTTGCATCCACAAAAAAAAGCAGGGCAGTAGCTTGCTTGTTGCGGCAGTTGCTACCCCAAATCAAATAAGCCTGATACTTCACTTTCAATGCATATCCAGTGCAGCTCTCTGCTTCAACGGCAGGGGGAATGAAGAAAAGATTATTTATATTCAGACAACTACCAACAAGGACTGAATTACATAGTCTAGGTAAAACAAATAAGCATGGGTTTAGCTTGCTTGTTACGGCAGTTACTAGCCCGAATCAAGCCTGATACTTCACTTGGAATACATATCCAGCGCAGCTCACTGCTTCAACGGCAGGGGGAATGAAGAAAAGAGGGTTTATATTCAAACAACTAACAAGAGCTGAATTGCACAGGTTGGGTAAACAAACGTGGGAATAGCTTGCTTATTAGGGTGGTTACTACCCCAAACCAATTAGCTAGATACTTCACTTAGATGCAGCTCTAGCACTGCTATCTACATCGATGGTGGGGGTGGAAGGGAAATAGAACCAAAAAGTTACTTAAAAGGGACAAGAATAACAGATAAGTATGAAAAAAATAAGTGTGAAAGCTTACTGAGCAGACTGAATGGACTGTTTGGTCTTCTTCTGCCGTCATTTCTATGTTTCTATGATAAATTTAAACAGCATTAATATAAAATGTATGAAAGAGATAATAGAAAAGAGAGTTATTAATTACTACAACAATGGAAGATAATTCCAAGGAATTATTTAAGTAGAAAGAGTACAAATGAAGGAAAATTGAGTGTGAAATAAGTCTGTTTACTAGGTGGAATTGATATAAATTGAGGAGAGTTCATAGATTTTTTTGAAGAGCCAGGTTTTTAGGTCTTATTTGAATTTCTTTTTTTCAGTTGTAAATCTTAGAGAATTAGGTAGAGAGTTGCAAAGTTTGGGGCCAGCAAAAGAAAACAAACGATCTCTGATTTGGGTAAGATGAGCAATATTGTTGGAGGCTATTGAAAGAATGCCTTTCTTTTGGGATCTTAGGTTGCTTGTTGGAGTGTAGAGTTGTATAGAGATTCCGAATGGAGATGAAGCAATATTATTAAAGATATTGAAGATAATTGATAATACTTTGTAGTGAATCCGGAAGATTACTGGAAGCCAATGAAGATCTATCAGAGTGGGAGTGATATGGTCACATTTTCTAGTGCCGGTGAGAATTCTGGCAGAGGCATTTTGGAGTAGATGAAGAGATTTAGTTAAGTTTGCATTAAGGCCTAGCAATAAGGAATTACAGTAGTCTAGGTAAGAAAAAAATGAGGATTTGTAACACTGTGCGGAAGTCTTGGAAGCTTTCAGACGCTGAAGCATTCTGAGTTTGGAATAACCAGATTTGATAATCTTTGAAATATGTTTTTTCATGTTGAGGTTTTCATCAATTTGGATTTCTAGATGATGTACTTCATCAGAGGTTGATATTTTGGCTATTTCTGTTTAATATGGGAGGTTTTAGAGATGTATTATTTTTTCTTAGCCAAATTATTTCAGTTTTGTTAGTGTTGACAGTCAATTTCAGAAGAGAGAGCTGTTTTTGAATAGATTTCATGAATTTTGTTAGAGTTGCTGTTGTTTTTTCGAAAGTTTTTTCAAAAGGAATATAAAATTCAATATCATCGGCATAGATAAATAATTTGGGGTTTAAATTGGAAGGAGATAAATATTAAATAAATTGCTGAGAGGGCTGAACCTTGATGAACTCCTGTGAAACTTTTTAAGAAGCCTTTTTTCTAGGAAGGATGAGAAGCAGTTGAGTACCGTTCTGCCAATTCCAATATTCTTTGATTGATTACAGAGAAGAGCATGGTCAAGTGTCAAATGCTGCGTTTAGGTCAAGCAGAATTAGAATAAAAGAGTCATTATTATCAAAGCCTTTCAGGATGCTAACAGATAGAGAAATCAGTAATTTTTCTGTCAAACAGTTTTTCCTGAAGCCAAATTGGTTTGCATAAAGAATTTTGTTTTCATCAAGGAAGTTTTCTAGTAGATTTAAAGAAGTTTTTTCTAGGATTTTTCCAATGAAAGGTAAGTTTGATACAGGTCTGTAATTATCCCGATCATTCATTTTACCAGATTTGTTTTTTACAGTTGCCCATGTCAGTCTGTCCTTGCAGTGGGGGATGGAGCTATTGCTTAGTTGCCTGTGCCAGGCTCTCCCTGCAGCGAGAGTAGGAGCTATGGGTCACAGCTTCCTGCCACGGGCTCTCCCTGCAGTGAGAGGTGTGGTTTATGGGTCACAGATGACGGTGCCAGGCTCTCCCTGCAGCGAGGGTAGGAGCTATGGGTCACAGCTTCCTGCCACGGGCTCTCCCTGCAGTGAGAGGTGTGGCTTATGGGTCACAGCTTCCTGCCACGGGCTCTCCCTGCAGTGAGAGGTGTGGTTTATGGGTCACAGATGACTGTGCCAGGCTCTCCCTGCAGCGAGGGTAGGAGCTATGGGTCACAGCTTCCTGCCATGGGCTCCCCCTGCAGTGAGAGGTGTGGTTTATGGGTCACAGCTTCCTGCCACGGGCTCTCCCTGCAGTGAGAGGTGTGGTTTATGGGTCACAGCTTCCTGCCACGGGCTCCCCCTGCAGTGAGAGGTGTGGTTTATGGGTCACAGCTTCCTGCCACGGGCTCTCCCTGCAGTGAGAGGTGTGGTTTATGGGTCACAGCTTCCTGCCATGGGCTCCCCCTGCAGTGAGAGGTGTGGTTTATGGGTCACAGCTTCCTGCCACGGGCTCTCCCTGCAGTGAGAGGTGTGGTTTATGGGTCACAGCTTCCTGCCACGGCCTCTCCCTGCAGTGAGAGGTGTGGTTTATGGGTCACTGCCACAGACTCTCCCTGCAGTGAGAGGTGTGGTTCATGGGTCACAGATGACTGTGCCAGGCTCTCCCTGCAGCGAGGGTAGGAGCTATGGGTCACAGCTTCCTGCCACGGGCTCTTCCTGCAGTGAGAGGTGTGGTTTATGGGTCACTGCCACAGACTCTCCCTGCAGTGAGAGGTGTGGTTTATGGGTCACAGATGACTGTGCCAGGCTCTCCCTGCAGCGAGGGTAGGAGCTAAGGGTCACAGCTTCCTGCCACGGGCTCTCCCTGCAGTGAGAGGTGTGGTTTATGGGTCACTGCCACGGGCTCTCCCTGCAGTGAGAGGTGTGGTTTATGGGTCACAGATGACGGTGCAGGGCTCTCCCTGCAGCGAGGGTAGGAGCTATGGGTCACAGCTTCCTGCCACGGGCTCTCCCTGCAGTGAGTGTGGTTTATGGGTCACAGATGATGGTGCAGGGCTCTCCCTGCAGCGAGGGTAGGAGCTATGGGTCACAGCTTCCTGCCACGGGCTCTCCCTGCAGTGAGAGGTGTGGTTTATGGGTCACAGATGACGGTGCCAGGCTCTCCCTGCAGCGAGGGTAGGAGCTATGGGTCACAGCTTCCTGCCACGGGCTCCCCCTGCAGTGAGAGGTGTGGTTTATGGGTCACAGCTTCCTGCCACGGGCTCTCCCTGCAGTGAGAGGTGTGGTTTATGGGTCACAGCTTCCTGCCGCGGGCTCTCCCTGCAGTGAGAGGTGTGGTTTATGGGTCACAGATGACTGTGCCAGGCTCTCCCTGCAGTGAGAGGTGTGGCTTATGGGTCACAGATGACTGTGCCAGGCTCTCCATGCAGTGAGGGTAGGAGCTATGGGTCACAGTGTCCTGCCACGGGCTCTCCCTGCAGTGAGAGGTGTGGTTTATGGGTCATAGATGACTGTGCCAGGCTCTCCCTGCAGTGAGAGGTGTGGCTTATGGGTCACAGATGACTGTGCCAGGCTCTCCATGCAGTGAGGGTAGGAGCTATGGGTCACAGCTTCCTGCCACGGGCTCTCCCTGCAGTGAGAGGTGTGGTTTATGGGTCACAGATGACTGTGCCAGGCTCTCCCTGCAGTGAGAGGTGTGGCTTATGGGTCACAGATGACTGTGCCAGGCTCTCCATGCAGCGAGGGTAGGAGCTATGGGTCACAGCTTCCTGCCATGGGCTCTCCCTGCAGTGAGAGGTGTGGTTTATGGGTCACAGATGACTGTGCCAGGCTCTCCCTGCAGCGAGGGTAGGAGCTACGGGTCACAGCTTCCTGCCACGGGCTCTCCCTGCAGTGAGAGGTGTGGTTTATGGGTCACAGCTTCCTGCCACGGGAACTCCCTGCAGTGAGAGGTGTGGCTTATGGGTCACAGATGACTGTGCCCGGCTCTCCATGCAGCGAGGGTAGGAGCTATGGGTCACAGCTTCCTGCCACGGGCTCTCCCTGCAGTGAGAGGTGTGGCTTATGGGTCACAGATGACTGTGCCAGGCTCTCCCTGCAGCGAGGGTAGGAGCTATGGGTCACAGTGTCCTGCCACGGGCTCTCCCTGCAGTGAGTGGAGCTATGGGTCACAGCTTCCTGCCACGGGCTCTCCCTGCAGTGAGAGATGTGGTTTATGGGTCACAGCTTCCTGCCACGGGCTCTCTCTGCAGTGAGAGGTGTGGTTTATGGGTCACAGATGACGGTGCAGGGCTCTACCTGCAGCGAGGGTAGGAGCTATGGGTCACAGCTTCCTGCCACGGGCTCTCCCTGCAGTGAGTGGGGCTCTCGGTCACAGTTGCTGGTGCAGGCTCTCCTTGCATTGAGGAGTGGGACTGAGTCACAGCTGTCTATACCCCAGTATTTGTTTAAAATATTTGTATTCCACACTCATCGAATAACATTGTGCAAGGTGGATTACAATAGCAACATAAAGCATTGAGATAAAACAACCCATCATGAAATACAACAGTAAGATGTAAGAGGAGATCTGAACAATGTTTGGAGCAGCAAAAGAACAAGGTGAAAGCAAGTAAAATCCTCTAAAAATAAAAACGCTTTCAATTCTTTTATAAAAATGAGAATCTGGCCTCTTCTCTGAGGTGTTCTAAAATTGTAGCCCAGTAGCTGAAAAGGCCTAACTTCTGGTCACTTATAACCTACAACTGCTAAAAGGAAGAATAAAAAATCCTGTTGCTTATCAGGCCCCCGCCGTGCCTGAGCCGGAGGCTCTGAAGATAGGCAGGACCCTTCTCGTGCACATTAAATTATGACCGCACGTCCATGCAGAGGGGTAACAAGGTCTCTTCTAGGGGCTCCTGTGGCCAGTGAAATAGGAATATTTGGAGGCCCTTTAGGCACGTTTGAGGCAGTTACAGTCATGAAGTACTGGGCGCAGATAAGAGGTGACCTCACTCCTGGCAGCCTTTCTGCTGCTCCGGGGGCAGCTTGAGATCCCCCCACCACACAACACATTTTATTATAGAGGGGCAGGGGGTGGGGAGGCAGGTTTGCATGGGCTAATGTGCACATAATTGGGTAGGGGGAGGGGCACTGGCCTGCAAATGCCTTTCTTTTTTTTAAATATATTTTTTTTACTGTGCCATTCATCCACATATCTCACTAAGTAGCACCTGATCCGACCACCTAAGGGCAGGTAGCTTTAGACCTGCTTCAGAGCACGGCTATTCAGCTATCCTAGCCCGATGTACCCAGTACTCATCTAAGAGAGCACAGCCACACAATGCACCTTTTTTTTATTAGGATAATTACTTCTCTGGCTATAATTGAGCCGGACAAGTGGCTGAATGTGCCAGATTTGTCATTTAGATGGATAGCGCTTGACTTATCCATCTAACCGCCTTTTGAATATGGACCTTGATATGTTTCAGCAGTGTTTTGCTCAGGTAGAGAGAAGAATAAGAATTGGAAAAAGAAACGCAAGGTTACAGGCTGAGGAGACTAGGAGAAGGAGCATTATCCTCAGAAATGGAAAAAGGAGGAGGAGAAGGAGCTCTGTCTTAAATATGTTGAGTTTATGGTGGCAGTGGGACATGCAGGGCCAATGTCACACAAGCAGGCTGAGATTTGAGACTGCGTAGACAGATAGATCTGGTGCTGAAAGCCAGGGGACATCAGGCCTCAGAAATTCTCTTACCAAAAGGATCCCAGCAGCAGATTTCTAGAATAGAGACAAAAGCTCACGAGTTTCATTATAAAAGTGTTGGGAACCTCAGTGCAAGCATAATGTTAAAAACAAACATACACGGAGGATGGGTCATCCTTCGGAAACCATAGTCTTTATTGGCACGCAGCAGCGCGCAGGCTTGGAGAAACCTTTAGAAACTGGTGTCCATCAATAGGGGACTTGAGCACCAAAGAAAGCACTCTTCCTATTAAGATAAGGTCGGCTGAAAATCTTTTTTTGAAAAACAAAGGATCATGATCTTCTTTTTCAATTTTGAACTCTGAAAAAATGTTTAAAAAATATTGCAAGTACATGGGTACTGAGACATGATTACAATTTATGGCATGAAAGTTCATGCTTTGGTACTTTTATTTGCTATGGCAATGCAACACATAAGTGCTTTATTAAGAACTCCACTTTATGAAGTCAAACAGCAACTATCGAGGGCCCTGACTTTTACAGTGTGGGAAACCGATAAGCATGGGGGGTAATGGGGAATTGGATTCCGACACTAACCGAGGGCCCTGACTTTTACAGTGTGGGAAACCGATAAGCATGGGGAGGAATGGGGAATTGGATTCCGACACTAACCGAGGGCCCTGACTTTTACAGTGTGGGAAACCGATAAGCATGGGGAGGAATGGGGAATTGGATTCCGACACTAACCAACGAGGGCCCTGACTTTTACAGTGTGGGAAACCGATAAGCATGGGGAGGAATGGGGAATTGGATTCCGACACTAACCGAGGGCCCTGACTTTTACAGTGTGGGAAACCGATAAGCATGGGGGCTAATGGGGAATTGGATTCCGACAGTAACCAACGAGGGTCCTGACTTTTACAGTGTGGGAAACCGATAAGCATGGGGAGGAATGGGGAATTGGATTCCGACAGTAACCAACGAGGAACCTGACTTTTACAGTGTGGGAAACCGATAAGCATGGGGGCTAACAGGGAATTGGATTCAGACGGTAACCGAGGGCCCTGACTTTTGCAGTGTGGTAAATCAATAAGCATGGGGGAGGGGGAACAGGGAATTGGATTCCAACAGTAACCAACGAGGGCCCTGACTTTTACAGTGTGGGAAACCGATAAGCATGGGGAGGAATGGGGAATTGGATTCCGACAGTAACCAACGAGGAACCTGACTTTTACAGTGTGGGAAACCGATAAGCATGGGGAGGAATGGGGAATTGGATTCCGACACTAACCAACGAGGGCCCTGACTTTTACAGTGTGGGAAACCGATAAGCATGGGGGGTAATAGGGAATTGGATTCCGACAGTAACCAACGAGGGCCATGACTTTTACAGTGTGGGAAACCGATAAGCATGGGGAGGAATGGGGAATTGGATTCCGACAGTAACCAACGAGGGCCATGACTTTTACAGTGTGGGAAACCGATAAGCATGGGGAGGAATGGGGAATTGGATTCCGACAGTAACCAACGAGGGCCATGACTTTTACAGTGTGGGAAACCGATAAGCATGGGGAGGAATGGGGAATTGGATTCCGACAGTAACCAACGAGGAACCTGACTTTTACAGTGTGGGAAACCGATAAGCATGGGGAGGAATGGGGAATTGGATTCCGACACTAACCAACGAGGGCCCTGACTTTTACAGTGTGGGAAACCGATAAGCATGGGGGGTAATAGGGAATTGGATTCCGACAGTAACCAACGAGGGCCATGACTTTTACAGTGTGGGAAACCGATAAGCATGGGGAGGAATGGGGAATTGGATTCCGACAGTAACCAACGAGGGCCATGACTTTTACAGTGTGGGAAACCGATAAGCATGGGGAGGAATGGGGAATTGGATTCCGACAGTAACCAACGAGGGCCATGACTTTTACAGTGTGGGAAACCGATAAGCATGGGGAGGAATGGGGAATTGGATTCCGACAGTAACCAACGAGGAACCTGACTTTTACAGTATGGGAAAATGATAAACAATGGGGGTAACCTGCACCACGCAGCAGATACTACCATAAGCCTCCTGGGCCGATTGGATGGATTATTTGGTCCTTTCATGCCCTCAAAGCTATGTTTCTATGATTCCGTGGTTTCTATTTATATGCCTCTGGCATTTTTTTGTTTCATGTTTTTCCTGTACACGATGACTTTGGGGGAAACATGTTTTGTTTTTTGAAAGTTGGGGAACATTTGTATGGGTTTTAGACCTTTTACGTCCTGAAATATTTCTTTAACAGAACACGTTTAGTTGCATTATAAAAAAAATTCTTCAAAAAGTTTGTTCTTTCTCCAACTCAATACCAGTGGATGATTGAGAGGTCCAAGCTGCCTACAAAGTTTTATGGATGACATTTTCATGATTTGGATGGATACAGCTGTACAATTTTTTTTAATCGGCTCAATATATGACCTTAAGCCTAGTATGTTTCTCCTATTCATCCACAGAAGTTACGTTTCTTGATATATTCATCACCAGACCAGGTAACCACTTCATCACGTCTAGCTTCTGCTTCTTTCTATCCATTATGACAGCCATCATCTGAAAAATTTTACACAATATGCCCACAAAATCTTAAAATGCAGGCTGAAATGATGTAGTCTCCAGCCCATGAAGATAATGTGCTCGGCTTATAAGAGAGCTTTGGCTATTAACCAAGACATGGTTCTGGCTTCCTGCATCAGAGTCACTTGTGTGCTCCCATGATCAGGCTGGGTCAGCCTCATCTGTGCAATTATTTATTTATATATTTATTTATTTAAAAACTTTTCTATACCGTCGCTAAGTTATGTACCATCGCAGCGGTTTACAAATAGGCACATAGACTAAGGTAAGTAAATGTAGGATATCGTACATTCTAACAGGTGCCAATAAAGTTCGGTTACAATTTCATAAATAAAATCATTATTTGAGTAATGTTGGTCACGTCCAGGTATATTATTGAGTTACTATCGCTTTGAAATATTACTTCTTAAATGTAGGATTGAGTAAATTCATTCTCATCTGCATTACCCTGTACTTTCATTCTCTACCCTCCACACTCTTTAGTGGAGGCTTTTTTAAAGAGCCATGTTTTTAGATTTTTCTTAAAAGTTTTGAGATTATTCTGTAATCTGAGTTCGGGGGGCATCGTGTTCCATAGTATGGGCCCTGCTAATGATAAGGCCCTTTCTCTCACTTGGGTTAATTTTATTTTATTTATTTATTTATTTAACAGTTTTTTATACCGACCTTCATAGTAAATAACCATATCGGATCGGTTTACAGTTTAACAAAGGGGAAACTAGAGTAACAATTCAAGTAAACGAAAGATAATAATAGGTAGGAATAAGTCAAAGTTACAATCAACAGGGGGAGAGAACTTGGAAGCTTACAACAAGCTGGAAAGAAGAAAGGCCGGTAAAAGTATTGTTACCATAGAGTGTACAAGTTAAAAACTTAAAAACGGTGCTTTAACCTGAAAGTCTCAGGTTAAACTCTTTAACCTGAAACCTGCTTTAACCTGAAAGTCTCAGGTTAAACTCTTTAACCTGAAACTTGCTTTAACCTGAAAGTCTCCGGTTAAACTCCCTTGTCTAACTCTGTGGCCTCTTCCTGCCTTCGGTCTTTATGTTCCATGTTTTATGTTGTCTTTGTCCTGTTCTGTCTTTGTCTGTGCCCTACCCCTCTGTTCTACTTGTTCCACGCTTACCTGCACCTAGCTCCAGTCTGTTCCTGAATTCCAGCATGGCCTGCCTTGCTCCAGCCTCACTGGACTGCCCCAGTCTAGCCCTAGCCTCATCATGCTATCCTGCGCCACTCTGGAGGAGGTTTCCAAAACCTTTTAATTTTTAATTTAATTTATTTTATTTATTTATTAATTAAATAAATAATATTTATTTAATTTATTAAAAATTATTAAATTTTTAATAAATTTAATAATTTAATTTCCAAAACCTTTTAATTTTGCTGACTTTACTGAAGGGATTGTTAGTATTATCTCACAGCACTGGCCCCGATGACAGGTACATGAGATTTTTCAGCAACAGCCCCATTTTGCCTATCACAGAAGTAGAAATCTGCAAGACATACTGGTATCTTCAGCCTTCATGTCCCAGCATACTGAGCCTCCTCTCCAGATGCTCACTTATTCACCTTGCACTCTTTTTTACTCCCAATTTCACTATAACTTTTCTTCAGACTGTAGTACATCACAGGTGCTGTACATGATATTCCCTCGCCCTTCACTTTATGTGGCAAAAAACCTGCAGTCCATCAAAATCCACAGTCTCAGCAAAAATCCCACTCGTGTCCCACTGGCTTGAAAACCAGAAGATAAATGCCATTCAGCGCGGGACCAAGGTTCATCGAGCCCACTATCTCTGAGCGACTCCAGTCTGGGTCTAAAGTCCCGAGGTGATACCTGAAATAAATGTCCTGTTGCTTGGTCCCCGAGATAGCAATGGCTTTCTCTAGGCTGCCTGCCTAATAACGCTTTATGGACTTTTCAATCCAGGAACTTGTCCAAACCTCTGGCAACAGATTTCTCAGCATTACTGTGGGCTGACCGAACACGCACGTTCGCTGCTCTTTTACATCTGCTGGTTGCTGCTTTCATGGAGGGTGCTTTTGTTTTATTATTATTTGCTAGGATAAATTGCCGTCCTTAATTTAAGAACATAAGAACCTGCCATACTGGGCTTGATGGACCAAGGGTCCATCAAGCCCAGCATCCTGTTTCCAACAGTGGCCAATCCAGGCCATAAAAACCTGGCAAGTACCCAAACACTAAGTCTATTCCAAGTAACCATTGCTAATGGCAGTGGCTATTCTCTAAGTGAACTTAATAGCAGGTAATGGACTTCTCCTCCAAGAACTTATCCAATCCTTTTTTAAACACAGCTACACTAACTGCACTAACCACATCCTCTGGCAACAAATTCCAGAGTTTAATTGTGCGTTGAGTGAAAAAACTTTCTCTGATTAGTTTTAAATGTGCCCCATGCTAACTTCATGGAGTGCCCCCTAGTCTTTCTATTATCCGAAAGAGCAAATAACCGATTCACATCTACCCGTTCTAGACCTCTCATGATTTTAAACACCTCTATCATATCCCCCCTCAGTCGTCTCTTCTCCAAGCTGAAAAGTCCTAACCTCTTTAGTCTTTCCTCATAGGGGAACTGTTCCATTCCCCTTATCATTTTGGTAGCCCTTCTCTGTACCTTCTCCATCGCAATTATATCTTTTTTGAGATGCGGCGACCAGAATTGTACACAGTATTCAAGGTGCGGTCTCACCATGGAGCGATAGAGAGGCATTATGACATTCTCCGTTTTATTCACCGTTCCCTAATAATTCCCAGCATTGTTTGCTTTTTTTGACTGCCGCAGCACACTGAACCGATGATGTCAATGTGTTATCCACTATGACGCCTAGATCTCTTTCTTGGGTAGTAGCACCTAATATGAAACCTAACATTGTGTAATTATAGCATGGGTTATTTTTCCCTATATGCATCACCTTGCACTTATCCACATTAAATTTCATCTGCCATTTGGATGCCCAATTTTCCAGTCTCACAGGGTCTTCCTGCAATTTATCACAATCCGCTTGTGATTTAACTACTCTGAACAATTTTGTATGATCTGCATATTTGACAACCTCACTCGTCGTATTTCTTTCCAGATCATTTATAAATATATTGAAACGTAAGGGTCCCAGTACAGATCCCTAAGGTACTCCACTGCCCACCCCCTTCCACTGAGAAAATTGCCCATTTAATCCTACTCTCTGTTTCCTGTCTTTTAGCCAGTTTGCAATCCACGAAAGGACATCACCACCTATCCCATGACTTTTTACTTTTCCTAGAAGCCTCTCAGGAGGAACTTTGTCAAATGCCTTCTGAAAATCCAAGTATACTAAATCTACCACATGTTTATTAACACCTTCAAAAAAGTGAAGCAGATTTGTGAGGCAAGACTTGCCTTGGGTAAAGCCATGCTGACTTTGTTCCATTAAACCATGTCTTTCTATATGTTCTGTGATTTTGATGTTTAGAACACTTTCCACTATTTTTCCTGGCACTGAAGTCAGGCTAACCGGTCTGTAGTTTCCCGGATCGCCCCTGGAGCCCTTTTTAAATATTGGGGTTACATTACCTATCCTCCAGTTTTCATGTACAATGGATGATTTTAATGATAGGTTACAAATTTTTACTAATAGGTCTGAAATTTCATTTTTTAGTTCTTTCAGAACTCTGGAGTGTATACCATCCGGTCCAGGTGATTTACTATTCTTCAGTTTGTGAATCAGGTCTACCACATCTTCTAGGTTCACCGTGATTTGGTTCAGTCCATCTGAATCATTACCCATGAAAACCTTCTCCAGTACGGGTACCTTCCCAACATTCTTTTCAGTAAACACTGAAGCAAAGAAATCATTTAATCTTTCCGCGATGGCCTTATCTTCTCTAAGTGCCCCTTTAACCCCTCTATCATCTAACGGTCCAACTGACTCCCTCACAGGCTTTCTGCTTCGGATATATTTTAAAAAGTTTTTACTGTGAGTTTTTGCCTCTGTGGCCAACTTATTTTCAAATTCTTTCTTAGCCTGTCTTATCAATGTCTTACATTTAACTTGCCAACGTTTATGCATTATCCTATTTTCTTCTGTTGGATCCTTCTTCCAATTTTTGAATGAAGATCTTTTGGCTAAAATAGCTTCTTTCACCTCCCCTTTTAACCATGCTGGTAATTGTTCTGCCTTCTTTCCACCTTTCTTAATGTGTGGAATACATCTGGACTGTGCTTCTAGAATGTTTTTGGGTTTTTTTTTAACAATGACCACGCCTCTTGCACATTTTTTACTTTTGTAGCTGCTCCTTTCAGTTTTTTTCTAACAATTTTTCTCATTTTATCAAAGTTTCCATTTTGGAAGTTTAGCACGAGGTTAGTTCAGCCTTTTAAGAATCTATTGCAGCTGAGAGCATGCTCTGCTTCACTTACGCACAAGTGAGGACATGCGATGATTAAAGAAAAGTCCCACTGTCAGTCACACCCATTTGTCAGGGACTTCAGTCATCCTTGTTTCATTGTAAGGGCATGTTCTCCATTTAGTATTTCTGAGTTATGCAATTACTCTAGTGTCAGGGCATAGGCCCTTTGCATGCTCCATTTTCATTGCATTTACTTTGCTAGTGGTAGAGATAATATAAGCATTTGCCTGAACTTGAACAGCACTGCACTCAGTGAGCTCGTACAGCGCTGGTTACACCTTGCTGAAAGTTGTCAGTGTATTGAAGGGTGCACTGCTGTGCGTGGACACAGCTCCTGGATGTTGACAGGGGTGAACGCACCGCCCTGATGGTGCTCAGGATACTGAAGTCACTACAGCTGGGGTGAGCGCCCCTCCTCCGAAGGTTGCTGTGAGAGGGGGAGGGAGTGCCAGGCAGTGGAGAAGTGTTTGCTTTGCTCTTTTCCTTCGATTTACGGTTTGATTTTTTCTTTCCTGGCCCACAGATGCTTTCGGTCACGTTGGAGAAGAAAGGGCTCAGGCAAGCAGCCTGTACCTAGTGTCAGGCATCGTGGCAGCAGTGAATGCTGTGACCCTGGCCATGGTGGTGCTGGCACTGAACTATTACAGGAACCGGGACTCAGGATACCGCTACCAGAAACTACCAACCACTCATACTTTAATCAGTAATGTTTCAGGAATGTGAATGGACTGTGCCAATAAATACCTTTTACCACTGCATAATGACCTTTTGTGACCTCCAGCTGCACCTGTCACTGCTAGAGACCCATTTCCATGTGTAGTACACACAGACACACCTACTCCCACACAAGTGGGATCAGCACCATGGGTGTATTTTCATTTTTTATGCATAAAGTAAAGCGGAATACCTCCTAAAAGTGGTTAGAATAGAGTTTTTGTTGTGTTCAAAATGGTAAAAACTCTGACAAAGAAAAAGATTTTTTGATGAAGGGCAGGAACTTTTCATATTTCATGTAATAAACCACCACTCCAGGTGTTTATCAAATTTGATACTCATTAACATTCCTCCTCCTTCCACTCTTTTGTTTTTATATACGCGTGAAGCGTGCAGAACGCTGTGAAAGAGCTTCTTTTAGATGTATTTTAAAAAGGAGCTTATTACCGGCTGTAGGGTCATTACCTTCAATACAGATAAGTTGGGACATTATTCTATTTTGCTACAGCCGGTAATAAGCTCCTTTTTAAAATACATCTAAAAGAAGCTCTTTCACAGTGTTTTGCACGCTTCACGCGTATATAAAAACAAGGGTGGAAGGAGGAGGAACGTTAATGAGTATCAAATTTGATAAACACCTGGAGTGGTGGTTTATTACATGAAATATGAAAAGTTCCTGCCCTTCATCAAAAATTAGTTTGTCAGAGTTTTTACCATTTTGAACATGACAGAAACGCTAGCACAATCCACTTTTAGGAGATATTCAGCTTTACTTTATGGTTAAAGAGGTGATATTTCTCTTATTCTTGGTGTTATTACAATAATCCCTCTAGAAGAACAGTGTTGTTTTTTCATTTTTTATGACATTACCTATTTCTAAACTGAAATGATAACATTTACAAAATTTCCTTCTTTAAAATTGTTTAATGCATACAAAAAAACCCTACAAAAAAAAGGGGGAGGTGAACAGCAGAGTTTTCTGCCAGTGCGGTTTCCTTCCCTCAGATTTACACACAGGCACTACAGGCTCCACTCCTTTACCCTGCACCCCAGGGGCCACCCTTGTGGGCACATTTGCTTTGCCCAAGTACCACACCCTACGAAATGCTAGCATTACCCCGGCTGGAAACATTTACAGATTTCTGGCCACCGTAGCGCATGACAACGACCACTTCTGTCGGAACCACCATCTCGAGGCAATAACCCCTGCTGGTCCATGCACGCTACACTGGCCTCCCTTGCAAAGAAAGCCTAATTAAGCACTTTTAAGGAATTTATCAGCATTATAATGGAAAAAATAACTTGCATTGTTTATTATAATGAACACTGATGAATTCCTGGGTTAAAAAAAACCCCCAAATGCTGAAAATGAAGGTCCCTAATCATAACAAAAAGTTTGGCATGGTTAAGGAAGATTGAGGTTCCTCCAAGCTCTCTCCCCACTAACCCAGAGGGTAGGAACTCCTCAGGGGACCAGCAGCATCGGCCTGCACTCTCTGCCCATTGCTCTCTCTCCTTCCATCTGTACAGGTTCACCTGGTGGGCAGGGGCATTGCCTGAAGACACCCCCTGCCCCCTGGGATTGTGAAGCATTCGTGGAGGGGGGGGGGGTCTTCCAGCATTCACAGTAACATTTTTAGCAAGACTGGTGAAGGTGGGATGGGTGGAAATGGGGATTGTCTCACACATTTGTAAGGATTTGTGCCATGCAAGTGGAATGGAGGCAGACGCATCAATTTATATTCTGCTTTTTGTCACTGTAAAAGGTGTTTCTCTGCCCCCACAGGGCTCACGCTCTACGTTTGTACCTGAGCCACACAGTGGACTTGACCAAGGTCACAAGGAGCAGCAGCAGTGCGGTTTGGTCTCAGCCCATCCCTTCAGGGCACGCCAGGAGCCTCCCCCGCCCTTCAGCTGCAGCTATTCCTTAAGTGTGTACTGCTGTTTGCCATGACAAGGAGCTGCTTAGAACTAGGGATGCACTGGGCCAGGAAATAATGCAGGAGAGCTTGCGATAAGTCTACATTTCCACATTAGCCTAACTTTAAAAAATAATCCTGTGTACACGGTGCCTTCCACTTGTCAACCTTAAATTTCAATCTTACATTTAGGTCCAATGCTCCCCTGATCCTGGTGGAGGTCCTCACAATCCACCTTCTTCGCTCATTGCTCCTTTTTCTAACTCATTAGTCAATACATGAGACATCATCTTTCCATTGGAAAACCTGAATCCCAAGAGCAGTCTGCATCCCCTGCAAAGCTGCCAGCCAGCCACCTTGTACAGAGACCCAGGACAGG
Organism: Rhinatrema bivittatum; assembly: GCF_901001135.1. Lineage (NCBI taxonomy): Eukaryota > Metazoa > Chordata > Amphibia > Gymnophiona > Rhinatrematidae > Rhinatrema > Rhinatrema bivittatum. The sequence goes on from NC_042621.1 coordinate 310,299,039, forward strand.
GAAGCAAGAGAAAGGCTGCAATCCCACTACAGCCACCATTGCTTCAGCAGCTGGGAAGTAATGAAGCAGGAACACCAGTACTAGAAAATGCTCAACTCAGAAGTAATGCTGAGCTTTAGTTGTTAAATCACATCATGACAAGATGCCGTTTATAAAAATATTTTACACACAATAAAACTGCATGATAGTGGAACTAAGGCAGAGGTGGGAGCTGGCCATGGCGTTATGAGAGCAGACGACATGACTGGGCTGCACAATCACTGCAGTGAGCAGCTCCGCTACTTCAATGCCTCCTCTCTGCAGCAGTAACCTGCTGGTAAATGTTCTCCCTCTGAGCTCAGCAGCATATTTATTTTAGCATTTTAGATTCTGCTTTTTAGCACTTCAGAGGGAAGTACATTCAGGTACTGTAGGAGTTTCCCTAAGTTTGTACCTGCTGGGGCACTGGGCAATAGCAGCAGAGGAAGTTTAACCACATCTAATGATATCACACTCCGTCTACAACACATACCCTAAAATTAGTGTCAACCTCAACACTTGATAGAACGGGGAATAAGTGATGGAGAAGGAGGACACAACTGTTTTAGCTTTAAAAAAAACCCTCATTTTTCCATATTTTATGATCCATCTTGTCAAGCATTTTCAGTTTTCCAGCAATGCATGCTTCTCACCCAAATACCGTCCAATCACTACTCACAGTCTGACATGGAAGCTTCTCCCTAACCAACCACGGCTCACTTTCCATGCAGCAAAGGCAAATTAGTTCTTACCTGTTAATTTTCATTCTTGTAGTACCACAGAACAGTCCAGACCGTGGGTTGAGCCTCCTGTCCAGCAGATGGAGACAGACCAAAACTGAAAGGGTATCCTATATCTAGACAGAGCCTACCTTGCATCCCTTCATTATAACCATTGTCAAAGCAGAAAAGTATAAGGACAATGAGTATAAGGTCAAACAACTAACAAGATAACCACTAAAATTGTTAAGTGAACAATAGAATAATTGAACGAACTCTGTAAATTAGCGCTCTCGTATCAATATCCAGTGTCATCTTAAGAGATGCTTCCGGTGCCATTAAAAAGAATCCAAGAAAAGAACTTTCAAGAGAACGTGTAAGGACAAGAAGAAAACTTCAAGTGGACAAGTAAAGAGGGGAGGGCGTCTGGAGTGATCCGTGGTACTACAGGAACGAAAATTAACAGGTAAGAACTAATTTTCCTTTCCCTGTACGTACCCGGATCAGTCCAGACCGTGGGATGTACCAAAGCTTCCCTACATAGGGTGGTATCGAGAAAGTCCCGTTCGAAGGAACTGCCGTCCGTCCGAAAGATGCAAATACTGGTGCCCGAACATCCAGACGGAAAAGACTAACAAAGTATGGAGGGGCTTCTACGTAGCTGCCCTGCATATCTCCTGAGGAGAGAAAACTGGACTCTCCGCCCACGACGTAGCTTAAGAACACAAAGAATGAGCCTGAAGACCGTCCAGAATCGCTTGGCCGTGACAGAGATCGCCTGCTGCAATCAACGAGCAATCGCAGTCTTGGAAGCCTAGATGCCCTTATTGAGACCTCTCCAGAGGACCAAGAGATGAGCAGAGACTCGGGACACATTGGTAACCAGAATAAAAGGCCAAAGAGCCTGCTGCACAACAAGACACCTAAGAACAACCCCCGATGTACCCGCTATATCGTCAGGAGGAAACTGGGAGTCCACCGACTGGGTGACATGGAAAGAAGAAACAACCTTGGGCAAGAAGGAAGGTACCGGCTAGGGAGAAGGAAACCAGAAATGCAGCCTTAAGCGTCAAATCCTAAGGAATAGGCCAGCAGAGAGCTTCGAAAAGGTGCCTCACAAGGAGCCCAAAGAACCAAGTGAAGACTCCACGAAGGACAAGAAGCCCGAACTGTCGGATGTAAGCGTTTTGCCCCCTAGAGGAACGAACGACACCGGGTGAGCCGGCACCGAACAACCAACAACGCTGCCTAAGTGGGAGCTGAGGGAGGACATTTGGACGCACAGGGAGCTGAAAAACAACTGTTAGATAGGTCCTTAAAGAGGAAGAAAGACAAAAACCTGGGGTATCGGGGCTTTACGAGCTGGTACGCCAGAGTCTGCACATGCATTCTCGAAAATTTCCAGACCCGGACATAAGCAAGAGAAGTAGATGGCTTCCGAGCCAGCAACAGAGTGGAAAGAACTTCCTCTTTGTACCCCTTCTTCCTCAATCTCCACCGTACCTGCCAGGCCACTAGGCAGAAGCGATCAGCCTGGTCGAAAAATACGGGACCCTGCTGGAGTAGGCATGGAAGATGGACAAGCTGGAGAGGACCATCTGCCGCCAGGTTTATCAGGTCCGCGAACCGCGGTCTGCAGGGCCACTTGGGTGCTACGAGAATGACGGACCGCTATGAAGCTATACTCTTCTGAGAACGGTGCCCACTAGGGGCCACGGAGGAAACAGGTACAGAAGGACGTCGTGAGGCCATGGAAGGCCCAGGGCATCCACTCCCTCCAAAGTGCTCCCTCCAGCGGATGAAGAACCTGGGAGCCTTGGCATTGTGCAAGGCTCCCATGTAACCATATCGTTCCATGTATTTTCTATCATGTTATACGTTATCTGTAAACCGATACGATGTGCAAATGGCTATCGGTATATAAAAACCCTTAAATAAATAAATAAGGTAGCCATGAGGTCCAGGCGAGGAGGACCCCACCTGCGAACAATTTGATCCATCGCTCCATCTGATGACTCCCACACGCCGGAATCGAGACTGACAACTGAGGCAATCGGCTTGTCCATTCGCCTTGTCCGCCCTGTGGAAGGCTGTCAGGCGACCCAGGTGCCGTTCTGTCCCCGAAGAGGTTGCAGGCTGTGAGAGCCACCAGGCAACTCCTGGGGCCCCCCTGCCGATTGATATAGGCCACCGTGATGGAATCGTCTGAGGGAAAGCGCACCGTGTGCGGGGGATCAGAGGAAGAAAAACCGTGAGGCCAGTAGCACTGCTCAAGCCTCCAGGCGATTGATGCGCCAGGGGGACTGGACTGGGGACCAGTATCTCTGCGTAGCCTGGGAGAGGTCGACCGCACCCCACCCTAAGAGGCTGACATCCGTGGTGACTACGATCCACCTCGGAATCCGTAAAGGCCTGTCCTTGAAGAGGGGCGCTAGCAACGGCCACCATTGTGTATTGGCGATGGTAGAGTCGGGAAGTGGTAGCACCGTCTGAAAACCATTCGGACACAGGCTTCAAGCAGGAGAGAGAGGCATTCTGTAATGGTCTCATATGCGCAAAGCCCAGGGGACTAGGCAGAGAACGGATGCCATGGTCCCCAGTACCTGGAGGTAGTCCCCTGCTGTGGAAAATGGGAGCGAGAGAAGGTTGCACACGTGGTCCATATGTTTGAGCGCCCGGGCGTCCAGGAGGAATACCGTGCCGACTCTAGTATCGAAGCGCGCCCCCAAAACTTCCTGGACTTGGGAGGGATGAAGGTTGCTCTAGGAAAAATTGCCTATCCCCGCGAGGGAGGAAAGAAGAGCAAGGACCCAGTCGACCGCCATTCAGAGAGACAACTACCTTGCCCGCACAAGCCAATCAACCAGGCAGGGATGGACTAATATTCTGGCCCAGTGCTCTCACCAGAAGAAAACAAGCCTTTGTTTTTTTTTTTTGGCTTGCAAAAAGCATAGTTGAAGGCACTGATGAGAACTGAACTCAGGACCCCTGGTTTACAAGACCAGGGCTCTAACTGGAAAGCAGCCACCAATACCATCATGACCTTTGTAAAGATGCACGGAGCGGTGGCGAGTCCGAAGGGTAGGGCCCGGAACTGGAAGTGTTGGCCCAGAATGTGGAAGCGGAGATACTTCTTGTGCTTGCGTCGAATGGGTATGTGGAGATAAGCCTCCGGCAAAACAAGGGAGACTAGATATTCGCCTGGGCGAACTGCCACTATCACCGTCCTCAGGATTTCCAGGTGGAGACGGGGTATGCTGAGGGCCCAATTGACCCTCCTGAGATCCAATTTGGGACAGAAGAAATGTCCTTCCTGGGCACGACGAAGAAGATGAAATACTGGCCGATGCCATGTTCCTCCACCAGGACTACGGCTCCCAGATCCTGAAGCCTGGTGAGAGTCTGGCAGACGGCCGCCTGATTCCACCAGGAGAGATTATGTGCAGATCCGGCAGAACTCGAGCAAGCTCCAAAGCGTAAATCTTCTCTACCACCTCGAGGACCCACTGGTCTGACGTGATCTTTGACCCACTCCTGCAAAAAACAGGAGAGATGTCCACCGGAGGCTGGCCAGATCTCATTGGGAAGCGGGCTTTGCGGATGAATGTGCGGGAAGAAAGACCTAGCCTGCTGAAGGCGGCCCTCTGACAACTTATGGATCAAGTACTCACCCCAGGATTCAATAAGCTGCACCAGGTCCTCACCAAAAGCAACTTACCTTCGGAAGGAAGTGTGCCCAATTGAGACTGGAAAAGAGGGTCTGCCGACCCGTTGCGCGGCCAGAAGAGGCATATGGCCGACACAGGAGACCATCGCTTTGGAATGTACATGGAGTAGTCAGAGAGCATCCGCCCCAGATGCCACAGTACCCGCCAGTCGTTCAGCCTGCTCCGCCTCTGCAGACGGGAGGTCCTGGGTGCCGAGCAATTGTTGAGCCCACCTAAGGTTTGCCCGCTGCATGAGACTGCTGCAGATAGTAGTCCGGACGCCCAGATCAAAGACTTCGAAGAAACGCCTGAGGAAAAGTCAACCATCCTGTCTTGGCCATCATTAAGAGCTGTGGCGCCTACCACCTGGATAGTGGTGGGCTTGATGACCACAGAGACGGAAGAGTCCACCTTAGGAATTTTAAGCATCTTCAGGCAGTCACCGGGAAGAGAATAGAGCTAGTCCATAGCCTTCCCCACATGGAACCCCATCTCGGGAGCTTCCCATCCCGGAGGAGCAGCAGCTTGTGCATGGGATGGAACCGGAAGGTATGTGGAGGCGCCCTGAGTCCCGCCAGGACCGGGCCCACGTGAGCTGGCATTCTGACCGTAACCACTGCATCTGGAGGGACCTCAACCCCCAGTTCCAATAGGAGAAAAGAAGGAGGGGCTCTAGCTCCACCCCTTGAAACAAACAGAGCACCCGAGGAGTCATACCCTCAGAGGGGGACCTGGGAGAAATAAGTCCACATCCGGATCCCGGCCCGACGCATCCGGCGCTGCTGGAGCGAGCGGAGTGGGCATCTGCGGAATCTGGTCGGGTGGGAGACCTAGGGGAGGGCCCTCATCCTTGTGAAAAGTTAGCCAGAGGAGCTTTGTGCAGCAACAGCACAAAATCCTTAAGAAAAAACATGGCCTTAGTTTCCTGGGGGGGGAGGCACGGGCTCAAATCGGCTAGGGAAACTTACAAGTCAGAATCCCCTCCCCCCTGCAGCACCATATTAGGAGCTGCACGAAAAACTAAAATGGCCACCGTTCCCATGGTTTGCTGAGACGGGAACGGCCTGGCCATGCGACAAAAGAAATGCCCCCAGGTCACTGACTGACACTGTGCCACGGAGGGACCCTCCCCGCCCGGCAGGCAACCAGCACAAACCCCCTCGCGGAAGAGCCGTAGCGAAAGGCTCCCCCCGCAGGCTAAACAGGAAAAAGCTCGTGGCATGACTGACAGGGCCGAGCCACGGGAAAATGCCGAGCAGTGCTGGAGAGAGGAGCGAGTGCAGGCGATCGAACCCTGCCCGCTCCCTTCTCTGGCTGAACCAGAGCTTCTCCAGTCCAATGCACTTCCATCTACAATCCCGGTTTGGCTAAGTATTTCAATTGACTGAGATTTTATTGATGGACAAGAGCTTTTTGATGTCTTTCTGAATTTGCAGTTTTCAGAGAATTCTCTTTTGAGATTTTTCCCCTGGCAATATTTATTGTTTATTACAAGTAATATAGTTAATAATAAAGTAATGTGACCCTCTCCACGTTGGGTCTGATTGACATACAGACTCAGTTGGTAGTGGTCCTACATAATTATCTTAATATAAATCTGTATGCACGTGGCGTGTTAAAATTGACCTAGAAACCTTGTTACATTATCCTGTACTTGAAGCAGAGGTAAACCATCTGCCTTCCGTTACACTTAAAAATCTCAACTTTAGAGACAGGGGAATGCGCTTCCCTGTTAGCGCTGCCGGGGAATTAAAACATCCCAGAGCCAAGGCAGGTATTTAGGGGGAGTGACTGGACCACCAGTATCGCCCCAATTACACTGGTCACCGGGAAGGGAGCCTAGACTGAGAAACTCAAGGGGCAAGCCCCTCTAGGCCACCCAAGAGCGAGGAGACAGCACTGTTTTAAGAGTTCAGAAAAACAGACTTTTTTTTAAAAAAAAATATAAAAATATAAATATAAATGAGAATAATACTTGCTTGAACTTGGGAAAGAGAGAAATAAATCCCACAGGGTAAAGATAAAGTGAAGAAGTAAGGGAACCGCAAGGTGAGCTACCGGCATCTGCTGGAGACAGACAAATACTGAAGGGTTATAGGATAGCCTCTGTCCTCATATAGGATACCCTTTCAGTTTTTCTCTGTCTCCATCTACTGGATAGGAGGCTCAACCCACGGTCTGGACTGATCCGGGTACGAACAGGGAATAGGAGGTTTCTCCTCAACCACTGCTCTCTCACCACCAGCAAGGGGAAGCTTCTCCAGTCCAATGCACACTTACACCCAGCAATGGGAACCTTCTCCTTCACCACCTCCCACCCAACCACCACCCACTTAGTCAGTGATAGGAAGCTTCTCCCCAACGACCATCCAGCTACTGCTCGCAATAAAGTAATGGGATAGTCCTCCTCTCCTTTCTAAACACAATGTTCCCACAGCCAGCAGCACTAAGACTTCTCCAAGCCTTGGAGAAATACCACATTTAGGACATGGGTTCAACCCGCCTGGAGCCAAGGCAAGACTGTTTAGGGAGGCAGCTCATGAGCCGATACTTCACATGGTAGAGAGCCACACTGCTTGTCCATGTCTTCCCTGAGAAATACGGTTCTGTTGAGCTAGATCTCGCCTCTGTTGAGAGTTTCCCCCATATTGACCTGTCTCTGGGGCAATTTACTGGGGTGCGAGTTCTGCAGCGAACTCATTAGCACAGCAAACTGGGCGTCCATGTGCTCCATCATTCTGTCCATGCGATCATTCATGTGCTCCGTCAGTTTGTCCATGCGGTCATCAATGTGTGTGAGCAGCTTCTTCTCCACATGCTCCAGCCGTTTATAAACCATGCTCTCTAGATAGCTGCAGGCAGGCTGTTCATTCCTGAAAGGAGGACGTACACTACAGCATGGTAAATCTGCCGGCCACAGAACATTCACGCCTACTCCCATTACCAACTTGTGTGTGTTTAATACCCATTACATCGCATGGGAAGTCTCACTGTGCCCCTTACCCCCAATACCTCCCTCTCCAGTGTCTGTAATGCCCGTCACGTCCTTCTGTAATTATCTCACTGTTACTGCACAGCTGCTCACACGGTTCTCTCGTGTTTGCCATGTGAGCCAGATAATTACGTTCCCTGTACGTACCCGGATCAGTCCAGACCATGGGTTATGTCCCCCATTCCAGCAGATGGAGACAGAAGAAAAAAAAAAAAAACCAACTTGTGAGGCGCTCACTATTTCCCATGAGCACCCTCTGCATCCCTTCAGTATTCTTCTGTCTCCAGCTGTTGATCCTGCGGTTCCTACCTAAATTTAAATTCTCTCTCAGGAAAAAAGTTAGGAGATTAAATTCTCTTTTCCTTTCTTTTCTCAGTAATTATTTTCTTTTGAATGGATCAAGATTTCTCAAAAAAAAAAAAAAATGTAAATTTAATTAGTTTCCCAGAACCGTGATAGGTTAAGTTTGCCTGTCAGTTTACAGCTTGCATTTGTATCTGGCTTTGACAATACTTTGTTATTCTCAGGTAGGTGGTATTTTTTCTAGGTTTCCTCTGTTCCTGGCTTCTAGGGGTGCAAGCTGGTGGTCCAGCCGCTCCCCCTACCCTATACCGGCTCATCCGAGAGGCTCTGGAGGCTGAGAGGCGACATTCCTCAGCTATTTAAAAAAACAAAAAACCACGACGAGGAAGAGCCGTAGCTGTCTTTATTAAGAGGTTATTTTACCTTAATTTCTGTTTTTTTCTTGCGGCGCTTGCCTGGAACTGTGTCGGGGGATTTCTGTCAGTAATTTCCTCCCCCCCATGCCGCGTGGGACGCGATGCTCTGCATGCGGGGAGCCCGGGTTGCGGCTCTCCCGCGAGGGGATGTGTACCAGATGCCTCCCTGCTGGGGAAGGCTCTTCCAGAGCGGAAAGTCATTCGGGTATGACTGCTTCTCCTCGTCCCACCTCGGGGGTGTCTGCTCCGTTCCCGCCAAGCGCGGGAACGGCGGCCATCTTGAATTCAGATGCGTCTGCTTCAGCGCATCCTCAGAGCAGCCCATGTGCTGGTTTTTCTCGACCACCCCCAAGAAATTCCCTCAACTTCGGCAGCAGATGCAGAACACAGCTCCTTTGTCCCCTCAGTGGGAGCCCACCCCCCTCCTGCTTTTTCAGCAGATTTTATTCTCTTAATGCACAATGCTTACCTAGCACGTATGTTCCAGCAGGACAGCGATCCTCCTGCGCCCCCCCCCCCCCCAAAGGTAAGCAGATATGATGGGCCCCACGATGCTTCAGGGACCCTGGCTGGTTCTACTCGGCTTAGAGTAGTTCCCAGTCCAATTTTGCCAGACCCTGCTCCGGGTGACCTGGATTAGGACCAGGATGGGCCAGTGTCCAGCTTGCAAGTGGAAGGAGACGATCCCAGGGTCTTACGTCTCTTTAAAAGGGATGAGCTGGAATCGCTTATTCCCCATGTTCTTTCTGAGTTGGATATAGAAGCACCTCAGGACCCACCAGGTACCAATTCGGGGGCATCAAAAGGGGATCCTGTCCTAGCGGGGCTGCGTCCTCCTGCGAAAACCTTTCCTTTCCATCCTATGTTACTTCAGCTGCTCTCCAGGGAGTGGGATTCTCCTGACTCGAGCCTTCGAGTGGGACGAGCTATGGATAAGCCATATCCTCTCCCAGAGGAATTCCTTGAACTTATCAAAGTTCCGAAGGTAGACATGTCGGTGTCGGCGGTCGCTAAAAGGACCATCATCCTGGTTACGGGAGGGACAGCTTTGCGTGACCTGCAGGACCGGAAGCTGAAGTCTACCTCAAGAGAATTTTTGAGGTCTCTGCCTTGGGGGTCAGAGCAGTGGTCTGCAGTTCTCTTACGCAAAGAGCAGGTCTGACATGGGCGCAGCAGTTACTCGGTAACTAGGAACTGCCATCGGCAGAAGCGCAACAAGCTGAACGCTTGGAGGCGGTGATTGCTTATTCGGCAGATGCGCTCTACGATCTTTTAAGGGTTCTGGCCAGGTCGATGGTGTCTGTAGTCTTGGCCAGGCGTCTCATCTGGTTCTGTAACTGGTCAGCAGACTCTTCCTCCAAGTCGCAGCTGGGATCTCTTCCTTTCAAGGGTAAGTTGTTGTTTAGAGAACATTTGGAGCAAATTATCAAATCCCTTGGGGAAAATAAGGTACACAAGCTGCCAGAAGACCGTCCGAGGAATTTTCGGACGTTCAATTCTTCTAGAGCCCGCTTCAGAGGACAGTGGCGTTTTGCACAATCAAGACCTTTTTCACAGCGCCCCCCCCCCCCCCCCATCTGCCAGGTCTCAATCATGGTCGCAGACCCCCTCTTGGAGGATTCTCCCACGGAGCAGCTTCCAAGTCATCCCAATGAAGAGTCACCGGCCCACTCCTCGACGCCCAGAGTGTGTGTGTGTGTGTGTGTGGGGGGGTCGACTCTCCCTGTTTTACGAGGAGTGGGTCAAAATCATGTCGGATCAGTGGGTCCTGGATATTCTAACACACTGTTACGCTTTAGAGTTTGCTCACCCCTTAATAGACAGGTTTCTGTTTTCTCCCTGCTGACCTTTACGGAAGCAGCTAATTGTGCAACAGACGCTCAAGACTTCTCGACCAGTACCACCGAAGGAGCAAGGCGCAGGCCTCTATTCAGTCTACTTCGTAGTTCCAAAAAAGGACTCAGCTTTCCGGCCCATTATGGATCTCAAAACAGTCAACCGCGCCCTAAGGGTCCTGCATTTTCGGTTGGAAACTCTACGCTCAGTGATAGTGGCAGTGCGCAGTGGAGAGTTCTTGGCATCCTTGTACCTCACAGAGGCTTATCTTTACATTCCCACCCTTAAGGATCATCAGAGGTTCCTCTGCTTCAAGATTCTCATGGCGTGGGATTCTCTTCAAGTGCTGGGCTCCATGGCTTCCACCATAGACTTGGTTCCCTGGGCTTTTGCGCATATGCGACCTCTGCAGAAGGCGTTGCTCTCCCGCTGGAAGCCGGTATCTCAGGAGTTCCAAGCTCCTTTACCGCTCCCGGATTTGGCCAAGGACAGTTTGAGCTGTTGGCTCTCTCTGGATCATTTACTCAGCGGAGTAGACCTAGAGATTCCGCAGTGGGTGGTCGTTACCACGGATACCAGCCTTTCAGGCTGGGGGGCGGTCTGTCAAACACAGGCGGCTCAAGGCTACTGGGTCCTCTGAGCAAGCGACATGGCCAATCAATCGGCTGGAGACCAGAGCGGTCCGCCTGGCCCTGAAACGATTTCTCCCTTTGGTGCACGGCAAGTCGGTGCGGATTCTATCCGACAATGCAATCACAGTAGCCTGCATCAATCAGCAAGGGGGAACGAAGAGTCAACATGTCTCTCAGGAGACGGACAAGCTCATGGCATGGGCGGAGCGTCACCTCATGCGACTGGTGGTTTCTCATATAGTAGGAATAGACAATGTGCAAGCAGATTTCTTAAGCCGGCAGAGGATGGATCCCGGAGAGTGGGAGTTATCCGAGGAGGCAATGTCACTTCTGGTCCGGAGGTGGGGGTTCCCTTATCTCGATCTTATGGCCACACTAAAGAATGCAAAAGCGCCCCGATTCTTCAGTTGCAGAAGAGAGCATGGGACGGAAGGAGTAGACACTCTGGTTCTGTCCTGGCCTCACGATGTTCTGCTTTGTGTGTTTCCTCCATGGCCTCTAGTGTGAAAGGTTCTACGGAGAATAGAACTTCACCGTGAAGCAGTGATTCTGGTGGCTCCAGAGTGGCCACGAAGGCTGTGGTTCGTGGACCTAGTCAATCTAGAGGTGGACAGTCCGCTTTGGCTGGGTCATCTTCCCCAGCTTCTCCATCAAGGTCCCGTATTTTTTGACCAGGCCGATCACTTCTGTCTTGCGGCCTGGCTTTTGAGAGGCGACGGCTGAGGCAGAGAGGTTATCCGGAGGAAGTCATTTCTACGCTATTGCAGGCTAGGAAAACTTCCACTTCCATTTAAGTCTGGGTATGGAAAATTTTTGAATTCTGGTGCGAGTCCGGAGGGATTGCTCCCTGTCGGGTGTCAGTGGCTCAGATTCTCTTTTCATCAGAACAGGCTAACCAAGGGTTTGGCTTACAATTCCCTTCAGGTTCAAGTAGCAGCCCTTAGTTCGCTTGTAGGGCGTATAGATGGTACCTCTCTGGCTTCTCATTCAGACATTGTCCGCTTTTTGAAGGGTGTAAAGTATTTGAAACCTCCGGTCTTTGTCCTTCCTGGGATCTTAATCTAGTGCTATGCATTTTGTGTGGTCCTCCGTTTGAGCCGCTGAAGAATTCTATGTTCAAGGATTTAACTCTAAAAACAATGTTCCTAGTCTATTTCTTCAGCTCGCAGAATATCGGAACTGCAAGCTCTGTCTTGTAGGGAACTCTTTCTGCGCTTTACGGATTCAGGGGTCTTCCTGACCACGGTACCATCCTTTCTTTCAAAAGTGGTGTCTTCCTTCCACATCAAATCAGTCGGTGGAGCTACCAGCTTTTCAGGATGAAGTTTCCAGGGAGCTACGGCAGCTCGATGGTAAGCGTACTCTTCTTCGATACTTGGAGGTCACCAATGATTTTCGTCTTTTGGACCATCTGTTTGTCCTATGGAGTGGTTCCAAGAAAGGACATCAGGCTTCAAAGACCACTATTGCTCGCTGGTTGAAGGAAGCGACTGTTGCTACGTATATAGGCTTGGGGAAACGCCCTCCTGAGGGTATGAAAGCGCATTCACTTCGCTCTCAGGCGACTTTCTGGGCGGAAAGTCAGGCAGTCTCTCCTCAAGAAATTTGCAGAGCGGCAACGTGGAAGTCTCTACATACCTTTGCGTGTCATCATTTAAATCTGAGATCACCGGGATTGGGCTCGTTTGGAGATCAGGTCATTCGAGCAAGGCTATCTGGAGCCCACCCTATTTAGGGAAGCTTTGGTACATCCCAAGGTCTGGACTGATCCGGGTACGTACAGGGAAATGAAAATTATTCCTTACCTGCTAATTTTTGTTCCTGTAGTACACAGATCAGTCCAGTCGTCCACCCGCTCTTTTTTGGTAGAAGATTTCTATTCTAATATATTGTTTTTTCAGTACAGCTAGCCTGCTCGTCGGTAGCATGATAAGGTTGCAAGAATTCTCAAAGGGTTTGGGATTTGCATTTGCAAGTTATAAAATACAAAACTTATATGGCCTAACCGTCATTTGTAAATAGTTTCCTATTCGTTTGGGAATTTTTTGCTTGATCCATTCATTAGTTAGTTCTGAGTTGTTTTTTTTTATTGTTCTGCTTTGATATTCTAAATACTGAAGGGACGCAGAGGGTGCTCATGGGTAATAGTGAGCACTTCACAAGTGTTTTTTTCTTCTGTCTCCATCTGCTGGAATAGGGACATAACCCATGGTCTGGACTGATCCGTGGTACTACAGGAACAAAAATTAGCAGGTTAGGAATAATTTTCATATCAGGTTCTTGGGCAAAGTTTCAGGCATGGATTAAGCATTTACATTTCTTATAAAGAGGGATGGTACCTTTATTAGACAGACATAAGAATTAAGCAAAGATGATACATGTGAGCGCTGAATGGATAATTCTTTTCTTAGTTCCTAGAATGCTGGAGCACAAACGCTGGAGGATTTCTGCTGTGGTTTTAGGGTGTCAAGGCATGGATAAAGGATGAGGAGAATGGGGAAATATATTCAAAGAAATAGGCAAGTTGGTAGCCAATTTAAAAAGAAGTGAAACGAGGCAGATATTCAGAAGACATTCAGACAGATAACTGAAAAGTTAACCATTTAAATGTCAAAGTGGCAATATTTGAAGCTGTATGCAGCTAGAATTTAGCCTCATAATTCGGGGGTGGGCCACTGTTAGCTGCATAAGATATTGGGAGTTAGCTGTTTAATCAATGTGGCTAACTTTGGTCACGTCATAGGGCTGTCCTAAAGTTAGCCAGGTATACTTATGCAGCTCATTTTAAGACAGCTGGGGATACTCAGAGGCGCGGCTCCACCACTGAATATTCCCGTTAAGTTAGCCCGATATCCAGCTAACTTAACTAGCCACTCCGCAGTTGAATATTGGCCCCAAAATGTTCTTAGCTGTGTAGTATCATTTTCTATGTTTATGGCTGGAGAGTGTAAGATATGTTTTGTGCTGGCTTAATCAAAGTTTTTAAAAAACCCTAAACCAACCATAGGAGGAATCCCTCCATGATTAAGGTGGACATCTTGAGGTCTATATTCGGTTGCTGGCTGGCTAGGAAAAGATAAGAACATAAGAAATTGCCATGCTGGGTCAGACCAAGGGTCCATCAAGCCCAGCATCCTGTTTCCAACAGTGGCCAAACCAGACCACAAGAACCTGGCAATTATCCAAACACTAATTTGTTCTGACTATCTGCTGGACGGGGGACATAACCCACCGTCTGGACTGATCCTGGTACGTACAGGGAATAATAGCAATGGCTATTCCCTAAGTAAACTTGGACTTCTCCTCCAAGAACTTATCCAATCCTTTTTTGAACCCAGCTACACTAACCGCACTAACCACATCCTCTGGCAACAAATTCCAGAGCTTTATTGTGCGTTGAGTGAAAAAGAATTTTCTCCGATTAGTCTTAAATGTGCTACTTGCTAACTTCATGGAATGCCCCCTAGTCCTTCTATTATTCGAAAGTGTAAATAACAGAGTCACATCTACCCGTTCAAGACCTCTCATGATATTAAAGACCTCTATCTTATCCCCCCTCAGCCGGATAAACTGCAGAAACACTTGGATATCTTAGTTTATCCAACTAATTTTAGGACTGCCCTTCAGCTGTCATAAAGTTATCCAGCTATCAGGCCGATACAGTACAGTGCACTCCGACGGAGCACGCTGTTAGCCTGCTCTTGGATGCACGTTTTCCCTTACCCCTTATTCAGTAAGGGGAGGAAACGCGCATCCAACCCGCCAAACCTAATAGCGCCCTCAACATGCAAATGCATGTTGAGGGCGCTATTAGGTATGCACGCGCGATTCAGTAAGTAAAATGTGCAGCCAAGCCGCACATTTTACTTTCAGAAATTAGCACCTACCCAAAGGTCGGCGCTAATTTCTTCCGGCACCGGGAAAGTGCACAGAAAAGCAGTAAAAACTGCTTTTCTGTGCACCCTCCGACTTAATATCATGGAGATATTAAGTCGGAGGTCCCAAAGGGTAAAAAAAAGTAAAATAAATAAATAAATAAATAAATAAATAGATTGAAGTTGGCCAGCAGCTGTCGGGTCAAAAACCCGATGCTCAATTTTGCCGGCGTCCGGTTTCCGAGCCCATTGCTGTCAGTGGGCTCGAGAACAGACGCCAGCAAAATTGAGCGTCGGCTGTCAAACCCGCTGACAGCTGCCGCTCCATGCCAAAAGGAGGCGCTAGGGACGTGCTAGTGTCCCTAGCGCCTCCTTTGGCCCGTTTCTACCGCCGGACCTAATTTAAATACTGCATCGCATGCACAGGCGAGTGGCCTGTGCGCACACTGGGAGAGTGGGCGTTCGCCCGCTCTCCCGTGGACTTTACTGAATCAGCCTGTATGTTAGCAGCCAATGCTGAAAATCAATGTTTATCCTGCTTAGTCAGATAACCAGCTGTGCCCCAACCTCTGCCTGGCCAGATAAGTTATTTGGCTCTCTCGGGTCAATTTAGCCACACAAATAGCACTGAATCTCAGCCTTCTTGTGTCTGAGTCCCAGGGGCCTACAACAGGAGTGCAATCCTCCTCGCTCACCGAGACCTGTTTAAGCTAAATGGACAGGTCTGCCTGCTTCCCAGAAAGGGGACTATAAGGACACTCACCCCAGGTTCATCGTGTGCTCCTCACTCCTGGTTTCAGGCTCATGCCCAGCACTCCTCTCTTCTATCCGCATGTGATTGACTTGGCCACACAGATTCTGCAGAAAAGGAAGCAGGTCTGTCCTGGCGAGATCAGAACTGCCACTTGCTTGCTTTTCCAGAACAGACGATACTAGAGCTGCAAAATCATCCGCCTGAGGGAGAGTCCAAGAGCTTCCCTTCCTGGGAGCAGTCCCTGACCCAGGCAGCTGCCCCTCTCTGCACACACACCCCAGCCCCTGCAGCTGGATCCCAAGAGGAAAGAGATTCTGCTGAAAGAAGAAGAAGAAGTCACTGTCACACTCTATACAGCAGGAAACACTGAGGAAGGGCAAGGATTCTATGAACATCTGGATTCTCCTTCCTTCACCCCAAACCAGAGCCAGGCTGCATCTCTGCACCGCAGGCAACAATAATCACTCAGGAAGAATTAAGCCTTACTTCATTTAGGACACAAGAGGAAGTTACGTACCAAGAACATGTGGTGTGCCACTGGCACTGAGCAAGTTCTTTTTTATTGGAATTTATTTCTGGTTAATACAGCATAGCCGAGTTTAAAAAAAATGTTTGGGCAAATTCCTGGAGAAGCAGTTCACAAATTCTTACTAACTAAAGTAAGAACATAAGAAATTGCCTTGTTGGGTCAGACCAAGGGTCCATCAAGCCCAGCGTCCTGTTTCCAACAGAAGCCAAACCAGGTCACAAGTACCTGGCAATTACCCAAACACCAAGTCTATTCCATGTTACCATTGCTAGTAATAGCAGTGGCTATTTTCTAAGTCAACTTGGTTACATAAGAACACAAGATGTGCCATACTGGGTCAGACCAAATGTCCATCAAGCCCCATATCCTGTTCCCAACAGTTGCAAATTCAGTTTACAAGTACCCGGCAGGGTCCCAAAGAGTAAACAGATTCCATGCTGCTTATCCCAGGGACAAACAGTGGATATCTGCAACCCTGCCTTAATAATGTTTGTGGACTTTTCCTCCAAGAACTTGTCCAAACTACTTTTACATTATTTTAACTCACTGTTTTTATTTGAAGATTATATTTACGATGTAATAATGTTTTATGGCTTTATGGCTTTATTGTTTCTAGTATAATTTAAAGTTTGATATTTTATGATTAATTTGTCATTAATTTGTTATTAATTTGATTATTACTGTATACAACTATTTTTATATTAATGTACACCATTGTGATGTTTTAACGACTGATGTAATGGTATAAAAAAACCAAATAAACTATAAACTATAAACTAGATACAATTTACACTAACAGCTTTCACCACAACCTCCAACAAAAAATTCCAGAACTTAATTGTACATTGAGTGAAAAAGAACGGATTTGTTTCAAATGTGCTACTTGCTAACTTCATGGAGTGCCCCTAGTCCTTGTATTATCTGAAAGAGTAAATAACAGAGTCGCATTTACCCGTTCTAGACCTCATGATTTTACAGACCTCTCTATCATAGTCCCCTCAGCCGTCTGTTAAGGAAAAGAAAATTGGTTCTTACCTGAATTTTCGTTCCTGTAGTACCACGGATCAGTCCAAACCATGGGTTATGCCTCCCTTCCAGCAGGTGGTGGAGACAGAGAAAAACTTGAAAGGCACCCTCACTCAACCTGGTGTGCCTCCTGCATCCCTTCAGTATTTAGATTATCAAAGCAGAAAAGGACTAGCAATGAATCAAGCAAGAACAGAACTGTAAACATGAATGTATAAACATGTAAACAGTAGCTTTCATTCTTAGTATGCTGCAATAACATAACTGGAACATGCACGCGCGCGCACTGCAGAAATTTCCCTGTTACCCACTCCTAGTCTTTGGGCGGGCATTTGGACTGATCTGTGGTACTATAGGAATGAAAATTATCAGGTAAGAACCAATTTTCTTTTCCCTGTACGTACCCGGAGCAGTCCAAACCATGGGATGTATCAAAGCTTCCCTAAACCGGGTGGGACCTTGCGAGTCCCGCACGCCACTGCCAAAATCTCCAGACGCTTGAACGTCCAAACGTTAGTGGCGAGCAAATATATGGAGCGTCTTCCAAGTAGTGGCTCTGCAGTTCTCCTGAGGCAATACCAACTGGCATTCAGCCCAAGAAGCTGCTTGAGAGCGAATAGAATGGGCCTTCAGACCCTCAGGAACCGGTCGTCCTTTACAAAGGTATGCAGACGAAATGGCTCCTATAAACCATCGAGCAATCGTATTAGAAGCCTTTTGACCTCTCCTGGGACCGCTCCAAAGGACAAACAAATGATCATAGAGTCGGAAAAATTTGTGACTTCCAAATAATGCAGCAAAGCAAGTCTAACATCTAGCCTATGAAGCTCACGAGCGTGTTGTACAGTGTTCGCTAATCAGGAAAAGCTGGAAGCTCAACCGACTGGCTTAAATGAAAAGAAGATACCACTTTTTGCAAGAACGACGGTACCGTTCAATGAGTAACCCCTGAGTCAGAGATTCTCAAGAAGGGTTCCCTACAGAAAAGCGCTTGCAACTCCGAAATTCTGTGAGCTGAGCATATGGCCACCAAAAACACTGTCTTCAGGGTGAGGTCCTTCAATGTTACCGACTTAAGGGGCTCAATGGCGGGTCACACAATCCGCGAAGAACCAAATTAAGACTCCATGACTGACATATCAGACAGACAGGGGGGGGGGGCTTCACATGTCTTACTCCTCTGAGGAAATGTACCATATCAGGATGTGATGCCACCAAGCTACCAACCAGATTATCTAGGGCCGTTACCTGCACCCGAAGGGAATTAAAGGACAAGCCCTTGGCCAAACTATTTTGCAAAAATCTGAACAATCGTAGCGTAGCTGGGAAGAATTTCTTGCTCCTGACACTATGTCTCAAACCCTCTCCACACTCTACTATAAGAGACAGAGGTAGACGCCTTTCTGGCTAGCAGCAATGTAGTGATAACTGCTTCAGAATATCATCTCTTTCTCAATCTCCTCCTTTCAAAAGCCAGGCCACTAGACAAAAGCAAGCTGCCTGGTCGAAATATATAGGACCTTGACGGAGAAGAAGTGGAAGATATCAGAGTCGCAGAGGTCCGTCCACGGCCAGATTGATGAGATCTGCAAACCACGGACGTCGGGGCCACTCTGGAGCTACCAGGATTACCCTTCCTGGGTGGACCTCTATCCTGCGAAGCACCTTGTCCACTAGAGGCCAAGGAGGGAACAAGTACAGGAGAACTGATGTTGGCCAGGGAAGCACTAGTGTGTCGACCCCTCTGCGCCGTGATCTCTCCTGCGACTGAAGAAGTGAGGAGACTTGGCATTGTCCCGCGTTGCCATCAAGTCCAGATGAGGAGTCCCCCATCTGCGAGAAAGGAGATCCATTGCCCAGTCCGAGAGCTCCCACTCTCCAGGAACTACGCATCTGCAACTTAGAAAGTCCGCTTGTATGTTGTCCTTCCCGGCAATGAGAGACACAGTTATTATTGCCAGATTTTGCTCCACCCAATCCTTGTCGGCTACAGCTTGGCTTCTGGTGCCTCCTTGATGACTGATATAGGCCACAGTCGTTGCATTGTCAGAGAGGACGCGAACCGCCTAATGGCGTAAGTGTGGAAGAAAGTGTTGCAAAGCCAAGCGAACCGCTCTGGTCTCTAGGCAATTGATCGACCATCCGGACTCCTCCAGGGACCAACTGCCCTGCACAGAATGATATTGGCAGATAGCTCCCCAGCCAGTTAGGCTGGCTTCAGTAGTCCCCACTGTCCATCTCGGAATCTGCAGATCCATTCTTCGAGACAGTTTGTGTGGGCAAAGCCACCACCCAAGACTGGACTTGGCGTGATTGGTGAGTGGTAGAAGGAACTGAAAATTCTCCAACTTAGGATCCCACCGAGAAAATAATGCTCGTAACGGTCTCATATGAGCGAAAGCCCAAGGAACCACCTCCAGAGTGGATGCCATTGAACCAAGCACCTGAAGGTAGTCCCAGGCCTTGGGCAAGGGAAGATTCAACAAGCGCTGAATTTGGTCCATCAGTTTGTTTCTCCAGTCCGGCGGAAGAAAAACTTTCGACTGCCATGTCGAACCTGGCTCCCAGAAATTTCAATGACTGAGAGGGAACTAGGTTGTGCTTGGCCTGATTGATGACCCAACCGAGGGATTCCAAAAGAGTGGTCACCTTGTGGACTGCCTCCACACAGCCATCCCTGGACTTTGCCCTGATAAGCCAATTGTCCAGGTATGGGTGAATAAGCAGGCCTTGCCTCCGTAGAAATGCCGACACACTACCATGATCTTGGTGAACGTCCGGGCGAGGTACGAGTCCAAAGGGTAGCGCTTAGAATTGGTAATGCCTTCCCAGGATCATAAATCTAAGAAACTTTTGATGATCTTCGCGTATGGGAATGTTCAAGTAGGCCTCCATCAGATCCAGAGAGGCCAGGAATTCTCCCTTGCGTACCACCTCGATGACGGATCGCAGGGAAACCATACAAAAGTGTGGCACCTTGAGAGACTTGTTTACCGTCTTGAGGTCCAAAATCGGCCGGAAGGACCCCTCTTTCTTTGGAACTACAAAGTAAATGGAGTACCTCCCTTTCTCCCAGTGCCCTGGGTAGACTGGCTTCACCGCTCCCAGAGCCAGTATGTGCTTGAGAGTCTGATGAACAATCTGCTGTTTGACTTGTGGGCCACAAGGAGATATTAGGTAGAAGTCTCTTAAAGGCCAAGCAAGTAATGTTGGCCCACGCCTTGTAAAATCTGGACCGGTGACCCCCTACATGAGGGATCGAGGGATGGGCCGGTCCCATCTCATTGTGTATTCGTGGAGGCGGGAGAGAAGGAGGCACCACCCTCTCGGAAGACTTTATGCACCCGAAAGGGCGAAGACCAGGCTTGGTTCCTGGGTACTGTTTGCCATGGACTGGCTGCTTGCTGCCTGTTCTGCCGAAATCTCCGCTGTCCCTGAAAGCAAGAGCTGGATGAAGGAAAACCTCTAGAGAGTTTTGGTCTGTCCTCTGGCAATTTGTGAACTTTGTTCACCCTAGGGACGTGATCAACTGCTCCAAATCCTCCTCGAACAAAACCCCCCCCCCTTTAACCGGCATAGTAACAAGCTGGGCCTTGTAGGAAATATCAACTGACTAGTTCTAGAGCCACAAAAGCCTTCTTGCCGACACAGACGATGACAGAGTACGAGAAGAAGTGCACAGCAGGTCATACAGTGCATCCGCCCCATATGCCACTGCAGCTTCCAAATGCTGTGCCTGCTCGGACTCAGCCGGAAGGAGGTCATCCCGAGACGTGAGCAATTGCTGTACCCAGCGCAGGCTCGCATACAGCATATAACTGCCACACACCGCTACCCGGATACCCCATGAAAACACCTCAAAAATGCGTTTGAGTAGCACTTCCAGCTTGTGGTCCTGCAGGCCCTTGAGAGCCGTTGAGCCTGCTACCGGGATCAAGGTTCTTTTGGCAACCGCCGAAACCGAAGCGTCCACCTTAGGAGACCGCAATAAATCCAAAAAATCATCCACTAAGGGATAAAGCTTATCCATGGCTCGTCCAACCCACAGACCAGCATCTGGAGCATCCCACTCCCTGGTCATCAGCTGCTGCAGCATGGGCATGGACCGGAAAAACCCAGGTCTGTGTTCGAAATCCCACTAGGACTGGGTCCACAGAGTCCTGCGGCAGAGCAAGCGGGGGGAGCTCCACCTCAAGCTCTGAAAGAACTGCAGGAATGAGAGGCTCTTATTCCTCTCTCCGAAACAGGTGGACTACCTTAGGGTCATCGCCATACAGGGGATTGTTTCCCCTGATCCTCATTGAATCCCACCGAGGCCCCTGCATGGAGCGATACAGAGGCATTATGACATTTTCCGTTTTATTCACCATTCCCTTTCTAATAATTCCTAACATTCTGTTTGCTTTTTTGACTGCCGCAGCACACTGAACCGACGATTTCAATGTGTTATCCACTATGACACCTAGATCTTTCTTGGGTTGTAGCACCTAATATGGAACCCAATATTGTGTAACTATAGCATGGGTTATTTTTCCCTATATGCATCACCTTGCACTTATCCACATTAAATTTCATCTGCCATTTGGATGTCCAATCTTCCAGTCTCACAAGGTCTTCCTGCAATTTATCACAATCTGCTTGTGATTTAACTACTCTGAACAATTTTGTGTCATCTGCAAATTTGATTATCTCACTCGTCGTATTTCTTCCCAGATCATTTATAAATATATTGAAAAGTAAAGGTCCCAATACAGATGCCTGAGGCACTCCACTGCCTACTCCAGGGGTCGGGAACCCATGGCTCGCGAGCCAGATATGGCTCTTTTGAGGGCTGCATCTGGCTCGCAGACAAGTTTCGCCACACTTTCCCGCTGACCCAGCTGCTGCCCGGTCCTCGTCAGCCCGGGCGGAACGCGGCAGGTCAGCTGGAGTCAGCGGCACCGGCGTGCTCTCTTCTTCCAGCTCCCCGCCCCCCCCCCCCGCGGCCCGGAAGAGGAAGTAGAGAGTATCGGGTGCGTGCACGGCAAGAAGAGGCCACGCTAGTGCGCTCGGCATCGGCCCGAAGAAAAGAAGACTGCAGCGCGGCTCAGAGGAAAATGAAGAGGTTCAACCGCAGCCGATGGGACTCCGCCTCCGCGAGGGCTGAAAATGAAGGAGGTTAGCGTTGGGAGGAGGCTGCTGCTGCTGCTGCCGCGAGTTCCCGGGGTGGGGGTGGGGGAGAGAGAGAGTGAAACGCTGGCTTCTCTTGTTCTCGTCCTCCGGTAGCTGCGGTACTAGGGATTCGCCCCATTTGTCGGCTAACTTCTCCAGTTCACTTCCGAACATGAGGGTTCCCTTAAAAGGCATTCTCGTGAGTGTCGTCTTGGACGCCGCGTCAGCTGACCAGCTTCGGAGCCAGAGTTGCCTTCTGGCTGACACAATGGACGAAACGCCTCTGGCTGCGGTGCGCACCAGGTCAGAGGTCGCATCCGTGAGGAATGATACTGCTGGTTCTAGTGCCTCAACGGGTGTGGTAGCGTTCCTAGTCTTTGATAAGCAGGCACGTGTCACCACGGCACAGCAGGCCGCAATGTGTAGTGACATAGTTGATACGAATGACCGAGGATGGATTCCAGACTTCTGTCCTGGGCATCCTTGAGAGCCGCTCCTCCCTCGACTGGGATGGTAGTGTGCTTTGAGACCGCGCAGACCATGGAATCCACTTTGGGGAATACCAGGAGATCTTTGGCAGTGGGGTCCAGGGGGGGTTTAGGGCTGTCAGGGTCCACCCCCCCCCCGGAGCCTCCCATTCCAGGTCAATCAGCTGTTGAACGGCTTGCAGCAAAGGGAAATGGCGGGAGGCCTGACGGAGTCCCTCGAGGAGGGAGGTTCGTCTTCGGTTCCCCTGTGGCACTCGTGCCTGGGATAGCGAGCTCTTTCAAGCTGTGAGCCAAGAGGTCTGATAGTTTGTCTTTGGCGAAGAACCGCCTCTTGATTCGGTAAGGTTCCGTTCCCGGAGGGATTTCCCCTTCCTCCAGGGAGTCTTCATCCTCGTCCGTGTCCCCTATGTTGGGGCTTTGAGGTGGGAGGGGCACTTCTCTGGGTTTAGAGGGTCCCGGGATGTTAGGGTGCTCTGGGGGAGGCTGTGGATGTGTCATCGGGAGAGCAGTTTCCATGTGGACAAAGGTATGTAGACCTTTGAAGAATTCTACCCAGGAGAAAGTTGCTGGGTCTAAACTGAGAGGTGCTACGTCCCTGGGGAGCCTCGTTTGAGGGAGGCTCCTGCTGGGGATAGCCAGATCCGGTGTACTGTCGTGGATCTGTATCCCAGTGCCGGCTGGAGAGGACCTTGTCCTGGTTCACCCAGAGCCACTGTAGACACAGGGCTGAGGCCTCTTCGTGTTGCGCAGCTCTAATGTGGCATGCTGGGCAGAGACCCTGAGCCTTGAGCTTCTTGTCCGATGATGCCATGGTCTGTGCGCGTAGGCTTGCAGAAAACTTTGGTTTGTGTGTTCAAGCCGGGAGGCTGAGTTATGTGCTTCAGGTGCGCCGAAGTTGTGTGTGTAGGTCGGATGCGCGCTCAATAAGATGCGCGTGCTGCTGTGAGCATGGGGTTTACTTATGCGACTATCACCGTTGAGCGTGTGGCTGTGCGCCCGGCACTTATGCGCACGGCTCGCCTCTGTGCGCACGGATCGAATCGGCGGACAGGGCGGCGATCAAGTGAAAATGGCGATGGCGACCACACGAGCAATATGGCAACCACCTATGAGGGTCTCCACATGGGAGGGCCCTCGTATCGGATCGGGGTCTAGCCCGGATAGGGCTGATCAATCCGGTAGCACTGACGCCAACTGGCGATCTGTGCAACTATTTGAGCCTCGGAGACCGGAGACTTTTAAAATGTTTTCCACCTTACCTTGTCTCGGCGTTTCCCGGTTTCGTTGCGGGTGGTCTCCGGCTGCTGGGGGAGAGGGAAAAGTACCTTCACCGCCGCGCTCGAAGTTGCACCTGCTGCCTCTCAGCCACACCCATTGCCAGGAGCTAAGTCCACGCTGGAAACCGGCTGCCGGACCGAGGCCTACCTCAGAGGGATCTCGGAAATCACCTCAGGAATTCTCAAATGGGGGAGGGACCTGTAGGTATCACCTCAGGAGAGCGGGGCTCGTCTGTAGAGGTAAGATTTCTAGTCTTAGATTTCCTTGGTTAAATACTCTAACGCTGTGCAAGCACGTATAGAGTCTCGAACTGCTATGGAGATGGAAAATACTGAAGAGCAGAGCTTCCTGCATGGGTATATGTAGTGCTGACGTCAGATGGTCCCGAGTCCATCTGCTACACGCTAGGAAATACTGGGGTTGATGGACCCTTGGTCTGATCCACTATGGCAA
Organism: Rhinatrema bivittatum; assembly: GCF_901001135.1. NCBI lineage: Eukaryota > Metazoa > Chordata > Amphibia > Gymnophiona > Rhinatrematidae > Rhinatrema > Rhinatrema bivittatum. The sequence goes on from NC_042621.1 coordinate 310,323,216, forward strand.
TTCTTATGTTCTTAATGAGCTCACAGATCTCCTGTGCATCACATTGGTACCTCTACCAGCTCCTCTTACTCATCTGTATAACAATGCCAGAGCTTAATGCAGACCCGGATTCTGTCCCTGACATACGTCTGATGAGCATTGATTGCAAACAAAAGCAATCTATTCTGCTAACCCTGTGGTTAGAGGAGTAGGGTGAGAATCAGGGAAGTCCGGGTTCAAATCCTGCTGCCTCTCCTTGTAACCTTGGGCAAGTCACTTCATCTTCTGTCAGGTACAGGCTGTGAACCCTCTGGGGACAGGGAAACACCTGTCCTTGAACATAACTTCCCTTCAGCTACATCAAAATAAAACAACTAAAATCAATCGATACATAGGGAAGCTATTAATAACCTCCTGCTCCCCTCTTCACCCTTACAACACAGCAGAGGAAGCAGGAGCCGGTGACTCACCTTCTGCTGATGCTGGACCATGCTCAGGAGCTGCTGGGCTCCAGGAGATAATTTGCACCCCATGCAGTCCATCATGGTTTGCACGCGCCCCAGGTCAATGCTGGTTCCCAGAGGAGGAAAGCTTCTTGGACATTGGGCAGTACTGGCTGTCAGCTCGACTGTAATATTCCTCAGGAGAAGCCTCTCCTTTCCCCCATGTGACAGCAGCTATTGCAAAAAGAAACAGTAAGCACTACAGTGACCTTTGGAGAGAAAAGCAGGGTGGACTTTCAAAAGGAAAATTAGTTTCTTACCTGATAATTTTCGTTCCTGTAGTACCAAGGATCAGTCCAGGACACCTGGGTTGTGACTCCGCACCAGTAGATGGAGACAGACTAAAACTTGTGGGCGGAGCCATATTTGCCCCTGTGCCAGTCACAGCCCCTCAGTCTTACGGAATGTCAAAGTAGAACACAACCAGAGAAGTAAACAACAACTAGCTATAAACGCTAACAAAACGGGGAAAGAAACACCCCTCCTGGAAACGGACTCTCCAACCGAGAGAGCTAACAAGCGGAACAGAGCAATTCAGAACACAGAGCGGACTCTCCATTACTTCAGCGCAGCACTGCGGGCGGGATCCTGGACTGATCCGTGGTACTACAGGAACGAAAATTATCAGGTAAGAAACTAATTTTCCTTTCCCTGTACGTACCAGGATCAGTCCAGGACACCTGGGATGTACCAGAGCAACCTACTGAGGGTGGAGGGTGGGAAGCAGAGAGTCCCGCTCGGAGTACCCTCTCTCCAAAATCCCCGGAATCGGTAGCCCGGACATCCAACCGGTAATGCTGGATAAAGGTATGCAACGACTTCCAGGTGGCCGCCCTACAAATCTCGAGGTGACACCTGAGAAGCTTCCGCCCAAGACGCTGTGTGAGATCGAGTCGAGTGAGCCCGCAGCCCCACGGGAAGAGGTTTTCCCCGCACCAAGTACGCCGAACCAATGGCCTCTTTGAGCCAACGAGCGATCGTTGTGCGGGACGCTGCGGCTCCTTTCTTTGGCCCAGAGAACAGGACAAACAGATGATCTGTGACCCGAAACGGATTAGTGACCTCCAGATATTGGAGAAGGGATCTCCGCACGTCAAGCTTCCGTAACTCCCTCTCTTCTGGAACAGAGGACTCTCCGCACGCAAACGCGGGCAACTCCACCGATTGATTCACGTGAAAAGACGAGACCACTTTCGGTAGAAAGGAAGGAACCGTCCGCAAGGAAACTCCAGAATCGGAAATACGCAAAAAAGGTTCCCTACAGGACAGGGCCTGTAACTCGGAAACACGCCGTGCCGAGGCAATCGCCACCAAGAATGCTGTTTTTAAAGTGAGATCCTTAAGAGTTGCGCGTTTTAAGGGCTCAAACGGCGCCGCGCATAGAGCGGAGAGAACCCAATTGAGGTTCCAAGCCGGACAAGGAAGACGTAACGGGGGGCGAAGGTGCTTAGCACCCCGAAGGAAACGAGAAACATCCGGGTGAAGCGCCAGGGACGTACCATGGACCTTACCTCGCAAACACCCAAGCGCCGCCACTTGGACCCGTAGGGAACTGCACGCCAGACCTTTGGCTAGACCTGCCTGGAGGAACGCCAGAATGTCGGAGACGGAAGCCGAAGTGGGGTCCACCCCACGCTGCGTGCACCAGTCCTCGAAAACCACCCAGACACGGACATAAGCCAGAGACGTCGACTGCTTCCTGGAACGCAGTAGCGTGGCCACCACCGCATCTGAATAACCTTTTCTCTTCAGCCGATTCCTCTCAAAAGCCATGCCGCGAGACAGAAGTGATCCGCATCCTCCAAACAGACGGGGCCCTGATGGAGCAGGGCCGCCATTCCCTGGAGCCGAAGGGGTGCCGTTACTGCCAGCTGTACGAGGTCTGCGAACCACGGCCGGCGCGGCCACTCCGATGCCACCAAGATCACATTGGCCGGGTGCAACTCTATGCGCCGTAGAATCTTGCCGATCATCGGCCACGGGGGAAACACGTAGAGCAGCACATCCGTCGGCCAGGGAAGCACCAACGCATCGATGCCTTCTGCCCCCCGCTCTCGACGTCGACTGTAAAATCGCGGGGCCTTCGCATTGTGCCACGTGGCCATCAGATCCATGTGGGGCACACTCCACGTTTCGCAAATGAGAAGAAACGCTTCGTCCCCCAGCTCCCACTCTCCGGGATCCAGGCGATGACGGCTGAGATAGTCCGCCTGCACGTTGTCGACTCCCGCAATGTGAGACACTGCAAGGTTGCTGAGATGTAGCTCCGACCAGGCCATCAAGCGCTGAGCTTCCTCCGCCACCTGGGGGCTCCGTGTCCCGCCCTGACGGTTGATGTATGCCACGGTGGTCGCATTGTCCGACAACACTCGGACTGCCTTTCCCCGCAGCAACGGTAGGAAGGCCTGCAGGGCCAGACGGACCACTCTGGTCTCTAGGCGATTGATAGACCACTAGGCTTGCGACACTGACCATAGGCCTTGAACTGAGCTCCCTAGGCAGACCGCTCCCCAACCGGAGAGGCTGGCATCCGTTGTCACCACTGTCCAATTGGGCACCAGGAGAGAGACTCCGGCGGACAGATGATTGGGGTCCAGCCACCAGAGCAGGCTGGACCTCGCGTGTCCCGCTAGAGGAAGCAGTAGACGGAAGTCCTCCGAGACCGGCTTCCAGCGGGATAGCAAGGATGACTGTAATGGTCGCAGATGAGCGAACGCCCAGGGAACCAGCGCCAGCGTGGAAGCCATAGACCCTAGGACCGTAAGGTAGTCACAGACCCGCGGTTGGCGGAGAGACAACAAGTGCCGTACCTGAGTTTGCAGTTTGCACATCCGTTCGTGCGACAGGAACACCTTGCCCTGCTTCGTGTCGAAAACAGCACCCAGATATTCCAAAGTCTGCGTGGGCGTCAGATGACTTGCTGAAGTTGACCACCCATCCTAGGGACTGCAACAGATGGAGGACCCTGGCCACCACCATCCGACACTGATCCTCGGACTTCGCCCGAATCAACCAATCGTCCAGGTAAGGATGGACCAGGAGACCTTCTCGGCGCAGCTGCGCCGCCACCACGACCATCACCTTCGTGAATGTACGGGGGACCGTCGCGAGCCCAAACGGGAGCGCTCGAAACTGGTAATGCCGTCCCAGAATGCAGAACCTGAGGAAGCGTTGGAACGACGGCTGAATGCCTATGTGAAGATACGCCTCCGTGAGGTCCAGGGAGGCCAGGAACTCGCCGGGCCGGACCGCGGCGATGACTGACCGGATCGTCTCCATTTTGAAGCGAGGAACGCGAAGGCATCGGTTCACCCCTTTGAGATCCAGAATTGGTCGGGACGTACCGTCTTTCTTTGGGACGATGAAGTAAATGGAGTAACGGCCTTTGCCGTGTTGGCTGACCAGAACGGGGGAGATAGCTCCCAAGCCTTCTAAGCGGCGGATGGTGTCTAGCACCGCCGCCTTCTTTTCGGGGGCCTTGCAGGGTGATACAAGGAACTTGTCCACTGGAATGCGAGCAAAATCTAACGCGTAGCCGTGTCTTATCACGGTGAGGAGCCACTGGTCCGACGTTATCCCGGCCCATCTCTCGTAAAACGACAGCAACCGCGCCCCGACGTTGGGAACGGCGTGCTGAGGCTGCGGCGGGAGATGGGCCGACCCCCTTTCATTGCGAAGACTTGGGCGCCGTGATCGCCAGGGCACCCCCTGGTCTACCAAAGCGCCTTCCACGAAAGGACTGCTGCTGCTGCCACTGTGGGGTACGGGAGGAGGAAGACCTGTACGATTGCCCAGACGACCTTTGAGGACACGACTTCCTGGGACCACGAAAGCGGGACCTGGCTGAAAACGAAGACCGCGACCTGGATCTATCCTCGGGCAGCCTGAAAGCCCTATTTTCCCCCAGGGAAGCCATTAAATCATCTAATTCCTTGCCAAACAGTAACTTACCTTTGAATGGCAGCGCCCCGAGGTGAGCCTTGGAAGAGCCATCCGCCGCCCAGTTGCGTAGCCACAGGAGGCGGCGCGCCGAGACAGCCGCCACCATGGATCTAGACGAAGTGCGCAGCAGATCGTGGAGCGCATCTGCGCCATATGCTATTGCCGCTTCCAACTTATCCGCTTGCGCTGCCTCGTCTGCAGAAAGATCCGCATTGGCTTGGAGGACTTGAGCCCAGCGCAAGCTAGCTCTCAGAGCGAAATTCGTGCAGATGGCGGCCCGAACTCCTAGCGCTGAAACCTCAAAAATCTTCTTAAGCTGTACTTCCAGCTTCCTGTCCTGAAGATCCCGGAGGGCTGCCGCTCCCGTAACCGGGATAGTCGATCTCTTCGTTACCGCAGAGACCGCTGAATCCACCTTGGGAAGCTTGAGAAGGTCCAGCGCATCCTCCGGGAGCGGGTAAAGCTTGTCCATGGCCTTGCTGACCTTCAAACCCAACTCCGGAGTGTCCCATTCTCGGAACATGATGTCCGTTGAAGAAAAATGGAACGGAAAAGCAACTGCCGGACCCGTGAGGCCTAACAGGACCGGATCCATGTTCGCTTCCTGACGAACCACCGCCGGAGGGGCCTCTATTCCCAGTTCCTGGAGAATGGCCGGAATTAGAGGTGGCAGTTCCTCCCTACGGAATAGCCGGACCACCTTGGGATCGTCTCCCTCCACCGCCTGTGATCCTTTTCCTACGCCGGACGTAGCGGAGCCGTCCGCTCCCACCTCGTCGGCTCCCTTCTGGGTCTCCTCAGGGGAATCAGTGTCCGCCCCAGGGGAGGAATCGGAGTCCGCCTCCTGTGGGACGCCACGTGGAGGCCGCGTCCCCTGCAAGGCGCCCTGGGGCCCCTCCGCGACCCCCGAAGGCTTCTTGGACTTCTTCTGCGGTGGAGCCTTGCGAGTTTCACTCCGGCCGCGCTTGCTTTTTTTATATTTCAGGACTTTGCGCAACAAAAGCGCAAAGTCCTCCGAAAATGAGCCCGAATCCAAAGAATCGTCAGCGGGACTCCCCGGGGACCCCGGGTCCCCCGAGGGACCCCCTCTGACCGCGATCCGTTGCGGAGAAAGCGCGGGAGGCAAGGCCGAAGGCCCTGCCGTTTCCCGCGCCATTTCGCGGCCCGTGGCCAAAATGGCCGCCGCTCCCGCGCTGAGCGGGAAGAGCTCTTGGGGCCTCTCTACAGCGCCCCCCCCGCGCGGAGGCGATCGCGCGGGTCACGAACGAGCCCCCCCCCCCGAGGCGCCCCGGACGACCCCTCTCCGCCCGGGATGCAAGAAATGCACAGGCCCGCGCGCGCGCCGAGCCGCGAGGCATGCCGGCGAAGAGGCACGAAAACGGGGCAACAGGAGCAACAAAAAAAATAAAAAAATCGAGCGAACGGCCTCCCCCCGTCAGCGGCGCCCCCCCCACGAGTGGCGACGCGAAGCAAGAGAGAGCCGGCACAGAAAATAAAAACAAACCTTTTTTTTTTTTTTTTTAACAAAAACGCCTGTCGCTGTCCACGGTCCTGGAGCCCTAATCCAGCAGGGGTGAGTGAACCGGACTCCCCGGTGTCACCCCTGACGCTGCTACTAGGCCAGCTGGGTCCTCGACCCTAGCAGCGGCCTCAACCAGGGGGGGTGGTCCCCTCAGAACCTCACAACCCCCCTGGGAGGCAGGGCGAAAGGGACCTAAGTGACAATTTAGAAAAATTTCCCAAATAGAAAACACTGTAGCCTAAACTGGCCTAAAGAAATAAAAAAGAACCGACCCTGACGGAGTACCAGAACCAGGGCAGGCAGGGCTGTGACCGGACCTGCACCATCTACTGCAGACAGAGTAAGACTGGGGGGCTGTGACTGGCACAGGGGCATATATGGCTCCGCCCACAAGTTTTAATCTGTCTCCATCTACTGGTGCGGAGTCACAACCCAGGTGTCCTGGACTGATCCTGGTACGTACAGGGAATCAATTTTATTCTGGGCTGGAACTCAGAGCAAGCTCTAGGAGCCTGGAAGAGATCAGAGGAAGGGCAGAGCCCATCTCCTCTAAGTCTGAGGGGTCAGGGGATGGGTGCAAGGGTACAGGGCCTGGCACTGCCAGGATGGGATGGCTTAGGGGATGGTTGCAGGGATTTAGAGCTTTTCTTGTCTAGGACAGGAGGGCTCTGGAGATGGACACAGGGACACAGAGCCTATGAACCCTGGGAGTAAAATAGCTCTGGGGACGGGCACTGCGGTATAAAGCCTATCACTCCCTGGATCTGACGTCATTATCCACAGAAGAACTGCAGCATGGACAATGCAGGACTTCATGTTAAGTACTGTTAGCCAGGAATCTCTGAGACAGTGCCGCAGGGCAGGAATGAGGTGCCCTGGTACCGGGGCACTGACCCAGCTCTGCGTGAAGATCTCACTCCTGGACTAGCAGGGGAGTGCCGCAGGGCAGGAATGAGGTGCCCTGGTACCGGGGCACTGAGCGAGCTCTGCGTGAAGATCTCACTCCTGGACTAGCAGGGGAGTGCCGCAGGGCAGGAATGAGGTGCCCTGGTACCGGGGCACTGACCCAGCTCTGCGTGAAGATCTCACTCCTGGACTAGCAGGGGAGTGCCGCAGGGCAGGAATGAGGTGCCCTGGCACCGGGGCACTGACCCAGCTCTGCGTGAAGATCTCACTCCTGGACTAGCAGTGGAGTGCCGCAGGGCAGGAATGAGGTGCCCTGGTACCGGGGCACTGACCCAGCTCTGCGTGAAGATCTCAGTACTGGACTAGCAGGGGAGTGCCGCAGGGCAGGAATGAGGTGCCCTGGTACCGGGGCACTGACCCAGCTCTGCGTGAAGATCTCACTCCTGGACTAGCAGGGGAGTGCCGCAGGGCAGGACTGAATGCATTGGCAGAGCCCAGTATGAAGGTCTCCATCGTGCAGCAGCAGGGAGTGCGTCAGGGCAGGAGAGTGGGGCATTAGCAGAGTCTCAGTACACAGGGCAGAGTTTCAGGTACAATAGCACAGTTGCATTCGGGGAGGTAGGCGGGGGGGTGTGTGTGTGTCTCAGGACGGGAATTCAGGGCTGCTGCAGCGTAGGACTTAGTGCTTGTGCAGGTGGATGCTGAGGTCATCTGGCACAGTAATAAGACTCTGTACCTTCACTTTGCAGGCTGGTGTAGGAGACTCCATCTTCAGAAACTTCCTGTAGAAAGTAACTGTGCCATTCCCACTGTAAATAAAGAGAGGACAGAAGTTAGGGGTTGCAGCAGAGCTCCTATTGTGGATTTAGCAATGAGCAGTGTTGCAGTGACGTACTTACTGCTTCATGCACAGCTCCGGGCAGACCCCCATCCCCACAGTATTGTGCCCAGCGCGCCAGAATTGCTAAGCCTGCTGCTCACACTTGCGATAAAAAAGTTTAACACAAGGCAACAGGCAAGACAGACAGTATATTTCTCTTGAATAAAGCCTTTTTATTCTTTACTTATTCTTATGCGCGCATAAGGAGGTCAGCTTAGGAAGTCTAAAAAGACTGACCTAATTTGTGATTGAAAAGACTATCCTTAAATACAGTTTTACATAGCAATTAAAAACAGCACTTCTTTGATTTAGGGTCACGAGGGTCACAGAGAAACGTTTGTTTAAACATTTGCTACTTCTAACATTTCCCAGCACCCTGAGAAACTAACTAACCTTGAAGAGATAGGAAAATTAGGACTTACCTGATAATTTTCATTCCTGTAGTACCAAGGATCAGTCCAGACTGCTGGGTTATGCCTCCCGTCCAGCAGATGGAGTCAGAGAGAAACTGAAAAGGCACCACTGATATACCCTGGTGCGCCCCCTGCGATCCTCCAGTATAATCCATAACAAAGCAGTATGAAATTAGAAAACAATGGCAAATTCTGTGACTAGCTCAATATAAAGATGAAACGTATATGAACATGTGGAAAAAACGAGGAAACCATGAAAACAAGCAAGTGCCCGTAAAAAACGGAACCCGAAAAACAGGAAAAAACAACAGTTGCGGGACTCTACACTCTTCACTGAAATGGGCGGGCGTCTGGACTGATCCTTGGTACTACAGGAATGAAAATTATCAGGTAAGTCCTAATTTTCCTTTCCCTGTACGTACCAGGATCAGTCCAGACTGCTGGGAAGTACCCAAGCTGCCCTAAACGGGGTGGGACCCTGACAGTCCCGCACGAAGCACACCACTGCCGAATGAGTCCACCATCGGAGCGCGCACGTCCAAACGGTAATGTCTCGCAAAGGTGTGCAATGTCTTCCAAGTAGCCGCTCGGCAAATTTCCTGCGAGGAAATAAACCCACTCTCTGCCCACGACGCCGCCTGGGAGCGCAGAGAATGAGCCTTAAGACCCTCCGGAACGGCGCGATCTTGGGAAATGTAAGTAGACACAATCGCCTCTTTCAACCAGCGTGCGATCGTAGTTTTTGAAGCTTTATTTCCCTTCTTTGGACCACCCCACAAGACAAACAGATGATCAGACAACCGAAAGGGGTTGGTAACGTCCAGGTACCGCAAGAGCGTCCTTCGAACATCCAACTTGCGAAGTTCTGGTTGCCGCGACGCCTCAGCCCCGTCCACCGCAAATGCCGGTAGGTCCACCGTCTGGTTGACGTGAAAGGCGGAAACTACCTTAGGCAAAAACGAAGGAACGGTACATAGAGAAACCCCCGAATTAGAAATACGGAGAAAAGGTTCCCTACAAGCAACGCCTGAAGTTCCGAGATTCGGCGAGCTGAACAAATAGCGACGAGAAAAACAGTTTTGAGAGTGAGATCCTTGAGAGTAGCCCTTCGTAGAGGCTCAAACGGAGAAGTACAAAGACCCCGGAGAACCAAATTTAAACTCCAAGAAGGACAGATAGGTCGCACCGGGGGTCGCAAATGTTTAACTCCCTTTAAAAATCGTGCAACGTCCGGATGCATGGCAATGGAAACTCCGTCAAGTTTACCGCGGTAACAGCCTAAGGCCGCTACCTGCACACGCAGAGAATTATAGGATAAACCCTTCTTTAGACCCTCTTGCAAAAAAGTCAGAATATGAGACACCGTAGCCTTCCGCGACGGCACTTCCAGACCCTGACACCAGGAGTCAAAAACCTTCCATACCCTGACATAAGCAACCGAGGTAGAGGGCTTACGAGCCTGCAGAAGAGTAGTAATGACCGACTCGGAATATCCTTTCCTTCTCAATTGCCGCCTCTCATAAGCCAAGCCACTAGACAAAAGCGATCGGCCTGGTCGAAAAATACTGGACCCTGCCGAAGGAGTCGAGGCAGATGACCGAGCCGCAAGGGGCCGTCCACCGCTAGATTGATGAGGTTGGCGAACCACGGCCTCCTCGGCCACTCCGGAGCTACGAGAATGACGGGTCCCGTGTGGGATTCTATGCGACGCAATATTTTCCCCACCAACGGCCACGGTGGAAACACATACAGAAGAACGTGCGCAGGCCAGGGAAGAGCTAGCGCGTCTACGCCCTCCGACCCGTGTTCCCTTCTGCGACTGAAGAAGCGAGCTGCCTTGGCATTCAAACGAGTTGCCATGAGGTCCAACCGGGGAGTTCCCCACCGGCGACAGATGAGTCTGAGTGCCTCGGGAGATAGTTCCCACTCTCCCGGGTCTAGTCGTTGCCGGCTGAGATAGTCTGCTTGAACGTTGTCGACTCCTGCGATGTGGGACGCCGCAATCCGAGACAGGTGCTGCTCTGCCCACACCATCAACTGGCTGGCTTCGGTTGCTACCGGTAGACTCCGTGTACCGCCTTGCCGATTTATATACGCTACCGTGGTTGCGTTGTCGGACAGAACCCGAACTGCTCTGTCCCGAATCAAAGGCAGAAAGTGCTGTAATGCTAGGCGAACCGCCCTCGTTTCCAAACGATTGATCGACCACTTGGTCTGAGGAGGCGTCCAACGTCCCTGAGCGGACTGAGACTGACAGACTGCTCCCCAGCCCGTCAGACTGGCATCAGTCGTGACAATGATCCATTGAGGCGGATCCAAATCGGTGCCTTGGAGCAAGTGGACCGGATCCAACCACCATTGTAGACTGGTCCTCGCTCGGGGTAAGAGTGGCAAAGGTATCTGAAACTCTTCCGATTTGGGGTCCCAACGAGACAGAAGCGCCCTCTGTAGCGGCCGCATATGCGCAAATGACCACGGAACCAAATCCAGTGTGGATGCCATATATCCAAGAACCTGTAAGTAATCCCATACCACAGGCAGGGGAAGGGCGAGGAGACGGCGAACGTGCGCCATCAGACGCTCCATCCTTGCCTGTGGGAGAGAAACCTTTCCCACTTTCGTATCGAACGAGGCGCCCAGAAATTCCAAATTCTGGGAGGGGATCAGATGGCTCTTGGTGTAATTGACCACCCACCCCAAGGAGTGGAGCCGGTGAAGGACCGCCTGAATCGCATCTTCGCAGAGACGTCGTGATTTTGCTCGGATGAGCCAATCGTCCAAATACGGGTGTACCAACACTCCGTCTCTCCGAAGACTCGCCGCCACCACCACCATTACCTTGGTGAACACCCTCGGAGCTGTCGCCAGACCGAACGGAAGAGCACAAAACTGGAAGTGAGATCCCAGGACCATAAAGCGCAGAAATCTTTGATGGAACTCTTGTATCCCTATGTGCAAGTAAGCCTCCGTGAGATCTAAGGAAGCCAAATACTCGCCTTTGTGTACCGCCGCTATGACCGAGCGCAGGGTCTCCATCCGAAACCGCGGTATGCGCAACGCCCTGTTGACTCGCTTGAGATCCAGAATCGGCCGAAATGTGCCCTCCTTCTTGGGAACGATGAAATAGATGGAATAACGGCCCGTGCGTTGCTTGGCGGGCAGCACAGGCACTATTGCACCCAGCGCCTGCAATCGCTCCAGGGTCTGAGCAATTCGCTGTTGCTTTACCTGAGAACCGCTGGGAGAGATAAGGAACAAATCGCGCAGGGGCCTTGCAAAATCTAGGGCGTAGCCGTGAGATATAATGTCGAGGACCCATTGATCTGAGGTAATTGTGGCCCATTCCTCCCAAAAGTAAGAGAGTCGTCCTCCTACCTCCGGGACGGAGGAATGGACCGGCGTCCCTTCATTGAGCCGCCTTAGAGGTGGCGAAGGTATGAGACGCCCCTGCGCGTGCCGGCATTCTACCACGAAAGGAAGGAGCCCATGACTGGGAACGCGGAGACGGCTGTCGGGTAGCAAAAGAGGACCCCCTTCCCGAGCGAAAACGGCGTTGCCCGCGAAACCGTCTGCGGAAGGTACCCGAAGGGCGAAAAAATCTAGGCTTGTCCTCTGGCAACTTAAACACTTTATTCTCCCCCAAAGATCGGATAAGGTCTTCTAACTCGGTGCCAAATAACAACTTGCCCCGAAAGGGAAAGGAACCGAGTTGGGCCTTGGAGGAAGAGTCCGCCGCCCAATGACGCAGCCAGAGTAACCTCCGTGCCGACACAGCCGAAGACATAGACCGGGCCGAAGTGCGGAGGAGGTCATAAAAGGCATCCGCGGTGTAAGCCACCGCGGATTCTATACGGTTTGCTTGCTCTGCTTCATCCGGAGGCAGATCTTGAGATGTCAACATCTGTTGTACCCAACGAAGGGTAGCCCTTTGTACCTTGCAGCTGCAAACGGCCGCCCGTACTCCCACAGCCGAAACCTCAAAGATGCGCTTAAGCAACGTCTCCAGCTTCCGATCCTGAAGATCCTTAAGGGCCGTACCCCCTGTTACGGGAATGGTGGTATGTTTAGCCATGGCAGTGACCGCCGAATCCACCCTTGGCACCCTAAGGAGCTCCAAGGAATCCGCAGGGAGAGGGTAAAGCTTATCCATAGCGCGGCTGACCCTAAGAGTTGCCTCCGGATTATCCCATTCCCGGGATACAAGCTGAAACAGTTTATTATGAAAAGGAAAGGCATGCGCAGGCGTGCGGAGCCCGTCTAATTCAAAATCCCCTGGCTGGGAATTGGAGTCAACCTGGGGTACTGGAATCTTTAGTTCCCGAAGAACATGGGCAATCAAGGGATCCAGTTCTTCCTTATGAAATAAGCGGAGTATCTGAGGATCATCCCCCTCAACCGGGTCCGTACCCCCTACATCCATATCAGGATCCGGCGTGGACGGATCCTGTGAAAGGGGGGCCGGAGCTACATGCTGAGGAGGTTTTGGAGGGGGAGCCGAAGGAGCTGGAGCAGCCTGCTGCGGAGGTTGAGGAGGAGCCGGGGCTGCATCCCCCAAGCCAAAGAGACCAGTAGAAAGTCTCCCCCGTTTATCTGGGGCAGGAGTACCCTGCTCCCATTCCGCTTCGGCCTCCATATAAGCCTTGTGGAGCAAAAGTACAAATTGTGAGGAAAAGGGATGAGGCCTCTTCAAAGAACCTCCTTTTGCTCCCACAGGTGGCAAATTAACAGGCCCTGGTAACCCGCGGGGGCTAAGATCCGGTGGGGACAGGGGGGGGGGGGAGTCATCCCCTTCTTCCAACGAAACCGCATCGCGATCCGAGTCATTTAAAATGGCCGCCGAATTTTCTAAAATGGCCGCCGCCCCCGGTATCGGCAGCGCGGACTGCCGAGATTTGGCCGACGCTGGCCGTGCCCCACGCCGCGGGGAAGGGGAGCTCCCGGCCGCGGCTGACCCCTGCGAGGAACCCTCACCCCCGGGAAGGCACTGGGAGCAAAGGCCCTCGCGGGAGAGCCGACGGCCCGGCTCCCCACATGCCGTACAAACAGTGCCTCGGGGCATGGTTTTTTTTTGGTTTTTTTTTTAACACCAAAAGACGGCGCGAAAAATGGCGCGAGTAAGGGCTGGGTGACAAGCCACCCCTTCCGGAGACCACAGTGAGGAACGCAGGCAGTGGACACAATTACCTCGTTTTTAAATTTTATTTATTTATTTTTTTTAAATAGCGCTGCCACCGGCAGCTAAAGTACCTCACAGACAAGTGGCTGGTGGAGCCTGCAGGGGGTGTAGCACATCCAACTGAACTTTCTTCTCCGAGGAATGAAACTTCTCAGGAGGCGGATAGGGAGAGTGACCGGCCCACCGATTAATCCTCCCCTCCTCTCACTGGGTAAGACTGAAAAAAACCCCGGGAAAAGGCTGTAGGGCAGTGCCCTGCCTGGCCTGCTATGGCTCCACTTATTATTACCAAATTAGGTACAAATCACTAATTGATCTAGTCACAGGATTTCTCCTCTACATTAAGTCAAACCTGATAGGGAAATCCCTTCACAATTCAATTTACAGGAGATCAGGACCGCAAGGTTATGCTCTCTCATCTGCTGGAGTCAGAGATATACTGGAGGATCGCAGGGGGCACACCAGGGTATATCAGTGGTGCCTTTTCAGTTTCTCTCTGACTCCATCTGCTGGACGGGAGGCATAACCCAGCAGTCTGGACTGATCCTGGTACGTACAGGGAACTACATTTTATAACTTTTTCCTGGGAGCATGCAACTTCAAAAGATACATCCTTTCTTTTATTTATTTAGAGAGAGAGACAGAAAAGCAGAATGTCTTAATTTACAAGCCAGCAGTGCCCCCTGGACCTCAGATGGTGCATCTGTATTGAACAGATGGCCCCAATATTTCTGTATTGAACAGATGGCCCCAATATTTCTTTATTATCACAGTCCCTCCTTTTTTTGTCCAGGGGCATGCTGCTTGCCTTAAAAATTAGTTATACTGTCACCCGTAGTGCATAATCTGCTAAACTCTTCATCCGGAGATGCGTTCTGTGGTACTGCAAGTGTTGTAGAGACCAGTATTTTAGGAACGCTTTTCTTGCATATCATAACAATGCACTGAACAGATACACATAAAATAAGAAGGAACTCTATAATAGTTATAAAAAGCATCAATATTCTTTTGCCCCAAAGTCCTAGCATTCTGCCCAAGCCAAAAACATACCAGGAGGGGTTATCTGTATCAGTATAGTGAGAAAGGTGGGTCAGCAGATTATCTATGGCTTGCATGTGATTTCTAATACTACCATCATTATTAATATAAGAACAAGAAGAAGAATTGATAAATTGGCAAACCCCTCCCTTATCAGCTAGTAACATATCCAAAGCCATCCTATTATCTAAAACTACTTCTTTAAGAGATTTAGTTTCTTGTTGCATTAGTCCCATAATTTTCATTGTCTCATTCATAGTGACTTCCACAGTGGCAGAAAGATTCTTTAAAGCACTTTCAAGTTCAAAAACACCTAAACCAGGAAAAATAGTCCGCACGATACGATGGAAAGGATCACTGTCCAGCTGAAAATCAAACATTGACCTACGTCTCCTTTTAGGAGCAAACCAATTTTGGTGATGTTTGTTGAGGAAAAACAACGGCACGACGTATCCGAAGGAAAACTGGGCAGTTGTATTGAAAGAAATAGCCTTTACTGCTCCCCACGGTGCAAAGAACCATAGTCCTGAAGTACTATAAACTGTCATTTGCTTTAACCTCAGGGGTGGTAAAGTAGATTTTTGATATGTTTCCTCCGGTTACCACAGGCAGTCCCAGCACCGAGCAACCCTGTGCTTCAATATAAGCCTTGGCAAGTAGAAACTTGGGGGAGGGGGTGTACTCATCATGAGTATAATCCCCAGCACATCTGAGGTTGTGTCCATAACCAGTAGGACAGGTTCCTTGAATCCTTTTCTCAGCTTCCATAGGGCACAGTTGGCGTATCGCATGGACAGACTGGCTGCTCTTACGGCGGTCACAACGAGGTAAAGTCCTGTTGAAACATGGAGGATACCTGGGGCATTTATGCTTATAGTCCCTGCAGTATGAAGGATGTGCCCCAGGGAGAGCCATCATTTTATTATGAACTTTATACAGGTGAACAGTCATATTTAGTTCATGATCAAAACATTCATGTACAAAGTTCCACCGTGCAGACAGATGATACTTCACCACACAATAGTAACCCTTCTTGTAGGTGACAGTCATTTATCGGTGCAGTTTGCCCAGGGTGTGGCACCCTCCGGTTGAAAGCACCACCCTGCTTGTTTGGTGCGCAGGGGTAGGGCACACGGGTTCAAGTGGGATATGTATGAATTTGGTTTGACATTTTAGACTATTTACTTTGTATTTTTTATGGATGGGGACAAACCAGAGCTGGCTGGATTTTAATTACTAGTAATGAAACATAGAAACGACGGCAGAAGAAGACCAAACGGCCCATCCAGTCTGCCCAGCAAGCCTCACACATTTTTTCTCTCATACTTATCTGTTTCTCTTAGCTCTTGGTTCTATTTCCCTTCCACCCCCACCATTAATGTAGAGAGCAGTGATGGAGCTGCAACCAAGTGAAATATCAAGCTTGATTAGTTAGGGGTAGTAGGGGTAGTAACCGCCGCAATAAGCAAGCTACACCCATGCTTATTTGTTTTACCTAGACTATGTTGTACAGCCCTTGTTGGTTGTTTTTTCTTCTCCCCTGCCGTTGAAGCACAGAGCTATGCTGGATATGCGTGAAGTATCAGTTTTTCTTTTCCCCTGCCGTTGAAGCAGAGAGCTATGCTGGAAATGCGTGAAGTATCAGTTTTTCTTCTCCCCTGCCGCTGAAGCAGAGAGCTATGCCGGAAATGCGTGAAGTATCAGTTTTTCCTTTTCCCCTGCCGTTGAAGCAGAGAGCTATGCTGGAAATGCATCGAAAGTGAAGTATCAGGCACATTTGGTTTGGGGTAGTAACCGCCATAACAAGCCAGCTACTCCCCTCTTTGTGAGTGCAAATCCTTTTTTCCACATTTCCTCTTGCTGTTGAAGCTTAGATCGATGTTGGAGTCACAGTAACCATGAGTATGTTTATTGAATAAGGGTATTGTCTCCAGGCAGTAGCCATCATTCTGGCGAGTCCCCCTGGCGAGTATAATGCTTTATAGTTTTTTATATTTTGGCATATTATTTATTTATTTTGAATTTTTATTTACCGATATTCCTATAAAGAATATAGATCACACCGGTTTACAATGGAACAGAACTTTCGCTAGGAGGTGATACATTAAACAATGAACATTAGCAATTGCAACATTCAGAAAAAAACATTTGGAAACATGATACCATAACAAACCGAGAACAAAAACAAAACATAAAATAAAAATTGTGGATAAATAATAATAAAATAATAAATAAATAAAACACTTTATTTAAAACTAGGATGGATCCTCGAGGGACTGTGAAAAGATAGTTCAGTAAGTCCAATAACTGTTAGCATAGGTCTTTTATTTATTTATTTTATTTAACATTTTTTTATATACCGGCATTCGTAGGACACATCATGTCGGTTCACAATTAACTGAGAAAGGAAATTACATTGAACAGGGGGGTTTAACTGGGAGATATTGGATAATGATTGGATAAAAAGAACAAGGTAAATAGCGAAGTACGAGAGAAAGAGAAAGCAAGCATGGATAACTTAAATTGGAAAGATATGGATTTAAAATTACATATGTGAACTTATTTACAAAGTTGGGGGGAGAGGTGAGGGGAGAGGGAAAGGGGGGAGAATATATGCGAAAGAGGAGGTAAGGATAAGGGAGGGATTTAAAAGGTAAGGAAAGCGGGGAAGGGGAAGGCTGTAGAGGCTAATGGCGGGGAGAGGGGGGGGGGGAGTGGAGGGAGGGAGTGAGGGTGAGCATGGGGAGTACTGGAAGGTCTTGGAGTCATGTTCTAGGACTTGCATCAAAGAGAACTTGGGTTTTCAGGGAAAGCTTGATTGAACAGCCAAGTTTATAAGTCTTTCTTGAAGGTTAGGAGACAATGTTCTTGACAGAGGTCAGGAGGGAGAGTGTTCCAAAGAGTCGGCCCAGATGTAAATAACGTCTTTTGCTTAGAGAAGATTTAGTAGGGGGGGCATGCAGAGAGCCTTTGTAAGCTCTTCTGATTGGTCTTTCAGAGGTGTGAGCACAGAATTGATGGCTCAGTTTGAGAGGGGCGATGTTATGAATGTCTTTATGTATCATCATGAGTACTTTGAACGAAATCCTGGCTTTGATTGGTAACCAGTGCAGAGACTGCAGTATGGGCGAGATATGCTCTCTTTTATTTGAGTTGGTAAGTATTCTCGCCGCGGCATTCTGTACCATCTGCATTGGTTTTATTGTTATTGCAGGGAGACCATGCAAGAGGGAGTTGCAATAGTCTAATTTAGTGAGGATAATGGACTGCAGCACTAGTCTGAAATCTCAAAAGTGAAGGAGAGGTTTAAGTTTTTTTAATACTTGTAATTTAAAGAAACATTCTTTGGTAGTGTTTTGGACAAATGATTTAGATTGAATTGGTTGTCTAGTTGAACTCCTAGATCGCTGACATAGGGGGAGTGGTTGATATTATGACTGAATTGTATTATGTATTTATATTTATTGCGTTATGATCTGCATTACAGCGTTATTAAGCAATTTGGGTTTAGAAAGGTAAGATACAAGGGTAAAGAGAGAGAAAAAATGGTCTCCCAAGACCCACCTGTCACTTGCAGCGAGGTAGACTTCTCCCCTGCTTGTGCCCACATATTCCTCCTCCTTGGCATAGATCTCCATGTTCCTTGCCTGACTAATCACTGTCAGACTGAGTATTTCCTCCTTCCCCCGAGGGTCACACTGCAGATACAGGAAACATGGGGGCTCATCTCCAACTTCTGAAACGCGTTCCAAGGTTATAAACTTCTCACTGATGGGGTAAAAATACATCATTGGCATTTTTTCATGCTTTTCAACGAGACAGCTCAAAGCAGGTTATAACAGTTCAAAAGAGACAATGTAGTATAGGATAGGAACATCAACAGGGGTTGCATCTAGTGCGAAGACACCAGTAGCAGGCAACAACCGCCAAATAACTCTTCAGACTCGAATCAAGATCCAGTTCTTT
Source organism: Rhinatrema bivittatum (assembly GCF_901001135.1). Lineage (NCBI taxonomy): Eukaryota > Metazoa > Chordata > Amphibia > Gymnophiona > Rhinatrematidae > Rhinatrema > Rhinatrema bivittatum. The sequence goes on from NC_042621.1 coordinate 310,341,541, forward strand.
ATCCAAGCCCTCCTGAAGAAAGACTGAGATTTCTACTACAGAGGCATTCCCGTCCCGCAGGCTTCACTCCACACCCCCACATATGTGCCAGAGGGACGAATACGTTCCTGTCTTACTCAAGGAGGCCCTTTCAAGGGCCATGCACAAGGCATAACAGAGGTGCATCCTGTGAACCACTGGACCTGGACACGACACAGCCCTGCACTGATGAAGCCTCAGCCGTCCCCGGTCCAGTAGTCTCAGATCCGCCACCTAAGGTCACCTGGAGCAAGCCAAAGCTGCACGCGCTGCTGTCCGGTCCCGCTGGAGGCTGCATTAGGAAGCCGCGGCGCAGAAACTCCGGAGCTCTCAGCGACGCCTGCGGAACAGGGGGGGACGGGACAGCGCCGGTGCTGCTCCCAGCTGAACGGGGGGCGGGGCAGGGACTTCGCTCCTCACCGGGATCCCACACTCACCCTGCCCGCGGCTCCGAGCTCTCCCCCGCGCTCCTCTCTTGCCGGGCTACCCGCAGGGCTGCAGCCAGGCCCGGAACAGCGCGCCAGGAGCAGCGGCTGCTGACAGGGCCCGACATGCCGGCCTCGGCTCCCGCGGGCGAAAAAATGAATGGAGGCTGCGCCGGAACTCATTTCCTGGCGGACCCGCTCCGGAAGTGCTCATTACTATAGGGGCGGACCCGGGGCTGCTGACCCGCCCCCCTGAGGGCACCTGATTCGAGGCTTGCGGTGCGTGTCACGAGGGCGGGGCGTGCGTTTCAGGGCTTGCCATGGGTGAGAGACAGTGACAGGCAGAGTCTAAAGAGGGGGACGTGCGTTCCAAGCCTCGCTATGGCTGAAAGGCAGTGTCAGGCAGATTCTGAAGGGGTGGGTGTGCGTTCCAAGCCTCGCTATGGCTGAAAGGCAGATTCTGAAGGGGTTGGTGTGCGTTCCAAGCCTCGCTATGAGCTGGAGACAGTAACGCACTCCGAGGTTGTGAAGGGCGGCGCGTGTATCCCAAGCCTCGCTGTGGGTGAGAGGTCCTCGTGCGGAGACAGTGCATGGCTGAGGCATTTCTTTATGATGGTGCAAGCCCTCTGCCTCACTTTAAGGAGGAAAGCGCAGGATAGAGTGTGCACGTCAAGCATCTGCGCATTCAATTGTGCAATTCCAGCGAGGCGGAATGTCTATATGCACCAAAGTTCTGAAATGTCTGTAATAAGAGGATGAGGATTGTGGCAACGTAGGAGTTTTGCTATATTTTTTTGTGATTTTTACTTCCGTTCCCCAAGACTGCATCCTAAGTTATTTAAAAAAAACCAAGGACAAGCACCACTTCTTTTTTCCTCCCCACCCCCTTCCCTGGGTAAAAGACAACTCCTTAAGAGCTGCAGTCCAAGTTGTCCTTTTCCTACCAGCGTGCCCGACAAGGATCTGAGGCACAGCTGCAAACTTCATTTGCTTTTCCTTCCGGCACCAGGGGGGAGGGCTGGCGAGCAGCACTTACCTGTTGCTGGTGTTTGCCCCTCTGCTGGCAACTGACACTGCAGGGGGACTCTTAGTCCCAACTGCTGCAGGACGATGGTGGAGGAGGAAGAAGCAGCATCAGTGAGTGACATAAGTAGTAGCCAAGCTGGCTCAGACCGAGAGAGTTCGTCAAGCCCAGCATCCTGTTTCCAACAGTGGCCGAACACTAAAGAAAAATTACCTGATAAATTTCATTCCTGGACTAGTACCACAGATCAGTCCAGACTCCACCCGCCCGCCCATGGAGACAGAAATTTAATAACAAACTCCACCTTATCTGGGCTGCTGCCCCTTACAGTCTGGCAGTATTACTTAATGTCAAAGCAGAATGGATTATAAAAAAAAAAACCCACAACAACCCAAACTACATACAGCAACCAAACAACCGGAAAAAACTGGCTCATGGAACCCCCAGATGGGATCAGCACCCATGGGCTGCAGGATACCAAAATCTAGACAGCAATACAATGGCATAGACTCTCGCAACTGATAAGACCATAAATAGGGCAGGACTCTGGCCTGATCCATGGTACTACAGGAACAAAAATTATGAGGTAAGGATACTAATTTTCCTTTCCTTGTACATATCCGGATCAGTCCAGACTGCTGGGATGGACCAGAGCTTCAGCTACTTGGGATCTGGAGAGGCCCGCACACAGTACCCCTGCTCCAAATGTCCCTGTCCCTTGAACATCCAAACGATAATGTCTAGCAAAGGTGTGGAGCAACTTCCACGTAGCCGCTCTACATAGTTCCTCGGGTGACACATGATGACTTCCTGCCCAGGAAGCAGCTTGAGATAGCGTGAGTCCGAAGGCCCACCGGCAATGGCCACCCACTCAACAAATAAGCAGAATTTATGGCTTCCTTTAACCAAACGAGATATCATGGTCTTAGAAGCCATATTACCCCGACGAAGTTCACTCCAGAGCACAAAGAAATAATCAGACATCCTGAACTCATTGGTAAGTTCAAGGTGGTAGAGCAAAGCTCGGCAACCATCCAACTTCCTTAAATCCTTAGAATCGGGGTCAGACTGATCTTGATTAGAGAAAGCTGGCAGCTCCACTGACTGATTCAAATGCTCCCACCTTGAGAAGAAAGGATGGAACCGTACACAGGGAAACACCCGAATCAGAAATCCTCAAGAAGGGTTCCCTACACGACAACACTTGAAGCTCAGATATTTATTTATTTAAAAACTTTTCTATACCGTCGCTAAGTTATATACCATCGCAACGGTTTACAAATAGGCACATAGACTAAGGTAAGTAAATGTAGGATATCGTACATTCTAACAGGTGCCAATAAAGTTTGGTTACAAATTCATAAATAAAATCATTATTTGAGTAATGTTGGTCAAGTCCAGGAGTATTATTGAGTTACTATCGCTTTGAAATATTACTTCCTAAATGTAGGATTGAGTAAATTCATTCTCATCTGCATTACCCTGTACTTTCATTCTCTACCCTCCACACTCTTTAGTGAAGGCTTTTTTAAAGAGCCATGTTTTTAGATTTTACTTAAAAGTTTTGAGATTATTGGTGATAGTTGGTGAGCGGAGGCAATCGCCACCAAAAATACTACTTTCAAGGTGAGATCTTTCAAAGTCACCCTACACAAAGGTTCAAAGGGTGCCGAACACAAGGCATTAAGAAACAAATTCAAATTCCAAGATGGACACAGTTCCCCGTACAGGAGGCCTCAAATGCTTCACACCGCGTAAGAAGCGGGAGACATCCGGATGCGCCACTAGTATTAGCCCATGTATGTTACCACGCAAGGAACCAATCACGGCCATCTGCACTCGTAAAGAACTCCAGGATAAGCCCTTTGATAAACCCTCCTGAAGGAAGCTCAAGACATCAGACACTCCCGCCCGGGTAAACACAACACCCCTGGCGAGACACCAAGCATCAAAAACCTTCAAGATCCTGACATAACACAAGGAAGTGGAGACCTTATGGGACTGCAACACTGTAGATACCACTGTATCCGAATACCCCTAGGACTTCAGATGTTTCCTCTCAAAATCCATGCCGCTAGACAAAAGCATTCGACTTGATTGAAATAAACCGGAGCCTGATGTAGAAGGTCCGGCAGATTTGGAAATCTCAGGGGACCGTCGATGACCAGATTGATCAGATCCGTGAACCACGGATGCCTCAGCCACTCAGGAGCGACGAGAATTACCTCCACAGGATGCACTTCTATTCTGCGAAGAGTTTGGCTGATGAGTGGCCAAGGAGGAAACACATACAGTAGGACATCTACTGGCCAGGGGAGAACCAGAGCATCCCCGCCCTCTGCGCACGGTTCCCTGCGGCAGGCAAAGAAGCATGGCGCCTTGGCGTTCCTGAACGTCTCCATCCGGTCCACACAGGGTGTTCCCCGACAAGCAGAAATATGATGAAAGGCTTCGTCCGCGAGTTCCCATTCTCGGGGATCTATGCAATGTCGACTGAGGAAGTCCGCTCGAACATTAACCCCGGTAATGTGGGAGGCCGCTATGCTGAACAAGTTCCATTCCGCCCAAGAAATCAGCAACCGAGCTTCTAAGGCTACCGGACTCCTTCTTCCTCCCTGATGGTTGATATAAGCAACTGTAGTCACATTGTCGGAGAGGATGCGTACCGACTGGCCCTGGAGAATCTGAAGAAACGCCTGCAGAGCCAACCTTACCGCTCTGGTCTCCAAGCGATTGATGGACCACCAAGCTTCCTGCGAGGACCACCTGCCCTGCACTGATGTCCGCCGACAAACCGCTCCCCAGCCATAAAGGCTGGCATCTGTGGTGACCACCGTCCAATCTGGAATTACCAAGGGCACTCACCGCCGTAAGTTGTCCGGGTTGAGCCACCAGGCCAGACTGGAGCGAGTGTATCCCGTCAGGGGCAACGGAAGATGAAACTGTTCTGAAACTGGGTTCCAGCGGGAGAGCAACGGGGATTGTAAAGGCCTCATATGAGCGAAAGACCAAGGAACTAATTCCAAAGTCGAGGTCATAGAACCCAGCACCTGTAAATAATCCCAAACTATTGGAGGAGACTTGGCTAGCAAGGCCTGAACCTGACCTTGAAGTATGATCACACGCTCTTCCGTGAGGGATACCGTGCCCTGACGAGTGTTGAAGAACTACTCAACCAAGGCTTCGTAGTAACTGTAGCACCCGATGGACCGCTTCCTGACAATGCACCTCTAACTTTGCTCGGATCAGCCAATCGTCCAAGTACGGGTGGACCACATATCCTTCCTTGCGGAGCGGTGCTGCCACCACGACCATAATCTTGGTGAAGGTTTTGGGTGCTGTGGCCAGACTGAACGGAAGCGCCTGGAATTGAAAGTTTTCTACGTTTCTCCAGAATGGAGAAACGTAGAAAACTATGATCTGCTCGGATGCAGATATGTAGATAGGTCTCAGTGAGATCCAGAGATGCCAGAAATTCCCCTCGTCTCACCGAAGCAATGACGAATCTTAGTGTTTCCATCTGGAATCGAGGAATCCGCAGACATCTGTTGACTCACTTGAGATCTAGAATGGGTCAAAAAGTTCCTTCTTTCTTGGGGACCCCGAAATAAATGGAGTACCGGCCCTTTTGAAGCTCCTCTGACGGCACCGGAATGATGGCTCAGAGTTCGCGCAGCTGCAGCAGCGTTTCCTGAACCGCTCTGCGCTTTGGTGCCTGGGCGTAGGGAGAGACCAGAAACTGCTGGCAGGGCATACGTGCAAAATCTAATGCGTAACAGTGTTATCACAGAATGGACCCACTGATCCGACGTGATTTTGGCCCACTCCTCGTAGAACAGCGTTAGTCTACCGCCCACTACCGGAAGCGAGGAATGGGATTATTTGCAGGTACTTGGTTCATGGCGTCTACTCTGGAAGTGGTTTCCTGGGCGTGGGCGCATATGAGACCATTACAACGCGTATTGCTTTCTTGGTGGGATCCGAAATCGGAGGCGTTCCGCCTGCCTTTGCCACTGATGGAACCAGCCAGGTCCAGTCTCGATTGGTGGTTGATTCCGGCCCACTTGTTAAAGGGGATGGGCCTGGAGGAGCCTCAGTGGGTAATAGTCACAACAGATGCCAGGCTCTCTGGTTGGGGAGAAGTTTGCCAGTCACAATCCGCTCAGGGTTGTTGGACAAGTTATCAGGCGAAGTGGTCAATCAATCGATTGGATACCAGGGCCGTACACCTTGCATTACGCGTTTTTCTCCCTCTGGTAGCTCAGCGTGCGGTGCGAGTCTTGTCAGACAACGTGACGACGGTAGCCTACATCAACCGCCATGGGGGAACCAGGAGCCGGTCGGTGGCCTCGGAGGCCAAAAGGCTCATGACGTGGGCAGAGCGACATCTGGTCCAGCTGGCGGCCATAGCCGGGGTGGACAATGAGCAGGCAGATTTTCTCAGCCGCCAGCATCTGGATCCCGGCGAGTAGGAATTGTCCAACACAGCTTTCCGGCTGCTCACTCGTCGTTAGGGGGGCCCCACACCTCGACCTGATGGCAACTCGGACAAATGAAAAGGCGCCCCAATTTTTCAGTCTTCGGAGAGACCATGGGTCGGAAGCTCTCATCCTTCTGTGGCCTTGCGGCATACTGCTGTATGTGTTTCCGCCTTGGCCACTAGTGGGCAAGATCGTGCGTCGGATAGAGAACCACGTGGGGGTCTGTCATTCTGGTAGCCCCAGAGTGGCCCTGAAGGCCATGGTTTGCGGATCTGATCTTGTTGGCGATCGACAGTCCAGTGCGTCTCACACACCTTCCGAATCTACTTCGATACGGTCCAGTATTTTTCGATCGAGCGGATCGCTTTTGTCTAGTGGCCTTACTTATGAAAGGAGGCAATTGAGGAAGAGGGGATATGTGGATTCGGTTATTTCTACCCTCTTGCAAGCACGGAAATAGTCCACGTCGTTAGCCTATATTCATGTTTGGAGAGTTTTCGACTCTTGGTGCCAAGGATTGAACGTCCCCCCGCGTCTGACTTTGGTAGCACATATTCTATCCTTCCTGCAGGAGGGATTGAAGAAAGATCTAGCTTGCAGTTCTCTCCGGGTGCAGGTCGCGGCACTGGGTTGCCTGCAGGGCAAGATTGATGGGTTTTCACGGGCAGCTCATCCAGATGTGTCCCGCTTTTTTTTTTTTTTTTTTAAAGGGGGCCAAGCATTTGCGCCCACCGGTATGACAAGTTTGTCCTGCCTGGAGCTTGAATTTAGTCCTCAAGGGCTTATGTGGTCTTCCTTTTGAGCCCCTCCAGCGGGCTACGTTGAAGGATTTGACACTCAAGACTGTCTTTTTGGTAGCCATTACTTCCGCACGGCGAATTTCAGAGCTTCAAGCTTTGTCATGTCAGGATCTGTATCTTCGTATTCCGGATTCTGGAGTTTCGCTGCGGACTGTTTCCTCCTTCTTGCCCAAGGTGGTATCGGCTTTTCATGTCAATCAGACGGTAGAGCTACCGGCCTTCCCGAATTTGGATCCAACTTCTCCGATGGATAAGTCAACAACTATTGAGACACTTTCAGCACAATGTAAATAATTGCTCATCCTACTGTTAAGTTACTCTAGCTTTGTCTTCTTCTTCCCCCAGTTCTAGCACCCTTGTTTTATTGTAACTTTTTTGCTCCTCTTCTTTACAGACATAGGAAGGAATCTTCTTGATTGATACGTTATCTGGCGGTACGGTTTGTTTATTTTACCGCGCGCATTGTAGCCACTGGTTGTTATGTTTGGGGATTTGTTCTCCTTTATTGGTTATTCTGCTTTGATATCGTATATACTGAGGGATCGCAGGTGGCACTCCAGGTTAAGAGGGGGGTGCCTTTTCAGTTTTTTCTCTGACTCCCTTTGCTGGAAGGGAGACAACCCAGCGGTCTGGACTGATCCTTGGTACTATAGGAACGAAAATTAGCAGGAAAGAACCAATTTTCCTTTCTTACATTTAAATCTGCTAGCAGTTTCATGGAGTGTCCTCTAGTCCTAGTATCGTTTAGCACGATTTTAGTACATCAGCCCCTTGCTAAGTATTGCACAGAATGGAGCTGCTACAGGAAGAAGAGGATAACATTTCCTCGGTGACTTCGCCATTCCCATAAATAAAGAGGCTTCCCAAGAAAGCTGCTGTCTGGCTTCGCCATGGGCCGCACTTTCTAGATTTAGACTCTCTCAAACCAGGAGGTCCATACTGAACTTCCTTCTTCAGTGCCACAGATCACAGTTGATCTCTGGCTTTCCTTTACTTCTCCGTAACCACGGATCCTGTGCTTAGCCCACACCGTCTTGCATTCTGTTCATATTTTTGCTTCCAGCTCTTTCTTGGTCTGAGCTGTGAGTGGAGGAGGATCCCTTTCTTGGCGTTGTGGTGAGATTTGAGAACCTGTACAATGGAGCAGGGCTGCACAAATCCCAGGAGCCAAGGCAAAAGCAAAAAATAAAGAAAAAAGCAGCAAAATATCAAAATTAAACTATAAAAGGCAAAAGACATAAAATAGCACAAAAAAAAGGTAACAGGAAGCAAGTTTCCCTGTCGCCTGGTGCCCACGCTGTCTAAATCCATTTCCAATCCTGTGTGGGAGGCCTGGTGCCCAAGTTTTCTAAACCCATTTCCATCTATTTCCAACCCTGTCTCCACCCAGTCCCACCGAGGCCAAGTTTCATCCTGGCCCATGCCAAAACAGCAAGCCGAAACCTCCTGTAAAGAGAAATCACTCATTCTGTACTCCTGCCAGAAGGACGATGTGCGGGGTCGTGAACCTCTGATTTCTGCTCTGGGATTTCGTCTTTACACCTCCACAGTGTCATCCTCTTTTGGGGAATCAGAAAGTATGGTTAAGAGTTTGTGGATATTAGGGATGTGAATCGTTTTTGAACGATTAAAATTATCGTCAGATAATTTTAAAATCGTCCAAAATCGTTAGATACGCGATACAATACAAATGCCCCCGATTTATCGTCAGGGACCGACTGTATTATATCGTTAAATAGGGTACGGGAAAACCGGCACACCAAAAAAAACCCTAAAACCCACCCGAACCTTTAAAACAAATCCCCCACCCTCCCGAACCCCCACCAAAATGTTTTAAATTACCTGGGGTCCAGTGGGGGGGTCCCGACGCGATCTCCTCCCGCTCTCTGGCCACGGCTGCGTTGAGAAATGGCACCGGTGGCCCTTTGCCCTTATCATGTGACAGGGCAAAGGTAGCGCCGGCGCCATTTTGAAGATTGGCAAAACGGCCCGCATGCAGGAGGTCGCTCCCGGACCCCCGCTGGACTTTTGGCAAGTCTTGTGGGGGTCAGGAGGCCCCCCCCAAGCTGGCCAAAAGTCCCTGGGGGTCCAGCGGGGATCCAGGGGCGATCTCCCGCACGCGTGACGTCGGGAGCCAGGAAACAAAATGGCGCCGGCGCTACCTTTGCCCTGTCACATGATAAGGGCAAAGGGCCACTGGCGCCATTTCTCAACGCAGCGGTGGCCAGAGAGCGGGAGGAGATCGCGTCGGGACCCCCCCACTGGACCCCAGGTAAAAGAAAATTATTACTTACCTGCTAATTTTCGTTCCTGTAGTACCATGGATCAGTCCAGACAGTGGGTTATATCCCCCGACCAGCAGATGGAGTCAGAACAGAGTTTGAGAGCGTCAGCATATAGAGTAGTGCACCCTCTGCTGGAGCTCAGTATTACGCATAGCAAAGCCCAAAAGCAAAACACAACATTTTGGATCCAGATCCGTCCCCAAAAAGGAACAGAGAAAGATATAAGTAAACAAACGGTCAACGGGACCACCAACAGTCAACTTGTGAGGAGCTGTGAACAGTAACAATAATCAGAGACAAACAGAATGAAAGTTACCTGGAAGAATCCAAGCAGGACCTAATGAAACCCCTAGTGGCGGGCGTCTGGACTGATCCATGGTACTACAGGAACGAAAATTAGCAGGTAAGGAATACATTTTCTTTTCCCTGTACGTACCTGGATCAGTCCAGACAGTGGGATGTACCCAAGCTTCCCTAAACCGGGTGGGGTCCTGAGAGACCTGCTCGGAGAACTTGATCGCCAAAAGAACCCGTGTACTGAGGCGCCAGGTGTAGTCTGTAATGTCTGGAAAAAGTGTGCAATGACTTCCATGTCGTCGCACGGCAGATTTCCTGGGAGGAAACGGAGCGAGATTCCGCCCAGGACGCCGCTTGGGATCGCGTGGAATGAGCCGACACGCTGCGAGGCGGCACCCGCCCCACCGCAATGTAAGCCGATGAGATGGCGTCCTTTATCCAGCGCGCAATAGTCGTCTTGGATGCCTGAGAACCTCTCCTCGGTCCTGACCAGAGGACAAACAAATGATCGGATACCCAGAAGTCATTGGTAACCTCCAGGTAACGGAGCAGCACACGCTTGACTTCCAGGAGCCGGAGAGACCGGGGTTCCTCTGGAGCGAATGCTGGAAGCTCCACCGTTTGATTGAAGTGGAAGGCCAAGACCACCTTTGGTAGGAAGGATGGCACCGTACGAAGGGAAACCCCGGAGTCGGAGAAACGCAGATAAAGGTCCCGGCAGGACAAGGCTTGGAGCTCTGAGATCCGGCGAGCAGAAGAGATGGCTACCAGGAAAACCGTCTTGAGGGTCAGGTCCTTGAGGGAGGACCCCCTCAGGGGTTCAAAAGGAGGGCCCGACAGCGTTCGCAGCACCAAGTTGAGGCTCCAAGAAGGGAAAGGATCCCTGACCGGTGGCCGTAGGTGTTTGGCACCCTTCAGAAAACATGCGATATCCGGCTGAAGGGGTAGAGAGCAGTCCTTCTGTACCAAGACATTCAAGGCCGCCACCTGAACCCGGAGCGAATTATAGGCGAGACCCTTATCCAGACCATCCTGTAGGAAATGAAGGATCAGCGGGACAGTCGCCTCCATGGTTTGGACCCCGCGGTCGGAGCACCAGGCTTCGAAGACCTTCCAAACTCGAACGTAAACGACGGAGGTCGAAGGCTTGCGGGAACGAAGCATCGTTGAGATCACTGTCTCCGGGTAGCCTCTGTGGTGGAGATGGCGCCGTTCAAAAGCCAGGCCGCAAGACAGAAGAGTTCTGCCTGCTCGAAAAATACCGGCACCTGACGCAGAAGATGAGGAAGATGGGACAGGCGAAGTGGGCCGTCCACAGTCATCTGAAGTAGATCTGCGAACCATGGCCGACGGGGCCATTCTGGGGCGACAAGAATTACAGTCCTTCGATGATGTTCCAACCTGCGGAGAACCTTGCCGACCCGAGACCAAGGAGGAAACACATAGAGCAGTTGATCCGACGGCCACGGAAGGGCGAGGGCATCCACCCTCTCCGCGCCGCGCTCTCTTCTGCGGCTGAAGAAGCGTGGAGCCTTGGCATTGAGAAAGGTCGCCATTAGATCGAGGCGTGGAGTCCCCCCAACGACGGACGATGAGATGCATTGCCTCGTCGGAGAGAGCCCACTCGCCGGGGTCTAGCTGTTGACGACTCAGGAAGTCCGCCTGAACGTTGTCCACCCCGGCGATGTGAGAGGCCACTATCCGGACGAGATTGCTCTCCGCCCACTCCATCAGGGGAGTTGACTCGAGGGAGACATGCTTGCTTCTTGTCCCCCCTTGACGACTGATGTAGGCCACGGTGGTGGCATTGTCCGAGAGGATCCTCACCTCTCTGTGTCGCACCAGGGGAAGAAAACGCTGGAGAGCGAAACGCACGGCTCTCGTTTCCAGGCGATTGATCGGCCACTTTGCCTCCTCTGGCGTCCAAGTCCCCTGCGTGGCGCTTCTTTCGCAGACGGCGCCCCATCCTGCGAGGCTGGCATCGGTGGTCACCACCACCCAATTGGGAACCTCGAGCGAGACTCCCCGAGCCAGATGCGAGGGGACAAGCCACCAATCCAGGCTTTTCCTGGCTAATGGTGGAAGCGGCAGGATCACCTGATACTCCTGGGAGACTGGTTTCCAACGGGATAGCAGGGACGCCTGCAGTGGACGCAGGTGTGCAAACGCCCAGGGTACCATGTCGATGGTGGAGGCCATTACTCCCAGGAGCTGCAGATAATTCCAGGCGGTTGGTTCTTCCAAAGCCGAAAACCGAGACACGTGCTCCCTCAGGGCTTGCGCCTTGTCCTGGCGCAGGAACACCATACCCCGCCGGGTATCGAAGCTCGCTCCTAAGAAATCCAGGTGTTGCGAGGGCACAAGGGAACTCTTTGGAAGGTTCACCACCCAGCCCAGAGAGCGTAGGAATTGTACTACTCTAGCCACTGAGGTCTGACCATGTGAGAAGGACTTCGCTCGAATCAGCCAGTCGTCTAGGTACGGATGTACTAGGATACCCTCCTTGCGGAGGGCCGCCGCCACCACTACCATGATCTTTGTGAAGGTCCGAGGTGCGGTCGCCAAACCGAAGGGAAGCGCCTTGAACTGAAAGTGTTGACCGAGAATCTTGAAGCGAAGATACCGCCGGTGAGCCGGCAGGATGGGAATGTGCAAGTATGCTTCCGAGAGATCCAGTGAAGCGAGGAATTCTCCCTTGTGCACTGCGGCAATCACTGATCGAAGAGTCTCCATGCGGAACCGGCTGACCCTGAGGGCCTTGTTTACCTCCTTCAAGTCGAGGATGGGCCGAAAGGAACCGTCCTTTTTGGGAACGATGAAGTAAATGGAATAGTGGCCCAAGCCCACCTTTTCGAAGGGGACGGGAACGATGGCTCCTATTTCCTGCAGTCGGTCTAGTGTTTGTTGAACCGCTATCCTCTTGAGATCCGAACCGCAGGGGGAGAAGATGAACTGGTCCCTCGGGGGGCGGACAAACTCCAAGGTGTAACTGTCTCTTATGGTGTCCAGCACCCACTGGTCCGTGGAGATAACTGCCCACTCCTCGCAGAAGTCCATGAGGCGTCCTCCAATCCGGGGAGGTGAGAAGTGGGCTCCTTTGGCATCATTGGGAGGACTTTGTGGGCGGATTTCCCTGCCCTGGACCCTCTCTCGCGGGCCTCCGCCCACGAAAGGAACGAGACCAAGGCTGGGATCTTGTCGGCTGTGTCCGGGAACCGGACTGCCTGTAAGACCTATAACGTCGCTGTGCCCTGGCCCTGGTTCTACCGGAAGAAAAAGACCTGAAGGAACGCTGTCTATCCTCCGGCAGCCGATGCACCGAATTTTCCCCCAGTGACTTGATGATCTGATCCAGGTCCTCTCCAAATAAAAACTTTCCCCGAAAGGGGAGGGAGCCAAGGCTCGACTTGGAGGAAGCATCCGCCGCCCAGTTGCGAAGCCACAAGAGCCGTCTGGCTGCTACAACCGAAACCATGGACCGCGCCATTACGCGAAAGAGATCATACAAGGCGTCCGCCCCGTATGCTATGGCAGATTCCAGACGGTCCGCCTGGGCGGCCTCTTCGAGGGGCAACTCCTGAGAGGTGAGAAGCTGCTGTACCCAGAGTAAGCTGGCCCTTTGCGCGAGCGAACTGCCCATCACGGGCCGCATACCTAGGGCGGAGACTTCGAAGACCCTCTTGAAGAAGGTTTCTTGTTTATGGTCCTGCATATCCCGCAGGGCCGTTCCACCCGTGACCGGGATGGTCGTCCTCTTGGTCACTGCCGACACCGCTGAGTCCACCTTGGGCACCTTGATAAGATCCAAAAAATCCTCAGGGAGCGGGTATAGCTTTTCCATGGCGCGTGTGACTCAAGGACGCCTCGGGAGTGTCCCACTCCCTGGTGAGAAGCTGTAGGAAGGACTCATGGATAGGGAAAGCCCTTGCCCTAGGACGGAGGGCGGCAAGTACTGGATCCCCTTTGCGAGAAGAGGTGGCGACTGCAGGAGCCACAGGGATCGGCGGATCTGGAGGTGGGTCGAGGTGCAGCTCCTGAATAATGTGGTGGATGAGTTCATCCAGCTCTTCTTTTTGAAAAATCCGTAGGGCTCGAGGGTCGTCCCCCTCCGTATGTCCATCCGGATGCGCCTCCGGGGGTTCCGGGGAGTCGTCTCTCACCGGCGAAGCCGCCCCCGTGGTACGCCGGGGTGGCACGGGAGAGGGACCCGGCAGGGATCCAGGCGTAACGGGCGAGGCGGTGAGACCAACAGCAAGTTTAGGAACCTTGGGGGGGGGGGGGGGGGGGAGGGGCCCCCAGGGGATTAGGCACCTGCGCTCCCATACCCTGCAAATAAGCCATGTGCATTGCCAGAATAAAATCAGGTGAGAAAAACGGGGAGCTGATTGGAATCCCTGGGGGGGGACCGTCCTGGGAGCCCCGGTCGGGCAAACCCCCCGCCGGGGGCAAAGCCTGTTGAGAGCCAGTGCAACCAATCTTGTCTGCATTTGGGAGCGAGTCAGTCTCATGCTGTCCCCCTAAAATGGCCGCCGTTCCGGCCAAAGGCGGCGTCGTGGCCGGCCCGCGCCGCCCGGGCTGAGGAGGAGGCAGGTCCGAAATCGCACCGGAGGACTGCAGGGTGCCTTCCCCGTCGGGGAAGCACCGCTCACAAAGCCCCTCCCTCAGAAATTGATTCCCCGGTTCGCCGCAGGCCTCACACCTCGAGGACCGCGGCATGTCAGCACCGGGAAAAAAGCCTCGGGGGGGGGGGGGGGGGGGCCTGGAATGGCCCTAACAACCCGCCGAAGGGGTCCAGGAACTGCGGGGGAAAACCCCCGTTTCAGTTGAGCACACACCCGCGGGCGGAGCTTGCGAACCACGGGACCCACAAACGACGCGTGGAGCGGCCGGAACCACCGGCATCCACGGGGCACCACCAAAAAGAAGCAAACCTGTGGAGAAAGAAACTCACAAAACTTCCACTTACCCCAACGGAAGAGGAAAGGAGTACAGAATAGAGAAGGCAGAGCCACAGACACACGCCTCCTCAAATTGAAAAGTCTTTTTTTTTTTTTTTAAATTTTAAGGATCTAAAATGAAGAGAAACATAAGACAGGGAAATACTGTGGAGAAAAAGAAAGAAATAACCAAAAATGAAGAAACCCTGTCAATCTGGGGGAGCTAGTGGATCCCCCTGCTCGCATGTGCTGGAGTCAGAAGAATACTGGGCTCCAGCAGAGGGTGCACTGCTCTATATGCTGACGCTCTCAAACCCTGTTCTGTCTCCATCTGCTGGAGTCAGAAGAATACAGAGCTCCAGCAGAGGGTGCACTGCTCTATATGCTGACGCTCTCAAACTCTGTTCTGTCTCCATCTGCTGGAGTCAGAAGAATACAGAGCTCCAGCAGAGGGTGCACTGCTCTATATGCTGACGCTCTCAAACCCTGTTCTGTCTCCATCTGCTGGAGTCAGAAGAATACTGAGCTCCAGCAGAGGGTGCACTACTCTATGTGCTGACGCTCTCAAACCCTGTTCTGACTCCATCTGCTGGAGTCAGAAGAATACTGAGCTCCAGCAGAGGGTGCACTACTCTATGTGCTGACGCTCTCAAACCCTGTTCTGACTCCATCTGCTGGAGTCAGAAGAATACTGAGCTCCAGCAGAGGGTGCACTACTCTATGTGCTGACGCTCTCAAACTCTGTTCTGACTCCATCTGCTGGAGTCAGAAGAATACTGAGCTCCAGCAGAGGGTGCACTACTCTATGTGCTGACGCTCTCAAACCCTGTTCTGTCTCCATCTGCTGGAGTCAGAAGAATACTGAGCCCCAGCAGAGGGTGCACTGCTCTATGTGCTGACGCTCTCAAACCCTGTTCTGACTCCATCTGCTGGAGTCAGAAGAATACTGAGCTCCAGCAGAGGGTGCACTGCTCTATGTGCTGACGCTCTCAAACTCTGTTCTGACTCCATCTGCTGGTCGGGGGACATAACCCACTGTCTGGACTGATCCAGGTACGTACAGGGAATTTAAAACATTTTTTTTTGGGGGGGGGGGGGGGTTTGTTTTAAAGGTTTGGGTGGGTTTTATGGTTTTTTTGGTGTGCCGGTTTTCCCGCCCTCCCCCAATTTACGATTTTTAACGATTTTTAGAAAAAAAAAAACAAACTCGACGATCAGATTTCCCTCCCCCCCAGCCAAAATTGATCGTTAAGATGATCGATTACACGATTCACACCTCTAGTGGATATTACCAAGAAACCAATTTACAAATCACATTTCAGGCTGGTTTGAGTTGCAATTTTGGAAGCAACGTCTTCTAGCTGCATGGAGAAAATCACAAGACTAGCGCTGTTAACATGAAAAGATTACAGGACACGATGCTGGCTTAATTATGTCCATATAATTGTAATCCGCATTGAACACGAATTTGCAAATTTAAAAAAAAACACAGAATGTAACATGATTTAAATAAATACAAACAATAAATAGAAATTGTATTTGATGACAACTCTGTTGTTGGTCTATCTATACAGGCATGACCCAGTGACTAATACTGCAAACATGAACTGCACATAGTCTGAATGCTGTGCTTTACACGTGGCTTGTTTGAACAGGATCATACCACAGCTGTATCAATATTCGGAACATGGTAGCTGGTTTTTCTTATAAATCCAGTAAGTGTGGTTTGACATTGTCACAGATAAATGCGTCCACAACTGTAATAACAGGATTTTCAATATGAATTCAGAGACTCGGTATGGGCACACTGTGCACTGCAGGCGTGAAGGGACATTTTACATTTCGGGCAGCAAAAGGGGCTTGGTCAGTTGTGTACCTGCAGGATGTGCAGTCCCAACAGATCCCGCCAGTTGTCGTCGTAGAGTGATGCCAGCCGCGGGGGATCCTCCAGGCTGAGATGCGGAAACCAGGAACTTTCCCTCTCAACAGGAAACCCACACTTCTTGATGGTGGGCTGGACCGTGCCCGGCGTGATAACCAGAAGACGGCAGGATTCACTCTTCAGCAGAGCAGGCCTCCCGCTCTCCCTACAGCATGAAGAGTGCCCCAGTTCCGAGAGCTTCCGACAGAGCACCTGCTCCTCCGCTCCAGCCAGGTCAACGACGTCCACCAACAAGTTCTGCTGGGGGATGCCGAGAAGGAAGCGGGGAGGCATGTAGGTGTGCGAGAAGAGCAGCGTAATGCGCGAGGTGGTGTTCTGCTGGCTCTCGGAGTGCAAGATCTGCTGTAAGTGAGACAGAGCAGGAACTAATCCTCCTTGGTGCAGGACCCCAAAGAAAAGAGCTCCACATACATTAAAACAGAGAATGGCGGATTTCGTTTGCATCGTCTTCCTGCCAGCTGCACTGAACAAGACCAGCGGCAGGATGAGGGGGATTAGGAATCTTGGTTCTTGGTGGCTAAACAGAGAAAGAAGAGCCAAGGGCACAAAATAGAAGAGCAGCAACGCAGAAGGAGGGGGCATCTGCTGGGTACGTTTTACCCAGGCCAACTGATACAGACCGTGCAGGCAGGCCTTCATGGCAGCAGTGACTGCCGACAGGTGAAGAATCCCAAAAAGCAGCATCCCATTGAGCAGAAGATGGCAGAGCCTGGGGTGTGCCCCGTGCTGTGCCAGGTGGCAGGAGTTGAGGTTATAGCGGAGGAAGTTAAGAGGCGTAAATACCGCATTTTGACTGATGCGAGCAGCAAAGCTGAGCCCGCTGACGTTCTGCTGTTGTGCTGGGGCAAAGTACAGAGAGTCTGCCACAATGAACAGCGCAGCGGTGGCAGCGGCACTGGGCAGGAGCCACAGCCACTCTTTCAGCATCGGTAGCACCCCGCAGCGGAAGCCCTGCCCGGCCCAGCAGAGGACTGGGACCAGAGCAAAGGCAGGGAACGTGGGCCTGTTGAAAAAGCCAGCCATCAGCAGGACACCCAGGAGACAGCGCTGCTTTGCTCTGCTACAGACAGGGGTGGCCAGCGAGCCGCCAGGGGCCACAGCGGGAGACACCAGCAGCAACAGCAGGGCAAACAGAACTCCTTCTACCGCATTGCTCCAGGTTCTGGTGTAGAAGACAGCCGTGACGTAGGATCCTGCAAGGAGGGCCAGGGCTGGCCAGCGCTCCGCGCCCCACACTTGGGCCACACGGTACACGCAGAGGTCAAGGAGAAAAGAGGCGAGCGTGACAGAGAGCCGGGGAAGCACCAGGAGGACGTAGCTGCTTGGAGGGTTAGTCAGGATGCCCAACTGCTGCAAGGACTGGATCACCCAGAAGCTAATGCCTGATGTGATGAAGGGGAACACCACTGATCTGCAGGGCGCAGAAGGAAGAAACTCCCAGGGCCGAAAGACCTGCAGGTGCAAAATGTCACCTTTACAAAAAAAGAGAGGAGAGAGAGAGAGAAATCAAGTTCCAGGAAAGCACTGGCAAAGCAGGAGAAGCCGGAGGGATTTTGTACACCGATGCATAGCCCCCTCGTTATTGCTTTACAAACAAGTCTGTACCTTTCTAAAATTTTACATACGATCCATGCAGTCTGCCAGCAAGAAACAATGAGACTGACCACACGCTGATTACAAGAGGGGCTAGAGTGCGACTGGGACCTGAAGCCCTGGCACGACATACACAGGCTGCAGATTTGTGACTGCACGAGACGGGCGGGGGTGAAAGCATCATCTTCCCCTACTCTGCTTCATCACATCCGTTTGGGGTAGGGAGCAAGCACAGTGATATGAACGACGGCACAGATAAGCAATGTTGATGAATGAGATGATGTCAGTGCTCTTGAGCTCCTGGACAGGAATATCATTGGGAAGTTTCCTGCAAACAGCTTGGGATCGGCTGCAGTACCAAGGAGTGATCCCTGTAATGCCAGCCTCAATCTTCTCCTTCAGGGTTGGGATCATGGAGCATTCTAGGAATCTGGCGCAAATGCTGAGATTTTGATTCAGTGTAATAAAAACAGGACAGCAGAGAGTTCATGGGAGAGTAGTGCAGGCTGCCCTGCAAGGGACTCACATTCAAGTTCCACCTCTTAGTGACTATGGCTGGGAGTATCCAGTAGGCAAGGCTGACAAGTCCTTGTGAAGTTACTGAGGAGGAAGGGGAGAAATAATGTGGTACACAGTCCATGGAGAGCAGGCACAAGAGCGATGAGTCTACAATAATGGCCAACAATGTGCTGCAGATGGACTGAATGTGGTGAATACACAGCCAAGCTCACCTGCCATGACCTCCGCAGACTGAAAGAACTCATCGGGATGCAGGAACCCTGTCTGAGGCAGGAGACACCAGAGGAACCTAAGCAGGCTGAGCAGGCTCCACACCACCTTGGGTCCCATCAGAAGCTCACAGCACCTGCAGAGGATGATTTATACAAAGAAAGACGAGCACATGCTCCACCCGTCTGAGCTCTTCTCCCTCCCTTTCCGGTCTGTCCTATGAATGCTTAAAGTCTGCAGCCTGTTCCTCTCAGTGAAAAAGCCTTTCCTGTTCAACCTCACATAAAGGACCCTTTCTATGCAAAATGCTTCTTTGGGTACCACCGGATCGTTCAGGGCTTGTACTATGTCTCGCTGTTCTCTTCCCAAGCTCCTTCTCTCTCTACACGTGGTCTATAGTCCACTCTCCTCACTTCCTGTGGCAGCTCAGGGTCAGCTTTGCAAACATTAAATAATGTAAGCTTGTTCTGAATAATAATGTAGTAGTTTTCCAACCTTGCTTGTGTGTCTATATAATGTGTGTTTTGTTCTTTTTATGCATGAGGAATATAAGGAGCATAAGAAGTGTCTTGCTGGGTCAGAGCAAGGTCCATGGAGCCCAGCATCCTGCCTCCGACAGTGCAGGTCACAAGTACCCGTCAGATCCCCAATAAATGATCTGTTTCCTGTATCTCACTCCCAGGGATAAGCGCGGGCTTTCCCATGTCTGCGTAGCTAATAACTGTTTATGTGTTTTTCTTTCAGGGATTTGTCTGATCCAATTCTGAACCCTGCTGTGTTACTCGCCTCGGCCCCGTCCTCTGGCAGCAGATTCCAGCGCCTGATTGTCCGCTGAGTGAAAAAATCCTTCTCACGATTTGTTTTAAATCTGCTGATTGCTGGTTTCATGGAGCGTCCCCTAGTCCTAGTGTTGTGTTAATAACCGTTCCCTATTCACCCGTTCCTCCCCACTCATGATTTTATAAATCTGAGTCAGATCCCCTCTCAGTCCTCCCTTCTCCAAGCTCAGGAGCCCTGACCTGTTTAACCTTCCTCCATCCCCTGGATCCTTTTGGTTGCCCTTCTCTGCACCTTTTCTATGTCCGCGCTGTCTCCTTTGAGATTTGGTGACCAGAACTGCACCCAGTGCTCATTAATCTATCCAGAGGCTTTATTTATGATATTCTCAGCTTTGTTCTCTCTTCCTTTCCCAATACTTCCTAACTTTCTATTTGCCTTTTTGACCACCACCACCACACGCTGAGCTGAGGATTTCAAAGCATGGGGCACAAGGATCCCGAGCTCCTTTTCCTGGGTGGTGACTCCTAACACAGACCCCAGCCTCGTGCACCTGCAGGTGGGATGATATTCCCTACATACGTCACTCTGCACTTCTCCACATTAAATTGCATCTGTCCAGTCTCACAACCCGCTGGCGTTTTAAACAATTCTGTGTCATCTGCAGAGATGACCACCTCACTCACTGTTGCTAAATAGCACAAGTCCCAATCCAGACTCCTGGGGCGCTCCACTAACGACCTGTCTTCATTCAGAAAAGTGACATTTAGTCTTACCCCGATCCTGTCTCTTATCCAGTTACCCATAGGACATGGCCTCTGACCCCATGACCTCCCAATGTCCTAAAGAGTCTCTCTCATGTGAGATTTTGTTAAACGCCTTAAATACAGTCCATCAACCTGCTCACTTTTATCTGCAAGCTTATTTACACATTTTAAAAAAATCTAGTTAATAGGTAAGTAAGATGTCCCTACAGAAAACCACACTGACTCTCTCCCCTTTAAACCACGTCTGTGTATTTGGCCAGAAATTTTGCTTTTAAGGACAACTTCTACCATTTTTCCCACCACAGACATCAGGGAGGTTCAAGGAGTTGGAGACTGGAAGATGCGGCAAAGGAAATGAGGATCTGGAGGGGTAAGAAGGGCCCTTCACCGGTTTAGGCTGTGCAAGGTCTCATCTCTCCTCCTCTCTGCTCCACTCACCGCCCTCTCTCTCTCTCTCTCTGACCCGAGTCCTCTCTCATCACCTCCCTCACCCCTGCAATCCTCTCATTCCCTCTCTCTTCCTCACTCTTCCCCCAATCCTCTCATGCTTTCTCTCCCTTGGTGAATAAACATGTGGATAAAGATGTAGAACACTTGGATTTTCAGAAGATGTTTGACAAAGTTCCTCATGAAAGGCTTCTAGGAAAACTAAAAAGTCATGGGATAGGCAGCAATGGACTTTTGCTTACAGACAGGAGCACCTGGTGAGCTCTGATATTCTCTCTCTGAATTCTCACTGCTAGCCCCGACGTCATCGGGAGGGGCTGAGGAGACGCCATAAGACCGGCATCTCTTCGGCACGCCACCGCCGCGCCGCCAAAGTGGCGCGCGGCTTTGCTCGGCTTAGAGAGGTTAGAAGTGGAACTCTGTTGGAAACGCTGCTGCCACAGAGGCGTATAAAATAGCACTGTCTGTGGGAAACGAACTGACTGTTGAATTAGATATTAAGTGACTGAGATGCCGCCAAACCGGAAGGGGAAAATAAGGATGTTTCCTTCAATGCCCCTTCCTTTAAAGCAGGTGTGGTTTTATGACCACACCTGCTTTAAAGCCAGCATCCAAGGATTCTGCTGACTCAGACCATTTGGGAGGACGGTCAGAGTCTATAGAGGAGGCATCGTTGAGTCTCAACCTAGGATTACCACCATTGCAGAGGGCGGCAGAGGGTTTCTTGGGAGCTACACCAGAGGAGCTCAACAATTTTGAGTCGAGATCTCCGCTTAGAGAAACCGGAGGAGGAGACTCAAATGAAGTAAAAGCTGATGTGAGCCTTGTGGAAGTGCTAAGGAGGCAGACTGCACAGGGAAGATCGATTGAGGATGAAGAACAAGCCTCAGGTGGTGAGCACAAGGAAACCTTAAAGCGCCCCACAGTGGTAACACTGGAACTGTTGTGGGATATGATGGCAACAATGTCTACAAATATAAAAGGGATAGAGAGAAAAATGGATACAATAGCGGGCAAAAGTCAGCAGGATCTAGCGGAAATCCAAGATTCAGTTAAAAAATCTGAGGAAAGAATGAAAACTTTAGAAGATTTGGGAAAAAAGAATTTAGAATTTCAAGCAGTAGTTGTAAGAGATAGGGACACGTTATCCAGGTGAATTGAAATATTCGAGAATAATAGTAAACGTTTAAATCTTCGCCTACTCAACTTCCCTAGGGTAGTTGGGGAGGTACCGATAGAAACGTTACAGACATTTCTGAAGGAAGTACTGAGTTTTCCTGAAAATGATTTACCTGCAATTAGTTACTGCTATTTTCTTCCAAAGAAAAATTCAAACCTGAATACAGAGGAGATGCCTTTTCAAGGTAATCTCACAAATTTCCTGGAAAGTACTAATAACCAAATAATAGATAGGGGTATACTAGTAGTTTCTTTTTAATTTGCTTGATCTCGATAAACTAATGAAGCAGTATTTTAGTAAATACCCTCTCTCTTTTCATGAAAGTTTAGTAAAAATTTTCCCAGATCTATCAATTACTACAAGGTTAAGGAGAAAAGAGTTCCTGGTTTATCGGCAGGAAGTGGTTACAATGGGATTTACGTTTACCCTGCGATATCCCTGCAAATGTGTTATAAAGAAACAGCAAGAGATATATATTCTTTGTCCCTGATCATTTAAAAATGTTTGTTGAACAGAGGAGAATAGCTGTAATACCCCCACAGTCTAGTGAAGGATAGAATTATTGTAAGCAGGATATGCACAATGCTTAATTTCTTAATAACTCCTTTTCTCTTATTTTCTCCCTTATTTTGCCAGGCCTCTGTTAATTTAGATGTTGAGTAGAATTGATTTCTTTTGATTATATCATAATTAGACTTAAAACAGATATTGAAGAAGTAATTTCTAAGTTTGATATGTTAAATAATTATGGTGTAATATTGTATTTATCTGTCTAATTTGAAAAATCAATATTTTTATTTATTTATTTTACATCTTTTCTGTACCGTCGTTTGGAGGAGACCGCCACAACGGTTTACATCAAGGCACATAAAATTAATGATACTGTAATTTGCACATTTACAAGAGTACCATAAGGTTCGGTAACATAGTTAGTGATCAATAATGTTAAATGTAATTAATCATGTCCATGTCTCTATCTCGGTTTATATTACAGAATTAACTTTAAAATTGTGACTTGTCCTTTAAAGACTACACACCTAGTGAATACAGCAGTGTGTGTGGATGTTATATTGATTGTTCTTTGCCTGTCCCTGGTTTCTATTCTCCCTTCTCTTCCGGAAAAGCTTGTTTAAAGAGCCAGGTTTTTTAAACCTTTTCTAAAGGTTTTGCTGTCTTTGTAGTCTTAAATCTAGGGGCATGGAGTTCCATAGTAAGGGTCCTGTCAGTGATAGTGCTCTCTCTCGTACCTGTGTTAGTCTTGCAGTTTTGACTGATGGAATGGTTAGGAGTGCTTTGTTTGCTGACCTTAGGTTTCTGTTAGGGACGTGTACACGGAGGGCTGTATTTAACCAGTCTGCATGTTAGTTATGTATTAACTTATGTATGGTGCACAGTGCTTTGTATTGTATTCTTTGTTCAATGGGAAGCCAGTGTAGTTAAGCCAGTGTTTCGGTGATGTGATCTCTTTTACTTTTGCCAGTTAAAATTCTTGCAGCTGAGTTTTGCAGAACCTGCAATGGTCTTAGTGAGGTGTATGGAAGACCTAGTAGAAGTGCATTACAATAATCAGTGCTTGCAAATATTAATGCTTGTAGTACCGATCGGAAGTGGTTTAAGTCTCCTGAGGACCATGAGTTTAGCGTATCCTTCTCTTACTTTTACAGATGTGTTGTTTTAAGCTTAGTTCGGGGTCAATTATTACTCCTAGATTCCGTACTTTTCTTGCAAGTATTATTTGTTGATTGTTTTTTAGTGTGATTGGACTATGTTTGATTTCCGTATTTTTTCTCTCTAAATGTAAGAATTCTGTCTTGTCTATATTAATTACTAATTTCATTTGGTTTAGTAGCAATAAATATATAAAAAGTCATAGGATAGGTGATGATGTCCTTTCGTGGATTGCAAACTGGCTAAAAGACAGGAAACAAAGTAGGATTAAATGGTCAATTTTCTCAGTGGAAGGGAGTGGACAGTGGAGTGCCTCAGGGATCTGTACTGGGACCCTTACTTTTCAATATATTTATAAATGATCTGGAAAGAAATACGGCGAGTGAGATAATCAAATTTGCAGATGATACAAAATTATTCAGAGTAGTTAAATCACAAGCAGATTGTGATAAATTGCAGGAAGACCTTGTGAGACTGGAAAATTGGCATCCAAATGGCAGATGAAATTTAATGTGGCAAGTGCAAGGTGTTGCATTTAGGGAAAAATAACCCTTGCTATAGTTACACAATGTTGGGTTCCATATTAGGTGCTACAACCCAAGAAAGAGATCTAGGTGTCATAGTGGATAACACATTGAAATCGTCGGCTCAGTGTGCTGCGGCAGTCAAAAAAGCAAACAGAATGTTGGGAATTATTAGAAAGGGAATGGTGAATAAAACGGAAAATGTCATAATGCCTCTGTATCGCTCCATGGTGAGACTGCACCTTGAATACTGTGTACAATTCTGGTCGCCGCATCTCAAAAAAGATATAGTTGCGATGGAGAAGGTACAGAGAAGGGCAACCAAAATGATAAAGGGGATGGAACAGCTCCCCTATGAGGAAAGACTAAAGAGGTTAGGACTTTTCAGCTTGGAGAAGAGATGGCTGGCGGGGGGGGGGGGGGGGGGGAGATATGATAGAAGTCTACAAAATCAAGAAAGGACTTCAACAAGTTAATATAAAATGATTATTTACTCTCTCAGATAATAGAAGGACCAGGGGGCACTCCATGAAGATAGCATGTGGCACATTTAAAACAAATCAAAGAAAATTCTTTTTCACTCAATGCACAACTAAGCTCTGGAATTCATTGCCAGAGGATGTGGTTACTGCAGTTAGTATAACTGGGTTTAAAAAAGGTTTGGATAAGTTCCTAGAGGAAAAATCCATAAACTACTATTAATCAATAAGAAATAGTAGCTTGAGATACTACTACTTAACATTTCTATAGCACTACATGACACCACCACACCCTGCACCCCCAATTCTGTAACCACATCCACAGAAACTCCCCTAAATAATGGGTGCAGACCAGAATTAGGAGCTTCCCTTACTACTCACTATACAAAAAAGAATATTCAAATTCTGGTGTCATCTCAATAACAGCCACACAAACTCTCTCCCAGTGCCAGCCCTCTGTGACACATCACCACACCCTCACCCCCAGCTCTGTAACACGCCACACTCCCCTAATAATGGATGCAGGCCAGAATTAGGAGCGTCCCCTTACTACTCCCCATGCAAAAAGAATATTCAAATTCTGGTGTCATCTCAGTAACAGCCACACAAACTCCCTCCACCATTAGCCTCTTTATGAAACATAAAACCCTGGAAAAACCAAACAGTGTATATGTAGCAAATCTGACTCCAGGACATATATAGCAAATGTCCTGCCTGTGAAAAAGGGCAGCAGTGCAAATACTGTGCTGTGTCCTAGAACATGGCAGGTGCAGATTTGAAGAGAACAAGCTGGCTGACCTGCAGGGTCTACCTTCCACCCTCTGATCTCCAGGGTCTCACTCCCTCCCTTCCAATCTCCAGGGTCTCCACCACTCTGATGTGCAGGGTCATCTCCCCTCCTCGCCCTCCGATCTGCAGGGTAGAAGCTAGTGAATCTAAAAACATGCACAATTGAACTAGGACCTGTAGTTGTGCACACAGACAGTACAAAGTGCGGGCCTGAAGCAGCACAAAGATGGTATCTTCAGCCATGGAATGATCTTGGCAGTGAATCAATCATACAGAAAGAAGAAACAATTGCAGTTTCTTCTCTGTCAGATGTCTGTCTACATCTCACAGTTTGCATGAAGGACATGTTTAGAAGTGCTAAGGAAGCTGGAAGAGTGGTCGAAGATATGGCAGCTGAAATTCAATGCCAAGAAGTGCAAAGTCATGCATTTGGGGAGTGGAAATCCGAATGAACTGTATTCGATGGGGGGGGAAAGGCTGATGTGCACGGAGCAGGAGAGAGACCTTGGGGTGATAGTGTCTAATGATATGAAGTCGGCGAAACAATGCGACAAGGCGATTGCAAAAGCCAGAAGAATGCTGGGATGCATAGAGAGAGGAATATCGAGTAAGAAAAGGGAAGTGATAATCCCCTTGTACAGGTCCTTGGTGAGGCCTCACCTGGAGTACTGTGTTCAGTTCTGGAGACCGTATCTACAAAGAGACAAGGACAAGTTGGAGGCGGTACAGAGAAGGGCGACCAGGAAGGTGGAGGGTCTTCATCGGTTGACATACGAGGAGAGATTGAAGAATCTAAATATGTACACCCTGGAGGAAAGGAGGAGCAGGGGTGATATGATTCAAACTTTCAGATACTTGAAAAACTTTAACGATCCAAAGACAATGACAAACCTTTTCCAACAGAAAAAAATCAGCAGAACCAGAGGTCACGAGCTGAGGCTCCAAGGAGGAAGACTAAGAACCAATGTCAGGAAGAATTTCTTCACGGAGAGAGTGGTGGATGCCTGGAATGCCCTTCCGGAGGAAGTGGTGAAGTCCAAAACTGTGAAGCACTTCAAAGGGGCATGGGATAAATATTGTGGATCCATCAGGTCCAGAGGACGCATATAAAGAGCAGATAGTAAAATACTGCACGGAGCGGCAGTAGCCACAGAGGCATTCACGGAGCGGGATGCCAGTGGCCAGTGGTAGGTGTCCACCTTCATGGAGCGGAAGGATGTAGGGCTGTCATCTCCCAATTAAATAAAAAACAAAAACAAAAAACAAAACAGGGATGGGATCCATCAGGTCTAGAGGACACATATAAAGAGCAGGTAGTAAAATACTGCACGGAGCGGCAGTAGCCACAGAGGCATTCACGGAGCGGGATGCCAGTGGCCAGTGGTAGGTGTCCATATAAAGAGCAGGTAGTAAAATACTGCACAGAGCGGCAGTAGCCACAGAGGCATTCACGGAGCGGGATGCCAGTGGCCAGTGGTAGGTGTCCACCTTCACGGAGCGGAAGGATGGAGGGCTGTCATCTCCCAATTAAATAAATAATAAAAAAACCCAGGGATGGGATCCATCAGTTCTAGAGGACGCATATAAAGAGCAGGTAGTAAAACACTGCATGGAGCGGCAGTAGCCACAGAGTCATTAACGGAGCGGGATGCCAGTGGCCGGTGGTAGGTGTCCACCTTCACAGAGTAGAAGGATGAAGGGCATCCATCTCCCAATTAAAAAAAGAAAAGAAAAAAAAGAAAAAAAAAACAGGGATGGGTTCATGGGCTTATAGGTATTACCAATTATTAGGCTTTTCAATATTTGATGATAGTTAATGTGACTTTCAAGGCATTCTTCACTTTCGGTGCATGTCCGGCATGACTCCTTGCTTCAATGACAGGGGAAAAGAAAAACTGATACTTCACACATTTCCAGCATTGCCCTCTGCTTCATGGCAGAGAGCTATGCTGCCGCTTACCCAACTAATCAAACTTAATATTTCACTTGGAAGCAGCTCCAGCACTGCTCTCTACATTAATGGTGGGGGTGAAAAGGGAATTAGAACATAAGGTTACTAAGAGCCAAGAGAAACAGTTAAGTATGAGAACAAATGTGTGAAGCTTGCTGGGCAGACTGGATGGACCGGTTGGTCTTCTTCTGCCGTCATTTCTATGTTTCTATGTTTCTATGTTTCTATATCCTTCATGCAAACTTTCTATCTAGCCATGAAACAGCTATGACACGGGTTTTGTTCATGAATGTCTGCTGAGGAACCTCAACACCAATAGTGAGAATATGCATTTACATCTGGACTCAGCAGATGTCATCTGTATTCTACCAACCCTGTATCTATAGATGCTGGTGACATCCACTCAAAGATAAACGTTGGATGCTACAGATCTGAATGTGCATCGAGCCCCGAGCATAGAAAAGACTCGGGACTACACAGACTGCACAGCTTTTCCACAAATGTCTTCCCCAGAACTTTACAGATGTGCAGCTGCCCTGCTAACATTACTGCTGCCTCTGCAGAAACGCATCCATTGTTATAGTTAACTACACTACCAATCTGCACTGAATTTAAGGCCGCGTTCCTTGCTCAGTATAGCCTACTCTTAACCTTGGTGTGGCTGCTTTGTCATACTGGTTAACGTTATCCCTACTGGAACCCTAGCAAGCCAAGTATTTCTTTTCCCTGTTCCTGCTGATGTACCTTGGAGAGACATCTGTGAGACCTGTGGGATTGTTTCCTTGAGACTGTGCTTTAACCTGTCATTTGCCTGCTAAAAGGAGTTACTGCATTCCCCCTATACTATGAGACAGGGTCCTGAACTCTGCAGGATTACAACCCACATAAGGCTAAGGGTGAAATAACTGGTTTAATTAATCTTTTAGCTGAATTAGTCTGGTATTGTATGTGTCAAATGCAAATTAGTTTTGGATTAACACATTAATTTATGCTTGATCTTATAACAGGGCCGTACTCTGTAAAAAAAGTAAAACATATCTACCATATTAAATTTTGCTTATTATGCTGCTAAAATAAACCTCATCTTCCTCTCAAAAGTTAAGTTTTTGCTCCTTTAAATAACTGAATTTGTAACACAATTTATCTGTTAATTCATAATCATCTGTAGTCGTAGATTGCTCTACAAGTCTCCCCCCCATCTGTCCTCCGATCTCCAGTTTTCCCCTGCCTGCCACCCTCCAGGGTCTCCACACCCTGCCCTCTGCTCTCCACAGTTGTCTCCCCCAATCCCCCACCCTCCAATCTCCTCTGTCTTCTGACTTTCAGGGTCTCTTCTCCCAACTATCTGATTTCCAGTCTTCTGCCCTCAAGGATCTCCCCCCACCACCCCATAAGGATGCTTTGAAGTAATTACTGCACTGTTCAAGGTTGCCGACATGCCAGAATATGCTGAAATGCTAGAATGTATGCCAAAAGACAAAAAAAGTATGTTAAAGTTCAATATGAAGTATTGTTTTCACTGTCAGGGCTCAATTTACAAGAAATCACATAATTTACAAGAATCCCAGTCCTATCGACACAGGAGATAAAATTATGATGAAATATTACACTAGGAAAATGTTATGGAAAATGCAAACTAGTTCATTTGTGTATATAAACTGGAGGTTTAACTTCTTTAATCTATTGTCAATGTTCTCCAAGACTTTATCAGGCAGATACAGAAAAACTTGCGAGAGAGCCGCGAGCGCCCGCTCTCCCGCCACGCGCCCAGGCCCTTCTCCTGGGTGTGCGATTCAGGAAGAGAAAATATTCAAATGAGGGCCCGCAGTAAAAGGAGGCGCTAGGGCCACTAGCGCGTCCCTAGTGCCTCCTTTTTGACAGAAGCGGCGGCTGTCAGCGGGTTTGACAGCCGACGCTCAATTTTACCAGCGTCTGTTCGGAAAACGGATGCCAGCAAAATAAGAGCGTCCGTCTTCCAACCCGCGGGCAGATTTTACATTTTTTTATTTTTATTTTTTTTTACTTTTGGGGCCTCCGACTTAATATCGCCATGATATTAAGTCGGAGGGTGCACAGAAAAGCAGTTTTTACTGCTTTTCTGTAAACTTTCCTGGTGCCAGACGAAATTAACTCCTGCCTTTGTATCGCGCCAGAATAACTAACAGGGCCATCAACATGCATTTGCATGTTGCGGGCGCTATTAGTTTCGGGGGGGGGGGGAGGGGGGCTGGCCACGTGTTTGATGAGCTATTACTGTTTAAGGGGTAAAAATAGCCTATCGAAAACGCACGTCCAAACGCGGGCTAACAGTGCGCTCTGCCGGAGCACATTTTACTGTATCGGCCCGTATGTAAATAAAGCATTTTTTTTTAGATTATGGCATTTGTTATTGCTAGTTCCTAATACCCCTCCCTCCAATCTCCAGGGTTTTTCCATCCCAGCCATCCTCCAGGTTCTCCAACCCTCTCCCATTGCCACGGTCTCTCTACCTGCCCTCCGATTGCCAGGCTCTCCCTGCACCTTGCCCTTCAATTGCCTACCTGCCTTCTAACCACCAGGGTCTTGCCCAGTGATTGCCAGTTACACTCTGACCCCTCCTTCTGCATGTTGAACTCGAAATTGCAATGTCTGTCCCTAGCTGTATGCGGGCTGCTATATACTGGAGTAGAGGGTGTCTTGCGGGAGGCAGTATCCTGGAGAGGTAGGTCTTTCTTTTTGGGATGCAGTCTCTCAGAGGGATAGGGGTCCCTTTGCGGGATGCACGATCCCGGAGGGGATAGGGGTCTCTGCGGGATACATTTGCTCTTCTCTTGCTCTTACCCGCGCTGGTGATTATTATTCCCTGTACATACCCGGATCAGTCCAGACAGTGGGTTATGTCCCCCTTCCAGCAGGTGGAGTCAGAGCAAAACTCGAAGGCTGGCCTCTTATAAGCTGGAGCGCCCTCTCTGTCCCTTCCGTATTTCTCTGACTCCAGCAGGTGAAAGGAGCAGTCCCTTCGGTCCTCCATCTAGCTTTCCAAAGGAGAACTTTTCTTCTTATTTCTCTTGAAGGTTTCTTCTCTTGGATGGATCTCTTTAATTTCAAAAAAAAAAAAAAAAAAGAAGGAGAAAAAAGAATTTTATCATAATTTTTACTCAGTAAATTTCAGGGATTCACTCCCTCAGCTCTAGGCTCCAACTTGCAAGTGGAGCCAGTGGTTCTTTTCTTTTCTTTCTGGGGGTAAGTGCTGTTCCATTTTATTACTTTCAGGTCCTGTCGTCGGCTGAAGAAGCATGGAGCCTTTGCAATCCGGAGGGTCGCCATCAAGTCCAGGTGTGGGGTTCCCCATCTGTCGAAGATGAGCAACACCGCTTCCTTGGAGAGCTCCCACTCCCCTGGATCTATGCATTGTCAGCTTAGGAAGTCTGCACATCCAGCACCGCAGGCGGTACAGCAATCCGAGGAATCTTTGGAGGAGGGGGACCGGGGGGGGGAAATCAGACTCCTCCTGTAAACTGGCTAGATAGGATTTGTGCATTAAAAAGCAAAAACTGAAGAAAAACTAGGCCTAGAACCTCCCGGGGGGGTCAGGACCTGCATCCGGAGACTGCACGGGGCTTAAATCGGGGGGAGATTCCAAAAAATCTGGGTCCTGTGTGTCCTGCTGCCCCATAGTAGAAGCAGCAGAAAAACCCAAAATGTCCGCCGTTCCGCAGTTTGAAGACCCGGGAACGGCGCATCCACGTGCTTGCCATGCTTTGTCCGGGGTCTTGAGATGATTGCAACCGCGGAGGGACCCTTTCCCCCCCAAAAAACATTTGGAGCACAGCCCCTCGCGGAAGAGTCGGAGCGAAGACTCCCCGCAGGCAAGACACAGAGGGGATCACGGCATGGCCCGGATACAGGGGAGGAGCAACAATAAAAATCAGCTGGGCTGCCAGACTGAGGGAGCGGAGGCAGGAGAATGAACTCTGCATGCTCCTGTCTCCCAATAAAAGGCTGCCAAGTCCTTATCTAACTGTTTGTTTTGTCTTTAAATCGAGTAGTGCAGGGGGAAAAACGTCCCTGCTGGCAGCCCCGCGGAATAAGCGTCCTGGCTGTAGAGGGGGAGTGACTGGCACCACCAGTATCACCCCAACAGCCGAGGAACACCAGCAATAGGGAGCCTAGGCTATTATCTTTTAAAACAAGGGGCAAAGCCTCCCCTAGGCCCCCCCCAAGAGTGAGGAGACAGAAAACTGTCTCCTGTAAAGAGATCAACAGAGTCCAACTGAAAGTTTACAATTATACTTTTTTTTTTTTTTTAAATAGAACTTGAAAGACAACAAATACTTGGTTGATCCAAGAACATTTAAAGAAGAAAGGGAGTCCCAAAATGGGACTAAACAAAAGAGCCAGGGAACCGCAGGGTGAGTTGTCGCATCTGCTGGAGACAGACAAATACTGAAGGGCTGCAGGGTAGGCTCTGTCCTGATATAGGATACCCTTTCACTTTTGGTCTGTCTCCATCTGCTGGACAGGAGGCTCAACCCACGGTCTGGACTGATCCGGGTATGTACAGGGAACCTTCTGCGCCAAGGGCCAGTATTTTTCGACCGGGCAGATCGCTTCTGTCTTGCAGCATGGCTTTTGAACGGCGGAGGTTGAGGAAACATGGCTATCCAGAAGCAGTCATTTCCATGCTCCTCAAGGCACAAAAGATGTCCACCTCCATTTCCTATGTCCGGATCTGGAAAGTGTTTGAGGCTTGGTGCGCATCCATGGACATCTCTCCGTGCCAGGCTTTCATTGCACAGGTTTTGTCTTTCTTACAGCGTGGCCTGGACAAGGGCTTGGTATACAATTCCCTGCGGGTTCAGGTAGCAGCGCTTGGGGCTCTGGTCAGTCATCAGGAGGCAGCTCCTCTTTCTGCACATCCGGATATCGTCCGATTCTTGAGAGGAGTAAAGCATGTCAGGCCACCGATTCACTCCCTATGTCCTTCATGGAGTCTCAGCTTGGTCCTTCGAGGAGCACATTTCTCAAGGATCTCACCCTGAAAGCAGCCTTCCTTGTGTCCATTTGTTCTGCGTGCAGAATATCTGAGTTACAGGCTCTATCCTGCAGAGAACCTTTTCTCCGTTTTACGGACTCTGGGGTATCCCTGTGCACAGCGCCCTCCTTCTTGTGTCGTCTTTTCATCTGAATCAGTTGGTGGAACTTCCTTCCTTCTCCGCCGAGGATCGGATAGAACTTCGGAGATTGGATGTCAAGCAGGTTCTTATTCGTTATCTGGAGGTCACCAATGCGTTTTGTTTATCGGACCACCTGTTTGTTCTCTGGAGTGGTCCCAGGCGCGGCCATCAGGCGTCCAAGACCATGATTGCGTGCTGGTTGAAGGATGCCATTGCCTCAGCGTATATTGGTGTCGGACATCACCCTCCGAACGGCATCAAGGCTCATTCGCTCCATGCTCAAGCAAACTCCTGGGCTGAGAGTCAGTCTGTGTTGCTGCAGGAGATACGTAGAGCGGCTACAGGGAAGTCGTTGCATACTTTTGCACGGCACTATCGCTTGAATCTGCAACCGCCTGGTTTTGGCTCTTTTGGAGACGAGGTCCTTCGAGCCGGGCTATCCGGGGCCCACCCTAAGTAGGGAAGCTTTGGGTCATCCCACTGTCTGGACTGATACGGGTAACTACAGAGAAAAGAAAATTATTCCTTACCTGCTAATTTTCGTTCCTGTAGTACCACGGATCAGACTAATAAAGCAAAAGGGTAGGTTGTCTAAAAAAGCCGTTTGGGCAACAATGCAGGTTAGACACCAAAAAATAGTCCAAGTGCAAACTTTATTTAGATGGAGACATTTGTACGAGTATATGTCTCCATCTAAATAAAGTTTGCACTTGGACTATTTTTGGTGTCTAACCTGCATTGTACCACGGATCAGTCCAGACGCCTACCCTCAGAATCATGGGTTTGGGATAGCGGCTCTCCTTACCAGCATCTGTTTTCCTATCTGCTCTCTGCTGTTAATACCAGTTGGTTCACGTTGGCATGTTTCTTTCCACATTTTTGATATGATTAATACGTTGCGTATTTTATACAGATTCCTTGATCCATCCAAATGTTCTCTTACTTTGATATTCTTAATACTGAAGGGACAGAGAGGGCGCTCCAGCTTATAAGAGTTTTGCTCTGACTCCACCTGCTGGAAGGGGGACATAACCCACTGTCTGGACTGATCCGTGGTACTAGGAACAAAAATTAGCAGGTAAGGAATAATTTTCTTTCAGTAGGGCTCGTTCTCGAATTGCTTACTACCAAGGCCCACCATGCTGAATATGACTCCCGTTGGCTGCGAATATGTGGAAGCCACACCGATCCTGCCGGTAAGGAAAGAGATCATCGCCAAGCCCAAACACCCACCCAATCCGAGGATCACTGCAGCTGGAATGGCGGGGCTGTGGGAGGAGCCAATGTCTTCCAAGGTTGGCCAAAGGGTGGGGCGTGCATTCTGAGGAGAACTGAAGGGCGAGACATGCGTTGCAAGCCTCATTATTGGAAGGAGGCGTTTGGTGCTCGGACGATTGTAGGGCAGGGCATGAGTTGCAAGCCTTGCTATGGATGGTAGGCGTGTTATATACGTTCTGAGGACTGAAGGGCGGGGCTCATCTTGCACGCCTCGCTTTGGGTGGCAGTTGAGATATGCGCTCAGAGGATGGCGTTGCAAGCCTCGCTCTGCATTCGTAAATCTCGCTCCTACCAATAAAGTTCTGTGGATGAGAAAGGTGCGTGGTTGCTCCTTCTTTGCGCTCGGAGGTGAAGGAAAGAGGAAGAGGTTAGAGGAGAAGAGGTTGGAGAAGTGGTGGAAATGTTTACTTTTTTTTTTTCACTGTTTTAATTTGTAACCTAAAGTAAACAAAATGTGGAATATGAATGTTTAAAGTATAACGAAATAAAAGGGTGCGGGGTCCCATTGAGCCCCTTCTCTCCATTATACTCTATACCAGGGAGTGCGCTAACTAGCTGGATTCTCGGGGTATCCACAATGACTATGCTTGAGATATGTTTGCTTGCACTGCCTCTGTTGTATGCACATATATATATACCATGCATATTCATTGCTTGGGTACTCCAGGAGGGGGCTGGCTACCCCTGGTCTATCCAAGATTCAGCTGTGCAGCTTGACTTTCACCAAACTCACTGTACCCTAGCTGTTCCCTCAGACTGTTTAAGCTCCTCTTACTCACCTACAGGAGCCTTCACTCTGCAGCTCCTCACTGCCTCTCCTCTCTCCTCATCCTCCTCATGCACTCCTCTCAGACAAATCACTCCTATCTGGCTCTTCTCCTCTACTGCCAACTCCTGGCTACGCTTTGTGCTTGGAATAGACTTCCTGAGCTGTGCATCATGCTCCCTTGCTTGCCTTATTTAAATCCCATCTAGTAACCCGCTTTGCTGAGGCTGGTTTTAAATCTTAAGCTCTGTTTCTCCTGATCACAAGCTTGGTGGTTTTAACTATGACATTCCCTGAGTCTCATCTTTGGCCAGCTTGTCTGTCTTGAATAGGGTATAAGCTCTGTCTGCAACAGGAATTTATACAGTACTGCCGGTCTCCAGTAGTGGTACAGAAATGATAGGAGGAAGGGGAGAAAAAAGCATGGAAAGCAGTGGATGAGGGAGAGGGCAAGGAATGAGGAGACAGAAGGATCTGTTTGCTATCATCCTTTTTTTTTTGTTTGTTTGTTTTTAAGCCATAGTAGGAAAGGATATTTGACCAGAAAAGGCAAGTCTGCCCTCCAGGTGCAAGAATCCACTGCATAGCGTTAAATGTTTCAAAGACCACGTTATTGTGATTTGGAAAGGAATTAATGCCAAATGTTGGATCTTTATCCTTTGATGGTTTGCCTTTGCAGCTCATGACAAGCATGAGATTTGGGGGGGTTATACTTGATTATTTAAAAAACAGATTTATTTCCCGCCCTTTGTACTTTCAGAGCGGGGTTCAGTGTAAAACATAGAACAGGAGAAGGTAAATATCTTAGGAAACGGGGGGGCAGCAATATCCTTGATTCTGGAATAACTTTTCTCCCACAGATTAAGCAGGTGGTAAAATTTGCTTTACTGGTTGAAGGTTGTATGATTTTTGAAATTTATTCTGTCTCTTGTATTATTCTCCCAGTAAGGGCTCTCCATGAATGGAAGACAACAATGGAGATGTCATTGTACTGGTTGGGATGCGTAGGTGTTCTACTAGGTGTTTCAAAATAAAATTTCCTCCTGCTCCAGAGTCCACTAGAGCTAGGGTCTGATATTTCAAAGGTCCGCAGATTAAAGAAACTGGGAGAGAGAGAGGAGGAGAGGGTGCAGTTAGACCTAAGAAGAGTCCTCCCACAGGACTTAGGTCTGCTAGTTTCCCAGACACACTGGGCATGTCTGCACAGCATGGCCAGCCTGACCATAGTACATGCATAGTCCTAATCTCTTCTGAAGGATTCTCACTTTAGAAGTCAAATGACTGCGACCCAATTGCATTGGTTCTTCTTCGCCAGCAATAGGCATTGGTAGGGTAGGCTTAGGCAACGGCTTTGAATGATTATATCCCTGGATGGATCTTCTGGGACTCTTAACCTCTTGGACTTTGTCACGGATCTGGCGATCAATCTTCGCCGCCAGCTCCATAAGCTCTGCTAAGGTCTCGGGCATCTCACGAGTCACCAGTTCATCTTTCAGCCAGGAGTTCAGTCCTTCAAAGAAGAGTTCAGAGACATCTAAGGTCCCAATGTAATTCTGATCTCAAGGTTTTGAATTCAATGGCGAAGTCTGGCCATGGCTTTATAAGAGCAGATGACGTGACTTGGCTGCACAATCCTGCAGTGAGCAGCTCCGATATTTCAATGCCTCCTCTCAGCAGCAGTAACCTGGTGACTTCAGCAGCATATTTATTTTGGCATTTTAGAGGCAAGTACATTCAGGTACTGGAGGAGTTTCCCTATCCCCAGAGGGCTCACAATCTAAGTTTGTACCTGATGGGGCACTGGCCAATAGCAGCAGAGGAAGTTTAACCACATCTCAGTCTACAACACATACCCTAAAATTACCGTCAACCTCAACACTTGATAAAACGGGGAATAAATGGTGGATGACGACAACTGTATTGGCTTAAAAAAACCCTCATTTTTCCATATATTATGATCCATCTTGTCAAGCATTTTCAGTTTTCCAGGAATGTTCTCCCTCTGAGCTCAGCAGCATATTTATTTTAGCATTTTAGATTCTGCTTTTTAGCACTTCAGAGGGAAGTACATTCAGGTACTGTAGGAGTTTCCCTAAGTTTGTACCTGCTGGGGCACTGGCCAATAGCAGCAGAGGAAGTTTAACCACATCTAATCATATCACACTCCGTCTACAACACATACCCTAAAATTACTGTCAACCTCAACCCTTGATAGAACAGGGAATAAGTGGTGGAGAAGGAGGACACAACTGTTTTAGCTTTAAAAAAAACAACCCTCATTTTTCCATGTTTTATGATCCATCTTGTCAAGCATTTTCAGTTTTCCAGCAATGCATGCTTCTCACCTAAATACCATCCAATCACTTCTCACTTACAGTCTGACGTGGAAGCTTCACCCTAACCAACCACGGCTCACTGTCCATGCAGTAACAGGACGTTTCTCCTCAAACACCACCCACTGCTCACTTACAGCCAGCAAGGGGAAGCTTCTGCCCATCACCCAATTATTGCTTTCTCACCACAAGTGAGGGGAAGCTTCTCCAGTCCACTGCTCACTTATACCCAAAGGGAAGCTTCTCCCTAACCACCACCCACTTACAGTCAGTGATAGGAAGCTTCTCCCCAACCACCATCCAACTACTGCTCGCTATAAAGTAATGGGATAGTCCTCCTCTCCTTTCTAAACACAAACAATGTTCCCACAGCCAGCAGCACTAAGACTTCTCCAAGCCTTGGAGAAATACCACATTTAGGACATGGATTCAACCCGCCTGAAGGCAAGACTGTTTAGGGAGGCAGCTCATGAGCCGATACTTCACATGGTAGAGAGCCACACTACTTGTCCATGTCTTCCCTGAGAAATACGGTTCTGTTGAGCTAGATCTCGCCTCTGTTGAGAGTTTCCCCCATATTGACCTGTCTCTGGGGCAATTTGCTGGGGTGCGAGTTCTGCAGCGAACTCATTAGCACAGCAAACTGGGTGTCCATGTGCTCCATCATTCTGTCCATGCGATCATTCATGTGCTCCGTCAGTTTGTCCATGCGGTCATCAATGTGTGTGAGCAGCTTCTTCTCCACATGCTCCAGCCGTTTATAAACCATGCTCTCTAGATAGCTGCAGGCAGGCTGTTCATTCCTGAAAGGAGGACGTACACTACAGCATGGTAAATCTGCCGGCCACAGAACATTCACGCCTACTCCTATTACCAACTTGTGTGTGTTTAATACCCATTACATCGCATGGGAAGTCTCACTGTGCCCCTTACCCCCAATACCTCCCTCTCCAGTGTCTGTAATGCCCGTCACGTCCTTCTGTAATTATCACACCGTCACTGCACAGCTGCTCACACGGTTCTCTCGTGTTTGCCATGTGAGCCAGACAATTACAATCAGGTTCTTGGGCAAAGTTTCAGGCATGGATTAAGCATTTACATTTCTTATAAAGAGGGATGGTACCTTTATTAGACA
Organism: Rhinatrema bivittatum; assembly: GCF_901001135.1. Classification (NCBI taxonomy): domain Eukaryota; kingdom Metazoa; phylum Chordata; class Amphibia; order Gymnophiona; family Rhinatrematidae; genus Rhinatrema; species Rhinatrema bivittatum. Next base: position 310,379,322 of record NC_042621.1, read on the forward strand.
GACATAAGAATTAAGCAAAGATGATACATGTGAGCGCTGAATGGATAATCATCTTAGTTCCTAGAATGCTGGAGCACTTAAACGCTGGAGGATTTCTGCTGTGGTTTTAGGGTGTCAAGGCATGGATAAAGGATGAGGAGAATGGGGAAATATATTCACAAATAAATAGGCCAGCTGGTAGCTGCATAAGATATTGGGAGCTAGTTGCTTAATCAATGTGGCTAACTTTGGTCATGTCACAGATATACTTATGCAGCTCATTTTAAGACAGCTGGGGATATTCAGAGGCGCGGCTGCACCACTGAATTGGAAAAAGTACTTACCTGATAATTTCATTTTCCTTAGTGTAGACAGATGGACTCAGGACCAATGGGTATAGTGTACTCCTGAGAGCAGCTGGAGATGGAGTCATATTTCAATCTGACGTCAGTACTACATATACCCGTGCAGGAAGCTCTGCTCTTCAGGATTCTCCTCGAAAAGCAATTGTGGATATATGTGTGTGTTTCAATAGCTTGGTTAACTTGATTTTTAGCTGGAGACTGCCAGTGCCCTCAACTGAGAAACGCCGACACCCGGTAACTATGGGTGTCTTAACTAGGGGTAAAGTCTGGCTTACCCATGCTTGTCTTGCTCTCGGGGATTGTCACCTGAGGTTTCTGTATTGTGGGGCAGCTGTGGGCAGGATGCTGAGTCCATCTGTCTACACTAAGGAAAGCCAAATTATCAGGTAAGTAATTTCTCCATTTCCTAGCTTGTAACAGATGGACTCGGGACCAATGGGATGTACAAAAGCTACTCCCGAACCGGGTGGGAGGCTGCCTGTGGCCCACTTAGTATTGCCCTTGAGAATGCTGTGTCCTCCCGAGCCTGGACATCCAGGCGGTAGAACCTGGAGAAGGTGTGGAGGGAGGACCACGTCGCCGCCCGACAGATCTCGGCCCATTTATGGCCTTAACTTCTCCAGTTCGCTCCTGAACAGGAGGGCTCCTTTCAAAAGCATTCTCGTGAGTTTCGTCTTGGAGGTCACATCAGCTGACCAATTTCGGAGCCAGAGTTGCCTTCTGGCTGCCACTATGGATGAGACGCCCCTGGCTAAGCTGCGCACCAGGTCGGAGGTCGCATCCGTGAGGAACGATATCGATGGACATAGCTGCGTCCTGGAGAGTGACAAGCAGGTACGTGTCACCACGGCACAGCAGGCAGCAATATAACTGCGACGTCAAGTGAGTGTTTAAGGATGGATTCCTGATGTCGGTCGTGGGCATCCTTGAGTGAAGCTCCTCCTTCAACTGGAATGGTACCGGGCTTCTGTCCGGAGGAGGCATGGCTTGGGGCGGCCGAAAGGGGCCTGGAAGGTTTTGGTCTTCTAATGGAGACTGGGCTGTGTCACCGGTGGCACAGATTGTGCCTGGACGAAGGTTTGCAGCCCTTTACGCCGAAGCTGTGCGTGCAAGCCGCTATGTGTGCGTCGCTGTGCGCACAGGCTTGATTGTGCCCCCACCGCCGTCGAGTGTGCCGCTGTGCACCCGGCACCTTCGTGAGCGTTGCTGCGCGCACAAGTAGTTTATGTGCTTGGCTCGGTTGTGCGGACTATACGGCGATCAAGGGGGGGGAAATGGTGCCGACAACCTCGTGGGCAAGATGGCGGCCCCCCCGGAGGGTCTCCATGTGGGAGGACCCTCGTACATGATCGGGATCTAGCCCAGACAGGGCTGTTCAACCTGATAGGACAGATGCTCGATGGAGGTCTGTCCTGCTATCCGAGCCTCAGAGACTAAGAAAGGTTTTCTACCTTACCTTGTCTTGGTGCTTCCTGGTCTCGTGCTGGGCGGTCTCCGGCTGCGGCGGGGGGAGATTGAAAATACCTTCACCGCCGCGCTCGGTATTGCACCCGCTGCCGCTCAGTCTCGACTGGGGGAGGGACCCTTAGGTATCACTGCAGGAGAGCGGGGCTCGTCTGTATAGGTAAGATTATTTCTTCTTTGGATTTTCTAATGCTGTGCGAGTCCCAAACTGCTATGGAGATGGAGAAATACTGAAGAGCAGAGCTTCCTGCATGGGTATATGTAGTGCTGACGTCCGATTGAAATCTGATCCGTCTCCAACTGCTATCAGGAGCACACTATACCCACTGGTCCTGAGTCCATCTGCTACACGCTAGGAAAATTCCCGTTAAGTTAGCCCGATATCCAGCTAACTTAACTAGCAACTCTGCGGCTGAATATTGGCCCCAAAATGTTCTTAGCTGTGTAGTATCATTTTCTATGTTTATGGCTGGAGTGTAAGATATGTTTTGTGCTGGCTTAATCAAAGTTTTAAAAAAAAAAAAACAAACAACCCTAAACCAACCATAGGAGGAATCCCTCCACGATTAAGGTGGACATCTTGAGGTCTATATTCGGTTGCTGGCTGACTAGGAAAAGTTAGCCGGATAAACTGCAGAATACCCTTGGCTATCTTAGTTTATCCAACTCATTTTATTTAGGACTGCCCTTCAGCCGTCGTAAAGTTATCCAGCTATGTTGGCAGCCAATGCTGAAAATCAATGTTTATCCTGCTTAGTCAGATAACCAGCTCTGCCCCTACCTCTACCTGGCCACATAAGTTATTTGGCTCTCTCGGCTCAATTTAGCCACACAAATAGCACTGAATCTCAGCCTTCTTGTGTCTGAGTCCCAGGGGCCTACAACAGGAGAGCAATCCTCCTCGCTCACCGAGACCTGTTTAAGCTAAATGGACAGGTCTGTCTGCTTCCCAGAAAGGGGACTATAAGGACACTCACCCCAGGTTCATCGTGTGCTCCTCACTCCTGGTTTCAGGCTCATGCCCAGCACTCCTCTCTTCTATCCGCATGTGATTGACTTGGCCACACAGATTCTGCAGAAAAGGAAGCAGGTCTGTCCTGGCGAGATCAGAACTGCCACTTGCTTGCTTTTCCAGAACAGACGATACTAGAGCTGCAAAATCATCCGCCTGAGGGAGAGTCCAAGAGCTTCCCTTCCTGGGAGCAGTCCCTGACCCAGGCAGCTGCCCCTCTCTGCACACACACCCCAGCCCCTGCAGCTGGATCCCAAGAGGAAAGAGATTCTGCTGAAAGAAGAAGAAGAAGTCACTGTCACACTCTATACAGCAGGAAACACTGAGGAAGGGCAAGGATTCTATGAACATCTGGATTCTCCTTCCTTCACCCCAAACCAGAGCCAGGCTGCATCTCTGCACCGCAGGCAACAATAATCACTCAGGAAGAATTAAGTCTTACTTCATTTAGGACACAAGAAGAAGTTACGTATCAAGAACATGTGGTGTGCCAGTGGCATTGAGCAAAGTGGAGAAATTACTTACCTGATAATTTCGTTTTCCTTAGTGTAGACAGATGGAATCAGGACCAGTGGGTATAGTGTACTCCTGATAGCAGTTGGAGACGAATCAGATTTCAATCTGACGTCAGCCCCTAGTACATAGACCCCTGCAGGAAGTGCAGCTCCTCAGTATTCTCCTCAAAAAGCAATTGTGGATATGTGTGTGACTGATTAACTTGATCTGGTCGAATTGGCTATAGCTGGAGACCACCAGTGCCTTCAACTGGAAAGCGTCAACACCCGGCAGGGTGGGTGTCCTAAGTGAAGGAAGCATGAATCACTGCAGCCAAGGGTGGGATGCTGAGTCTGTCTACACTAGGGAAAATTAAATTATCAGGTAAGTAATTTCTCCATTCCCTAACGTGTAGCAGATGGACTCAGAACCAATGGGATGTATAAAAGCTACGCCCGAACCGGGTGGGAGGCTGCCCGTGACCCGCTTAGGATAGTCCTTGCGAATGCTGTGTCCTCCTGAGCCTGAACATCCAGGCGGTAGAACATAAGAAACTGCCATGCTGGGTCAGACCAAGGGTCCATCAAGCTCAGCATCCTGTTTCCAACAGAGGCCAAAAACCAGGCCACAAGAACCTGGCAATTACCCAAACACTAAGAAGATCCCATGCTGTTGATGCAATTAATAGCAGTGGCTATTCCCTAAGTAAAACTGATTAATAGCCATTAATGGACTTCTCCTCCAAGAACTTATCCAAACCTTTTTTGAACCCAGCTAAACTAACTGCACTAACCACATCCTCTGGCAACAAATTCCAGAGCTTTATTGTGCGTTGAGTGAAAAAGAATTTTCTCCGATTAGGTGTGGAGAAGGTGTGGATGGAGGACCATGTTGCCACCCGACAGATCTCGGCGGGTGACAGCATTCTAGTTTCTGCCCAGGATACTGCCTGGGCTCTGGTAGAATGGGCCTTGACCTGTAGAGGCGGCAGTTTGCCTGCTTCTACGTAGGCCGCCTTGATGATTTCTTTGATCCAGCGGGCTATGGTTGCCCGCGAAGCTGCTTCCCCTTGTGTCTTCCCACTGTGAAGAACGAATAGGTGGTCCGTTTTTTGTACGGGTTCCAACTCTTCCAGGTATCTGGATAGCAGCCTGCTGATGTTGAGGTGAAGTAGACTTCGAGCTTCTTCCGAATTCTTAAACTCGTCCGGTAATGGTAGTGATATGGTTTGGTTGAGATGAAAGTGTGACACCACTTTGGGAAGGAACCGTGCATAGCTGGATGTTCCCGGGATGAATCTGAGGAATGGCTCACGGCAGGACAGTGCCTGTAGTTCCGAAATGTGGCGTGCTGAACAAACTGCCAGCAGGAATTGCTGTCTTCAAAGTCAATAGATGGACAGACAGTTCTTGGAGGGGCCTGAAGGAGGCTCCTACTAGAAAATCCAGTACCAGGTTGAGGTTCCAAAGAGGTACCGGCCACTTTAGGGGTGGGCGGATGTGTTTGACTCCCTTCAGGAAGCGTGAAACGTCCGGGTGAGAAACTGTGTTGTTGCTCTCACTCTCGGTGCCGTAGCATGACAATGCGGCCACCTGTACCTTGATGGAGTTGAGGGACAATCCCTTCTGTAGTCCATTCTGTAGCAATTCCAATATCGCGGGAATTTTGACTGAGCGTGGTGCGATGTCGTGGTCTTCGCACTAGGCTTTAAAAAAACTCTCCAAATCCTAATGTATGTTAAAGATGTGGAGAATTTGCGTGCTCGGAGCAGGGTGTCGATTACAGCCCCCAAGTATCCGTTCTCTCTCAGGCAAGCCCTCTCAAGGGCCAGGCCGTAAGCGAGAAATGAGCTGGGTCCACTTGGAGGATCGGCCCTTGTTGGAGCAGGTCTCTGCGTGGAGGCAGAGACAGGGGGGGTCCCTGCTAGTAGGCTCATGTCTGCATTCCACGGCCTTCTGGTGGCCCCGGACTGGCCAAGAAGTACTAGTCTCCTGTGCAGCTGTATCTTGTGAATGATCGCGCCCAATAGGGGCCACGGTGGGAAGGCGTATAATAGAGTCCCCTGTGGCCAGGTCTGTACCAGGGCATCGATTCCTTAGGACGGAGGTTCCCGCCTGTGGCTAAAGTACCTGGGTACTTGGACCTCCTGGCAAACCGGTCCAACGCCCATGTCTGGTGTTCCCCACCGGCTCAATATCATTTGGAATGCTGCGGTCGACAGTTTCCATTCTCCTGGGTCTAGTCTTTCTCTGCTGAGGTAGTCTGCCGTGATATTGTCTTTCCTGGCAATGTGGACGGCCGAGATCTCCTGGAGATTTACTTCTGCCCATGCCATTAGAGGGTCTATTTCCAGAGACACCTGGTGGCTTCTGGTTCCTCCTTGACGGTTGATGTAGACCACTGTTGTGGCGTTATCAGACATTACTCTGACCGCTTTGTCTCTGAGTCTGTGACCGAACCGTAGGCAGGCTAGTCTGACTGCCCATGCTTCTAGGCGGTTGATGTTCCATTCCGATTCTTCTGCGTTCCACTGTCCTTGGGCGGTTAGTTCCTCGCAGTGTGCTCCCCATCCTCATAGGCTGGCATTCGTGGTGAGCAGGATCCAGGTCGGTGAGGATAGCCTCGTTCCCTGGCTTAAGTGGGCGTCTTGTAGCCACCATCGTAGTTGAGTCCGAACTCTGCCCAGGAGCTGAAGACGTACGGTGTAGTTCTGGGACAGTGGATTCCAGCACGATAGAAGTGAGCTGGTTCCCCTCTTGTTGTGCTTGTTCCGAAAGGGCTGGTTCCTACCAGAAGGGTGGGGCGCTTAATAATTATTTCTGTATGGATTGAAGCGCTGTGAACCTCTGCCCCTGGAGGGTCGGGGGAAGGGTCGCTGGTTTCTCTTGCTTTTGTCCTCCGGTAGCCGTGGCAGTGGGGACGCGCCACATTTGTCAGCCAGCTTCTCTAGTTCACTGCTGAACAGGAGGGATCCCTTGAAAGGCATCTTTGTGAGTCTCGATTTGGAAGATGCGTCGGCCAACCAGCTTCAGAGCCAGAGTTGTCTCCTGGCTGCAACAGCTGATGACACTCCTCTAGCTGCGGTGCGTACTAGGTCGGAAGCAGCGTCCGCGAGGAATGATACTGCTGGTTCCAGGGCTTCCCCAAGAGTGTTGTTCCTGGTCTGTGATAGGCAGGCACGTGTTACAACAGTGCAGCAGGCTGCTATTTGTAGGGACATAGCGGCGACGTCAAAGGACTGTTTAAGGATGGATTCCAGACGTCTGTCTTGAGCATCTTTGAGTGCTGCACCTCCCTCCACTGGAATAGTGGTGCGCTTCGAGACCGCGCAGACCATTGCATCCACTTTTGGGCGTGTCAGCAGGTCTTTGGCCGCCGGGTCCAGTGGGTACATGGCTGCCATAGCCCGTCCTCCTTTGAATGTGGACTCTGGAGCAATCCATTCCAGGTCAATTAGCTGTTGAACGGCTTGTAATAGGGGGAAATGGCGGGAAGTCTGGCGGAGTCCCTCTAGCAGAAGGTTCGTCTTAGGTTTCCCTGAGGCACTTGGGCCCGGTATCGCAAGTTCCTTCAGGCTGCTGGTGACCAGGTCTGGAAGCTCATCCTTGGTGAAGAAGCGTCTCATGGTCCAGTGAGGTTCTGTCCCCGGAGGGAGTTCCCCTTCCTCCAAGGGCTCTGATTCCTCATCCGAAATGTCCGTGTCCCCGTAAGTGGGGCTTCCGGATGGTGGATTCACTACCCTGGGCCTAGCAGGGGCCGGGACATAGCGGTCCTCTGGTAAGGGCTGTGACCGTATTACCGGAGGCTCCATTTGCATGTGAAGGAAGGAGTGTAGGCCTTTGAAAAATTTCACCCAGGAGATAAGACGCTGGGTCCAAGCTAAGAGGCAGTGTGTCCCTGGGGGGGGCCCCATTTGAGGGGGGGGGTCCTGCTGGGATTTGCTAGGTCTGGGGTACTTCTTGAAGAACTAGCACTCGGGCCCGGATGGGGCTTGCCCTGGGCTTGATCCCCCAGGGCGTCAGCCTCCTCGTGTTGTGCGGCTCTGATGTGGCATGCTGAGCAGAGGCCCTGAGCCTCGAGTTCTCTCTCTGGTGGTGCCATCGACAGACGCGTAAAACGACTTGTGAGTCGGATATGCGCACTGATGTGCGCACAAGTCGCAGTTATGCGCCTGGCCTAGTGAGCGCGAGTTGCTCGCACAACTTGTGCGTGCAGCACTTGAGCGTATACGTTGTGCACACAAGTAAAGTTGTGCGCACAGCTGGCCCTACACGCATGGATCAAGACGGCGGTCCGGGTGGTGAACAGGGCCAAAATGGCAATGGCGACCACGTGAGCAATATGGCGACCACTTCAGGGTGGGGTGGGGGTTCCCATGTGGGAGAGCCCTTGGCTCTGACCGGGGTCGGGCCCAGCTAGGGCAGATCAACCCGGTGGCACTGGTCCCGGCTGGTGACCTGTGTGACTCCTTGAGCTTCGGAGACCGGAGTCTTTAAAAGATTTCTACTTTACCTTGTCTCCAGCGCTTCCCGGTTTCATTCCAGGCAGTCTCTGGCTGCGGGGGGGGACAGGGCAAATACCTTCACCGCCACGCTCGTGGATGCACTCGCTGCCTCTCAGTCGAGCCCGAGATTGGGGGCTAGGTCCCCGCCGAAGGACGGCCACCGGACAGAGGCTCACCTCCGAGGGACCATGGAAATCACCTCGGGAAGGGACCTGAGGGTATCACCGCAGGAGAGCGGGGCTCATCATTGAAGTTTGTTTTTTTTATAAATTTGGGTTTTCTCCGTAGAATTTGTTCTAACGCTGTGCGAGCGTGCAGATAGTCCCTAACTGCTATGGAGATGGAAAATACTGGGGAGCTGCACTTCCTGCAGGGGTCTATGTACTGGGGCTGACGTCAGATTGAAATCTGATCCGTCTCCAACTGCTATCAGGAGTACACTATACCCATTGGTCCTGAGTCCATCTGCTACACGCTAGGAAATCTTTTTTTTTTTACTGGAATTTATTGCTGGTTGAAAGAGCATAGCTGAGTTTAAAAAAATGTTTGGGCAAATTCCTTGAGAAGCAGTTCAAATTCTCACTAACTAAAGTAAGAACATAAGAACATGCCATACTGGGTCAGACCGAGGGTCCAACAATCCCAGCATCCTGTTTCCAACAGTGGCCAATCCAGGCCACAAGAACCTGGCAATTACCCAAACACTAAGAAGATCCCATGCTACTGATGCAATTTAAACAGGTAGATACCTACACAGGCTTTTTCTTGTATTTTGCCTCCCCTTCCTTCTCCATCACATTCTTGCAATTAGCCCTCCCCCCCCCAGCCTTCTGTCTCTTCTACTCTGTACATCCCTCCACCCTCTACCAAATTTACCAGATAATCACTCTATAACTTAATTTTCAGTTACTCAAATATCAATTAGCTGTATCTGAAACACAATCTGTCATCCTTGCTCAGTTACCTAACGTCCCTCCTCATAATGATCCGCACTTATAAAGAGCCCCTTGTATAGAGTCCCTATCTAAAAAGCTTTAAGCTAAATCAAGAGTTCTATGTAAAGAGCTTTAAGTTAAGTCAAGCTCACGTTTCTTCATAAGTATAAATAGTTCACGTTACTTGCTTTAAGATAAGTTCATGTTTTTGTCACATTTATAAATAGCTCATATTACAGTAACGTTGAGTTAAAGATTCCCCGTCTGTAACGTGCTGGGAGCGCACAATACAGACGAGTAAGGCCATCCAGCGATACAGTCTCCAGTTTCACGCGTCCTTAGCGCTTCCTAAACCCTTTCCTAAACCCTTTCCGCACCCAGCATGTAAATGAACGAAAAAGCTGTATAATGAAGGAATTAGCTATTCCCCTGCGATACTGTAACGGGCGCTGATATTATCTCCTCCGTAACCCGCTGTTCTGCCGCGGCCTTAACCTGCTAGTTTACCGCCTCCCCCTAGTAGGAGTTAGTGTAGTGTAAAAACATTGCTTACCCGCCCTGGTCCCGTCCGGTCTCCTGCAGCCCCGTCCGGTCCCCTCCTCCCGAAGCAAAAAAAAAAACAAACGAAAAAGTAGCAAGGCTCGGGCCTGCTACGGTAAGTGTAAAAAGTGTAAAAAGTGTAAAAAACAAAAAACCTGTGTGTTATATAAAAAAATAAAACAATTTTAAATACCTGTCGGAGGGCCGTGGGTCCAGGCGGCCGGTGGGCGGCGGGCAGCCATCAGCGGCATCCGGTAGTCCCTTCTCCCTTCCTCCCGATTTCGCACGGGCATTCATCCAGGCAGAGGGAGCCGACGGCGAACGACCTCCGGCTCCCCCTGCCTGGATGAGCGCCAAAATCGCACGGGCGGGTCGGCAGCGGGGGGGGGGGGGGGCGGCAGCAGCAGGATCCGGGAGCGGTGGGTAGGCAGCAGCGGGGTCCGGGGGGCAGCGGCAGCAGGATCCAGGGGCGGCAGTGAGATCCGGGGGGCGAGTAGCGGCAGCGTGTTCGATCGGGCAGGTAGGTGGGAAAAAAAGATGGCCGCCTGCACGGGGGAAAGCTGCAATTGGCCGCTGAAGACGTGACGTCACACCCCGTGACGCCAAATGTCGTGACGTCACGTCTTCAGCGGCCAATTGCACGCTTTTCCCGTGCAGGCGGCCATCTTTTTTTTGCCACCTACCTGCCTGCCCGATCGAACACGCTGCCGCTACTCGCTCCCCGGATCTCGCTGCCGCCCCTGGATCCTGCTGCCGCTGCCCCCCCGGACCCCGCTGCTGCCTACCCGCCGCCCCCCCCCCCCCCCGCTGCCGACCCGCCCGTGCGATTTTGGGAGAAGGGACTACCGGATGCCGCTGATGGCTGCCCGCCGCCCACCTGGACCCACGGCCCTCCGACAGGTATTTAAAATTTTTTTATTTTTTTTATATAACACAGGTTTTTTGTTTTTACACACTTTTTACACTTTTTTACACTTCCTGGTGCCTGTCATTTCAAATGTCATTTGAAATGACAGGTACCAGCGCACCCTGGTTACTGTATAGGCGCTGTTACAGCGCCTATACAGTAAAATGGGTTGCGCGGGCATAACCCTTCCCTAACGCTTCACAGCCGCGGCATGCATTTGCATGCGATTAGAGGAGAGAATCAGGCGTTAGGTCAGGAGAACTGTGCGTGCGGGGAGGAAGGGTGCGCCTGACACTGCGGCACTGTTTTTACCGCGGCCTTACTGTATCGAGCAGTGTGTTGGTAGCACTGGATCTAGTTACTTGGATTGGCCATTGTTGAATACTGGGGTTGATGGAATCTTATGTTCTTACTCAGCACACAGATCTCTTGTGCATCACATTGGTACCTCTACCAGCTCCTCTTACTCATCTATATAACAATGCCAGAGCTTAATGCAGACCCGGATTCTGTCCCTGACATACGTCTGATGAGCACTGATGGCAAACAAAAGCAATCTATTCTGTTAACCTTAGTGGTTAGAGGAGTAGGGTGAGAACCAGGGAAGTCAGAGTTCAAATCCTGCTGCCTCTCCTTGTAACTTTGGGCAAGTCACTTCATCTTCTGTCACGTACAGGCTGTGAACCCTCTGGGGACAGAGAAACACCTCCTGTCCTTGAACGTAACTTCCCTTCAGCTACATCAAAATAAAACAACTAAAATCAATCAATACATAGGGAAGCTATTATTTCTCGTCGATAGCAGGGCTGAATTAGCCATGCTGTCATGGGATCTGTCAATCAGGCCCGAGAGGCGGAGCTTGTCAAAGCAGAGAACAGAGCTTTGCTCTCTGCGGCTGCGCGTGTTCCCGCGCAGGAAAGTAACGGAATCTCCTCAGTCTGTTTTTTCCGCGAGCAGGATCGCACGCGGAGCTGTTCTCTCCTCAGTGTTAAAAAAAAAAAAAAAAAAAGTCAAAATCGGGGTTTAAACCCTGTACTTGTGGTAAAGTAATGTCGGTCACGGACAGACACGACCGATGTTACAGATGCCTAGGACCGGATCACAATCGGGAAGATTGTGATTTTTGCTCTAAGATGTCACCTAGAGCACTAAAACAAAGGGCCTATAGACTTCAGGAACGTTTCGCCTCAAGAGATCCATCGGAGGCCCAATAACTTCATCGGCTCCATCAAAAAAAGAACTTTGTCGTCGGATCCTCAATCCTCCACTCTTGGAGGTAAGGAAAGCGCAAAACGATGAAGGCCAATGGATTCCAGAAATCTCGGCGCCGGCGCCGTTTGCGCATAAAAAAGTATCAGCGCACAACCTGACCGAATCGGCGCAGAAGAAACCACAGCGCAGCTCTAATACGCGCACGGTGCCGTTGAAATCTGCACGTATGGTGCCGACTCCAGTGAAATCTATGCGCACAGCGCCGAAGACATCGGCGCAGATATCCCTTATGCGCACAGGATCAGAAAGATATGCGCATGAATCCACATCCGCGCATAAATCTACATCAGCACACACATCTGTGCATACATCTACATCTGCGCATGAACATAAATCCGTGCATAAATCTAAATCCGCACATAAAAGGCATAATTACTCATCTCAGGTTTTGGAAAGAGAGTTGAAACGACAACGTCATCCTTCACAAAGCTCTTCTTCGGGAGCTGATACCACAGACCTTGCATTACGTATACATCACACAGACTCGTCGTCTAATGATTATCATAGGCACTTATGACACTCTCACCATAAAAAATTGGCAAAGAGGAGTGCTACATGGGAAATAAGTCCTTCGACTTCCAAATCATCTCAAACTACCTGCCAAAACAGTCTTGAAAAGAGATAATACAGGTTGTTTCCTCTAACACTTCTACAGATTCAGAAGATTAGAGGAACATATCAGTCAATAAAATACAAAGAGACAGAAGGGTACCTAATACGTCACCTCAAAATAACTCAATGCACCTTAAAGCAGGTATCTCACAAGAACAAGATAATCGTAGGACAATGGCCCCTCATACAAGAGAGGCATTTTATCAATTGTCTCAGTCTTTAGCAGGTTTTTATGAAACGCTTCAGTCATCATTCAAAATGACTAATATTGCGGATGACAGTTCTCCAGAACACAAAAAACACAGCTTAATAGAGAGCCGTCGGTAGAACTGCCGACATCTCCCATAATAAGCCAACCAGCCTCTCCAACTCGTACACAGGATACATCTTTTGATTCTCCTTCAATACAAACATCCCCATCATCATCTATGGGATTTCAGTCGGATCCGCAGAACAACCTCAGGAACCGTACTCCCCTCCGGAAGACCTTACATACCCAAAATTCCTAGAAAAATTGGGTACAGTACTGCATCTAGAGGTCCAAAAAGAAGCAGACCCTAGAGCAGAAACCCTTGGTCTTCTAAAGATTTTTGATACTCCAGGGGAACCAACATCTCTTCCACCACAAGAGATCCTGCATTTAGTCTTACAAAAGTCCTGGGATGCACCTTATGCAATTCCAGCCGTTTCCAGGAAAACAGACATAAAATTCCGTATGAGGAAAGCATCACTGTACACTCAACCACAATTACCTCATGCTTCAATTGTAGTAGAGTCGGCGATGCAAAGATTCAAGAAAACAAAGTCACATTCCTCTTACCCACCAGGGAAAGACAACAAATATTTAGATGAGTTTGGCAGAAAAATATACCATAACTCGATGTTGACTGCACAAATTATGCAACATCAATTCTATATGGTACAATACCTATATGAGTGCATGCAAGCTATGAAGGGTATACATTCCTCAATGACGGATCAGATACCTCAGCCTCTTCATGACATGGAAGAGTGTTAGACACCTTTTGAGGGCAATCTATGAAGCACATGAAACATCATCCAGGGCATCAGCACCAGCCATTGCAGCTCGCAGACTAGCATGGTTACGTTCAAGTTCCATACGCAAAGACTTGCACGAGAAACTAACAAACCTCCCATGTACAGGAGATAACCTGTTCGGAGAAAGATTCCAGGATGCAGTAAATAAATTGAAAGAAGAAACTCTAGCAGTACAATCATTAACATCACATCCTACTTATTCGACCACACGTCGTTATATGGGATCTACTCGTAGGCAATCATATGCCAGAAGACCCTATAGATCTTATCAATCCTTTCGTAACCAACCATACCCTTCCTACCAGCGTCCTGCTCCACAACATAATACGTCAAACCAACGTAGAGGTAAATCACGTAACCAGAGGCAGCAGGCACAACAACCGACTACCGCAGCAAAAGAGACTTCATCTTTTTAGTTACTCAGCCGCCACCACAGCATCAAGCTCCTCCAGGCAGAATTCGTTCTTGCCTGAAAGCCTGGGAAAGAATAACATCAGATCAATGGGTTTTGGAGATAGCACATCACGGTTACCAGCTCCAATTTGTCACAAAACCCATATTGCCTCATCTTTCCACACTCAAGATTCAAAATTCCCACCCACAACTGGGGGAAGAAGTTGCTTTGCTTCGCAAACAAGCAATTCGACAAATTCACCCACACTCCAATTCAGCAGCATTTTATTCCCCGTACTTCCTCATACCCAAGAAATCGGGGGGCCTTCGCCCCATACTAAACCTAAGAGAATTGAACAAATTCACCAAAGAGAAATTCAAAATGGTGTCGTTGAAGTCAATTCTTCCTCTCATTCAAACCAAGGATTGGATGTGCTCCATCGACCTGAAGGATGCTTATGCACACATTCCAATCCATCCATCCATCCTCGTGGCGTTACCTATGTTTTCGCTACGGACATCAACACTACCAGTACAACGTTCTCCCCTTTGGACTATTGGCTGCACCCAGGGTATTCACCAAATGCATGATAGTGGTGGTGGCTCATCTCAGGAAACAAGGTATAACCATCTTTCCATATCTGGACGATTGGCTCATACTCGGACCAACTCCAAACATCTTACTGGATCACCTCCATCGGATGATACACTGTGTACAAGAACTAGGATTGGTGATCAATTTTCAGAAATCACACCTACAACCAACACAACCGTTACAGTTCATAGGAGCATGCCTGGACACTACGTGCAACAGAGCATACCTCCCAAACGACAGAACATCACGCTTCCGTCACCTTCTATGTACCTTGAACCATACTCAGAGACCATCAGCGAGACAAGTCTTGGTAGTCCTGGGCCACATGGCGGTGGCGAATTTCACAGTTCCCAACACCAGGCTACACATGAGGCGCCTACAATGGGGTCTAAAACGCCAATGGAAACAGCATTCACAACCATTGACGCAGAAGGTATCCTTGACTGCCGAAATGAAAAAAGATATAAGATGGTGGCTCCTAGACTCCACCATGTCCAAAGGAGCATTGTTCAGCCCCCCTCCTCACAACGCAGTCCTAACCACAGATGAGTCTCACAAGGGCTGGGGTGCACACCTCGAGATTTACGAAACACAAGGGTTATGGACAATCTCAGAACAGAATCTGCAAATAAATTTATTGGAAGTCAGAGCAATTCGCAATGCATTACGAGTATTCCAAGACCACCTGAAGGGACGCAGGGTCATGATCTACACGGACAACCAAGTAGCGATGTTTTACATCAACAAACAAGGAGGGTCCGGTTCATGGTCCCTTTGCAAGGAAACCCTGCAAATATTCGAACACGCTCACAAAAATTGCATACATCTACAAGCAACTTACCTACCGGGAGTTGTAAACAAGAGCGGACAGACTAAGTCGCATCTTTCAACCTCACGAATGGGCACTCAATACAGAAATAGCCCAAGACATATTTCTGCAGTGGGGGACACCTTCGATAGATCTCTTTGCAACAGAGATCAATGCTCAGGTTCCCAAATTCTGCTCGATAAGACCAAGCCAATTCAGGATTGCTCAAGATGCCTTCCTCATTCCGTGGACGACAGGCCTTCTATATGCCTTTCCCCCCATACCTCTCACAACAAGAACAATTCAGAAGTGTATAGTGGACAAAGCTCAACTGATACTCATAGTCCCGGCTTGGCTGAGACAACCGTGCTACAGTTTCCTCCGACTATCCATCATAGATCCAATTCCACTACCGAATCAACAAGATCTTCTCTGTCAAAATCAAGGGACACTTCAACACCCACTACACTCATCTCTACACTTGACAGCGTGGAGATTGAAAGGCTCCTTATGACAGAACAAGGAGTTTCCACTTCAGCACAACTCATTTTGTTAGAATCAAGGAAACTCTCAACCAGGAAAAATTATAGCTATAAATGGAAACGTTACTCTACTGGTGCACTTCCAAAGGTATACCACCATTGGACTGCTCACCAGAGTTGCTCATTGATTATCTTCATACACTATATGTAGCTGGTCTAGCAACATCTTCCATCAGAGTTCACCTCAGCGCCATAGGCGCCTATCATAGACCAATCAATGATATTCCTATATCCAATCACCCATTAATGACTCATTTCATGAAGGGGTTAACGCACATTCGTCCTCAGGTTTCCAAACCTCCAGTTCCGTGGAACCTCAACATAATCTTGGAACAGCTCATGCTCTTCCCATTTGACTCCATGGACTCAGCGCACATTAAATACCTCACATGGAAGGTGGTATTCCTGGTTGCAGTAACATCAGCACAAAGAGGTAGTGAGTTACAGGCTTTGGTCCATTATCCTCCATACTTGCAATTTCATCACCAGAAGGTAGTTCTCCGAACTCACCCATCCTTCCTACCAAAAGTGGTTACCCCATTCCATCTCAGACAATGGAATTACCAACTTTTTTCCCTACACCTCATGCAAATGATAGGGAGAAACTACTGCACACACTAGATTGTAAAAGAGCTTTAACACACTACAAAGAAAGAACAAACTCGGACTCCCGTGTTTCTGAACTCTTTGTTTCCTTTGACCCGAAGGCACCTGGATTACCAGTGGCTAAACGCACCATCTCCAGCTGGATAGCGCAATGCATCAAGTTCTGCTATGATAAAAAGAATTTACAATTACATTCTACTCCTAAAGCTCACCAAGTCAGAGCAGTAGCAGCCTCCTTGGCACACTTGAAGAATGTGCAACCCATAGACATTTGCAAGGCAGCTACATGGTCATCGCTTCATACCTTCACATCTCACTACTGCCTTGATCAACAAGCAGCCACTGATGCGAAGATAGGGCAAGCAATACTGCAATCTCTATCCTCCAGTACACGGTGACTGCCACACTGTCAAAGATCACGTACATCTTCCCAAAATCCCGTGCTCTCATCTACAAAAAAAGTTCTAAATGAACCATTCTATTTTTACCGATTGTAATAAAATATATATAGAAGAACGAGGCTAGTTTCATATTACTGGTGCATGCCTCCACGGCCTTGCATCCTTCTTATGATATAATCATCAACTTGCCTCCTTCCTCCTTTTGTTCTTTTTATTTGTTTTCTAAATAATTTTAATGTGATATTAATCAAAAATTTTTTTTTTAAAAAACAATTGTAATCTCCACTGTGCATGAAACAGGATAATCTAACTTGTATTTTTTTGAGTACTTCAATTACGTTATCCCTTTGCTTGTGGAAGATTATGTCTTAATCTCCGTTTTGTCTATACGCCTTTCCTTTAAATCACCCAAAAGGGTTTTGTGAACGCCATGATCTTATATGTTAGACTGCCAATATCCAAATAAAAACTGTTAGAGACTTATCTCCCGACACAGCTGCGTTTCGTTCTTTCTTCGTCAGGGGAGTATGTCCGTTCCTGTTGTCTATTCCATGGTTGATCCAAAATTCATAGCTTATTTGTTCCGGCTGTCCGTCTCTCTCTCTGGCGCATAAGCTCCGAAAGGTGTACAGACAAAACGGAGATTAAGACATAATCTTCCACAAGCAAAGGGATAACGTAATTGAAGTACTCAAAAAAATACAAGTTAGATTATCCTGTTTCATGCACAGTGGAGATTACAATTGTTTTTTAAAAAAAATTTTTTTGATTAATATCACATTAAAATTATTTATAAAACAAATAAAAAGAACAAAAGGAGGAAGGAGGCAAGTTGATGATTATATCATAAGAAGGATGCAAGGCCGTGGAGGCATGCACCAGTAATATGAAACTAGCCTCGTTCTTCTATATATATTTTATTACAATCGGTAAAAATAGAATGGTTCATTTAGAACACACGCGCAGCCGCAGAAAGCAAAGCTCTGTACTCTGCTTTGACAAGCTCTGCCTCCCGGACCTGATTGACGGATCCCATGACAGCATGGCTAATTCATCCTGCTATCTAGGGAAACATCGTTTACAGTAAGCAAACTTGCTTATATCCTCCTGCTCCCCTCTCCACCCTTACAACACAGCAGAGGAAGCAGGAGCCGGTGACTCACCTTCTGCTGATGCTGGACCATGCTCAGGAGCTGCTGGGCTCCAGGAGATAATTTGCACCCCATGCAGTCCATCATGGTTTGCACTCGCCCCAGGTCAATGCTGGTTCCCAGAGGAGGAAAGCTTCTTGGACACTGGACAGTACTGGCTGTCAGCTCGACTGTAATATTCCTCAGGAGAAGCCTCTCCTTTCCCCCATGTGACAGCAGCTATTGCAAAAGGAAACAGTAAGCACTACAGTGACCTTTGGAGAGAAAAGCAGGGTGGACTTTCACATCAATTTTATTCTGGGCTGGAACTCAGAGCAAGCTCTAGGAGCCTGGAAGAGATCAGAGGAAGGGCAGAGCCCGTCTCCTCTAAGTCTGAGGGGTCAGGGGATGGGTGCAAGGGTACAGGGCCCGGCACTGCCAGGATGGGATGGCT
The DNA here is from genome assembly GCF_901001135.1 of Rhinatrema bivittatum. Lineage (NCBI taxonomy): Eukaryota > Metazoa > Chordata > Amphibia > Gymnophiona > Rhinatrematidae > Rhinatrema > Rhinatrema bivittatum. The sequence continues at coordinate 310,397,395 of NC_042621.1, forward strand.
GCAGGGATTTAGAGCTTTTCTTGTCTAGGACAGGAGGGCTCAGGAGATGGGCACAGAACCTACGAATCCTGGGAGTAAAATAGCTCCGGGGACGGGCACTGCGGTATAAAGCCTATCACTCCCTGGATCTGACGTCATTATCCACAGAAGAACTGCAGCATGGACAATGCAGGACTTCATGTTAAGTACTGTTAGCCAGGAATCTCTGAGACAGTGCCGCAGGGCAGGAATGAGGTGCCCTGGTACCGGGGCACTGACCCAGCTCTGTGTGAAGATCTCAGTACTGGACTAGCAGGGGAGTGCCGCAGGGCAGGAATGAGGTGCCCTGGTACCGGGGCACTGACCGAGCTCTGCGTGAAGATCTCACTACTGGACTAGCAGGGGAGTGCCGCAGGGCAGGAATGAGGTGCCCTGGCACCGGGGCACTAAGCGAGCTCTGTGTGAAGATCTCACTCCTGGACTAGCAGGGCAGTGCCGCAGGGCAGGAATGAGGTGCCCTGGTACCGGGGCACTGACCCAGCTCTGCGTGAAGATCTCACTCCTGGACTAGCAGGGGAGTGCCGCAGGGCAGGAATGAGGTGCCCTGGCACCGGGGCACTGACCCAGCTCTGCGTGAAGATCTCACTCCTGGACTAGCAGGGCAGTGCCGCAGGGCAGGAATGAGGTGCCCTGGTACCGGGGCACTGACCCAGCTCTGCGTGAAGATCTCACTCCTGGACTAGCAGGGGAGTGCCGCAGGGCAGGAATGAGGTGCCCTGGCACCGGGGCACTGACCCAGCTCTGCGTGAAGATCTCACTCCTGGACTAGCAGGGGAGTGCCGCAGGGCAGGAATGAGGTGCCCTGGTACCGGGGCACTGACCCAGCTCTGCGTGACGATCTCACTCCTGGACTAGCAGGGGAGTGCCGCAGGGCAGGAATGAGGTGCCCTGGCACCGGGGCACTGACCCAGCTCTGCGTGAAGATCTCACTCCTGGACTAGCAGGGGAGTGCCGCAGGGCAGGAATGAGGTGACCTGGCACCGGGGCTCTGACCCAGCTCTGCGTGAAGATCTCACTCCTGGACTAGCAGGGGAGTGCCGCAGGGCAGGAATGAGGTGCCCTGGTACCGGGGCACTGACCCAGCTCTGCGTGAAGATCTCACTCCTGGACTAGCAGGGGAGTGCCGCAGGGCAGGAATGAGGTGCCCTGGTACCGGGGCACTGACCCAGCTCTGCGTGAAGATCTCACTCCTGGACTAGCAGGGGAGTGCCGCAGGGCAGGAATGAGGTGACCTGGCACCGGGGCTCTGACCCAGCTCTGCGTGAAGATCTCAGTACTGGACTAGCAGGGGAGTGCCGCAGGGCAGGAATGAGGTGCCCTGGTACCGGGGCACTGACCCAGCTCTGCGTGAAGATCTCACTCCTGGACTAGCAGGGCAGTGCCGCAGGGCAGGAATGAGGTGCCCTGGTACCGGGGCACTGACCCAGCTCTGCGTGAAGATCTCACTCCTGGACTAGCAGGGGAGTGCCGCAGGGCAGGAATGAGGTGCCCTGGCACCGGGGCACTGACCCAGCTCTGCGTGAAGATCTCACTCCTGGACTAGCAGGGCAGTGCCGCAGGGCAGGAATGAGGTGCCCTGGCACCGGGGCACTGAGCGAGCTCTGCGTGAAGATCTCACTCCTGGACTAGCAGGGGAGTGCCGCAGGGCAGGAATGCGGTGCCCTGGCACCGGGGCACTGAGCGAGCTCTGCGTGAAGATCTCACTCCTGGACTAGCAGGGGAGTGCCGCAGGGCAGGAATGAGGTGCCCTGGCACCGGGGCACTGAGCGAGCTCTGCGTGAAGATCTCACTCCTGGACTAGCAGGGGAGTGCCGCAGGGCAGGAATGAGGTGCCCTGGTACCGGGGCACTGACCCAGCTCTGCGTGACGATCTCACTCCTGGACTAGCAGGGGAGTGCCGCAGGGCAGGAATGAGGTGCCCTGGTACCGGGGCACTGACCCAGCTCTGCGTGAAGATCTCACTCCTGGACTAGCAGGGGAGTGCCGCAGGGCAGGAATGAGGTGCCCTGGTACCGGGGCACTGACCCAGCTCTGCGTGAAGATCTCAGTACTGGACTAGCAGGGGAGTGCCGCAGGGCAGGAATGAGGTGCCCTGGTACCGGGGCACTGACCCAGCTCTGCGTGAAGATCTCACTCCTGGACTAGCAGGGGAGTGCCGCAGGGCAGGAATGAGGTGCCCTGGCACCGGGGCACTGACCCAGCTCTGCGTGAAGATCTCACTCCTGGACTAGCAGGGCAGTGCCGCAGGGCAGGAATGAGGTGCCCTGGCACCGGGGCACTGACCCAGCTCTGCGTGAAGATCTCACTCCTGGACTAGCAGGGGAGTGCCGCAGGGCAGGAATGAGGTGCCCTGGTACCGGGGCACTGACCCAGCTCTGCCTGAAGATCTCACTCCTGGACTAGCAGGGGAGTGCCGCAGGGCAGGAATGAGGTGCCCTGGTACCGGGGCACTGACCCAGCTCTGCGTGAAGATCTCACTCCTGGACTAGCAGGGGAGTGCCGCAGGGCAGGAATGAGGTGCCCTGGTACCGGGGCACTGAGCCAGCTCTGCGTGAAGATCTCACTCCTGGACTAGCAGGGGAGTGCCGCAGGGCAGGAATGAGGTGCCCTGGTACCGGGGCACTGACCCAGCTCTGCGTGAAGATCTCACTCCTGGACTAGCAGGGGAGTGCCGCAGGGCAGGAATGAGGTGCCCTGGCACCGGGGCACTGACCCAGCTCTGCGTGAAGATCTCACTCCTGGACTAGCAGGGGAGTGCCGCAGGGCAGGAATGAGGTGCCCTGGCACCGGGGCACTGACCCAGCTCTGCGTGAAGATCTCAGTACTGGACTAGCAGGGGAGTGCCGCAGGGCAGGAATGAGGTGCCCTGGCACCGGGGCACTGACCCAGCTCTGCGTGAAGATCTCACTCCTGGACTAGCAGGGGAGTGCCGCAGGGCAGGAATGAGGTGCCCTGGTACCGGGGCACTGAGCGAGCTCTGCGTGAAGATCTCACTCCTGGACTAGCAGGGGAGTGCCGCAGGGCAGGAATGAGGTGCCCTGGTACCGGGGCACTGACCCGGCTCTGCCTGAAGATCTCACTCCTGGACTAGCAGGGCAGTGCCGCAGGGCAGGAATGAGGTGCCCTGGTACCGGGGCACTGACCCAGCTCTGCGTGAAGATCTCACTCCTGGACTAGCAGGGGAGTGCCGCAGGGCAGGAATGAGGTGCCCTGGCACCGGGGCACTGACCCAGCTCTGCGTGAAGATCTCACTCCTGGACTAGCAGGGGAGTGCCGCAGGGCAGGAATGAGGTGCTCTGGTACCGGGGCACTGACCCAGCTCTGCGTGAAGATCTCACTCCTGGACTAGCAGGGGAGTGCCGCAGGGCAGGAATGAGGTGCCCTGGCACCGGGGCACTGACCCAGCTCTGCGTGAAGATCTCACTCCTGGACTAGCAGGGGAGTGCCGCAGGGCAGGAATGAGGTGCCCTGGCACCGGGGCACTGACCCAGCTCTGCGTGAAGATCTCACTCCTGGACTAGCAGGGGAGTGCCGCAGGGCAGGAATGAGGTGCCCTGGCACCGGGGCACTGACCCAGCTCTGCGTGAAGATCTCACTCCTGGACTAGCAGGGGAGTGCCGCAGGGCAGGAATGAGGTGCCCTGGTACCGGGGCACTGACCCAGCTCTGCGTGAAGATCTCACTCCTGGACTAGCAGGGGAGTGCCGCAGGGCAGGAATGAGGTGCCCTGGCACCGGGGCACTGACCCAGCTCTGCGTGAAGATCTCACTCCTGGACTAGCAGGGGAGTGCCGCAGGGCAGGAATGAGGTGCCCTGGTACCGGGGCACTGACCCAGCTCTGTGTGAAGATCTCACTCCTGGACTAGCAGGGGAGTGCCGCAGGGCAGGAATGAGGTGCCCTGGCACCGGGGCACTGACCCAGCTCTGCGTGAAGATCTCACTCCTGGACTAGCAGGGCAGTGCCGCAGGGCAGGAATGAGGTGCCCTGGTACCGGGGCACTGACCCAGCTCTGCGTGAAGATCTCACTCCTGGACTAGCAGGGGAGTGCCGCAGGGCAGGAATGAGGTGCCCTGGCACCGGGGCACTGACCCAGCTCTGCGTGAAGATCTCACTCCTGGACTAGCAGGGGAGTGCCGCAGGGCAGGAATGAGGTGCCCTGGCACCGGGGCTCTGACCCAGCTCTGCGTGAAGATCTCACTCCTGGACTAGCAGGGGAGTGCCGCAGGGCAGGAATGAGGTGCCCTGGCACCGGGGCACTGACCCAGCTCTGCGTGAAGATCTCACTCCTGGACTAGCAGGGGAGTGCCGCAGGGCAGGAATGAGGTGCCCTGGCACCGGGGCTCTGACCCAGCTCTGCGTGAAGATCTCACTCCTGGACTAGCAGGGGAGTGCCGCAGGGCAGGAATGAGGTGCCCTGGCACCGGGGCACTGACCCAGCTCTGCGTGAAGATCTCACTCCTGGACTAGCAGGGCAGTGCCGCAGGGCAGGAATGAGGTGCCCTGGCACCGGGGCACTGAGCGAGCTCTGCGTGAAGATCTCACTCCTGGACTAGCAGGGGAGTGCCGCAGGGCAGGAATGAGGTGCCCTGGCACCGGGGCACTGAGCGAGCTCTGCGTGAAGATCTCACTCCTGGACTAGCAGGGGAGTGCCGCAGGGCAGGAATGAGGTGCCCTGGCACCGGGGCACTGAGCGAGCTCTGCGTGAAGATCTCACTCCTGGACTAGCAGGGGAGTGCCGCAGGGCAGGAATGAGGTGCCCTGGTACCGGGGCACTGACCCAGCTCTGCGTGACGATCTCACTCCTGGACTAGCAGGGGAGTGCCGCAGGGCAGGAATGAGGTGCCCTGGCACCGGGGCACTGAGCGAGCTCTGCGTGAAGATCTCACTCCTGGACTAGCAGGGGAGTGCCGCAGGGCAGGAATGAGGTGCCCTGGCACCGGGGCACTGACCCAGCTCTGCGTGACGATCTCACTCCTGGACTAGCAGGGGAGTGCCGCAGGGCAGGAATGAGGTGCCCTGGTACCGGGGCACTGACCCAGCTCTGCGTGAAGATCTCACTCCTGGACTAGCAGGGGAGTGCCGCAGGGCAGGAATGAGGTGCCCTGGCACCGGGGCACTGACCCAGCTCTGCGTGAAGATCTCACTCCTGGACTAGCAGGGCAGTGCCGCAGGGCAGGAATGAGGTGCCCTGGCACCGGGGCACTGACCCAGCTCTGCGTGAAGATCTCACTCCTGGACTAGCAGGGGAGTGCCGCAGGGCAGGAATGAGGTGCCCTGGTACAGGGGCACTGAGCCAGCTCTGCGTGAAGATCTCACTCCTGGACTAGCAGGGGAGTGCCGCAGGGCAGGAATGAGGTGCCCTGGTACCGGGGCACTGACCCAGCTCTGCGTGAAGATCTCACTCCTGGACTAGCAGGGGAGTGCCGCAGGGCAGGAATGAGGTGCCCTGGCACCGGGGCACTGACCCAGCTCTGCGTGAAGATCTCACTCCTGGACTAGCAGGGGAGTGCCGCAGGGCAGGAATGAGGTGCCCTGGCACCGGGGCACTGACCCAGCTCTGCGTGAAGATCTCAGTACTGGACTAGCAGGGGAGTGCCGCAGGGCAGGAATGAGGTGCCCTGGCACCGGGGCACTGACCCAGCTCTGCGTGAAGATCTCACTCCTGGACTAGCAGGGGAGTGCCGCAGGGCAGGAATGAGGTGCCCTGGTACCGGGGCACTGAGCGAGCTCTGCGTGAAGATCTCACTCCTGGACTAGCAGGGGAGTGCCGCAGGGCAGGAATGAGGTGCTCTGGTACCGGGGCACTGACCCAGCTCTGCGTGAAGATCTCACTCCTGGACTAGCAGGGGAGTGCCGCAGGGCAGGAATGAGGTGCCCTGGCACCGGGGCACTGACCCAGCTCTGCGTGAAGATCTCACTCCTGGACTAGCAGGGGAGTGCCGCAGGGCAGGAATGAGGTGCCCTGGCACCGGGGCACTGACCCAGCTCTGCGTGAAGATCTCACTCCTGGACTAGCAGGGGAGTGCCGCAGGGCAGGAATGAGGTGCCCTGGCACCGGGGCACTGACCCAGCTCTGCGTGAAGATCTCACTCCTGGACTAGCAGGGGAGTGCCGCAGGGCAGGAATGAGGTGCTCTGGTACCGGGGCACTGACCCAGCTCTGCGTGAAGATCTCACTCCTGGACTAGCAGGGGAGTGCCGCAGGGCAGGAATGAGGTGCCCTGGCACCGGGGCACTGACCCAGCTCTGCGTGAAGATCTCACTCCTGGACTAGCAGGGGAGTGCCGCAGGGCAGGAATGAGGTGCCCTGGCACCGGGGCACTGACCCAGCTCTGCGTGAAGATCTCACTCCTGGACTAGCAGGGGAGTGCCGCAGGGCAGGAATGAGGTGCCCTGGCACCGGGGCACTGACCCAGCTCTGCGTGAAGATCTCACTCCTGGACTAGCAGGGGAGTGCCGCAGGGCAGGAATGAGGTGCCCTGGCACCGGGGCACTGAGCCAGCTCTGCGTGAAGATCTCACTCCTGGACTAGCAGGGGAGTGCCGCAGGGCAGGAATGAGGTGCCCTGGTACCGGGGCACTGACCCAGCTCTGCGTGAAGATCTCAGTACTGGACTAGCAGGGGAGTGCCGCAGGGCAGGAATGAGGTGCCCTGGCACCGGGGCACTGACCCAGCTCTGCGTGAAGATCTCACTCCTGGACTAGCAGGGGAGTGCCGCAGGGCAGGAATGAGGTGCCCTGGCACCGGGGCACTGACCCAGCTCTGCGTGAAGATCTCACTCCTGGACTAGCAGGGGAGTGCCGCAGGGCAGGAATGAGGTGCCCTGGCACCGGGGCACTGACCCAGCTCTGCGTGAAGATCTCACTCCTGGACTAGCAGGGGAGTGCCGCAGGGCAGGAATGAGGTGCCCTGGTACCGGGGCACTGACCCAGCTCTGCGTGAAGATCTCACTCCTGGACTAGCAGGGGAGTGCCGCAGGGCAGGAATGAGGTGCCCTGGTACCGGGGCACTGACCCAGCTCTGCGTGAAGATCTCACTCCTGGACTAGCAGGGGAGTGCCGCAGGGCAGGAATGAGGTGCCCTGGCACCGGGGCACTGACCCAGCTCTGCGTGAAGATCTCACTCCTGGACTAGCAGGGGAGTGCCGCAGGGCAGGAATGAGGTGCCCTGGCACCGGGGCACTGACCCAGCTCTGCGTGAAGATCTCACTCCTGGACTAGCAGGGGAGTGCCGCAGGGCAGGAATGAGGTGCCCTGGTACCGGGGCACTGACCCAGCTCTGCGTGAAGATCTCACTCCTGGACTAGCAGGGGAGTGCCGCAGGGCAGGAATGAGGTGCCCTGGTACTGGGGCACTGACCCAGCTCTGCGTGAAGATCTCACTCCTGGACTAGCAGGGGGTGCGTCAGGGCAGGAGAGTGGGGCATTAGCAGAGTCTCAGTACACAGGGCAGAGTTTCAGGTACAATAGCACAGTTGCATTCGGGGAGGTAGGCGGGGGGGTGTGTGTGTGTCTCAGGACGGGAATTCAGGGCTGCTGCAGCGTAGGACTTAGTGCCTGTGCAGGTGGATGCTGAGGTCATCTGGCACAGTAATAAGACTCTGTACCTTCACTTTGCAGGCTGGTGTAGGAGACTCCATCTTCAGAAACTTCCTGTAGAAAGTAACTGTGCCATTCCCGCTGTAAATAAAGAGAGGACAGACGTTAGGGGTTGCAGCAGAGCTCCTATTGTGGATTTAGCAATGAGCAGTGTTGCAGTGACGTACTTACTGCTTCATGCACAGCTCCGGGCAGACCCTCATCCCCACAGTATTGTGCCCAGCGCGCCAGAATTACTAAGCCTGCTGCTCACACTTATTCCAGATTTTTATGGCTTTTCCAACAACAACTTAATTGGAGAAATTACTTAGCTGATAATTTTGTTTTCCTTAGGGTAGACAGATGGACTCAGGACCAATAGGTTATGTGCTCCCCTGCCGGCAGATGGAGATGGAGTCAGGGTTCAAAGCTGTCACCCTAGATTCACCCCTGCAAGTGACCTTAGCCATTCAGTATTCTCCTCAAGAAGCCATTGTGGACTTACTATCGAAGACAACTTGATTAAAAACGGATAACCTTAACTGTAACTCAACCAAACACTGAATCCCAGCAAGATTATAGATGCCCTGATCTAGGGACTGGATGACTGCCTACCCGTAATCTATATCCATTCCAACATTCCTGGGCAGCCGTGGGCGAGATGCTGAGTCCATCTGTCTACACTAAGGAAAACCAAATTATCAGGTAAGTAATTTCTCCATTTCCTTGTGTGTAGCCAGATGGACTCAGAACCAATGGGATGTACAAAAGCTACTGCCAATCAGGGTGGGAGGCTGCCTTTTCTCCGGTTAACACCACCCTTGCAAAGGCTGAAGCCTCTTGGGCCCAAATGTCCAGGTGATAGAACCTGGAGAAGGTGTGAGCGAGGACCAAATCGCCGCTCGGCAGATATCGATGCGAGACAGCAGTTTAGCTTCCACCCATGAGACCGCCTGAGCCCTAGTGGAAGGAGCTTTAATCTGAGAAGGTAATGGCTTTCCTGTTTCCACAAGGCTCCCATGACCACCTAAATGATCCAGCGAGCTAAGGTAGCCCATGAAGCTGGTTCACCCTACTTCCTTCTACAGTGAAGGACAAACAGGTTGTCCGTCTTTTGGACCAGTTCTGAAGCTTCCAGATACCGCACCAAAAGCCTACTCACATTCAAATGGCGGTGGCGGCCGTATTCTTCTACGTCCTTGTGCTTATCTAGGGATGGCAACGAAATGGACCGATTCAAATGAAAACTCCGAGACTACCTTGGGCAAGAAGGATGGAAGGGTATGAAGCTGTAACGCTCCTGGAGTCATCCGGACGAACGGTTCCTGACACAATGCCTGTAGTTCAGAGATGTGATGTGCCGAGCATGTAGCCACCAGGAACACCGTTTTCAGGGTTAATAAACGCAAGGAAAGACTGCGCAGCAGCCGAAAGAAGGGTCCTGCCAAAAAATCCAATACTAGATTAAGATTTCCCAAGAGAACCGATCACTGTAGGGGGTGCCCGGAGGAGCTTCATTCCTTTCAGAAAAACGGACCGGATGAGCCGACTGGTGGGTTCCATTCACTTTGCCCCTGAAACAGGAGAGCGCCGCTACCTGAACCTTTAAAGAGTTAAGGGTCAAATCTTTATTCAAGCTGTCCTGCAAAAAAATTCCAGAATTAGTGGGATTTTGACTGAGGGGGAAACACCATGTTCCTTGCACCAGGCCTCAAACACTCTCCAGACCCGCACATACGCTAGGGGCGTAGAGAACTTCTTTGCATGGAGGAAGGTGGCAATTGCTGCCGTTGAATAGCCTTGCTTCATCAGGCGAGCCCTCAAGGGCCAGACCGTAAGAAGGAAAAAAAGAGTTGGATCCTCGTGAAAGACCGGTCCCTGCTGTAGAAGGTCTCCACATATCTGCATACCACGGATGCCTGGGCCAATCTAGAGCTACTAGTAGGTCTGATTCCCTGAGGCGCTCAATTCTGCAAATGACCCTGCTCAGGAGGGGCCACGGAGGGAAGGTGCAGAGCAGCTCCTCTTCTGGCCAGGTCTGAACGAGAGCATCGATCCCCAGGTCAACTGATTTCTTCTGAGACTGAAGAATAGGGGAACCTTCGCATTGTGAGATGCGACCAAGCAGGCCAATGGACGGGAGGCCCCAGTGATCTACTACCAGCTGAAAAACTTTGGCCAACAAATCCCACTCCCCTGGATCCAGACTCCCTGCTTAGAAAGTCTGCTCTGACGTTGTCTTTTCCTGCGATGGGGAGGCTGAGATCTGTAGATGTATTTCCACCCATTCTAGAAAGAGATCTCTCTCTGTGGCACTTGTGGCTTTTGGTTCCACCGTGGCGGTTGATGTAGGCTACCATTGCTGCATTGTCCGACATTACGCGGACCACTTGACCCTGAGTATGTGGCTGAATTGTAGACCGGTCAATCTGACTGCCCGGGATTCCAGGCAGTTTATGTTCCAGAGGGCTTCTTCCTTAGTCCAATGCCCTTGGGCCATCAGTCCCTGACAGTGAGCTCCCTAGCACAGGAGGCTCATGTCTGTCATGAGGACCAGCCAGTTTGGAGGGAAAAGGGGTACACGCCTGCCTGGATGAGATTCCTGAAGCCACCACTGGAGCCGAGAGCATATTTCCGTTGGTAAGTGGAGGCAAATCGAATCGTCTTGAGATAGTGGGTTCCAACATGACAGCAGGGAGAGTTGAAGTGGTTGCATGTGTGCCCTCACCGACAGCACTACTTCCAGGGTTCCCACCATCAAACCGAGGGCTTGAAGATAGCTCTCCCACTGTCAGGCGCATCACGTTCAGACGAACTTGGGACATCAACTTCCTTATCCGCATGGTTGGGAGGAAGACCTTGCCCTGCTTGGTGTCGAAATGGCCTCCCAGATATTCCAAGGACTGGGAGGGTTCGAGACTGCTTTTGTCCAGGTTTACGAACCAAGTTCCTGAAGCAAGGAGATCACCCTGTTGGTCACCCGGAGACTCTTCCACGGACCTTACTCGGATCAACCAGTTGTCCAAGTACGGGTGTGCCAGGATTCCCTCTTTTCTCAATGGTACCTCTACAACCACCATAATCTTGGAAAATGGGGGCCCAGAAGTGATAATGGCAACACAGTACTGCAAAGCATAGGGAACTATGTTCTTGCCAGATTGGAATATGTAGGTAGGCCTTGGATAGGTCCAGGGAGGTTAAGAACTCTCCTGATTGAACGGTCATTATCACGGAATGTGGGGTTTCCATGCGGAAATGAATCAATCATAGATGTCAGTTGACATCTTGAGGTCCAGGATAGGGCAAAAGGAAACTTCCTTCTTTGGTATGACGAAATAGATGGAATAACACCCTGTATTTTCCTGGGGTGCAGGTCCTGGGATTATAGCCCACATCCTGAGGAGCCTTAACAGGGAAGTCTCCACTGCCTGTTTGTGCTCGGAGTGGTGAGGAGATATCATGAATATGTCCCAAGGAGTGCTGCAAAATTCTAGCGTATATCTTTCTCGTATGACCTCCAGTATCCATTTGTCTGAAGTGATCTTGACCCACCATTGGTAGAAAAGGGACAGCCGACCACCTATCTCCTCATTCTGAGGGTGGGGCAACAAAACTTCATTGGGGGGGGGGGTTTCAGGACGAACCTGAACCCAAGCCTGACCCTCTCTTGGCGCCCCGACTCCGAAAGGACAGAGACCTCTGAAATGTCAAGTTTCTGTAGGGGCGAAAGCATTGGGAACCCCTGGATCGACCCCTCATAGGCAAGGGGGCACTGTATCTGCTTTCACTTATCTTCTGGTAGCCAGGGTACTGGAGATTTGCATTCCACTGGTTGGATTGAATATTTGGAGTGCAGTTCCTTGCTCCCCTATTGTGTTTGTGGATTTCTCTGATACGGTTCTAAACCAGGTGGGGGGGGGGGGGATTTCCCCATCTTCCAAGGAATCTGGATCCTTTTCTTCGTCTGTGCCGCCTGGCTCCCTGCCAGGGACACCCCTTGGTGAGTCAAGAAATGCCTCAAGGTCTCCCGATAGGACTGGGAGAGGGAGGGCTTACTGGATGAGGTTCATTCCAGACAGGGGCAAGCAAGATAGCAGACTGCGCCTGTTTGAAGGCTTAAAGGCCTTGAAAGAATTCCAGCCACGAGGTGGCCGGGTCCTTGCCTAGCCCAGGAGGTGCCGCTAAATTTCCCTCTCCCATGGATGACCCAGTCCTGGGGTTACTCTGATCAGGACACTTCTGGTTAAGGATATGGCTGACCCATCCTCTGAATGGGAGGAGCTGGGCTTAGCAGAGTCTGGGGAAGTCAACTCTCCCTGGGCTTCCTCACAGTGCTGACATAAGCAAGAAGCTAGGAGAGACTGTGCAGCCCTAATATGACAAGCCTGGCTTGTCATCGCAATGACAGAGAGGCGCACCCGGGAGGCGGTGTGGCGCTTTATGTCTGCTGGATTGGATTGTTTCTGCACTGCTGTCATCTGAAGTGCTCATAAGCTGCTGTCTGACTACGCAGGAAGCACAAGGGAAGGGGAAGTGGCACACAATCGGTCCCACAACTGCTGCCAAAATTAGGAGCATTTCTCGTTAGGAGAGGCGCATTTCATCCTGTGCTGGTTTGGGCAGGTTGGCTTGTTTAAATACGATACGTATGAATTTGGTTTGACATTTTAGACTGTATTTTTTATGGATGGGGACAAACCAGAGCTGGCTGGATTTTAAGGTTTTTAATTACTAGTAATGCTTTATAGATATAAATATTTTAGCATATTATGACTATATTATGACTGAATTGTATTATGTATTTATATTTATAACAGAAGATATAAGGTCAAGCTACAGAACAAAGAATCCTCACAACACCCTTCATCAGTAGGAGTCCCACAGGGCTCTTCCCTGTCTCCTACTTTATTTAATATTTACCTCATACCGTTATGCCAACTTCTCACCGACCTCAACCTCAAACATTTCCTGTACGCTGATGATATCCAGGTCCTGATCCCCATTAAGGATTCCCTTGCAAAAACGCTGACTTACTGGAACACATGCCTTCAAAAAATTAAACTCCTCCTCACCAGCCTAAACCTGGTACTAAATTCCGGCAAAACTGAACTCCTGCTCATCACCTCTGAGAACAGCACCATCACCTCGACACAACAAAACACACCAACAATCACACAAGTGAGAGACCTAGGAGTCCTAATTGACAATCGCCTGAATTTCAAAGCCACTATCAACAAAACAACCAAAGACTGTTTCTACCAACTACAGGTGCTGAAAAGAATTAGACCGCTTTTCCATGCCCAAGATTTCAGAACCATCCTGCAAGCAATCATTTTTTCAAAATTAGACTATTGTAACACCATCCTACTTGGTCTTCCCGCTTCTTACACCAAACCGCTTCAGATGGTACAAAATGCAGCTGCACGAATACTGACAAATTCCAGGAGAAGGGATCACATTACCCCCATCTTAAAGAACCTCCATTGGTTACCTATACACTTTAGAATAATATACAAGGCCATCCTTACCACATACAAAAATATCCACCTATTGGCTCCCATCGACCTACAAATCCCTCTCCCTCTCCAACTACATAATTCATCAAGACCAACAAGAGATGCATACAAAGGATCGCTACAGGTACCACCGCCCAAATTTACCAGACACATCACACTAAGAGATCGGGCATTCTCTACAGCCATTCCACCGTTATGGAACTCCATCCCCTCAAACCTCAGACTGGAAACATGCATCTCAACCTTCAAAGAAAGACTAAAGACATGGATATTCACACAAGCATTCCTGGACTCAAACTGATCTATCTCATCCACGCCCATCCTTACCCTCACATACACCATGATTAACCATCTCCACTATTGTTCACATGTTTGAATTAATAACCTGTCTTTTCTCTTCTTTCTCTGCCAAGTTCTAATCACCCTGTTATATGTAACTGCCTTTTTTCCGCACCATTGTTTTAGTTTATGTTTACGATGCACCCTTGTTTTATGTGAACCAGCATGATGGGACTGCGTTCTCGAAGGCCGGTATATAAAAACCTTAAATAAATAAATATTTATTGCATTATGATCTGCATTACAGCGTTATTAAGCAATTTCGTTTAGAAAGGTAAGATAGAAAAGTAAAAATAGAAATAAAAATGTGTCCCAAGACCCACCTGTCACTTGCAGCGAGGTAGACTTCTCCCCTGCTTGTGCCCACATATTCCTCCTCCTTGGCATAGATCTCCATGTTCCTTGCCTGACTAATCACTGTCAGACTGAGTATTTCCTCCTTCCCCCGAGGGTCACACTGCAGATACAGGAAACATGGGGGCTCATCTCCACCTTCTGAAACACGTTCCAAGGTTATAAACTTCTCACTGATGGGGTAAAAATACATCATTGGCATTTTTTCATGCTTTTCAACGAGACAGCTCAAAGCAGGTTATAACAGTTCAAAAGATACAATGTAGTATAGAATAGGAAAAGCAACAGGGGTTGCATCTAGTGCGAAGACACCAGTAGCAGGCAACAACCGCCAAATAACTCTTCAGACTCGAATCAAGATCCAGTTCTTTATCTAAGCCCTCCTGAAGAAAGACTGAGATTTCTACTACAGAGGCATTCCCGTCCCGCAGGCTTCACTCCACACCCCCACATATGTGCCAGAGGGACGAATACGTTCCTGTCTTACTCAAGGAGGCCCTTTCAAGGGCCATGGACAAGGCATAACAGAGGTGCATCCTGTGAACCACTGGACCTGGACACGACACAGCCCTGCACTGATGAAGCCTCAGCCGTCCCCGGTCCAGTAGTCTCAGATCCGCCACCTAAGGTCACCTGGAGCAAGCCAAAGCTGCACGCGCTGCTGTCCGGTCCCGCTGGAGGCTGCATTAGGAAGCCGCGGCGCAGAAACTCCGGAGCTCTCAGCGACGCCTGCGGAACAGGGGGGGGGACGGGACAGCGCCGGTGCTGCTCCCAGCTGAACGGGAGGCGGGGCAGGGACTTCGCTCCTCACCGGGATCCCACACTCACCCTGCCCGCGGCTCCGAGCTCTCCCCCGCGCTCCTCTCTTGCCGGGCTACCCGCAGGGCTGCAGCCAGGCCCGGAACAGCGCGCCAGGAGCAGCGGCTGCTGACAGGGCCCGACATGCCGGCCTCGGCTCCCGCGGGCGAAAAAATGAATGGAGGCTGCGCCGGAACTCATTTCCAGGCGGACCCGCTCCGGAAGTGCTCGTTACTATAGGGGCGGACCCCGGGGCTGCTGACCCGCCCCCCTGAGAGGGCACCTGATTCGAGGCTTTCGGTGCGTGTCACGAGGGGCGGGGCGTGCGTTTCAGGGCTTGCCATGGGTGAGAGACAGTGACAGGCAGAGTCTAAAGAGGTGGGCGTGCGTTCCAAGCCTCGCTATGGGCGGGAGGCCTATCGCCTCTAAGGCTGATGTTAAAAGGCAGGGCGTGCGTTCCAAGCCTCGCTATGGGCGGGAGGCCTATCGCCTCTAAGGCTGATGTTAAAAGGCAGGGCGTGCGTTCCAAGCCTCGCTATGGGCGGGAGGCCTATCGCCTCTAAGGCTGATGTTAAAAGGCAGGGCGTGCGTTCCAAGCCTCGCTATGGGCGGGAGGCCTATCGCCTCTAAGGCTGATGTTAAAAGGCAGGGCGTGCGTTCCAAGCCTCGCTTTTGGTGGGAGGCAGTGCCGCGCTCCGAGGTTGTGAAGAGTGGGGCGTGTATCCCAAGCCTCGCTATGGGTGAGAGGTCCTCGTGCAGAGACCGTGCATGGTTCAGGCATTTCTTTTGATGGTGCAAGTCCCCTGCCCCACTTTAATGGAAAAAGCGCAGGATAGATCTAGTGTGCAGGTCAAGCTTCTGCGCATTCAGTCTTTCTTGTTAGTTTGTGCAATTACAGCGAGGCGGAATTTCTATCTGTACCAAGCCTCTATGGCTGAGGTCGCTGCTGTGAGAGTACTAGGACTACCTTTAATTATATTGGACAGATTAAAAGCCTCGAAATAATTCATCAAGTTTTGAAATGTCTGTACTAAGAGGATGAGGATTGTGGCAACGTAGGAGTTTTGCTATATTTTTTGTGATTTTTACTTCCGTTCCCCAAGACTGCATCCTAAGTTACTTAAAAAAAAAAAAAGACAAGCACTTCTAAGTTGTCCTTTCCCAGCCAGCGTGCAGTGAAAAGAGCCCGAAACGGATCTGAGGCACAGCTGCAGACTTCATTTGCTTTTCCTTCCGGCACCAGGGGGGAGGGCTGGCGAGCAGCACTTACCTGTTGCTGATGTTTGCCCCTCTGCTGGCAACTGAATCTGCAGGGGGACTCTTAGTCCCAACTGCTGCAGGACGATGGTGGAGGAGGAAGCATCAGTAAGTGACATAAGAAGTAGCCAAGCTGGCTCAGACCGAGAGTTCATCAAGCCCAGCATCCTGTTTTCAACAGTGGCCAGTCCATGCCACAAGTACCTGGCAAGTACCCAAACACTATATAATTCCCATGCTACTAAATGCTGGTAATAAGCAGTGCTCGCAGCCTCTGCCGGTTCAGAACATAGGAGAAAAAGTACAACTGAATGTCCCAGGGGGAGAGAGGGAAGGGCAGATGAGGCCGGGGGGGGGGGGGGGGGGTCGGAGATAGCAGAAAAGGTGATGATGATACCAGGGGCTAGATAGAGGTGAGGGGAGGTGTGTGAGAGGGATGAGAAGGTGATCATGCTGCCAGCAAGGGGGGGAGGGAGCGAGAAGGTGATCATGATGCCAGCGAGAGAAGGGGAAGGGAAGGTGGTGATGATGCCAGGCAGTAGAGAAAGGGTTGGGAACATGATGCCCAGAGGTTGAGGGAGACAAGGGGAGAGGAAAAGTGATGATTTCTGGGGTGGATGTAGAAGGAATAGAAAGTGATGATGCCAGGTGCGAGGAAGAGAAGGTAATAATGCTGAAGGGTGGGAGAGGGAGCGAGAAGGTGATCATGATGCCAGCGAGATAGAGGGAAGCGAAGGTGGTGATGATGCCAGGCAGTAGAGAAAGGGAAGAGAAGGTGGTGATGATGCCAGGCAGTAGAGAAAGGTAACTATGCTGAAGGGTGGGAGAGGGAAGAGAAGGTGATGATTTTGTGAGGATTGGGGGTGGGAAGATAGGGAAGAGAAGAGAAAATGATGTGAAGGTGATGGTTCCTGCAATAATCATTCACAAATAGCGTTCCTTACAAGAGCTACCTTTGAGTTTGAAATGTTTGAGCTCACTGGAGCTGAAGAATTGTGCCTTTGATCTTCCTTCTGGTGCAGCCTTTGGGCGAAACGCATGACCGTATTGGGGGACTTACTCCTTTGAAAATTTGTGTAGGAAGCTCTGAGCAAAGCACTGGAATGGTTTTTGGAGGACAGGACTATTTATTTATTTAAATCTTTTCTATACTGTCGTTAGGACTACCTTGAGTGCGGTGTCTCTCTTCTCCACTATATTGACTTTGAAGCCGATAGTGTGCCACGTTAAGGTGAACCCTGTTCTGGGTATGCCAAACACAAAAAAGGTGGAGAATCACTGGTCTAAGTGCTGTTCAGCTATTTCAGATCTAAACATGAGCTGAGATATACTCTGCTTTGGATAAATAATTTTTAAGATGATTGAATTATGAAATTTTGGGAAATGCGTGAATGGACAGAAGCCAAGGTTGAAGCCTTGCCAGTTGACACAACAAGTTCCAAATGTGTACTTATTCAATCCCTGTTGTGCCCAGACTAAGTGCACAAATTTTTCTGGAGGCGTGCGGAGGCTGGGGATGCATTGCACGCTTGTTATAAATAGCATAGAGTGGAGTACACACCTTCCTTGCTTGGCTGTTGTCCTGACAACAGGAGCATGGGAAAAAGCTGAGAGAAGAGCACCTCCACTAAAGTTCTGTGGATGGGAAAGGTGCGTGGTTGCTCCTCGTTTCAGCTCGGAGGTGAAGGAGAGAGGAAGAGGTTAGGAGAGGTGAGAGAAGTGATGGAGATGTTTACTTTTTTTTTTTACTGTTTTAATTTGTAACCTAAAGTAAACAAAATATGGAATATGAATGTTTAAAGTATAACGAAATAAAAGGGTGCAGGGTCCGAAGCAGCCTGTGAGGGATTCAGTTGGACCGTTAGATGATCGAGAGGTTAAAGGGGCACTTAGAGAAGATAAGGCCATCACGGAAAGATTAAATGATTTCTTTGCTTCGGTGTTTACTGAAGAGGATGTTGGGGAGGTATCCGAACTGGAGAACGTTTTCATGGGTAATGATTCAGATGGACTGAACCAAATCACGGTGAACCTAGAAGATGTGGTAGACCTGATTGACAAACTGAAGAGTAGTAAATCACCCGGACTGGATGGTATACACCCAAGGGTTCTGATGGAACTGAAAAATGAAATTTCAGACCTATTAGTAAAAATTTGTTACCTATCATTTAAAATCATCCATTGTACCTGAAGACTGGAGGATAGCAAATGTAACCCCAATATTTAAAAAGGGCTCCAGGGGCGATCCAGGAAACTACAGACCGGTTAGCCTGACTTCAGTGCCAGGAAAAATAGTGGAAAGTGTTCTAAAGATCAAAATCACAGAACATATAGAAAGACATGGTTTAATGGAACACAGTCAGCATGGCTTTACCCAGGGCAAGTCTTGCCTCACAAATCTGCTTCACTTTTTTGAAGGAGTTAATAAACATGTGGATAAAGGTGAACCTGTAGATGTAGTGTACTTGGATTTTCAGAAGGCGTTTGACAAAGTTCCTCATGAGAGGCTTCTAGGAAAAGTAAAAAGTCATGGGATAGTTGGCGATGTCCTTTCGTTGGTTACAAACTGGCTAAAAGACAGGAAACAGAGAGTAGGATTAAATGGGCAATTTTCTCAGTGGAAGGGAGTGGACAGTGGAGTGCCTCAGGGACCCTTACTTTTCAATATATTTATAAATGATTTGGAAAGAAATACGACGAGTGAGGTTATCAAATTTGCAGATGATACAAAATTGTTCAGAGTAGTTAAATCACAAGCAGATTGTGATAAATTGCAGGAAGACCTTGTAAGGCTGGAAAATTGGGCATCCAAATGGCAGATGAAATTTAATGTGGATAAGTGCAAGGTGTTGCATATAGGGAAAAATAACCCATGCTATAGTTACACAATGTTAGGTTCCATATTAGGTGCTACAACCCAAGAAAGAGATCTAGGCGTCATAGTGGATAATACATTAAAATCGTCGGCTCAGTGTGCTGCGGCAGTCAAAAAAGCAAACAGAATGTTGGGAATTATTAGGAAGGGAATGGTGAATAAAACGGAAAATGACATAATGCCTCTGTATCGCTCCATGGTGAGACCGCACCTTGAATACTGTGTACAATTCTGGTCACCGCATCTCAAAAAAGATATAATTGCGATGGAGAAGGTACAGGGAAAGGCTACCAAAATGATAAGGGGAATGGAACAGCTCCCCTATGAGAAAAGACTAAAGAGCTTAGGACTTTTCAGTCTGGAGAAGAGACGGCTGAGGGGGGCTATGATAGAGGTGTTTAACATCATGAGAGGTCTAGAACGGGTAAATGTGAATCGGTTATTTACTCTTTCGGATAATAGAAGGACTATGGGGCACTCTAATCGGAGAAAATTCTTTTCCACTCAACGCGCAATTAAACTCTGGAATTTGTTGCCAGAGGATGTGGTTAGTGCAGTTAGTATAGCTGTGTTTAAAAAAGGATTGGATAAGTTCTTGGAGGAGAAGTCCATTACCTGCTATTAAGTTCACTTAAAGAATAGCCACTGCCATTAGCAATGGTTACATGGAATAGACTTAGTTTTTGGGTACTTGCCAGGTTCTTATGGCCTGGATTGGCCACTGTTGGAAACAGGATGCTGGGCTTGATGGACCCTTGCTCTGACCCAGTATGGCAGGTTCTGATGTTCTCTCCATTACGCTCTATACCAGGGAGTGTGCTAACTAGCTGGATTCTCGGGGTATCCACCATGACTTTGCTTGAGATATGTTTGCTTGCACTGCCTCTGTTGTATGCAAATATATATCTCATGCATATTCATTGCTTGGGTGCTCCAGCAGGGGGCTGGCTACCCCTGGTCTATCCAAGATTCAGCTGTGCAACTTGACTTTCACCAGACTCACTGTACCCTATAACTTCTTTTCTGAAATCATTGCATTGGCTCCCTATCTGTTCCCTCAGACAGTTTAAGCTCCTCTTACTCGTCTACAGGAGCCTTCACTCTGCAGCTCCTCACTACCTCTCCTCTCTTATCACTCTCTATCCCTCCTCATGCACTCCTCTCAGACAAATCACTCCTATCTGTGCTCTTCTCCTCTACTGCCAACTCCTGACTGTGTGCTTTCCACCTGGCTACGCTTTGTGCTTGGAATAGACTTCCTGAGCTGTGCATCATGCTCCCTTGCTTGCCTTATTTAAATCCCATCTAGAAACCTGCTTTGCTGAGGCTGGTTTTAAATCTTAAGCTCTGTTTCTCCTGATCACAAGCTTGGTGGTTTTAAGCATGAAATTCCCTGAGTCTCATCTTTGGCCAGCTTGTCTGTCTTGAATAGGGTATAAGCTCTGTCTGCAACAGGAATTTATACAGTACTGCCGGTCTCCAGTAGTGGTACAGAAATGATAAGAGGAAGGGGAGAAAAAAGCATGGAAAGCAGTGGATGAGGGAGAGGGCAAGGAATGAGGAGACAGAAGGATCTGTTTGCTATCATCCTTTTTTTTTGTTTGTTTGTTTTTAAGCCATAGTAGGAAAGGATATTTGACCAGAAAAGGCAAGTCTGCCCTCCAGGTGCAAGAATCCACTGCATAGCGTTAAATGTTTCAAAGACCACGTTATTGTGATTTGGAAAGGAATTAATGCCAAATGTTGGATCTTTATCCTTTGATGGTTTGCCTTTGCAGCTCATGAGATTTGGGGGGTTATACTCGATTTAAAAAACAGATTTATTTCCTGCCTTTCGTACGTTCAGAGCGGGGTTCAGTTTAAAGAGTGGAACAGGAGAAGGTAAATATCTTAGGAAATGGGGGGGGGGGATTATCCTTGATGCTGGAATAATGTTTCTCCCACAGATTAAGCAATCTCTTATTGTTTGTACAAATGGATTTTTCCTTTAGTGTAGCAGATGGACTCAGGACCAATGGGTATAGTGTACTCCTGATAGCAGTTGGAGATGGATCAGATTTCAATCTGACGTCAGCCCTAGTACATGTACCCCTGCAGGCAGCCATACTCTTCAGTATTTTCCATCTCCATAGCAGTTAGGGACTCTATGCACGATCGCACAGCGTTAGAGTATTTTAACCAAAGAAATCCAAAACAAGAAGAAATCTTACCTCTACAGACGAGCCCCGCTCTCCTGTGTTGATACCTACGGGTCCCTCCCCTAGTTGAGAATTCCTGAGGTGATTTCCGTGATCCCTCAGAGGTAGGCCTCAGTCCGGCAGCCGGCTCCCGGTGTGGACTTAGCTCCCAGCAACAGGCGTGGCTGAGAGGCAGCAGGTGCAACATCGAGCATGGTGGTGAAGGTAAATTCCCTCTACTCCCCGCAGCCGGAGACCGCCCAGGACGAAACAGGGAAACGTCGAGACAAGGTAAGGTAGAAAACTTTCTTATAGTCTCCGGTCTCCGAGGCTCAAATAGCCGCACAGATCGCCAGCCGGCATCAGTGCTACCGGGTTGATCAGCCACGTGGAGACCCTCCAAGGTGGTCGCCATATTGCCCGCATGGTCGCCGACGCCATTTTCCCTCAATCGCTGCCCTGTCCGCCGATCCGTTCCGTGCGCACAAATCCCTTGTGTGGACATTGATGTGTGCATAAGTGCCGTGTGCGAGGGTATCAGACGCACAGCCACACGCTCAGCTGTGCCAGGCGCATAAGTTATACCTGTGCGCACAGCGGTGCACGCAAATCTTGAGCGAGCATCTGAGCTACACACGCATATTCGGCTCTACTGGAGTGCATTTCAAGCATGGCGCCACCGGACAAGAAGCTTAAGGCTCAGACACTCTGCCCAGCATGTTTATATAAGAGCTGCGCAGTATGAAGAGGCCACGGTTCTATGCCTTCAATGCGAGGAGGCCCTGGGTCGACCAGGCCAAGGCCTTCCCCAGCCAGTACCGGAATCTGGATCTTCCGATACTACACTGGACCTCACTACCCCCAGTGAGAGCCTCCCTTCACTGGCACCTCCGGCCTGTAGACCTGTGATGTTTCTGTAGCGAAGTAGAATGCTCTCACCCAAGCTGTAGACATAGGTCCGGTAGTGGTCCGCAGTGCGGGATAACCCGAGAATCTGATGGGTGAAGCAGAGCTGAGGTACTCACAGGGTGGTAGCTATAGTAGGGATGGTAACTTCCTCTGGATAGGCAAGCCAAGATGGAGGACCCGAGGTCCATGGTGCAGGATACCCCAGAGAGAGTAGGCCCTCAAGGAGCGAGTAGCTAGAGAGGTCCAAGAGGGTACCTGAGAAGAGAGCAGACAAGACCTCTGAGGAGCAGGTGTCTTGGTGGTTAAGCGAGGCAACCCTGGAGGGTGTATAGAAGCGGAAGGGCCCCCAAGGAGTGGGTACCTAGAGCTTCCAGGAATCAGCGAGATACCCCGGAGGGTAGGAGGTGTTCCAAGCGAGCGTCCCCACCGCATGACGTCACTATCTCCAGGTATTTAGCCTCCTCTCTAACTCCAGTACAACGAGTTAGCAAGGATTATGGGGATGCCGGGGAATTCGACAAGCAGCAGCGGAGGCAGCCATCTTTCCCAAGGGAGAAGCAGAAGATAGAAAAGAGGTAAGGCAGAGAGCTCGCAGCTGTCTGCGACCGGACGCAACAGCCACACACCTACTACACTTTCTCCTACTTTCCATCCATGGTTGCAGAATCCGTGAAGGGATGTTCCTGGTGAGGCTCAAATTTCCAGCCAAGCTACCATTACAGGGATACAGAATTTTCACTGTGACTTTTCCTTTCACTTCCTATGGCTTTTTAAACATTTTTTTTTTTTTTTTAATTTTTATTTATTGCATTTCTTATGATTATTACAAAATTACAATTGATACCAAGAAGATACATCATACAAAGAAATCAAATCTTAGTACTATTTATATTTCAGTATCATATCATTGAAAAAGGATAATAAAGGAAAATTATTAGATAAACATTGACGATAAGTAAACACTACGGAGCATATACAGGAACAAAATTATATTAACCGATATTCTTCCTAGTACTCCTTCATTCATTTATACTTATAATCCCTTTATTACTGCTCTACGGGGTGGGTGTCTAGAAACGCTCTTAGTTGTTCTGGGACATTAAAGATATATGAATTTTGTTGGTATTTTATAAAGCATTTGCAGGGGTAGCGTAGAGAAAATTGGGCTCCTCTATCTACCACTTCCTTGCGAAGTGCTATGAAATTTTTTCGCCTGATTTGTGTTATTCGCGTAACATCCGGGAATATTCTCACTGGTGCTCCATAGAAATCTAATTTCTGTTGTCGAAAATGAAGTTTCAACACTTCATCTCTCTCTGATTGGGACATGAATTGTACCAGTAAGATAGCTCTACTTTCAATTTTAGATTCGTAAGATTTCTCTAGGAAATCAGTCAGGTTAAAAGTTTCTTCAACCTTTGCATTTTTATCCACTTTAGCCTGTTGTAAATAATAAGCCTTAGATAATTTAGGCAAGGAATTATCTGAATATTTTAGAATATTCTTAAGATAACTATTAAACAAATCCCCTGGAGTAACCAGATGAACTTGTGGAAAATTTAATATTCTTAATTCAGTTTTCTACTCATGTTCTCTATCATTTCTAATCTCCCCTCATGTTCTTGTATAGATTTTATTACATTAACCTGAGTTTTCTGTATTCCCCCAATGTTTTCAACAGCAGTATTAACATTCTTCTCCAATATCTCTACCTTCCCTTGCACAGATGCATTTTTGTTTAAAACTTCTTGCACATTTAAAGTTAACTTATTAATTGACTTCTGCATCTTCATAATCATTAATCCTAATTCCTCCAAAGTTAATTTTTTGGGAATTATCTCTAATATATCTTGTCCCATGTTACCCGAATCACCCTCCCTAGGCTTTTGAGAACTACCATTTCCTCCCAAAATGTCCGAGCCTTCTCCAATCTCCCAGGACTTTGGATCTTCAATGTCCATTGAGATTTTAGTTGGAATCCCAACATCTCTTGAGAGATTGAGTGGGCCTCCTGATGTCATTTTGGCGCACTCGTAATCCATAATGGGAGGAGCCGGTTTCTCCGGGGCACCGGGGGTAAGAGATAGTTCATTAGCCAGAGGGGCAGACTCCTGCTCCTGAGTCATGCCGCTAGCGGCTCCAACCGGTGTTTTTAATGAAGAAGTTTGAAAGCAATCAGGAATAGTTGCTTGATGTGATTTTACTGGTGTTGATGTTGCAGATAATTCTCTGATTTTTGCTTTTCTTTTCGAGTGGGGCATGGCACACTTCACCAGGTAATACTATCAAGCTTTTTTCACTTCTTAAAGAAAATAGTCAAATGAATGCTTTCAATTTTAACCCAAGAAGAATTTTAATTTTACTTATCTTGTCGCCGTTTTCTAAGGCCGCACTTTCTTCAGAGAGAAATTTATTCGCCCAATGCCGGCCCAATCCGGACGAAGCCGGACTAAGCCGAGCGCGCCCCTTGACCGCGCGCGGCTTAACCGTCGCGCCGGCGGCGTCGCGCCGGAATAGACAGAGTTTTATAGTCTACCGGCTCCTCCTTCTCCGACGTCACCAGCAGCGCCAAATGGTAAGGAACGTAGCAAACGGGCCTCTCAGCAAGCACGCAGACCCCAAAGAATAGTGCGGCGACGTCTACCCGAGTAGACAGAGTTTTATAGTCTACCGGCTCCTCCTTCTCCGACGTCACCAGCAGCGCCAAATGGTAAGGAACGTAGCAAACGGGCCTCTCAGCAAGCACGCAGACCCCAAAGAATAGTGCGGCGACGTCTACCCGAGTAGACAGAGTTTTATAGTCTACCGGCTCCTCCTTCTCCGACGTCACCAGCAGCGCCAAATGGTAAGGAACGTAGCAAACGGGCCTCTCAGCAAGCACGCAGACCCCAAAGAATAGTGCGGCGACGTCTACCCGAGTAGACAGAGTTTTATAGTCTACCGGCTCCTCCTTCTCCGACGTCACCAGCAGCGCCAAATGGTAAGGAACGTAGCAAACGGGCCTCTCAGCAAGCACGCAGACCCCAAAGAATAGTGCGGCGACGTCTACCTGAGTAGACAGAGTTTTATAGTCTACCGGCTCCTCCTTCTCCGACGTCACCAGCAGCGCCAAATGGTAAGGAACGTAGCAAACGGGCCTCTCAGCAAGCACGCAGACCCCAAAGAATAGTGCGGCGACGTCTACCCGAGTAGACAGAGTTTTATAGTCTACCGGCTCCTCCTTCTCCGACGTCACCAGCAGCGCCAAATGGTAAGGAACGTAGCAAACGGGCCTCTCAGCAAGCACGCAGACCCCAAAGAATAGTGCGGCCTTTTAAACATTTTTTAAAGGAAAAGTATCATCCTTTGAGGGAAACTCAAGGATTTCAAGCTCTGATTGCTCTGGGGGGTCGTCGGCCATCTTATTGACTGTCGTCTCAGCCTCCAACCCTTTGCTCGGCCAAGGTTTTCCTAGGGATTGTGGCCTTACCAAGAGACCAATACCCCAGGACCTTCCTCTTCTGCCTTTCCTGCAATTCTTCTACCATCTGCTGGAGACAAAGAACTACTGCCTTCCCTGCTGCACATAGTCAGTTTTGCTCTCTGCCTCCATCTGCTGGTAGTAGGATGAATCCCACTTGTCTGGAATGGTCTGCAGGATGATAAGGAAACCTATTTGACCTTTCTTCTGACCTTGGGCAAGTCATTTTACTCCCCTTGCTTCAGTTATCTACTTAGCATGTATTTGGGGATCCGGACTTTAATTGAATTCTTAAAACGCTGTGAACCACTTTCAGCATTATTTGGAAAGGCGGTAAAAAAATTAAATATGATTAAAAAAAAAAAAAAAAGGATCAGGATGTTTAACTTGAGTTTTATGTGATAGATATGCCAGCCTGTTCTAGCCTGCATCAAAAGATGACGTCCCTTATCAGGGCTGTTCCCTCTCTCTCTCTCACACCCCTACCTGTTTCCTTCCACTCTCACACTCCCCACTCACTTGCTTGACTTCCAGCTCATACTCTTCACTCTAACGGTCGCCCATCCCAGCCTCCCTTGGCTTCTCACCCTTCCAGCCTCCTTACTCTCCCATTTTTTTTACCCCATCCTCTTACCATTTTCTGGCGCCATCTGCATTTACTTAAAAGCCCACACCCCCCTCCCTTTGTTTACCCTCTCCTGAGGGATCCTCCTCCCATCAATAGGAGAAAAGCCGAGGCAGCACGAATCTGAGATTGCCTGCTTCCTTCTCTGCCATTCTCACCCGTGGGACCTGCTAGGCTTGCATAGTGAATCCGGCACAGGAGGAAGCTGGCACTAGCAGGTAAGAAGCACTGCTGCTTTCCTGGTGCCAGGGAGAGGTGAATTGTGCTGGGAGAGTGGCGGCGTCTTGGCGGGGGTGGCGTATTTCTGCTTGTGGACCTGCCACACCAAGGATATGGAGGGTAGGGGCAGACGGGCATCTCCTCCTCTTCCATAGCACTCTTTGCGGTTTCACACCCCAAAAGCCGGCCCTAGAATATTACTCTGGATGAGTCCTGTTTCGCCTGGGTAAGCTACAGGAGCATATTGTGATGGCTGTGATTCCTTCTCTTCAGACGCTAACCCACGGAGGCTGATGGACTTCCCAGGGACAGGAAGAGGTGATGATGGCAGAGGTAGGTGGCAGCAGCTCCTGATGATTTCACTCGCTGTGGGGGAAGCCTTGCCCCAAACCTTTCCTTGCTTATAATAGCCGGTTATTCTATTTGTAAAGTTTCACAAATCCTGTTAATAAGTTTGTAAGATGTATTTTGTTAGCACAAGCCTATGCACATTAAAGCTAGCACAAGCTGTACTGAATGTCAGGGTTTGCACCACATGTATTGACCACACAAGATATATCTATTTAACAAAATGGATAATTGACAATTTGCCAGGGTCTAGTATTAGCACAAACGTCTGCCCTGCATATCATAGAGGGACTCAAACAGTCCTCTCGTCTGGTCTGCATATGGACCGGCTATCAAACCTCAACATACAGCTTTATTTAATCTGCATCCTTTCTGCCATTGCTTGCCCCAGTTATAGGAAAGCAGCTTTTGTAGCCCTTTGTGAGATCCTGTGTGCTGAAAAGCCAGGCTGAAGATCTGGACAGTCCATCAGCTTCTGGAAGTCAGTCCGGCTGTAGATGGGGAGAGTGACATCAGAATCGTCAGGGCTTGTCCAAAAGGTCAAGTCCTTTTTAAGATTTCAAATCTTGATGACAGAAATTTTCCTTGCCCTACCTGTTTTTTCATGGTGATGGGAATCTGTTCAGAGCTCCTAATCAAGAACCATAAAAAGTGCCACACCGGGTCAGACTAATGGTCCAAGCCCAGCATCCTGTCTCTGACAGAGAGAAATATCCAGCCAGCCCTAATGGGGGTATCCATTCCCTGTTCACTCCCACTTCATACAGGAATACTGCAGAGGCCAGCGGGAGGAGCCTCAGCCTCCAGAAATGATCGGACAGGTATAGCGCAGAGCAGTATAGTGCAGCCTGTAGAAAATCAGAGCACCTTGTGGGCATCACATATTAATGTAAACCATGATTGCAGCGTGGACAGCTGAAGAGCATAATCTTCATCAGAGCCCCACGCAGGAGACTCATAAGAACATGGTAATTCTTATGAGCAAGACTACAACAGGGGCAGCTAAACTTTGCAGTCATTCAAGAAGATATTGCCAGGGTCTAAAAGTTGTGTTTTTAATTGATATTTTAATGCAGAAAACATGTGCTTCCTGACTTACAGCTTGCAGGAAACTACAAAGTACTGGAAGATCTGGCAATCTGGAGATAGACCCAGTCTAGCTCAGTATATTTCAGTGCAGCCTTGTTCAGACCCAGCGATGGAAGCTCGGGAGGCGACGTGCCGGCAGAAAACTGTGCTGGTTAATATGTAGGAACAGGGTGGGTTTATCTATATCAGCTTTGCAAATAGGATACGAGAAGTCACGTAAAGACCCGAGTTTTTTGAATTTCACAAATGCAGACACTCGGCATGGAGAAAGACTGGGAGAACATGAGGTGGGACAAGTTAAAAGGCAAGAAATCTGTTAGGAAAGAAAACAAGATTAAGAGGAAAAAGAAACCGATTCTGGTTCTCTGAGGAGGAGGCTGAAAAAATAAAGGCAAAAAGAACAGCGTTCAAGAAGTATAAAGGATCCCAAAAAAGAGAACCCAGGGAAGAATATCTGTTAAAACTGAGGGAGACGAAGAAAGAGATAAGGAAAACAAAAAGTCAAGTGGAGGAAAGGTTGGCCAAAGAGAAAGTGAGGAGACAAAGTATTTTTCAAATCTATCAGAGAAAGAAGGGAGGCCAGAAGAGAGAGAGAGAGAGAGAGAGTGACACTGAAAGATGACAAGGAGCAGTGTCTGGAGAGTAATGAAGAAACGGCAGAAATATTAAACACACACCCTGCAGAAGGAATGTTGTATGTTAGGATCATTTTATGATTATTTTAATTTGTTTCTTTTATTCCTAGTATACTTTAACCAAGAATTAGTCTATGGTAATGTGTTGGATATGGTACAGATGAATTGTTTATTGAGTGGAATATTATTGAAACTTGAAACTGATTGAGTGTCATTTTGTTTTAAGATTATGTTTATTTTTGGGCAACGTATATTAGCTGACAATTTTTAGTTCTAAATTTAATTTGTTGAATGTTTGGGAAAAAAACAAACAATTTTATTAAATTTCAAAAGTGGAGTAAGGATACAGTAAGTCAAGAACAATGAATCATTGCGTAACAATGTGATAACTTTGAGAACAATAAGAACAACGGTATACATAACAATTGGCTCCCCTATTCCCCCCCCCCCCCCCCCCCCCCCCCCATCCATGAGCCCAGCCAAATTGTAACCGTAACAAATCAGAAAACTTGCGATTGGCAACAAAGCGAGTGAGTACAACCTGTAAAGTCTAAGTGTAAGGTTCTTCAGTTCCTTAAATGCAGGTGGTTTTACCCACTGCAGAAGGAGGCTTCGAGCCGGATTGCCCGGTTTCCCATTGTAGGTACGGTGTCCATGTCTCTTGGAACTTGGAGGAAGAGTCGTGTATTTCTGCTGTGATGGCAGCCATTTTACAATAAAAATGTACTTTCTGTTGTACCATAGCTAAAGATGGCACCTCAGACTGCTTCCAAAGGCTGGCTATTGTAATCCTTGTGGCAATAAAGACTTGTTGACAGAATGCTCTGTGTGGTTTCTCCAAGGGAATGTGGGGGTCGTGGAGTAACATGAAGCCAAGGTCTAGAATTCCATGTATGCCTAAAAGATTCTCGATCCACAACGCAACCTTTTTCCATAGTGGCTGTACATTGTCACAGTACCACCACATGTGAAGGAATGTCCCAAGTTAGCCACAGGCTCTCCAACAGCGATCACTCACGTGGGAAAGTCGTTGGTGTAGGGTGGGCGAGTTATATACCACTGAGTGATGAGTTTATAACAGTTCTCCTGGAGTGTAGCCGACACAGAACATCTATGGGCAGAAAGTAGCGGCTTCCACCAGCGGATCTTCTGGCGGGCAGCCAGATAACACATTTTTTACGTATGCCTTCCATTTCTAAATCTTTGTCGATGGGCAAAACGCTGTTAGAACATTTATATGAGGACACTGATAAAAAGAAGGGGGTGATATCCAAACTGTATGTCTTATTAATGGGTATTGAGACTCAGCCATTTAGCCATGTTATGAAATGGGAAAAGGACCTGGGAAGCACTATCAGCCCCGATTGGACACAGATATATAATCTGTTGCAGTTCTGGCCAGGACATAAGGGAGCCCCCTCTGAATAAATGTTCTATAGTGTGAATTCCTTTCGCCTGCCATTTACGAAAGGAGCTGTTGCTCTGCCCTGCGATGAAGTGTGTGTTGAAATAAAGGTGCGTGGAATAAAAATAAGTCCTAGCGCCGACTAAACGCACTTTCCACTTGTTCCATATTTTCATGGTCGTTTCTAGGGCCAAAGTCTGCTTCCCTTGGAGAGGCCATGTAGCACGTGGCTGCCAAAACATCACTGTCAGTGGAGTCCCCCTAGTAAATATTCTTCGAATTGTACCCACTGTTTTACATAGCCCTCTCTATGCATATCGGTGATGGTGGTCAGCTGAGTGGCTGTGTTGTAATGCTCCAAGTTAGGCACTCCTAGGCCTCCCCTATCCCCTTGGTTGGTAAAGTAGTCTTCTAGCTATCCGCGGATGCCGCCGGTGCCAGATAAAATCAAAATCTTTTGCTAGGATTGTAAAATGGCGCTACTAATAAAAATGGGTAGAGTATTAAACAGATATAGGAGTCTAGGTAATACATTCATTTTCACTATGGCCATTCGTCCCAGCCAGGAATATGATTCTCGATCCCATTTTTGAAGGTCACGTTTTAATGCGCCAATAAGTGAGGTATAGTTAAGGTGGAATCGCTTCCGAACATCTGGACCAATATGCACTCCTAAATATTTAAGCGAGTTGATTGCTCTCTTAAAGGGGTAGCTCCTCTGCACCGTCTGGATTACCGATGGGTCAGCTGAGACATTCAGTAGTTCAGTTTTATTAAGGTTAATTTTAAATCCAGAGGCGCTGCTAAATGCTTGTATTTCTGCAGCTATGCCTTGTAAGGACTTAAGGGGGTTAGTAAGAGTCATGAGGCTGTCATCTGCGAATAATGATAGTTTAAGTTGTGACATCCCTAGAACTATTCCCTCAATCTGATCCGTCTCCCTGATTCTGGTAGTAAATGGTTCTAAAAAGAGAGCGAACAGGAGGGGGGAAAATGGACAACCCTGTCGCGTCCCTCTTTGTACTGGAAAGGGGTCCCCATATCCTCGGTTTACTTTAATTCTGGCTACTGGGTTATGTTAGAGGCTCCTTATCCATCCCAAGAATCTAGACCCAAATTGTATCTTTTCCAGGGTTGCGAATAAGAAATCCCAATGAACAAGGTCAAAAGCCTTTTCGGCATCGATGGCTAATAGAATCAGAGGCACTCGCTCACTTTTGGCCTACCATAATATATCAGTAACTTTTCTCACATTGTCTGCCGCCATTCTTTGTGGGATAAAGCCAACTTGGTCCTTATGAACCAGCTGCGGTAGGATGGAGTTTAACCTATTGGCCAGCACTTTGGCTAAAAGCTTGAGGTCAATATTTAAGAGTGATATCGGACAGTAGGACCCGCATTGAGTGGGGTCCTTCCCTGGTTTCACAATAACGATAATACCCGCTACGTTGGAGTGGAGCGGTAAGCTGTGCCTGGCATTTCTTGTAATAACCTCCTGTAAACCCATCAAGCCCGGGAGACTTTCCAGATTTTAGGTCTTGGATAGCCATTTGTACTTCCGCTATGGTAATTGGGGTGTCTAAATATTGTTGTTGCATTGTTAAGACAGGGAGCGTGACCGTCTGGAGATATTGGTCAATAGCCTCCCATGATTCCGTATGATCTTTGCTATAGAATGAAGAGCAAAATTGTGTAAAACATTTTCTAATATCCTGGCTAGAAGTCTGAATGTTCCCCTTACTATCCTTGATTTTAGCAATGTTGTTAAGGGTCATGCGCTGCTTCAATTGTCTGGCTAAAATCCGACCTGCTCTGTTGCCGCCCTCAAAGTGTTTTTGTTTAGTTCTGTCTAAGGCTTGAGCTATTTGGGTGGAGTCCAGAATGTTTAATTCCGTGCGTGCAGCCCTCAATGCATGCAGTGTAGAGCCCTGAAAAGTCCTGCAATGCTGGTAAGTTAAAGTATTGATAATATGGATCAACTCATTCCGCCTCTTATCCCTGGTCCTGCAGGGGCGCTCTGAGAACGTCGCTGGATTTTAAGGAGGAGAATTGTGCTAAATCCGGGTTTTTTCATTTAGACGCCATCGCAGCACTCCGGTGAGTGACTTAGCGTTCCTTGCGGCGTTTTTAACAGCTGGATGCCGGTGATTCGGGCTGATTAAAGGATTGTCGCTGGGAGCTTCTGCACTAGGCAGCCATTCCCGTCGGTGACGTCAGCACGCCCCCCTGAAGAATGTTTTAGTTATTTATTTTTTAAAGAATTATATAAACCGGCTTGAAGTAATTAACAAAAGTTTCGGTATATAAAAAGGTTAAATAAATAAATAGATGGGAATAGAGTAGACAAAACTCCATTTACCGACGAGAATGTATGGGAGGAGTTAGGTAACAAAGTGGACAAAGCTAAGGGGTCAGGTGAGATACACCCCAGGATACTGAGGGAGCTCAGAGATGAGCTGGCGGGTCCTCTGTGTGACCTGTTCAGTAGATCCCTGGAAAGTGGACAAAGCCATGGGGCCTGATGAGGTTCATCCCAGGATACTGAGGGAGCTCACAGATGAGCTGGCGGGTCCACTGTGTGACCTGTTCAATAGATCCCTAGAAACGGGAGTGGTGCCACAGGATTGGAGAAGAGCGGTGGTGGTCCCGCTTCACAAGAGTGGGAGCAGAGAGGAGGCTGGAAACTACAGACCGGTTACCCTCACCTCGGTGGTGGGAAAAGTAATGGAGTCACTGCTGAAAGAAAGGAGAGTGAACTATCTACAATCTGGTGGGTTGCTGGATCCGAAACAGCATGGATTCATCAGGGGGAAGGTCCTGTCAGACAAATCTGATTTTTTTTGTTTGGGTGATTAGAGAATTGGATCGAGGAAGAGCCCTCGATGTAATCTAATTGGATTTCAGCAAAGATTTTAATACGGTCCCATGTAAGAGGCTTGTGAATAAAATGAGAAGCATGGGAGTGAGCGACAAGGTGGTGGCACAGATTACAAACTGGGTGACCGATAGGAGACAGCATGTAATGGTAAGTGGGACCTATTCTAAAAAGAGAGAGCGGTGTTAAGTGGAGTGCCACAGGGATCAGTGTTGGGACTGGTTCTATTCAATATCTTTGTATGCGACATTGCGGAAGAGATAGAAGGTAAAGTTTGTCTATTTGTGGATGATACTAAGATCTGCAGCAGAGTGGACACGCCGGAAGGAGTAGAGAGAATGAAAAGTGATTAAAGAAAGCTTGAAGAGTGGTTGAAGATTTGACATCTGGGATTCAATGCCAAGAAGTGCAGAGTCCTGCACAAGGGATGCAGTAATGCAAGAGGGGGGGGGGGGGGGGAAGACTGATGTGCATGGAGCAAGAGAGGGACCTTGGGGTGATAGGTTTTGGTGATCGGAAGAGCCAGAAGAATGCTGGGCTGCATAGAGAAGGAGGTGATGTCAGCAATGAAAGGTCAAGAGACATTGTGCCAGCAGAGAATGAGCAGCTGGCTAGCATTTACGACCTGAATGAACTGGGTAGGTTTATCTAGAGCCAATGGGAGCCTGGCTGGGCATCGCCCACCCACAGTACTTGGGGAAGTTGTAGTATTACCTTCCCAATTCCTCACCGGTAGAAGAGCTCTCTCTAGAGCTCTAGTTCACCACCATTCAAACATCCAACTGCCCTAACAGATATTAAGAAATAACTCTGATTTATACTGTGGGTGCTTCAGAGTACCTCCATTTTACTGACTCCTAAGAACATAAGATTGCTGTACTGGGTCAGACCAAAGCTCCAGCAAGCCCAGTATCCTTTTTCCAGAAGTGGCCAATCTAGGTCACAGGTACCTGGCAGGGTAGTGAGATCGCATGCTGCTTACCCCAGAGATGAGCAGAGAATTTCTGCAGCTCCACCTTCATGGACTTTTCCTCCAGGAACTTGTCCAAACCTTTTTTAAATGCAGCTACACTAACCACTTCACCACATCCTCTGGTAAGGAATTCCAGAGCTTAATTATGCATTGAATAAACCGACGCCGGCAAAATTGAGCGTCTGCTGTCAAACCCGCTGACAGCCGCCGCTCCGGGCTAAAAGGAGGCGCTATGGAAGCGCTAGTGTCCCTAGCGCCTCCTTTTGCCTGTTTCTACCGCACCACCTAATTTAAATACTGAATCGCACGCACAGGCGAGGCGCCGGGAGAGCGGGCGTTTGTCCGCTCTCCCGCGGACTTTACTGAATCGGCCTGCTTGTTACCACTACCCTCGCCCCCTTTCCTTCCCAACCCACCATGTGGCTCACCCTTCCTATCTGGTTTTTCATCTTCCTGCCAGCTGAGTGCTGGAAGCCTCTGACAAATCAACATCGGGCCTGCCACTGTGCAGAGCCGCCTCTTGCTGGTGGGGGGTGGGAACCCTGCTAGCATGTCATGCCACAGTGCTGGTTGACTTCTTGCTAGTGGGTGGGGTGACAACCCTGCCAGGGTGTCTTTCAATAGTACTGATACTGAGATTAGTAGTGTGGGCCGCACATAATATACATTTAGGAGAGTGGCAAGCTGGAAGAAAAATGATGAGCCGGATTTGGCCCTCAGGCCATAACTTGCCTGCCTCTGATCTAAATAGCCATACAATAGCTGTTGTATTGGCAAGAGTATACCAAGCCAGGCTAAGATCGTGAGCTGTTCTGCACTACATTTTTAGAATTACATATCTCCACCATCAGCAGATTGGCATATACTGGCACATTATCATGCCTCATGTGACATACTTTGTTAGTAGATTATGAGCCTAATCATTAAATGCCTGAGTAAACCTGTAAGCCTTGAGCTGCTTCCAGAGAGATGTCATTGTTAATCTCCTCTAGGAGTGCATTCCCAAATATACTCTTGTGAGATTCAGTGAACCAAACAGATTTAACAAAAGAAATGTCCAGTAATCTCTGAAGATGAGCAAAGTAAGCCAGAAGGGATGGTCATAAGAACATAAGAAATTGCCATGCTGGGACAGACCAAGGGTCCATCAAGCCCAGCATCCTGTTTCCAACAGAGGCCAAAAACCAGGCCACAAGAACCTGGCAATTACCCAAACACTAAGAAGAACCCATGCTACTAATGCAATTAATAGCAGTGGCTATTCCCTAAGTATAATTGATTAATAGCCATTAATGGACTTCTCCTCCAAGAACTTATCCAAACCTTTTTGAACCCAGCTACACTAACTGTACTAACCACATCCTCTGGCAACACATTCCAGAGCTTTATTGTGCGTTGAGTGAAAAAGAATTTTCTCCGATTAGTCTTAAATGTGTTACTTGCTAATTTCATGGAATGCCCCCTAGTCCTTCTATTATTCGAAAGTGTAAATAACCGAGTCACATCTACTCGTTCAAGACCTCTCATGATCTTAAAGACCTCTATCATATCCCCCCTCAGCCGTCTCTTCTCCAAGCTGAACAGCCCTAACCTCTTCAGCCTTTCCTCATAGGGGAGCTGTTCAATCCCCTTTATCATTTTGGTTGCCCTTCTCTGTACCTTCTCCATCGCAACTATATCTTTTTTGAGATGCGGAGACCAGAATTGTACACAGTATTCAAGGAGTGGTCTCACCATGGAGCGATACAGAGGCATTATGATATTTTCCGTTCTATTAACCATTCCCTTCCTAATAATTCCTAACATTCTATTTGCTCATTTGACTGCTGCAGCACACTGAACCGATGATTTTAAAGTATTATCCACTATGATGCCTAGATCTTTTTCCTGGGTGGTCAGTCTTTAAAACTGTTTTAAATAAATGAGGTGAAATATACAGACCAAAAAAATACCCAAGCCACCTTACCAAAATGTTATATTCAAACGGGAGACCAAGATGGCCACTGAACCACACGCTGAAGAAGTGCTCCTCCGGACTTTCAGCTAAAACTGTTTCCTATAAAAAACAAACAAAAACAAAACAAACCTCACACTAAAGGAATTCTCAGGGCTCAGATGAGGGAGATTTCAAGCTCTTCTCCTGTTCCCGGGCACTCTCATCTCTGGATTGAGTCCTCCTTTGCAACACCCCTGCTAGCAATGCCGGAGGGGAGAGCCGCTACAGAGTACGATGCTGAGCAATCGCCGGCTCCGATGGCTGAAGTCGTGTCACTTGGTCCCGGCGCACCGATCATGCCTCCACCTTCATTTGCAGCGATTTCTAATTTGCTTGTGGATATTTTACCTTTTCAAGATTCAGGACAAAGAGGAGAGAAGATCTGAGACCCCGAGAAGGGACACCATTGTGGTTTCATCTTTGGTGAACACATATGGAACGGATTCCACGGATCCCCCCTCATGGCCTTGAACTTGTCTGGAACTAAAGATGGTGGAAGTAATCCTGTGTGTGAAGGAGAAGGGATTAACCAGGTACGCGTTGTTAAAATCTATTCTTGAGAAGCCTAATGTGATAACTTTGGATTCAGTCTGGAGTGCTTTAGTTTCTTTGGAGAACGCCATTACCTCTTTAACAGCTATATCTTTGGACACTAACTGTCGTGTTTTAGCTACAGAAAGCCAAGTTGACTCATTTGGCGTAAAATTGGATGACACTACAGCATAAATTTAGTCCAATCTGACATAATCTACTCAAACTGGAAAATACTTTAAGAATTCTGAACTTGAGAGAATTAAACTTTCCTTATAATAAACTGCTTTCTCCTAAGGATGTATTTAAGAATTACTTAGTTCAAATTCTTAAATTTCTCCAGAAGCAATTCCCGTTTTAACCAAGACTTATTATTTTCCTATATCAGATGAGGGGATGTTTAAAGATCTTGAACCGGATTCTGCTCCAGATTTGTCAGATATATTAGAACTATCTCAAGAGACGTGTGTTCAGAAGAGGGCAACTTTGTTAGACACCTTTGTATCCAAGAGGAATTCAGTCTTGAAATTTTTCCTTTGGAATTGTCATCTGTTAGTTCATTATCAAAAAGTCTGTATTTTTCCCGATTTTATTTCCAGGATAACTCAAGAACGCAGAAGAACATTTCTCTCTATGAAACCGGAAGCGCTAAGCCGTGGAGCAAAGTTTAATTTGATATTTCCATTCAAATGTTTAAGATATCAGAATTCAAATTATTTGTTTTATGAACCCTCTCAGCTACAGGTATTCTTGGACTCCCATTCCTAATGTTTCCCACAGGTTGTTCGGCCAGAATTGAATTTAGGGGGTGGAAGTTCAGGATAATATAATGTATAATTTTGTTTCTTGTTATCGCTCTTTGATATTCTTGGTATCCCCAATTCCTAAAATGAGATAAATTTTCTTGGAGATTTATATGTGAATTTTTCTTTTTACATTGTTTTCTATATTAGTGTATGACTATGAAATTTATCTCAATTACTGGTGCAAGTATTCTTCTGTTATTTTGTTAATTCAATAAAAATAAAATTAAAAAAAGTTATATTCAAATGAAACAGGTAGGTGAATCATTCACATTAAAGGGTCACCATCTTAACCAGAGCATCTTGAAGGAACCACTTTTGAAGCAGAAAATGCTAATATCAAAGGTCCACTATTGACAACACCCTGAACTATGCATGAACATACTGCCTACAAGCTAAGTATCTAGTAATCCATAACTGATTGATTGTGATTAACATTTTGGTTTGTACATTTGTGCCAAGAAAAGAGAATTGTTTAACCTTGCATATTTGTGCCAAGAAAGGACTGTTATAGATTTTATTTGCAAAAACCAAAATCAAAAAATTTTGAGCTTAAGCTAGTCTGATTTTATTGAGACCTGATGTTTCACTCAGAGGCTTTGTGCCCGGTTAAGTGTTAATATACAGGCATCACTGACCCCAGTACATATACATGAGTTGGATTCACCTACCTGTTTTGTTTGACCGACTGCAATCACACAGGGTCACATGGGCAATCACTGAGAAGCTGGATGCGATTTTGGGGCAAATATCTGAAATACAAAATTCTATACCTGAATTCAGCCCCAGGATGGAAATATTAGAAGGCTGTGTGTCCTTGGTGGAGGACGACAATCTAGACCATGCGTGACAATTAGACCAGCAATGGAAACTTATATCAGCGCAAGAGGATAAAATGGACAATCTGGAAAACAGGTTGTGCCGCAGTAATTTACAGATTATAGGCTTCCCTGAAAACATGGTTGATGGCAATCTGGGAGCGATCCTAGCCTCATGGTTACTGGGTAAATGTATCATCGGGTCACGCTAGAGAGATAAAGTTCCTGGATGGAATAAATGACAGTTTTATGGAGCAATTGGTTCAGGAACCGATGAGAGAGGGAGCAATTTTAGATCTAATTCTCAGTGGAGCACAGGACTTGGTGAGAGAGGTAACGGTGATGGGGCCGCTTGGCAATAGTGATCATAATATGATCAAATTTGAATTAATGACTGGAAGGGGGACAGTAAGCAAATCCAATGCTCTCGTGCTAAACTTTTAAGAGGGAAACTTTGATAAAATGAGAAAAATAGAAAAAAAAACTGAAAGGAGCAGCTACAAAGATAAAAAGTGTGCAAGAGGCGTGGTCATTGTTAAAAAAAAAATACCATCCTAGAAGCACAGTCCAGATGTATTCCACACATTAAGAAAGGTGGAAAGAAGGCAAAACGATTACCGGCATGGTTAAAAGGTGAGGTGAAAAGTTATTTTAGCCAAAAGATCTTCATTCAAAAATTGGAAGAAGGATCCAACAGAAGAAAATAGGATAATGCATAAACATTGGCAAGTTAATTGTAAGACATTGATAAGACAGGCTAAGATAGAATTTGAAAAGAAGTTGGCCATAGAGGCAAAAACTCACAGTAAAATCTTTTAAAAATATTTCCGAAGCAGCCTGTGAGAGAGTCAGTTGGACCTTTAGATGATCGAGGGGTTAAAGGGGCACTTAGAGAAGATAAGGCTATCGCGGAAAGATTAAATTATTTCTTTGCTTTGGTGTCTACTGAGAAGATGATGTTGGGGAGGTTCCCGTAATGGAGAAGGTTTTCATGGGTAATGATTCAGATGGACTGAACCAAATCACGGTGAACCTAGAAGATGTGATAGGCCTGATTGACAGACTGAAGAGTAGTAAATCACCTGGACCGGATGGTATACACCCCAGGGTTCTGAAGGAACTCAAAAATGAAATTTCAGAACTCTTAGTAAAAATTTGTAACATCATTAAAATCATCCATTGTACCTGAAGACTGAAGGATGGCTCATGTAACCCCAATATTTAAAAAGGGCACCAGGGGCGATCCGGGAAACTGCAAACCAGTTAGCCTGACTTTCCATGCCAGGAAAAATAGTGGAAAGTGTTCTAAATATCAAAATCACAGAACATATAGAAAGACATGGTTTAATGGAGCAAAGTCAGCATGGCTTTACCCAAGGCAAGTCTTGCCTCACAAATCTGCTTCACTTTTTTGAAGGAGTTAATAAACATGTAGATACACTGCATCTACCGGTTCACCTTTATTTGGATTTTCAGTAGGCGTCTGACAAAGTTCCTCATGAGAGGCTTCTAGGAAAAAAAGTCATGAGATAGTTGGCGTTATCCTTTCATGGATTACAAACTGGCTAAAAGACAGGAAACAGTATGATTAAATGGACAATTTTCTCAGTGGAAGGGAATGGGCAGTGGAGTGCCTCAGGGATCTGTATTTGGACTTGTAGTTTTCAATATATTTATAAATGATCTGGAAAGAAATACGACGAGTGAGATAATCAAATTTGCAGATGATACAAAATTGTTCAGAGTAGTTAAATCACAAGCAGATTGTGATAAATTGCAGGAAGACCTTGTGAGACTGGAAAACTGGGTAGCGAAATGGCAGATGAAATTGAATGTGGATAAGTGCAAGGTGATGCATATAAGGAAAAATAACCCATGCTATAGTTACACAATGTAGCACATTTAAACTAATCTGAAAGTTTTTTTTTCACTCAACGCACAATTAAACTCTGGAATTTGTTGCCAGAGGATGTGGTTAGTGCAGTTAGTATTGCTGTGTTTAAAAAAGGATTGGATAAGGTCTTGGACGAGAAGTCCATTACCTGCTATTAATCAAGTAGACTTAGAAAATAGCCACTGCTATTATTAGCAACGGTAACATGGAATAGACTTAGTTTTTGGGTACTTGCCAGGTTCTTATGGCCTGGATTGGCCACTGTTGGAAACAGGATGCTGGGCTTGATGGACCCTTGGTCTGACCCAGTATGGCATGTTCTTATGGAGGCGTCACAGCCGGTAAGTTTATCTTCCACACTGGTTGTGGAACTTGCGCATTGACTGGATGCACGTAAGAGTGGCGACAAGTGGCAGAGAATCATCATAATTCGTTTAAATTATGAGCACAGGAAGAGCATCTGGTCTGCCTCTTGACGGCAGCCCCAGCTGTAATACTGCAAATCTCAAGTAAAAAGGTTTCCCCCACGGTGGCTTCCAAGAGAAGAATTTGTACCTTAGTGTCCCTTGCTGGCAAAAATACAAATGCAGTTCTCACTACAATACCCGACGAAGCTCAGAGTTTGGCACGATAATAATGTGCATGTCTTTGACTCTAGCACAGTGGTGAATCTAGTCATGGAGTAATTAGTAAATCTTTATGTAGACTATGTGAGTTGCTTGCTCTTGTGCAAGTCTCATTTTTCTTTTTTTATGGACTTGTGGCCAGAAGCAAATGGCAAGAAACAGAAATAACAAAAGTTTTATAACTGTTGGCTTTTTCTTTGCCTTTGCTGGCTAGTGGTCTTTTTTTCAATGCTGTTTGACTTTTGTTGCCATTTTAATGATCTCCGCAGTGGCCATGGTGTGTGGAGCTCGGAGAGGGGAGCTCGCATCTCTACATTTGCTGGACAGTATTGCAGATCCATGGCCTGCACTATACGTTTTTTGGACTGTGCATCGGCAGAACTGGTTATGCCATATCTATTTTATCTGCTCTGTTCCTGTTTTTAGGATGTTTTTGCTTGTGTACAAATAGAGGCAGAATATACTTTTTTTTTTGGTGTGGTGGTCAGCTGTACATCTGTTTCTTCACATTTTTGTTGGGGTAAGCAACCCAGTAATATGTTGGTGACTCTGGCTCTTCTACTGAAGAGCATCAGTGAGAGCTGTATGATAATTGGAGGTCGGGGGGAGGGGGTGTTGGGATTTTTTTCCTTTTCTGTTTCATATTTCCCAATTTGTTTCCCTATGCCAAACTGAATGCTGTTTGGTG
This sequence comes from Rhinatrema bivittatum, assembly GCF_901001135.1. Lineage (NCBI taxonomy): Eukaryota > Metazoa > Chordata > Amphibia > Gymnophiona > Rhinatrematidae > Rhinatrema > Rhinatrema bivittatum. Next base: position 310,438,219 of record NC_042621.1, read on the forward strand.
TTGCAAGCCTCCCAATTTTTCTCCTTGACTGGGACATATTCAAGAGAATTTTCTGTATCTTTGTATCAGAAGTAACAGTTGCTGCACATCCATCATAATGGCTAAGCAATTACAATACATGAGCTGAAATGTAGCTGGTATGGGTTTCTCAGTTAAGAGAGAAAAAGTTCTGACCCATATGATGTTCTAAAGGGGAAATTATTCTCTTCAGGAAACACATGTCTGATAAAGAACGTTAAATTGCGTAGTGGTTGCTTCTCCCAAGTTTTTTCTCTTCCAGGACATCCAGAAATAAGGGGATGGTGATATTTATTTATTTATTTATTTAAGCAGTTTTATATACCGTTGTATGGAGGAATCCGTCTCAACGGTTCACAAGTTTCAAATATAATAGAAAACAAAAGAATAGTTAGAAAAATGAAACAATACATATTATAATATTTTAAATATCTAAAAACTATAATCTAAAAGATATAAAAATTACCATCATTAGGAATAAAATGCTACCCTTAAAAAAAATTAAGACAGTGAAGGATAAGAGTTAAGATTATTAAAGTCGATCAAGATCTGTCATTGCCTAAGGATTCTTTTGTGTCCTCTATTCATCTGTATACGCTTGTCGGAATAACCAGGTTTTTAAATCCTTCCGGAATTGTTGATACAATCAGAGGTTTCCTTTATGCCTTTAAATTCTTGGAATGATAATGATGGGCGTATCATTATGGTGAAGGGAGTCTCTTTTTGGAAAAGTCATTTTAATCTCTGCTTACGTACCTAATCAATATGATCATTCTTTTTTCACAAACATTATGGCGGGTTGTGCAACATTGGGAGATGGAGTAAAACTCCTAGAAGGGGATTTAAATTGTGTTGTGAATCTGGGCCTACACAGATGCTCTTCTAAAATGATTTCTAAATTAGGGAATCACAAAGAGGTTCAATTTTTATGAGATGATCTCTCTTTTTTGGATATGTGGATGGCTTTACATTCAGGTGAACAAGACTTTATACACTATGACAAGGACCATCCATCTAAATCTGGAATTCATTTTCTTCTCTTTTTTGAATCTCTCTTTAAGACTGTGTCCACTGCTGAGATTGGACATATGCTTATATGAGACCACTGCCCGGAATTTTGCACATTAGATGTGTTGGGGGGGGGGGACTTCCCGGTTTATTCCAATGGTGTAAGCTGGAGTGGCTAAGCGGGGATTGGGAATTTCGAAATTTTTTGATTGAGAAATGGCAACATTATGAAGAGGCTAACAATTTACACTGAGAAGATCGAAACCTTTTCTGGGAAGTGACCAAGTTTGTGCTTAGGGGGGGAATCCTAAATCTTGGAAAACAATTGACGTACTATAAGGATCAGTGGAACAAAGCTCAATCACCTCTCAGGAAGGGATACATTTTTCACTACTCAGTGCATCCTGAATGATCTATTACACCAGAAGGCGAAGTATTCTGTTTTTGTGTTTCGACAAATTTTTCCATTATGGGAACAAGTCTGGGTGCATGTTAGCAAATCTAACTAAAACCCAATGTCCTTCTAAATTTATTTGTAATATTCGCTGAGATGGGACGTTGGTCGCCTCAACTTCCTAAATAGGAGAAATGTTTGGAGAATATCCCCAAATTCTATATAATTCTGAACACTCCAATAGAGAAAATCTGGGACATTTTCTTAACAATCTGGTCTTACCCAAGCTGACGGCGGATCAACTAAATAGCTTAAATAAGCCTTCTCTGGTTTGGAAATTGCTTGTGTCATTGAAGAATTAAAATTACACAAATCCCCTGGGCCTGATGGCCTTAATTCCTTATTTTTTAAAATACTGCAACCTCATATAACACCTTCTCTTGCAGCTTTATTGAATTACATGGCAACAGAGGAACAGCTTCCACATTCTATGTCAGATGCAGCGATTATTGTGTTGCCCAAACCAGGGAGAGATCTGAAGGATCCAGGGTCCTACAGACAGATCTCTCTCCTAAATCAAGATATAAAAATCTACATGAAAGTTATAGTCGGTAGACTTGAACTGTTACCTGGCCTCATATCCCCGAAACAGACTTTGTCATGGGGCGTAAGCCAAACACTAATATCAGATGCCTGCTTTTGGCATTAGAATCGTATCATACCAGCCGCCCAGTTGATCCATTTTGTTATTCAGCTTCGACACAGAAAAAGCCTTCGCTAGAGTGGAGTGGGCATATCTTTTTGCAATACTGGAAAACTTTGGTTTTGGGGGCTTCATTTTAAGTGCTGTCCAACTGTTATGTTCGCATCCGAAGGCAGATATTAGTGTTAATTCCTCCTCACCCAGTTTTACATTGAAAGACGTGCGAGACAGGGATGCCCTCTATCTCCTTTGCTGTATATTTTATCCTTAGAACCTTTGATCCATACATTGAACAGAGATAATGATATTACCGGGGTAATGGTGGGATCCCAAGAATTAAAACTGATGCTCGTTGCAGATGACATGCTGGTTTTAAGGAATGCAAGGTCTGCTCTTCCCAAAGTATTAGATTACATGAAAAGTTTTGGAAGCTTTTCTGGTTTAAAGTCAAATCTCCAGAAAGGGGCACTTATATCTTCTTGGAACTCTAATGTCGAACTGGCCTCAGTTTCCTTTAAGTTGGGTTTCTGACACTATGAAATATTTGGGCATCAAAGTCCATAGATTTCCCAGGCCAGTGGTATTTGGTTAACTTTCTTCCTCTACTTCAAGATTTTAAACATAAATTGTCTAGTTGGTTGAATTTCCTCTTATTTGTTAATAGGTCGTCTAGCTCTTACTAAAATGATTTTAATACCGAAACTCTTGTACAAACTGCAAATAGTTCCATTTATAGTTTCTAATAAGGATCTCAGGATAGTGCAACATCACTTCTCTCATTTTTTCTGGCAAGGCCACAGGGCATGCCTAAAATTTCAATTGCTAACTACACCCAGAGATGAGGGAGGTTTAGGTTTTGCAGACATACGCAAATATAATCTTTCTTGTTTTTTACAAATGCTTCGAGATTGTTAGGTATTTTAATTTTCGATTGCAATTCTGGAAAGTGAATATGTTTATCTTCTTAATTTGCAATATGTTCTCCATGCTCAATCTGAAGATCTTCCTCCCTTTTTAACACAATCCTTACTGTTCAGTGCATTTAGGAGGGTATGGAAGATGTTCAGAACACAGTTAGACTTAAAATGGCAGAGATCTTTACGCATTCCTCTAGTTGGTAATCCGCCTTTCCCACCGGGTATGTGAGGGAGATTATTTTCCTTTTTGCATAATCAAGGGCTGATGACTATATCCTGATTTTATTAATTTGTGATTGGAATCTGTACACTCCTTCAAATACTGTTTGGCACAAGTGAATTGTACACAGAAAATTTTCTAACATACCTGCAAATCTGTAGCTATATTGAATGGTTCCTATCCGAGGGTTTGGTCCATATGGTAAATGACCCATTCCAGCGTTTTCTCGGCTTAATGGCTAGATCTACGGTTTTGATATCACAGCTTTATTAATGTAATCCATACCTTTTGGATTTCTGTCCAGTCATTTTTTGAATCTTTAAAAATTCTGACGACATCCTGGTCCTCAGCTTTTTGCCTTTTGGGAATACTTAGGGAATCTTCTGGTCAGCACAGTTGTCATATTTTGCTGCTTGTAAAAGGCTGTTTAGTTGTATTGCAATTAATATTACAAAATTGGCTGAAATCTTTTTGCCCTTCTCTGGAAATGTGGAAGCTACCTTGTACAGATCTTTACCTACTGGAAACAACTGTAGCTCGGATGGACTCGTCACAGACACACGACCAAATTCAACAGATGTGGCGCCCCTATACTGAATACCTCTCTCTACATAAGCACTTGGGGACTTTGTGATAGTCTTCCTTTTTTGGGACGGAGTAGGGGGGAGGAGGAGAAGGTCAAATTTCTGTTCTGTGACTATTTGTTCGATGATATCATCTGTTATTAACCAATAAACAAATTAAGAAACTAAATTCAGTGTCTTTTAATTCTAATAGACTAGGAGTAGCAGTTACCAAATGAACGTTGTCAAATAGGCTAGCAGACTGCAACACATACTGTTGTGTGCTAGTCTTCAAATCACAGAATCTATCAAGGTTTATCAATTGAGAGCCATGGTGACTTCATTGGCTCACCTCAGGGCTGCTTCAAGTTGACGACCTCTGCAAAGCTGTGACTTGGTCCTCCTATGCAAACCTTCACATCTTGCTACTGTTTGGACAGCAGGTCAAGAGATGACATTTTTGCCCAACCTGTTCACTGGCAGTCCATTGGTGGGGCCGGGATGCTGTTCAGTAAGTGCTCCACTGTACAACCCTCAGCTTGAGACTTTGTAAGAACATAAATGCCGTACTGGGTCAGACTAAGGGTCCATCAAGCCCAGTATCCTCTTTCCAACAGTGGCCAATCCAAGTCACAAGTACCAAGTACTCAAACATTAAATAGATCACAAGCTACTATTGCTTATTAATTACAGTCATAGCAGTTTATGGATTTTTTCTTTAGGAACTTATCAAAACATTTTTTAAACCCAGTTACACTAACTGCTGTAACCACATCCTCTGGCAATGAATTCCAGAGATTAACTGTGCTGAATGAAAAAAATATTCAATTTGTTTTAAATGAGCTACTTGCTAACTTCATAGAGTGCCCCCTGATCCTTTTATTATCTGAGAGTAAATAACTGATTTACATTAACTTGTTCAAGTTCTTTCATGATTTTGTAGATCTTTATCATATCCCCTCGGTCTTCTCTTCTCCAAACTGAACAGCCCTAACTTCTTTAGCTTTCCTTCATAGGGCAGCCGTTCCATGCCCCTTAGCATTTTGGTCATCCTTCTCCATCGCAACTATATCCTTTTTGAGATACGGCGACCAGAATTGCACACAGTATTCAAGGTGCGGTCTCACCATGGAGCGATACAGAGGCATTATGACATTTTCCGTTTTATTCACCATTCCCTTTCTAATAATTCCCAACATTCTGTTTGCTTTTTTGACTGCCGCAGCACACTGAACCGACGATTTTAATGTGTTATCCACTGACACCTAGATCTCTTTCCTGGGTGGTAACTCCTAAGATAGAACCTAACATTGTGTAACTTCAGCACGGGATATTTTTCCCTGCTTGTTGACAGAGAAAGCAAGTTTTTTTTTTCTTACTTGTGAAAAGAGTTCTTCGTAACTTGCAGAATGAATTAGCCATGCTTATTACCAGCTTATCTCCATGAAGAGTCAACTACTTTGCTAAAGCTTAGTAAACTCTGAAATTGACTGAGAGGCTCACATGGCAGTGTGCACATGGGAACCTCTGCATATGCTCTGAAATGGCTTGGAAAGATGATGCCACACACTTGTCATGGCTAATGCATTCTGATACCTACAGAAAACTATGTTGAAAGTAAGCAAACTTGCTATCTGTAGCCAATAGATTCACACAATACCCAATTAAATCCAGTTCTAAACTGGAAACATGCCCCCCCCCCCTATATATCAGAATCTCCCCCTCCCCCTCCCCACCCCTATATATCAGAATCTCCCCCTCCCCACCCCCCCCCACCCCCGTTTAGATAACCTCTTTCATGTATCACACTTTTATAATTTTACTTATATAATCTAATCTGTTATTTGTATGCTCTGAATGTTCCTTATTTAATTATCTAATTACGCAAAAATTGTAAAGCCTGTTGCTCAGTTCTGTTATATGTAAACCGACGAGATGTTCCCAACGTTCGTCGGTATATAAAAGTTACTAAATAAATAAATAAATACAAATCAGACCAACTATAAATTCTCCTTGCGTATGCCCCACCTGGCCTCATGGAAGCAGATCCCTCCACCTTTGTTGAAATAACAGCATCACACATAAATCTGGACTCCCCAGCTGTAATCCTCGGTGATTTCAGCTTGCATATCGATAACCCCATGCGCTCAACCAGTTGCGAGGCTTTCATTACCGCCGTGTCAGCCATGGGATTCAAGCAGATAATTAACAAACCTACCCACAAAGCGGGTCACACTTTGGACCTTATCTTTGTAAACTCGGGTATCACACATTCATCCCACCCAGTATGTAAGCAGGTTCCCTGGTCAGACCACACATTAATCTCCACCACCATCACGCTGGCAGAAACCAATAATATCCACCTCCCTCAACCTTCATTTCTCTACAGAAAAACCTGCTCATCAGACAAATTCAGCAAACATTGGCGTCTCTTCTCCCAACTCAGCTCTCCACTCCTGGACCAACATAACAGAGGTCATAGCAAATAAACTATGCCTGCTAACAACAAAAAAATTCAACTCTTCCAAAAGACAACCATGGCTCACTAGTGACCTTCGAAAACTCAAACAGAGCCTACGACAGAAAGAGAGTAAATGGCGTAAAGCACCTGGCCACAACACCCTCTCGGCCTTCAAGCTTGCTCTGCACTACTACAAGAGCTCCACCCTAAAAGCAAAAAGGGACTTCTATGCTCATAAAATCCATGATCTCATCTTCGACGCTAAAGCCCTTTTTGCAAACATTTCCAATCTTAACACAAATCTACGCTCCTGACATTCCACTCAATCACGCTCAATCAAAAGCAGAAGAGTTGGCCCTCTTCTTTTGAAATAAAATCACTAACCTCCTATCACAGCTTCCTTCCAACACCACCTCGCCTTCTAGTTCATAACACCACCCCAATAAAGACATATCTCTCAAATCTTTTGATCCTATAACAACCTCAGAGATTCAAGCAGGTTTGAAGAAAATGATACCCTCCTCTCATCCCTTCAACCAAATCCCCTCTAAACTGCTACTACTAATTCTCGACTCCATCTCCAAAGCATTAGCGGACATCATTAACTGTTCTCTATCCCAGGGAATCTATCCAGACGATCTTAAACTGGCCTCCATCAAGCCACTCCTAAAGAAACCTAATCTGGACCCTAAAGATCCCAATAGCTTCCGCCCGATCTCCAACCTCCCATTTATAGTCAAGGTCATGGAAAAATTAGTCAAGACATAATTATCGGATTATATCAAAGACCACAAAATTCTGTTCCCCTCCCAATTTGGATTCCGAAAAGCAGTTAGCTCAGAATCCCTACTCATATCCCTGACAGACTATCTCATCATGGGCCTAGACAAAGGTCACTCCTTCTTACTGATTCTCCTGGACCTTTCGGCGGCTTTTGACACTGTTAACCATTCCATCCTCCTAAACCAGTTGTCAAACATCGGAGTAACAGGAACTGCTCTGGCCTGGTTCAAAACTTTCCTTGATAACAGAGGCTACAAGGTTAAAATACACAATAAAGAATCACTCCGTCACCATTCCTCCCTAGGAGTTCCCCAGGGTTCTTCCTTGTCCCCCACCCTCTTCAATATTTACCTCCTTCCACTATGCAAGCTGTTAACCAAAATGAACCTAAAACACTTCTTATACGCCGACGATGTCCAGATCGTGATCCCCCTAAAAGAATCTATTACTAAAACACTTGAATTCTGGGAAAACTGCCTGCAGGAAATTAACGGCCTCCTCACCAATTTAAATTTAATTCTACATTCCTCTAAGACTGAACTCCTTCTCATCTCCCCGGAAAACAGTACTATCACCTCGAACACACCAGCAAACCTTCACATCACCCAAGCAAGAGACTTGGCTAAACCTTAAACCCTTCATCAACCAAACTACTAAGGACTGTTTCCATAAACTACATGTCTTGAAAATAATAAAACCACTCCTTCACTTTCAAGATTACAGAACAGTTCTGCAAGCTATAATCTTCTCTAAGATAGACTACTGTAACTCTATCTTACTAGGTCTCCCCTCTTCTCACACCAAACCTCTTCAGATGGTACAAAATGCAGCAGCCAGAATACTGACAAACACGAGGAGAAGAGACCACATTTCTCCCATCCTTAAAGACCTACACTGGCTGCCAATCCACTACAGAATCATGCATAAGGCCATTACCACAATCTTTAAAGCCATCCATCACCAAGCTCCACTAAACTTACAAATCCCATTCAGAAAACATACCTCCTCCAGACTTACTAGAGAAGCTTACAGAGACTCACTACATGTCCCCCATGTCAAAACCTCTCAACATATATCATTTAGAGACCGGGCTTTCTCTACAGCAGGACCATCTCTATGGAACTCCATCCCACCGGAACTTCGTCAAGAACCATGCCTTCGAACATTCAGAAAAAGGCTTAAGACGTGGTTGTTCAAACAAGCATTTCCAGACCCGATTTGAATCATCTATTAACGACAACCACAATCAGACATTCTTAGAATACTGTAAATAATGGCTCTTTCTGTTAATGTAAATATTGCATTGTTCAATTTCTCCCCTCTTCCAGTTCCAAGTTAATTTTCCCTGTTTTATTGTAACTTTCTCACACCGTGTAATTGATTCACTGTATTTAAAGTTCACAATTTTATTGGGAATATTGCTTATTACATTACGCTATGCTTTACACACATTGTTATTTGTAAACCGGGTTGATGTGATGCCTGTCATGAAACTCGGTATAATAAAAATAATAAATAAATAAATAAGTTCCTTTAGACTTTCCTCCACCCAGTTTTTAGCATCCTGTTTTATTGTAACTTCAGAGTTTTTTCATTTCACTTGTTACAGTTTTCTCAGCTCTGTTATTTATTTTAATTTACACCCCCTGTTAAATGTAAACCGGCATGATGTGATTCTAATCATGAATGCCGGTATAGAAAAACGTTAAATAAAAAATAAAATAAAAATTCTGCAGCAGTGAAAGTAGCCCCCTCCTAGTCTTACCCAAATATCACTTCTTCTCCTCTCCTTCCACTGCAGTGCTTTGTCCCTCCCTACCTGTCAATGTCTTCCTGTATTTTATGATTTATAATTCAAAATCCATTTGTTTTTTCCAGAGAGGAGAAGGCCGCGTCAGCAGCTTTACGCCGGGAACCTCCCCAACAATATCGAGCAGGTATGTGATGCAGGTATCTCTCTTGTCGGCACCCTGTCCATTCTCCGCTCAACCGCATGGTTCTGCTGTCACTTTCGGCGCGTTAGCCTTTCCCTGGTTCTCTACTTCCTTTTCCCAAACTTTGCTCGGACCCTTTGTCATGCTCAGGTGAAAGTCCCTGCCCCCTGTGCATTATCCTGAAAAGTAGGGAGGATAACCCGGGCAGTAAAGTCATGGTTAGGAAATGACTGCTAACAAGAGACCATTTGTCTGTTACTGGATTCTTTCAGCCTTTCACCTCCCCATTATGGCTCCTCACTCTCCATTCACCTGTCCCTCACTTTCAACACCTAGACTATCCACCATCCTTCACCCACCACCTCCCATCCCCTCTCCTTCCTTACAGCTTCTTTCCATCTCTCCTGATGGCTGTGGGGACCCAGGACAGGTGTGTGAAGCTCTGCTTTACTTACTGTGCCTCTTAACCTCTTAAGAACATAAGTGTCATGTGGAATCAGACCAAAGGCCCATCCTGTGTCTGCTGGCCACACTGGATTTCTAGAAGTACCTGGCAGATCCCAAGGAGTAAGCAAAATTCCTTCCTGCTCATTTGCAGGGATAGCGATGGCTTTTCCAAGTCTACCTGGCTAATAATTGTTTATGGACTTTTCTTCAGGAGTTTGTCCAAACCTATTTTAAACAATGAGCTGTAATAAAGCATAAAAGGTTCAGTGCACCCTATGTGAGGCCAGAAAGGAGGCTGAAATGCAGAGCTGTCTGAAAGCGCTATTGAAAAAAAAAAATCATTCAAAGATTCTGTGCCAAGACCAAATAGTGTACACTGAGTGTGGCATGTTGCTTTCTGGGCTCTATTTGATCCAAGCACCGAATATTTTAAGTATTTCATCCCTTTTTGGACATGCAGAATGGCATGAAAGCTGAGGAAAATCTCACACCATTCATGGTCCATGTCACCAGTGCTAACTAAGATCAGGAAGCCAGATTATGTTCACATTGATTGTTACCTGTTTTAGGTTGCATGTTCATGGTCAATTGGAATCCACATTGAGCTAACTGGGAAGATGGAATAGATATTGAAATAAATAAAAACTCCTGTCCACATTTTTACATTTTACATCTCTCTGAAACACTTATTCACCCTAGCTCCATAGGATTTAATGGGGAAAATAGCACTCTTCTGATCAAATAACCTGCCTATTAGTCAGAAAACATATTACAAATACTTTAGCAAGCTGCAGGGTAGAGGGAGAGCTGACATGCAAGGCCAGCATGTATTTAAATGTAAAAGATCTTCACTTGCTTCCATCTACACCTTCATTATACACCCTTCCCTTGGCTGTCTTCTCCATGAAAGGACAGCATTCAAAGGACACTAATCACAGACTTTTCCCTTACATACACCATGCAGTCCTCGGCCTCTGCATTGCTGTCATAGTCTCTCAGCTCCCTTCCATACAGGCCAGCAAGGCTAGGGGCATTAGCCACTAGATCCTCATCTGTTACACTTAAGGGCTGTATCAATACCACACCTACTGGTAATCTCCAGTAGTTATTCCATAATAGAGAGGGTGTTGCCTTGATACACCTCCTGCAAACACCTGTCACCACCTACTACATAGATATACAGACTGGCTGGCAGCGTGCCCTCTAGGATAGGATGCCCTGTGCGGACCTCTGCTCTTATTGCTCTGAACAGGGATGTATGTTACTACCCATGGAGGTAATCATGCCATGTGCACATAAATGGCCACATCTGGAAACCAAAGAGTGACTTTTGCCACGGAGTTGTCTTACTGTGATAGAGTATATGACAGAGAGCCTCAGACTGCCTTAACGGACTGGCTCCAGCTATCTGGCCCGATCCACCTTAAGACAGACAGGAAAGGGATCCTCAGATGGGGGCGTTTCTCTGAGGTAAGGGATACAAAGGTGAGGCCCTGAGAGAGTTAGGCCCCAGGAAGGAGAAGGAAGCTGTAATCCAGTGCTGTGTTTGTGCTGGACATTTTCTTGCTTATGAGTCTGCTGAGGTAAGCAGCCATTTTACTTTGCTCTTGCTGCACTTTTTGTAATAAACTGTTGAAAAGTGGAACAGACTCCAGCCTGGTCTGTTCTCCAGCCTTCCCTAAGTCCTTAGACCGCTCCAACGGTATCACGCTTACCCTTTTTTTTTTTTTTTTTGTGCACTGTAGCACAGGATGTCTTATCATCTGTGCCTAGGTAGCGCAATCAGACGTGGGCCCCTTAATGTGCCACTGTAGAAATGACGCTGGATACTGTATAAACATGCAGATATCGTGGGCTCCTGCTTATTTTCTGAATGAGTTCCAACCATAGTGGCAGCCAGAGTCACTTCTTGCTTCCTTCAATTGATGGTCTAGGCTCACTATTGGAATGAAGAGGGCTGAATCCTTCTGCCAAATCAAGAATTCTGGCATGTCTTGTCAACTCTGTGTGAGAAGAGGGTTCATACACTTAAGTCCATTGTCCAGCGGTAACATTTCTTCAAAAATCAAACCAATCGATCTACCACAAAAAATTTGGTTTCTTTCAAGAAGCCAAGGGGCATGGATTCAACTTGCGGTTCATTGGTTTACTTTTCCTTAGAATATTCTTGAATCAAGAGAGGATAAGGCTGAAATAAAAAGCCCAAATTATTATTAAATGAAAAAAAACTCTTAAATATCCTGGAGCTGCAGATGAAGTAAAGTACAGGGCTACTCTGTCTAAATCTGTTGGAATGGCAGCGATTTTCTCTAAAACATTTGCACATTCATCACTGTCCTGATTCATGACTTCCTTTATAAATAATATTGGGTTGATGGATCATACAAGTTATTTACTAAACATTTTTGGGCAATTTTGAGTTTATAATAAACTGGAAAAAAATTTTTTTCCAGTGGATTATTTACCAATCTGTGAGATTCCAGATCCCCATGCTTTAAACTTACACACAAAATCTAATTTTAAAACTTATCAGACAATGAGCGGACCAAAAGATTAAACCATTCTCCATGTCTTTAATCTCTGATGCAGAAGGACCTTCTGTGCAATACAAAACCAAACTGAGAATATGCCCTTCGAAATGGGTTGTGTTCTTGATTAATGACAGGTCCAGTCATCTTAATTCCTAACCCGAAAGCTAAGTTTATATGCAGCTTGAAATGCTCATGTACAAGGTTGGAAATTTTAAAAGGCAAGTCCTGAGCCTATGTCCAGTGATTGACGGTGAGATGCATCTCCCGCAGAGCTCTATAAACTAACAATATACCTAGAGTTTTTAGATCCATGCGTCAACAGACACTCTGATTTCCTTGGTTAGTAAATGGAGGTTTTGGATATTGTAAGATAATTCTGAAAGAGGATTAACTCTCCCCCTCTCTGCTCTCCATGCTATGTTGATAAAGACAAACATGACCTGGGGGGGGACACACACAGTTGAGACATATGCACCTCCTCTCTTTCATTAGCCACCAGAGAAGGTTTTCATGGGTAATGACTGAACCAATTCACGGTGAACCTAGAAGATGTGGTAGACCTGATTGACAAACTGAAGAGTAGTAAATCACCTGGACCAGATGGTATACACCCCAGAGTTCTGAAGGAACTAAAAAATGAAATTTCAGACCTATTAGTAAAAATTTGTAACCTATTATTAAAATCGTCCATTGTACCTGAAGACTGGAGGATAGCAAATGTAACCCCAATATTTAAAAAGGGCTCCAGGTGCGATCCGGGAAACTACAGACCAGTTAGCCTGACTTCAGTGCCAGGAAAAATAGTGGAAAGTGTTCTAAACATCAAAATCACAGAATATATAGAAAGATATTTTTTAATGGAACAAAGTCAGCATGGCTTTACCCAAGGCAAGTCTTGCCTCACAAATCTGCTTCACTTTTTTGAAGGAGTTAATAAACATGTGGATAAAGGTGAACCGGTAGATGTAGTCTACTTGGATTTTCAGAAGGTGTTTGACAAAGTTCCTCATGAGAGGCTTCTAGGAAAAGTAAAAAGTCATGGGATAGGTGGCGATGTCCTTTCGTGGATTACAAACTGGCTAAAAGACAGGAAACAGAGAGAAGGATTAAATGGACAATTTTCTCAGTGGAAGGGAGTGGGCAGTGGATTGCCTCAGGGAGCTGTATTGGGACCCTTACTTTTCAATATATTTATAAATGATCTGGAAAGAAATACGACGAGTGAGATAATCAAATTTGCAGATGATACAAAATTGTTCAGAGTAGTTAAATTACAAGCAGATTGCAGACTCGGCTAATTTTCGCCCCATCGCTAACTTACCATTTGTAGCTAAACTTATGGAGAGGATAGTCAACAAACAGTTATCTGAATACCTAGAAGATCACAAGATCCTTACAACAGCCCAATTCGGATTCCGCAAATCCCTTAGTACAGAATCCCTCCTAACCTCTCTAACTGACAGAGTCCTCGCAGGTCTGGAGAAAAAGACCCCATACCTCCTGATTCTTCTCGACCTATCAGCTGCGTTTGATACCGTAAAACACTCTATCTTAATCGACCGGCTCTCAGACATAGGCATCTCAGGTTCAGCCTTGGAATGGTTCAGATCTTTCCTTCATAATAGGACATTCAAGGTCAGAATCAGCAACAAGGAGTCCCTCCCGGTCAAGTCCACTTTCGGAGTTCCTCAAGGATCCTCCCTCTCCCCTACCCTGTTTAACATTTATCTTCTCCCCTTATGTCATCTACTCTCAAGTCTTAAGGTCACACACTTCATATACGCAGATGATGTCCAGATTCTGCTGCCAATCACTGACTCCATCTCCAGCACCATCAACTTCTGGAACAATTGTCTACAGTCCATAAACTCACTCCTCTCCAGCCTTAACCTAGTACTTAACACCTCAAAAACGGAACTTCTGCTAATCACTCCAGATGAGAACCTTCAGCCTACCAACAACCTAACCACACATCCAATGATCAACTCCACTCAAGTAAGAGACCTTGGAGTTACCTTAGACAATAGACTTAACCTCAAAGAATTTGTCAAGAACACAACGAAAGAATGCTATTACAAACTACACATTCTGAAAAAGTTGAAACCGCTCCTACATTTTCAGGACTTTAGAACAGTCCTCCAAACAATTCTATTTTCTAAAATCGATTACTGCAACTCTCTGCTTATAGGCCTCCCTGCCATCACCACCAAACCTCTACAAATGTTGCAGAACTCCGCGGCCAGGATTCTTACTAACACCAGCAAAGGTGAACACATAACACCCATACTAAAAAACTTACACTGGCTCCCTATCAGATCCAGAATCATTTTCAAAGTGCTAACTATAACACACAAGACCATCCATTCCCAAACATCGCTAGATCTAAGCTGTCCACTCCGTCCACATGTATCATCAAGACCAATCAGAACCAGTTACTTAGGCACCTTATACGTACCTTCAGCCAAGTCCTCACTCATGAAACGTGCATTCTCGACTGCCAGCCCCTTCCATTGGAATGCCCTCCCCACGGACATTCGTCTTGAAACCTGTACTCGAACATTCAAAAAGAAACTCAAAACCTGGCTCTTTACAAAAGCCTTCACTTGAAGTTCTCGCTCAGAGCCGCGTCCCAGAACTAGTCTCTTTCATGCAATTCATAACCACGTTAACCAGATGTCTTATGCTGCAACTCGTAATGTTTCTTGGTCTCATATTCCTAATCGTTAAATTTACAGCATGCTACACCAATACCTTTTAAGTCAGATATAACCTCAGCTTTGAAGTATACAAACCTTGAAAATGTAACCGTTAGTTCTTGTAGACTTAAACCTTTATTCTGAAGATGTAAACTTAGATTTTGAAGACTGTAATCTGTAAGCATTTGTATTTATTGTAAGAATTTGTATTTATTATTTACTTTTACATTGATCTGTTACCACTTGGGCCTGTGCGCTCCTTTACCTCTAATTCTAAGTTCCTTCAAAGTTAGCCTTGTTATTTTATACCCACTTGTTATTTTATACCCTCTTGTTATTTATACCCACTTGTTATTTATACCCACTTGTTCGATGTAATTTTCCAATTTTGGTTCTGTGTAAACCGAAGTGGTATGTACTAGTACATGAACTCCGGTATATTTATTTATTTATTTAGCATTTTTATATACCGACTTTCCAATAACAGAATTACTGATCAATTCGGTTTACATTCTAAACAATAACATTGACAAGAAAATGTCTTACAATGAACAGGTCGATATAACTTGGATTAGTACATATGGGGTTAATAACATAGGTAAAAGATACGGTGCCTAATGTAGGCTAAATGAACAGTTGATAGTTATAAGACTGGTTTTGATATTAGACTGCCAAAGTTCAAGTGAGTTCTAGAGATGATCTAAATAGTTCTCTAGTGGATTACCACCGAAGGGATCATTGGCAGGGATATTCCGCAGGTTGATGTTATGGGAAAGCTTGGTTGAATAACCAAGTCTTGAGTCTTTTTTTAAATGTAGTGGAGCATTGCACTGATCTGAGTTCTGGCGGGAGACTGTTCCAGAGTTTGGGACCAGCTGTGGAGAAAGCTCTTTTGCTTAATGCTGACTTCATCGGTGGGATATGAAGGTTGTTTCTATAGGCTTGTCTCACTGGTCTGGTAGAGGAGTGGAATTGGAGAGGGATTTTGAGCTCGAGTGGTGCCAAGTTGTGTAGTGCCTTGTGGGTTACTGAGAGCACTTTGAAAAGTATTCTGAATTTGACGGGAAGCCAGTGTAGGCTTTTTACGATGGGTGAGATGTGGTCTCTTTTGTTGGACTTGGTTAAGATCCTTGCTGCAGCGTTTTGTAGCATCTGTAGTGGTTTTATGGCGTTAGCAGGGAGACCTAGTAGAAGTGAGTTGCAGTAATCTATTTTCGTGAGAATGATTGCTTGTAGAACTAATCGGAAATCTTGAAAATGGAGGAGAGGTCTCAGCCTTTTTAAAACTTGTAATTTGAAGAATCCATCCTTTACGATGTTATTTATGAGAGATCTGTAATTCATTTGGTTCTCAAGTATAACATCTAGATTTCTGACTTGTGGGGACATTGTTAATTGAGTAGACAGGATGGTACTGGGATGTGTGTAGGTTCCGTCTTGGGAGATAAGGAGGTATTCTGTTTTGTTTTGATTTAGGATCAGATTGAGGCTAGAGAGCAAGTTGTTGATGGCTTGTTTGCAAGAGTTCCAGAAGTCCAGAGTTTTTTTTGAGAGATTCAGTAATTGGAATCAGTATCTGAACATCGTCTGCGTATAAGTAGTGGATGAGATTTAGGTCGATGAGGAGCAGGCAGAGTGGTAGAAGATATATATTGAATAAGGTTGGAGAGAGTGACGATCCTTGTGGGACTCCCAAGTTGCAGGTGACTGGTTGAGATTCTTCCTTGTTGACCTTGACCTTATACTGTCTGTTCTGTAGGAACGATTTGAACCATTTCAGGGCCTCATCTCTAATACCAATGTCTGACAGACTATCTATTAATGTGTTATGATTGACCGTGTCAAATGCTGCTGTAAGATCTAGGAGGATGAGAAGACAAGGGTGTCTGTTTTCAAGATTCAGTAATATGGAGTCCGTTAATGAGATTAGGAGGGTTTCCGTGCTTCGAGATTGGCGGAAACCGAACTGCGCTGTGGAAAGAATGTTGTGGTCGTTAAGGTATTCTGTTAGTTGTTTATTTACAACTCTTTCCAAAATTTTTGCGATGAATGGTAGATTTGCAATTGGGCGAAAATTGGCCGGGTTTTCTGGAGAAAGATTAGGTTTTTTTAGAAGTGGTTTTATGATTGCCATTTTTAGAGGGTCAGGTACTAGCCCTTGGGAGAAGGAACAATTGATGATTTGTGCAATGGGTTTGGAGATGGTTTTAGTGCAAGAGTATATAAAAGCCTTTAAATAATAAATAAATAAATAAATAAATTGCAGGAAGACCTTGTGAGACTGGAAAATTGGGCATCAAAATGGCATCAAAATGGCAGATGAAATTTAATGTGGATAAGTGCAAGGTGATGCATATAGGGAAAAATAACCCATGCTATAGTTACACAATGTTAGGTTCCATATTAGGTGCTACAACCCAAGAAAGAGATCTAGGCGTCATAGTGGATAACACATTGAAATCGTCGGCTCAGTGTGCTGCAGCATTCAAAAAAGCAAACAGAATGTTGGGAATTATTAGGAAGGGAATGGTGAATAAAACGGAAAATGTCATAATGCCTCTGTATCGCTCCATGGTGAGACCGCACCTTGAATACTGTGTACAATTCTGGTCGCCGCATCTCAAAAAAGATATAATTGCGATGGAGAAGGTAGAGAGAAGGGCTACCAAAATGATAAGGGGAATGGAACAGCTCCCCTATGAGGAAAGACTAAAGAGGTTGTGTTGCGAGCACATCCTCCACGCTGCTGAAGAACCGAAAGTTTGGAGGCCTTCGGGTTCTGCTGCGGGCACGGGGAGCGCGGTCGCCTCTAGAGCAGGTGGTGTGAGCCCTTGGGCCACGGCGAGACTCAGGGAGGAGCCCCAAGCCACACTCTGGGAGGTGAGCCGGTGCAAGCATGGAGAGCTAGGCGAGGCAAAGCTGAAGCAAGGACTAGAGAGCAAAGTGTGACCCTCAACCGGACCTGCATGCCCACAGCAACTAACAACGCAATGTTGATTGATGAACAGTCCTCCGACTGTTCCAAGCCCTTTTGGACCTGCTGCTGGGTAACAGCATTGGGCAGCAGGCCGGACAGAGGACAAGGGCAGACAGAGTCCTTGGAACACAGAAGACATCACAGACGAAGGCTGCAACGGAGACATCATAGACGAGGGCTGAAGCGGAGACATCATAGACGAGGGCTAGGAAGGAAGGCATTGGCACTGTCCCTCAGGGCGCTCTACTCAGCCCACCGACACTGGTGGACCCAATGGGCTGGTCACGGACCACCCTGTCCCACTGCGCGCCCTACACAGCCCAGGAAGGCTGGTAGTGGACCACGCTGAGAACGGGAGAGCGCAGTGAAGAAGCGGCTTACTGCACTCCTGGCAGTCTGAGGCAAGCAGGAACATCAGGAACTGGATCAGGAACAAACATCTAGGAACATCTGGAACCAACATCAAGGAAACAGGCAGAGACACAGGACAGGGCGCCGTCAAGACAAGCAAGACCACGGAGGGCCTGGATCGAGGAAGAGGCACAGACAACTGTTAGACTCAATCCGAAGGCAAACAGGAACTGAAATGAAAGTCCTTTTATACTGCTGTATGCAGGCAACTCCCTGGGAGGAGTACACCTGGACCTCCCCTCACCGGCCCTATAACTGCGGTGGAGTGCTGCGGGCCGGCCCCTAGGGAGAAGGGCGTGGCCGAACCAGGAAGTCCAAGCAGAGCCAAGCAAGCCACAGGCAGGCCTCAAGAACAGCGGGGCCTCCCAGGCCCTGGAGCAAATCCTGGATAGTTCGCAGGCGAGGCCCTGGCTTCGGAGCGGGCTCCAGAAGAGAAGGTAAGATCCCTCCTGTGGCGCAGCTACAGGAGGGATCGCAACAGGTTGGGACTTTTCAGCTTGGAGAAGAGACGGCTGAGGGGGGATATGATAGAGATGTTTAAAATCATGAGAGGTCTAGAACGGGTAGATGTGAATCGGTTATTTACTCTTTCGGATAATATAAAGACTAGGGGGCACTCCATGAAGTTAGCATGTGGCACATTTAAAACTAATTGGAGAAAGTTCTTTTTCACTCAACGCACAATTAAACTCTGGAATTTGTTGCCAGAGGATGTGGTTAGTGCAGTTAGTATAGCTGTGTTTAAAAAAGGATTGGATAAGTTCTTGGAGGAGAAGTCCATTACCTGCTATTAAGTTCACTTACAGAATAGCCACTGCCATTAGCAATGGTTACATGGAATAGACTTAGTTTTTGGGTAATTGCCAGGTTCTTATGGCCTGGATTGGCCACTGTTGGAAACAGGATGCTGGGCTTGATGGACCCTTGGTCTGACCCAGTATGGCATGTTCTTATGTTCCTAAGGTAATATAGAAGAGATCAGTCTGGTCATCTGTCAGCATATCAATGGTATCTGTTGCTCGACTGAATAAGCATTAATTCACTCTTAAAATCCAGGCTTGCTTGGAAGAGGAACCTTAAGATTCTCCTTCCAGCCAGACCAGATCGTCTGATAAGATTTTCTGGCCAAAGAAACATCAAAACAATTATATCAAGGATCTAAAAGTCTGCAATGGATATCTGGGATTCTGACAAAAGGGGTATGTCTCTCTTATCGTGATTATCTCAATTAACCATCCCCGACACAAGTTTTACATTTATTTTATTTATTAAGCATTTGTATACTGCATTGTAACATAGTAATGAATGCAGAAAAAAACCAAATAGTCCATCCAGTCTTCCCAAAATGTTTCTTAAGATTGTAACTGCCACTCCGTGCAGGGTGTCCCCAAGTCTTATGTTAAGGGTTGTAACATTAACTGAAACCAAGCAACTGTCAAACCCATAACAAATATTACTGCTAGCAGCATCTCACAGGGCGAGCAGCCTTCATAATTCATACAGTGCAGCTGCTTGCACGTGCTTTGCTTTTGGGTTTGGCCATAGAAGCAGTCCTGCGCTTTTTCCGTAATGTCTGTAAGTCAGTACCCCAGACCATAAAACTCAGGGTTTGGTGTTGGCTGTCTGAATCCAATTCTCCTCCCCCCACTGTCAAAGCACAGAGTGATGCTGCCATTACATCAAAATCATATAAGCCAATTGGTTAAAAGTAGTAATTTCCTGTACGTACCAGGATCAGTCCGGACACCTGGGTTCATCTCCCTCTATCAGCAGATGGAGACAGAGAAAAAAAAAAACCCTTGCTGACACCGTATCTAAGCAACCGTGCCAGCTGCAGTTCCTCAGTATTTCTCTGTCTCCAGCAGATGGCAGAGGCTGTTAATCCTGCAGTTGACTAATTGTTTTCTTTTGAGCCTTCCTCCCGGGGGTTTCTTTTATTCATTTATTTTTTTAGAATCCTTCGGGTTCTTCCCTGTCCGGTTGAGGCGGCTGAGCCGGGGGTTGGTACTCTTGTGTGTGCTTGGTCTGGGCGCCCGTGAGGTGTAAATCTGGTTGTCCAGATCCCTCCCTTCGCAAGATGGCTGCAAGCTCTTTACAGTACTTTTTTACAAGAATCTTTTGGCTATTTTTCAGGGCAGGTTGTTCATTTTTAACTAAAGCTAATTTATAAAAAAAACAAAAAAAAACTGTGTTTGCACAGGAGCACTGCTCTACAGGCGAGCGACTTCCTCCCCTTAGGTAGGAGCTTTTTGTGGGGCTCTGGCTGTTTGTTTGGGGGACCTTTTCTTCTGTCGTGGTGAGGACCTTCAGAGAGAGGATTTTAATTTTATCTCTACCTTACGGCTTGCGGCAGGGCATGCCGTTCAATCAGCTCTGATTCTTCCCGGCTTAATAGCTCGGGGTTATGCGCGATTTGTGCCGATGGTGGGGAGGGTTCGTCTGTGGCTCCTTCTCCCGCTAAGCAGCGTCGAGTATCATTGTCTTTTGGACCGGCTGCAACTTCTTTTTTACCTCGCCTGACTGGTGCAGGAATGGCGGCCATTTTGGATTTTGCCTCTGCAGTTCCCACGTTGCCAGGGGCGGGGGGTCGGGGAGTCCTCTATCTCTGTCTCCAGCCCGTTCTGGGTTGGGGAACAGGCAGGGAGGGCTAGAAGGGGAGGAAAGCTCTGGTTTGCCTGTTTTTCAACCAGACCATACTGGTTTTGGTGCAGGGAGGCTTTTCTCCACAGACTGTTTTGTTACTTCATGATGCCTATATGGCCAAACAGAAAGTGGCTTGGGGGACTACCCAGCCACAGATTCCACCAGTCCAGCCCACTGAGGGTCCTTCAGGGGGTCCCAGGAGGTCTCCTATGCCCAGTAATAGGGTTCCCTCAGCACAGGACTTGATTTCTCGCCCGCAGGGTGATGCAGCTGGGGTGGTTGATCCGAAGGATGCTATCATAGCCCCTGTGGTGGTACTGGTTCGGGGTCTGGCCAAGCTCTGATTATTCCGGCTACTGAGGATGCGGGTCAAGGGGATGATCCGGTGTCTTTTATTCATGAGCTAGAGGATCCTAAGGTGGTCCGCCTTTTTAAAAGGGAAGAGCTGGATATTTTGCTTCCCTTGGCTTTCCAGGTTCTTGGGGTTAAAATGCCTCAGGAGAACCAGGATTTGGACAGCGAGGACCCAGTACTAGGTGCCATCCGAGATCCTCCAACTTCTTTTCCTTACCACAAGTTGGTTAGGAAGTTAGTAGAAGAGGAATGGGGGACTCCTGATTCTGGTTTAAAGGTTGGCAGAGCCATGGGGAAACTTTACCCTCTACCAGAGCAGGATTTAGAATTTTTTTCTCTCCCGAAAGTAGATGCGGTGGTGTCTGCTGTGACTAAGCACATCACGATTCTGGTTATTGGTTCGGCCGCTTTAAAAGATGTACAACATCGTAAGATGGAGTTACACCTTAAAAGGATTTTTGAGGTGGCATCCCTGGGTTTCTGTGCGGTGCTTTGTTCAAGTTTCTTGCAGCGTGCTTGTCTCCGGTGGGTACAGCAGCTTCAAGGTAATTTGTCTCAATCAGCTGTGGACGCAGATATGGCTGAGCGTGTGGAAGCAGTTGTGGCTTACGGTGCGGATGCCCTCTATGATTTGGTGCATACTTCCTCCAGAGTAATGGCATCAGCTATGGCCGCCCGAAGGTTGCTTTGGCTTCGCAAATGGGCGGCAGATGTTTCCTCTAAGGCACAATTGGCATCCTTGGCTTTCAAAGGTAAGTTCTTGTTTGACGAAGATCTAGAGCAGCTGATCCAGTCTGTTGGAGACAATAAAGTCTTCAGGTTACCCGAAGATAAACCTAAGGGTAAGATTTTTTTCAATCGTGGTCTCATTTTCGGTCCGACAGAAGATCGTGGCCTACTCGTGATATGCCGAGACCGTAGAGACAATATTTTTCGCGGGGGCAAGCATGGGGACAATCCTTTCGTGGAGCCAGAACGTCCTTTAGGGGATCCTCTGGTGGCTCCTTGGCAGGAGGTAAGTCTACCCAATGATGCCAGGCTGGTCTACTCCGTCTTTCCTATTATAGGAGGTCGCGTAAGGCACTTTTATGACGAGTGGGCCAAGATCACTCAGGACCAGTGGGTTCTCAATAAGATAAGAAACTGTTATGTTTCAGAATTTGCTTGTCCCATTCGGGAACTTTTTCTAATTTTCCCATGCAGCTATCAGGTCAAGCGGGCGGCGGTACAACTGACTTTAGACCGGTTAAGTGCAGTAGTACCAGTTCCTAGAGCGGAGCTCTGTCAAGGGAGATACTCCATTTATTTTCTGGTCCCCAAAACGGAGGGCTCGTTTCGGCCAGTACTCAATTTAAAGAAGGTCAATGCAAAACTCAAGGCACCACGATTCAGGATGGAAACCCTCACATCGGTCATAGCGGCTGTACGCAAAGGAGAATT
The DNA here is from genome assembly GCF_901001135.1 of Rhinatrema bivittatum. Taxonomy (NCBI): domain Eukaryota; kingdom Metazoa; phylum Chordata; class Amphibia; order Gymnophiona; family Rhinatrematidae; genus Rhinatrema; species Rhinatrema bivittatum. Next base: position 310,460,719 of record NC_042621.1, read on the forward strand.
CCTAGCTTCCTTGGATCTCATAGAGGCTTATCTACATATTCCCATCCATCAGGACTCAGCATTTTCTCTGTCTCCACCTGCTGGAAGGGAGGCATAACACATGGTCTGGACTGATCCGCAGTACCACAGGAATGAAAATTATCAGGTAAGAACCAATTTTCTTATCATGGGTACAATATAGATGCTAGATATTAAGGTAACTCCCATTGTTATTCACGGACAGGTCTTTCTGTTACAATTGTGGGAGTAGATTGGTTCATGGTGGTGAATGGGGGGAGGTGTGAGTATGATTGGGAGTGGAATGTATGGGTTTTTCAGTATTGTATATTGGGTATGGTGTAACTGCTCTATATGGAATTGTGCAATATATTGGAATTTTGTAATGTGTAAATGAGATTTGTCATTTTTTATATTTTCTATTGGATTTTGTTAATTATAGTGGGAGAGGTTTAATATTCTTTCACAGCATGTTTACCCTATGGTAAGCTGCCTCCACTTAGCCATATAAGTCAGTAAGTATTTGGATATCTGGCCGTGGTTCACCTAGTTAGCAGGATAAGTACTCTCTCCTAATCTGTTCCACCGATAACACCCCCCGCTTTCCTGTGCCAAACGCACATTCTACAGTCAATGTGCTTTTTTTAAACTTCCTATGCATTCGCTTAGTGATTTGGGGAGTAAAACAAAAAATACTGTAATTTGTGCATGAAAACTAAGCTGAAATCTAGTGCACAGGTTTTTAATGCACAGATTACTGCATCCACCTCTTTCTGTGTTTCTTTCATCTCTTTATATATTGCATTGTATTTAGCATGGATGTATTGTTTGTAGTTCTTAATAAAGATTAAATACAAGTAAAGGAATAGTTGTAATAAAATCAATCATCTGTTAATATCAATAAACTGATAAGGCATGCCTACAAATAATAAGCAGCAGTAAAAGCCATTTAGAGAGTAAAAATGGCAGCCACCATGAAACAAAGATAAAGCCATTAAAAAAAAGCTTAGGCATATAATGTGTGGAGCCTTAACTCTGAATGTGTTTGGATTTCAGAAGCACCTTGAAAACCTGTTCTCCAAGTACAAGCCAAAGCATATTCAGAGAGCGGGGACCGAAATCAAACGGTAAGGAATGACTTCTAATGCCAGACCAGTGATTGCACCTGGTGTATCATCTCACCCTGCCCCACGCCACCTCTCTCATCAAGCTTCAGCCGTCTCTCTCTCTCCTGACTCTCCCTGTTCCCAAGCCATCTTTCTTTATCGTGCTCCAGCTGTCTGAAAGGCCGCCACAATAAGGTTCACGCACAGTTTCAGCCACAGACTCCGGGACGAATCGGTCAGAGTCATGTCAGACAACGCCACAACAGTTGCCTACATCAACTGCCAGGGAGGAACCAGAAGCCAACAGGTATCCCTGGAAATAGGACCCCTGATGATGTGGGCAGAAGCAAACCTGCAAGGAATGTCGGCCGCGTGGGAAAAGACAACATCACTGCGGACTACCTCAGCAGAGAGAGTCTGGATCCAGGGGAATGGACTCTCTCGACCACAGCCTTTCAGCTGATAGTAAGCCGCTGGGGAACCCTAGCCATGGATCTCCTGGCGACTGGGTCCAACACCCGAGTCCCCTACTCGCTGTCTGTCCCTATGGCTCCTGACCTTGAAGACAGCGTTCCTAGTGGCAATATGTTCAACCCGTCACATCTCCGAACTTCAAGCACTGTCATGCTGGGAACCGTTCCTCAGATTCTCACCGGGATCTATACAGCTCCACACTGTACCCTCCTTCCAAAGGTGGTTTCTCCCTTCCTTCTAAACCAAACCATCTCGCTACCATCCCCAGAGGAGGATAAGGACTCGGAAGACTCACGTCTGCTTCGCCACCTAAACGTCGGTAGGCTACTAGTCTGATACCTGGAAAGATCGGAACCGTATGAAAGACGGACCATCTCTTCGTCCTTCACAGCGGGAAGAAACAAGGGGAAGCAACCTCACGGGCAACGTAGCCCGCTGGATCAAAGAAATAATCAAGGCGGCCTACGTAGAGGTGGGCAAGCCTCCACCTCTACAAGTCAAGGCCCATTCCACAAGAGCCCAGGCAGTGTCCTCGGCAGAAACCAAGATGCTGTCACCCGCCGAGATCTGCAGGGCAGCGACATGGTCCTCCATTCACACCTTCTTCTGGTTGTTCAGGCTCGGGAGGACACGGCATTCACAAGGGCAATACTAAGTGGGCCACGGGCAGCCTCCCACCCGGTTCGGGAGTAGCTTTTGTACATCCCATTGGTCCCGAGTCCATCTGCTACACACTAGGAAATGGAGAAATTACTTACCTGATAATTTTGTTTTCCTTAGTGTCGCCTGGCCTTGCACTACTTAGATAAGTAGTGCAAATGTGGTTTTAAATTTGGATGACACAAGTGGGTGATTGAAGTTTAAAAAAAAAAATTTGAACAAATTGAGATTAATGGGAAAGAGTAAAGGAGGTGACTGTGAGTGCCATATACACAAAACTGGTTGCAGCCCTTTGCGGGCAAGAGCCAGACGACTGTAGGAGCACATTGCTTTTCTGATACAATTTCCCTTAAGTAATTCTGAGAGTGTATGAATGATAGATTCCTCTATGAATGGGGTTGGTTAATTTGTAGAATTACAGTGAGAGGATTTATAAGACTAAGGATAATTATAATTTGTGAGTTCATAACATAAGAACATGCCATACTGGATCAGACCAAAGGTCCACCAAGCTCCGTATCGTGTTTTCAACAGTGGCCAGTCCAAGTCACAAGTACCCAAACATGAAATAGATCCCATATTACTAATGCCGACAACAAGCACTGACTATTCCCTATTGATTAATAGCAGTTTATTCAAACCTTTTTTTAAACTCAGCTACACTAACTGCCTTAACCACAACCTCTGGCAATTAATTCCAGAGCTTTATTGTGCGTTGAGTGAAAGAATTTTTTCTGATTAGTTTTAAATGTGTTATTTGCTAACTTCATGGAATGCCCCCTAGTCCTTGTATTATGCGAAAGAGTAAATAACCGATTCACATTTACCCGTTCTAGACCTCTCATGATTTTAAACACCTCTTATCATATCCCCCCCTCAGCCATCTCTTCTCCAAGCTGAACAGCCCTAACCTTTTTGAGTACTTGCCAGGTTCTTATGGCCTGGATTGGCCACTGTTGGAAACAGGATGCTGGGCTTGATGGACCCTTGGTCTGATCCAGCATGGCATTTTCTTATGTTCTTAACCTCTCTAGTCTTTCCTCATAGGGGAGCCATTCCATGCCCTTTATCATTTTGGTCACTCTTCTCTATTCTTTATCCAGTGCAACTGTCTTCTTCAGATGTGGTGACCAGAATTGCTCACTGTATTCAAGGTGCGGTCTCACCATGGAGCAATACAGAGGCATTATGACATTTTCCATTTTATTTGCTATTCCCTTCCTAATAATTCCTAACATTCTGTTTGCTTTTTTTTTTTTGAACGCCATAGAAAGAGCAGATGATTTCAATATAGTATCAACTATGATGCCCAGATCTTTCCTGGGTGGTAGCTCCTAATATGGAACCCAACATTGTGTAACTACAGCAAGGGTTATTTTTCCCTATATGCATCACCTTGCACTTATCCACATTAAATTTCATCTGCCATTTGGATGCCCAATCTTCTGCAGGAAGGCACTTATTTAGCAACAGCACAGAGGAGCACCGGGGTGGAGGACCGGCAGTGCCAGAGTGCAGAGTCAATCTGAAGACCATGCTCTGGTATTTTCAGGGACCTTGGTTAATGTCATTGCACTGGTAGGGTTGGCCTGGCAGCCACAGTCTCCTGCCCTGTCTCTCACAGTTACTTGTGCACCGTGCACCATCCCTCGGCCAGAGCATTGTCATGCTGCTCCTGCCCGTTCATCATTTCATTCGCCAGCTGAAGATCTTCCAGGAATAGCTGGCTGCTCTTCTGTACGCCGCATGCCCCGAATATTTTCAGTGGGTTCTGTTCCCTCACTGGTGGCAAATGTGACATGACCTCCTCCAGTGTAATAGTGGTCAAGTCAACCTGCTGGCTCTCCTCACCATCCATGGACTCCATAAGGGGAGGCGGCTGACTATCCTAGGGGGAAAATTTAATTCTTGCGTGGGAGAAGTGTAATTCCTTCTATGCTCTCATTAACTTTCTACATCAATATCCTCTTCATGGTTGCTGCTGTCCTCAGGCCGCAAACCAGTTTGAAGGCAGCTCCTCCATTCCTAGTCAGCTCTTCACCTCTCATCCCTAAAGACAAACGTCAAACAGAAAACCAACTTCTAGCCGCATCTGGGCCTCCTAAATTATCACGCTACAGTAACCATCATGGCAGCAATTGCCTTGGGCCAAACTGTAGGTAAGGGTCAGCGCAAGGGAGTATGGTGGATCTGCCCCAGTCTTTTCCTGTCCTGCCTGTATCTTTGCTGCCTCCTCGAGCGTATCATGTGAATGCTGCTTTATCTGCTTCACTTTACGGGTCTTCATTAGCAGGCTGCTGATATTGGGAGCTACGGAGAACCAAATCTGCCTCTTGGTTGGTGACAGTGTCTTGGACACGTCCATATGCTAAATATGTCCTAAATTATTTTGTTATTTAAATTGTACTCTCCTTGCTCTGTTGAAGTTATTTATTGTTCTCATTAAGTTATTTTATTTTATTTTTCCAAGTTAATCTTCCCTGTTCTCTGTAAGACATTATTCTACATTCTGTCAATTTTATTGTTACAATGTAAACCGAATTGATTAGTAACTTTGTTGCTAGAACTTCGGTATATAAAACTGTTAAATAAATAAATAAATAAATATGCTGGAGCATGCACACGCTTCCCAGGCTCACCTGCCTGCTCCTCTTGCCCATCTGGGAGGGGGGGGGGTGTTACTTCTTCCTGTAACCCCCTCTCTGCTCTGCCACCTCTCTCTCTAACCTCTTCTCTCTCCGCCCAACTCCACGGCTCTGCTCCTTTCTCCCCCTCCCTGCTATCCTGACCCACGCCGTACCCGTATGCTCCATCATGCCTCCAGATTACATGTTATGAATATAAAAACAAAGAATAGCGAAGAGAACTGTTTCTAAGGCCTGAATGGCCCAAGACGAAGGGACCAGAAAATGAATGAAGAGACAGAAATCGGCTACCAGCAATGAAATGACCTAATAAAACCACAGAAAACACACAAAGCTGCGGCTCTGCTCTGTGTGTACTGAGCTCTGAGCTTGCCCTTTTGTGAAGCAAAGAATGAAAGTTTAAGGACTGTGGTATGACCCAAAGAACCGGGAATGGCAAAGGGACCAAGAAAACTGTTTACACCAATCAAGGCCTGAAAGCAAGAAAAGTGATCAAACAAAGGAAGAATTCACGGACAGAAAAATCAGCTCTTGGCAATGAAAAATAAATACTTTCCAGGAAGACAGTCCAAAACTGCAGTGCTGGCCGGTACTGAGTGTGCCTCTCCACCCCTTTATAGAGCCTGCAGGCAGCACCGGGAGGCCACTGCGAGGTTTTCCAACACGAAAATCTGCCTGCTTTTCCATTCCCTGACAAATAAATGCACTGTGACGTGCGCCCCATGTTACATCATCCCTTAAAAGCACAATTTTGCCTGAATGCATTTACCATTGGAATGATTTGAATTTCATTTTGTTTTGTTGGAGATTGGGCTGTGCATGTGTTGGGAAGTTCTGCAGGGGTCTTATCCTGTATCTATCCTACCCTATCTGTCAGCCTGGGCTATCCTGCCACCACCCCATCTGCCTAGACCCGGCCCGTTGGATTATTCCCTCACTGAGTCGGTGGTTTCTTACTCATCTTATCTTGCTGCATCACACACTCACTAGGTCAGTGCCTGTCCTGTCATTTTCTTTGATTACCAAGCCCTGTCCTCTTGCCTCTGTTGCTGTTTGTACAAGCTGAAGCCTCTCTCTCCTGCCTCCTTACCTCATGTTTTCTCTCTCCTGCTTTCTGTTTCCAGCTATGCCTTCGTTGATTTTGAGGATTCAGAGACGCTGGAGTTGGCCATAAAACAGTTGCACAATACGGTGTATGAAGGCCGGCGTCTGGTGGTGCGCAGGTCCCATCACAGCAGGAAAGATATTTCCTGCAGGAAGAAGAGGCTGGAGGTGAGATGCAGCGGACAACGGCATGAGAGTGGGTTTAAGTGAGGAAGAGGGAGTGGGCTGTGCTCAGGTGGAAGAGAAGGGGCAGGGTGAGCCTTCAGAACGGGCGGCACCTGCCATGTGGGACACCGTTCCAGCAACTTTGAGATTAATGGAATGTGTAGCAAGAAATTTAAATTAATGCTAAAATCATTCTCGATGAACTCAGCATTCAGCGAAACTATGCCCTAATATTTCAAGTCTTGCACTTTAGTTGAACTTTGGGCAGTTGTCTTATTTTTGGCTGTTTTTGTGTGTTAATGTTGTAAATTGCTCAGAGCTTGTGCATGTAGCGATGAAGAAATTTTATTACATGCAAATGAGATGGGAAAGAGGTCGTCAGGGAAACTGTCTAGACCCTGAAATTTATTTATTTATTTATTTAACATTTTTCTATACCGACATTCGCAGGAGACATCACATCGGTTTCCAGACAACAGCAAATTCAGCCAACAGGGCTTTACATTGTAACTGATATTATAACTGGGGTGGGAGGGAAGGGAAGGGGCAGGGAAGACACTTGGAACTATATGAGTATGCTGGGAACAGAGGAGGGAGATAAGGTGGTTTATTTACAAGAAGCAGGAGTTATGTACATTCTATATACAAGGTGAGGGAGTGGTGGGGAGGATCAGGGGGATTGGGGGGGCTAGGTTAGAGAGAGATGGGAGGTTGGAGGGAAATGAGGGAGTCCTGGGGTGGGAGAGGGGCACCAGGATGGGACCTGAGGCGAGGGGCTTGAGAAAAGCACGTCAGGGTGATAGAGGGGAGCGGGAGAGGGCTGAAGCTGGGACTGCAGAAGGTGAGGCCTCTTCTTGCCAGAGCACAAAGTCTGTGTGAGTTTAATGTTTATTTTGGCCAGGGAAGAATAGGACTGAGTGATACCTGGAAGACGCCTGTTTCATTGTGGACGTAGAAAGCTCTCGTATGAGTGCTCTGTCAGCTACATTCAGACCAAAACGTAGGGCACCTTTTGTCCTAATAAAATGCTCTCTATATGGAGCTGGAAAAAAAAACTGATTCCCACTCTCTCTCTCCACATTTTTTTCTGGTTTTCATTTTTACTCGAATTTTTAAGTTTGCAAATTCCATTTTTCCCATTGCCTTAGCAGAAATTTTCAGTTCTTAAAAAATAAAAATAAAAAGTTTAAAAGAATGGAGAAATCAAAATTGAAAAATCCTTCAATCACTGGGTTGAAGCCGTGTGTGCTGTGGGACCCCCATACTCTGTGCTGTCTCTGCCCGGTTCCAGGCCATGACTTATTGGGACAGGGCCATTCAGATAGATAGAGGAGCATCCGATAAGGCAAAGCCTCGCCATGAGAATAAAGTGCACAGTCACTCTGTCAGACTCCAGGTACCGTGGGAAACACCAGAGAACATGCCAGACGTTGCAAGGCAAAGCCTCGCCATGAGAATAAAGTGCACAGTCACTCTGTCAGACTCCAGGTACCGTGGGAAACACCAGAGAACATGCCAGACGTTGCAAGGCAAAGCCTCGCCATGAGAATAAAGTGCACAGTCACTCTGTCAGACTCCAGGTACCGTGGGAAACACCAGAGAACATGCCAGACGTTGCAAGGCAAAGCCTCGCCATGAGAATAAAGTGCACAGTCACTCTGTCAGACTCCAGGTACCGTGGGAAACACCAGAGAACATGCCAGACGTTGCAAGGCAAAGCCTCGCCATGAGAATAAAGTGCACAGTCACTCTGTCAGACTCCAGGTACCGTGGGAAACACCAGAGAACATGCCAGACGTTGCAAGGCAAAGCCTCGCCATGAGAATAAAGTGCACAGTCACTCTGTCAGACTCCAGGTACCGTGGGAAACACCAGAGAACATGCCAGACGTTGCAAGGCAAAGCCTCGCCATGAGAATAAAGTGCACAGTCACTCTGTCAGACTCCAGGTACCGTGGGAAACACCAGAGAACATGCCAGACGTTGCAAGGCAAAGCCTCGCCATGAGAATAAAGTGCACAGTCACTCTGTCAGACTCCAGGTACCGTGGGAAACACCAGAGAACATGCCAGACGTTGCAAGGCAAAGCCTCGCCATGAGAATAAAGTGCACAGTCACTCTGTCAGACTCCAGGTACCGTGGGAAACACCAGAGAACATGCCAGACGTTGCAAGGCAAAGCCTCGCCATGAGAATAAAGTGCACAGTCACTCTGTCAGACTCCAGGTACCGTGGGAAACACCAGAGAACATGCCAGACGTTGCAAGGCAAAGCCTCGCCATGAGAATAAAGTGCACAGTCACTCTGTCAGACTCCAGGTACCGTGGGAAACACCAGAGAACATGCCAGACGTTGCAAGGCAAAGCCTCGCCATGAGAATAAAGTGCACAGTCACTCTGTCAGACTCCAGGTACCGTGGGAAACACCAGAGAACATGCCAGACGTTGCAAGGCAAAGCCTCGCCATGAGAATAAAGTGCACAGTCACTCTGTCAGACTCCAGGTACCGTGGGAAACACCAGAGAACATGCCAGACGTTGCAAGGCAAAGCCTCGCCATGAGAATAAAGTGCACAGTCACTCTGTCAGACTCCAGGTACCATGGGAAACACCAGAGAACATGCCAGACGTTGCTTCCCCCGTTGTCTGCGCTGGCTCCTGGATCTGCGGTAGGTGAGGGTTTGAGTGGGATGCGGAAGCCTTAAGATGCTGGAAGAGGAACTGCGAAGATTGCCTAAGTGGCATAAGGAATTCCCTCTTTGTGCTGAAAATGTGAGCAGCAGCAGAGCCCATGCCAAGGAGCGTAGGATACCAGAATTGTGGGGTTTGGCTGGTGCAGGCACTTCTTCCAAACTGGTACAGTCAGCTAAGCTACAGCTGGGAGGTGACATTTCTCCTAAATCAGAAGGCACGCGTTTCTACTCCTGATATTCTTAATCCCCCAAAATATATGATCATATATGGCCTGTGTTAAAAGGATTTGCACTGGTTGTCCGGAGAAGCTGGTGAAGATGGAACAGTGATGGAATTCAAAGGGGCAGGGGATAAACACTGTGGATCCCTAAAGGCTTGGGGAATGGAATTAAAGAAAAGAGAGCATGGGGGTAACTTGCTGATATCGCGGTTACTACCTTTAACCAATAACAATATCAAGGCTTAATGCAACCTCATCATTGCTCTCTGCTTCAGTGGCAGTGGGAAAAGGGGAATTGGATTCAGGCAGCAACGGACGAGGGCCTTGACTTTTACGGTTTGGGGAACAAATAGACATGGGGGTAACTTGCTGATGTGGCTTTTACTACCCTTAATCACTAAGCCTGATACTTTTGATGCAACTCCAACATTGCTCTCTACTTCCATGGCAAGAATTAATAGAAATTGGATTCAAACAGCATCCGAGGGCCCTGACGTTTATGGTCTGGGAAACTGATAAGCACGGGGGTAACCTGCACAGTGCAGCAGATACTGGCATAAGCTTGCTGGGCAGACTGGGTGGATCATTAGATCCTTTTCTGCCATCGTTTCTATGTTTAAATTGCTAGGCATTAGACACAAGCTGTGGTATGCAGAATATCCGTGTGTAGTTAGACATCAGATTGATTGGTATATTCTTGATTATTCCTTGTGCTCGGCAAACCAGAAATTGTTATAGGTATCTGCTAATCAAGATGTTGAATTTCAGCAAACTAACTAGAACGTGCTCTGATATCTCACCAGTAATGTGAAATGTTTTAGCAGCTTAGCTTTGGGAAGAGTAATGTTAAGGTGTTTAGAAAGCAAGTTAAGGCAATCTCAAGGATCCTGTGGATTATTGATTTTTGTTTATTTTATGATTGTAATGTTTTTATGGGTTTTGTTGTCTTTTTCATTATTATTGTATCTTTGTATTTTAATTTTTGTGATTCGTATAGAACACTTTTTGCTTGGAAGATGTGGAATATAAGATTTTAAACAAAAATAATTTGAGTGGGCGAAGATCATCCTGGGTTTTCAGAATTTGAACAAGTTGTTGATACAAGAGCATTTGAAGATGAATTTGCTCTACTCAATTCTGCCGTTCTTTCAGCTGAAGAACTGGCTGTGCACTTTGGACCTGAAGGATACATGTTCTCATATCACTATTCACCCTGTCTACTGGAGAGATGATGGAGGATGTTTACTGTCAGTACAAGGTGCTCCTGTTCATCCTCTCGGCTGCTCCAATTTTGTTCACAGAGTACCTGGCAGATCAGCTACAGCAACAGAAAGTCTGCATCTTTCATACCCTGACAATTGGTTGTTCACAAGATCCTCTCCGTCAGGCAGCCTGGAGTCCCTCCACACAACAATGTAGCTTCTCCAGTCCCTGGGTTTCATTATCAATTTTCCAAAGTTCAACCCAGATGCAGTGGCGTAGCGAGGGGTGGGCGGCCGCCCCGGGCGCCGGGTCTAAGGGGGCGCCAAAAAGCTATTTAAATAAAAAAAGAAATTAGTATTTTAAGCCCAGATGTAAGTGTTGTTGAATACTGGCAGATCGTCTTTTTTTTTTTTTTGTTTTGTTATGAGAGATTTATAGTAATGGTCAGGGGCGGATTGACCTATCGGGGGATCGGGCATCCCCCGGTGGGCCGGTCTACCTGGTCACGTGGTCTCGACCGCGTGGCTCTTCTTCAGCCCAGCCTCAACGCCTTCGCCAAGCCGGCAGGGGCCGAAGAAATACAAATCGAGGCCGGCGGGGGCTGAAGAAAAGAAGATCAGCCAGGTGAGCCAGTGGCGCGGGCCGAAGAAATGAAGATGGGAACCTCCGAGCCAGCCCCCGCTGGAGAAATTAAAATCGAGGCCGGCGGCGGCCAAAGAAAAGAAGATGGGCGCCTCCCAGCCAGCCTCAAGCGGGGGCCGACTGGGCGGCGCCCATCTTCTTTTCTTCGGCCCCCGCCGGCCTCGATTTTAATGTCTTCGGTCCCCGCCGGAGACCAAAAGCGCCGAAGACATTAAAATCGAGGCCGGCGGGGGCCGAAGAAGTGAACACCGGTCTGCTAACCGCTGCCGGAGACCAGCTGTTCAGCCTTGGATCGGAAGAGTGCTTCTGTGTGTATGTGAGAAAGGAGCGGTGTGTGTGTGTATGAGAAAGGAATGGTGCTTCTGTGTGTATGTGAGAAAGGAGCGGTGTGTGTGTATGAGAAAGGAAGGGTGCTTCTGTGTGTATGTGAGAAAGGAGCGGTGTGTGTGTATGAGAAAGGAAGGGTGCTTCTGTGTGTATGTGAGAAAGGAGCGGTGTGTGTGTATGAGAAAGGAAGAGTGCTTCTGTGTGTATGTGAGAAAGGAGCGGTGTGTGTGTATGAGAAAGGAAGGGTGCTTCTGTGTGTATGTGAGAAAGGAGCGGTGTGTGTGTATGAGAAAGGAATGGTGCTTCTGTATGCGTGTATACGGTATGTATGTGAGAGAGGAATCTGCCAGTTTAAAAAAAAAAAATTGTGCTGGTAGTGCAACTTTTGAAAAGTTGGATGAAAGATTAAATTACTGAATGTTAAGCATCCCTCTTCTAGAAAATAAAATTTAGCAAAGTGGGTGGAGACAAATACTAAAGCAAAAAAAATTAAACTATTTAAAATGTTCATCTCAGCAAAATCACAAGTTTAAGATACTGATGCCAGGTTTTGGGGGTTTTTTTTAGCATAATTTAAGCATGAAGACTAGAATAGTTCCAATCTGAAATGGTTTTGCTATTTTTTTTAAGCCTTTAGAAAATGTATATTTTTAAATGACTAAGACTGGAATCTTGATGGAGGGAGGGGGCGCCGAAGAAGTCTTTTGCCCCGGGCGCCAAATTGTCTAGCTACGCCACTGCCCAGATGATTCAGTTCATAGTGACCTGGATAGACTAGCTTCAAGAGAGCCTTCCTCTCAGTTGAGATGGCTTGGACTTTGATGGACCTCACAAGCTACCTCTTGCATCAGGATCACAGATCAGCAATATAGGTTTTTGTCCTACTAGGCAATACAGCAACAGCAGTCCATGTAGTTCCTCTGACTTGCCTGCACATGTGGGACCTTCAATTGCTCCATGCATTGTCTTATCGGATATCCATGACTCCCGAGATACGGGTGACTTTGCAATGATGGATGAATCTGGAAATGTTAGCCATAGGACTTCCATTGCATATCTCAGCAGATCAAGTGGTGCTGTTCACTGATACTTTCGCCAAAGATTGGGGAATGCACACTGGCACTGTGTGGACTCAAGAAGTGTGGTTGGAAGCAAAGAATTCCTTCAGATCAACCTTCTGGAATGTGGATCATTCAGAATGCATTAAAAGCTTTCTTCCAACTGCTTGTGGGCAAGAGAATATTTATCTGGGGGGTGGCCATTTTATCCAGGGGTGACCATCCAGGGGTGACCATCTCCAGTCCTCAAGAGCCACAAACGGGCCAGATTTTCAGGATATCCACAATGAATATATATATTTATTTATTTATTTATTTAATTTTATATACCGGCAACCGTTTGCACATCGTGCCGGTTTACAGATAACTTACAAACAAAGATATGTAGGCAGAGCCTTTACAAGGAACAGTGTTTAAAACATAGCTCAGAAACAGAGCAAAACTAGCAAACTTGTGGAAAGAGGGGTAGGGGTGGTCGAGACAGGGGAGGGGGCGGGGGGGGAGGGTGGGTGGGTGAAAAACAGGTACAAAAGGAGTAATATGTACAGGGGTCGAGAGATTATTGACGTATACATAGGTTATATTATTGACATCTATATAGAGACAGTGCTTGCAAATCTCTCTCATGCATATTCACTGTGGATATCCTGAAAACCTGGCCCGTTTGTGGCTCTTGAGGACTGGAGTTGGCCACCCCTGAGAGAGACAGTTGGCCATGTTTTACATAAATAAGCAAGGAAGCACAGGTTCTTACCCCCTCTTTGAGGAAGCCCTTTGGATTAGGTCCTGGGTCTGTTGTCTCTTTCCCTTAGTTGATCTATCTTCTGGTGTTCAGAATACACTGGTGGACCAGTTCAGCAGAGTCCTGCAGGCTCTGGAGTGATCCCTAGATCGGAAATAATGTATTTATATTCCACCTTTCATGACACTTGAAAGCTGATTGCATTCAGGTATTGGTATTTCCCTATTCCAAGAGGACTTAAGTCTAAGAGCCTTATTTACTTAACATTTTTTCCATGGACACAAAATGGAAGAAAACCTTTTAGTAAATAGGCCCTTAAGTTTGTAGCTGATATAATGGAGGGTGAAGTGACTTGCCCAAGTTCTTACAGTGCCAGTGGGATTTGAACCCTGGCTTCCCTGGTTCCCAGCCCAATGTTCTAAACACTAAGCTACGTCTTTACTCCTGAAGGGTGCAGACAACCTGTCCCTCTGTTGTGGAACCCCAGTGATCAGCCTGTATGCATTAAAGGACAACTGGAACATTTTAATTCTGTTCCATGAAATCGAGCAGCTATAGATCAGCTCTCAATATTTTTGTGCTAAACTGGAACATCTGTTTTCTCTCTGCATTCCCTCCAATTCCACAAGATTTCTATAAGACAGGATGAGGATTATTCTCATAGACCTGGCTTGATCATGCCAAGTGTGGTATCCTTACCACCTCCATCTGTCAGCTCAGTCTCCAATCCACCTGGGGGTATCACTGACACTAATCACCCAGGAAAACAGAAGGCTTTACCACCTTAATCTTCCATCCTTAGCCCTCATGATGTTGACTTGTGGACCCATGGACTGAGGCAGGATTGGCTCTACCTACCGGGAAGAGCCCTGCAGGTTCCCATCATCTGCAGGTGGATGCAAGCGAAGTAGAGACCAGTCAGGATCTTCACCTATACCAGCCCATGTTCCCCTCGGGTTGAGCTGTTGGATACCGGGGCCAGCAGGACTTAGGTGGGGTCTCTGCTGATGGCAGGGGTGAAGGTCCATGGAAAGCTGGCTCCTAGGTGGCAGTTTGACTTATCCAGGGTCCAGGCAATGGTCAGAGGCAGGCAGCGGTCAGTCATGTCTGGGTCCAGGCCGAGGTTAAATCAGGTATCCATCCGAGGGAGGAGAAGAGGGACTGTTAGGTAGGACAGGCAGGTGAGGTCAGGAACAGATGGGCAACGTGGATGGAGCAGATGGAGACAAAGACAGAAGACAAACTGGAGACACCTGGACAAGGACTGAAGACAAGGCTGAAATGAAGACAGGATCCTGGGAAGCAACACTCACTACTAGGAAGTAGTTGGACCTGTTGCTGAGGTGAGTTGCTTCTGGGGAGCTGCCCTTATATACGGCAATGCCGATGTAATCTTTAAAGGCCGCAGGGACTTGCCTGCTATGGTCCCTTTAAATCCTGGCAAGTGGTGCGCGTGTCTATGGTCAGGTGTGGCATGCAGTGTCGGCAGTGTCCTGCTGTGGCAAAGAGCAGTGTTGCGCTGCATGGCTGACCAGTGGCATTTGCCACAAGGAAGAGAGGCAAGGCTGGCCCGGCCTTGGAAAAGGTGAGTACGGCGGTTCGCAGGGATAATCCGCGGGCCACCGAATGCAGCAGTTGAGCAGATAGTAGCATCATCCTTGGTCCTTCTCAAGGCAGTGGAGAACATTCTAATCTCAGCTAGAAAGCCTTCCACAAGGAAGTCCTATTGTGGGTGTTGTCCCACTGTTGGAATAACTATTGAATACTGATAGTCAACAAAGAGAAATTATTTATTAATATATTTTAGGAGCAATATTTAGTACTACACTGTATTAAAGTACACACAGAGCTCAAAGCTCAGAAGCTGTGCAGCAGATTTGGTCACCTACACTAATGGATTAGTTCCTTTATTTGCATAGCATCTTCTAAATAATTAATATTCTTATCTTATCTTAATGATTGGCCACTGTTGGAAACAGGATGCTGGGCTTGATGGACCCTTGGTCTGACCCAGTTTGGCAATTTCTTATGTTCTTATATTAATACTGAATTCTGTACGTCATTTGATTCTTGTAAGTTGAGCCTCAAAGGCAGAAGCGAAACTTTAAATGCTGACCTTTGGCATACTTTAGCATTTCAACAGCCTTGGCTATTTTCAGACCTTTCACAGGTCTGATTATCTTTCTGCTTCTTCACAGCCACTTGCTGGTCTGTCTCCACCTACAGCCCCTCGAAACACTCTTATTCTATAGTTTCAAATGGAAGAGTTCTCTGCATGCTATGTGAGTAGTCATCTGGGACCTCCTTCAGTATCTCTTCTTCCTCAGGCCTTAGCACCTCTTCGGTCAAGGTACATCTTAGTGCCGTTGTCTTATCACCAGTGGGTAAATGGCGCTCCCATCTTTCGCCACCCTTTAGTGTCAAAGTTCATGAAGGGACTGTGACATACGAAGTCTTTAGTCAGTAAACCATCACAATGCAACCTCGGTGTGGTCTTGGCTCAACTCATGAAACCTCTCAAGGCAATGAACCTGAATCTTCTCACCTGGAAGGTTTTCCTTGTGGCCATCATTTCAGCATGAAGAGTGTGTGAATTGCAGGCTCTAGTTTATTTACCATACTTTGTTTTTTCACAACCGAGTTCTATGAACTCACCCTAAGTGGTACATTTGTTCCACAATGACCAGGCAATTGTTCTTTCCAAGACCAAATGCACATAAAGGAGAACGGACTTTTTGTACTTTAAATATTGGGTGACTTACAGATTAGACTCTGTCGGCTCATCAAATCAGTAACTTCAGTAACTTGTGTTAGGGCCACTTTTATCAAAGATGTGCAAAATTGCTACTTGGTCATCTGTTCACACCTTCAAGTCCCACTACTGTCGAGATGGCATGTTTTGAAGAGATGGTGCCTTTTGGACAAATTGTTCTGTGTAGCTTGATCACCCAGTCAGTTCTTCACCCGTTGGGACCGGGTTGTCTGCTTTCTCTGACAAGCAGGATTAAATCAGCCATAACTAGTGGCGGTCCCAAGCAGAGGGTTGCCTTGCAGAACAACTATTTTAACAAAGTTGCTTACCTGTAATCAAGGTTCTACATATACAGCAGGATAAATCGGCCATACATTTATTACCTATCCATCTCTCTGGAGAGTTGACTACTTGGCTTAAGGTTAAAGCTCTGGAAAATACTGAGGGCCTCGTAAGGCAGTGACTGCTTGCAGAAACTCACTCATGCTCAAAGACTTATGAGCTCCAAGAGCTGGGTCCATGACATCATCCACTGTTTATGGCTAATTTTATCCTGCTGTCTATGGAGAATCCTGGTTACAGGTCAGCAACTTTGTTTTAGTTTCACAGCTGTTCCTCAGGACAAGTTGTAGAACTTTACTCTTGGTTTCTGCATTTGTGACTTAAAAATATTTCCTCTCTTCATTCACAGGCAATGAAAATAAAAACTTTCGTGTAGAACTATCATGTATCTTCTGTCTTTAAAAGCATATCTGTATGTGCATGTGTGTATGCATTATATTTCCAAACTCTGCTTAGATGTCTACATGTGCATTCACGTACACATACACATGCTTAGAAGATTCATAGCACTTGACTTGTCTATGAGAAAACTGCTTTCATATTAATGACAATGTCCAGCCTTGTTCTCCTGTAGCATGGACTTTCTCCTTGAGGGAGGATTAGTCTCCAGCTCTCAGCACCACCATGACTTGTTCCTTCTTTCTTTCAGCAGTCTGAGGACATTGACGCTTACTTTGAAGAGCTATTTGATGTCGTCAGTTTAAACAGTAAGTATCAAAGGCTCAGAAAAAGCAGTTTTCAACAAATATAAAAATACAGTTTGTCATATGTCCAAGCTGGAGTACTAATCCATAAACCCCTGGTGGTCCCAGCACTCCTGCATAAGATGTGCTGGGTCAGACCAAGGTCCATTAAGCCCAACATCCCATCTCTGTTGGTGGCCAGTCTAGGTCACAAGTACCTGGAAGATCCTATAACGTAGATCTAATTCCTGTAACTCCCAGGGATAACAGTAGTTTCCTAGAGTGTAGACAGATGGACTCAGGACCCGTGTGTTATGCTCCCCTGCCAGCAGATGGAGACTGAGCAATCTGACGTCACAGCATATATAGTCCTGCAGTGACCTCAGCCTGCCAGTATTCTCTGTCTCCAGCAGATGGTGAACATGCCTGTGGGGATTGCTGTGAATTTTGGAAGGTGAATTTTAAATTGAGAAATGAAAGCTCTGCTCTCCTGCGGTGATACCTAAAGGTCCCTCCCCCAGTTGAGAAATTCCTGAGGTGATTTCCGAGATCCCTCAGAGGTGTGCCTTGGTCCGGTAGCCGGTTCCCTGTGTGGACTTTGTTCCTTGTGCAGCTGAAAGGCAGCAGGTACAGGAGGCTGAGTGCGGTAGTGAGAGCACATGCCCTCTCTCCCCCACAGCCGGAGACAGTCTTTGCACTCAGCTGGTAAGTACTGAGCTCCGGTAAGTTTTATTAAAGAAAAAAAGAGAAAATTACTTAGAGGCGGGTTTTTAAGGCCTTCCTTCAGTCTCCGTGTTCTGTGTGCCGTTCCGACGTCATTCCCACTCCCGTTGGGGTTAGGGGAACTGGGCAGTCTGGCGAGTTTAATGGCCCGGTTGGCTAGGCCCCCGTGTAGGTTTTATTCTTACTTGAGTTTATTGTTGGTTGAGTACAGTTATGGTTGACTGTTTTTAATCAAGCTTTTTGCTATTCTGTCCACAGTTGCTTTTGAAGGGAATACTGGCAGGCTGGGGTCACTGCAGGGTTATATATACTGTGACGTCAGCTTGCTCCGTCTCCATCAGCTGGCAGGGGAGCATAACCCACTGTTCCTGAGTCCATCTGTCTACACTAAGAAAAACGAAATTACCAGCTAAGTAATTTCTTCAGTCTACCTGGCTGCTAATGTGTTATGAGCTCCATAAGAACTAATAGCGAGGGGGCTCCTGGTGCAGGACTCAATTCTGTGAAATCCTTCAGTGCTGAACTGGTTAAACATTGCCTACCATCTGGAGCTCTTGTACTCACTCTGTGGTGAGATGTCTTTGGCTCTCAAGCACATGCTCTGATGTCTATTAATCTGTCTAAAGATCCCAGGGTTTCCAAGCTATTGTCAGGAAAGGGACAAGCCCCAGAGACCTTGTTTCCTTGGCTGGGAAATCTTATGGATTCTGAGTATTTTTTTTTTAAAACTTTTATTTATTAATTTTTTTTTTTACAAACATTTAACTGAGAACAGTTCACGTAATGCCCTGCAGTGCTAAACATCAATTTATTTTCAACTCTGAACATCTTAATATATTTTTCCTAATGTCAAATTCAGACTCTGGAATCTGGAAGCGAAGACCGGCAGGCTGTGCTCAGACTCGGAGTCAGATATTGGGATTGTGACTGTTGCACTGGATTTCTCTGAGCTGCAGAGAGAGAAGATGGTGCATCCTGTCATGAGCAGAGTGGGGGGTTTTTTTTTTGCTCATCCCTTAATGGTTCAAGAACTGATTTTCAGGAAAAGAAGGTCCTAAAGCGACTGAGTGGTGAGGTTATTGAAAGAAAGTAAAAAGCTGTGGATTTCAGTTACAGGGTTAGATTCTCACGTCAGGCTTCCTGCTGGCAAGAGTTGTGGGTTTAAAGGACTCGGCAGTTAAACATATGGATGCTAATTGAAAGAGACAGTGTAATATGTCTGAGGTCGTCCTTGCAGTGAATCATTTTCTCTCTCTTTTTCATGGCAATACTAAGGTGACTTTAGCTGGCGGGGACATCAGGAGATGCTGCTGGGCAAAACGTTTCTTCCAAAAGCTTGTTTACCTTCTGGTTTTCACGTATGACACAATCTCTCTGATCACTGGAACCATCATTATAATATAGAACTGCAGTAAGGTGTTGGCATTTGACGTAAGAAGTGGGCAGTGGATTTAATTTCAGATGTTCACCTGTTGTATCTGCTGTTTGAAGGCGAGCATCTCTTTGCCCCAGTTTTGAGAAGATTGTGAAGACACAGAATCAAAAAGCCTTTCCTTGAGGAAGGCGTTGAGGTGTTCCCTAGACAAATCCACTATCACATCATTTGGGACCAATATTTGAAGGCGTTGGGCTTAATAGTAGCTGCAGTCTAAGCTTCACAGAACATTTTGCTATTGAATTGGCCAGGACTAAGATGGGGTCTTGAGTTGAAGCTGACTTTGCTTTAAGAGGTAAAAAACATAAAATTAAAATTCTTTGGTTAGTGATTGAAACAATAATCTGCTTTTCTGATGCCGTTGACAAGCTGAATAGGATGGGGCAGTGCTGCATCGGAATAAGGTCAGCACCAGATCTCTGGATGAAGAAGAATGCAAATCTGCACATGAGAGCAGTGTTTAACTCTTGTTTCCCTGTACGTACCAGGATCAGTCCAGACGGTGGGTTATGTCCCCCGTCCAGCAGATGGAGTCAGAACAGACTTCGAGGGACGTCACCAGTATAAGCCAGTGCTCCCTCTGCTGGAGCTCAGTATCTTTCTGACTCCAGCAGATGAGAGTTGGGAGGATCCATGATCCCCCCAGGCTTACAGGGTTTTAGGTTTTATTTCCTTTTCTTTTCCTGTCCTGTTGTGTGTATTCCTTTGAATCAAGTTAGGTAAAGTTCTTTAAAAAAAAAAAAAAGAGGGCCCTTGCTTTGGAGGCGTGTCTTTCCTCTGCCTTCTTTGCTTGCTTCCTCCGTTCGCGGGCGGTAAGTTGGGGTTTCTCTCTGTCGTTTCTTCCTTTTCAGGTATTTTTCTTTCTTCTGGGTGCCCCGTGGCTGCCGGTGGTACCGGGTCCGCCACGCGGGGGCAGTCGATCCCGCGGCATTGCGGCCTGTTTCGCGCGCTTGGCGCGGCTGATTTTTATTTTTATTTCGGCGCCGCAGGGATTCTTCAGCGGGTTGTGCAGGCCCTCTGGCCCCCCCGCGGCACCTCTTCAGTGCCTCCTGGCCCCCCCCCCCCGAGGCGTTTTGCCTGGTTTACCCGGCGAATTTGAGCATGCCGCGGCCGTCCCGTTGCGCGGCATGCGGCGAGCCGGGGTCCCGGATTTCCAGGGAGGGGATCTGCGCGAGGTGCCTTCCGGGTGGGGAGGGCACCTCGCAGCCGCTGGGGTCATTTTCCCTTCTCCCCTCCCCCTGGCACGGGCGGCGCGGGCCGGCCACGTCGCCGCCGCTGGCGGGAACGGCGGCCATTTTGCTGTCTCAGCACATTGCTGCAGCTGAGGCAGTTTTAGAGCGGAGGGATCTTCGGGAGGTTTCACCCCCGAATTTATCCCCGGAGGGGGGTTTGCCTAGTCCACAGGCTCCAGAGGTCCCAGCCTCGGACCCCTCCTCGGACCCCCCTCCCAGCTTGCCTCGTTTTTCCCCTGAATTCATCTTATTGATGCATAGTGCGTACTTGCAGGGGCTGGGGGTGCCTGGGGGTCTCCCCCCACACCCTCCACCGGCCAAGACTCCTCGGGTTGCTGTGGCCCCTCCTGGTACGCCCCCCGACCTGGTAGGTTCGATGGCTGGGGCTCCAGGTCCACTTCCTCGTCCTCGGCTGGCTTCGGGTGCTGCGGCAGCGATTTCTCCACCCTCTCCAGACGCTCAGGACCCTGCGCTGTCGGAACTACCTTCCGAAGGGGATGACCCCCTGGCGCTTCGGATTTTCCAGAAGGATGAACTGAACGATCTGATACAGCAGATTCTCTTGGAACTGGACCTTGATCCTCCACCGGACCCGCCGCTCCCGGTAGCGCCCGCTGTCACCACATCGGCCAGGAAAGGGGATCCCGTACTCGCCGCGCTGCGCCCTAGGCCTCGGGCATTTCCTATCCATGAGTCCTTCCTGCAGCTCCTCACCAGGGAGTGGGATGCTCCTGAAGCCTCGTTGAAGGTTACTCGGGACATGGAAAAGTTGTACCCGCTGCCAGAAGATTTCTTGAACCTCATTAAGGTTCCCAAGGTGGATTCGGCCATCTCGGCGGTCACCAAACGGACGACTATCCCGGTTACGGGCGGCACAGCGCTCCGGGATACCCAGGACCGCAAGTTGGAGGTCTTCCTGAAGAGGGTCTTCGAAGTTTCCGCTTTGGGAATGCGGGCAGTTATGTGTACTTCGCTGGCTCAGCGGGCCAGTCTTCGGTGGGTCCAACAACTGCTTACCTCGCAGGCTTTACCACCGGACGAAGCCGCGCAGGCTGACCGCTTGGAGTCCGCAATAGCTTATGGGGCGGATGCCCTTTATGATCTATTCCGGGTTCAGGCGCGGTCCATGGTATCTGTAGTGGCGGCCAGGAGGCTGCTTTGGCTCTGCAACTGGGCGGCGGATGCTTCCTCTAAGTCGAGCCTGGGCTCCTTGCCGATCCGAGGAAAGTTTCTTTTTGGAGATGACTTGGACCAAATCATCAAGTCCCTGGGGGAGAATGCAGTCCATCGGCTCCCTAAAGACAGGCATCGACCCTCCAGGGCATTTGCGTCTACCCGGACCAGAACCAGAGCGCAGAGGCGCTATAGATCGTACCGGCAGCCGGGAGCTCGCGCTGCTTCCTCCAGACCCCAGTCCTGGTCCCGGTCCTTTCGGGGTCGGCGACCCGCGCATGACGGCGCCGGACAGGGTAATCATCCGCCAAAGTCGTCCCAATGATGCCAGATGCCCCCACTCCTCCACGCCCAGACGCCCCCACTCCCCCATGCCCAGGATAGGGGGTCGCCTGGCGGACTTCTACGAGGAGTGGGTAGGGATCTCTGCAGACCAGTGGGTCCTGGACACTATAAGAGACGGCTACGCTTTGGAGTTTGTCCGTCCTCCCAGGGATCGGTTTCTCTTCTCCCCCTGTGGCTCGGACCTCAAGAGAGCGGCAATACAACAAACTCTGGATCGGCTGCAAAGCATAGGAGCCATTGCCCCCGTCCCCTTCGGCGAGGTGGGCTTGGGGCATTATTCCATCTACTTCGTCGTGCCAAAGAAGGACGGTGCCTTCAGGCCCATTCTAGATCTAAAGGAAGTCAACAAGTCTCTCCGAGTCAGCCGGTTCTGCATGGAGACGCTGCGGTCCGTCATTGCAGCGGTTCACCGGGGGGAATTTCTGGCATCCTTGGATCTGACGGAGGCCTACTTGCACATTCCCATTCTGCCGGCGCATTGTCGTTTTCTCCGCTTCAAGGTTCTGGGTCAGCACTTCCAGTTCACGGCTCTCCCATTCGGTTTGGCGACAGCACCTCGCACTTTCACCAAGATCATGGTCGTCGTGGCGGCGGCCCTCCGCAGGGAAGGGATATTGGTCCATCCCTATCTGGACGATTGGCTGATCCGAGCGAAGTCCTTCCGCCACGGACAGGAATCGGTTGCCAGGGTGGTCCAGGTCCTGCAGACCCTGGGCTGGGTCGTGAACTTCTCCAAAAGTTCTCTGGTTCCTTCTCAGCGCCTGGATTTCCTGGGTGCCAGCTTCGACACGCGGCAGGGCAAGGTGTTCTTGCGCCCGGACAAGGCTCAATCATTGCGGGAGCATGTCTGTCGTTTTTCAGCTTTACTGGAACCCACCTCCTGGAATTATCTACAGTTGCTGGGAGTGATGGCGTCCACCATCGATATGGTGCCCTGGGCCTTCGCGCATCTGCGCCCTCTGCAGGCGTCTCTTCTCTCCCGATGGAAACCGGTGTCTCAGGATTATCAGGTGATCCTTCCTCTCCCCCCAGTCGCCAGGGACAGTCTGGACTGGTGGCTGGTTCCGGCAAATCTGGCTCAGGGAGTCTCCCTCGAGGTTCCCAATTGGGTGGTAGTCACCACCGATGCCAGCCTCGTGGGCTGGGGTGCAGTCTGCGACCGAAGCGCAACGCAGGGGACGTGGTCCCCAATGGAGGTGACGTGGCCGATCAACCGCCTGGAAACCAGGGCGGTGCGTCTGGCGCTGCAACGGTTCCTTCCCCTGGTACAGAACAAGGAAGTACGGATCCTCTCCGACAACGCCACCACGGTGGCCAACATCAGTCGGCAAGGGGGCACAAGAAGCAAACATGTCTCCCTCGAGTCGACCCTCATGGAATGGGCGGAGAAGCATCTTGTCAGGATCGCAGCTTCTCACATCGCCGGAGTGGACAATGTACAGGCGGACTTCCTCAGTCGTCAACAACTGGACCCCGGCGAATGGGCGCTCTCCGACGCGGCAATGCGGTTATTGATTCATCGGTGGGGCGCACCACACTTCGATCTGATGGCAACCGCCGCCAACGCCAAGGCACCACGCTTCTTCAGTCGCCGGAGGGAACACGGCGCGGAGGGGGTGGATGCCCTAGCCCTCCCATGGCTGGCTCATCGGTTACTTTACGTCTTCCCCCGTGGCCCTTGGTAGGCAAGACGCTCCGCAGGATAGAAAATCATCAAGGTCCTGTGATCCTCGTCGCTCCGGAGTGGCCGCGCAGGCCTTGGTTTGCGGATCTCCTTCAGCTGGCGGTGGACAGCCCACTTCGTCTAGGTCATCTTCCTCGTCTGCTGCACCAGGGTCCGGTATATTTCGACCAGGCCGAACTCTTTTGTCTTGCGGCATGGCTTTTGAACGGCGCCGCCTACGACGCAGGGGCTACCCTGAGGCGGTAGTTTCTACTATGCTGCGCGCCCGGAAGGCTTCTACATCTGTTGCTTACGTACGAGTTTGGAGAACTTTCGACGTCTGGTGCTCTTCCAGGGGGATCCGACCCACGGAGGCGTCGGTTCCGTCGATTCTGCAGTTTCTTCAAGATGGCTTGGATAAGGGACTCGCCTACAATTCGCTGCGAGTCCAGGTGGCGGCCCTGAATTCTTTCACGCGAGCGCAGAGCTCTCTTCTCCTTCAACCGGACGTTGCCCGTTTCCTCAAAGGGGTCAAGCACATACGTCCTCCAGTGCGGGATCCTTGTCCCTCCTGGAGTCTCAACTTGGTGCTTCGGGCTTTGTCAGGGGCGCCTTTTGAGCCGTTACGTGGAGCGACCCTCAAGGATCTGACTCTCAAGACGGTCTTCCTTGTGGCCATATGTTCAGCGCGGCGTATCTCCGAGCTACAAGCCTTGTCCTGCAGGGAGCCTTACCTCAGATTTACAGATTCAGGTGTCTCCCTGCGCACCGTGCCTTCTTTTCTCCCAAAGGTCGTCTCGTCTTTTCACTTGAATCAGACGGTGGAGCTTCTGTCCTTTGGACCCAGCGAGCCCCGGGCTCTTCGTCTTTTGGATGTCAAGCGCACATTGCGTCACTATCTGGAAGTGACCAATGACTTCCGGCTCTCTGATCATCTCTTCGTGCTCTGGTCCGGTCCGAAGAAGGGGCGCCAGGCCTCGAAGACGACAATCGCACGTTGGTTAAAGGAAGCTATCCCTGCGTCCTACATTGGAGCAGGTCGTATTCCTCCTCGTGGGGTTATTGCTCACTCGACCCGCTCACAAGCTGCGTCATGGGCGGAAATTCGCTCCGTATCCTCACAGGAGATCTGCCGGGCAGCGACGTGGAAGTCTCTGCATACTTTTTCACGACATTATCGACTACACCTGGCGTCGTCATCCATGGGTCATTTTGGCGGCCAGGTTCTCCGAGCAGGGCTTTCAGGGGCCCACCCGGTGTAGGGAAGCTTTGGTACATCCCACCGTCTGGACTGATCCTGGTACGTACAGGGAAAAGAAAATTATTCCTTACCTGCTAATTTTCGTTCCTGTAGTACCATGGATCAATCCAGACGCCCACCACTTTGGGATCTCTTGCTTCTGCTCGGGTTTGATTACTGTCGATATCTTCTGTTCTCTGCCAATGTTTGTTTTTTGTTGCTGTCTTTCACAGCCCCCTATAAGTTGGGTGCCTCACCGCTCGTTGGCAGTACATTCTTATCTATTGTTAGTGCCTGGTTCTCAGGTATGTTGATTAACTTGATTCAAACCTTTTCGGGTTCTTGAGCTTTGCTATACGTGATACTGGGCTCCAGCAGAGGGAGCACTGGCTTATACTGGTGACGTCCCTCGAAGTCTGTTCTGACTCCATCTGCTGGACGGGGGACATAACCCACCGTCTGGACTGATCCATGGTACTACAGGAACGAAAATTAGCAGGTAAGGAATAATTTTCTTTTGTATTTTAGGGATCCTCTAGGATATTCATGTAAGCTCTGACAACTTTGTACTGGTCATTTACAGGGATTAAAAAATTCCTCCATGATTTAGTCATGAGGAGGGTAGACATGCACTCATTGTCCCCATCCTGCTTGCAACCTTCTTATTCTCTTCCCTCTCCACCCTCTCAATTTCCCAGTGCAGCTCTCCTCCCTTCCCTCTCTACAGCCATAAGAACATAAGAAAATGCCATACTGGGTCAGACCAAGGGTCCATCAAGCCCAGCATCCTGTTTCCAACAGAGGCCAATCCAGGCCATAAGAACCTGGCAAGTACCCAAAAACTAAGTCTATTTCATGTAACCATTACTAATGGCAGTGGCTATTCTCAAAGTGAACTTAATAGCAGGTCTAAGTGAACTTAATAGCCATGCTGCTGGTGCCCGCCAAAGCCACCTCTGATAGTCACTTCCTCCTCCTCGTTCACCTCCCTGCGAAAAAGCCCAGCTGTCACTTCCTTTGAGGTCTTGATCAAAAGTGGAGACTGCTTTCTTCTGGCCTCAAGGAATTCTGCCTGCCAGCCATGTATTTCCAAAAGCCTGATCATGTATGTGAACAAAAAAGGGAGAACAAGGAATCAGAACATGAGTCGAGCAGTAGATTAGCTATATATTCCACCCTGGTCACACTGACGGACAGCTGTGCTCAGGAATAACTGAGCGGACTGGAAGGGGTGATAATTCTTTTTCTCCAGTCATCTGCTATCTTACTATGCAAGGAGACTGGCTGAGCAGAACATTTCTGGATCAAGGGGAACAGGATTTTAATTAGCAGAAATTCTGTTGGATTTCTGCTGAAAGTCATTTGCAGTACAGACTTATGGTATCTTGCCACAACAAGCTAAAAGACAGGAAACAGAGAGTAGGATTAAATGGGCAATTTTCTCAGTGGAAGGGAGTGGACAGTGGAGTGCCTCAGTGATCTGTATTGGGACCCTTACTTTTCAATATATTTATAAATGATCTGGAAAGAAATATGACGAGAGAGATAATCAAATTTGCAGATGATACAAAATTGTTCAGAGTAGTTAAATCACAAGCAGATTGTGATAAATTGCAGGAAGACCTTGTGAGACTGGAAAATTGGGCATCCAAATGGCAGATGAAATTTAATGTGGATAAGTGCAAGGTGATGCATATAGGGAAAAATAACCCATGCTATAATTACACAATGTTGGGTTCCATATTAGGTGCTACAACCCAAGAAAGAGATCTAGGTGTCATAGTGGATAACACATTGAAATCGTCGGTTCATTGTGCTGCGGCAGTCAAAAAAGCAAACAGAATGTTGGGAATTATTAGAAAGGGAATGGTGAATAAAACGGAAAATGTCATAATGCCTCTGTATCGCTCCATGGTGAGACCGCACCTTGAATACTGTGTACAATTCTGGTCGCCGCATCTCAAAAAAGATATAATTGCGATGGAGAAGGTACAGAGAAGGGCTACCAAAATGATAAGGGGAATGGAACAACTCTCATATGAGGAAAGACTAAAGAGATTAGGACTTTTCAGCTTGGAGAAGAGACGACTGAGGGGGGATATGATAGAGGTGTTTAAAATCATGAGAGGTCTAGAACGGGTAGATGTGAATCGGTTATTTACTCTTTCGGATAGTAGAAAGACTAGGGGGCACTCCATGAAGTTAGCATGGGGCACATTTAAAACTAATAGGAGAAAGTTCTTTTTTACTCAACGCACAATTAAACTCTGGAATTTGTTGCCAGAGGATGTGGTTAGTGAAGTTAGTGTAGCTGGGTTTAAAAAAGGATTGGATAAGTTCTTGGAGGAGAAGTCCATTACCTGCTATTAAGTTCACTTAGAGAATAGCCACTGCCATTAGCAATGGTTACATGGAATAGACTTAGTTTTTGGGTACTTGCCAGGTTCTTATGGCCTGGATTGGCCACTGTTGGAAACAGGATGCTGGGCTTGATGGACCCTTGGTCTGACCCAGTATGGCATTTTCTTATGTTCTTATGTTCTTATGTATCTTATAAAATCCAGCGTACTTTTGTTCGCGCTCGCGCAAGTTTTTTAAATCTGCCCCTATATGTACAGGTGGGCTGGTAGGTACCAGACCATTGATGTCAGCGAAAGGGATAGAAGGGGGGGGGGGGGAGGGACAGGGAAGGATAAGCTAAGGGTGGAGGAGGGGAACTAATAACAGTAGTAGTCTTTGCTAGGGGGAAGAAACACTGTAATTGGAGACTTTGCTTAGGGGGAAGAAAGAGGGAGAAAAAGGAGAGGCAGATAGGAGGAGGGGATGGTGAGAGGGCTAAGGGGTTAGAGTGTAAGCTAAGTTTGGTCAACATCTGGATACGCTAATGTGAAGAGCCAGGTTTTGAGCCCTTTTTTAAATTTAGAAAAGTTAGGTTCTAGGCGGAGGGCCGGGAATGGAGAAGGCCCTTTGGTTGAGGTGTGGTGGGCAGTTTTTAGGGAGGGGGTGTATAGAGTTCCAGCAAGGTTGAATCTGGAGGGGCGGGTTGATGATTGGAAAAGTGGTGCATTCTCAAGCCAAGTGTGATTTTGATTGTACAATAGATTGTGGAGAATGGTGAGTGTTTTGTATTTTATGCGGGAGGCTATAGGTAACCAGTGGAGGTCTTTTAGGATAGGGGTAATGTGATCAGATTTACGTGTGTTTGTGAGAATTCTGGCCATGGCATTCTGTAATAGTTGGAGGGCTTTGATAGTAGAGAGTGGGAGGCCCAGAAATAAGGAATTGCAATAGTCCAGTTTGGTTAAGATAGTTGCCTGTAGGACCGTGCGGAGGTCTTGGGTATATAGCAGGGGTTTAAGTTTCTTTAGGATGTGCAATTTGAAAAAGCCTGTTTTTATGGTATTGTGGATGTGAGATTTGAAATTTAAATGTTGGTCAAGGTAGACATCGAGATCTCTCACATTGCGGCTGAAAGCGTCGGGAGGAGGGTTGGTGTTGCTTAAGGCAGGGAGCGAGCGAGCTGGGGGATTGGAGATTGTGAGGAGCTCCGTTTTAGTTACATTTAAAGCGAGATGTAGGTTTGAGAGGAGAGTGTTGATTGAAGTAAGGCAGGAATCCCAAAATTGTAATGTTTTGGGGAGGGATTCTTGAAGCAGAATGAGAATTTGAACGTCGTCAGCGTACATGAAGATCTTTAGGCCAAGATCAGAGAGGAGATAGCAGAGGGGAAGAAGATAGATATTGAAGAGCGTGGAAGAGAGGGAGGAACCCTGTGGGATGCCTTGTGTGAGGGGAATGTGGGATGATTCGCAGTTGGCTATTTTTACGGTGTAATTTCTGTTGTTGAGATAGGACGAGAACCATTGCAGCGCAGAACCAGTGACACCGATTTCAGCAAGGCGGGTGAGGAGTATGGTATGATTGACGTTGTCAAAGGCAGCAGATATGTCAAGTAGGGCCAATATGTATGATTGACCGTGGTCCAATCCCTTGAGTATAGTGTCAGAAAGGGTAAGAAGGAGGCTGTCAGTGTTACGGGCTTTACGAAAACCAAATTGACCCGGGTGAAGGGTGTTGTGCTCTTCAAGGAATTTGGTGAGCTGGCTATTGACTATTTTCTCCATTATTTTTTTGCTATGAAAGGCAAGTTGGAAATAGGGCGATAATTAGCTGGGATACTGGGGTCAAGGTTAGGTTTTTTTAGGAGGGGTTTTGCCTGCTTTC
Organism: Rhinatrema bivittatum; assembly: GCF_901001135.1. Taxonomy (NCBI): domain Eukaryota; kingdom Metazoa; phylum Chordata; class Amphibia; order Gymnophiona; family Rhinatrematidae; genus Rhinatrema; species Rhinatrema bivittatum. Next base: position 310,489,564 of record NC_042621.1, read on the forward strand.
TTGGAGCATGGTTTTACTTTGATATCATGCTTTCATGCCTGGGTGATGTTTATAGCTCCCAAATTCTTATCTGATAGTTCTCAGGGTTTCAACACTTAAATATAACCCTGGCCTACAGCCAAAATACGCCTGAAATGAATGTAGTCAAACTTTACTAAATCTGGGTCACTGAGAATGAAAATGATGCTTATAATTGTTGACTGGCTTTAGTTTTCAAGCTATGCTACTGCGTCAGTATACATGACCTATGACTTGCGCATTGCAGAGGATAAGTGAGTTAAGGGAAAAGATCTCAAATTAAACCAGCAATGACTAATCGACATTTTTGTCTGAATCTATGTGTAAATCTATGACTAGGCTTGGAATGTACTTGTTTTTATGGGCAGAACAATGAATGATGTAATCTGAAGCTTCATATTCCAAGCATGTAAGTGACGCTAAGATATAGGAAAGGGTCTGTGTTAGCCCTCAGCTTCGTGTACTACTTAGAGATGATGCATTTAACTGTGCATTGCGTGGCTAGGAAAGACGGCATAGAAAGCCACCTAGTTCATGGTAACAAATTTTCTTAGATTCAGCAAAGCAGACAACTACTAGGATTTGGTGAAAAACCTCCTCAAGGCAGCAGTCACCAACGGTACATCCTTTTTTTTTACGTTCTCATATCCATTTGTTTTATTATTATTATTATTATTATTTGTAGTATTTATATACAGTTGTGCTGAAGTCAATCACAGCAGTTTCCAAAGTAGAATTAAATGTCATACATACAGGTACATAAAATTTCATATAAAACAACATGAAACATTAAAAAAAAAACAGCCAAAGCAAGAATAAAATATTGTAAGCTAAAAAAACCCAAAAAAACAAAACCTGTGGAGCAGGGCCTGGTGAGCGATTTCCCCAGGACATTGCAACAATGGACAAATGATATCGGGACTAATGGAGGCCATCAGTGCTTGCAAACTATTGCTGGACAGAGATGAGAGTTGTTCCATTTAATGAATACAAGGGCAAGCCCCTGAATAAGGATAAACAATGTACACATCATCGTTTTTGGCTTTTTGTTTCATAGTACATTTTATTCTATAATCCTTTTGCCGATTTATTTATTTAAAATGTTACATGCCCTTCCATAGTTCAGGGTGGGGTACAGTAATTTTTAAATTTTTAGAATATTATATAAACAGAACAGGTGACATATGCAACACTTACACGAAAGACCAAAGTTTATATGTGATTAAAATTCTATTATCTGTGTAAATGTAAACACTTAAATATCCTGGAAACAGTAGCCAATCAGCTGGTTTAATGATCATATTTTTATTCAGCACACCAGCATCAATAATAAATGGCTCATTTAATCCCTGAAGCAGACAATGTCTAAAAATGAGTATAACAGTGTAATCCGCATGGTCATCAACGTTTGTCACCCTTCTCTGTGGCTGCCTGGTCTGACAGGCGTTTGGTTTTACTGCTGTAATAAGATCTCTCCCTCTGCTATAAACATTGATCAAAGAGGCCTTGTTTCTGTAGAGTAAGGGTGGTGACCTCTTATTCCTGCAAACAATGTGCAGTCCTGCTGAGGCCCACTGGCGTTACTAATCCTTATAGATCTTGAGTTTTTCATGCTCAGATCAGTTCCATAACCGTGCCAAAGAAATGTTATCAACCTCCAGGAGGAGTGAATCCATTCACTCTTGTACCCGGCTGAAAAACGTCGAGCTTAGACATTTCCACGTTTGGAATCTCTTTCTGCTTTAGCGTTATTGGAAAGTTTTTTAGTTGAATGCTTGCAGTTCACAAGGGAGACTTTGCTTCCCCTAATCCAAGTCTCTGCCCAGAAAGCACTGTCTTGGACTCAGGAATGGGAGGAGTTTTCAGAACAAGGCGACTGTCCTGGAACCCGAGAAGGATTTAGTAACATGTTTATAATCTCTTTATAACTTAGTCATTTAGTAACGTGTTTATAATCTCTTTATAACTTAGTCATTTAGTAACGTGTTTATAATCTCTTTATAACTTAGGCATTTAGTAACGTGTTTATAATCTCTTTATAACTTAGGCATTTAGTAACGTGTTTATAATCTCTTTATAACTTAGGCATTTAGTAACGTGTTTATAATCTCTTTATAACTTAGTCATTTAGTAACGTGTTTATAATCTCTTTATAACTTAGTCATTTAGTAACGTGTTTATAATCTCTTTATAACTTAGTCATTAGTAACGTGTTTATAATCTCTTTATAACTTAGGCATTTAGTAACGTGTTTATAATCTCTTTATAACTTAGGCATTTAGTAACGTGTTTATAATCTCTTTATAACTTAGGCATTTAGTAACGTGTTTATAATCTCTTTATAACTTAGGCATTTAGTAACGTGTTTATAATTTCTTTATAACTTAGGCATTTAGTAACGTGTTTATAATCTCTTTATAATTTAGGCATTTAGTAAAGTGTTTATAATCTCTTTATAACTTACGCATTTAGTAACGTGTTTATAATCTCTTTATAACTTAGGCATTTAGTAACGTGTTTATAATCTCTTTATAACTTAGGCATTTAGTAACGTGTTTATAATCTCTTTATAATTTAGGCATTTAGTAACGTGTTTATAATCTCTTTATAACTTAGGCATTTAGTAACGTGTTTATAATCTCTTTATAACTTAGGCATTTAGTAACGTGTTTATAATCTCTTTATAATTTAGGCATTTAGTAACGTGTTTATAATCTCTTTATAACTTAGTCATTTAGTAACGTGTTTATAATCTCTTTATAACTTAGTCATTTAGTAACGTGTTTATAATCTCTTTATAATTTAGGCATTTAGTAACGTGTTTATAATCTCTTTATAACTTAGTCATTTAGTAACGTGTTTATAATTTCTTTATAACTTAGGCATTTAGTAACGTGTTTATAATCTCTTTATAACTTAGGCATTTAGTAACGTGTTTATAATCTCTTGTAATATTAATGAGGGTTGTCATGTCAGAGTCTAACTTAGAGAGAAAGGACCTCAGAATCTGCCTCTATCTCAGATATCCTGAAAGGAAATGCTATTTATGGGGTAGATTTTAAAAAGGAGCGTGCGGGCGTATATCTGCGGGTGCTACCCGGCGCGCACACATGTACGCCCGATTTTATAACATGTGCATGCAGGCGCTACCAGGCGCGCACACATGTACGCCCGATTTTATAACATGTGCATGCAGGCGCTACCAGGCGCGCACACATGTACGCCAGATTTTATAACATGTGCATGCAGGCGCTACCAGGCGTGCACACATATACGCCCGATTTTATAACCTGTGCATGCAGGCGCTACCAGGCGCGCACACTTGTACGCCAGATTTTATAACCTGTGCATGCAGGCGCTACCAGGCGCGCACACATGTACGCCCGATTTTATAACCTGTGCATGCAGGCGCTACCAGGCGCGCACACATGTACGCCAGATTTTATAACCTGTGCATGCAGGCGCTACCAGGCGCGCACACATGTACGCCAGATTTTATAACCTGTGCATGCAGGCGCTACCAGGCGCGCACACATGTACGTCCGATTTTATAACCTGTGCATGCAGGCGCTACCAGGCGCGCACACATGTACGCCCGATTTATAACCTGTGCATGCAGGCGCTACCAGGCGCGCACACATGTACGCCAGATTTTATAACCTGTGCATGCAGGCGCTACCAGGCGCGCACACATGTACGCCAGATTTTATAACCTGTGCATGCAGGCGCTACCAGGCGCGCACACATGTACGCCCGATTTTATAACCTGTGCATGCAGGCGCTACCAGGCGCGCACACATGTACGCCCGATTTTATAACCTGTGCATGCAGGCGCTACCAGGCGCGCACACTTGTACGCCCGATTTTATAACCTGTGCATGCAGGCGCTACCAGGCGCGCACACATGTACGCCAGATTTTATAACCTGTGCATGCAGGCGCTACCAGGCGCGCACACATGTACGCCCGATTTTATAACCTGTGCATGCAGGCGCTACCAGGCGCGCACACATGTACGCCAGATTTTATAACCTGTGCATGCAGGCGCTACCAGGCGCGCACACATGTACGCCAGATTTTATAACCTGTGCATGCAGGCGCTACCAGGCGCGCACACATGTACGTCCGATTTTATAACCTGTGCATGCAGGCGCTACCAGGCGCGCACACATGTACGCCCGATTTTATAACCTGTGCATGCAGGCGCTACCAGGCGCGCACACATGTACGCCCGATTTTATAACCTGTGCATGCAGGCGCTACCAGGCGCGCACACATGTACGCCCGATTTTATAACCTGTGCATGCAGGCGCTACCAGGCGCGCACACATGTACGCCAGATTTTATAACCTGTGCATGCAGGCGCTACCAGGCGCGCACACGTGTACGCCAGATTTTATAACCTGTGCATGCAGGCGCTACCCGGCGCGCACACGTGTACGCCAGATTTTATAACCTGTGCATGCAGGCGCTACCCGGCGCGCACACATGTACGCCCGATTTTATAACCTGTGCATGCAGGCGCTACCAGGCGCGCACACATGTACGCCCGATTTTATAACCTGTGCATGCAGGCGCTACCAGGCGCGCACACATGTACGCCCGATTTTATAACCTGTGCATGCAGGCGCTACCCGGCGCGCACACATGTACGCCAGATTTTATAACCTGTGCATGCAGGCGCTACCCGGCGCGCACACATGTACGCCAGATTTTATAACCTGTGCATGCAGGCGCTACCAGGCGCGCACACATGTACGCCCGATTTTATAACCTGTGCATGCAGGCGCTACCAGGCGCGCACACATGTACGCCCGATTTTATAACCTGTGCATGCAGGCGCTACCAGGCGCGCACACATGTACGCCCGATTTTATAACATGTGCATGCAGGCGCTACCAGGGGCGCACACATGTATGCCCGATTTTATAACCTGTGCATGCAGGCGCTACCCGGCGCGCACACATGTACGCCCGATTTTATAACCTGTGCATGCAGGCGCTACCCGGCGCGAACACATGTACGCCCGATTTTATAACCTGTGCATGCAGGCGCTACCAGGCGCGCACACATGTACGCCAGATTTTATAACCTGTGCATGCAGGCGCTACCCGGCGCGCACACATGTACGCCAGATTTTATAACCTGTGCATGCAGGCGCTACCCGGCGCGCACACATGTACGCCCGATTTTATAACATGTGCATGCAGGCGCTACCCGGCGCGCACACATGTACGCCCGATTTTATAACCTGTGCATGCAGGCGCTACCCGGCGCGCACACATGTACGCCAGATTTTATAACCTGTGCATGCAGGCGCTACCCGGCGCGCACACATGTACGCCCGATTTTATAACATGTGCATGCAGGCGCTACCCGGCGCGCACACATGTACGCCCGATTTTATAACCTGTGCATGCAGGCGCTACCAGGCGCGCACACATGTACGCCCGATTTTATAACCTGTGCATGCAGGCGGGCGCAAGTTATAAAATCGGGGGTCGGCACGCACAAGGGGGTGCACAATTGTGCACGCTGAACCCGCTCCGAGCCGCACTGCCTTCCCCCGTTCCTCCCAGGCCGCTCCGAAATCGGAGGGAACTTCTTTACCCCACCTCCCCTGCCCTTTCCCCCCTACCTTTTTTTGTTTCTAAACTTTCAGCCCTGGGTCTGAATTAAGTTGCGCGCGCTGGCCGACTGCCGGCAAATGTCCGCTGTGCCTGGAGCCCCTGGCCCCGCCCCTTTAGTGAAGCCCTGGGACTTAGATGCATCCCAGGGCTTTCTAAAATCAGCCCGGCGTGTGTAACCCCCCTCCCCCCATGCGCATAAGTCTTTTACAATCTGCCCCTATATTTTTTCAGAGCCTTCCCTGTTTTCAGATTTTTATCGATGCAGAAGATGTCATTTAAGTTGCTGTTTCCTGCCCTGTGAGATGCTGCTTGTTCTGCTTGTATTTAATTTCCTTTAACTCCTGGGCTGGCGCGCTGCGGAGAGGATGTCCAGGTCCCGCACTACCACCGCTATCACGGTCTGGAAATTTCAGCTTTCAAAGCTGGCACATACAAGCTTTGGGGCGGGACGAATATGGTGAACAAGAATTGAGTGCAGCAATCCAAACTTCCCAGATGGACATAAGAGCCCTGTGATCTTTTATGGGTTTGGACCCTCTGTCTGCCTGTAAATATGTTTATCAGATGCGGAGATCACTTCCATTATTTTCTGCTTGTTTCATCTGCTCCTTTCTGAAGCATCATGGTAGAGTCTTTAAACGCTGCCTCAGTGAGATGTCGGGGGTGGACTTTACTAGTCTGATATGTTCCTGGATTGTTGTCTTGCTATACCACATTGTCTGATGCTTTTCTGCTTCCAGATGATGCGGGTGCAGCCCTTGCGATGAGCATCCTCCGTGCAAACAGCAAGCATTCATCAGGGGAGGAAGAAGAACGGGACTCGTATGCAACCTGTGAGGAGGATGTGTGCATGACCCAGGACCATGGCAAGCACATGCCCCACAGTCAGAGTATGTGCACATCCCAGGACCAGGGCGTGTGCATGTCCCAGGACCAGGGCGTGTGCATGACCGAGAACCACAGCAAGTGCCTGATCCAGGACCAGGGCGTGTGCATGACCGAGAACCACAGCAAGTGCATGCCCCACAATCAGAGTATGTGCATGTCCCAGGACCAGGGCGTGTGCATGTCCCAGGACCAGGGCGTGTGTATGACCGAGAACCACAGCAAGTGCCTGATCCAGGACCATGGCAAGCACATGCCCCACAGTCAGAGTATGTGCATGACCCAGGACCAGGGCGTGTGCATGTCCCAGGACCAGGGCGTGTGCATGTCCCAGGACCAGGGCGTGTGCACGTCCCAGGGCCATGGCGTGTGCATGACCGAGAACCACAGCAAGTGCCTGATCCAGGACCAGGGCGTGTGCATGACTCAGAACCACAGCAAGTGCATGCCCCACAATCAGAGTATGTACACGTCCCAGGGCCATGGCGTGTGCATGACCCAGGACCAGGGCGTGTGCATGATCCAGGACCATGGCAAGCACATGCCCCACAGTCAGAGTATGTGCATGTCCCAGGACCAGGGCGTGTGCATGACCCAGGACCAGGGCGTGTGCACGTCCCAGGACCAGGGCGTGTGCATGATGGGTATTCTGTGCCAGCAATCCAGAAACTTAGAACTTGAAGAGAAAAAACTTTTACTGGAAATTGAGAAGCTACAGCTAGAAATCAAGAAACTCACTAAAGAAAGCTTGGTGTAATGGGTTTCAGATAATGTTATGAGGGCAGGGAGATCTCAGTCACTTTGCTTTTTGGGATATCTACAACCAATACGCATGAAGTAAATTTGCATATGCTGGGTCTCACATGCAGGGCAGGCTTATCTCGTGCACATGCATGGTGGATACCCTAAAAATGTGGTGGGGTCCCCAGACCCCAGCGATTGCTACTGTGAGTGTTCTCCTGATATCATTATATGAGGAAGACAGTAGCAAGTAGTGGGGAACTTCCCCAGATAAATATTTGAGGTTATTTGTTGAGTTTTGTTCTTGGAGGAAGAGAAGGTATACACCACAAACTGTTACCTTGATATTTTTCTTAGGGGGTTTCTGTGATACTTGTTACCCGAGTACTGTTACTAGAGGGGTTTTTGTTAAATCTTACTTGGGTATTGTTACTGGAGGGGGTTACATATGTCTCTTACTTATACTTCAAAACCTCAAATTTGTGATCTTGCTGTTCATTTGGTAGATGATATCTGTATTTGATTCTATAACTATTTGTGTATAAATAACTGGAAAGGGCTATTGCTGCTTGCTCCTGAAAGTAAGTGACACCCCCACTTACTAATACAGAGTGAAATGGCTGCAGCTGCCCCAGTCCTGGTTTTGCTTTATTGAGGTATGGGCTGGAAAGCAAGACTAACTCATCCCGGTTAGGTTGGCTTGGGTGAAGGGGCAGGTGTGTGTGTGGCCAACCATCCTGATACTTGCCATATGACTAAATGAATGAGTTTCCACCACTGCAGGAATGTTTCTGCTTGTGCTGTCAGTGAGCACGCATGCAAAGAGCATCAACCTGCAAGCTTTGAATCACCTACCTTTCGTGAGGCTTCGTTGCTCTGCAGCTGCCTGAGAATGGTGGTTGGTCCGACATGAGTCAAGACCGCATTCTTGCTCTGAGCATGCAGTAGGCATTCAGTCTCTGTTGCAGTTATGGCCCCCTCCCCCCTATTTCTGTTGGAGTAAGTGCAAGACATTAATTGCAATCTCTATATTTTTGTTGTAAAAAAGATTTTGAAAAGAAAGTTTAAATGTTCCTTTATAAAAATGTTGTCTAAAGAATAAAGTTTGCTGTTGACGTGTGTTTCTTTAGTGGTCAGCCTCTTGGGAGCTTGTATGGAGGGTAGGACCATTTTTGATAGTCTGGAAAGAGCACTGTGCTGCTGTTGCCACCTTAAACTTGCAAATAAATAATTTATTTATATTGTTTTGTATAGTGATATTCTGATAGCAATCATAACGGTTCACAGTATCAATATAAATAAAATCATATTTTAAAAACCACAAAACCATATAAGTAATAGTTTAAAATCCTAAACAAAAATAAAGTAAAATACAAATAATTCAATAAAACAGGTAAAAAATATATAATCAAAGTTCATAGAAGAAACATCAATGCAAAAGGGAGAATTAGAATGTATAGCAGTGAATGATGACATAGACTTAATTGACATCTCAGAGACATGGTGGAAAGAGGATAACCAATGGGACAGTGCTATTCCGGGGGTACAAATTATATTGCAATGACAGAGAGGAGCACCCGAGAGGCGGTGTGGCGCTTTATGTCCGGGATGGCATAGAGTCCAACAGGATAAACATCCTGCACGAGACTAAATGCACAATTGAATCTTTATGGGTAGAAATCCCTTGTGTGTCGGGGAAGACTATAGTGATAGGGGTATACTACCGTCCACCTGGTCAAGATCGTGAGACTGACAGTGAAATGCTAAGAGAAATTAGGGAAGATAACCAAATTGGTAGTGCGGTAATAATGGGAGACTTCAATTACCCCAGTATTGACTGGGTAAATGTATCATCGGGTCACGCTAGAGAGATAACATTCCTGGATGGAATAAATGATAGCTTTATGGAACAATTGGTTCAGGAACCAACGAGAGAGGGAGCACTTTTAGACCTAATTCTCAGTGGAGCACAGGATTTGGTGAGAGAGGTAACAGTGGTGGGGCCGCTTGGCAATAGTGATCATAATATGATCAAATTTGATTTAATGACTGGAAGGGGGACAGTAAGCAAATCCACGGCTCTCATGCTAAACTTTCAAAAGGGTAGGACCCAAGAAACAAATTGGAAGCTGATCAATAATGATGAAAAGCAGGACACAATGTAGTGATCGGTAAAATTAGGGATTCTTTATTGGTGTTAGCCCGACTCTGGCTGAGTTTCGCTCTCGCATGAGCTGCCTCAGGGCTACTACAAGAACAATATTAATTAGAACTACACATGACTGACTGACATATACATTGACAGATAAACATAAATGTGTGTTACTACATATAAAGTGTCACCAACTTAAACAATGTAAAATATGAATAAAATGATAAGCATATATAAATACTAACAATAATTAAAAACAAACCACACATTTGTGTACACATATTGTAACATTGTGTGATTAACAATTGCTACGTGACCTTGTGGAACTTATAGCCATGACATGCAAAAACCGTATGTATGTGTATGTCTAAGATCAGAGGGCGTGATATAAACAGGAGAAAATCTGTAAAGGAGAGGACTTGTATAATGTTGAGTACCAGAGTCGGGCTGACACCAGTAAAGAATCCCTAATTTTACCGATCACTACATTGTGTCCTGCTTTTCAGCATTATTCATCGGCTTCCGATTTGTTTCTTGGGTCCTACCCTTTTACCGGAAATGTCCTTCTCACCGTGGAAGGACATACTGAGTTAGAGTGATGGTACGCTAAATGACTTATTGCCATCCAAGCCATTCTTCAAAGAAAATGATGACTTTGAAGATTTCCTACAGAAATGGGAAGAGGCGATTAACCTGAACAAAGGAGTAGTGAGAAGTGCACTACACGTGTCAACGCTTTTAAACTATTACAGATTTAAAAGGATCCTGAGAGGCCTGAGGATCAATAAGCCACCCAGTATGTATCAAGAAGACAGCACATTTATGAATAACTGGGAGGCTATCCTGAATGAATGTTCTCTTGGTAAATAAATGACCTCATGGTACTTATAAAGACAGCAAAGAAAAGAGAAGAAAAATTACAAGCTGAACTGGATCAACAACTCCAATACCTAAGAGAAAAAGATCTTTGCTTTGAAGTGATTTATGAGGACTATAAAGCTAATTTGGATAAATTCACCAAAGATCTTAAAAGCATGAAATATGATAAGTTTAAAAGGGATGAGAATGACTATAAAAATAATACAGTATGGGGCGGATTTTAAGAGCCCTGCTCGCGTAAATCCGCCCGGATTTACGCGAGCAGGGCCTTGTGCGCCGGCAGGCCTATTTTCCATAGGCCTGCCGGCGCGTGCAGAGCCCCGGGACTCGCGTAAGTCCTGGGGTTTTTCGAGGGGGGCATGTCGGGGGTGGGGCCAATCGGCGCGGCATTTTGGGGGTGGGATGCGGCGTTTCGGGGGCGGGCCCGGGGGTGTGGTTTCGGCCCAGGGCGGTCCGGGTGCGTGGCCGCACCCTCCGGAACCGCCCCCAGGTCGCGTCTCGGCGCGCTAGCGGCCCACTGGTGCGCGGGGATTTACTTCTCCCTCCGGGAGGCGTAAATCCCCGGACAAAGGTAGGGGGGGGTTTAGATAGGGCCGGGGGGGGGGTGGGTTAGATAGAGGAAGGGAGGGGAAGGTGAGGGGAGGGCGAAAGCGAGTTCCCTCCGAGGCCGCTCCGATTTCGGAGCGGCCTTGGAGGGAATGGAGGCAGGCTGCGCGGCTCGGCGTGCGCCGGCTGCACAAAATCGGCAGCCTTGCACGCGCCGATCCTGGATTTTAGCAGATACGCGCGGCTACGCGCGTATCTACTAAAATCCAGCGTACTTTTGTTTGCGACTGGTGCGCCAACAAAAGTACGCGACCGCACATTTTTTGTAAATCTACCCCTATATGCTTGGCACAGACATGAAAACTACAATAATAGATTTAATAACAAACAGGACTGCAGGAATAAGAAAGATGCCCCTCAGTATAGACAAAATCTTGATATTCAAAGACAGGATGAAAGACAAGACAGGAAGATAGACATCACATAAGCCCAAATATTGATAGAGGGGCTAAACGTATCCGCAGTGATAACAAAGATACCTTACACCAGTGGTCCCCAACCTTTTTTGCACCAGGGACCGGCTTCAACCAAGACCATTTTTCCATGGCCCGGCAGGGCGGGGCAGGGGCGGGGCTTTGGTCATATGAGGGCGGGGTTATGGATGGGGTTGGATTTTTAGTGCACACTTATCATTTAATTATGACATTTATAATGTGAATGTGACTCAACTCACCATAGGTTCTCACATGCATGGCACACTGACCCATGATCGTCACGGGGCTAGATGTAAAAGTACAGTTTGTATCCATGGGAACCCCCCTGACCCACAATAATGGATGTAAAGCAGGATTACAACATTCCCCATACAACTCACCCTACAAAAAAGATATTCTGGTTCTGGTGACATCTCAGTAACAGCAACTCAAACTCCTTCTACTTCCAGGCTCAATAGCCCTACTTATGAAAAGACAGCGGTTTACCACCAATGCATGTCCTCTTGAGAAAACACAACAAATAAGACCGATACAAACGCTTACATGCTAGTAAAATATCTCGGTAACAGACACAGAACCGACCTAACATACTCCCAGGATCTGTAGTAATGCACATAAACTAATCCGCACACAGGTACACCTGTATTATGGAATACACTCAAACAGGTGCAACCCTATCTATGAAAAGGCAACACTATAAATATTAAATCAGGTCCTAAAAACCAATACACCTCTTATTAGGAAAACAGAACTAGCAAGCAGCTATAGATCCCCACACAGAAATAATTGTAAAACTATACTAATAAGCAGAATAAATGTTTCACAACAACTATGAACAGAATAACATCCAACAATTAAAAACTCATAAAAACTATTAAACACTCTCCAAACACCAATAAAATATTTCAAAAAAGCAGACATCACACAATTAAAATGGCAGTCAAGAAAAATAAACTTAAAAAGCCACCTTTACTTACCCCCTCCAGCAGCTCTCCTACTCCTCTTCCATGCAGGCCGTGGCACACACCAGAAGCAGCAGTAGAAGCTAAGCTCTATACTTATGGTCCTCTTCCTTAGTGCCCATGTCTCTCACACACACACACCATACCAGTCATGCCCCCATGACCAGTTTCTGTCTCTCACACACCAATCATCTCCCAAACAGACTTTGGCACACACACACCAGTCACCTTCCTGAACAGTTTCTCTCATGCCATACACACACACAGGCTTCCCTCTCCCCTGTTCTCTTATTCTAGTGCTGGCAGGAAATAATTTTTTAATATTCTTAATTAATATTATTAACATTGTTACTCTTATGTTGATTTTTTGATAATAATTTTTAAATTTTTATATTTATTTTAGTGTCTTATTCTACATTGTTTTCATTTTTTAACTTTTTATTTGCAAGAAAAAATTCTTTATGGTAAAAATTCATTTCTTGTGAGTATTTGTACATTTCCCATATAACATTATGCGTTCTTTGTTTCCCAGTAATTCAGATTGATATGATGCGAAGTTTTTATATTATTCATGTGAGATAATACAATCAACCATTGGTACAGGTACTCAACATTATACAAGTCCTCTCTTTTACAGATTTTCTCCTGTTTATACCACACCCTCTGATCTTAGACATACACATACATACGGTTTTTGCATGTCATGGCTATAAGTTCCACAAGGTCACGTAGCAATTGTTAATCACGCAATGTTACAATATGTGTACACAAATGTGTGGTTTGTTTTTAATTATTGTTAGTATTTATATATGTTTATCATTTTATTCATGTTTTACATTTTTTAAGTTGGTGACATTTTTTAAGTTGTTGACACTTTATATGTAGTAAAACACATTTATGTTTATCTGTCAATGTATATGTATGTCAGTCATGTGTAATTTTAATTAATCTTGTTCTTGTAGTAGCCCCTGAGGCAGCTCCTGCGAGAGTGAAACTCGGCCAGAGTCGGGCTAACACCAATAAAGAATCCCTAATTTTACCGATCACTACATTGTGTCCTCCCAAACTTTTAAAAGGGAAACTTTGATAAAATGAGAAAAATAGTTAGAAAAAAACTGAAAGGAGCAGCTACAAAAGTAAAAAGTGTGCAAGAGGCGTGGTCATTGTAAAAAATACCATCCTAGAAGCACAATCCAGATGTATTCCACACATTAAGAAAGGTGGAAAGAAGGCAAAACGATTACCGGCATGGTTAAAAGGGGAGGTGAAAGAAGCTATTTTAGCCAAAAGATCTTCATTCAAAAATTGGAAGAAGGATCCAACAGAAGAAAATAGGATAATGCATAAACATTGACAAGTTAAATGTAAGACATTGATAAGACAGGCTAAGAGAGAATTTGAAAAGAAGTTGGCCATAGAGGCAAAAACTCACAGTAAAAACTTTTTAAAATATATCCGAAGCAGAAAGCCTGTGAGGGAGTCAGTTGGACCATTAGATGATCGAGGGGTTAAAGGGGCACTTAGAGAAGATAAGGCCATCGCGGAAAGATTAAATGATTTCTTTTCTTCGGTGTTTACTGAAAAGGATGTTGGGGAGAAGTACTGGAGAAGGTTTTCATGGGTAATGATTCAGATGGACTGAACCAAATCACAGTGAACCTAGAAGATGTGGTAGACCCGATTGACAAACTGAAGAGTAGTAAATCACCTGGACGGGATGGTATACACCCCAGAGTTCTGATGGAACTAAAAAATGAGATTTCAGACCTATTAGTAAAAATTTGTAACCTGTCATTAAAATCATCCATTGTACCAGAAGACTGGAGGATAGCTAACGTAACCCCCATATTTAAAAAGGGCTCCAGAGGCGATCCGGGAAACTACAGACCGGTTAGCCTGACTTCAGTGCCAGGAAAAATAGTGGAAAGTGTTCTAAACATCAAAATCACAGAACATATAGAAAGACATTGTGTAATGGAACAAAGTCAGCATGGCTTTACCCAGGGCAAGTCTTGCCTCACAAATCTGCTTCACTTTTTTGAAGGAGTTAATAAACATGTGGATAAAGGTGAACCGGTAGATGTAGTATACTTGGATTTTCAGAAGGCGTTTGACAAAGTTCCTCATGAGAGGCTTCTAGGAAAAGTAAAAAGTCATGGGATAGGTGGCAATGTCCTTTCGTGGATTACAAACTGGTTAAAAGACAGGAAACAGAGAGTAGGATTTAATAGACAATTTTCTCAGTGGAAGGGAGTGGACAGTGGAGTGCCTCAGGGATCTGTATTGGGACCCTTACTTTTCAATATATTTATAAATGATCTGGAAAGAAATACGACAAGTGAGGTAATCAAATTTGCAGATGATTCAAAATTGTTCAGACTAGTTAAATCACAAGCAGATTAATAAATTGCAGGAAGACCTTGCGAGACTGGAAGATTGGGCATCCAAACAGTAGATGAAATTTAATGTGGATAAGTGCAAGGTGATGCATATAGGGAAAAATAACCCATGCTATAGTTACACAATGTTAGGTTCCATATTAGGAGCTACCACCCAGGAAAGAGATCTAGGTGTCATAGTGGATAACACATTGAAATCGTCGGTTCCGTGTGCTGCGGAGGTCAAAAAAGCAAACAGAATGTTGGGAATTATTAGGAAGGGAATGGTGAATAAAATGGAAAATGTCATAATGCCTCTGTATTGCTCCATGATGAGACCGCACCTTGAATACTGTGTACAATTCTGGTCGCCGCATCTCAAAAAAATATAATTGCGATGGATAAGTACAGAAAAGTGCTACCAAAATGAGAAGGGGAATGGAACAGCTCCCCTATGAGGAAAGACTAAAGAGGTTAGGACTTTTCAGCTTGGAGAAGAGACAGCTGAGGGGGGGTATGATAGAGGTGTTTAAAATCATGAGAGGTCTAGAACGGATAAATGTGAATCAGATAATAGAAGGATTAGGGGGCATTCCATGAAGTTAGCAGGTAGCACATTTAAAACTAATCGGAGAAAATTCTTTTTTACTCAACACACAATTAAACTCTGGAATTTGTTGCCAGAGGATGTGGTTAGTGCAGTTAGTATAGCTGTGTTTAAAAAAGGATTGGATAAGTTCTTGGAGGAGAAGTCCATTACCTGCTATTAAGTTCACTTAGAGAATAGCCACTGCCATTAGCAATGGTTACATGGAATAGACTTAGTTTTTGGGTACTTGCCAGGTTCTTGTGGCCTGGATTGGCCACTGTTGGAAACAGGATGCTGGGCTTGATGGACCCTTGGTCTGACCTAATATGGCAACTTCTTATGTTCTTAAGGGAGCAAGATGTAAACATAGTCCCTTTTCAAAAATAGATATCTACAGGCCATCAACCATATCACGCTCCGAAGTCTTTCATAGGTACTTGCCACATCCAGGGACTGAATGGGTTCAGTGTTCTTTAGTCCTGGAACGGGACTGCAACTAAGAATAGGGGGACCCTCTGGCAGGGAGTGCTCAGTAAAAGTCCTCTTCAAAAAGCAAAAGCCTGTTGAGACAGGGAGCAGAAACCAGACATACTTCTTGCTGTGTCTTTAACCCAAAGTAACCACCATCCCAAAAATGGCTTGGTTATAAATGCAAAGGCAACCGATCCAAGCTCTCCCAATTGGGAGGAGGCCGATGGAGATGGAAGGCTGAAACAGCTGAAATATCTAACTGGCACCTAGGGACATCTAGTGGTGGACTGGAGGTTCCAGCCATACTTACCTTAATTCCACCTCTGCCTCTAGCCCTTTGTGAAATAGTCAAAAGTATGCACACTGAAACACTGAGGAGGGGGACGACCATTCCATCCTTGATCAATATCAATTCGGATTTAGGCCAAACTACAGTACTGAAATGTTACTACTCTCCAGCACAGACATCATCCACCGTGGCTTCGATTCCGGAACATCTTATATCTCTGTCTTTCTAGATCTATCTGCAGCTTTTGACACTATAAATCACAAAATACTGTTAACCCGTCTCTCAAACATAGGAATTTCAGGCACAGTTCACAATTGGTTTTTCTCATATCTAACAAATAGATTCCAACAAATCTTTGTCATTCAAACTCACTCCTCTCCTTTTACATTGAGTACAGGAGTCCCAAAGGGATCTGCTCTCTCAGCTGTTTTGTTTAATATATACTTCACTCCTATTTGTCAGCTGCTCTCTACACTGGGTGTGATATATAGAATATATGCAGATGAAATCCAGTTCTACTTGCCTACTAAACATACCTGGTCCAATACATCAAACTTCTAGAATTATATCTATCAACCGTAACAAGATGGCTAGCACACAATAAATTAAGCTTAAACCTATCCAAAACTGAAATACTAATACTAGGTAATCCTCTCTTTGATAACATCCCTACCTTCATTCAGCACAACAATTGCACCATCAATATTGTAAAAGAAGTCCGTAACTTAGTCATATTAACTAACTACGCACATCAAAACACTTTAAAAAATCATCATTCCATAAAATTAGACTACTAAAACATCATACCCATTCTAGACACTGGGGTAGATTTACAAACAGCGCGAATTGGCGTACTTTTGCTGGCGCATCAGGCGCCAGCAAAAGTACGCTGGATTTTAGTAGATACGCGCGTAGCCGCTAAAATCCTGGATCGGCGTGCGCAAGGCTATCGATTCTGTATAGCCGGCGCGCGCCGAGCCGCGCAGCCTACCCCCATTCCCTCCGAGGCCACTCCGAAATCGGAGCGGCCTCGGCGGGAACTTTCTTTTGCCCTCCCCTCACCTTCCCCTCCCTAACCCACCCGCCCGGCCCTGTCTAAACCCCCCCCTTACCTTTGTCGGGGGATTTACGCCTCCCGGAGGGAGACGTAAATCCCCGCGCGCCAGCGGGCCGCTAGCACGCCGGGACGCGACCTGGGGGCGGGTACGGAGGGCGCGGCCACGCCCCCAGACCGCCCCGGGCCATAACCACGCCCCCGGGCCCGCCCCCAAAATGCTGCCGACACGCCCCCAAAACGCTGCGCCGACCGGGCCCGCCTCCGACACGCCCCCCTCGCCAAACCCCGGGACTTACGCGAGTCCCGGGGTCTGCGCGCGCCGGTAGGCCTATTGAACATAGGCGCACCGGCACGCAGGGCCCTGCTCGCCTAAATCCGCCCGGATTTGGGCGGATTTAGGCGTGCAGGGCTCTTAAAATCCGCCCCACTGTTTATTTCCGTACGATTCTTCAATCACTAATTCTTACTAGGTTAGATTATTGTAACTCCTTGTTTTTAGGTCTTCCTCAATTCACAATTCACCATCTTCTGCTCATACAAAATTCAGCCGCCTGACTTCTCTCCAACAGCAGCATCTTTGACCATATATCTCCAACTCTTCACAAACTACACTGGCTCCCAATCAAATGGCGCATACAATACAAAACGTTATCAATCATTCACAATGTTATTTATTTATTTATTTAAGGTTTTTCTTTACCAACATTCATCGGTTTACATCGAAACAAAGAGTAATAATGGAGAATACTCAGTTACATAGAACAAGGGTGTAGAAAACTGGGAGTTGGGAACATAACAATGTTCCACTGACTATTTAGATGAACACCAAATCCTCTCTGCGTCTCAATTTGGTTTTCGGAAACTACACAGTACGGAAACCCTTCTTCTTTCACTCTCTGATTACCTGATCAAAAGTCTTGATAAAGGATTATCCCATCTTCTAGTAATGCTAGATATTTCAGCCGCATTTGACACTGTGAACCATCAGATCTAACTCAAACGACTTCTCGAGGTCGGAATAACCGGTCTCGCACACAATTGGTTTAGCTCATACCTTTGTAATAGAAATTATAAAGTCAAAATTGGCAACTACGAATCTCAGGAAATTCCCCTCTCACAGGGAGTCCCTCAAGGTTCCTCACTCTCATCTACCTTATTTAATATTTATCTGCTACCCCTCTGCCAGCTCCTCACTAGCCTTAAGCTACCTCACTTCTTGTACGCTGACGATGTACAAATCCTTATTCCTATTACTGAATCTATACCTAAAACCCTCGAAATCTGGCAAGCTACGCTCACCTCTATTAACAACCTCTTAAGCTGTATCCAACTTGCCCTCAACACCACAAAAACGGAACTCATGGTTATATCTCCCCCCACACCTCTACACTCTGCGCCCACAACACCTTCTATTCCACCAAACACACAATTCTCCTCTCAAGTCCGGGACCTAGGAGTCATACTTGATGACCAAATGTCACTGAAAAAATTTATCAATGCCATACTCAAAGAGAGCTTTTTCAAGATCCACACACTCAAAAAACTCAAACCATTATTGCACTTTTCCGATTTCCGTACTGTGTTACAAGCCATGGTCTTTTCTAAAATTGACTATTGTAATGCTCTGCTATTAGGCCTACCCAAAAGCTCCCTACACCCGCTACAAATCTTGCAAAATACTGCGGCTCGTATCCTTACCAACGCCACCTCAAAAGAGCACATCACCCCTATCCTTAAGGGGTTACACTGGCTCCCTATTCACTCTCGCATACAATACAAAGCATTATCACTCATCCACAAAGCTCTCCACAATCCTGAAATGAATTGGTTTACTAACTCATTGCAATTCCATACATCTAATAGACCAACTAGAAATCAATACTTAGCCACCCTGCAAACCCCCTCTCCAAAAACATTCATCTATGCCTCTACTAAAGCCCGTGCCCTGTCACTTGCTGGCCCTATGTTATGGAATTCCATGCCCTCTGAGTTGCGCCTAGAGCTTTCTACCAAGTTATTTAAACAAAAACTCAAGACATGGTTATTCACTCAAGCTTACACATGATTCCAATCTCCTCCGCCATAGTTTCCATCTGCCACTCCTCTCATTCTATATCCTGCCTCTCTCACCCTCTCCTCTCATCACCTTATAACACTAGTTGATCACATAGGTATCCACTTCCCGGGATATCCTTGACACCCAGTCCTATTGACGCCCTCATGTTTTCACACTTATCGCCTCCCCTTTTCATGTTACGCCTGTTACAACCTCCCTCTCCCAACTTTTCCTCTCTTTCCTTCTATCCCACTCCCCACCTTTCCTTGTCATACTAATATACATTCACCAATACTAATCTTAAGCTATATGTAATCCTAATTTGTCATATCTATTATTGACCCTTTGCCATGCATATTTAATTTAAGCCTTGATTGCCTCCCCCGCATTATTAAGTTGTTCACTGTATTCATTTTATTTTATTTTTACATAATTGTTCTATATATAATTCTTTGGCGTATAGTTTTTTAACTCTTACTATCTTGTTCTATGTAGAAAGTTAATGCGTTTTATGTATAAAGCTACGGCGTTCGTTTTATAACGCCAAGGCGTATGTTAATATGTTCTCTGTACACCGACGTGATATCTTGATAAACGGCGGTATATAAAAACCAATAAATAAAAAATAAATAAATAAATAAATAACAGGCTTTTAACAATAAGAAGGAACGGCAGCAATAAGATATAAAACTGTTACAGTAGCACATAACAGAAGCATATAACAGTAAAAATTATACACAAATCATGTTTCAAGGTCTTAGGAGGGGGGTTTATGGGACTAAGGAGAGGAATTTCTAGAACTTGGGGCAAGAATCTAGTACTGGGGGAGAAGTAAAAAGGGGGGGGGGCAATTAAATTAGAGGGTGGTAAGCCATGGGAAAATTAAGATACGTAGGGGTTAAGGGTAGGCTTGCTTCAATAGCCATGTTTTAAGTTTTGTTTTGAATTTCTGTGCGCATTGTTCCTGTCTGAGTTCAGGTGGCATGGAGTTCCAGGCAAAAGGGCCAGCAAAGGATATGGCACACTCTTTTGTGGAGTTGAGGTGGAGATGTTTCGGAGAGGGAGTATGAAGGGTGCCTTTATAAGATGATCTGGTAGGTCCATTAGATGTGTGGAAATGAATCGAGTCTTTCAAGCAGTGCATGTTCTGGTTGTGGAGTGTTTTATGTATGATGGTGAGTGTTTTGCATGTTATATGGTGGTGGATGGGGAGTAACAACATCACTTGGTTATCAGCATTCTTATATATTTACACACCTTGCAAAAACCTTAGGTCAAAAAACAAAACTTCTCTTACAAATTCCATCGCCAAAAACTACTAGACTGGTCTCAACCAGGGAACGTGCATTTTCCATAGCAGGTCCTATCTTGTGGAACACTATTCCTCCAGACTTACGACTAATTGCCGACAAAAAGCCTTCAAGAAAGCCGTCAAGCAATACTTTTCCTGCTTGCAATCCCTGACCTATGTATGTCTTAAATTTAATCTAAAATCACAAAGAGTACCACAGTGTCCCAATAATTATATCCTTCACCAAGAACCTTACAGATTAGTGTACCTACTAGGCTTCATTGACCATCATAATAGGTTTCATCATATAGCATAGTTTCACTTTCACACTCCACCTTATATTTAATCATTGGTCAGTATTGATGCATTATTTTTGTTGTATTTTTTGTTTGCAAAAGCTTCTCCAATAATGATACCACCAGTAATGTGCACTTTTTTATGGTTTAACCAAAACTTATTAGTGCTAATACTTAGCTTAGTATATAGAAGCCACTTTTTGTATGGAAGCCACTTCTTTCACATAGTTCCATGAAACTGCCCGACACGGAGCTGTGTTTTGGATTACGAAACAATCCTTTTTCAAGGGCTAAATCATTTCACGTAGTCAATACTTGATTTTCAGCATAATGGCTTGGCGGCGTGCCTTTCCGGTACCGCTAAGCCATTATGCTGAAAACACACACCCAAAACAACCTGTTTTACAGCACACCCGACGCCTTGGCGTTTCGGCGGCCATCCTGCCACCTGCATCAGGGGATAATATCTACTCAGCTTTCGGGATAACACCAGCTTGCTGATATCTTCAAATGTATCTTCTTAATTGGGTATGCATAAGTCTGGGAACAATACATATCAATAAGCACTCAAGAAAGCACATATTCTTATGAATACCATAGAGGACCCAATTTGAGAACACCCCCCCCCCCTCAAACAACTTCATTAATTTAAGTCTTATATGCATATATGTATACCTTACCCCTTAAACTCATCAGCCCAAACACCCACATTCAAACATCAAACCAACCAACCACAGTTTAAAAAAAAAAAAAACCAACAACCATGCATTCTTTCCATATACACACAATCCATATCCCACAAAAGCATTTTCACTTAAACTAAATTTTCACAATAAATATTTAGCAGTAGCAAACACAATGACTTAGAAAACCATACCTTATCACTGAGTTCTGAAGAAACACTTCTCAACGCTGCTGCGAGCTTAACCGCGAAAATCTCTGGGTTTAAAACCCTGTAACCCCGCCCATTCTCCCACCCCTCGCTACGACATCAACGAGTGTTTTCCTCTTTACTATTTTCCTGCTTTCCATTTCTTACAGGTCTTCTTTTTGGCTTTCATAGCCTTGTTTACAGCATCATTTAGTCCTGGCAGTCATCTGTTCCTCTTTCAGCCTTTTCAAACTCAGAGTACATTTTATCTGGGCTTCCAAGATTGTTCTGATGTAATCTCCATCCTGTATGTACACTTTTAGGCCTTGTGTATTTACTGGATGGATTTTAGCTCCTATCACAGCTTTGGGTTGTTTAATCTCATCAGTCTTTGCAATGTTCAAGTGGCCCTTGGGTGTTCGGTACAGAATATTTCTCCCATCTGTGCCTATGCTTGCGTATCCACACCCTGAATTTCACCAATAACACAACAGAATTGAAGTAAAATGTCTGCTTTATTAGTCACAGGAAAACAGATAGAATCTCAATTTAAAATAACTGAAAGCTTGAACTGTTTAAATACTTAACTCCCATAACAATGAACTCAAAACTAGTCAACACTTAATCCTGCTCTTCAACTCTGAGCGCCAGTAGACACATTCTTGATGGCCCAGAATTTCCCGCACTAAAGCTACTGTCATCATGGATTCCACCGAAGAGAGCGTGCAATTAGGATGATTCGCATTGCCTGCCTAGGAGCAGTTAGATCTCTGCAGTAGAGAGCTGCTGCCACTCTCCATCTCAAACAAGGTCTGCACCAAGTTACCTGAAGCACAGGGACCCTGGATTGATTTATTTATGTAAAAATAATTTTAGCCTGCAACATTCAATAAGACTTGTTCTGGGCTGAACATGAATTACATAAAATGACAACCAGCGCCGGGCCTGCCTTGTAAAACAGAGCAGTGGCAGGAAGCTGACCTGACTAGCAGTGACTGTGGAACCTGCATGGACTACCAGCAGCATCGGAGGTGGAGGTCACCAGCAAGGAGAGGAGAGGAGAAAGCAGAGCTTACCCTGCAGGCACACATGCAGGCGCTTTCACTTTCCTTCTACTTAATTTTCTTGCTTTTCCAAGCTCTTCTTTTTCACTGTCGCAGTTTTACGTATCATTCTCTCTCTCATAATTACATCACATTTGATTGTTATGATCACTATTGCCAAGCAGCTCCTGCATCACAGAAACATAGAATTGACGGCAGAAAAGGACCAAATGGTCCCCCCAGTCTGCCCAGCAAGCTTATGGTTTTATCTACTGCGCCAGACAGGTCTTCCCCATAATGGTTGTAGTTCCCCCCATGCTTATCAGTTTCCCAAACCATCAAAGTCAGGGCCCTGGTTGGTTGCTGTTACCTCTTGCCATTGAAGCAGAGAGCAATGTTGGAGTTGCATCAAACTATCAGGCTTATTGGATAAAGGTAGTAACAGCCGCATTAAGAAGTTACCCCCATGCTTGTTTGTTTTCCCAGACTGTACAGTTCAGTGTCCTGGGTGGTTGCTGTCTGAATCCAATTCCTCTTTTCTCTTTTCCCCTTGCTGTTAAAGCAGAGAGCAATGTTGGAGTTGCATCAAACTATCGGGCTTATTGGATAAAGGAAGTAACCAGCACACTAGCAAGTTACCCCCATGCTTATTTGTTTCCCCAGACCATAAAGGTCGGGGCCTTTGTTGATTGCTGTTCAAATCCAATTCCCCCTTTCCCTCTTTTTCCCATTTTCCCTCTTTTTCTAGACTAAATTTCTGCACACTGTCTCCACCAGCATCACCCCTTACCTACAGGATCTTCACACTAGCATCACACCACTGTCACGTGACCACTGCACCTCCACGGCCCCAACTCCTGCAGGCCCATCACACCACTGTCACGTGACCACTGCACCTCCACGGTCCCAACTCCTGCAGGCCCATCACACCACTGTCACGTGACCACTGCACCTCCACGGCCCCAACTCCTGCAGGCCCATCACAACCACTGTCACGTGACCACTGCACCTCCACGGTCCCAACTCCTGCAGGCCCATCACAACCACTGTCACGTGACCACTGCACCTCCACGGCCCCAACTCCTGCAGGCCCATCACACCACTGTCACGTGACCACTGCACCTCCAAGGTCCCAACTCCTGCAGGCCCATCACACCACTGTCACGTGACCACTGCACCTCCACGGCCCCAACTCCTGCAGGCCCATCACACCACTGTCACGTGACCACTGCACCTCCACGGTCCCAACTCCTGCAGGCCCATCACACCACTGTCACGTGACCACTGCACCTCCAAGGTCCCAACTCCTGCAGGCCCATCACACCACTGTCACGTGACCACTGCACCTCCACGGCCCCAACTCCTGCAGGCCCATCACACCACTGTCACGTGACCACTGCACCTCCACGGCCCCAACTCCTGCAGGCCCATCACACCACTGTCACGTGACCACTGCACCTCCACGGCCCCAACTCCTGCAGGCCCATCACACCACTGTCACGTGACCACTGCACCTCCAAGGTCCCAACTCCTGCAGGCCCATCACACCACTGTCACGTGACCACTGCACCTCCAAGGTCCCAACTCCTGCAGGCCCATCACACCACTGTCATGTGACCACTGCACCTCCACGGCCCCAACTCCTGCAGGCCCATCACACCACTGTCACGTGACCACTGCACCTCCATGGCCCCAACTCCTGCAGGCCCATCACACCACTGTCACGTGACCACTGCACCTCCAAGGTCCCAACTCCTGCAGGCCCATCACACCACTGTCACGTGACCACTGCACCTCCAAGGTCCCAACTCCTGCAGGCCCATCACACCACTGTCACGTGACCACTGCACCTCCACGGTCCCAACTCCTGCAGGCCCATCACACCACTGTCATGTGACCACTGCACCTCCATGGCCCCAACTCCTGCAGGCCCATCACACCATTGTCATGTGAGCACTGCATCTCCACCATCCCCAACTCCTGCAGGCCCATCACACCACTGTCATGTGACCACTGCACCTCCACCGTCCCCAACTCCTGCAGGCCCATCACACCACTGTCACGTGACCACTGCACCTCCACGGTCCCAACTCCTGCAGGCCCATCACACCATTGTCATGTGACCACTGCACCTCCAAGGTCCCAACTCCTGCAGGCCCATCACACCACTGTCACGTGACCACTGCACCTCCACGGTCCCAACTCCTGCAGGCCCATCACACCACTGTCACGTGACCACTGCACCTCCAAGGTCCCAACTCCTGCAGGCCCATCACACCACTGTCACGTGACCACTGCACCTCCACGGCCCCAACTCCTGCAGGCCCATCACACCACTGTCATGTGACCACTGCACCTCCACGGCCCCAACTCCTGCAGGCCCATCACACCATTGTCATGTGAACACTGCACCTCCACGGTCCCCAACTCCTGCAGGCCCATCACACCATTGTCATGTGAGCACTGCATCTCCACCATCCCCAACTCCTGCAGGCCCATCACACCACTGTCATGTGACCACTGCACCTCCACGGTCCCAACTCCTGCAGGCCCATCACACCACAGTCATGTGAGCACTGCACCTCCACGGTCCCCAACTCCTGCAGGCCCAACACACCACTGTCACGTGACCACTGCATCTCCACCATCCCCAACTCCTGCAGGCCCATCACACCACTGTCATGTGACCACTGCACCTCCAAGGTCCCAACTCCTGCAGGCCCATCACACCACTGTCACGTGACCACTGCACCTCCAAGGTCCCAACTCCTGCAGACCCATCACACCACTGTCACGTGACCACTGCACCTCCAAGGTCCCAACTCTTGCAGACCCATCACACCACTGTCACGTGACCACTGCACCTCCAAGGTCCCAACTCCTGCAGACCCATCACACCACTGTCACGTGACCACTGCACCTCCAAGGTCCCAACTCCTGCAGGCCCATCACACCACTGTCACGTGACCACTGCACCTCCAAGGTCCCAACTCCTGCAGACCCATCACACCACTGTCACGTGACCACTGCACCTCCAAGGTCCCAACTCCTGCAGGCCCATCACACCACTGTCACGTGACCACTGCACCTCCAAGGTCCCAACTCCTGCAGGCCCATCACACCACTGTCACGTGACCACTGCACCTCCACGGTCCCAACTCCTGCAGGCCCATCACACCACTGTCACGTGACCACTGCACCTCCACGGCCCCCAACTCCTGCAGGCCCATCACACCACTGTCACGTGACCACTGCACCTCCACGGTCCCAACTCTTGCAGACCCATCACACCACTGTCACGTGACCACTGCACCTCCAAGGTCCCAACTCCTGCAGGCCCATCACACCACTGTCACGTGACCACTGCACCTCCAAGGTCCCAACTCCTGCAGGCCCATCACACCACTGTCACGTGACCACTGCACCTCCAAGGTCCCAACTCCTGCAGACCCATCACACCACTGTCACGTGACCACTGCACCTCCAAGGTCCCAACTCCTGCAGACCCATCACACCACTGTCACGTGACCACTGCACCTCCACGGTCCCAACTCCTGCAGACCCATCACACCACTGTCACGTGACCACTGCACCTCCAAGGTCCCAACTCCTGCAGACCCATCACACCACTGTCACGTGACCACTGCACCTCCAAGGTCCCAACTCTTGCAGACCCATCACACCACTGTCACGTGACCACTGCACCTCCAAGGTCCCAACTCCTGCAGACCCATCACACCACTGTCACGTGACCACTGCACCTCCAAGGTCCCAACTCCTGCAGGCCCATCACACCACTGTCACGTGACCACTGCACCTCCAAGGTCCCAACTCCTGCAGACCCATCACACCACTGTCACGTGACCACTGCACCTCCACGGTCCCAACTCCTGCAGGCCCATCACACCACTGTCACGTGACCACTGCACCTCCAAGGTCCCAACTCCTGCAGGCCCATCACACCACTGTCACGTGACCACTGCACCTCCACGGTCCCAACTCCTGCAGGCCCATCACACCACTGTCACGTGACCACTGCACCTCCACGGCCCCAACTCCTGCAGGCCCATCACACCACTGTCACGTGACCACTGCACCTCCACGGTCCCAACTCTTGCAGACCCATCACACCACTGTCACGTGACCACTGCACCTCCAAGGTCCCAACTCCTGCAGGCCCATCACACCACTGTCACGTGACCACTGCACCTCCAAGGTCCCAACTCCTGCAGGCCCATCACACCACTGTCACGTGACCACTGCACCTCCACGGTCCCAACTCCTGCAGGCCCATCACACCACTGTCATGTGACCACTGCACCTCCATGGCCCCAACTCCTGCAGGCCCATCACACCATTGTCATGTGAGCACTGCATCTCCACCATCCCCAACTCCTGCAGGCCCATCACACCACTGTCATGTGACCACTGCACCTCCACCGTCCCCAACTCCTGCAGGCCCATCACACCACTGTCACGTGACCACTGCACCTCCACGGTCCCAACTCCTGCAGGCCCATCACACCATTGTCATGTGACCACTGCACCTCCAAGGTCCCAACTCCTGCAGGCCCATCACACACCACTGTCACGTGACCACTGCACCTCCACGGTCCCAACTCCTGCAGGCCCATCACACCACTGTCACGTGACCACTGCACCTCCAAGGTCCCAACTCCTGCAGGCCCATCACACCACTGTCACGTGACCACTGCACCTCCACGGCCCCAACTCCTGCAGGCCCATCACACCACTGTCATGTGACCACTGCACCTCCACGGCCCCAACTCCTGCAGGCCCATCACACCATTGTCATGTGAACACTGCACCTCCACAGTCCCCAACTCCTGCAGGCCCATCACAACCATTGTCATGTGAGCACTGCATCTCCACCATCCCCAACTCCTGCAGGCCCATCACACCACTGTCACGTGACCACTGCACCTCCAAGGTCCCAACTCCTGCAGACCCATCACACCACTGTCACGTGACCACTGCACCTCCACGGTCCCAACTCTGCAGGCCCATCACACCACTGTCATGTGACCACTGCACCTCCACCATCCCCAACTCCTGCAGGCCCATCACACCACTGTCACGTGACCACTGCACCTCCAAGGTCCCAACTCCTGCAGACCCATCACACCACTGTCACGTGACCACTGCACCTCCAAGGTCCCAACTCTTGCAGACCCATCACACCACTGTCACGTGACCACTGCACCTCCAAGGTCCCAACTCCTGCAGACCCATCACACCACTGTCACGTGACCACTGCACCTCCAAGGTCCCAACTCCTGCAGGCCCATCACACCACTGTCACGTGACCACTGCACCTCCAAGGTCCCAACTCCTGCAGACCCATCACACCACTGTCACGTGACCACTGCACCTCCAAGGTCCCAACTCCTGCAGGCCCATCACACCACTGTCACGTGACCACTGCACCTCCACGGTCCCAACTCCTGCAGGCCCATCACACCACTGTCACGTGACCACTGCACCTCCACGGTCCCAACTCCTGCAGGCCCATCACACCACTGTCACGTGACCACTGCACCTCCACGGCCCCAACTCCTGCAGGCCCCATC
Organism: Rhinatrema bivittatum; assembly: GCF_901001135.1. NCBI lineage: Eukaryota > Metazoa > Chordata > Amphibia > Gymnophiona > Rhinatrematidae > Rhinatrema > Rhinatrema bivittatum. The sequence continues at coordinate 310,517,802 of NC_042621.1, forward strand.
ACACCACTGTCACGTGACCACTGCACCTCCACGGTCCCAACTCTTGCAGACCCATCACACCACTGTCACGTGACCACTGCACCTCCAAGGTCCCAACTCCTGCAGGCCCATCACACCACTGTCACGTGACCACTGCACCTCCACGGTCCCAACTCCTGCAGGCCCATCACACCATTGTCATGTGACCACTGCACCTCCAAGGTCCCAACTCCTGCAGGCCCATCACACCACTGTCACGTGACCACTGCACCTCCACGGTCCCAACTCCTGCAGGCCCATCACACCACTGTCACGTGACCACTGCACCTCCAAGGTCCCAACTCCTGCAGGCCCATCACACCACTGTCACGTGACCACTGCACCTCCACGGCCCCAACTCCTGCAGGCCCATCACACCACTGTCATGTGACCACTGCACCTCCACGGCCCCAACTCCTGCAGGCCCATCACACCATTGTCATGTGAACACTGCACCTCCACAGTCCCCAACTCCTGCAGGCCCATCACACCATTGTCATGTGAGCACTGCATCTCCACCATCCCCAACTCCTGCAGGCCCATCACACCACTGTCACGTGACCACTGCACCTCCAAGGTCCCAACTCCTGCAGACCCATCACACCACTGTCACGTGACCACTGCACCTCCACGGTCCCAACTCTGCAGGCCCATCACACCACTGTCATGTGACCACTGCACCTCCACCATCCCCAACTCCTGCAGGCCCATCACACCACTGTCACGTGACCACTGCACCTCCAAGGTCCCAACTCCTGCAGACCCATCACACCACTGTCACGTGACCACTGCACCTCCAAGGTCCCAACTCTTGCAGACCCATCACACCACTGTCACGTGACCACTGCACCTCCAAGGTCCCAACTCCTGCAGACCCATCACACCACTGTCACGTGACCACTGCACCTCCAAGGTCCCAACTCCTGCAGGCCCATCACACCACTGTCACGTGACCACTGCACCTCCAAGGTCCCAACTCCTGCAGACCCATCACACCACTGTCACGTGACCACTGCACCTCCAAGGTCCCAACTCCTGCAGGCCCATCACACCACTGTCACGTGACCACTGCACCTCCAAGGTCCCAACTCCTGCAGGCCCATCACACCACTGTCACGTGACCACTGCACCTCCACGGTCCCAACTCCTGCAGGCCCATCACACCACTGTCACGTGACCACTGCACCTCCACGGCCCCAACTCCTGCAGGCCCATCACACCACTGTCACGTGACCACTGCACCTCCACGGTCCCAACTCTTGCAGACCCATCACACCACTGTCACGTGACCACTGCACCTCCAAGGTCCCAACTCCTGCAGGCCCATCACACCACTGTCACGTGACCACTGCACCTCCAAGGTCCCAACTCCTGCAGGCCCATCACACCACTGTCACGTGACCACTGCACCTCCAAGGTCCCAACTCCTGCAGACCCATCACACCACTGTCACGTGACCACTGCACCTCCAAGGTCCCAACTCCTGCAGACCCATCACACCACTGTCACGTGACCACTGCACCTCCAAGGTCCCAACTCCTGCAGACCCATCACACCACTGTCACGTGACCACTGCACCTCCAAGGTCCCAACTCCTGCAGACCCATCACACCACTGTCACGTGACCACTGCACCTCCAAGGTCCCAACTCTTGCAGACCCATCACACCACTGTCACGTGACCACTGCACCTCCAAGGTCCCAACTCCTGCAGACCCATCACACCACTGTCACGTGACCACTGCACCTCCAAGGTCCCAACTCCTGCAGGCCCATCACACCACTGTCACGTGACCACTGCACCTCCAAGGTCCCAACTCCTGCAGACCCATCACACCACTGTCACGTGACCACTGCACCTCCAAGGTCCCAACTCCTGCAGGCCCATCACACCACTGTCACGTGACCACTGCACCTCCAAGGTCCCAACTCCTGCAGGCCCATCACACCACTGTCACGTGACCACTGCACCTCCACGGTCCCAACTCCTGCAGGCCCATCACACCACTGTCACGTGACCACTGCACCTCCACGGCCCCAACTCCTGCAGGCCCATCACACCACTGTCACGTGACCACTGCACCTCCACGGTCCCAACTCTTGCAGACCCATCACACCACTGTCACGTGACCACTGCACCTCCAAGGTCCCAACTCCTGCAGGCCCATCACACCACTGTCACGTGACCACTGCACCTCCAAGGTCCCAACTCCTGCAGGCCCATCACACCACTGTCACGTGACCACTGCACCTCCACGGTCCCAACTCCTGCAGGCCCATCACACCACTGTCATGTGACCACTGCACCTCCATGGCCCCAACTCCTGCAGGCCCATCACACCATTGTCATGTGAGCACTGCATCTCCACCATCCCCAACTCCTGCAGGCCCATCACACCACTGTCATGTGACCACTGCACCTCCACCGTCCCCAACTCCTGCAGGCCCATCACACCACTGTCACGTGACCACTGCACCTCCACGGTCCCAACTCCTGCAGGCCCATCACACCATTGTCATGTGACCACTGCACCTCCAAGGTCCCAACTCCTGCAGGCCCATCACACCACTGTCACGTGACCACTGCACCTCCACGGTCCCAACTCCTGCAGGCCCATCACACCACTGTCACGTGACCACTGCACCTCCAAGGTCCCAACTCCTGCAGGCCCATCACACCACTGTCACGTGACCACTGCACCTCCACGGCCCCAACTCCTGCAGGCCCATCACACCACTGTCATGTGACCACTGCACCTCCACGGCCCCAACTCCTGCAGGCCCATCACACCATTGTCATGTGAACACTGCACCTCCACAGTCCCCAACTCCTGCAGGCCCATCACACCATTGTCATGTGAGCACTGCATCTCCACCATCCCCAACTCCTGCAGGCCCATCACACCACTGTCATGTGACCACTGCACCTCCACGGTCCCAACTCCTGCAGGCCCATCACACCACAGTCATGTGAGCACTGCACCTCCACGGTCCCCAACTCCTGCAGGCCCAACACACCACTGTCACGTGACCACTGCATCTCCACCATCCCCAACTCCTTCAGGCCCATCACACCACTGTCATGTGACCACTGCACCTCCACGGTCCCAACTCCTGCAGGCCCATCACACCACTGTCACGTGACCACTGCACCTCCACCGTCCCCAACTCCTGCAGGCCCATCACACCACTGTCATGTGACCACTGCATCTCCACCATCCCCAACTCCTGCAGGACCATCACACCACTGTCATGTGACCACTGCACCTCCACCGTCACCAACTCCTGCAGGCCCATCACACCACTGTCATGTGACCACTGCACCTCCACGGCCCCAACTCCTGCAGGCCCATCACACCACTGTCATGTGACCACTGCACCTCCACCGTCCCCAACTCCTGCAGGCCCATCACACCACTGTCATGTGACCACTGCACCTCCACCGTCCCCAACTCCTGCAGGCCCATCACACCACTGTCATGTGACCACTGCACCTCCACCGTCCCCAACTCCTGCAGGCCCATCACACCACTGTCATGTGACCACTGCATCTCCACCGTCCCCAACTCCTGCAGGTCCATCACACCACTGTCATGTGACCACTGCACCTCCACCGTCCCCAACTTCTGCAGGCCCATCACACCACTGTCATGTGACCAGTGTACCTCCATGGTCCCCAACGTCTGCAGGCCCATCTCACCACTGTCATGTGACCAGTGTACCTCTATGGTCCCCAACTTCTGCAGGCCCATCTCACCACTGTCATGTGACCAGTGTACCTCCATGATCCCCAACTTCTGCAGGCCCATCTCACCACTGTCATGTGACCAGTCTACCTCTATGGTCCCCAACTTCTGCAGGCCCATCACACCACTGTCATGTGACCACTGCACCTCCACCGTCTCCAACTTCTGCAGGCCCATCTCACCACTGTCATGTGACCAGTGTACCTCTATGGTCCCCAACTTCTACAGGCCCATCTCACCACTGTCATGTGACCACTGCATCTCCACCATCCCCAACACCTGCAGGCCCATCACACCCTGTCATGTGCACCTCCACCGTCCCCAGCTCCTGCAGGCCCATCACACCACTGTCATGTGAGCACTGCACCTCCACCTTCCCCAGCTTCTGCAGGCCCATCACACCACTGTCATGTGACCAGTGCACCTCCATGATCACCAACTTCTGCAGGCCCATCACACCACTGTCATGTGACCACAGCACCTCCACGGTCCCAACTCCTGCAGGCCCATCACACCACTGTCATGTGACCACTGCACCTCCTCGGTCCCAACTCCTGCAGGCCCATCACACCACTGTCATGTGAGCACTGCACCTCCACGGTCCCCAACTCCTGCAGGCCCAACACACCACTGTCACGTGACCACTGCATCTCCACCATCCCCAACTCCTGCAGGCCCATCACACCACTGTCATGTGACCACTGCACCTCCACAGTCCCAACTCCTGCAGGCCCATCACACCACTGTCATGTGACCACTGCACCTCCACCATCCCCAACTCCTGCAGGCCCATCACACCACTGTCATGTGACCACTGCATCTCCACCATCCCCAACTCCTGCAGGACCATCACACCACTGTCATGTGACCACTGCACCTCCACCGTCACCAACTCCTGCAGGCCCATCACACCACTGTCATGTGACCACTGCACCTCCACGGCCCCAACTCCTGCAGGCCCATCACACCACTGTCATGTGACCACTGCACCTCCACCGTCCCCAACTCCTGCAGGCCCATCACACCACTGTCATGTGACCACTGCACCTCCACCGTCCCCAACTCCTGCAGGCCCATCACACCACTGTCATGTGACCACTGCACCTCCACCGTCCCCAACTCCTGCAGGCCCATCACACCACTGTCATGTGACCACTGCATCTCCACCGTCCCCAACTCCTGCAGGTCCATCACACCACTGTCATGTGACCACTGCACCTCCACCGTCCCCAACTTCTGCAGGCCCATCACACCACTGTCATGTGACCACTGCACCTCCACCGTCTCCAACTTCTGCAGGCCCATCTCACCACTGTCATGTGACCAGTGTACCTCTATGGTCCCCAACCTCTGCAGGCCCATTTCACCACTGTCATGTGACCAGTGTACCTCTATGGTCCCCAACCTCTGCAGGCCCATCTCACCACTGTCATGTGACCAGTGTACCTCCATGATCCCCAACTTCTGCAGGCCCATCTCACCACTGTCATGTGACCAGTCTACCTCTATGGTCCCCAACTTCTGCAGGCCCATCACACCACTGTCATGTGACCACTGCACCTCCACCGTCTCCAACTTCTGCAGGCCCATCTCACCACTGTCATGTGACCAGTGTACCTCCATGGTCCCCAACGTCTGCAGGCCCATCTCACCACTGTCATGTGACCAGTGTACCTCTATGGTCCCCAACTTCTGCAGGCCCATCTCACCACTGTCATGTGACCAGTGTACCTCCATGATCCCCAACTTCTGCAGGCCCATCTCACCACTGTCATGTGACCAGTCTACCTCTATGGTCCCCAACTTCTGCAGGCCCATCACACCACTGTCATGTGACCACTGCACCTCCACCGTCTCCAACTTCTGCAGGCCCATCTCACCACTGTCATGTGACCAGTGTACCTCTATGGTCCCCAACTTCTGCAGGCCCATCTCACCACTGTCATGTGACCAGTGTACCTCTATGGTCCCCAACTTCTACAGGCCCATCTCACCACTGTCATGTGACCACTGCATCTCCACCATCCCCAACACCTGCAGGCCCATCACACCCTGTCATGTGCACCTCCACCGTCCCCAGCTCCTGCAGGCCCATCACACCACTGTCATGTGAGCACTGCACCTCCACCTTCCCCAGCTTCTGCAGGCCCATCACACCACTGTCATGTGACCACTGCATCTCCACGGTCCCCAACTCCCGCAGGCCCATCACACCACTGTCATGTGAGCACTGCACCTCCACCGTCCCCAACTCCTGCAGGCCCATCACACCACTGTCATGTGACCACTGCATCTCCACGGTCCCCAACTCCTGCAGGCCCATCACACCACTGTCATGTGAGCACTGCACCTCCACCGTCCCCAACTCCTGCAGGCCCATCACACCACTGTCATGTGACCACTGCATCTCCACGGTCCCCAACTCCTGCAGGCCCATCACACCACTGTCATGTGACCACTGCACCTCCATCCCCAACTCCTGCAGGCCCATCACACCACTGTCATGTGACCACTGCACCTCCACCGTCCCCAACTCCTGCAGGCCCATCACACCACTGTCATGTGACCACTGCACCTCCACCGTCCCCAACTCCTGCAGGCCCATCACACCACTGTCATGTGACCACTGCACCTCCACGGTCCCAACTCCTGCAGGCCCATCACACCACTGTCATGTGACCACTGCATCTCCACCATCCCCAACTCCTGCAGGCCCATCACACCACTGTCATGTGAGCACTGCATCTCCACCATCCCCAACTCCTGCAGGCCCATCACACCACTGTCATGTGACCACTGCACCTCCACCGTCCCCAACTCCTGCAGGCCCATCACACCACTGTCATGTGACCACTGCATCTCCACGGTCCCCAACTCCTGTAGGCCCATCACACCACTGTGATGTGCACCTCCACCGTCCCCAACTCCTGCAGGCCCATCACACCACTGTCATGTGACCACTGCATCTCCACCGTCTCCTATCAATTCCTGCAGGGGTCATCACAGCACTGTCATGTGACCACTGCATATCCACCATCCCCAACTCCTGCAGGCCCATCACACCACTGTCATGTGAACACTGCACCTCCACCGTCCCCAGCTCCTGCAGGCCCATCACACCACTGTCATGTGACCACTGCATCTCCACCATCCCCAACTCCTGCAGGCCCATCACACCAATGTCATGTGACCACTGCACCTCCACCATCCCCAACTCCTGCAGGCTCATCTCACCACTATCATGTGACCACTGCATCTCCACCATCCCCAACTCCTGCAGGCCCATCTCACCACTGTCATGTGACCACTGCACTTCCACCGTCTCCTATCAATTCCTGCAGGGGTCATCACAGTACTGTCATGTGACCTCTGCTCCCACCATCACCTCCAACTCTTGCAGGGCCATCATTCTACCATCATGTAACTGCTGCTTCACCATCACCCCCAATTCCTGTGGTAGCATCACTGCAGCATCACTTCAGTCTTGCATGACATCCCACTACCATTACCCCAGTCCTGCAGGTCCTTCAATGTTCCCTCACCTTAACTTTGCAAGGCATCAGGATACAGACATTCGAGTGTTATGTCAAAGGGTACAGCTGTACCTGCTCATCTCCTGCTTCATTCACTCTGCTGAAAATGGTTTCTTAGATGCATTAAGTTTGAGTGTTCTCCAGTCTGTCCACAGAGGTCTCCTGAGATGCTGGCTTGCTGTTGTGACCCTCGTATCTGTTAGGTGGTGTGAAGTGATGGGGCTAAGAACATTATTAAGCACAGAGAGAGGACTTAGAGCAGCTGGAAGACTCTAAGCACAGCAGACAAATACCTTTTTATAACCCATTGTTAATTACAGATTAGTGCAGAGGAGTGAGAAACAATCTCTGGCATACAGTGCACAATTTCTTCTGTAATCGAGCCAGATCTATATGTCCTGGTCACAACTACTGCTGGGTGGATTTTAGGAGCAAAAGCCTAAGAAGCAATTTAGACATGTTCATGGTTCATGTCCACTGAAGCCAGCTGGTAAGATGTTAAACATCCTTTTCTCTTTGTATCCACTAAGGGATTTTGTGAGAAACTATTTGCTAGCTCCACATAGAGACTCTTGACTTAGATGCCTCTCCTCTTCTGGAACTAATAGTCTCCCACATTAATTTAGATTCTCCAGCAATTATACTTGGTGACTTCAATTTACATGTCAACAATCCATCTCTATCTACAAATGGGAAAACTTTCATTACCGCCTTGTCTGCTTTAGGTTTCAATCAGATTATCAAGAAACCCACCCATAAAGCAGGTCATATATTGGACCTTATCTTCACCAATTCTGGTATTGCTAATTCAACTCAACCGATCTGCAAACCAATACCCTGGTCGGACCACTCGCTAATCTCAACCACCATCACACTGGCACAAAAAAAACAGCACCCCGCCCCTCCTCAACAATTCTCCTACAGGAAAATTTGTGCATCTGAGGACCTCCACAACCACCTAGTCTTAGAACTACCCCACATGGACCTTTCCTCTCCAAATTCAGCACTTCACTCATGGAATAATATTACAGAAACTGCAGCTAATAAACTCTGTCCTCTAATAACAAAAAAACTAAAACACAACATTCCAAAAAAACAACCTTGGTTTAATGAAGAACTACAAAATCTAAAACTTTCCCTCAGACGGAAAGAAAGCAAATGGCGCAAATCTCCTTCAGCGTCCACCCTTTCTACCTACAAACTTGCTCTCCACAACTACAAAAATTCCTTGCAAAAAATCAAAAGAGACTTCTATGCTCATAAGATCCATCATATGATCTTTGATGCTAAAGCCCTTTTTACCTACGTCTCTAATTTAACTCAAATCCAAACTCCTGACATTCCATTTAACAAAGCACAAGAAAAAGCAGAGGAGCTCGCTCTCTTCTTCAACAACAAAATAGCTAACCTCCTTTCTAAAAATTCGCCCAATACTTCTTCCTCACACAGCACATATATACACCATAACAAACACATCTCACTCAATTCATTTGAACCAATTACAATTTCTGAGATCCTTAGAATACTGAAAAAGATGAAACCATCGACACACCCATTAGACCAAATCCCTTCCAAATTACTCCTCCTTATTCCGGACACCATATCCAAAGCTCTGGCAGACATAATAAACTGCTCTTTATCTAAAGGACTCTACCCTGACGACCTCAAAATGGCATCAATCAAACCGCTCTTAAAAAACCCAAAGTTAGATCCAGACAACCCCTCCAACTTTCGCCCTATCTCAAACCTCCCATTCATTGCTAAAGTCATGGAAAAATTGGTTAATTCTCAATTATCAGACTACCTGGAAGACCACAAAATTCTCCACCCTTCACAATATGGCTTCAGGAAATCGTTAAGCACAGAATCTCTACTAATTTCCTTAACAGACTACCTCATCCTAGGCCTAGATAAAGGCCAGTCCTACCTTTTGATTCTCTTGGACCTCTCAGCCGCCTTTGATACTGTTAACCACTCCATGCTCCTTAACCAACTATTGAACATCGGCATAACAGGCTCTGCACTGTCCTGGTTCCACTCATTCTTGAAAAATAGAGGCTTCAAGGTAAAAATACACAGTAAAGAATCTAAATGCTACCCTTCATCTCAAGGAGTTCCCCAAGGTTCATCCCTCTCTCCCACCCTCTTTAACATCTACCTCCTCCCTCTCTGCCATCTATTAAACAATTTGAACCTTAAACACTACCTTTATGCAGATGATGTCCAGATTGTGATACCAATCAAAGAATCCATAAAAAAAACCCTCGATCTTTGGGAATATTGTCTGCAAGAAATCAACTCCCTCCTTTCCAGTATGAATTTAATCCTAAATTCCTCAAAAACAGAACTTCTTCTCATATCATCTGAAATAAGCCACACCCCCTCAATCTTTCCAACTAATCTACAAACAATAAAAGTAAGAGATTTGGGCGCAATAATCGATAATAGGCTTAACCTAAAAGCTTTCATAAATCAAACCACTAAAGACTGCTTCCATAAACTGAATGTTCTAAAAAGAATAAGACCACTGTTCCACTTTCATGACTACAGGACTATCCTACAAGCAATAATCTTCTCCAAGCTAGACTATTGCAATTCTTTATTATTAGGTACCCCATCAGCACATACCAAACCGCTACAAATGGTTCAAAATACGGCAGCTAGAATTCTAACAAATACAAGGAGAAGAGAGCACATCACCCCGATCCTTAAAGATTTACACTGGCTGCCAATCCATTTCAGAATTCTTTATAAGTCAATCACCATAATCTATAAATCCATCCAACAAATCGCTCCTCTCAACCTACAAATCCCTTTCATAAAGCATACTTCCTCCAGACCCATAAGAGAGTACTACAAAGAGTCTCTGCAGGTACCACCTTCCAAAACTTCCCTCCATATAACTTATAGAGATAGGGCTTTCTCCACAGCAGGACCCACTCTTTGGAACTCCATACCAACGGAACTTAGACAAGAACCCTGCTTATTGACATTCAGAAAAAGACTCAAAACATGGCTTTTCAAACAAGCCTTCCCAGACTCAGACTAAAAATAATTCTCTCTGATTTTCAAATTCCAAGCAACAATTTTCTTTTATAACCATCCTGATAATCTTCTTCTAAACTTTATAAACACCCAGTATCTTCATTACTTATGATTTCTTCTTTATTATTAAAAACTGCATTTTTGAACTGAACAACTCATTGTAAATTATACAATTAATTTTTTTTTTTTTTTTTTTTTTGAAAACTTTACCTTCTACAGGTTTATACACCATGTTAAAGTTACTATCTTTTCTTCTTCTTACTCCCAGTTGCATGTTTCCTTGTTTATTGTAACTGCATTTATAATATGTATATTACATATTTGTTCTTGGTTCCGGTTATTACCCCATTGTTTATTGTAAACCGGCTTGATGTGATGTTATCACGATTGCCGGTATAGAAAAAATTAAAATAAAATAAATAAATGAGAGGGGCAAGGTCCAGTTCTGCAGAGGAAACAGTAGCAGCTTCTGCCCTACGTTTTGTAAATGTGGAGAGATCACCTCTTGTGCTGCCAGCTAGGAAGATCTGTGTGAGCCACTGATGAAGCCAGGTCTTAAGATTGTAAGCTCTACAGAGCAGGGACCGCCTCTTGTGTGCTTGGCACAGCACTGTATAAGCTGAGCAGCGCTATAGAAATGTCAGGTAGTAGTAGTAATAGTTAACAGGAAAGGTAAATCTGTGTGTGAGGGGGAACTCTGTGTTCTCTCACTTCAAGGGTTCGTTTCGACATCTACAGGACCCTTCCTTCATGCAGCAGTCACGCCCTGTAACTGAGCTGGGTGGTGGCCTCACATTCAGATACCTCAAACACACAAATAATAATAAACATCTTTCAGTGGAAAGAAGATTCAAAATGAGGAGCTCACAGCACAAGGCTCCACGTTAGCCCTTCCGTGTTCCTGCGTTTCGTACCCAGGCAGAGCGCACACAGCACCTCCAACCATCCTCATGACCCCAGTCACCCTTTCATCTTAAGAGTAAAGATAAAGGCGACCCCCACTCCTGCCCCCGGGACCTGTGTAACCAGTTTGGCTGGGACTGGGACTTCCTTCGTGCCTGAGTGGGGACGTCACTGCTGCAGTCCGCAGGAACCTGACTTTCAGGTTGGAAGTGATTTTTCAGAAAAGCCCTGGTGAGGGTGAGAGCATTGCAGAGCAGATCTGAGGCAGGACTGACCATGTCAGCCCTTTACCTGCTTCTGATCATTTTGGGACTGACTTTCTCAGGGCACCTGGTCCTCGCTGAAGGTAACTTTCCTCTTTGCTGCTGGCTTGGGACTGCATGGGAAGTTGGGAACGCTGCCCCTTCAGACTGGTGGGGAGGGATGGATGCAGGTCTGCTGTGGATGGGTGGATTTTTTCATCATGGCAGAAGCTAAAACATAGTAAAAAAATATTGAAAATTCAAAAGGACAGAGAAATTTGCATTTCAGCATTATTTGTAGAGAACATGTTCAATATCAGATCCACTGCCATAGAGGGGATCTGAGAGCATGGAACTCAGTACCAGGAGCAGAGAGGTGGTATAGAGAGGATCTGAGGGCATGGAGCTCAGTACCAGGGGCAGAGAGGTGGCATAGAGAGGATCTGAGAGCATGGAACTCAGTACCAGGGGCGGAGAGGTGGCATAGAGAGGATCTGAGGGCATGAAACTCAGCACCAGGAGCAGAGAGGTGGCATAGAGAGGATCTGAGGATATGGAACTCAGCACCAGGGACAGAGAGGTGGCATAGAGAGGATCTGAGGGCATGGAACTCAGCACCAGGAGCAGAGAGGTGGCATAGGGAGGATCTGAGGGCATGGAACTCAGCACCAGGGGCAGAGAGGTGGCATAGAGAGGATCTGAGGGCATGGAACTCAGTACCAGGGGCAGAGAGGTGGCATAGAGAGGATCTGAGGGCATGGAACTCAGCACCAGGAGCAGAGAGGTGGCATAGGGAGGATCTGAGGGCATGGAACTCAGCACCAGGGGCAGAGAGGTGGCATAGAGAGGATCTGAGGGCATGGAACTCAGTACCAGGGGCAGAGAGGTGGCATAGAGAGGATCTGAGGATATGGAACTCAGCACCAGGGGCAGAGAGGTGGCATAGGGAGGATCTGAGGGCATGGAACTCAGTACCAGGGGCAGAGAGGTGGCATAGAGAGGATCTGAGGATATGGAACTCAGCACCAGGGGCAGAGAGGTGGCATAGAGAGGATCTGAGGGCATGGAACTCAGTACCAGGGGCAGAGAGGTGGCATAGAGAGGATCTGAGGATATGGAACTCAGCACCAGGGGCAGAGAGGTGGCATAGAGAGGATCTGAGGGCATGGAACTCAGTACCAGGGGCAGAGAGGTGGCATAGAGAGGATCTGAGGATATGGAACTCAGCACCAGGGGCAGAGAGGTGGCATAGAGAGGATCTGAGGGCATGGAACTCAGCACCAGGAGCAGAGAGGTGGCATAGGGAGGATCTGAGGGCATGGAACTCAGCACCAGGGGTAGAGAGGTGGCATAGGGAGGATCTGAGGATATGGAACTCAGCACCAGGGGCAGAGAGGTGGCATAGGGAGGATCTGAGGATATGGAACTCAGCACCAGGGGTAGAGAGGTGGCATAGGGAGGATCTGAGGGCATGGAACTCAGCACCAGGAGCAGAGAGGTGGCATAGAGAGGATCTGAGGGCATGGAACTCAGTACCAGGGGCAGAGAGGTGGCATAGGGAGGATCTGAGGATATGGAACTCAGCACCAGGGGCAGAGAGGTGGCATAGGGAGGATCTGAGGGCATGGAACTCAGTACCAGGGGCAGAGAGGTGGCATAGGGAGGATCTGAGGATATGGAACTCAGCACCAGGGGCAGAGAGGTGGCATAGAGAGGATCTGAGGGCATGGAACTCAGCACCAGGAGCAGAGAGGTGGCATAGAGAGGATCTGAGGATATGGAACTCAGCACCAGGGGCAGAAAGGTGGCATAGAGAGGATCTGAGGGCATGGAACTCAGAACCAGGGGCAGAGAGGTGGCATAGAGAGGATCTGAGGATATGGAACTCAGCACCAGGGGCAGAAAGGTGGCATAGAGAGGATCTGAGGGCATGGAACTCAGAACCAGGGGCAGAGAGGTGGCATAGAGAGGATCTCAGGGCATGGGACTCAGCACCAGGGGCAGAGAGGTGGCATAGAGAGGATCTGAGGGCATGGAACTCAGCACCAGGGGCAGAGAGGTGGCATAGAGAGGATCTCAGGGCATGGGACTCAGCACCAGGGGCAGAGAGGTGGCATAGAGAGGATCTCAGGGCATGGGACTCAGCACCAGGGGCAGAGAGGTGGCATAGAGAGGATCTGAGGGCATGGAACTCAGCACCAGGGGCAGAGAGGTGGCATAGAGAGGATCTGAGAGCATGGAACTCAGCACCAGGGGCAGAGAGGTGGCATAGAGAGGATCTGAGGGCATGGGACTCAGCACCAGGGGCAGAGAGGTGGCATAGAGAGGATCTGAGGGCATGGAACTCAGCACCAGGGGCAGAGAGGTGGCATAGAGAGGATCTGAGGGTATGGAACTCAGCACCAGGGGCAGAGAGGTGGCATAGAAAGGATCTGAGGGCATGGAACTCAGCACCAGGGGTAGAGAGGTGGCATAGAGAGGATCTGAGTGCATGGAACTCAGCACCAGGGGCAGAGAGGTGGCATAGAGATTATCTGAGGGCATGGAACTCAGAACCAGGGGCAGAGAGGTGGCATAGAGATTATCTGAGGGCATGGAACTCAGTAGCAGGGGCAGAGAAGTTGCATAGAGAGGATCTGAGGGCATGGAACTCAGCAACAGGGGCAGAGAGGTGGCATAGAGAGGATCTGAGGGCATGGAGCTCAGCACCAGGGGCAGAGAGGTGGCATAGAGAGAATCTGAGGGCATGGAACTCAGCACCAGGGGCAGAGAGGTGGCATAGAGAGGATCTGAGGGCATGGAACTCAGCACCAGGGGCAGAGAGGTGGCATAGAGAGGATCTGAGGGCATGGAACTCAGCACCAGGGGCAGAGAGGTGGCATAGAGAGGATCTGAGGGCATGGAACTCAGCACCAGGGGCAGAGAGGTGGCATAGAGAGGATCTGATGGCATGGAACTCAGTACCAGGGGCAGAGGTTGCATAGAGAGGATCTGAAGGCATGGAACTCAGTACCAGGGGCAGAGAGGTGGCATAGAGAGGATCTGAGGATATGGAACTCAGCACCAGGGGCAGAGAGGTGGCATAGGGAGGATCTGAGGATATGGAACTCAGTACCAGGGGCAGAGAGGTGGCATAGAGAGGATCTGAGGATATGGAACTCAGCACCAGGGGCAGAGAGGTGGCATAGAGAGGATCTGAAGGCATGGAACTCAGTACCAGGGGCAGAGAGGTGGCATAGAGAGGATCTGAGGATATGGAACTCAGTACCAGGGGCAGAGAGGTGGCATAGGGAGGATCTGAGGATATGGAACTCAGCACCAGGGGCAGAGAGGTGGCATAGGGAGGATCTGAGGATATGGAACTCAGCACCAGGGGCAGAGAGGTGGCATAGAGAGGATCTGAGGGCATGGAACTCAGCACCAGGGGCAGAGAGGTGGCATAGAGAGGATCTGAGGGCATGGAACTCAGCACCAGGGGCAGAGAGGTGGCATAGAGAGGATCTGATGGCATGGAACTCAGTACCAGGGGCAGAGGTTGCATAGAGAGGATCTGAAGGCATGGAACTCAGTACCAGGGGCAGAGAGGTGGCATAGAGAGGATCTGAGGATATGGAACTCAGCACCAGGGGCAGAGAGGTAGCATAGAGAGGATCTGAGGGTATGGAACTCAGTACCAGGGGCAGAGAGGTGGCATAGGGAGGATCTGAGGATATGGAACTCAGCACCAGGGGCAGAGAGGTGGCATAGAGAGGATCTGAGGGTATGGAACTCAGTACCAGGGGCAGAGAGGTAGCATAGAGAGGATCTGAGGATATGGAACTCAGCACCAGGAGCAGAGAGGTGGCATAGAGAGGATCTGAGGGTATGGAACTCAGTACCAGGGGCAGAGAGGTAGCATAGAGAGGATCTGAGGATATGGAACTCAGCACCAGAGGCAGAGAGGTGGCATAGAGAGGATCTGAGGGCATGGAACTCAGCACCAGGGGCAGAGAGGTGGCATAGAGAGGATCTGAGGATATGGAACTCAGCACCAGGGGCAGAGAGGTGGCATAGAGAGGATCTGAGGATATGGAACTCAGCACCAGGGGCAGAGAGGTGGCATAGAGAGGATCTGAGGATATGGAACTCAGCACCAGGGGTAGAGAGGTGGCATAGAGAGGATCTGAGGATATGGAACTCAGTACCAGGGGCAGAGAGGTGGCATAGAGAGGATCTGAGGGTATGGAACTCAGCACCAGGGGCAGAGAGGTGGCATAGAGAGGATCTGAGGGCATGGAACTCAGCACCAGGGGCAGAGAGGTGGCATAGAGAGGATCTGAGGGCATGGAACTCAGCACCAGGGGCAGAGAGGTGGCATAGAGAGGATCTGAGGGCATGGAACTCAGCACCAGGGGCAGAGAGGTGGCATAGAGAGGATCTGAGGATATGGAACTCAGCACCAGGGGCAGAGAGGTGGCATAGAGAGGATCTGAGGATATGGAACTCAGCACCAGGGGTAGAGAGGTGGCATAGAGAGGATCTGAGGGATATGGAACTCAGTACCAAGGGGCAGAGAGGTGGCATAGAGAGGATCTGAGGGTATGGAACTCAGCACCAAGGGCAGAGAGGTGGCATAGAGAGGATCTGAGGGCATGGAACTCAGCACCAGGGGCAGAGAGGTGGCATAGGGAGGATCTGAGGATATGGAACTCAGCACCTGGGGCAGAGAGGTGGCATAGAGAGGATCTGAGGGTATGGAACTCAGCACCAGGGGCAGAGAGGTGGCATAGGGAGGATCTGAGGATATGGAACTCAGCACCTGGGGCAGAGAGGTGGCATAGAGAGGATCTGAGGGCATGGAACTCAGCACCAGGGGCAGAGAGGTGGCATAGAGAGGATCTGAGGGCATGGAACTCAGCACCAGGGGCAGAAAGGTGGCATAGAGAGGATATGAGGGCATGGAACTCAGCACCGGGGCAGAGAAGTGGCATAGAGAGGATCTGAGGGCATGGAACTCAGCACCAGGGGCAGAGAGGTGGCATAGAGAGGATCTGAGGGCATGGAACTCAGCACCAGGGGCAGAGAGGTGGCATAGAGAGGATCTGAGGGCATGGAACTCAGCACCAGGGGTAGAGAGGTGGCATAGAGAGGATCTGAGGGCATGGAACTCAGTAGCAGGGGCAGAGAAGTTGCATAGAGAGGATCTGAGGGTATGGAACTCAGAACCAGGGGCAGAGAGGTGGCATAGAGATTGTTGAATCATCTGCAAATTTGATAACCTCACTCGTCGTATTCCTTTCCAGATCATTTATAAATATATTAAAAAGCACTGGTCCAAGTACAGATCCCTGAGGCACTCCACTGTTTACCCTTTTCCACTGAGAAAATTGAACATTTAATCCTACTCTCTGGTTCCTGTCTTTTAACCAGTTTGTAATCCACGAAAGGACACCACCTCCTATCCCATGACTTTTTAGTTTTCTTAAAAGCCTCTCATGAGGGACTTTGTCTAATGCCTTCTGAAAATCCAAATACACTACATCTACCGGTTCACCTTTATCCACATGTTTATTAACTCCTTCAAAAAAATGAAGCAGATTTGTGAGGCAAGACTTCCCATGAGTAAATCCATGTTGACTGTGTTCCATTAAACCATGTCTTTCTATATGTTCTACAATATTGATCTTTAGAATAGTTTCCACTATTTTCCCTGGCACTGAAGTCAGTCTCACCGGTCTTTACTTTGCTAGATGTCCCCTGGATACCTTTTTAAATATTGGGGTTACATTGGCCACCCTCCAGTCTTCAGGTACAATGGATGATTTTAATGATAGGTTACAAATTTTAACTAACAGGTCTGAAATTTCATGTTTGAGTTCCTTCAGTACCCTAGGATGCATACCATCCAGTCCAGGTGATTTGCCACGCTTTAGTTTGTCAATCAGGCCTACCACATCTTCTAGTTTCAAAGTGATTTGGTTCAGTTTACCCGAATCATCACCCTCCACAGCCAACGTCATTTCAAATTCTGTCTTATCAATATTTTAAAGCAAAATAACAAAGAGCACAATATAGGTCCTTAGAATCAAATGATAAGCACAAAAGGCACCAAACAATAACACTTCAAAAAAAGTTATTTGGCGCGCAGACAAAACCAATCTGTAAATACAAAATTTTTGTTGAAAAGAGTAAGATCCGCGCCTGCCGACGTGTTCAAGAAATAATTGAAGCGTCCGGTCTTTTCTTCATTTGCGGATCTTACCTGGCCAGAAGCAGCCTGATGTAATTCTGATGGCTACGAAGCCTGAAGAAGTTTCTTAAATGAATTATTTTATAAAGGATTAATAACGCAATGTCCCATAACTGTATGTAAAATAGCCTCTTTCACCTCCCCTTTTAATCATGCCGGTAATCGTTTTGCCTTCCTTCCACCTTTCTTAATGTGTGGAATACATATGGACTGCGCCTCTAGGATTGTATTTTTAAATAATGTCCAAGCCTGTTGAACACTTTTAACCTTTGCAGCTGCACCTTTCAGTTTTTTCTATTTTCCTCATTTTATCAAAGTTTCCCTTTTGAAAATTTAGGTTTGTTCCAGGGGTTCCCAGCATTTCCGCTCCTACAGAAATTTGACATTTCAGAGGTCTCGACCCCTTGGAAGGTGCCAGCCCTTTCGTAGCCGGCAGCCTAGGAGAGGGGCAACGAGATTTTACCAACCCATCATCGGGATGAGGAGATAGGGGTCACTGTATATTTTGAAATGTGTGTTTTTATATTATATTGTAAACCAATGTGATATTTTCCACAAACTTCGGTATATAGAAACAAACAAATAAATAAATAAAATAGTTTTAGAGCTGTAGCTTTACTTATTGTCCCCCTTCCAGTTATTAGTTTCAATTGGATCATGTTATGATCACTGTTGCCAAGCGGCTCCACCACCGTTACCTCTCTCACCAAATCTTGTGTTCCACTGAGAATTAAATCTAAAATTGCTCCCTCTCTTGTCGGTTCCTGAACCAATTGCTCCATGAAGCAATGATTTATTACATCCAGGAACTTTATGTCTCTAGCAAGTCCTGATGTTACATTTACCCAGTCAATATTGGGGTAATTGAAATCTTATCAAGGAGAGTCAATATGGTAACCCAGATGATAAACTGGAAACAATGAGGGAAACCAAATAAATATTAGAAAAATAGCCTAAGTGACGGTGTCAGGAAACCTGACATTGTGATTTCTAAAAAAGAACCCAACCGGTCTTTTAATCATTCACCATCACTTTCCCCCTTGTTCTAGTTTAAAAGCTGCTCTCTCTCCTTTTTAAAGGTTAGCGCCAGCAGTCTGGTTCCACCCTGGTTAAGGTGGAGCCCATCCCTTCAGAAGAGACTCCCCTTCCCCAAAAGGTTCCCCAGTTCCTAACAAAACTGAATCCCTCTTCCCTGCACCATCGTCTCATCCACGCATTGAGACTCCGGAGCTCTGCCTGCCTCTGGTGACCTGCGCGTGGAACAGGGAGCATTTCAGAGAATGCTACCCTGGAGGTTCTGGATTTAATCTTTCTACCTAAGAGCCTCAATTTGGCTTCCAGAACCTCCCGCCCACATTTTCCTATGTTGTTGGTGCCCACATGTACCACGACAGCCGGCTCCTCCCCAGCACTGTCTAAAATCCTATCTAGGTGACGCGTGAGGTCTGCCACCTTCGCACCAGGCAGGTTACCAGGTGATCCTCACGCCCACCAGCCACCCAGCTATCTACATTCCTAATAATCGAATCACCAACTATGACGGCCGACCTAACCCTTCCCTCCTGGGCAGTAGGCCTTGGGGAGATATCCTCAGTGCGAGAGGACAATGCATCACCTGGAGAGCAGGTCCTTGCTACAGGATCACTTCCTGCTACACCAGGGTAATGATCTCTGAAGTCTCTTTCTGATCCAAGGCAGCACCAGGGCTGCCAGTCTGAAGTTGGGACTTGGCTACTATGTCCCTGAAGGTCTCATCTATAAACCTCTCTGTCTGCCTCAGCTCCTCCAGAACTGCCACTCTAGCCTCCAGAGATCGGACTCGTTCTCTGCTGCCTTCATCTTAATTTTGTTGAGTTCCTAGTTAAGTTTAGGTTGCTAAGTAGGAATTAGAGTACTTTAAATTCTTAGGTGTATTCACTAATTAATTAATCTGCTAGTGACCTACAAGGGGATGATTAAACTATCAGTAAGGGCTGATGCAATAGTATGAATTAGAACAGAACCTGATAGATTTTTGTTGCGGAGGTGCACACTTAGCCCAAGGTGGAGTTGACACTACCCGTGGGGAAGCCCCTCCACCAAGGAATTGGTGGTAGAGGTTAGGGGCACAGATAGGAGTGACTTGTCTGAGGGAGTGCATGAGGAGGGTGTTAGAGAGAGATAAGAGAGGAGAGGTAGTGAGGAGCTGCAGAGTGAAGGCTCTTGTAGCAGGGAGTGAGGAATTGGTAGAGGAGGAGAAGGGCACAGATAGGAGTGACTTGTCTGATGAGGGAGTGCATGAGGAGAGTTAGAGAGAGATAAGAGAGGAGAGGTACTGAGGAGCTGCAGAGTGAAGGCTCTTGTAGCAGGGAGTCAGGAATTGGTGGTAGAGGAGAAGGGCACAGATAGGAGTGACTTGCCTGATGAGGGAGTGCATGAGGAGAGTTAGAGAGAGATAACAGAGGAGAGGGAGTGAGGAGCTGCAGAGTGAAGGCTCTTGTAGCAGGGAGTCAGGGATTGGTGGTAGAGGAGAAGGGCACAGATAGGAGTGACTTGTCTGATGAGGGAGTGCATGAGGAGGTTAGAGAGAGATAAGAGAGGAGAGGGTAGTGAGGAGCTGCAGAGTGAAGGCTCTTGTAGCAGGGAGTCAGGGATTGGTGGTAGAGGAGAAGGGCACAGATAGGAGTGACTTGTCTGATGAGGGAGTGCATGAGGAGAGTTAGAGAGAGATAAGAGAGGAGAGGTAGTGAGGAGCTGCAGAGTGAAGGCTCTTGTAGCAGGGAGTGAGGAATTGGTAGAGGAGGAGAAGGGCACAGATAGGAGTGACTTGTCTGATGAGAGAGTGCATGAGGAGAGTTAGAGAGAGATAAGAGAGGAGAGGTAGTGAGGAGCTGCAGAGTGAAGGCTCTTGTAGCAGGGAGTGAGGAATTGGTAGAGGAGGAGAAGGGCACAGATAGGAGTGACTTGTCTGAGGGAGTGCATGAGGAGGGTGTAGAGAGAGATAAGAGAGGAGAGGTAGTGAGGAGCTGCAGAGTGAAGGCTCTTGTAGCAGGGAGTGAGGAATTGGTAGAGGAGGAGAAGGGCACAGATAGGAGTGACTTGTCTGATGAGGGAGTGCATGAGGAGAGTTAGAGAGAGATAAGAGAGGAGAGGTACTGAGGAGCTGCAGAGTGAAGGCTCTTGTAGCAGGGAGTCAGGAATTGGTGGTAGAGGAGAAGGGCACAGATAGGAGTGACTTGTCTGATGAGGGAGTGCATGAGGAGAGTTAGAGAGAGATAACAGAGGAGAGGGAGTGAGGAGCTGCAGAGTGAAGGCTCTTGTAGCAGGGAGTCAGGAATTGGTGGTAGAGGAGAAGGGCACAGATAGGGGTGACTTGTCTGATGAGGGAGTGCATGAGGAGGGTTAGAGAGAGATAAGAGAGGAGAGGGAGTGAGGAGCTGCAGAGTGAAGGCTCTTGTAGCAGGGAGTCAGGAATTGGTGGTAGAGGAGAAGGGCACAGATAGGAGTGACTTGTCTGATGAGGGAGTGCATGAGGAGAGTTAGAGAGAGATAAGAGAGGAGAGGTAGTGAGGAGCTGCAGAGTGAAGGCTCTTGTAGCAGGGAGTGAGGAATTGGTAGAGGAGGAGAAGGGCACAGATAGGAGTGACTTGTCTGATGAGAGAGTGCATGAGGAGAGTTAGAGAGAGATAAGAGAGGAGAGGTAGTGAGGAGCTGCAGAGTGAAGGCTCTTGTAGCAGGGAGTGAGGAATTGGTAGAGGAGGAGAAGGGCACAGATAGGAGTGACTTGTCTGAGGGAGTGCATGAGGAGGGTGTAGAGAGAGATAAGAGAGGAGAGGTAGTGAGGAGCTGCAGAGTGAAGGCTCTTGTAGCAGGGAGTGAGGAATTGGTAGAGGAGGAGAAGGGCACAGATAGGAGTGACTTGTCTGATGAGGGAGTGCATGAGGAGAGTTAGAGAGAGATAAGAGAGGAGAGGTACTGAGGAGCTGCAGAGTGAAGGCTCTTGTAGCAGGGAGTCAGGAATTGGTGGTAGAGGAGAAGGGCACAGATAGGAGTGACTTGCCTGATGAGGGAGTGCATGAGGAGAGTTAGAGAGAGATAACAGAGGAGAGGGAGTGAGGAGCTGCAGAGTGAAGGCTCTTGTAGCAGGGAGTCAGGAATTGGTGGTAGAGGAGAAGGGCACAGATAGGGGTGACTTGTCTGATGAGGGAGTGCATGAGGAGGGTTAGAGAGAGATAAGAGAGGAGAGGGAGTGAGGAGCTGCAGAGTGAAGGCTCTTGTAGCAGGGAGTCAGGAATTGGTGGTAGAGGAGAAGGGCACAGATAGGAGTGACTTGTCTGATGAGGGAGTGCATGAGGAGAGTTAGAGAGAGATAAGAGAGGAGAGGTAGTGAGGAGCTGCAGAGTGAAGGCTCTTGTAGCAGGGAGTGAGGAATTGGTAGAGGAGGAGAAGGGCACAGATAGGAGTGACTTGTCTGATGAGGGAGTGCATGAGGAGAGTTAGAGAGAGATAAGAGAGGAGAGGTAGTGAGGAGCTGCAGAGTGAAGGCTCTTGTAGCAGGGAGTGAGGAATTGGTAGAGGAGGAGAAGGGCACAGATAGGAGTGACTTGTCTGAGGGAGTGCATGAGGAGGGTGTAGAGAGAGATAAGAGAGGAGAGGTAGTGAGGAGCTGCAGAGTGAAGGCTCTTGTAGCAGGGAGTGAGGAATTGGTAGAGGAGGAGAAGGGCACAGATAGGAGTGACTTGTCTGATGAGGGAGTGCATGAGGAGAGTTAGAGAGAGATAAGAGAGGAGAGGTACTGAGGAGCTGCAGAGTGAAGGCTCTTGTAGCAGGGAGTCAGGAATTGGTGGTAGAGGAGAAGGGCACAGATAGGAGTGACTTGTCTGATGAGGGAGTGCATGAGGAGAGTTAGAGAGAGATAACAGAGGAGAGGGAGTGAGGAGCTGCAGAGTGAAGGCTCTTGTAGCAGGGAGTCAGGAATTGGTGGTAGAGGAGAAGGGCACAGATAGGGGTGACTTGTCTGATGAGGGAGTGCATGAGGAGGGTTAGAGAGAGATAAGAGAGGAGAGGGAGTGAGGAGCTGCAGAGTGAAGGCTCTTGTAGCAGGGAGTCAGGAATTGGTGGTAGAGGAGAAGGGCACAGATAGAAGTGACTTGTCTGATGAGGGAGTGCATGAGGAGGGGTTAGAGAGAGATAAGAGACGAGAGGTAGTGAGGAGCTGCAGAGTGAAGGCTCTTGTAGCAGGGAGTCAGGAATTGGTGGTAGAGGAGAAGGGCACGGATAGGAGTGACTTGTCTGATGAGAGGAGTGCATGAGGAGGGATTAGAGAGAGATAAGAGAGGAGAGGCAGTGAGGAGCTGCAGATTGAAGGCTCTTGTAGCAGGGAGTCAGGAACTGGTGGAGGAGGAGAAGGCCACAGATAGGAGTGACTTGTCTGATGAGAGGAGTGCATGAGGAGGGGGTTAGAGAGAGATAAGAGAGGAGAGGTAGTGAGGAGCTGCAGAGTGAAGGCTCCTGTAGCAGGGAGTCAGGAATTGGTGGTAGAGGAGAAGGGCACAGATAGAAGTGACTTGTCTGATGAGGGAGTGCATGAGGAGGGGGTTAGAGAGAGATAAGAGAGGAGAGGTAGTGAGGAGCTGCAGAGTGAAGGCTCTTGTAGCAGGGAGTCAGGAATTGGTGGTAGAGGAGAAGGGCACAGATAGAAGTGACTTGTCTGATGAGGGAGTGCATGAGGAGGGGGTTAGAGAGAGATAAGAGAGGAGAGGTAGTGAGGAGCTGCAGAGTGAAGGCTCTTGTAGCAGGCAGTCAGGAATTGGTGGTAGAGGAGAAGGGCACAGATAGGAGTGACTTGTCTGATGAGGGAGTGCATGAGGAGAGTTAGAGAGAGATAAGAGAGGAGAGGTAGTGAGGAGCTGCAGAGTGAAGGCTCTTGTAGCAGGGAGTGAGGAATTGGTAGAGGAGGAGAAGGCCACAGATAGGAGTGACTTGTCTGATGAGGGAGTGCATCAGGAGGGGGTTAGAGAGAGATAAGAGAGGAGAGGTAGTGAGGAGCTGCAGAGTGAAGGCTCTTGTAGCAGGGAGTCAGGAATTGGTGGTAGAGGAGAAGGGCACAGATAGGAGTGACTTGTCTGATGAGGGAGTGCATGAGGAGGGGGTTAGAGAGAGATAAGAGAGGAGAGGTAGTGAGGAGCTGCAGAGTGAAGGCTCTTGTAGCAGGGAGTCAGGAATTGGTGGTAGAGGTTAGGGGCACAGTTAGGAGTGACTTGTCTGATGAGGGAGTGCATGAGGAGGGTTAGAGAGAGATAAGAGAGGAGAGGTACTGAGGAGCTGCAGAGTGAAAACTCTTGTAGCAGGGAGTCAGGAATTGGTGGTAGAGGAGAGGGGCACAGTTAGGAGTGACTAGGTAAATTTTGGGGTGTCTTTTTGTATTTATATATTTTTTTTTATTATCTGTGCTGTGTGTACATAGACATATGATTTGTATATGTGGACTTTTTGTATAGAAAATTTTAGTATTATATATATTATATATATATAAAATATATATATTTAAAAGCTATTTAGATGGATAAAGTATTAGTTACTCATCTAAATGGATTACCTGGGTATATTTTGATACCGTCGCTAGTTAACAAGAAACTGGAAGGGAGTGGAGCAGATGTAACTCCATTTACTGTAGAGAATGTATGGGAAGAGCTGGGGAAACTGAAAGTGGACAAAGCCATGGGTCCTGATTAGGTTCATCCCAGGATACTGAGGGAGCTCAGAGATGTGCTGGCGGGTCCGCTGTGTGACCTGTTCAATAGATCCCTAGAAACGGGAGTGGTGCCGAGTGATTGGAGAAGAGCAGTGGTGGTCCCGCTTCACAACAGTGGGAGCAGAGAGGAGGCTGGCAACTACAGACCGGTTACCCTCACCTCAGTGGTGGGAAAAGTAATGGAGTCACTGTTGAAAGAAAGAATAGTGAACTATCTACAGTCGGAAGAATTGCTGAACCCGAAGCAGCATGGATTCACCAGGGCAAAGTCCTGTCAGACAAATCTGATTGACTTTTTTGACTGGGTGACTAGGGAATTGGATCGAAGAAGAGCGCTCAATGTCATCTACTTGGATTTCAGCAAAGCTTTTGATATGGTACCACACAGGAGACTGGTGAATAAAACGAGAAGCTTAGGAGTGAGTGCCGAGGTGGTGACCTGGATTGCAAATTGGTTGAAGGACAGAAGACAATGTTTGAGGGTAAATGGAACTTACTCTGAAGAGAGAGTGGTGGTGAGTGGAGTGCCGCAAGGATCGGAGTTGGGACCAGTCCTGTTCAATATCTTTGTGAGCGACATTGCGGACGGGATAGAAGGTAAGGTTTGTCTTTTTGCGGATGACACTAAGATCTGCAACAGAGTGGACACACCGGAAGGAGTGGAGAGAATGAGATGGGATTTAAGGAAGCTGGAAGAGTGGTCGAAGATATGGCAGCTGAGATTCAGTGCCAGGAAGTACAGAGTCATGCATATGGGGAGTGGAAATCCGAAAGAACTGTATTCAATGGGGGGGGGGGGGGGGGGGGGAAAGGCTGATGTGCACGGAGCAGGAGAGAGACCTTGGGGTGACAGTGTCTAACGATCTGAAGTTGGCGAAACAATGTGACAAGGCGATAGCTAAAGCCAGAAGAATGCTGGGCTGCACAGAGAGAGGAATATCGAGTAAGAAAAGGGAAGTGATTATCCCCTTGTACAGGTCCTTGGTGAGGCCTCACCTGGAGTACTGTGTTCAGTTCTGGAGACCGTATCTCCGAAGGAATAGAGACAGGATGGAGGCGGTCCAGAGAAGGGCGACCAAAAAGGTAGATGGTCTTCATCGAATGACTTATGAGGAGATATTGAAGAATCTAAATATGTACACTAGGGATGTGAATCGTGTCCTCGATCGTCTTAACGATCGATTTCGGCTGGGAGGGGGAGGGAATCGTATTGTTGCCGTTTGGGGGGGTAAAATATCGTGAAAAATCGTTAAAAATCGTTAAAAATCGAAAAATCGAAAAACCGGCACATTAAAACCCCCTAAAACCCACCCCCGACCCTTTAAATTAAATCCCCCACCCTCCCGAACCCCCCCCCAAATAACTTAAATAACCTGCGGGTCCAGCGGCGGTCCGGAACGGCAGCGGTCCAGAACGGGCTCCTGCTCCTGAATCTTGTCGTCTTCAGCCGGCGCCATTTTCCAAAATGGCGCCGAAAAATGGCGGCGGCCATAGACGAAAAAGATTGGACGGCAGGAGGTCCTTCCGGACCCCCGCTGGACTTTTGGCAAGTCTCGTGGGGGTCAGGAGGCCCCCCACAAGCTGGCCAAAAGTTCCTGGAGGTCCAGCGGGGGTCAGGGAGCGATTTCCCGCCGCGAATCGTTTTCGTACGGAAAATGGCGCCGGCCATACGCGTATGGCCGGCGCCATTTTCCGTACTGGAAAATGGCGCCGGCAGGAGATCGACTGCAGGAGGTCAGTTCAGCGAGGCGCCGGAACCCTCGCTGAACGACCTCCTGCAGTCGATCTCCTGCCGGCGCCATTTTCCGTACGAAAACGATTCGCGGCGGGAAATCGCTCCCTGACCCCCGCTGGACCTCCAGGAACTTTTGGCCAGCTTGTGGGGGGCCTCCTGACCCCCACGAGACTTGCCAAAAGTCCAGCGGGGGTCCGGAAGGACCTCCTGCCGTCCAATCTTTTTCGTCTATGGCCGCCGCCATTTTTCGGCGCCATTTTGGAAAATGGCGCCGGCTGAAGACGACAAGATTCAGGAGCAGGAGCCCGTTCCGGACCGCTGCCGTTCCGGACCGCCGCTGGACCCGCAGGTTATTTAAGGTATTGGGGGGGGGGGGTTCGGGAGGGTGGGGGATTTAATTTAAAGGGTCGGGGGTGGGTTTTAGGGGGTTTTAGTGTGCCGGCTCACGATTCTAACGATTTATAACGATAAATCGTTAGAATCTGTATTGTATTGTGTTCCATAACGGTTTAAGACGATATTAAAATTATCGGACGATAATTTTAATCGTCCTAAAACGATTCACATCCCTAATGTACACTCTGGAGGAAAGGAGGAGCAGGGGTGATATGATACAGACTTTCAGATACTTGAAAGGTTTTAATGATCCAAAGTCAACTACAAACTTTTTCTGTTGGAAAAAAAATCAGCAGAACCAGGGGTCACGATTAAAAACTCCAGGGAGAAAGACTCAGAACCAATGTCAGGAAGTATTTCTTCATGGAGAGGGTGGTGGATACTTGGAACAACCTTCCAGAGGAAGTGGAGAAGACCAAAACTGTGAAGGATTTCAAAGGGGCGTGGGATAAACACTGCAAATCCATAGAGGATGTGAATGAAGTGGAGGCATGGGGGTGGCTTGCGGGAATGACGGCTACTATCTGGAGACAATACCCTTATTCAATAAACATATACACGGTTAATGTGACTGACTCCAACATTGCTCTAAGCTTCAATGGCAAGAGGAAATGTGGAAAAAAGGATTTGCATTCACAAAAAAGCGGGGAGTAGCTTGCTTGTTGCGGCGGTTACTATCCCAAACCAATAAGCCTGATACTTCACTTTTTTTTTTCAATTTATACTTTATTAAATTTCTTAATACATTTATAATGAGAAAGAAAAACAGGTAAATTTTGGAATAACATTACCAAAGTTTTAAACATACATAAAAAAAAAGGAAATTACTTTTATGTATTACCAATTTTAAGTCCTCAATCTGAGAAGCCATTAAAAAAATTCATTTAGGAAATATTCAATCAATTTGAACACTTAGAGCCATATTTCTATTTAACCAGTTACATTATCCAATGAAAGCTGTTATACGACCCTCATCCATCCTTATCAGATAGAAAAACTTCTAGGTGTGCAGGATCAAGAAAGACAAACTTATTCTTTTTATATACAACAAGGCATTTACAGGGAAATTTGAGAAAGAAGGTGGCTTGATACTTCACTTTCAATGAATATCCAGCATAGTTCTCTGCGGCAACGGCATGGGGGAATGAAGATAAGAGGATTTACATTCAGACAACAACCAACAAGGACTGAATTGCATAGTTTGGGTAAACAAATAAGCGTGGGAGTAGCTTGCTTATTGCGGCGGTTACTACCCCTAACCAATTAAGCTTGATACTTCACTTAGATGCAGCTCCAGCACTACTCTCTACATTAATGGTGGGGGTGGAAGGTAACTAGAACCAAAAGGTTACTGATAAGGGCCAAGAGTAACAGATAAGTATGAGAAAAAATAAGTGTGAATGCTTGCTGGGCAGACTGGATGGGCCGTTTGGTCTTCTTCTGCCGTCATTTCTATGATTCTATGTTTCTAGGTTTCATGCCTCTTTGAATATTTTCACTGTTTTGTCTTCACCACCTCCTCTGGAATGGTATTCCAGGCATCCACCACCCTTTCCATGAAGAAATATTTCTTGACCATGTTTCTCCCTGGAGTTTCATTTCGTGACACATAGTTCTACTGAGTTCTTTCCAATGAAAAGGTTTGTCGATTGTGCATCATTAAAACCTTTCAGGTATCTGAAGGTCTGTATCATATCTCTCCTGCACCTCCTCTCCTCCAGGGTATACATATTTAGGTCCTTCATCCTCTCTCAATAAGTAATTTGATGGAGATCCCCCCACCAGTTTGGTCACCCTTCTCTGTACCACCTCCATCCTGTCCTTATCCTTGTTGAGATATGGTCTCTAGAACTGAACATATTACTCCAGATAAGGCCTCACCAAGGACCTATACAAGGGGATAATCACCTCCTTTTTCTTATTGGTTATTCCTCTCTCTGTGCAGTCCAGCATTTTTCTTCAGATCGCTAGACACTATCACCCCAAGGTCCCTCTCTTGCTCTGTGCACAACAGCCTTTCACCCCCATCACATACAGTTCTTTTAGATTACCACACCCCAGATGCATGACTCTGCACTTCTTGGCATTGAATCTTAGCTGCCATATCTTTGACTACTGTTCAAGCTTCTTTAAATCACATCTCATTCTCTCTACTCCTTAGGTTCTTTTTTTAGGATCGTTTATACTTCTCGAATGCTGTTCTTTTTTAGTTAATTCTTTCAGCCAGCTCCTTAGAGAACCATAAGAACATAAGAAATTGCCATGCTGGGTCAGACCAAGGGTCCATCAAGCCCAGCATCCTGTTTCCAACAGAGGCCAAACCAGATCACAAGAATCTGGCAATTACCCAAACACCAAGATGATCCCATGCTACTGATGCAATTAATAGCAGTGGCTATTCCCTAAGTAAACTTGATTGATAGCAGTTAATGGACTTCTCCTCCAAGAACTTATCCAAACCTTTTTTGAGCCCAGCTACACTAACTGCATTAACCACATCCTCTGGTAACATATTCCAGAGCTTTATTGTGCATTGAGTGAAACAGAATTTTCTCCGGTTAATCTTAAATGTGCTACTTGCTAACTTCATGGAATGCCCCCTAGTCCTTCTAATATTCGAAAGTGTAAATAACCGATTCACATCTACTCGTTCAAGACCTCTCATGATCTTAAAGACCAGATTGGTTTCTTTTTCCTCTTATTCTTCTTTACTTTCCTAACATATAGATTTGTTGCCTTTGTAATAACTGCTATGTCACCCGCTTGGCAGCCCTTCTTCCTGGCTCTGCTTCTCAAGACTTCGGCACTATTTAATGAAATCGAGGAATATGGGACTAACCCCTCTTGCATCAATGTTGGTCTTTGGTTCTTCCCAGTCGTAGGATCCTCTTGCATCCTAAGAGACTTCCATTCCTGGGTGCCTGAGAGCTCATCCCGTCAGCCTTAGCACATTCCTAGAACAGGATAGGATAGGAGAAGACCATGAGAAGAAGGGACTTCATGAGTTTGTGATGCTCCTTAGGACACTTTCCAATAGGGAACTTCAGAACACTATACACTCCTACTATCTCAGACCTCACACATCCATAGTCTATGAAGACTGACATATATAGGAAGTGATACTTTGGTCATATTCTTACATCTGATTTGTGTCTTCTGACTGAGTCTTGGTGGGTTGTTGGACAATCTAGTGAGTTTGTGTATTTGTTGAATGATCTAGTTGGAGTTTGAGTGTGCTCCATGGTGATATGATTAGATTTGGTTATATTGCAAAGTCATCTGGTTGTTTTTTTGTGTGCTGAAATGATTTGTTTGGATATGGGGTTGGTTGGGCTTTGGTAGATTTTATATGCCTTGTGTGGCCTTGTTAGATTTTGGATGCATCTTGGAATGGTAGTATGTGCTGTAGGTGTGATCTGGCTAGATTTTGAGATGAACAGGACGAGTGGACCAGTTAGAGTTTGGTATGCTGGATAGAGCTTGTAAATGTTTTGAAAGTGTTTGAGAGCATTCTGAGAGTGATGCATAAGAACATAAGAATATGCCATACTGGGTCAGACCAAGGGTCCATCAAGCCCAGCATCCTGTTTCCAACAGAGGCCAATCCAGGCCATAAGAACCTGGCAAGTACCCAAAAACTAAGTCTATTCCATGTTACCATTGCTAATGGCAGTGGCTATTCTCTAAGTGAACTTAATAGCAGGTAATGGACTTCTCCTCCAAGAACTTATCCAATCCTTTTTTAAACATAGCTATACTAACTGCACTAACCACATCCTCTGGCAACAAATTCCAGAGTTTAATTGTGCGTTGAGTGAAAAAGAACTTTCTCCAATTAGTTTTAAATGTATCACATGCTAACTTCATGGAGTGCCCCCTAGTCTTTCTATTATCCGAAAGAGTAAATAACCGATGCACATCTACCCGTTCTAGACCACTCATGATTTTAAACACCTCTATCATATCCCCCCTCAGTCGTCTCTTCTCCAAGCTGAAAAGTCCTAACCTCTTTAGTCTTTCCTCATAGGGGAGCTGTTCCATTCCCCTTATCATTTTGGTAGCCCTTCTCTGTACCTTCTCCATCGCAATTATATCTTTTTTGAGATGCGGCGACCAGAATTGTACACAATATTCAAGGTGCGGTCTCACCATGGAGCAATAGAGGCATTTTGACATTTTCCGTTTTATTCACCATTCCCTTTCTAATAATTCTTTTTGCTTTTTTGACTGCCACAGCACACTGAACCGACGATTTCAATGTGTTATCCACTATGACGCCTAGATCTCTTTCTTGGGTAGTAGCACCTAATATGGAACCTAACATTATGTAACTATAGCATGAGTTATTTTTCTCTATATGCATCACCTTGCACTTGTCCACATTAAATTTCATCTGCCATTTAGATGCCCAATTTTCCAGCCTCACAAGGTCTTCCTGCAATTTATCACAATCTGCTTGTGATTTAACTACTCTGAACAATTTTGTATCATCTGCAAATTTGATTACCTCACTTGTTGTATTTCTTTCCAGATCATTTATAAATATATTGAAAAGTAAGGGTCCCAGTACAGATCCCTGAGGCACTCCACTGCCCACTCCCTTCCACTGAGAAAATTGTCCATTTAATCCTACTCTCTGTTTCCTGTCTTTTAGCCAGTTTGTTATCCACGAAAGGACATCACCACCTATCCCATAACCTTTTACTTTTCCTAGAAGCCTCTCATGAGGAACTTTGTCAAACGCCTTCTGAAAATCCAAGTATACTATATCTACCGGTTCACCTTTATCCACATGTTTATTAACTCCTTCAAAAAAGTGAAGCAGATTTGTGAGGCAAGACTTGCCCTGGGTAAAGCCATGCTGACTTTGTTCCATTAAACCATGTCTTTCTATATGTTCTGTGATTTTTATGTTTAGAACACTTTTCACTATTTTTCCTGGCACTGAAGTCAGGCTAACCGGTCTGTAATTTCCCGGATCTCCCCTAAAGCCCTTTTTAAATATTGGGGTTACATTTGCTATCCTCCAGTCTTCAGGTACAATGGATGATTTTAATGATAGGTTACAAATTTTTACTAATAGGTCTGAAATTTCATTTTTTAGTTCCTTCAGAACTCTGGGGTGCATACCATCCGGTCCAGGTGATATACTACTCTTCAGTTTATCAATCAGGTCTACCACATCTTCTAGGTTCACCGTGATTTGGTTCAGTCCATCTGAATCATTACCCATGAAAACCTTCTCCATTACGGGTACCTCCCCAACATCCTCTTCAGTAAACACCGAAGAAAAGAAATAATTTAATCTTTCCGTAATGGCCTTATCTTCTCTAGGTGCCCCTTTAACCCCTCGATCATCTAACGGTCCAACTGACTCCCTCACAGGCTTTCTGCTTCAGATATATTTTAAAAACTTTTTACTGTGAGTTTTTGCCTCTACGGCCAACTTCTTTTCAAATTCTCTCTTAGCCTGTCTTATCAATGTCTTACATTTAACTTGCCAACGTTTATGCATTATCCTATTTTCTTCTGTTGGATCCTTCTTCCAATTTTTGAATGAAGATCTTTTGGCTAAAATAGCTTCTTTCACCTCCCCTTTTAACCATGCCGGCAATCATTTTGCCTGCTTTCCACCTTTCTTAATGTGTGGAATACATCTGGATTGTGCTTCTAGGATGGTATTTTTTAACAATGACCACGCCTCTTGCACACTTTTTACTTTTGTAGCTGCTCCTTTCAGTCTTTTTCTAACTATTTTTCTCGTTTTATCAAAGTTTCCCTTTTGAAAGTTTAGCAAAAGGGAAACTGACAAAATGAGAAAAATAGTTAGAAAAAGTTGGATTTGTGTAAACTGTTGGAGTCGACAGTTGGATTTGGTGTTGCTGAATAGTCTGGCTAGATTTTGGGTGTGCTGTGGAAGTGGTCTTTTCAGAGATACAGTGTGTGTGGGAGTAGTCTTGCAGAGATTGTGCTGTGGGAGTGCCCATTTGAAGGACTGAATGTGCTGTGAGAGTGCTCCTTTCAGAGACTGGGTGTGCTGTTAGACTGGTCCCATTAGATATGGGTACGCTGTAGATGTCACCTGGCTAGTTTGAATGTCACAATGATTTATCCAGTTCTCAAATTTATTTAAATTGATTTTTATATATATATATATATATATATATATATATATGTATATATACAGCCCAACTAGAGATGCAAAGCTCAGTCCTCAAGCTCTGGTTTTCTCTACACATACTGAGATTCATCCATGTTCCTTCATCTGTTGCACAGCATTACCTCTCACAGGGGCGGATTTTCAGAGCCCTGCTCGCGTAAATCCGCCCAAAACCGCCTAAATCCGCCCGGTTTTGGGCGGATTTACGCGAGCAGGGCCCTGCGCGCCGGGAAGCCTATTTTACATAGGCCTCCTGGCGCGCGCAGAGCCCCGGGACTCGCGTAAGTCCTGGGGTTCTCCGAGGGGGGCGTGTCGGGGGCGTGTCGGGGGCGGGCCCGGTCGTCGCGGCGTTTCGGGGGCGTGTCGGCAGCGTTTTGGGGCGGGTACGGGGGCGTGGCTACGGCCCGGGGCGGTCTGGGGGCGTGGCCGCGCCCTCCGTACCCGCCCCCAGGTCGCGTCCCGGCGCGCAGGAGGCCCGCTGGCGCGCGGGGATTTACGCCTCCCGGAGGGAGGCGTAAATCCCCCAACAAAGGTAAGGGGGGGTGTAGACAGGGCCGGGCGGGTGGGTTAGGTAGAGGAAGGGAGGGGAAGGTGAGGGGAGGGCGTTAGAAGATTCCCTCCGAGGCCGCTCCGATTTCGGAGCGGCCTTGGAGGGAACGGGGGTAGGCTGCGCGGCTCGGCGCGCGCCGGCTATACAGAATTCCTAGCCTTGCGCGCGCCGATCCAGGTTTTTAGCAGATACACGCGGCTCCGCGCGTATCTACTAAAATCCAGCGTACTTTTGTTTGCGCCTGGAGCGCAAACAAAAGTAGGCTATTCGCGCGCCTTTTAAAATCCACCCCACAGTGTCTTTCTCTCTGGTATGTCCAGTTGCTGTTACCATATACGGAGACTATTTAGTGTGTAAAATAAATATATTTTCTGCAGAAGAGCATTAACAGAGAAGAAAGACAAACTTTACTTGCAGAGGCTGAAGTGCTGGGGCGGAGCACCGAATGTTAGAAGAGAGGCTGCAGTGCTAGGGCAGAGGCAGATGTTTCAAGCATCCAATGCTATAGTAGAGAATGCAGTGCTAGGGCAGAGGCAGATGTTTCAAGCATCCAATGCTATAGTAGAGAAAGCAGTGCTAGGGCAGAGGCAGATGTTTCAAGCATCCAATGCTAAAGTAGAGAAAGCAGTGCTCGGGCAGAGGCAGATGTTTCAAGCATCCAATGCTATAGTAGAGAATGCAGTGCTAGGGCAAAGGCAGATGTTTCAAGCATCCAATGCTACAGTAGAGAATGCAGTGCTAGGGCAAAGGCAGATGTTTCAAGTATACAATGCTACAGTAGAGAATGCAGTGCTAGGGCAGAGGCAGATGTTTCAAGCATACAATGCTACAGTAGAGAATGCAGTGCTAGGGCAGAGGCAGATGTTTCAAGCATACAATGCTATAGTAGAGAATGCAGTGCTAGGGCAGAGGCAGATACTACAAGCATACAATGCTACAGTAGAGAATGCAGTGCTAAGGCAGAGGCAGATGTTTCAAACATACAATGCTACAGTAGAGAATGCAGTGCTAGGGCAGAGGCAGATACTACAAGCATACAATGCTACAGTAGAGAATGCAGTGCTAAGGCAGAGCCAGATGTTTCAAACATACAATGCTACAGTAGAGAATGCAGTGCTAGGGCAGAGGCAGATGTTTCAAGCATACAATGCTATAGTAGAGAATGCAGTGCTAGGGCAGAGGCAGATACTACAAGCATACAATGCTATAGTAGAGAAAGCAGTGCTAGGGCAGAGGCAGATACTACAAGCATACAAGGTTACAGTAGAGAATGCAGTGCTAGGGCAAAGGCAGATGTTTCAAGCATACAATGCTACAGTAGAGAATGCAGTGCTAGTGCAGAGGCAGATGTTTCAAACATACAATGCTATAGTAGAGAATGCAGTGCTAGGGCAGAGGCAGATACTACAAGCATACAATGCTACAGTAGAGAATGCAGTGCTAAGGCAGAGGCAGATGTTTCAAACATACAATGCTACAGTAGAGAATGCAGTGCTAGGGCAGAGGCAGATACTACAAGCATACAATGCTACAGTAGAGAATGCAGTGCTAAGGCAGAGCCAGATGTTTCAAACATACAATGCTACAGTAGAGAATGCAGTGCTAGGGCAGAGGCAGATGTTTCAAGCATACAATGCTATAGTAGAGAATGCAGTGCTAGGGCAGAGGCAGATACTACAAGCATACAATGCTATAGTAGAGAAAGCAGTGCTAGGGCAGAGGCAGATACTACAAGCATACAAGGTTACAGTAGAGAATGCAGTGCTACGGCAAAGGCAGATGTTTCAAGCATACAATGCTACAGTAGAGAATGCAGTGCTAGTGCAGAGGCAGATGTTTCAAACATACAATGCTACAGTAGAGAATGCAGTGCTAAGGCAGAGGCAGATGTTTCAAGCACACAATGCTACAGTAGAGAATGCAGTGCTAGGGCAGAGGCAGATGTTTCAAGCATACAATGCTACAGTAGAGAATGCAGTGCTAGGGTAGAGGCAGATACCACAAGCATACAATGCTACAGTTGAGAATGCAGTGCTAGGGCAGAGGCAGATACTACAAGCATACAATGTTAAAGTAGAGAATGCAGTGCTAGGGCAGACGCAGATGTTTCAAGCATACAGTGCTACAGTAGAGAATGCAGTGCTAGTGCAAAGGCAGATACTACAAGCAATCAATGCTTGTATGGAGATTGCAGTGCTAGGGCAGAGGCAGATACTACAAGCATACAATGCTACAGTAGTGAATGCAGTGCTAGGGCAGAGGTGGATTCTACAAGCATACAATGCTACAGTAGAGAATGCAGTGCTAGGGCAGAGGCAAATGCTACAAACATACAATCCTACAGTAGTGAATGCAGTGCTGGGGGAACAGGATTTTCAGAATTCATTTTCACTTTTTCGCAGTGTTTTCTCATATAAATTTGTTTTCTAGGAGCACTATCTGAGCAGGAATCCAGTCTGCCTGACTATGAAATTATTATCCCTCAGAGGAATAAACAGCATACCACTGCCACTGATGGAAGAACACAGGTATCTGTAACAAAGTCTCATTCACACCTCCTGCCACTACCCTCATGCACTGTGATGGAGTCCCACTCACACCTTCTGTCACTGATCTCACACACTGCAATGGAGCCTCATTCAATCCTCCTATCACTGACCTCACACACTGAAATGAAGCCTCACTCATTCCTCCCATCACTGATCTCACTCACTGCGATGGAGCCTCACTCATTCCTCTCATCCCTGACCTCACACACTGCAATTTATTTATTTTATTTATTTTAGTTTTTTCTATACCGGCATTCGTGAGAGTATCACATCATGCCGGTTTACAATAAACAGTGGGGTGATAACAGGAACACTGAACGAAATAAATAACAGGTGCTAACATAAAATAGTTACAGTTACAATAAAACAAGGATAAGTACAACTAGGAGCAAGAAGAAAAATGATAGGAACTTTAACATAGTATTTTAACCGAAGTATGACGGGGTACATTACAAAGAATTATGTGATTTACAATGACTTGTTCATTTGAACAAATTGCAGTTTTTTACATAAGGGTAGTGATCAGAAGTAATGGTTTTCTGCATACGGGTAGTGCTTGGAAGTAATGGTTTTCTGCATATGGATAGTGCTTGGAAGTAGTGGTTTTCTGCCTATGGGTAGTGATCAGAAGTAATGGTTTTCTGCCTATGGGTAGAGATCAGAAGTAAAAGTTTTCTGCCTATGGGTAGTGCTTGGAAGTAGTGGTTTTCTGCCTATGGGTAGTGATCAGAAGTAATGGTTTTCTGCCTATGGGTAGTGCTTGGAAGTAGTGGTTTTCTGCCTATGGGTAGTGATCAGAAGTAATGGTTTTCTGCCTATGGGTAGAGATCAGAAGTAAAGGTTTTCTGCCTATGGGTAGTGATCAGAAGTAATGGTTTTCTGCATATGGGTAGTGCTTGGAAGTAGTGGTTTTCTGCCTATGGGTAGTGATCAGAAGTAATGGTTTTCTGCCTATGGGTAGAGATCAGAAGTAAAGGTTTTCTGCATATGGGTAGTGCTTGGAAGTAGTGGTTTTCTGCCTATGGGTAGTGATCAGAAGTAAAGGTTTTCTGCCTATGGGTAGTGATCAGAAGTAATGGTTTTCTGCCTATGGGTAGAGATCAGAAGTAAAGGTTTTCTGCATATGGGTAGTGCTTGGAAGTAGTGGTTTTCTGCCTATGGGTAGAGATCAGAAGTAATGGTTTTCTGCATATGGGTAGTGCTTGGAAGTAGTGGTTTTCTGCCTATGGGTAGTGATCAGAAGTAAAGGTTTTCTGCCTATGGGTAGAGATCAGAAGTAAAGGTTTTCTGCCTATGGGTAGTGCTTGGAAGTAATGGTTTTCTGCCTATGGGTAGAGATCAGAAGTAAAGGTTTTCTGCCTATGGGTAGTGCTTGGAAGTAGTGGTTTTCTGCCTATGGGTAGTGCTTGGAAGTAGTGGTTTTCTGCCTATGGGTAGTGATCAGAAGTAAAGGTTTTCTGCCTATGGGTAGTGCTTGGAAGTAATGGTTTTCTGCCTATGGGTAGAGATCAGAAGTAAAGGTTTTCTGCCTATGGGTAGTGATCAGAAGTAATGGTTTTCTGCCTATGGGTAGAGATCAGAAGTAAAGGTTTTCTGCCTATGGGTAGTGATCAGAAGTAATGGTTTTCTGCCTATGGGTAGAGATCAGAAGTAATGGTTTTCTGCCTATGGGTAGAGATCAGAAGTAAAGGTTTTCTGCCTATGGGTAGTGATCAGAAGTAAAGGTTTTCTGCCTATGGGTAGTGCTTGGAAGTAGTGGTTTTCTGCCTATGGGTAGTGCTTGGAAGTAGTGGTTTTCTGTATATGGGTAGTGCTTGGAAGTAGTGGTTTTCTGCATATGGGTAGTGCTTGGAAGTAGTGGTTTTCTGCATATGGGTAGAGATCAGAAGTAAAGGTTTTCTGCCTATGGGTAGTGATCAGAAGTAATGGTTTTCTGCCTATGGGTAGAGATCAGAAGTAAAGGTTTTCTGCCTATGGGTAGTGATCAGAAGTAATGGTTTTCTGCCTATGGGTAGAGATCAGAAGTAAAGGTTTTCAGCCTATGGGTAGTGATCAGAAGTAAAGGTTTTCTGCCTATGGGTAGTGCTTGGAAGTAGTGGTTTTCTGCCTATGGGTAGTGCTTGGAAGTAGTGGTTTTCTGTATATGGGTAGTGCTTGGAAGTAGTGGTTTTCTGCATATGGGTAGTGCTTGGAAGTAGTGGTTTTCTGCATATGGGTAGTGCTTGGAAGTAGTTGTTTTCTGCATATGGGTAGTGCTTGGAAGTAGTGGTTTTCTGCCTATGGGTAGTGATCAGAAGTAAAGGTTTTCTGTATATGGGTAGTGCTTGGAAGTTGGTTGTAGGTGGGTAATGAGTTTAATCCGAGTCTGGGAAGGCTTTTTTGAATAGCCATGTTTTGAGTCTTTTCCTGAATGTTGGGAGGCAGGGTTCCTGCCTTAGCTCCGTTGGGATGGAGTTCCAGAGCGGAGGTCCTGCTGTGGAGAATGCCCTGTCTCTGAGAGTTATGTGAAGGAAAGTTTTGGAATGAGGTACCTGAAGAGAATCTTTATAGTGCTCTCTTATGGGTCTGGAGGAAGTATGTTTTTTGAAAGGGATTTGTAGGTTGAGCGGAGCTATTTATAAATAAAGCCTCACTCACTCCTCCCATCACTGATCTCACACACTGCAATAAATCCTCACTCACTCCTCCCGCCCCTGACCTCATACACTGTGATAGAACCTCACTCCGTCTGTCCTTGACCTCACACACTGCAATAAAGCCTCACTCACTCGTCCCGTCCCTGACCATACACATTCACTCTTCCCATCACTGACCTAACACACTGAGATGGATCCTCATTCACTCCTCCTGACCCTAACCTCAATATGATGGAGACTCACTCACTCCTTCCTACACTAACCTCACACACTGCAATGGAGCCTCACTCATTCCTCCCATCCCTGACTTCACACACTGTGAAGGATTCTCACTTACTCCTCCCGTCATTGACCTTGCACACTGTGATAGATTCTCACTCACTCCTCCCATCATTGACCTCACACACTGTGATGAATTCTCACTCACTCCTCCCTTCTTTGACCTCACACATTGCATTGGATTCTCACTCACTCCTCCCATCATTGACCTCACATACTGCGATGGATTCTCACTCACTCCTCCCATCATTGACTTCACATACTAAGATGGAGCCTCATTCACTCCTCCCGTCATTGACCTTACACACTGTGATAGATTCTCACTCACTCCTCTCATCATTGACCTCACACACTGTGATGAATTCTCACTCCTCCCTTCTTTGACCTCACACACTGCACTGGATTCTCACTCACTCCTCCCTTCGTTGACCTCACACACTGCACTGGATTCTTACTCATTCCTCCCTTCATTGACCTCACACACTGCACTGGATTCCCACTCACTCCTCCCGTCATTGATCTCACGCACTGCAATGTAGCCTCACTCACTCCTCCCATCCCTGACTTCACACACTGCAATGGAGACTCATTCACTCCTCCCATCATTGACCTCACATACTGCGATGGATTCTCACTCACTCCTCCCTTCATTGACCTCACACACTGCACTGGATTCTTACTCATTCCTCCCTTCATTGACCTCACACACTGCACTGGATTCCCACTCACTCCTCCCGTCATTGACCTCACGCACTGCGATGGATTCTCACTCACTCCTCCCATCATTGACTTCACATACTGAGATGGAGCCTCATTCACTCCTCCTATCATTGACTCACACACTGAGATGGATTCTTACTCACTCCTCCCATTTCTGACTTCTCACACTGTGATTCTCACTTACTCCTCCCGTCATTGACTTCGCACACTGTGAGGGAGTCTCTCCAAATGAGAACAAACGTTTGTTGGGTTTTGAACCGTTGGCTTGTGGTGGACTCTGATGTCCTGATGCTTAGTCACTGAGTGGCACCATTGAGGGGATTCAAGCAATGTATGGAAACAGCACCGAGCCTGGTACCAGAACCAGTAACCCTGCCCCTTAAGTGCACATTTGTTTGGACTAGAAACTGGATCCTGGGTATTAGGAAGTTTTTCTTGGTAACTTGAGGGCTGCCTGGGCATAGCAGGAATAAATAATCACTGGATGCTGAGCCCTGGACTGTGTCCCTTCCTCCATATTCACCAGACGTGAGGACTAGGGATGCACAGAAGAAAACATTTGTTTTGTTTACTTCAGTCATTTTGTGGGGACCTAAATTCATTTCATTAGTTTTGAAACAAATATATATATATTTGTTTATTTGTTTTTTTTGTGTGCCATGAAAGTAAATGGGGGATACACTGCAGCTATTTTGGGCTGCAGAATTGGGGTTTTCTCATCAATTCTCATGGTGCTCAAAGGAAGAAATCATGAGAAGGGGAAAGAAGTCCGAGGGACCCAGACTGAGGCAAAGTAGCACCCAAAGGGCATGAAGAAGATAAAGGCTCGAGTTTAAAAGTGTTGCTCACCCAAAAATGGCCATAGACGCAAGCGTGCGGTCCACATGCGAGCAAGGCAGATTCTAGAAGTCGCAATTTATCGTGTATACGTGAGTGTGCGAGCAAGAAAGACGTGGGTGGGGGTCTGGGCGTTCTGCGCGTAACTCCATATATTAAAAGCTCAGGGCGTGTCACGCGGCGGCTTGCTAGCCGCGTAACCTTACTGCTGCTCCTGAGGAGGAGCAGGCCTGCAGATCTTGATTTTTAGGGCTTACACGACAGGATGAAGGGTCTGGGCCTACTGAGGGGCGGGCAGGATGAAGAACCAGAGGGGTCTGGATGATCTCGTCATTGACTGGAAAGACTGTGGACTAACTGGGAAAAACTGGGAACGTCCCTCGCACAAGCATATTTTAAAATTCGCTTTCACACCGTGTGTTAAAGCCAGCAAGGCCCTATAGAAGATATGCGAAGTAGGTTTGCTCGAGTAGTCTCTTAAAATTAGGAACGTATTTACGTCCGGTAGGCGTATTCTAAGACATATGGACGCAAGTGCATGCATGACTTACAATTCCAGGGGGTCTCCGCTGGCGCGCCGACGCACGTGTATATGGGCACATGCGCACTTACTTTAAAATTAGCCTGCAAGGCTCTGTAAAGGGAAAAGGGAGGTGCCAGCATGGGCAGGACTTCTCCAAGGAAGAAAGCTGGTGTGGGAAGGCTGCAAAGAGGGCACCGGTGACAGTGGCATGAACCCTTCGTGGCTGTGCAAGTTGGCACCTAACGTGGCATCCACATCCTAAGACACCAAGAAGGGGGAGCAAAGCAGAAAATGTGGCAGGAAGAGGAACACCTCGGCACTGATAAAGGGACAAAGCAGTGCGAGGGGGCAAGGTCTGAGGGTGCGGCTGCAAGGCAGAGAGGCACAGAGACCACCAAAGTGAGCATGGGGGGTACAGCCCTCCACGCGGCCTGGGTGCGATCCCCGGACCTCAGCCCAGTCACATGGCTGGGCCGGATGTAAGTGCAGGAAGGGGGGTGGTGTAGGGCCTGCAGCTTCTGGAGGGGGAGGGGAATAGGCAGGGGGGCTGGGACACTATCTTTGACTTGGGAGGTGAGAAGGGGAGGGGGGGGCCAGGACACTTGGTCACTTGGGGGGTGGGAAAGGGCTGAGACCCAAAGTAGGTGCTTTTCTGCACGGATGGTGGTGCTGGTGGGGGCTGGGAATTGTCACTGCATGGGCTTTTTTTTTTCTATTTTTTCACTTTGGGAGCGTTGGGGTCCACTCAACTGGCAGCCCTAGGTTGAGCCAGCGGTCAGCACTGCCCCCCCCCCCCCCACTCAATTTCCCCATTTCCCATGACTTTTATTTTTCGGGCCAGCAGCCCTGTGGGGAGATGGCGGTCCCATGAGGTTGGGGGCCACCATCGTCTTAAAGGGCCGCACACCGCATTCTTTTGTGCTGCAGTGTTTGGCTGCGAGACCAGAGAACGCGCTGTACAGCCAGGGAGGGAGCCCTGCGATAGAGAGACCCCTCCTACGATAAAACATTGCAGGTTGGTGCATCTGGGGTGAGGTTGGTACTCAGTACCTCTTAGCTGAATACGTTTGGACTTATCCGGCTAAATGATGTCGATTCAATATTTGCTCGCATTTACTGGCTGGGAGACGGGATGGAGCGTTCCAGTATGGAGCTACCTAGCTGGCTAATGTAACAAGATATGTGCAGATATTCAGCCTAAGTTAGCTGGATAAACGTGTCCAGCTGATTGTTAAACAGCTGGGTATATTCACAGAGCCGCCACGCCGCTGAACATGCCAGATAAGTTACTTGCTCAGCTGCATAGCGGCTGAGTATTGACCTCTAAGGGTTCAAATGTCTCGTCATGCTTAGATGGTTGGGAATCTGCATCCAACAAAATTTAGTGAATCTTTAGTGGGGAAGAATCGGGCATCTCAGCGGTTCACCTCAATGCAGCAACGATTTCAGGTTTATTTGGTAAGGCTGAATCAGTTAATCCCACATATTTATAGACACTGATACTAAAATATTGTGAGATCCATATTTATAAAAACAAATGGATAATTTATTATCGAGCTAAGTTAGCCAGTTAGGTTATCGGGGATATTCAGCAGAGAGAATCCCACGGAATATCCTCCAATAAACTCAACGGGGTATTCCCACCCGAAAAACCTTGAAACCTAAGGAACTATGTTTGAATATCGCTGGACAGGTTTCAGAGTTGCGCCCGGATAACTTTAACCTTAACTGAGTGTATTTAAAGAACAGAGCTGGTCAAGTAGTGATGGAAACGCAAAAAAGAAGAAAAAAAAGCCATCCCTTACCCCAGTGAAACGAACGTCAGCTCTTAGTGGCCAATCCCACTCCCCCCAAAAATGTGTCCTGTAAGAAAAAAGCCTCTCCTCGCCCCTCCGAATTGACCAAACACAAGATAAGGAAGGCCCCCGCCCAGAAGGCCTTCTCTGCCTCCCCCCACCTCATGCACGCAAGCCGAGTGGTCCCTCCCTGCTGCCGGAAGCTGGGAAGGATGGTCCAGCGATGCTGGCAGAGTATTGCGCTGAACGTGCCCTGACCCCCGCACCATCCTTCCCAGCTCCCGGCGGCAGTAAGGAATTCAGGGAGGCCCAGGAGGGCTGAGAGGACAGGGGAGGGAAGCTTTCCCATTTTGCCTATTTGGTGGGAGGGGAAGCTTTTTGGCTCTGTAGGCCTGGGGGGAGGACCAGGGGAGGGTGGATCGGCCACAAGGAGCCAATGTTTGTGTCACTGGGATGGTGCGTGGGGGGGAACTGGGCTGGCAGGCCTGCTGCTCATGTTGTATGGAGTTTGTGTTACTACTTATCAGGGTTTATTCTGTGAACAGAGCTGATTAAGGTTAAAGTTATCCATTTACCCTGCTCTTACCAACACCTAGATTTAGGGAAAATGACTTATCCAGCTATCTGTAAACATCGGGGCTAGCTGGATAAGTTATTCGGCTATGTCTACTGTACCCTAGAATGCCACCAAAATGTCTCCAAGTTATCTGGATAATTTTTTAACCAGATAATGACTTATCCACATAGGATTTATCAGCATTAGAAACACTGATATGCAAAATTCAGCATTTATCTGGATAACGCAGAAGTTATCTGGACTCCTTGGAATGTCGGCGATGAGTACTGATGAGGGCTAGGATGGTTGGGAAACTCATCCCCTTCTCTTCTCTTTTCAGGATGACCGGGAGGACACTCTGTCTTACTCCATTCAAGTCGCAGGGCGCATCCTCACTCTGAAGCTGAAGAGGAACAAGTATGTGGCAGAATGGTTCCTGGCGCTCTTCTGGGCACATTTCTAGTTTTCCCTGCACTATATTGTTTTCATGAGAATTAATATTTATAAAAACTCTTATACCACCTCCTGAGTCAAACACATTCAAGGCAGTTAAAAAAAAACCAAACCACAACATGATATGCAATAATCAAACAAACATCCGATAAAACAATCTTGCTGCATCAAATATTCTTCTCCAGAAACATTCCACCAAAGAGCAGATCGAAATGCTGCACGTAGAGTATCCATGCTTCAGGAACTGAGCCTTCTCAAGGGCCATACCATAAGAACATAAAAAAATACCATACTGGGTCAGACCAAGGGTCCATCAAGCCCAGCATCCTGTTTCCAACAGTGGCCAATCCAGGCCATAAGAACCTGGCAAGTACCCAAAAAACTAAGCCTATTCCATGTAACCATTGCTAATGGCAATGGCTATTCTCTAAGTGAACTTAATAGCAGGTAATGGACTTCTCCTCCAAGAACTTATCCAATCCTTTTTTAAACACAGCTATACTAACTGCACTAACCACATCCTCTGGCAACAAATTCCAGAGTTTAATTGTGCATTGAGTAAAAAAGAACTTTCTCCGATTAGTTTTAAATGTGCCCCATGCTAAAAAATCGAGTCAGATCTTCATGAAGAAAAGGTCCCTGCCAAAGCAGATCCCTGTGGACCAGTAATCAGAGAGGAGAATCCACCTGTCTGCCTCTCAATCCCTGTCTTCCTCTCAATCCTCCGAGTCACTCCAACATGGTCCATGGGAGAAAGGCATATAGAAGCTTGCCTGCTGGCCACTCCTGCACAAAGACTTCAGATCTCTCCTGCGACTGAAGAAGCAAGGAGCCTTTGCATTGTGTAATGTTGCCAGCAAGTCTAGAAATGGGAGACCTCAGAAGCCCACTATGAGCTGGAATGCTTCATTTGACAATTCCCATTCTCTGGATCCAGACTCTTCTGAGAAAGTTATTGTCTTTTCCTGCAGTGTGTGAGGCTGTGGTCTCCTGAAGATGTACTTCTTCCCATTCCATGAGTTGGACTATTTCCTGTGACACTTGCTGGCTTAGTTCTTCCATGGCGATTGATGCAAGCCACTGTCATTTCATTGTCTGATATTATTCAGACCGTTCGACCCTGCAAACAGTTGACGAATCGCAAGCATGCCAACCGAATGGCATGGGCTTCCAGCTTTGATGCTGCTGAGAGACTCTTCTGTGTTCCAGTGCCCCTGTGTTGTCAACACTTGACAGTGAGCCCCCCAACCCTGGAGGCTCGCATCCTTCGTGAGTACTAGCCAATCT
The DNA here is from genome assembly GCF_901001135.1 of Rhinatrema bivittatum. NCBI lineage: Eukaryota > Metazoa > Chordata > Amphibia > Gymnophiona > Rhinatrematidae > Rhinatrema > Rhinatrema bivittatum. The sequence continues at coordinate 310,562,727 of NC_042621.1, forward strand.
GGTGTTCGAAGGGGAACATCCTTCCTTAGATGATTCGCTTGCAACCACCACTGCAGGTGGATGCTGATCTCCACCGGTAAATGAAGCCTTATCGAGTATTCCTGACACTGTGGACTACAACGTGCAAACAATATGCACTGAAGAGGATGCATATGCGCTCATGCCCATGGAACTACCTCTAGGTTGGCTGCCATCAAAATGAGCACCTGTAGGTAAGACAGGCATATTGTTTCTATCAATAGCCACACCTGTCATCAGTTTCTGAATGCGGATCTCCAGTAGGAACACCCTGCCTTGCTTCATGTTGAAACAAACACTGAGATACGCCAGTGTATGGGATGACTGCATATTGCTCTTGGCCAAGATCACCACCCAACCTAGTTTCTGTAGCAAGGTGATCACCTTGCATGAGACCTGAAGGCTCTCTTTCATACTCTTGGCCCAAATTTGCCAATCGTCTAAATACGGGTGGACCAGAATGCCATCCTTTCTCAACATTGCCCACCACCATGACCTTGGAGAAGGTTCTGGGCTTGGTGGCCAAGCCGAAGAGTAGCACTCAAAATTGATAATGTTGACCCAAAACAGTGAAACACAGAAATCGTTGATGCTCCAACTGGATGAGAATATGCAGGTACACTTCTGACAAATCCAGAGACGTAAGAAACTCCCCCGACTATACTGCCATTATCACTAAGTGTAAAGTTTCCATGCTTAAACTAGTCACTTGCAAATGACGGTTGACTCCCTTGAGATCCAGGATGGGGCGAAAGGAACCCTCCTTCTTGGGTAATATGAAATAAATGGAATTTTGGTCCGTATTTACTTGTGACATGGGCACTGGGGTCATGGCCCGCAGGCTGAGGAGCCTTGACAACACACACTCCACTGCCTGTCTCTTCTGCAGAGAGCTGCAGGGAGACGCCATGAAAACATCTGAGGAATGCTTAGAAAATCCAGAAAACCAGAGTATAGCTGTCTCTTATCACCTCAAGAACTGACTGGTCTGTCATGATCTCGACCCACCTCTGATAGAAAAAAGAGAGAGGCGACCCCCCTATCTCCTGTTCCCGGGGGTGGGTTGACACACCTTCATTGAGGGGATCAGGAGGTAACGCTGCTCGAGCCTGCATCCTGTCTGTGCTGCATGGGACAAAAGGACTGAGACCTAGGGATGTGAATCGTTTTAGGACGATTAAAATTATCGTCCGATAATTTTAATATCGTCTTAAACCGTTATGGAACACAATACAATAGAGATTCTAACGATTTATCGTTATAAATCGTTAGAATCGTGAGCCGGCACACTAAAACCCCCTAAAACCCACCCCCGACCCTTTAAATTAAATCCCCCACCCTCCCGAACCCCCCCCAAATGAGTTAAATAACCTGCGGGTCCAGCGGCGGTCCGGAACGGCAGCGGTCCGGAACGGGCTCCTGCTCCTGAATCTTGTTGTCTTCAGCCGGCGCCATTTTCCAAAATGGCGCCGAAAAATGGCGGCGGCCATAGACGAACACGATTGGACGGCAGGAGGTCCTTCCGGACCCCCGCTGGACTTTTGGCAAGTCTCGTGGGGGTCAGGAGGCCCCCCACAAGCTGGCCAAAAGTTCCTGGAGGTCCAGCGGGGGTCAGGGAGCGATTTCCCGCCGCGAATCGTTTTCGTACGGAAAATGGCGCCGGCAGGAGATCGACTGCAGGAGGTTGTTCAGCGAGGCGCCGGAACCCTCGCTGAACGACCTCCTGCAGTCGATCTCCTGCCGGCGCCATTTTCCGTACGAAAACGATTCGCGGCGGGAAATCGCTCCCTGACCCCCGCTGGACCTCCAGGAACTTTTGGCCAGCTTGTGGGGGGCCTCCTGACCCCCACGAGACTTGCCAAAAGTCCAGCGGGGGTCCGGAAGGACCTCCTGCCGTCCAATCGTGTTCGTCTATGGCCGCCGCCATTTTCGGCGTCATTTTGGAAAATGGCGCCGGCTGAAGACAACAAGATTCAGGAGCAGGAGCCCGTTCCGGACCGCTGCCGTTCCGGACCACCGCTGGACCCGCAGGTTATTTAACTCATTTGGGGGGGGTTCGGGAGGGTGGGGGATTTAATTTAAAGGGTCGGGGGTGGGTTTTAGGGGGTTTTAATGTGCCGGTTTTGCGATTTTTAGATTTTTAGATTTTTCACGATTTTTCACGATATTTTACCCCCCCAAACGGCAACAATACGATTCCCTCCCCCTCCCAGCCGAAATCGATCGTTAAGACGATCGAGGACACGATTCACATCCCTACTGAGACCTACCCAAAGGTCGAGCCCTCTGAGAAGCTGCTCCTCTGTAGGGTCAAAAGTGCTTGAAAAGCCTAACATGACCTCTCACACTGAACGAACGCAGTGCCTGCTTTTTATCCTCTGGTAACCGAGGAATGAGTCTTACCCTATTTATTGGCCATTTTTCCAACTCACTTGTTGCATTTGAAGCATGTTGTGGACCCTTGGTCGTAATGGTGATGACTCCTCCCATGGGGAGGGGCCCCGTGGGGAACCACAATGATAGGCTAGACTCAGCAGTAAGTGGACACAGAGAAAAAGGAAGTTTTATTATGCTGCAATGATACTGTCCGAGGAACGGACAGTGTCTGTAGACCTGCAGTAATTCAGGGAGACTTCTGGTCAGACTCAGAACGTAGATGTGATGAATGTTCTCACCCAAGCTGAAAGCATAGGTCCGGTAGTGTTCCACGGAGCGGGATAACCCGAGGATCCAGTCCAGTGGTATATTTGATGAAGACAGATCCGGTACTAGTCCGCTGAGCAGGATAACCCGTGAATCTGGTAGGGGTGAAGTAGAGAGTCTGAAGAGCCACTGTACTCACAGGCTTGAAGCTGTAGTCGATGGTAACTTCCGCTGTAGAGATGACACAAGATGGAGGACCCGTGGTCCGAGGTGCAGGATACCCAGGTAGAGAGAGGGCCCTCGAGGAGCGAGTACCCAAAGAGTCCGGCAGGGTTCCTGAGGAGAAAACCAAACAGAACCCCCGAGGCGCGGGTGAACTGGGAGAGTTAAGCGAGGCAAACCCCGGAGGATAGAAGCGAAGGGGCCCCTGAGGAGGGGGTGCCCAGAGCTTCTCAGGAACAGCGAGGTGCCCCGGAAGCTAGAGGAGGCGTTCCAAGCGGGCAGCTTAGAAGCGGTCAGAATTAGTGGGACCGTAATCCTTGCTAACTTGTACCTGTAGAGGTGAGCGGAGGCTAAGTACCCAGAGGTAGTGACGTCGTGCGGTGGGGCCGCCCCCGAGGATGGAAACGGATGTCGGATTGGTGCACCAAGCTCGGAGACCAGAAGGGGAATGGAATCCCTAAAATTAAGTCCCCTTCTTGTTCATATTGTTATATATTTACTCTTTACCTAAGCTCAGCTTGGCCCGGCCGAGTACAGAGTTGGTCTCTGCTTGTGGGGGAAGAGGACAAAGGCTTTCACCACCGCGCTCAGCTTCCTGCCCCCACTAGCCTCTCAGCTGTTTGTCTCTCTACTGGTAAGTCCATGCTGGAAAACCAGCTACCAGACCAAGGTACTCTACTGAGGGAGGAATCTGCAGATATCACCTCAGGAAAACTCGACTGAGGGAGGGACCATAAGGTAACACTACAGGAGAGCGGGACAAATTTATTTCTTTCTTCTTTCTCCTTCTAAATTTTTTTTTTAAGCAATCCCCAGTAGGGAGGTGCATGTCCACCATCTACTGGAGACGGAGAATACTGGCGGGCTGATGTCACTGCAGGGCTATATATATTGTGATGTCGGCTTGCTCCATCTCCATCTGCTGGTAGAGGTGCATAAATTCCAAGAATGCACATTGTCATTTCTCCAGCTGCAGTCCCTCTCTCAGGGGTCAGAACAGATTGTATCGTAGGGCTTGGCTGTAGACGATAGACCTGGTGGTGGTGGTGGTGAAACGCTGAAGGCATGTAGCTATCTATGGCAGTCAGTGCGTTTTCGGTATAATGTGCTTCTTATGTGTCCTTCATGTAGGTCAACAGTGGACTCTGTCCTCAAACGCTCATGCTTTAATAAATTGGTTAGTCTACAAGGTTCCATTCGACTCCTATCATTTTCCCTACACCAGACTAATACGGCTATCCCTCTGAAGCTTGATATATGGAACGACAAATCCTACAAACATATCTGATAATACCTGTGTGATAATAATTGTAACTACAGTGGTGATGTTACTTGGGCAAGCCTAGGTGATGATAAACGGAGCTTTCTCAGTGATAACATAGGGTGTTGGTGCTTATCTGAGAGGTACCATGTTTGGATACCTGTCTCATAATATCAGAAGTTACTTTGGCAATGTTGCGAGAGTATAGTTGTTCAGAAACATGAGTGTAATAATACCAGGGGTTTTCTGTCATATTAGCAGATGCTACACATGTATGTTTCCTTTATTCACAGAAAACTGATCAGTGAAGGCTTTACCATCTATACCTACAATAAGGATGGGAAACTGGAGATTTCTAAATCAAAAACTCAGGTACTGCCTGCAGTCTCTCTCATAGAGAGAACCAACTCATACTAAGGCCAAATACTATCTGCTTCTCTGTTACTCCTTATAATAAGAGACAAGCACTACTGCCTCCCTCTTACCCTGCTCATACTAAGACCAAGTACTCTCTGCTTCTCTGTTACTCCTTATAATAAGAGCCAAGCACTGCTGCCTCCTTCTTACCCTGCTCATACTAAGAACAAGTACTATCTGCTTCTCTGTTATTCCTTATAATAAGAGCCAACACTGCTTGCCTCTCTTGTACCTGAATACACACATAAAAAATGTCACTAGTGAAGTTAGTTACAACTGAATTGGGAAAACAGACCTCAGGATTGGAGCAAAAATTGTCTCTTCACAGATTGTCAACACCGAATCACTGGTTTAAAATCCTCCTTATGATTGCATACTGAAGTCTCTATCGAAAAGTTTTTACAAATGCAGATAAGGGAGTCCCTGCCTCATGCTTGCATTCTAGTCAAGACACAAAGACTTGACAAATGAGTGCATGAGATGCCGATTTATTTATGGACGTTGTTACGATTTAAAATATGCGCGTGCTGTCTGCCTTGCAGGTGAATTGTTACTATCAAGGATTTATTGAAGGCGTTGAAAGTTCTGTGGTTGCCCTAAGTATATGTCATGGCCTCAGGTAAGTGCTTTGCTCTTTCCTAACAGGCTGATTTTAAAAGCATTGCTCATGCAAAAATGCCCACACGCGCACGTTTGTGAGTCATGCACGGCAATGCGGATTTTAAAAAGCTGCAAGATGCACCCATATGTACCCGTGTGTGTGTAAGGAATAAGGATGCAGGCGTTCCAGCATGGGGCAAGTCTTACGCCCATAACACTAAACATTAAAACCGAAACCTGCAGTCTGCATACCCCAGATATGGACGTAACTTTACCGCCCCCTCCTCATGAGGAGCAGGTCTCTAGATCTCGGGTTTTAGGGTTATAGCACAGGGTGAGGGGTCCGGGTCAACTGGGCAGTGTGCAGGATGTAGAACCAGAGGGGTCTGAAAGACCTTGATATTAACTGGACACACTGGTGGGCTAATTGCATTACTGGGAATGTGCCTCGTGCGAGCATGCTTTAAAATTGCCTGACATACGCGTTTAAAAGCCAATGAGGTCCTATGGAAGACACAAGCAGGGTAGCTGTGCTCGAGTAACCTCTTTTAAAAAATATAAGCGTAACTGCACGCACGATTAGAACTTCCAGCATGTATAGGTGCTTACACACTCGTTTTAAAATCGACCTGTAAGTATCTCTAGGGCGGTACTCAAAGATCCATATTGGACCTGCAGAAAACACATTATCTTATGAGCTGGCTAGAGAAACATCTGTGTATACATATGTGCCTGCGTTCTGGGTGATCATATGGGAGGGAGGATCTTTAGTATAATATCTGCATATATGTTAATGAATGGTATGGTCACATGGGACCTCTGTTCAGAAAAAGTTATTATTTTCTACCTCTGGTCCAGTAAGAGAGGAAGGGCCTTTCCCATTGACACATAGAATGAGGAATAGGTTTGAAAGTTAGGATCCCGAGCCATTCCACCCAGTAATGCATGTGTACACTTGAGTGAATGTGCAGAGATTTCTTCTAGTATTTGTGCAGTGGAAGCTTTACCGTTAATAAAATACCTCATTGTTCCTCTCCAAAAGATGCGAGTATGTGCGAATATTTCCAAAGCAGTGAAAGCAAAGTTGCTTACCTGTAACGGGTGTTCTCCAAGGAGATAAGGATGTTAGTCCTCACATATGGGTGACCCTGAAGGGACTTCAGCTTTGACTCAACAAGATGGATCAGCTCTTCAGGCTGAGGAACTCTGAGCCGTGTCTAGCAGGGCTCCCATGAAGTCCAATTGAGGAGAAGGGCTGAGATGTGACTTTGGGTAGTTGAGAAGGAACCCTAGCGATTCCAACACCTGGATAGTCAAGCACATGGATCTGGTGACCTTGTCTTGACCAGCCAATCGTCCAGAATTGGGAAAATATGCACTCCAAGTCTGCGGAGGTGCGATTCCACCATGGTTAGGCATTTTGTGAAGACCCATGGGGCAGACATGAGCCCAAACGGCAACACCCAGTACTGGCAGTGCTGTTTTCCCACCACGAATCAGAGATACTTCCTGTGACCGGGTGTATGCATCCTTTAGGTCGAGGGAGCATAGCCAGTCCCCTTTTTGCAAAAGGGGGATCAAGTTGCCCGGGGAAATCATCTTGAACTTTTCTTTTTTAGAAACTTGTTCAAGGCCCTCAGGTCTAGGATAGGATGGAGTCCTCCCTTTCTCTTTGGGATCAGGAAGTACCTGGAGTAGAATCCTCACCCTCTTTGCCCTGGTCATATGGGCTTGACCGCTCTGGCTGTTAAGAGGGAGAACTCCATTCATAGTACCTCCTGATGCACTACTGACCCCCAATATGGGCACGGAGGGCAATTTGGTGGGACACCCAATAGATTCAGTTGGTACCCCTGATTGATGATGGAAAGAACCCACTGGTCTGAGGTTTCACTGGGCCACTGGTTCGCAAAGAATCACAGCCTGCCCCCAACCGGAGGGTCCATTGCCCCGGATATAGGCAACTGGCTTACACTTGTTATAGTTAGTGAGGTTTGAGTGGACCCTTGGACACTGTGGCAGCTGACCATGCCCATGGAGTAAGTCACGTGATGGGCCACAGGTCAGGCTCAGCTCTGGACACACAAACACAGATAGTTCTTTATTTAGACAGTTTGAGAAACCACCAGACGTGGCAGTAGTGAGTAGATGATGTAGCCCGGCTGGGCTAGTATTCCCCAGGGCGCTGGAACAGCGGTTCTTCAGGTAGCAGTGCTGTAGTGGAGAAAACTGAGAAAGTGAGTACAATAGAACATTCAAGAGTCCCAGATATGGAGAAGCTCCGAGATACGGAGAGCTGGCCCTCGAGGAGCGAGTACCAGATCCCTGGAGGTAGAGAGACTTGTTGGCAAAGTACTCACACAGCGGTTCCACCTAGGAGATGGCACTGGCGCTGGAATGGGGGCAGGCCCTCAAGGAGCGAGTACCTGGTTCCAGGGAGACGGCTCTGAGGAGTAGATGATAGTAGTACTCACTGATGGTGTCTGTAGCGAATTCTTCCAAGTAGAAGAGGAGATAGATGCAGGCAGCAAGTCAGGGAACATGGGCCCTCGAGGAGTGAGTACCAGTTATCTGATAACGACCTGAAAGAAACAAAGAGGCCCCTGAGGAGCGGGTAACCCGTTAGCAGAAAGAGTCCAATGGAAGTTGGAAGGCAGAATAGCTGGGTACGGAGAGCGAATCCCATCCGTAAGATCACCCTTGCTAACTCAACGGCTAGCAATAAACAGTAGGCTTAAATATCCGGGCAGCATGACGTCATCACAGGGGGACGCCCCTGAGGAACGCGCCAATGAGGAAATAAGAATGTGGGCCACGCGGCGCGCGCACCCTAAGGTATCTGGAGAGCATGGCGGGAGGCAGCGCCCAAGCCGGTCCGGGGATGCCGGAGAGGACAGCAGACGGATGCTGCGGCAGCCAGGCATCCACGAAGAGCAGGAGGAGTCGCAGAAAAGGAAAGGTAGGCGGAGTGAAGCCGTCGGGCAGCAACGGTCACAACCACGCTCCCTGTGACCCAGTTAAAACCCTGTCCCTGGGTTGGCTGAGGAATCGGCTGGGGCTTGGGAGCTCTCTACTGCATGGGATGGCTGCAGGAGCTCTGATGGTGTTGATGGGAGCAAGGAGGAGGAGGATAAGACTTCCTTGGCTCTGGACTCGACAGCCTCCTGGAGGAAGAAGAGGATGGGTCCAGAATACTGGTGGAGAGTTGTTGGAGGGTTTCATGGTGGTCCTGAAGCTGGGCCACAGCATCCCTCACCCTATTTCTGAAGAGATTCTCTCCATTCCTCGGCACGTCAGCAAGTCATTCCTGCACTTCCGGTTGGAGATCTGAGGCCCCTAGCCATGCCATTCTGCGGGCACCGATTCCCGCTGCAGACTCTCGATGCTGTCTCAAAAACATTGTAGGTCGCATGGACCTCGTGTTTCCCGCACTCCAGACCCTTATGCACCAGCGACATGAGGGTGTCCTGCTGCCATTGAGGCAGCTGCTCAGCCACATCCTGCACCTGCTTCCAGATGTCCCACGAGTACTGGCTCATTTAGAGCTGATAGGCAGCGATGTGGGCAATAAGCATGGCACCGTGGAACACCTTCCTCCCAAGAGCATCCATTGCTCTGTTGTACTCTGTAGTACTTCCCAAAGAATGGGTCTGAGAGTGCTTGGTCCTTTTGAGGGTGGATTCGACCACCATCAACCGGTGAGGCAGCTGATGCTTATCGAATCCGGCAGCCTTCTTGACAAGTCAAACCCCATCTGCCTTCTTGTTAATGGGAGGCACTGTGTAGTTGTTCCCAAATCCCCAGCAGCAGCTCCTTAAGGATCTCATGTACTGGGACCACCACAATCTTCTTAGGAGGCTCCATGAACTGAAGGATCTCAAGCATTTTGTGCCTGGCATCCTCCTTTGTCAAAAGTTGGAATGGATGGCCTCCACCATCACCCTCACAAACCCTGCAAAGGTTAAGTCCTCAGGCGGAGACTTCCTTCGCTCATATGGAAAAAGGTCTGATGGGAGACCATCCAAGACCTTGGAGGAGGACTCTATTTGATAATTCCCTCAGGAGTCATAGGGGCCCTCATCCTCACTGTATGTCACAGGGGATGGGGCCCTAGATTCTTGGCCTACATCCAGAGGCACAGGCACCGATTGGAACTGGATGGGAGACTACAGACCTTAGTGTCTCTACCAGCCTCAGTGCAGTTTCTTCCTTGGAGGAACCGGCAATGACCATCGTATTGGTAGGAGGATGCCTTGGTGCTGTCCTGGGAACCAACACCAGCTGGGTCAGTAATGCACTGATTAGCAATTGAGCTTCTCCAGAAGCAGTACGAGGATGGACAATATCAGCTCCAGTGCTTTCGGTGCCACAGGACCGAAGCTCTACAGTGCCTACTCCACTGCCAGCTGGACTTGATGCTCCAGCTCCTCCTCGAACATTGCCAATGCCAACACTGACTGGGAGGAAGGAGGGGTGGCCAGCTATTCCTATGACCCATGAGGGGGATGGCGACTGGCACAAGGATGGTGGAGACCGTTGTGGACCCCAGGCATCGATGGAGGATGGACTTTTCTCTCCACAGGCTGCTTCGGGGGCATCGCAGCAAAAGTCAGTGCATCCCCAAGCCCGGAACTGTGCATTGTCGGGGACCGGTGCCGATGCTTTTTAGGCTTTCCTCAATGTTTGGCCCAGTCTTTCCCCAGTGCCGAGGTCAAATAGGACGAACCTAGCATCCTCGGCCCAGAGGAGGTAGACAAAGGTCGGTTTCCGGTGCCTCTATCCATCAGCGACATCGATGGAACCAACAGTCCCTCCAATGTCAATGGCGAGGTGTCCATTGGTGCAGCTCCTAGGTCCTTCGATGCCAATGCCGATGCTGACCCATCTTGTTGAGTTGAAGCTGTCATCCCTTTGGGGACATCCATGTGTGAGGACTACCATCCTGCCATCCTCGGAGAAAGCACTTACTATTTTCACCTTTTTTATAAACAGAGCAGTGATGCTGGGGACCCCAGATGTTCTCTGATTCATTCTTCACCTTTGAGTCTGTTTGTGTGTGGCAGTGTTGGCCATGCACATTTCAACGGATGATTTCTGCATGATTACTCGTTTCTTTCTGCAGGGGAGTTATCCGTGGTGGTGACTGGTATTATGGCATCGAACCCTTGGTAGCATCTTCCTTGGATGAGCACCTTCTCTTCCGGCTGCCAGCACTCCCGGGGAAATCCTTCGGTTGTGGAGTGCAGGGTCCAGATCTGTTTCACAAAAGCAACCTCTCAATGGGATCGTTCCACGGCATGAAGGACTTTCTTACTATTTCTAGGGTAAAGTGACAGACAAACTCTATTTTATAACAGTGAAGGAAAGAGGCATTTTTTCTCAGTGGCCCCTTTCATCCAGTGTAATAATTCAGGAGCAGCCATGCAGCCAAGTCAGGGCACAGTAAACTGGTGGTAGAGCTCTTTTCAAACAGGACAGGGGCTGCCATGTTCCTGGTCATTATCTCTGAGACGAAGCAAAGCAGAGCGAGGCACGGAACCAGGATTCAAGCCTCATGTGTGTGATTACAAACCTTTCAAAACGTTGCCCCAGAGCGACCAGTTCAAGATCACATAGCGAGCCTGCAGCAGACACGTAATAATTAATGAGAAACAGGGAGATGAAAAAACAAGTACTAGCTATATAGTGTACTGCAGAGAAGCATCTGGAGTTTTAGTGGATATCAAACAGTAAAATAGTAAATGATGTCACTTAAAAAGCAGCTGGTCCAGCTGGTCTGTCAGATTTCTCCTTATCCAGTTATTCCCCTGTCCCCACTGCTAAGGACACATCCCAGCTGCCAGCCCCAGAGTGTGACACCTGCAGGATTTCTCCTTATCCAGTTATTCCTGTCCCCACTGCTAAGGACACATCCCAGCTGCCAGCCCCAGAGTGTGACACCTGCAGGATTTCTCCTTATCCAGTTATTCCTGTCCCCACTGCTAAGGACACATCCCAGCTGCCAGCCCCAGAGTGTGACCCCCTGCAGGATTTCTCCTTATCCAGTTATTCCCCTGTCCCCACTGCTAAGGACACATCCCAGCTGCCAGCCCCAGAGTGTGACCCCCTGCAGGATTTCTCCTTATCCAGTTATTCCCCTGTCCCCACTGCTAAGGACACATCCCAGCTGCCAGCCCCAGAGTGTGACCCCCTGCAGGATTTCTCCTTATCCAGTTATTTCCCTGTCCCCACTGCTAAGGACACATCCCAGCTGCCAGCCCCAGAGTGTGACCCCCTGCAGGATGTCTCCTTATCCAGTTATTCTCCTGTCCCCACTGCTCAGGACACATCCCAGCTGCCAGCCCCAGAGTGTGACCCCCTGCAGGATTTCTCCTTATCCAGTTATTCCCCTGTCCCCACTGCTAAGGACACATCCCAGCTGTCTGATCACTTGCATGATTTCACTCCTTATCCAAGTCATTTTTGTGGACTTCCTCTTTGATTCTCTGCTATCCTGAGTAGATGAACATAGATTCAGACCTAGCACCTCTGTGTCTGATCATCACACTTTGCAATAATCTAAGCAATTAACTAGTGAGGTGTTTGATGGAATATCTCTTGCTTTCTATGTACTCAGGGACTTGCTCGATGGCACCTGGCCACCACCAACCTAACAGTAACGACCCAACTGGTCCCATCTTGCTATCGCCTGCTTCTCTCATCTGCCCCTTTGTTTTCACCTCTACTCTTACCTCTGCTCTTGGGAGCGATTTACTGTTCCCTCACTGTCCCCGTATCTGTTAGGGATGTGAATCGTTTTAGGACGATTAAAATTATCGTCCGATAATTTTAATATCGTCTTAAACCGTTATGGAACACAATACAATACAGATTCTAACGATTTATCGTTATAAATCGTTAGAATCGTGAGCCGGCACATTAAAACCCCCTAAAACCCACCCCCGACCCTTTAAATTAAATCCCCCACCCTCCCGAACCCCCCCCCAAATAACTTAAATAACCTGCGGGTCCAGCGGCGGTCCGGAACGGCAGCGGTCCGGAACGGGCTCCTGCTCCTGCATCTTGTCGTCTTCAGCCGGCGCCATTTTCCAAAATGGCGCCGAAAAATGGCGGCGGCCATAGACGAAAAAGATTGGACGGCAGGAGGTCCTTCCGGACCCCCGCTGGACTTTTGGCAAGTCTCGTGGGGGTCAGGAGGCCCCCCACAAGCTGGCCAAAAGTTCCTGGAGGTCCAGCGGGGGTCAGGGAACGATTTCCCGCCACGAATCGTTTTCGTACGGAAAATGGCGCCGGCCATACGCGTATGGCCGGCGCCATTTTCCGTACGGAAAATGGCGCCGGCAGGAGATCGACTGCAGGAGGTCGTTCAGCGAGGCGCCAGAACCCTCGCTGAACGACCTCCTGCAGTCGATCTCCTGCCGGCGCCATTTTCCGTACGAAAACGATTCGCGGCGGGAAATCGCTCCCTGACCCCCGCTGGACCTCCAGGAACTTTTGGCCAGCTTGTGGGGGGCCTCCTGACCCCCACGAGACTTGCCAAAAGTCCAGCGGGGGTCCGGAAGGACCTCCTGCCGTCCAATCTTTTTCGTCTATGGCCGCCGCCATTTTCGGCGCCATTTTGGAAAATGGCGCCGGCTGAAGACGACAAGATGCAGGAGCAGGAGCCCGTTCCGGACCGCTGCCGTTCCGGACCGCCGCTGGACCCGCAGGTTATTTAAGTTATTTGGGGGGGGGGTTCGGGAGGGTGGGGGATTTAATTTAAAGGGTCGGGGGTGGGTTTTAGGGGGTTTTAGTGTGCCGATTTTTCGATTTTTAACGATTTTTAACGATTTTTCACGATATTTTACCCCCCCAAACGGCAACAATACGATTCCCTCCCCCTCCCAGCCGAAATCGATCGTTAAGACGATCGAGGACACGATTCACATCCCTAGTATCTGTCCCCAGCCAGCTGCAGTTCAGTTGCACTTTCTGCTTTCTGTCTCCTCGGCTGCTCAGTTATTCCAGACGTCTACCACTCTGTCAGGGAAGTATTTCCCCTGAACCTTCCTCTCTCCAGCTTCATATCAGGATCCCTTCTCAGTGAACTTTTATTTTCTTTGTAAAATGTCACATCCTGTAAATATCTGAACGTTTCCATCCACCATTCAACATTGAAACATTAGGAAACGAACTAGACGAAAAACTAAAAGAATTTGAGTTCAAAGATGCCCATTCAGCAACAAAAACATGGACAGAAACAATGAATAAACTAGCAGACGAAATCAACCCGATGAAACACACCCTCATCAAAGAACCAAAGCAAACAAACCCATGGTACAACCAAAAAATAAAAGAAATCAAGCAAAATCTGAGAAAAAAAGAAAAAGACTGGAAGAAACACAAAACCAATGAAAACCTATCTAGATATAGAAAACATCTAGCCTACTACAAACAAACAATCCTTGATGCCAAAAAACAGTACTATAGGACAAAAATTGAAAAATTCTCAAACAATCCTAGAACGTTATTCACCATAGTCAAAAACCTTACCAACGACACAGCAGAAGCTCCCACAGAGCTACTTGAAAACAAATGTAACGAAATAGCTCATTACTTCGATGACAAAATTAGAAACCTGAAAAATAAAATCCCAAACACAACTAAACAAGAAATCAAAATGCACACAAGGGACAGTACACATTGGGCCACATTTGAGGAAACAACAGAAACTGAAGTTGAAACCATACTAAAAAAGATAAACCCAGCCCCACATATAATTGACACCATACCAACAATCGACATCAAAAAATTAGCTAACATAGTCTCCCCTACATTAACAAAAATCATAAACCTCTCCTTAGAGGAGGGATCCCTTCCAGATAACCTGAAAGGAGCAATAATTAAACCAATAATAAAGAAAAAGAACAGTGACCCACTTATACTGAGTAACTACAGACCAGTATCAAATCTGCCACTAATAGCAAAATTAATAGAAAAAAATCGTTCAGAAACAATTAGCAGAACACCTAGACAACAATAATATACTGTACCCATCACAGCACGGATTTTGCAAACATTACAGCACCGAAACCTTACTTCTCTCATTGACTGACAGCATAATGAGAGGCTTTGACAACGGTAAACATTACATCCTTCTAATGCTTGACCTATCCTCTGCCTTTGACACAGTAAATCATGTGCTAAAAAGACTTGACGAAATTGGATTAATGGAAAAAACTAAAGCCTGGTTCAGATCATACCTAAGTAACAGATATTATCAAGTTCAAATAAAAAACACACTGTCAAAGAAAATAAATCTATTGACTGGAGTACCACAAGGATCAGCACTCTCTGCCACACTCTTTAATATCTACCTTCTTCCACTGTGCCATCTGCTAGCGGGCATGGGTATCATACACTACATATACGCTGATGATATTCAAATATTACTACCAATCAAAGACTCACTGGAAAAAACACTAAACCTAGCAATCATGTAAGAACATAAGAACATAAGAAATTGCCATGCTGGGTCAGACCAAGGGTCCATCAAGCCCAGCATCCTGTTTCCAACAGAGGCCAAAACCAGGCCACAAGAACCTGGCAATTACCCAAACACTAAGAAGGTCCCATGCTACTGATGCAATTAATAGCAGTGGCTATTCCCTAAGTAAACTTGATTAATAGCAGTTAATGGACTTCTCCTCCAAGAACTTATCCAAACCTTTTTTGAACCCAGCTACACTAACTGCACTAACCACATCCTCTGGCAACAAATTTCAGAGCTTTATTGTGCGTTGAGTGAAAAAGAATTTTCTCCGATTAGTCTTAAATGAGCTACTTGCTAACTTCATGGAATGCCCTCTAGTCCTTCTATTATTCAAAAGTGAAAATAACCGAGTCACATCTACTCGTTCAAGACCTCTCATGATCTTAAAGACCTCTATCATATCCCCCCTCAGCCGTCTCTTCTCCAAGCTGAACAGCCCTAACCTCTTCAGCCTTTCCTCATAGGGAAGCTGTTCCATCCCCTTTATCATTTTGGTTGCCCTTCTCTGTATCTTCTCCATCGCAACTATATCTTTTTTGAGATGCGGCGACCAGAATTGACACAGTATTCAAGGTGTGGTCTCACCATGGAGCGATATAGAGGCATTATGACATTTTCCGTTCTATTAACCATTCCTTTCCTAATAATTCCTAACATTCTATTTGCTTTTTTGACTGCTGCAGCTGACGATTTTAAAGTATTATCCACTATGATGCCTAGATCTTTTTCCTGGGTGGTAGCTGCTAATATGGAACCTAACATCGTGTAACTACAGCAACGGTTATTTTTCCCTATATGCAACACCTTGCACTTGTCCACATTAAATTTCATCTGCCATTTGGATGCCCAATTTTCCAGTCTCACAAGGTCTTCCTGCAATTTATCACAATCTGCTTGTGATTTAACTACTCTGAATAATTTTGTATCATCTGCAAATTTGATAACCTCACTCGTCGTATTCCTTTCCAGATCATTTATATATATATTGAAAAGCACTGGGCAAAGTACAGATCCCTGAGGCACTCCACTGTTTACCCTTTTCCACTGAGAAAATTGACCATTTAATCCTACTCTCTGTTTCCTGTCTTTTAACCAGCTTGTAAGCCACGAAAGGACATCGTCTCCTATCCCATGACTTTTTAGTTTTCGTAGAAGCCTCTCATGAGGGACTTTGTCAAACGCCTTCTGAAAATCCAAATACACTACATCTACCGGTTCACCTTTATCCACATGTTTATTAACCCCTTCAAAAAAGTGAAGCAGATTTGTTAGGCAAGACTTCCCTTGGGTAAATCCATGTTGACTATGTTCCATTAAATCATGTCTTTCTATATGCTTTACAATTTTGTTCTTGAGAATAGTTTCCACTATTTTTCCCGGCACTGAAGTCAGGCTCACTGGTCTATAGTTACCTGGATCACCCCTGGAGCCTTTTTTAAATATTGGGATTACATTGGCCACCCTCCAGTCTTCAGGTACAATGGATGATTTTAATGATAGATTACAAATTTTAACTAATAGATCAGAAATTTCATTTTTGAGTTCCTTCAGGTGATTTGCTACTCTTTAGTTTGTCAATCTGGCCTACTACATCTTCCAGGTTCACAGTGATTTCGTTCAGTTCGTCTGACTCATCACCCCTGAAAACCATCTCCGGAACTGGTATCTCCCCAACAACCTCATTAGTAAACACAGAGGCAAAGAATTCATTTAGTCTTTCTGCAATGGCCTTATCTTCCCTAAGAGCCCCTTTAACCCCTCTGTCATCTAATGGTCCAACCGACTCCCTCACAGGTTTCTTGCTTTGGATATATTTAAAAAAGTTTTTATTATCAGTTTTTGCCTCTATGTCCAACTTCATTTCAAATTCTCTCTTCGCCTGTCTTATCAATATTTTACACTTAGCTTGACAATGCTTATGTTTTATCCTATTTTCTTCAGATGGATCCTTCTTCCAATTTTTGAAGGATGATTTTTGGCTAAAATAGCCTCTTTCACCTCACCTTGACATCATTAAACAACTACTAAATCAAATGGAGCTAGTCATTAACATAGAAAAAACCGAATTCCTCCATCTTGAACGAAAAAACATAACAGTCATCCAATCTCCGATACTACTAAAAAACAATCAGAAAATTGGAATAGCCGAGAAAGTACGGAACCTCGGTGTAATAATAGACACAGAACTCAGCCTCAAACAACACATATCATTAAAAGTCAAAGAAGGATATGCCAAACTAATGGTCATCATAAAACTTAAACCGTTACAAAATCAAACTAACTTCCGAACTGTCCTGTTACGGCTATGGCTGCTGTGCAACCGCCTCACCACCAGGGGTCCCTCTAGTGCTGGCTCTCCTGGCAGGCCCAGTCCATCTCCCCTGTCCACTCTATGTTCTGGGCTTTTCCTTATAACCCTGCCTGACAGTTCCCTCGGTGCTTCGGCATCGAGCTCGCCTGGGCTCCCTGCTCTAGCCTTTCCTGCTTGCTGTGCATTTGGTCCCTGGACCATTCCTTGCCTTGCCTTGCGCGGCCTTCGGGCCTTATTCCTTGCCTTGTCTTGCCTGGCCTTGTGTGGCCTACAGGCCTTCTGTGTGTGTGTGGCCTACAGGCCTTCCCTGCCTTGCCTTGCTTACGGTGTGTGGCCTACGGGCCTTCTGTGTGTGTGTGTGGCCTACGGGCCTTCTCTGCCTTGCCTTGCTTACGGTGTGTGGCCTACGGGCCTTCTGTGTGTGTGTGGCCTACGGGCCTTCTGACCTGCCTTGCCCTGCTTACTGTGTGTGGCCTACGGGCCTTCTGTGTGTGTGTGGCCTACGGGCCTTCTGACCTGCCTTGCCCTGACCCAGCCTGAACCCAGACACCTCTACTTGCCGCCTGCCCTGACCCAGCCTGAACCCAGACACTGCTACTTGCCGCCTGCCCTGACCCAGCCTAGACCCAGACACTGCTACTTGCCGCCTGCCCTGACCCAGCCTGAACCCAGACACTGCTACTTGCCGCCTGCCCTGACCCAGCCTGGACCCAGACACTGCTACTTGCTGCCTGCCCTGACCCAGCCTGGAACCAGACACTGTTTCTAGCCATTCCTGTCTCTCTCCACCTGGAGCCACCCTGCTGGGTGGTGTTCACGACTCCTGACCGGAGCCCAAGCGTAACAGTATGCCGAAGCCACCAATTTCCAGGGGAAGAGATAGGTCTTGGTACTACCGGTGAGCCAATTTTTCTTTTACCTCTACTCACATTATGCCTCAGCCTCCAAGTTTTTATGTCTGTGCTTTTTGCCAGACTTTGAACTATCCCAGTTACAAGAACTGTCTTGCATGTCAACTCTCAGACCAAGAGCACTGGGTTTGCAGCAGTTGTCATAAGAGGAACGTCTCGGTCTATCAGGAATGTTTAAATTGTCTAACTCCAAAACCAGGGTGGTGGAAATGCTCCTGTGTTCCGTGTCTGTTACCACCAGGCAAACCCTGCCCCTGTTGTTCTGCTCTAGGACCAGCTGTTCCATTAGAAAAAACAATCAGCTCTCCTAACCGGTATTCTGCTTCTGGCTCAACTAAAACAGACATTTTAGCTGGCAGTTTGTGGAAAGAAAAACCCAGGACTTACCTGACCAAGAAGGCTTCTGTGATACCAGTGCTAGACCCTCGGGAACAGGTTTCTCTAAAACAGAGAGAGCTGATTAACTCTAGCAGGGCTCTGCTTCCCACAGCTGCTGTTGAGACAATAACGAGCACTTTCCCTAGACGTCCTAGAACTGCCTGTGCCTTCTCTAAACTGCTCCTCCAGAAACAAAATAAGGAGCCTCAGAGTTTGGCTCGAGGTATCAAGCCCACAGCAGTGCAATCTGTGTCTTCCATGTGCACTGCTTCTAACCTTGCTGCATCACCCCAAGAGGGGGCCAAGCCTGCTGCATCACCCCAAGAGGGGGCCAAGCCTGCTGCATCGCCCCAAGAGGGGCCCGAGCCTGCTGCATCGCCCCAAGAGGGGTCCGAGCCTGCTGCATCACCCCGAGGAGGATCCGAGCCTGCTGCATCGCCCCAAGGGGGGTCCGAGCCTGCTGCATCACCCCAAGAGGGGGCCAAGCCTGCTGCATTACCCCGAGAGGGGTCCGAGCCTGCTGCATCGCCCCAAGAGGGGTCCGAGCCTGCTGCATCGCCCCGAGGAGGATCCGAGCCTGCTGCATCGCCCCAAGGGGGGTCCAAGCCTGCTGCATCACCCCAAGAGGGGGCCAAGCCTGCTGCATCACCCCAAGAGGGGTCCGAGCCTGCTGCTTCACCCCAAGAGGGGGCCGAGCCTGCTGCATCACCCCAAGGGGGGTCTGAGCCTGCTGCATCACCCCAAGAGGGGGCCAAGCCTGCTGCATCACCCCAAGGGGGGTCCGAGCCTGCTGCATTACCCCAAGAGGGGTCCGAGCCTGCTGCATCACCCCAAGAGGGGGCCAAGCCTGCTGCATCACCCCAAGAGGGGTCCGAGCCTGCTGCATCGCCCCAAGAGGGGTCCGAGCCTGCTGCATCACCCCGAGAGGGGTCCGAGCCTGCTGCATCGCCCTGAGGAGGATCCAAGCCTGCTGCATCACCCCAAGAGGGGGCCAAGCCTGCTGCATCGCCCCGAGAGGGGTCCGAGCCTGCTGCATCGTCCCGAGGAGGATCCAAGCCTGCTGCATCACCCCAAGAGGGGGCCGAGCCTGCTGCATCGCCCCGAGAGGGGTCCGAGCCTGCTGCATCCCCCCCGAGAGGGGTCCGAGCCTGCTGCATCACCCCAAGAGGGGTCCAAGCCTGCTGTTTCGCCCCAAGAGGGGTCCGGGCCTGCTGCACTACCCCGAGAAGAGCCTGAGTCTGCCGAACCGGCCCTGCTGCCGCCCCCGGAGGGGTCCGAACCGGCCCTGCTGCCGCCCCCGGAGGGGCTCGAACCGGCCCTGCTGCCGCCCCCGGAAGGGCTCGAACCGGCCCTGCTGCCGTCCCCTGAGGGGTCCGAACCGGTCCTACTGACAGACTTTCTGACTCAGCCTTCTGAGCCTGCTGAACCGGCCCAGCTGCCGCCCCTGGAGGGGCCCATACCGGATCTGATGTCGTCCCCGGATCTGATGTCGCCTGCTGAACCGGCCCAGCTGGTCCTAGAGGTCCAAACCGGTTCTGCTGTCACCGACCCTGGAGGGGTCCGTACCGGTCCTGATGCCGACCCTGGAGGGGTCCGGACCGGCCCTGCTGTCGCTTCAGGAGGGGTTAGCACCTGCCCTGTCGCCTCAAGAGGGATTACGGACTATTTTGCTGCCCCAGGTTGGGGTTGTGTCTGCCTTATCACCCCAGGAGGGGTTATGGACTGCCTTACTGCCTCGGGAAGGAGTTGAACCTGCCGCATCGCCCCCGGAGGGGTCTCACGTTATTATTGAGTACCTCCTGCAAAGATGGGACCCAGGAGGAGGGGGAGGCCTTGAGGAGGGGGTACTGTTACGGCTATGGCTGCTGTGCAACCGCCTTACCACCAGGGGTCCCTCTAGTGCTGGCTCTCCTGGCAGGCCCAGTCCATCTCCCCTGTCCACTCTATGTTCTGGGCTTTTCCTTATAACCCTGCCTGACAGTTCCCTCGGTGCTTCGGCATCGAGCTCGCCTGGGCTCCCTGCTCTAGCCTTTCCTGCTTGCTGTGCATTTGGTCCCTGGACCATTCCTTGCCTTGCCTTGCGCGGCCTTCGGGCCTTATTCCTTGCCTTGTCTTGCCTTGCCTTGTGTGGCCTACAGGCCTTCTGTGTGTGTGTGGCCTACGGGCCTTCCCTGCCTTGCCTTGCTTACGCTGTGTGGCCTACGGGCCTTCTGTGTGTGTGTGTGGCCTACGGGCCTTCTCTGCCTTGCCTTGCTTACGGTGTGTGGCCTACGGGCCTTCTGTGTGTGTGTGGCCTACGGGCCTTCTGACCTGCCTTGCCCTGCTTACTGTGTGTGGCCTACGGGCCTTCTGTGTGTGTGTGGCCTACGGGCCTTCTGACCTGCCTTGCCCTGACCCAGCCTGAACCCAGACACTGCTACTTGCCGCCTGCCCTGACCCAGCCTAGACCCAGACACTGCTACTTGCCGCCTGCCCTGACCCAGCCTGGACCCAGACACTGCTACTTGCTGCCTGCCCTGACCCAGCCTGGAACCAGACACTGTTTCTAGCCATTCCTGTCTCTCTCCACCTGGAGCCACCCTGCTGGGTGGTGTTCACAACTCCTGACCGGAGCCCAAGCGTAACAGTGCTACAAGCGTTAATATTTGCCAGCACTGACTACTGTAATGCTCTACTAATAGGATTACCATACACAACAATAAGACCACTCCAAATACTACAAAACTCAGCCGCAAGAATTTTAACAGGAAAAAGAAAAAGAGATCACATCACTGAAACACTGGCTGAACTACACTGGCTGCCATTTGAATACAGGGTAAAATATAAAACCCTTTGCACTATACATAAGCTAATCCACGACGGGAAACCGGAATGGTTAAACACAGCACTCCGCGTCCATGTCCCACACAGGAACCTGAGATCTGCCAACAAAGCCCTCCTAACCATCCCCTCAGTCAAAACTGCAAAACTAACATAAGTCAGAGAAAGAGCACTATCATTGGCCGGGCCGATTCTATGGAACACCATGCCCACAGAGGGAAGATTACAGATAGACTTCAAGACTTTCAAAAAGAGCTTACAGACATGGCTCTTTAGAGAAGCCTTTCCACAAAGAGAGTGAGAAAGAGAGAAACGCTGAAAGCTGTACACGAAAATCTTTATACAGCACTAGCACAGTATATGTATGTACATCATGGTTTGTTTACTACACCCTTAATTGAAATGTATAAAATAAGTCTTTATTGTAGTCACAGGTCAGATTAAACAACACTGAACATACAGCCTTTATTATGAAACTATGTTACCGAGCTTATAAGGCACCACCCTACTATTAGGAACAGAAACATGTACAATTTACTATATGTGCCTCTATGTAAACCATTATGACGGTATTATACTGAATGACGGTATAGAAAAGATTTTAAATAAATAAATAAATACTACTGTGGTAGAAGTAAAACCCAAGGTATTCCTGTTTATTGCTGAAGTGGAAGATCTCCCTAGAGCAACTGCCAAATTGATTTCCCATATTTTATTAGCAGCTATTGTGGAAAAGACAAGACCCGCATGTTCAAACATTTGGGGCATATATACTGCATGAGAAACTGATGGCGCTTTGAAGAGATAAACTGTCATCTTTTCAAAAGACTTGGGGGACATTTTACTGTTCAAAGAGGAAGGGAGACGGAGAGGGATAGAAGGGGGAAAGGTATCAGAGAAACAGTTTGTTTCCTAAAATATTGCTGAGGCATGTTAGCATTGATATGTAGCAGCATGTGATTTGAGGAATGGTTATTAACCAGTTTATGTTGAAGAGAAATTGTACTGTTGATATGATAATGAAATTCTCTCAATACAAATTTAAATGACCAAAAAATCTAAGAGTCCTGCAGCGCACAGCCGCTGGTCCGCTGCTGAAGCTGCGTGCCAAAGGAGCGCACCCCTGGCCAAGATTTTGATTTTGTTTCTAGATCCTGGGAAGGAAAGTTATTGTTTGCTGGTAAGAGGACCTTTTAGATCTTCTTTAACAGGGCCTCAGTATATCTGCTTCTGTTGATATCAGCTCTAGGGTTGCCAACTCGCTTCAGATTTTCAGAACAGGTTGCTCCAGTCCAGGTTTTTCCCCATTGCATGCTGGGACTTATTCTGATTTACCTATTGCATTCCCTCAGGAAATCAAGACTACAAGTACCTGTGTGCAGAGGAGTAAAACCAGGACTGGATCAACCTGTCCTGAAAATCTGGAACCGATTGGCAACCCTGATCAGCTCAGATGTACTGGAACTTTCTCTTAGACCTGGCACAATCTCCTCCACACTTACCCCAACTGGTCTCAGGTGGGGACAGACGCTCATGTTCTGTCACACCAGGGGTCTCTCTGAGAAAGTAACATCTACTCAATTGTAAACATCTCCACTGAAGGAAGTAGAGAATGGAAGCACTTTGAAAGCTGATGTAGTGCTTCATAGTGGTTCAACACCTGGGGATTTTTCAGAACTGCCCTCACGGGGTGCTATTTCTTCCTCAGTTCAACAATGGCACTGTGCATTCTTTATTTGTCACTATTGGAAGGGCTTCTGATAGCAATAGTCAGTCAGAGCAGTGTTTCCACCAGGGTGACTGGTAGGGTGGGAGGTGGGTGAGACTATGTCTGAGCCGGCCAGGGTCATCTGGAGAGCGGTAACGCACAACGAAACCTCCCTAACGCAAACTATTTCTCAGCTCTCTGCTCTTGAAATTCAGGTGACATCCTTATCAAATAATGCATCTCCATCACAATCTACCACAGTGACCAGTTCTACCTAAGAAGTAGGAATTGTTGGAAAATATGTTAAGATCTAGGGATTTACGGTTGTTAAATTACCCTAACACTAGGGTGCTTTCAGCTAATGAGTTGTTTAAGAAATATGTGGTAGACGTTGTGCAAATTTCTCAAGATAAGGCGTTTATTTGTCTAAGTGTTACTATATTCTCACTATGAAAAAGATTTCATACAGAAGACGCTGCCCTGGATGTCTTAGCTCCTTTTGGTAGTTCTTACAAAATGTATCTGATGATAATACGACTAAGGCAACACTTATTGTTACCTTTGCTTTCGATTCTGACAAGGACCTGGTTCTAAGGCGATGTTTTTAATATATGACTGAGCTCTTGTGTGGTCCGAAAATTCCGATCTTCTCCGAAGCAGGGAGAGAGACCCAAATAAGAAGGAGATCGTTTTGCAGAATGAGCAGCATAGCCCGGCTCTGGGTGCTTGTTTCTTGTTGTTTGAGTTCCCTTGCCAACGTATTATTGTGCATCAGGGGAATACGTTTGTTTTTACTGACCCTGCCCATTTAGAGATATTTCTGATGGAGAACTCTTTTTCTGTCGTGCCTTACGGTTCTTGAGGATTTCCATCTTTGTTTGGATGAGGTCGCCTTTTCTTGCCCCCATTATTTTGGGGACTTTTGAGTGTATTACATTTGTTTTGTTTCCTACTTTTCTTTGCCTGGTTGTGATCATTATAATTCATTGGTTTTCTTGGCTTTATCTCATGTATAATGATGTAAATGCTAATAAAATATTTAAAAAACTGAGCTGTAGTTGGGACTATTTTTCCTATGTGCATCACTTTACATTAAATTTCATCTGCCAGGTGCCCAGTCTCAGTCTCACAAGGTCCCTCTTGCATTCCACTGTTTTCACAACTTTGAATAATTTTGTCATCTGCAAATGTGATCACCTCACTCGTTGTTCCCTTTCCAAATTATTTATGAATATGTTAAAACAGTCCAAATCCCAGTACCGATCCCTTTGGTGCTCTAGAAATGACGTTTCTCTGTCGGGAACACTGACCATTTAATCCCTACCTTCTGTTTCCTGTCTTTTAACCAAGTTCTAATTCATAGTAGGACACTACCTTCTATCCCATGACTTTGTAATTTCTTGCAGAGTTTCTCATGTGGGTCTTTATCAAATGCCTTCTGAAAATTCAAATACACTTTATCAGTTGGCTCACGTTTTGTTGCGATCCCCCCTGTTGCTGCGCTACAGGAGGTCTCTTACCTTCCTCCGGAGGCCGCTCTGAATGTTACGAAGGACGAAATCCGGAAGTGGATCCTTAGGCCGACTGACCCGAGGGGGCAGTCGGGAGGCAGAACTCCCACTGGGCAGATGGAGCTTCACCTGGAAACCCGTGACTCCTCCAGAGGAGCTGTGGGAGCCCGGGTCGCTAGGACTTAGGAGTCTTCGCCCTGGAAGCCCGAGATCCCCCCGGGAGGAGCCCGTAGGGACCCGGACCGCTGGGACTTAGGCGAGGACGGAGAAGCCCAGGAGTGGAATACGAACCGGAGTCTAGGCAGGCTGAAGACAAGCAGGAATCGGAGTCACGGACCGGAGTCAAGGCAGGCTGAAGACAAGCAGGAATCGGAGTCACGGACCGGAGTCAAGGCAGGCTGAAGACAAGCAGGAATCGGAGTCACGGACCGGAGTCAAGGCAGGCTGAAGACAAGCAGGAATCGGAGTCACGGACCGGAGTCAAGGCAGGCTGAAGACAAGCAGGAATCGGAGTCACGGACCGGAGTCAAGGCAGGCTGAAGACAAGCAGGAATCGGAGTTACAAACCGGAATCAAGGCAGGCTGAAGATAAGCAGGAATCCAGGAACCAGGCAGGAATCAAGCAGGCAGGCAGGCAATCAGCGGGGAACAGGAACGACGGCAACTAGCTCTTCAAAGAAGGAACCTCGTTGCAAGGCACTTTGGTGAGGAAAGAGCCCGGTTTAAATCCCCCGGTCGGCGTCTGACGTCACGGGGGGCGTGTCAGCACATCCGGGTGCTGACAGCACAAAACGCTGCCCTTCGCGCGCACGCGTTCCCTCGCCGAGGGGAGGAGTCTCCGGCGACGTCTCCCTCGTGGAGACGCCGCTGCCAAGCCGCGTGGAGGGCCCCGAACCCGGCGGTTCGCAGCGCGGGTGAGAGAGGTAAGCTCCCGGTCACTAGTCTAGTGACCGGGATCGTAACAGTACCCCCCCTCTTACGCCCCCTCCGAAGAGGACTGGCCTTCCCGGGATTGTCCAAATGAAACTGTGTCAACAATGACTTATCCAAAATATTACGGGCAGGTTCCCAGGAGTCCTCCTCTGGACCGCAACCCTCCCAGGACAGTAGATACTCCCATCGACGGTTAGCGAAGCGCACATCCCGAACTTCATGAACTTGGTACACAGGTTCCCCAGGAGAGGAAGCAGAAACATCATCTGGAGTAGGCCGATGAAAACGTGAGTATACTACTGGTTTCAGGAGGGAGACATGAAACACATTGTGAACTCTCAGACGTGACGGGAGGCGTAACCTGTAGGATACCATGCCAATTCGTTCTGCCACGGAGAAAGGACCACAGAACCTGGGTTTTAACTTGTGACTGTGGCCTGGGAAGCGCAGGTTCTTGGTGCTCAGCCAAACCTTAGTACCAGGGACCAATTCTGGCGCAGAACGCCGATGACGATCTGCCACTGTACGAGTTCTCTGAGCTGCCATCGATAGTCGCTGCTGAAGGACCTTCCAGAGTCGATGGAGCTGGGAAGCTATAGACTGAACCGCTGGTGAGAGAACCTCCAAGGGAAGCGGTATTGGGGGCTGAAGATGTCTTCCAAAGACGACTTGGAACGGAGTATGACCCGTAACGGAGTGTTGGTGATTGTTGTACGCAAATTCAGCCCAAGGCAATAGAGAGACCCAATTATCCCTCTTTTCGGTGATGAAGCTGCGAAGAAACAATTTGAGTGACCGGTTCATACGCTCCGTTTGCCCATTACTTTGGGGGTGGAAAGCGGTAGATAGATTTAGCTGCACTCCAAACTTCTTGCAGATAGCACGCCAATAGCGCGCCGTGAACTGTGAACCACGATCCGACACGATACTCTGCGGAAGACCATGTGCTCGGAAGATGTGCAGAATAAAGAGACGTGCCAACTCCGGGGCCGATGGAAGTTTGGGCAGCGGTACCAGATGGACCATCTTGGAGAACCGGTCCACCGTGACCCAGATTACCGTATGTCCCTCCGACGGAGGCAGGTCCACCACGAAATCCGTGGCGATGTGGGTCCAGGGTTCGGCAGGAATAGGCAGAGGCTGCAGCAGACCCCAAGGACGTCCAACCAGCGGCTTTTGTCTGGCACAAACGGGGCACGAAGCCACATATTCGTGTACGTCCTGTCGTACTCGGGGCCACCAGTAGTACCGATTCAAAAGTGTCAAAGTTCTCCCTTGACCGGCATGACCTCCCGAAAGGGAGTCATGGGCCCATTCCAGCACCCTCCTCCTATCTCGGCGAGGAACAATTACTTTGTCGGTTGAGGAAATACCGGTGCCTGCAAGGGAAACTTTAGCTGGATCGATGATATACTGTGGAGGATCATCTTCCTCCTCAAAGATGGAGTTTCGAGACAATGCATCAGCACGAACGTTCTTAGTAGCCGGACGGTACTTAAGGATGAAATCAAATCGGCTGAAAAATAGAGACCAACGAGCCTGCCTTGGGTTAAGGCGTTGGGCTTGTGATAAGAATTCCAAATTCTTATGATCGGTATACACCGTGACCTGATGTTGGGCTCCCTCCAGCCATTGCCTCCATTCTTCGAAAGCCAGCTTAATGGCCAGGAGCTCCTTATCGCCGATCCCGTAGTTGTTCTCGGCCGGTGTAAACTTCTTAGAGAAAAAGGAGCAAGGTAGCAATTGACCAGATGCAGAATGCTGAGACAAAACTGCTCCTACCGCCACACTGGAAGCATCTACCTCCACTACGAAAGGGCGTAACGGGTCCGGATGGCGGAGGCAAGTCTCTTGCAGAAACGCATCTTTCAAATCTTGGAAAGCTTTGCAAGCCCCCGGAGTCCAGTGTTGTGTGTCTGCTCCTTTTTTAGTCAGAGCGGTCAGAGGTGCCACTAATCGTGAATATCCGGGTATGAAGTGCCTGTAAAAGTTTGCAAAACCTAAAAAACGTTGTAATGCCTTTAGGCCCACAGGTTGAGGCCACTTCTTGATGGCGGAGACTTTTTCGGGGTCCATGCTGAATCCGGTGGCGGATACAATATACCCAAGAAAGGGCAACGAGTCCCGCTCAAATATACATTTCTCCAATTTGGCGTAGAGCTGATGCTCTCGGAGGATTTGGAGTACTTGTCGGACTTGACGTCGATGAGTATCCAAATCTCGTGAAAAGATAAGAACGTCATCCAAGTATACAATAATGCAGGAGTTGAGCAACTCCCTGAGTACCTCATTCATGAGGTGCTGGAATACTGCTGGCGCATTGCATAGACCAAAGGGCATAACCAGATACTCGTAGTGTCCGTCCCGGGTATTGAAAGCGGTTTTCCACTCGTCGCCGGGACGGATGTGCACCAGGTTATAGGCCCCCCTTAAGTCCAGCTTAGTAAACACCCGAGCCCCCTGAAGCTTGTCCAGTAGCTCGGGAATCAGTGGCAACGGATACTGGTCCTTCTTGGTGATAGCATTTAAGCCCCGGTAATCAATGCAAGGGCGTAAGGAACCGTCCTTTTTAGCGACAAAGAAGAATCCGGCCCCGGCAGGTGATTTGGATGCACGGATGAATCCTTTGGCGAGATTCTCCTTAATATAATCGGACATAGCTCTTGTCTCGGGCAGAGAGAGGGGGTACACCCTACCTCGTGGCGGAGTCGTATCAGGGAGCAGCTCAATAGAGCAGTCGAAAGGACGATGGTGAGGTAATAATTCCGCCTTGTCCTTGGAAAACACGTCAGAAAAGTCGTTGTACTGGTCAGGAAGTTTCAACCCAGCATGAGCCAAGGGGATAGGCGGAACCACCGTGGCCTTGATGCAATGCTGTAGGCAATGAGAACTCCACTGTGCGATCTGCAGGTCATCCCAGCGAATCACGGGTGAGTGAAGTTGCAACCAGGGCAGACCCAAAACTATGGGATATACAGACTTCTCCAATACCAGGAAGGAGATCTCTTCTTCATGTAACAGACCAGTGCGAAGGATGATCGGAGTGGTGACAAGAGAGATACTGCCCGGTAAAGGTGTTCCTTGAATAGAGGTAATGCAGAGAGGTGGGTCACGGGGAACTGTGTCCAAGTGAAGCTTTTGTACCAGCTCTCGAGTGATAAAGTTACCCCCAGCCCCGGAGTCAATCAAGGCTTGAGTAGAAAAAGTGTCCTCTGAGAACCTCAGAGTTACAGGCACGGTACATTGAGGAGCAGCGTTGAAACAGCCCAGGAGGTACTCCTCCTTCCTTCCTAGGCGTGGGCGTTTCCCGGCCGTTCCTTACACTGGGAAAGGAAATGCCCCTTACCACCGCAGTAAAGACACAACCCCAGTGTCCGCCGGCGGCGTTTCTCTTCTTCAGTTAGGGAAGTGCGTCCTAACTGCATAGGTTCTTCAGCAGAAGCCTCGGCCGAGGCGACCGACGACCTGGGCATCGGAGTGAGCGGTCTTGAGAATGCCGGAGCTAGCGGGGACAGGCGTCTCGGAGGGCGTACTTCCCGAGCTCTCTGTTGCAAACGTAGGTCGACACGTCCAGCTAGCTCTATGAGTGAGTCTAATCCTTCGGGAAGGTCCCGGGCGGCTAGTACGTCCTTGATCCGACCAGCCAATCCTTCAAGGAAAATTCCCCGAAGAGCATCGTCACGCCAACCCACCTCAAGGGCGAGGGTGCGGAATTCCAAGGCATACTCGGCCAGAGTACGGCCCCCTTGCCGGAGTTGTAATAATTCCGATGTGGCAGAGGTCTGACGGGCAGGCTCGTCGAAGGCTGCACGAAACCCAGCCACAAAGAGATCCAAATTGGTGAGAGTAGGATCACTTTTCTCCCACATCGGTGAAGCCCAGTGCAGGGCCTTCCCATCCAGTAGGGAAAAAATATAAGCGACCTTGACAGAATCCGTAGGGAACTGATTCGGAAGCAAGGCAAATCGCACGAAACACTGATTCAAAAACCCGCGACACCCCTTGGCGTCTCCAGTGTAGCGTGAAGGAGCAGGCAGCTGTGTAGGCGTCTGGAGCGTAACTACCGGCGCAGGTGCGACCACAGGAACTGGTGCCGGAGGTTCTGCGTCCATATGGGTAGCCATTCGCTCCACCGTGGCTACCAGGGAATCCAGAACCTGTTGTTGTTGTACCAGGCGCTGAGCCAGGCCCGGAATGGCCTGGAGACCAGCGAGATCTGCCGGATCCATGGCCTTGCAAACTGTTACGAAGGACGAAATCCGGAAGTGGATCCTTAGGCCGACTGACCCGAGGGGGCAGTCGGGAGGCAGAACTCCCACTGGGCAGATGGAGCTTCACCTGGAAACCCGTGACTCCTCCAGAGGAGCTGTGGGAGCCCGGGTCGCTAGGACTTAGGAGTCTTCGCCCTGGAAGCCCGAGGTCCCCCCGGGAGGAGCCCGTAGGGACCCGGACCGCTGGGACTTAGGCGAGGACGGAGAAGCCCAGGAGTGGAATACGAACCGGAGTCTAGGCAGGCTGAAGACAAGCAGGAATTGGAGTCACGGACCGGGGTCAAGGCAGGCTGAAGACAAGCAGGAATCGGAGTCACGGACCGGAGTCAAGGCAGGCTGAAGACAAGCAGGAATCCAGGAACCAGGCAGGAATCAAGCAGACAGGCAGGCAATCAGCGGGGAACAGGAACGACGGCAACTAGCTCTTCAAAGAAGGAACCTCGTTGCAAGGCACTTTGGTGAGGAAAGAGCCCGGTTTAAATCCCCCGGTCGGCAACTGACGTCACGGGGGGCGTGTCAGCACATCCGGGTGCTGACAGCACAAAACGCTGCCCTTCGCGCGCGCGCGTTCCCTCGCCGAGGGGAGGAGTCTCCGGCGACGTCTCCCTCGTGGAGACGCCGCTGCCAAGCCGCGTGGAGGGCCCCGAACCCGGCGGTTCGCAGCGCGGGTGAGAGAGGTAAGCTCCCGGTCACTAGTCTAGTGACCGGGATCGTAACACTGAAGCCTGGGCCTCGCCTGTGTTCCATCCGGGACTTGCTCCGGGACCTGAGAGGCCTAGCTGTGCCTGTGGCTTGCTTGCCAGCGTTTGGACTTCCTGTTGGGCGACGCCCTTCCCTAGGGGCTGGCCCGCAGCTCTCTACCCTAGTTATAGGACCAGCGGTGGGCGGTCCTGGCAAGCTCCTCCCAGGGAGTTGCCTTCTACCTCCAGTACTTAAGGACTTTCTGTTCACTTGCAAAGGGCCTGCGGATCAGGTCCTACAGTCGTCTGTATCCTTGCTGATCCAGGTCTTCCGTGATCATCATATGCTTTGATGGATCCCTGTCCAGTGTCTCTGCCTAGATGTTTGTTCCTGTGCCTGCCAGCCGTAAGGGCTTCGGATGTGAGTATCCCAGCATCGGAGTTCCTGCTCGCCTGGAGTTTCCCTGCACCCTCCTTCTCAGCGTGGTCCGCGACCAGCCTTCCTGGGCTGTGTAGGGCGCGTCTGGGACAGGGTGGTCCGCGACTCAGTCCCACGGGTGGGCTGAGTAGGGCGCCCTGATGGACAGTGCCATGTTTCCGTCCAGCCTTGTCTACAGTGTCTGCTTCAGCCCTTGCCCGGATGTCTTCCTGTCTCTGCCTTGACCTACGTCCTCGCCTGGTTCCTGAGCCTTCTGTCCTGTTGGGCCCTGGAGTGGCCAACAGGAGGGATTCGTCCCACGGGCTCTTGAGCTTCTGCCAGCCGAGGGGGCTTCGGATGTGAGTATCCCAGCATCGGAGTTCCTGCTCGCCTGGATCTTTCCTGTGTCTCGCTTCAGCCCTTGTCCTGATGTCTCCGTCTTGCTTCAGCCTGCTTCTGCCCCGTCTGATGTCTTCTGTTTAAGGACTCTGTCTGCCCTCGCCTCTGTCCGGCCTGCTGCCCATTGCCGTTCCCTGCGGCAGGTCCGAAAGGGCCAGGAACAGTCGGAGGACAGTTCATTAGTCAACTTCCCCGTGTTGGCTACCATGGGCATGCAGGTCCGGCTGAGGGTCGGACTCCCTGCTTCTGTTCCTGCCTGCCTCGCTCACCGTGCCTGCTCAGCTCACCTCCCACGGTGTGGCTTGGGGCTCCTCCTTGAGTCCTGCCGTGGCCCAAGGGCTCACCACCACCCGCTTACGACGACCGCGCCCGCGCGCGCTCGTAACACGTTTATTTACACGTTTATTTTCACCATCAACAAAATTTAAGATTGGTAAGGCAAGACCTCTCTTTGCTGACACCATGTTGACTCTTATTTATTTAATTCTTTTTGATATACCAATACTCAAGACACACGTCTTATCGCACCGGTTTACAGCGAAACAACGGGATAACCCGCGATATGGGCGAAAGTTACAAAAAACAGGGTGATGAATTCAGGACAATTAAGATAGGTAGAATTAGCTTAACATAGCGCTAAGATAGAGTAAGCAACAAGCAATTTAAAATTTAAAAAATTTAAAAAATGGTAAACAACAAGCAATAGTAAACAACAAGCAATTTAAAATAATAACTTGGCATGAGACCTGGATGGCACTCAAACAGTTCTTCAAGGGTTGATTAAATCTATACAGAGCGATGAAAAATGGAATTTGTGTTGAGTCTTAGGAGAGGAGGGGTAAGGAATGAATGGGCTAGAAGACCGATGAGGTGGGTGAAGGGGGAACAGAGGGCTGAGGATCTAGCGGGGTGGATTGCATTATTACAGGTTTAGAGCAAGAAAGCAGCAAGAATAATGAACGTTATTAATGAATCAGTGTAGTTCTGACTGGAAATTATAAATGAAGATGTTTGTACGATCCTTATTTGAAGTGTGGCCAATCAAGGGAAGGCTGGTTTGAAAAGCCAGGTTTTCAGTTTCTTTCTGAAGGTGAATGGGCATTGTTCCAGGCGAAGTTCAGGTGGTAATGAATTCATTGAGAGGGTCCGGCGGTGGAGAATGCATGTTTCCGAATGGAGGGGTGAAGTGTGGATTTAGTAGGGGGAGCGTGAAGAGATCCTTTATATGCCGTTCTGATCGGTCTCATAGAGGAGTGAATGTTGAGCGGAATTTTGAGTTGGAGTGTGGATTGAAGGTGGATGGTTTTGTGGATAATGGTCAGGGACTTATACAGGATTCTAAAGTTGATCGGAAGCCAGTGTAAATTTTTGAGGATAGGTGTGATATGGTCTCTTCGCCTTGAATTGGTTAGGATCCTAGCTGCAGCATTCTGGAGCATTTGTAATGGTTTTGTTGTGGAGGCAGGAAGGCCGAGGAGTACCGCGTTACAGTAATCAATTTTTGAAAACAGTATGGCCTGAAGGACTGAGCGAAAATCATGAAAGTGGAGGAGGGGTCTGAGCCGACTGTGGACTCTTCCACATTAAGCCATGTTTATCAATATGGCCAGTGATTTTGTTTTTCAGAATGGCTTCTACCATTTTGCCCATCATTGACAGGTTCACCGGTCTATAATTTCCCCAATCACCCCTGGAACCCTTTTTAAACATTGGTGTCACATTCCAGGCTTCAGCTATCATGGCTGTTTTAAATGACAGGCTGCAGATTACTAATAACAGATTTACAATTTCATATCTTAGTTCTTTTAGAACTCTGGGGTGGATGCCATCTGGTCTTGGTAATTTGTTAGTCTTTAGTTTGTAAACTTTTTTTGATCTATTGCGTCCTCCATTATCACAGAGATTTGGTTTTTAGTTGCTCACAATCTCCACCATTTTAAAATTTTTCAGGTGTGGGGATGCTTCCAACATGCTCCTCAGTAAAGATAGCAGAAAACCTATTTCCTTATCCTCCCAGAGCACTTCTTTTACTCCTCGGTCATCTAGCAGCCCAACTGACTCCCTCATAGGCTTTTTGCTTTGAATATACTTGTAAAGATTTTTATTAGTAGATTTTTTCCTCTCTGGCAAGCTTCTTCTTCAATCTCTTTTGGCCTCTCTTACTACTGTTTTTCATCTAGCGTTCCAGTGCTCATGTTTATTTACTTTTTTTATATTTATAATCTGCATCATCCAATCTACTTGATCTGTGCAGAGTACAAACATAATAAAAAATATAAAAAACATATAAAAACAACATAAAATCATTTTCATACACTTGCCTAAAATATTTGGCTTTCAGATACGTCCCAAAAAATGTCAGTTCTTCCTCATTCCATAAAGCAATATCCATAGCATTCCCTCTGACAGTGAATGCAATGTGCAAAACTCTGGTCCTCTACAACTGGTAAGTGGCTCCTCACTTCTGATGTCCCCTCTCCTTCTCCTTGGATACTGCTCCTGGGGCTGGAGTTGAGAGTGGACCCAGGGGCATCTCTCACCCTCTCCACTACCTGCACTTCCTGGGTGTGTGTGAGTGGGGGCAGTGCGGTTGGCTCTGGCAGCATCACTTACTGTCTCCCCAAACCCTCCTGAGTCTGACCATCTCACCCTCACATGATTCATCTTAATCAGTACTTTCTCTAAATATCTGCTAGAGGAATTGGGGGGAGCACTGGGCTGCTTTGGGGTGCTTCAGTCCTAATGCCCCTGCTTTTTCACACTCCACTGATTCTGCCTTCTCCTACACCATAGGGAAAGAGATGATAGTGGAAGCAGATATCAGATTCTCTTCCAGCTTGAGTTTCTTGTTGTCTGACCCTACCTCTGGTTTTCCCCTGTTAACAAAATCTCTGTTAGGCAGGAGCGTCCTTGACTTCTCACTGCATGTGCTGGCCCTGGGTCCTGTGCAGAAATAAAGTATTTTCTCTTACTTTGCCATTCTTTTTCCTCGTGCCACGTCTACCCTTTGCTTTCAGTTCGCATAAAGAAATTTGATGGACAGAAAGGGAGTACCGCAGGCATCTTTAGTTCTGTCCTCCAAGAAACAAGTCCAGAAAATAGGCTTTAGGGGTTTTAGCGTTACGGTGTAGTGTAGTAGTGAGAACACACACAGACTCACATACACACACACAGACTCACATACACACACACAGACTCACATACACACATATACAGAACCACATGCAAACAGACTATCACATCTCACATCCAAAGACACTCAGCTATACACATACAGAGAAACACACAATCACACACCACACACACACACTCAAGTGCATAGAAACACACTAACACACCTCATAGGTTCATTCAAACGTAATATACTGCCTAAATAAAGATCTAGGCAATTTACAATTAAAAAAGTACATAATTTCATAAAACAGATATACAAGCTAAAACATACACTTTAGCACAAAACAATCCACAAAAAACATCACTACTCATCACTACACTTTGCTACACACAATAAAACATACAACAAAATTATCTTCTATTTCCATATATAAAACTGTAGGAGAACTTTTCCTAACAAACAAAGCCATAATAGACCTTTATACTCGATACTTAGTAGCCAGAAATAAAAATCAACTTAATCACAGGGAGGTCAATATTTAAACTCTGCAAAGCCAGATAAATACAACTTTTCCAGCTAAGTGGAGGCTACTCAATATCCAGCAATGTTCAGCAGTCACTTATCTGACTAAGTACTAGACAGATAGTGGGCAGACAGTGAGCATAAATGGGTGATGTTACTCAGCTAGATAAGTAGCGATAATCAGACTTATCTGGTTAAGTTAACTGGATAAGTTAGACCTGCTCCATAGCAGATCTAAACTTAGATGGATAATACTTATCCAGCTAAGTAGTGGCAAATAAGGGGATATTCAGTAGCATAACCATGCTGTTAGATATCCCATGTAATTTAGCCAGATAAGTCTATCCACCTAACTTACTTATCCGGCTATGTCTGAATATTGACTTCAGAACACCTGAGCAAACATTCAAGACTTAACCAGTTTCCTAAACTTCAGGTAATCCACTTCAGTTCTGATATCCAAGGGTAAGTCATTGCAGAGCCAGCTAAGATAACGCCCAATGTTCTCTCCCCCACAGCTCAAGCGAGAAGTGATGCCCGTGGCGAGCTTCGTGGAGCTCTGCATTGTCGTTGATAAAAACCGGGTAGGGATTATCAGCATCTCTCGTGCTTCTGTCCTTGTGCTGCCCTTTTACCTCTTGAGTGACCAATTCTTCTGCTTCCTTAGTACAATGAGAAGAACGGGAATCAGTCTGCTGTGAAGGAGGACGTCCTAGAGCTGGTCAATGCTGTGGACATGGTAAGGTGGGCTCATCACTGTCATGAAACTCTTTCACCTGTGTCAGTTTTCCCACAGGTTATTCTTTGCATTCATTAGAACTGAAATGATACTTTCAGGTACAATACTCTGGACTTGATCTGCCTCTGTTTTATATAGTGCCGACAGCATACACAGCACTGTTCAACACAAACATCAATGCAGAGATGCAACCAATAGCACAAGTCAGAAACGTACAAGAGAAAAGGCGATTTCATATCTAACTTTCAAGACAACATACAGGGGAAATGAGGACAGGGTAGTTAGCAGTGCACACACACACACACACACACACACACACACTCCTCCATACATCCTGCCAGACCTAAACCTGAATGTCTGTTTCACTCTCTCATATACACACACACTCCTCCATACATCCTGCCAGACCTGAACCTGTATGTCTGTTTCATCTCTCATACACACACACTCCTCCATACATCCTGCCAGACCTGAACCTGTATGTCTGTTTCATCTCTCATACACACACACTCCTCCATACATCCTGCCAGACCTGAACCTGTATGTCTGTTTCATCTCTCATACACACACACTCCTCCATACATCCTGCCAGACCTGAACCTGTATGCGTGTTTCACACTCTCTCTCTCACACACACACACACACTCCTCCATACATCCTGCCAGACCTGAACCTGTATGTCTGTTTCATCTCTCATACACACACACTCCTCCATACATCCTGCCAGACCTGAACCTGTATGCGTGTTTCACACTCTCTCTCTCACACACACACACACTCCTCCATACATCCTGCCAGACCTGAACCTGTATGTCTGTTTCATCTCTCATACACACACACTCCTCCATACATCCTGCCAGACCTGAACCTGTATGCGTGTTTCACACTCTCTCTCTCACACACACACACTCCTCCATACATCCTGCCAGACCTGAACCTGTATGTCTGTTTCATCTCTCATACACACACACTCCTCCATACATCCTGCCAGACCTGAACCTGTATGTCTGTTTCACTCTCTCATACACACACACTCCTCCATACATCCTGCCAGACCGGAACCTGTATAAGAACATAAGAACATAAGAAATTGCCATGCTGGGTCAGACCAAGGGTCCATCAAGCCCAGCATCCTGTTTCCAACAGAGGCCAAACCAGGCCACAAGAACCTGGCAATTACCCAAACACCAAGAAGATCCCATGCTACTGATGCAATCAATAGCAGTGGCTATTCCCTAAGTAAACTTGATCAATAGCAGTTAATGGACTTCTCTTCCAAGAACTTATCCAAACCTTTTTTGAACCCAGCTACACTAACTGCACTAACCACATCCTCTGGCAACAAATTCCAGAGCTTTATTGTGCGTTGAGTGAAAAAGAATTTTCACACTCTCTCTCTCACACACACACACACTCCTCCATACATCCTGCCAGACCTGAACTTGTATGTCTGTTTCATCTCTCATACACACACACTCCTCCATATATCCTGCCAGACCTGAACCTGTATGCGTGTTTCACACTCTCTCTCTCTCACACACACACACACACAAATACATACATATTCCTCCATACATCCAGCCAGACCTGAACCTGTATGTCTGTTTCACTCTCTCATACACACTCACTCCTCCATACATCCTGCCAGACCTGAACCTGTATGTGTGTTTCACTCTCTCATACACACACACTCCTCCATACATCCTGCCAGACCTGAACCTGTATGTCTGTTTCACTCTCTCATACACACTCACTCCTCCATACATCCTGCCAGACCTGAACCTGTATGTCTGTTTCACTCTCTCATACACACACACTCCTCCATACATCCTGCCAGACCTGAACCTGTATGTCTGTTTCACTCTCTCATACACACACACGCCTCCATACATCCTGCCAGATCTGAACCTGTATGTCTGTTTCACTCTCTCATACACACACACGCCTCCATACATCCTGCCAGATCTGAACCTGTATTTCTGTTTCACTCTCTCATACACACACACACGCCTCCATACATCCTGCCAGATCTGAACCTGTATGTCTGTTTCACTCTCTCATACACACACACTCCTCCATACAACCTGTACATGTGCTTTACTCTCTCACACACTCACCAGCAGATGGTTGAGATGTAAACCTACTGTCTGAGTTAGAACAAAAAAGAAAATTGAGAAAGAAGTTTTAAATTAGTTTAGCGAGAAGAAAAGAAGTTTTCAGCAGACACTCCCTGAGGTATTCGGTAGCTTCATGGACAATCCCTCAGGTTGAGCCTGGCGAGTGGGTGGTTGGCAATACCTGAGCAGTTTTAGCCCATAAGATCCAGGGGTCTGAAAGCCAGGGTCCTGGTTCCCTCTTTCCTCCTGAAGGCTTTTTCCCCCGAGGTTTTCTCCAGCAGCAGGCAAGTATTTTATTTATTCTGCCTGTGATTTATTCTTTCGTGGCTGTTGTATCTTAAAAAAAAAAAAAGCAATCAAGGAGTGAGCGGCTGGCAGTTGGGCTGTGCGGGAGCATAGCAGGCCTTTGGGAGGAAGAGGCTGAATGTTCATGCCGGTCGGAGAGTTGGGGCAGTGTTTTTAGCTCTGGTAGAGCGTCAGAGCTGTGCTCTCGGTGGTGAATTTATGCCGTGATTGGGCTGACATTTTAGCACAGCAGGCAGTCTCAGCCGTGTGGAAGCGTAATGGCGCCACCAGCAGCCTCTGAATGCAGGAAACTGTGTCAGGCCCGTGGTACCAGTCACATTTGTCTTGATTCAGTCACGCTATGCCAGGAATGTACTAGGGGAAGGGAAGGATCTTCCGAGGGCACGGCAGGCATTAGAAGGGCCACTCGTTCCCAAGGCCCTGCCAGGGAAACCCCGGGAGGTGTTTGCAGCCTGGCAGGCAGGATGAAGGCATGCAGCAAGAGACAAGCAGACTCTCGCGAGCCTAGGGATTCTCCTTCCCCACTTTCGCCACAATCCAGACTGGGTTGGAGGAACAGGGGGAGGAAGTTCAGGCTGACAATGGAGATGATGATGTGGAAGATTTTTCCACAGATTTTGTCTTGCTTCTGCACAAGGCCTAAATGGCCAGGAAAAGTGCAGGAGGTAATCGACCTCTGAATCAATAGCCATAGCATCCATCTAAGAGATCTAATGGGTCCTCGAACGGAGGATCAGGGGACCTGCCTCGTCGTTTGGGCCTTGCCCATCATGATGGGTTCATCAACTTCCACCAAGCTGCAAGCTTCTGGTTCTGGTTCTCCGCTTCCACCATGACCAGAATTTTTTATTTTTTCTCTCGAAGGACTTTAGTTCTACCAGCAGGAGACACCTTCTCCATAGAGCTTATCTTGCTGGAAATCCTGTACATCTCGTACAAGTTCACCGTCCTGCAAAGGATGTCTACACTCTTCTTAGTTTTCAACTCACCACCTTTATGGTAATTCTCTCCAGACGACCTGCAGTAGGCGCCTGCACCCCATCTGTTGTCATCCGTTGAATGGGGCCTGGATCATCCTTCATTTCTGCCTTGAGTTGAACCAGCAAGTTTCTTCGCTCTTCAGTCCTTCCTAATACCAGAATTTTAGCCTCACTCGCCATCCGGTACTCAAGTTCAGCTATACCTCTCTGCAATTCCTTGCTTTCAATTACATCTCCCGCCGGATAGCATATGGAGACTTCTTCTCTGATGTTAGTTGTTAAAAGACTCTGGTATCCGCTGTAAGCCTCGTCATCCAAGTAGGGTGCCTGTCCAAGTGCATCTACTCCTGGCTTGCTCTCAAGTAGTCCAGAGGATGTCCTTCATCTACCAAGTCCGTCAGCCTTCTTCTGTTGGCCTGTCCTGCCTGGGTCCTGTCCTGCCTTCTTGGCACCGAACTTCTCTACCATCAGGCTAAGGACCACTCAAGCTTAAGTGTCAACTTGCCAACCATCGCTAAAATTCCACCCTTGCCTAAGGGTCCTCGTCTGGAAGGCACAAGAAGTACTGTGCCTGCACTACTTCTCACCACCATAGACTTACACTGGCAGTTCAAGTGAGTTTAAACAACGTCTATGTCTCTGCTGTATGGAACCTCATTACCAACAAGTGAACTAAGCTACAGACTTACTTCCATTCTGTAACCAACAGCAGCTGGCCTATGCAATTACCTGCTAGCTTCATTACCGTATGCTAAGAGTCATGCTTGCATCCACAACCTTTCATCTAAGAGACTGCCTAGTCATTCAGTCACCTGAGTCCCTAAACTCTGGCTCTTGAACCATGGGTTGGTGTCCAACACTGACTGCTTCACCATACTTCAACCTAGAACAACTATGGGATACCTTCCTTCTTTTAGAAACACCAAGACTACTCCTCGACGCATCCTGAACTGTTTCTAGACTCCATGCTTTCAGCTTCTTCCACTTAGAATCGCTGGAGTGCTAGTTCTCTGGGACCTTCAACTCAGCTTTATTCTATGCCTTGTTACTTCGTCTTCTGCTACAGCTTCAGTTTCAGCTTTGAAGAATTCAAAAGGACTCCTATTCATATCCTGCCTTTCCAAAGCCAAGAAGGGAGCCTTAACCTCTACCACCTTGACTAAAGAAATAAAATGGCTTCTTGCGTCCCTGCATCCCTGTATCTTGCCTGACCCATGCCTTCAGCATTCAGTGTTTTGTGTACATCTTGTCTGGACCTTGACCATTTCTGTCCTGTCTTCTGCTCAAGTATGCTTGCTACAGTTCCTCGCCAAGAAATTCCAGCTTCTGCCCTTGGATCCTTGATTGTTCCCTGACGGTATGTGGAATACCTTCTTCTCTCCAAGCTGTTGACAAGAGGCTTGGGGAGGGGGTCTTTGAGGAGAGGGTATGGTTGTGAACCTGCCCACAACGAGTGCGGGCAGGCCCCCTACCTTCCGCGGCAGCCAGGCCGTGGTAGACGCTGTCCCTCGCTGCTACTCGGGCTGCGCCGCTCCGGGCTCCTCCGTGGTCCTAGAGCCGCGGGCAGGAGTCTCTTCATTGTGGCACGAGGCCGCTTCTGCCTCTCCTGCCCGCCAAATGCCTCTCTTTGCAGCTGGGACCGCTGCTGCCGCTCCTGGGGTCTTTGGAGGCAAGTAAGCCATCCTTGCTGCTGCCGGGGCCCTTACCTGGCAGGGAAGTGGCCCCTTCCAGTGCCTACAGCCTTCCTGCTCTTCCTGCTTCCTCTTCACGGCATGGAGCCGCTCCTGCAGTCCATTCCTCTTTCAGTCTGGGTCCTCCACATGGCTGAGGATGCCACCATCGATCCAGCTTCTTCTCCAGTTTCTTCCTAAGCTTCCTAAGGCGTGTGCCTCTTCCCCATTCTTATGGGGCCAACCATGTGTGGCCCCCTGCAAGCTCCTCCTCGGGTGTAGTCCTCTCAACCCTATAAGAGGGCTCAGCGTTCAGTCTAGCTTTGCCTTCGCAAGGAGTTAGTTGCTCCTGGATGTTCCTGTCCTTCGCTCCAGGAGACTTCTCTGTTCCAGCTCTTCTTCAAGGTCCTGTGTTCCTTGTTTCCTGTTGGAGCTCCATGTCTCATTCTGAAGTCCGTGATCCATTCCTGATGTCTACGGTCAGTCTTCATGTCTGTCCTCCAGTTCCTGATGTTCCATGATCCAGTCAGATGTCCGTCTTCTGCTCCTGATGTCCACGTCCATGTTCCAGCCCAGATGTCCGTCTTCTCCTGATGTCTGTGATCCAGTTCCTGATCTCCGTGATCCAGTCCAGA
Source organism: Rhinatrema bivittatum (assembly GCF_901001135.1). Lineage (NCBI taxonomy): Eukaryota > Metazoa > Chordata > Amphibia > Gymnophiona > Rhinatrematidae > Rhinatrema > Rhinatrema bivittatum. The sequence continues at coordinate 310,603,844 of NC_042621.1, forward strand.
TGTCCATGATCCAGTCCTGATGTCCACCTTCTGTTCCTGATGTCCATGCTCCAGGCCAGACATCCTGAACCCCCTGGTTCCTAGTCGCCACCTTTCCTGGTGTGCCATGTTGTGGTCCACGACCAGCTCCTTGGGCGGGCTGAGTAGGGCGCTTCATGGTACATTGCCTTCCTCGTTTGCAGCGCAAGCCTCTGGAGGGTAATCCTTGCTTGAAGCCAAGTCCTATCTTGGTCCTGAATCCCTGCTTGAAGCCAAGTCCTGTCTTGGTCCTGTGTCTTGAACCTTGCTGACCCTCTGATTCCTTGCACCTGCTCTGTCCATGCTAAAGATTCTGCCAGAACCTGTGCTTACCAGCGTGGTCCGTGACCAGCCACTGGTGCCCCAGTGCAGGCCTCTACAGTTTCTGCAACATGCTTTTCTCAGTTATTCCACTATTTCATCTAGAGTCTACGTCGATCCCAGCGTGGTCCGCGACCAGCCTCCCGGGTGGGCTGTGTAGGGCGCCCTGCATCACAGGCTCAACCCAGCTCTTGACCCTGACTCCTTGTCTTCAGAACCTCGCTCCTGACTCCTTGTCTTCGTCCAAGTGCCTTCGCCTGAGTCTTCGTCCAAGTACCCACGTCTCCACCTGCATCTTTGTCTGAATCTCCATGTTCTGGTCTTTGTTTGCCCTGGCCTCCATCCGGCCTGCTGCTTCTTGCTGTTACCCAGCGGCAGGTCCGAAAGGGCTTGGAACGGTCGGTAGACCATTCATAGGACCACCATTGTGTTGTTGGTCTTTCCAAAGCGTGCAGGTCCGGTGGAGGGTCAGTACCTTCAGTCATCATTGACTTCATTCCAGTCTTGTTCCTGATCCGGATTCCATCGCCTGTCTTCAGTCCAGCCTTGCTCCTGTCCAGCCCATGCTTGGGCATGCCTTGCCTGCCTTGGCACCTCTTTGGAGTTCCTCTGGGGTCGAGCCGTGGTCCAAGAACACACAAACCCCTGGAAAGTGGAACCGCTCTCCTAGCGCTTCCTAACAGGATCATCATCAATTTCTTTGTTTCATGGTTCTGGGCAACATTTCCAGTTTTGGGTCCTTCCATTCAGTCTAGCAACATTGCCACACACTTTCATGAGGGTGATGGTTGTGTTGGTGGCAGTGCACTGAAGGGAAGGGGTTCTAGTTCATTCTTATCTGGACAACTTGCTAATCCGAGCAAAGTCAAAGGAGGAATGTTGTCAGTCAGTTCGGAGGGTACTGGAGAAGTTGTGATCTCTGGGCTGGGTGGTAAACCGAGGGAAGAGTTCCCTGGTTCAAATGCAGACTTTGGAATACTTGGGATCGAGGTTTGACACCCAATTGGGCAAAGTGCTTTTGACCTTAGAGAGGATTCTGAAGTTGGAATCGCTGGTGGTCCAGTTTCTGCAAATACCAGTGCACAGGCCCTGGGATTATCTTCAGGTGCTGGGTTCTGTGGCTTCTACACTGGATTTGGTGTCATGGGCCTTTGCCCATATGCATCTGCTCCAGTGTGCATTTCTACCCCATTGGAATCTGTTGTCGGAGGAGTTTCATCAGCACTTACTGCTGTAGGGGGTCTCGAGATACAATCTCTCATGGTGGCTGTCTCAGCCCAGTTTGAGAGGGGAGTGGATCTTGAGGTTCTGGATTGGGTCATGATGACCACAGATGCCAGCCTCAGAGGTTAGGGGTCGGTCTGCCAAGGGCGGACGGGACAAGGACTGTGGTTGCCAGAAGAAGCTGCCTGGTCTATCAATTGATTAGAAACAAGGGCAGTGCATAGGGTATTGGTGGAGTTCCTTCCACAGGTTTGGAGTAGAATGGTCAGAGTATTCTTGGAGAATGCAACAACAGTGGTGAATATCAATGGGCAGGGCAGGACAGGACAAAGAGTTGAGGTATGGCTCTGGAGGCTCAAGAATCATTTGTCTGGGCAGAACAATATCTGGAAGGGAATGCAGCATCTCATGTGGCCAGAGTGGATAACGTACAGGTGGATTTTCTCAGCAGGAAGCAATTGGATCTGGGGAAATGAGAGTTGTAGGCAGAGGCTTTGGGTGAGGCACTCCCTAGCTGGATTTAACGGTGACCTGGGGAAATGAGAGTTGTAGGCAGAGGCTTTGGGTGAGGCACTCCCTAGCTGGATTTAACGGTGACATGAGGAAATGCCAAGGCAGCATGGTTCTTCAGTCACAGAAGAGAGGTAGGAGCTGAAGGGACCGACGCTCTGGTTTTTCCATGGCCAACAGGAATCCTGCTGTAAGTGTTTCCTCCATGGTTGCTCATGGGTCGAGTGTTGTGGTGCATATAGAGATATCTGGGCAGGATGGTTTTGGTAGTGCCAGAGTGGCTATGGCGTCCATGGTTTGCAGATCTGATTCAGCTCACTGTGGATGGATCTCTATGGATGGCTCATCTGCACAGCCTAGGACGGCCCAGATTAAGGCAGGTAAGCCTGGAATGCCACAGAGCTAGGCAGGAGACCAAGATAGGCTGCAAAGCAAGGTAGAAGGCAAGAGTAGGCCACTAGGGAAGGCAGAATAATGAGAGAAGGCAGAAGGGCTGGGTAGGCCACAAGACAAGACAGAATAACAAAGGTAAAGCTGGCCAAGTCAGAGAGCCAAGATGATTCAGTAAAGAGGCACTGAGGGATTGTACAGGTGGGGTTAAGTAGAGCTGGGGCAGAGGCATCAGGTGACCACTGAGGAGGTAACTTGTGCAGCTGGAGGTGGTGCTCGCTGAAGACACCTGGTGGATAGGGAGGCTGCTCTTCAGGCGAAACTATAACAATTTCTCTCTCTCACATGCATACACACACTCCTCCACACATCCTTCCTGCCAGACCTGAAAGTGTGTGCTTCACTCACATACACACACACACACACACACACATACACACACACACTCCTCCACACATCCTTTACTTAGGGAATAGCCACTGCTATTAATTGCATCAGTAGCATGGGGTCTTCTTAGTGTTTGGGTACTTGCCAGGTTCTTGTGGCCTGGTTTGGCCTCTGTTGGAAACAGGATGCTGGGCTTGATGGACCCTTGGTCTGACCCAGTATGGCTATTTCTTATGTTCTTATGTTCTTCGTGCCAGACCTGAAACTGTGTGCTTCACTCACATAAACACACACACACACACACATATATTCCTTCACACATCCTTCCTGCCAGACCTGAAACTGTGTGCTTCACTCACATAAACACACACACACACACACACACATTCCTCACACATCCTTCCTGCCAGACCTGAAACTGTGTGCTTCACTCACATAAACACACACACACACACACACACACATTCCTCACACATCCTTCCTGCCAGACCTGAAACTGTGTGCTTCACTCACATAAACACACACACACACACACACACATTCCTTCACACATCCTTCCTGCCAGACCTGAAACTGTGTGCTTCACTCACATAAACACACACACACACACACACACATTCCTCACACATCCTTCCTGCCAGACCTGAAACTGTGTGCTTTACTCACATAAACACACACACACACACACACATATATTCCTTCACACATCCTTCCTGCCAGACCTGAACCTGTTTGCTTTACTCACATACACACACACACGCACACACACACACACATATTCCTTCACACAGGGAGCTCAGAGATGTTCTGGCGGGTCCGCTGTGTGACCTGTTCAATAGATCCCTAGAAACGGGAGTGGTGCCGAATGATTGGAGAAGAGCGGTGGTGGTCCCGCTTCACAAGAGTGGGAACAGGGAAGAGGCAGGCAACTACAGACCGGTTAGCCTCACTTCGGTGGTGGGAAAAGTAATGGAGTCACTGCTGAAAGAGAGAATAGTCAACTATCTACAGTCTGGAGAATTGATGGACCAGAGGCAGCATGGATTCACCAGGGGAAGATCCTGTCAGACAAATTTGATTGACTTTTTTGACTGGGTAACCAAGGAATTGGATCAAGGAAGAGCACTAGATGTCATCTACTTGGATTTCAGCAAAGCTTTTGATACGGTTCCGCACAGGAGACTGGTGAATAAAACGAGAAGCTTGGGAGTGAGTGCCGATGTGGTGACCTGGATTGCAAATTGGTTGACGGACAGAAAACAATGTGTGATGGTAAATGGAGCCTTCTCTGAAGAGAGAGCGGTTTTAAGTGGTGTGCCGCAAGGATCGGTGTTGGGACCAGTCCTGTTCAATATCTTTGTGAGCGACATTGCAGACGGGATAGAAGGTAAGGTTTGTCTTTTTGCGGATGACACTAAGATCTGCAACAGAGTGGACACGCCGGAAGGAGTGGAGAGAATGAGACGGGATCTAAGGAAACTGGAAGAGTGGTCGAAGATATGGCAGCTGAGATTCAATGCCAAGAAGTGCAAAGTCATGCATATGGGGAGTGGAAATCCGAATGAACTGTACTCGATGGGGGGGGAAAGGCTGATGTGCACGGAGCAGGAGAGGGACCTTGGGGTGATAGTGTCTAATGATGTGAAGACAGCGAAACAATGCGACAAGGCGATAGCAAAAGCCAGAAGAATGCTGGGCTGCATAGAGAGAGGAATATCAAGTAAGAAAAGGGAAGTGATTATTCCCTTGTACAGGTCCTTGGTGAGGCCTCACCTGGAGTACTGTGTTCAGTTCTGGAGACCGTATCTACAAAAAGACAAAGACAAGATGGAAGCGGTACAGAGAAGGGCGACCAGGAAGGTGGAGGATCTTCATAGGATGACGTACGAGGAGAGATTGAAGAATCTAAATATGTACACCCTGGAGGAGAGGAGGAGCAGAGGTGATATGATACAGACTTTCAGATACTTGAAAGGTTTTAATGATCCAAAAACAACGACAAACCTCTTCCGTAGGAAAATAATCAGCAGAACCAGGGGTCACGATTTGAGGCTCCAGGGAGGAAGATTCAGAACCAATGTCAGGAAGTATTTCTTCACGGAGAGGGTGGTGGATGCCTGGAATGCCCTTCCGGAGGAAGTGGTGAAGACCAGAACTGTGAAAGACTTCAAAGGGGCGTGGGATAAACACTGCGGATCCATAAAGTCAAGAGGCCGCCAATGAAGAGTGGGTGACTCGCCAGAATGATGGCTATTGACACAATACCCTTATTAAATAAACATACACATGCTTACTGTGACTCCTACATCGCTCTAAGCTTCAACAGCAAGAGGTAATGGAAAAAAGGATTTGCACTCATAAAGAGGGGAGTAGCTGGCTTGTTACGGCGGTTACTACCCCAAACCAAATATGCCTGATACTTCACTTTCAATGCATATACAGCATAGCTCTCTGCTTCAATGACAGGGGAGAAGAATAACTGATACTTCACACATCCAGCAGAGCTCTCTGCTACAACGGCAAAGGAGAAGAAAAAGGGTTCGCACTCAAACGCGGGGAGTAGCTGGCTTGTTACGGCAGTTACTACCCCAAACCAAATGTGCCTGATACTTCACTTTCCATGCATATCCAGCATGGTTCTCTGCTGCATCGGCATGGGAGAAAGACTGATACATCACGCATTTCCAGCATAGCTCTCTGCTTCAACGGCAGGGGGAAAAAAAAAACAAAAAACAAAAAACAAAAAACTGATGCTTCACGCATATCCTGCATAGCTTCAACGACAGGGGTGAAGAAAAAAAAAAGGATTCGCAATCACAAAGCGAGGAGTAGCTGGCTTGTTACGGCGGTTACTACCCCAACCAAATGTGCCTGATACTTCACTTTCAATGCATATCCAGCATGGCTCTCTGCTTCTACAGCAGGGGAGAAGAAAAAAAAAAAACCAACAAGAGCTGTACAACATAGTCTAGGTAAAACAAATAAGCATGGGTGTAGCTTGCTTATCGCAGCGGTTACTGCCCCTACTACCCTTAACTAATCAAGCTAGATATTTCACTTGCATGCAGCTCCATCACTGCTCTCTACATTAAAGGTGGGGGTGGAAGGGGAATAGAACAAGGAGCTAAGAGTAACAGATAAGAATGAGAGAAAAAATGTGTGAGGCTTGCTGGGCAGACTGGATGGGCCATTCGGTCTTCTTCTGCCGTCATTTCTATGTTTCTATGTTTCACACATCCTTCCTGCCAGACCTGAACCTGTTTGCTTCACTCACATACACACACACACGCACACACACACACACATATTCCTTCACACATCCTTCCTGCCAGACCTGAACCTGTTTGCTTCACTCACATACACACACACACACATACACACACACACATACACACACACACACACATTCATTCACACATCCTGCCAGACCTGAACCTGTTTGCTTCACTCACATACACACACACACACACACATACACACACACACACATTCATTCACACATCCTGCCAGACCTGAACCTGTTTGCTTCACTCACATAAACACGCACACACACACACACCCACACACATTCATTCACACATCCTGCCAGACCTGAACCTGTTTGCTTCACTCACATACACACACACACACATACACACACACACATTCATTCACACATCCTGCCAGACCTGAACCTGTTTGCTTCACTCACATACACACACACACACATACACACACACACACATTCATTCACACATCCTGCCAGACCTGAACCTGTTTGCTTCACTCACATAAACACGCACACACACACACACCCACACACACACACACACAAACATTCCTCCACAGATCATGCCAGATTTGAACCTGTGTATTTCACTAGACAGACAAAAACAAACACACACCTAAATATTCCTACAGATACACAGAAACAAATGCTGCTCCATCTCAGAGAAGGTACAACATGGGCAGCAGCAGTACAAGCTTTTCACACACATGGACACACACTCACACATCCCGCCAAGCTTGAACCTGTCTGGGTGTTTCACTAAAGATAGTCAGACATACATACACACAGCTCTACATCCCTTCCAGGTCTCATGCTGTTTGTACTCTGCGCTTCACAGATGTTCCAGCCCCTTAATATTAAAATTGTTCTTACTGGACTACTAATCTGGTCTAATGGCAACCCAATTGAGGTTCTAAATGGTACAGCAGGAGATGTCCTGGGAAGATTCAGTAGCTGGCGAGGCAGTGAGAACGGGCTGAAAAGGAGTGATATCAGCCACCTCCTAATGTAAGTGTCTGAGCTGTGGGATCTCCCAACTTCTAAGGATCTCCTATCTCCTTAACTGACTGAATCAGGAGATCCCCTTTCTTCTAACATAGTGTGGCATCTCCCACCTTAAGGCTGTGAGTGCTAAGATCTCCCATCTTGTAATGTAACATGGGATCTCCCAAGTCCTACTTTAAATAATTGAGTCATGAGTTTCCTGTTCTTCTAATATAACATGGGATCTACCACCTCCTACTGTAAGTGACCGAGACATGGTATCCTCTTCTATTATAACATGGGATCTCCCACCTCCTACTGTAAGTAACTGAGACATAGGATCCCCTTCTTCTAACATAACATGGGATCTCCCACCTCCTACTGTAAGTAACTGAGACATGGGATCCCCTTCTTCTAACATAACATGGGATCTCCCACCTCCTACTGTAAGTAACTGAGACATGGGATCCCCTTCTATTATAACAGGGGATCTCCCACCTCCTACTGTAAGTAACTGAGACATGGGATCCCCTTCTTCTAACATAACATGGGATCTCTCAACTCCTACTGTAAGTGACCGAGATATGGGATCCCCTTCTATTATAACAGGGGATCTCCCACCTCCTACTGTAAGTAACTGAGACATAGGATCCCCTTCTTCTAACATAACATGGGATCTCTCAACTCCTACTGTAAGTGACCGAGATATGGGATCCCCTTCTATTATAACATGGGATCTCCCACCTCCTACTGTAAGTGACTGAGACATGGGATCCCCTTCTTCTAACATAACATGGGATCTCCCACCTCCTACTGTAAGTAACTGAGACATGGGATCCCCTTCTTCTAACATAACATGGGATCTCTCACCTCCTACTGTAAGTGACCGAGACATGGTATCCTCTTCTATTATAACAGGGGATCTCTCACCTCCTACTGTAAGTGACTGAGACATGGGATCCCCTTCTTCTAACATAACATGGGATCTCTCAACTCCTACTGTGACTGAGATATGGGATCCCCTTCTATTATAACAGGGGATCTCCCACCTCCTACTGTAAGTGACTGAGACATGGGATCCCCTTCTATTATAACAGGGGATCTCCCACCTCCTACTGTAAGTGACTGAGATATGGGATCCCCTTCTATTATAACAGGGGATATCCTACCTCCTACTGTAAGTGACTGAGATATGGGATCACCTTCTATTATAACAGGGGATCTCCTACCTCCTACTGTAAGTGACTGAGATATGGGGTCACCTTCTATTATAACAGGGGATCTCTCATCTCCTTCTGTAAGTGACTGAGACATGGGATCCCCTTCCATTATGACATGGGATCTCTCACCTCCTACTGTAAGTGACTGAAACATGGGATCCCCTTCTATTATAACAGGGGATCTCCCACCTCCTACTGTAAGTGACTGAGACATGGGATCCCCTTCTATTATGACATGGGATCTCTCACCTCCTACTGTAAGTGACTGAGACATGGGATCCCCTTCTATTATAACAGGAGATCTCTCGCCACCTACTGTAAGTGACTGAGATATGGGATCACCTTCTATTATAACAGGGGATCTCTCACCTCCTTCTGTAAGTGACTGAGATATGGGATCCCCTTCTATTATAACAGGGGATCTCCTACTGTAAGTGACTGAGATATGGGGTCACCTTCTATTATAACAGGGGATCTCTCACCTCCTACTGTAAGTGACTGAAATATGGGATCCCCTTCTATTATAACAGGGTTCTCTCACCTCCTACTGTAAGTGACTGAAACATGGGATCCCCTTCTATTATGACATGGGATCTCTCACCTCCTACTGTAAGTGACTGAGACATGGGATCCCCTTCTATTATAACAGGGGATCTCTCGCCGCCTACTGTAAGTGACTGAGACACAGGATCCCCTTCTATTATGACATGGGATCTCTCACCTCCTACTGTAAGTGACTGAGACATGGGATCCCCTTCTATTATTACATGGGATCTCTCACCTCCTACTGTAAGTGACTGAGGCATGGGATCCCTTCTATTATGACATGGGATCTTTCACCCCCTACTATAAGTGACTGAGACATGGGATCCCATTCTTTTAATATAACATGGGATCTCCCACCTCCTACTGAAAGTGACTGAGTTGTGGACTCCCCCTTCTTCACTAACATAACGTACGTATGAGGATGACTGGGCAGTATCTTGTAGGCTGGAGCAGGAACCACGTTGACTTCATTTGTTTCTCATGCAATTTCAAGTTTTATTAACACAAACAGAAAAACAATAGCAACAATGACTGCCTACCTTGCAGTAAACTTGCAACACAACTTCTGAGAGAAGATCAGGAGTTCCTATTCTTGATAACATGGGGGCCTACTGAGTGATCCCAGCTGGGCTCTGATTCTTAACCTCCCAACAGGTTCCCGCCCACAGAGCTCTCTCCTTCTATGGGATTCAAGGTGGACCAAGCATCTAGTCTGGTCTCGAACAGGTTAAATAGGGGACATAGAGTCACTCCATCACAATGGGATCTCCCACCTCCTACCGAAAGTGACCGAGTCATGGGAACCTCCTCTTCTAATGTAATCTTGTAAGCACCACTAATGTAGAATAATTATTATATTGGAACTTCCACTGTAGAATTTCTGAACTTATTAATTACTCAGGCTAGGGTCAATCAGAGTTATTTGTAAACAGAAAGAAAGATTCATTCAGTTTGACTAATGTTAGAGATTTTATTGAGGATTTTTATCAATTAGAATATAATTGATTAATATAATGATCTAGAAAGTTAAAAGCAGTTTCACAATTTCGCTAGTTGCATTACAACTTACTGACTGTTTGCTTACACAGATTTAATTCAGAGCAATCACAACTATTTACCTCAACTAAATGTAACTTCAAACCTCTTAATTAAAAGTTAAGGGGCTGATGCAATACAGTGTGTTCAGCCGAGCACACTGTTTAACCCGTGGTTGGATGTACGTTTTGAACTCGCATCCACAACCCCTTATGCTATAATAGCATTAAGAACATAAAAACATGTCATACTGGGTCAGACCAAGGGTCTATCAAGCCAAGCATCCTGTTTCCAACACTGGCCAATCCAGGCCATAAGAACCTGGCAAGTACCCAAAAACTAAATCTGTTCCATGTTACTGTTGCTAGTAATAGCAGTGGCTATTTTCTAAGTCAACTTAATTAGCATGTCCAAAACATGGGTCCAACCCCCTGAAAAACTAATAGCGCTCATCACATGGAAATCCATGTTGATGAGGCTCCAGCCTACAAGATACTACCCAGTCATCCACTAAGGTCAATTTTTTCCACCTAATGCCTCCACAATATTGCTCACACCATTAAGATTATGTTCTGATTTAATCTGTAAGTCATACTTTGGGCCAGGATTAATGTTCTGTCCTTGGCTTGCAGAGGACGGAATTCATTTAATGGTGTCGTTGGGATGGCCTATGTTGGGACAGTTTGTTCTCCAACTCTTGGAAGCTCCATCAGTACGGTAAGGGGAAGTCATCACTAAACTTACCCACTTAGATTTTGTTTCAACTATCTTCCATACCTGCTGAAGCTTTTCTTTCATGTCCATTCTCCCTCAAACTGTCCTCTCCCCCTGTTTAAATATTCCTGTGCATCAGTGCTAGCTTCCTCCCTACACATATATATATATAACTCATTTGATATGCAAAAAAAAAAGAAATATTTATGGTGCTTGTGGCTCAACAATAAACCATCAAATATCTCAGGCCATTTAGATAGACCATGTGGCTTATTGAGGAAGATTCAACATGGTTTTAGCAAGGGGAAGTCTTGTCTTATAAATCTATCAGATTATTTTGAATTTGTAAATTAACATGTAGGTAAGGGTGAGCCAGTTGATATAGTGTATTTGCATTTCAGAAGGCATTTGACAAAGTCATAAGAACATAAAATATGGGTCAGACCGAGGGTCCATCAAGTCCAGCATCCTGTGTCCAACAGTGGCCAATCCAAGTCACAAGTACCCAGACATTAAATAGATTCCATGCTGTTGATGCTACCTGTTATGCCATCAGATGAGAAACATTGGGATTGACGGCAGGGTTCTCAGATGGTTCTTTTCATTCCTATCTTCAGAGCATTCCAAGTCAAACTGGGCAACCACATATCTGATGCTTTCCAGTGTGATACAGGGGTCACTCAAGGCTCAGTCCTCTCAGCAACACTATTCAACTACTGACAAATTTAGGAATTGTTGTGCCAGAAGTGGACCCTTGGGCCGAGGTGGGGTTGACCCTGGAGGGATCCTATGGGTCTCCACCGTCGGCAGGCAGAGTGGGCTGCAGGACAGAGGCCGGTTGGCACTTCACCAATACCAGCCCTCATTCCCCGTAGGTTGAGCCTTTGGGTACCAGTGCCGGCTGGACTTAGGTGGGCCTCCGTATGTCGTCATCAATGAAAGGACAGAGAGGTCAGCCCAGAGGCAGCAACAGTAGAACGGTGAAGTCTGTACTGGATGAGGTGGAGTCCCGGAGACCCGGGCACCAATAGAACCAAAGTCAGACAGGGAGTGCCCGAGCAAGAACAGGCTGAAGCCTGAATAGGCCAGGTCCAGGACGTAGACTGAAGAGATGTCAGGGCCGGTGGCAATCAAGAAGTGGTGGCAAGACAAGGCTGAGGTCTGGTCAAGGAAAGAGTGGGTAGCCTAGTCAGACAATCCAGAGGTCCAGGCTTGGAGAGAGTCAATGGCGTAGTCAGGCAATGCAGAGGTCCAGGCTTGGAGAGAATCAGTGGCATAGTCAGGCAATGCAGAGGTCCGGGCTTGGAGAGAGTCAATGGCTTAGTCAGGCAATGCAGAGGTCCAGGCTTGGAGAGAATCAATGGCGTAGTCAGGCAATGCAGAGGTCCAGGCTTGGAGAGAGTCAATGGCATAGTCAGACAGTCCAGAGGTCCAGGCTTGGAGAGAGTCAATGGCGTAGTCAGGCAATGCAGAGGTCCAGGCTTGGAGAGAGTCAATGGCATAGTTAGACAGTCCAGAGGTCCGAGCTTGGAGAGAGTCAATGGCGTAGTCAGGCAATGCAGAGGTCCAGGCTTGGAGAGAGTCAATGGCGTAGTCAGGCAATGCAGAGGTCCAGGCTTGGAGAGAGTCAATGGCATAGTTAGACAGTCCAGAGGTCCGAGCTTGGAGAGAGTCAATGGCGTAGTCAGGCAATGCAGAGATCCAGGCTTGGAGAGAGTCAATGGCATAGACAGGCAATGCAGAGGTCCGGGCTTGGAGAGAGTCAATGGCATAGTTAGACAGTCCAGAGGTCCGAGCTTGGAGAGAGTCAATGGAGTAGTCAGGCAATGCAGAAGTCCGGGCTTGGAGAGAATCAGTGGCGTAGTCAGGCAATGCAGAGGTCCGAGCTTGGAGAGAGTCAATGGCGTAGTCAGGCAATGCAGAGGTCCAGGCTTGGAGAGAATCAGTGGTGTAGTCAGGCAATGCAGAGGTCCAGACTTGGAGAGAATCAGTGGCATAGTCAGGCAATGCAGAGGTCCAGGCTTGGAGAGAATCAGTGGCATAGTCAGGCAATGCAGAGGTCCAGACTTGGAGAGAATCAGTGGTGTAGTCAGGCAATGCAGAGGTCCAGGCTTGGAGAGAATCAGTGGCGTAGTCAGGCAGTGCAGAGGTCCGAGCTTGGAGAGAGTCAATGGCGTAGTCAGGCAATGCAGAGGTCGTGTCCAAGAAAGCAATCCAATGAGAGGTTAGGAATCAGGAACGCAGGAACGAAGGAGAACAGGAACAGGAACTAGCGAGGATCGGGAACCAGGAATGAAGGAGAATCACCAGAAGGCAACGAGTACACGACCAGCGTGGAGACCTGTTGCAAAGGCAATCATTGGAAGCCGAGCCCAGCCTTAAGTACCGGAGCTCTGGCGACGTCATCTTCCGGGGCCATGGCCAAGTTCCCGCCGCGGGCCCTTCATAAGGATCAGTGATGCGCGCGCGCCTACGGAGGGGTGCGGCGCTGGATGGTGACGTCTCTCCGCAGGCCATGCAGAGAGGCCTACCGCGGAGCACAGGAATCTTTAGCTGAAGCTGAGGCACCGGGGGCAGCCTGAGAAAGGAGCCGGTGGCCCACTGCCAGCAGAGAAGAGGAAGCAGGCACTGGATTTGCCAGAGAGAGGTGAGGGTGCCAGGCTGCGGGTCTGCCGCGGCCGGCACATGTAACAGGAATAACTTTCTTCCTGTATGCTGAAGACTTACAGTTGTACATCCCACTCTCCAGATCATTTGAACATACAGCTTCAATACTCTCGACCTATATGAAAGCAATACAACACAAACTATCGCAGCGTAAACTGACATTAAACCCCAGAAAGACTGAAATCATTTGGCCGAGTAGAAACTCAGTTACACCACCTGCCCTTGCCAATTTTCAAATTAATCCCTCAAATCAAGTACAGGATTTAGATGTCCAGCTCGATGAGAACCTCACAATGAAAATGCACATCAATAAAATTAAGACAGGTTGCACTAAGTTGTGTATACTACATCGACTGAAACCATTAACGTTTGCAAACTCTAATCTTCTCAAACCTTGACTACTGTAACTTGTTACGACTAAGTCTTCCAAGTCACTTAAAACCTTTACAACTATTACAAAATGCTGCAGCAAGACTATTATTAGGATCTAAGAAATATGATCACATTTTTCCCCCACTGATGTCACTGCATTGGTTACCTGTACAAACCAAACTCTACTATAAAGTATCATCATTAATATTTGTCATTCATTCCAACACCGGCTTTTTAGGAGCGACACTACAACCTTACAATCCTCAGCGAACACTAAGATCTCAAAATAAAGGAGCACTGACTATTCCCACAGTACAGAGCACATAAGAGATCGAGTGTTTTCAATTGCAGATCCAAAGCTATGCAATTCTCTGCCTGAGGCGTTATATATTTTACTAGATAGAGATTTCAATGTGAATTAAAAACATGGCTATTCAAAAACACATATAATTTAACTTAAACATCAGAATATACAGAGCCACTAAGAGAAGAAGGACAAAAATAATAATCAAATTATAAAGAATAAATCAAATAAGAGAATGCAAGATTCTCAAAACAACTCACTGACTGAGATGTGGAAGCTATCATTTCATTTTAATTATCCATACTGTTTACCTTATGTACTAGATCATTTTTAATATGTACTAGAAAATTTCTCCTGATAGACATCAATGCCTGATTATGAATACCTCCTTTATAACCAATCCCTGTTTGTTTCTTGAGTAATAACTATGAATATCAGTTTGTAAACCATTGCGAACTATACATGGAACAACCTGGTGCAGCAGGAAAGAATCCTGTAGCAAGGACCTGCTCTCTAGGTGTTATGATTCCTCCTGTAGCTACGCCACAGGAGGCATCCTACCTTTTTCTGGAGGCCGCTCCAAAGCCAGGGTTTCGTCTGAGCAAGTGTCCGGATCCTGCTCCATGGCCTGGGAGGCCTTCGGTGTTCTTCGAGGCCTGCTCCACTGTAGCCTGGATGCTCTGGTGTGGGCCACTCCTTTCCCCTAAGGGGCGGGCCCGCGACTCCTCTCCACTCTTATAGAGCCAGTGAGGGACAGCCCATCTGGACTCCTCCCAGGGAGTTGCCTGCTCTTGGGCTATAAAAGCCTTGCTCCAGCATTCATGCTTTGCCTTGCATCAGAGTTACTTCAGTCCTGGAGGCGCCAGCCAGCCAGCGTTCCGACAGGTCCTTGTATTCTTCGTGGAGCTCCTCGTCTCGTCTGCTTCGTGCCATGTCTTTGTGCCTGAGGTCCCCGTCCAGGTCTCCTGATGTCTTGCTTCCTGGTGTTCCAGCCCTTCTTGGTGTTTTGCTCTTCAGTGCTCTTGAGCCATCTGTTCTGCTGGCCGTGGATCTCTGGGTGACGCTTCTCCATCTGTGGAGATGGCGGCAGTGGACTGGTGTCCTGTGCTCCTGAGCCACCCTGTCCTGCCAGCCTTTGTGGAGCTCCGGATGACATCGGTTCCGTCATCGAAGTTCTGCCTTGGCTGGATTTTTCCCTGCGCTTATCCCGCTCTCCTCGTGGTCCTTGACCAGCCTCCTAGGGCTGTGTAGGGCGTGTAGTGGGCAAACGGCGTTTTTAGACAACCTACTCTCCTGTTTCATCAGTAGGGCGTGTAGTGGGACAGGGTGATCCGCGACCAGCACATTGGGTCCGCCTGTGAAGGTGGGCTGAATAGGGTGCCCTGAGAAACAGTGCCAATGTCTACCTTCCCAGCTTCTCATCTCGTCTGGACTTCAAGTTCCTCGTCTTGTCCCTGATGCCGTTGCATCAGCCTTGGTGTCATGTCTTCGCTTCAGCGTCTCGTCTTAGATGCCGTCGCATTGGTCCTTCGTTTGTGATGTCTTCATGTCAAGGCCTCCGTCTGCCCTCATCCTCAGGCCAGCCTGATGCTCCATGCCCATTCAAGCGGCAGGTCCGAAAGGGCTTGGAACGGTTGGAGGACCGTTCCCCTACCAACATCATCTTGTTGTTGGCGCTGGGAGCTTGCAGGCCTAGCAGAGGGTAAGACCGTGCTGGGACATGCCGTCAACCCTCGGTTCGGTCCTGGATTCGTCTGGGGTCGGGTCGAGGCCCAAGGGCACACTAAACCTGTTCCACAACATAGGTGGTGCATTGTCCTCTTGCACCCACCGAGGATGTTTCTCCCAGGGCTACTGCCCAGGAGGGAAGGGTTAGGTCGGCCGTAATAGTTGTGATTCGATTATTAGGAATGTAGATAGCTGGGTGGCTGGTGGGCGTGAGGATCGCCTGGTAACTTGCCTGCCTGGTGCGAAGGTGGCGGACCTCACGCGTCACCTAGATAGGATTTTAGACAGTGCTGGGGAGGAGCCGGCTGTGGGCACCAACGACATAGGAAAATGTGGGAAGCAGGTTCTGGAAGCCAAATTTAGGCTCTTAGGTAGAAAGCTTAAATCCAGAGCCTCCAGGGTAGCATTCTCTGAAATGCTCCCTGTTCCACACGCAGGTCCCCAGAGGCAGGCAGAGCTCCGGAGTCTCAATGCGTGGATGAGACGATGGTGCAAGGAAGAGGGATTCAGTTTTGTTAGGAACTGGGGAACCTTTTGGGGAAGGGGGAGTCTCTTCCAAAGGGATGGGCTCCACCTTAACCAGGGTGGAACCAGACTGCTGGCACTAACCTTTAAAAAGGAGATAGAGCAGCTTTTAAACTAGAACAAAGGGGAAAGCCGACAGTCGCTCAGCAGCGCATGGTTCGGAGAGAGTTATCCTCAAAGGATACTAATGATGCATTAGAATTAGGGCATCCCGCCAGTGAGGTTCCAATAATTAGAAAAGTAGTCCACGTGCCTGTAACTAAAAACTCACCTGAGCTAAAAAATTCTAACGTATCCCTATCAATTAAAAAGCAGAATGAAAATACAAACACAAAACAAACTTTGAAATGTTTGTATGCTAATGCCAGAAGTCTAAGAAGTAAGATGGGAGAATTAGAATGTATAGCAGTGAATGATGACATAGACTTAATTGGCATCTCAGAGACGGTGGAAAGAGGATAACCAATGGGACAGTGCTATACCAGGGTACAAATTATGGGGCAGATTTTTAAAATTATGCGCGGGGGGTACATTTCTCACTACCCGGCGCGCACAAATGTATACCCAATTTTATAACGTGTGCGCTGCCATGCGCATGTTATAAAATCCAGGGGTTGGCGCGCGCAAGGGGGTGCACACATGTGCACCTTGCGCGCACCAAGCCCTAGGGGAGGCCAGATGGCTTTCCCATTTCCCTCCAGTTACACCTGCCAGAGGTGTAACTTGCGCGCACCAGATGTCTGCCGGTGCGGCAGGCCCCAACACAGGCCGCTGTGTCAGGGCACTCAGCCATGCCCGCGGACCGCTGCCACACACCCGGACCGCGGCCACGCCCACACCCCGCACAAGCCCCAGGACATACACGTGTCCTGGGGCTTGTGCGTGCTGCCGAGCCTATGCAAAATAGGCTCAGCGCGCGCAGGGGAGGGTTTTAAGGGTTACGCACGTAACTCTTTTAAAATCCGCCCCTACATCACAATGACAGAGAGGAGCAGTCGGGAGGAGGTGTGGCACTTTATGTCCGGGATGGCATAGAGTCCAACAGGATAAACATCCTGCATGAGACTAAATACAAAATTGAATCTTTATGGGTAGAAATCCCTTGTGTGTCGGGGAAGACTATAGTGATAGGGGTATACTACCGTCCACCTGGTCAAGATGGTGAGATGGACAGTGAAATGCTAAGAGAAATTAGGGAAGCTAACCAAATTGGTAGTGCGGTAATAATGGGAGACTTCAATTACCCTTCTCTAAAAAGACGTCATGTAAATATAATTTTACTTAATGTGCTGATTACTTACAGAGCCATCATAACACCTGCAGGCATACCAGCGTTTTTTGCTTTGAGGTCTTGCCACTTCAGGTCACATTTAATCATTGGCTCTAGTCCTTTATTCTACGACGTATTTTTTAAGTTTTTGCATTTTTCATAAAATTCTGTATCGGGGTTGAATCTTCCTTAAAGTGACTCAAAATGTCAAAATCACAAATCAGTCCGACGCGCGTTTCGCATCGCTGCATCAGGGACTGAAACACACTCCGCTTCAATTTTTTACGGATTGCCCCGTTTTACTCAGATTACTTGCTTGGCTATTAATTTTCCAGCCTTGCCGCCATTTCCTCTTGCCGACGTCTGAGACGCCGGCAAGAGGAAATGTTTCTAGTGTGTAGACTTCAATTACCCCAATATAGACTGGGTAAATGTATCATCGGGATAAGCTAGAGAGATAACGTTCCTGGATGGAATAAATGATAGCTTTATGGAGCAATTGGTTCAGGAACCGACGAGAGAGGGAGCAATTTTAGATCTAATTCTCAGTGGAGCACAGGACTTGGTGAGAGAGGTAACGGTGGTGGGGCCACTTGGCAATAGTGATCATAATATGATCAAATTTGATTTAATGACTGGAAAAGGAACAGTGTGCAAATCCAAGGCTCTCGTGCTAAACTTTCAAAAGGGAAACTTTGAAAAAATGAGAATAATAGTTAGAAAAAAATTGAAAGGAGCAGCTACAAAGGTAAAAAGTGTGCAAGAGGCATGGTCATTGTTAAAAAAAAAACAAACCATCCTAGAAGCACAATTCAAATGTATTCCACACATTAAGAAAGGTGGAAAGAAGGCAAAACGATTACCGGCATGGTTAAAAGGGGAGGTGAAAGAAGCTATTTTAGCCAAAAGATCTTCATTCAAAAATTGGAAGAAGGATCCAACAGAAGAAAATAGGATAAAGCATAAACATTGGCAAGTTAAATGTAAGACATTGATAAGACAGGCTAAGAGAGAATTTGAAAAGAAGTTGGCTGTAGAAGCAAAAACTCACAGTAAAAACTTTTTTAAATATATCCGAAGCAGAAAGCCTGTGAGGGAGTCAGTTGGACCGTTAGATGATAGAGGGGTTAAAGGGGCACTTAGAGAAGATAAGGCCATCACGGCAAGATTTTTTTAAAATAATTTTATTTTTATTAAATTTCCAAATAAACACAAGTAATACTTATGCCAAAGAGATAAGATACATAACATAAAGTATTTCTCTTAATATTAATTACCACAGGTATAATAGAAACATATCAAATCTCTCCACATATATCTTAATAGGAAAATGGGAGACCAAGGTTTTGCAGAGCGAAAAGGGGAAATAAGAAAAAAAGAAATCTCCAAAAATATCCCCTGTATTAACTTAAACAGTCCCCCCACGAAATACAATTTAGGAGTGTGAATCCAGGTATGCTCTTAACTGAGAGGGCTCAAAGAACAAATATTTAGAATTTTGAAAGTAAAGAAGTCATTTGCACTGATATCTTAAAGAGAATCTAGCTCCTCGCGATACCACCTCTCCTCATTAAAAGAAATTTCTTTCACCGTTCTTGAGTAGACCTGTTTATATCGGGAAAAATCTGAACTTTCTGCCCATGAAATCATTGTGATTGATTTCGAAAGAAAAATCTTAAAACAGAGTTCCTTTCTGAAACAAAAGCAAAAGTCACAAGTAATGCCCTTCTTGTCTGAATAACAATTTCTTGAGTTAGTTCCAAAATGTCTGTGATATTTAAAGAGGCATCATGAGGTAGACTCCCATCCTTAGAAGAGGGCAGGTAATAGATTTTTGTTATAACAGGAACCGCCTCGTCAGGAATTTTAAGAATTTGAATAAGGAAATTTCTAAATAAGTCCTTTGGAGACATCATATTTAAATACGGAAAATTCAAAACCCTTAGATTCAGAATTTTCGAAGAATTTTCCAAATTTTCCAGCTTCTTTGAATGAATGATATCAGATTGAATCAAGTTACTCTGAGCTGATTCTATAGTCATCACTCTTGTATCCAAAACTTTTATTTTGGTATCAAAGTTTGTAATTTGAGATTCAATAGCCAGCGTCTTAGCATTTGTCTCCTTCAAAATATGAGTTTCAGAAAGTATGGCTTTTTCTAATGAAGACAAGGCATTCTATATGGAATCTAATGTTATTACTGATGGTTTGATTAAAGACAGTTACAAGGTTAGGCATACCTTGGATTCCTGCTCTCCTGATTCCGTGGGGTTTCCGCAATTCATTCTGGCTTCAGACACATGTAGAACTTCCATGGGGCCTGTGGAATCCCACAGCTGGGGATTCTCCGAGGGCGGCGACAAAATGGCATCCCCTCTCGGGACCTCAGAATTTTGCTCGTGGATTACTTCTCATTCCAAAGATGATGACGAATCCATCAAATTTAAATCTACATCCGAAGTCTTGAAAGGTGGCGCGGGTACCGTCGGTGCACCAGGGCTCAAAGATATCTCTTCTGCCAACAGAACCGGCATTCGCTTCATGCCGGTATCTGATGTGGCTCCTCCCTCGAGTGCCTGAAGCAGGGGAGATGCAAAGAACAATTCTATCCGTGCTTGTCGTTGTTTAGGTATTGGTGAAGATGCCTGTATTTGCTGGAGTTTTGCTTTTCTTTTAGCATGTGACATTATAGCTTGTAAGAAAAAGTCTTGAGAAGTTCACAGAGAGAGCGTCCAAGCATGCACTTCAGTCGGCAGCCATCTTGGTCTCCAACGCGGAATAATTTAATAATTTATTTGCTTTGGTGTTTACTGAAGAGGATGTTGGGGAGATACCCGTTCCGGAAAAGGTTTTCATGGGTAATGATTCAAATGAACTGAACCAAATCACGATGAACCTAGAAGATGTGGTAGGCCTGATTGACAAACTAAAGAGTAGTAAATCACCTGGACTGGATGATATACACCCCAGGGTTCTGAAGGAATTCAAAATGAAATTTCAGACCTATTAGTTAAAATTTGTAACCTATCATTAAAATCATCCATTGTACCTGAAGACTGGAGGGTGGCTAATTTAACCCCAATATTTAAAAAGGGCTCCAGGGGCGATCTGGGAAACTACAGACCTGTTAGCCTGACTTCAGTGCCAGGAAAAATAGTGGAAAGTATTCTAAAGATCAAAATCACAGAGCATATAGAAAGACATGGTTTAATGGAACAAAGTCAGCATGGCTTTACCCAGGGCAAGCCTTGCCTCACAAATCTGCTTCACTTTTTTAAGGGGTTAATGAACATGTGGATAAAGGTGAACCGGTAGATGTAGAATACTTGGATTTTCAGAAGGCGTTTGACAAAGTCCTTCATGAGAGGCTTCTAAGAAAAGTAAAAAGTCATGGGATAGGAGGCGATGTCCTTACCTGGATTACAAACTGGCTAAAAGACAGGAAACAGAGAGTAGGATTAAATGGTCAATTTTCTCAGTGGAAAAGAGTAAACAGTGGAGTGCCTCAGGGATCTGTACTTGGACCGGTGCTTTTCAATATATTTATAAATGATCTGGAAAGGAATACGACAAGTGAGCTTATCAAATTTGCAGATGTTACAAAATTATTCAGAGTAGTTAAATCGCAAGTGGATTGTGATAAATTGCGGGAGGAACTTGTGAGACTGGAAAATTGGGCATCCAAATGGCAGATGAAATTTAATGTGGACACGTGCAAGGTGATGCATATAGGGAAAAATAACCCATGCTATAGTTACACAATGTTGGGTTCCATATTAGGTGCTACAACCCAAGAAAGAGATCTAGGCGTCATAGTGGATAATACATTAAAATCGTCGGCTCAGTGTGCTGCGGCAGTCAAAAAAGCAAACAGAATGTTGGGAATTATTAGAAAGGGAATGGTGAATAAAACGGAAAATATCATAATGCCTCTGTATCGCTCCATGGTGAGACCGCACTTTGAATACTGTGTACAATTCTGGTCGCCAATTCTCAAAAAAGATATAATTGCGATGGAGAAGGTATAGAGAAGGGCAACCAAAATGATAAAGGGAATGGAACAGCTCCCCTATGAGGAAAGACTAAAGAGGTTAGGACTGTTCAGCTTGGAGAAGAGACTGCTGAGGGGGGATATGATAGAGGTGTTTAAAATCATGAGAGGTCTAGAACGGGTAGATGTGAATCGGTTATTTACTCTTTCGGATAATAGAAAGACTAGGGGGCACTCCATGAAGTTAGCATGTGGCACATTTAAAACTAATTGGAGAAAATTCTTTTCCACTCAACACACAATTAAACTCTGGAATTTGTTGCCAGAGGATGTGGTTAGTGTAGTCAGTATAGCTGTGTTTAAAAAAGGATAGGATAAGTTATTGGAGGAGAAGTCCATTACCTGCTATTAATTAAGTTGACTTAGAAAATAGCCACCTTTATTCTAGCAACAGTAACATGGAATAGACTTAGTGTTTGGGTACTTGCCAGGTTCTTATGGCCTGGATTGGCCACTGTTGGAAACAGGATGCTGGGCTTGATGGACCCTTGGTCTGACCCAGTATGGCATGTTCTTATGTTTTTATATCTAAATAAATTAACCCCTTCAAAAAAATGAATCAGATTTGTGAGGCAAGATTTCCCCGTTACGTGTGAATGTTATTAACCCTTGCTGTTACTTTCCTATTAATACTCACAGTGCTGTGATCTCCTGTTACCTGTGAATGTTATTAACCCTTGCTATCACTTTCCTATTAATACTCACAGTGCTGTGAACTCCCGTTACCTGTGAATGTTATTAACCCTTGCTGTCTGTTTCCTATTAATACTCACAGTGCTGTGATCTCCTGTTACCTATGAATGTTATTAACTCTTGCTGTCACTTTCCTATTAATACTCACAGTGCTGTGATCTCCCATTACCTGTGAATGTTATTAACCCTTGCTGTCTGTTTCCTATTAATACTCACAGTGCTGTGAACTCCCGTTACCTGTGAATGTTACTAACCCTTGCTGTCTGTTTCCTATTAATACTCACAGTGCTGTGATCTCCCGTTACCTGTGAATGTTATTAACCCTTGCTGTCTGTTTCCTATTAATACTCACAGTGTGTGATCTCCTGTTACCTATGAATGTTATTAACTCTTGCTGTCACTTTCCTATTAATACTCAGTGCTGTGATCTCCCGTTACCTGTGAATGTTATTAACCCTTGCTGTCTGTTTCCTATTAATACTCACAGTGCTGTGATCTCCTGTTACCTATGAATGTTATTAACTCTTGCTGTCACTTTCCTATTAATACTCACAGTGCTGTGATCTCCCATTACCTGTGAATGTTATTAACCCTTGCTGTCACTTTCCTAATAATACTCACAGTGCTGTGATCTCCCGTTACCTGTGAATGTTATTAACCCTTGCTGTCACTTTCCTATTAATACTCACAGTGCTGTGATCTCCTGTTACCTATGAATGTTATTAACCCTTGCTGTCTGTTTCCTAGTAATACTCACAGTGCTGTGATCTCCCATTACCTGTGAATGTTATTAACCCTTGCTATCACTTTCCTATTAATACTCACAGTGCTGTGATCTCCCGTTACCTGTGAATGTTATTAACCCTTGCTATCACTTTCCTATTGATACTCACAGTGCTGTGATCTCCCGTTACCTGTGAATGTTATTAACCCTTGCTGTCACTTTCCTATTGATACTCACAGTGCTGTGATCTCCCGTTACCTGTGAATGTTATTAACCCTCATTGTCTCTCTCCTAGGTTAATACTGCTGCTGCAGTATCTCAGGCTGAAGTTGTCGCACATGAGCTGGGACACAATCTTGGAATGAACCATGATGACACCAGATGTCCTGGCCATGATTACATCATGAACAGTGTAGAAAAGTAAGATTTCTGCCCAGGGCTGCAGGGACCTCCAGGGAGAAGTTTAAATAATTTAGAAGTGGTAACTAGATTGTAAAGCGACTCTC
This sequence comes from Rhinatrema bivittatum, assembly GCF_901001135.1. Taxonomy (NCBI): domain Eukaryota; kingdom Metazoa; phylum Chordata; class Amphibia; order Gymnophiona; family Rhinatrematidae; genus Rhinatrema; species Rhinatrema bivittatum. The sequence continues at coordinate 310,627,301 of NC_042621.1, forward strand.
TGCTTGCAAGATGTGTATCACTACTTGAACAAAAATTAGTAGAGGCACACAAATGAAATTTTTGGATAATGATTTAATCAAAATCCCACAATCCAGAAAAATAATTGTATCAATTTTTAAAAATACCCAACACGCTTTAAAAAAAAGGAAGTGTCTGGGCAGCAGAGAAAGGGGGTGAACTGCACTAAGCATGATCAAGCCAGGGTGTGAGCACAATCGAAGTGCAAAAGCCAGAAATGCCTGCCTGCATCTGTGTCATCGCCTCGTCTCGTTTGCATGCTCTCCGGTCGTGCTGGCGTCATAGGAATCAGTGGGGAAACCCTTGCACTGGTGCACACACAAGCCTCACTTGTAATATCACGAAACAAAGTGCCAGGGCAGGAGGAGCTGCTGAGATACAAGGATTGTATGGCACTGACCTTGAAAGCCACTTATACGCATAAAAGCCTGTGTTCTGCCCAGAAATGATTGTACGGGGCTCAGTTTGCGGGTCATCCAGTTCCGCACCCCTTCATACAGGAGCCAGTGAGCGGCATTCCAGGGGGGAGAGATGGAAATAATCTGCATACGTTTTTTTGTGCGCAAGTTAAGCCTTCCAAAGAAGAGGGATAACTTTACGCTGGTTCATGCGTGTGTGTACTTGGGCACTTATACACACATTTTTGGAAGCTTAGGTTTGCTTTGGTAAAGTCCATGAGAATAATGTAGTAAGCTTGCTGAAGCCAGGGTGTTAGCAGAATGAAAATGCATGCAAGAAGCCAAAAAATGCCCGTCCTGAGAGGAGAAATAAAATTCCCACCTGCTGCCGCCCAGGTGACACAGTCCCAGTGCTGAATTCTGTTGCCTTCTGCCAGCTAATTCATTCCATGTCCTTGAAGGGGCGTAGGATTTCCCTTAACTCAAGGTGCTTGCTGCTGGACTGTAATCAGGCATTGATAAGTGTATGCCTGAGAGAGGGTAAGGATTTAACCGAGGTCGATTTCCCTTCCTAAGGTGCATCTGCATTCATTTTTAGTATTGGGGTTGTACCTAGTTCGGTGTCCCCTGGTCAGCAGGATTTGTGAGGCCAGGACACTGGTGCATGCTTTGGGATTCCTTGCTGAGATGCAGAGAGAGCCTTCCATGAGCGCGTTGCAGGGGTAGGGGAATCCCAGTCACTCTATGCAGTGGCGGGAAGGTTTCTGCTTCATTTCCATTGCTGGGGGGCAGAAGGCAGGATGGCTTGTCTTAATGGTAGAGCCCCCTACCTAGTAAAATCAGGCCCCTGCTATGATGGAAGGTGAAACACAAGGAAGGTATCTTGCTTTTTGTAGTGAATCCCATTGTCTCTCTGGGAATTATTTTACTGCCATTAATTACAGTTACTCTGATACCCAAGTTACAAAGTGCATGGAAAGGTGATTTTCCGTTCGGATGAGCCTGTTTAAGGTTGTAGAGGAGTCATATGCTCTTAATATTATCCTCTCTTGCTCCATTTTAAAAACAGCAAGTGTGCAATTGGATGGATTTCCCTCTTTCTTTCGGGCCGATACAGTAAAGTCTGTGGGAGAGCGGGCAAACGGTGCGCACGATTCAGTATTTAAATTAGGTTCGGCAGTAGATCCGGGTAAAAGGAGGCGCTAGGGACTAGCGTCTCCTTTTTGACAGGAGTGGTGGCTGTCAGCGGGTTTGACAGCCGATGCTCAATTTTGCCGGCGTCGGTTCTCGAGGCCGCTGACAGACACGGGTTCGGAAACTGGACGCCGGCAAAATTGAGCGTCCGGTTTTCAGCCCGACAGCTGTGGGCCGAATTCAAATTTATTTTTTTTTACTTTTTTTACTCTTCAGGTCCTCCGACTTAATATCGCCATGATAGTAAGTCGGAGGGTGCACAGAAAAGAAGTTTTTACTGCTTTTCTGTGCACTTTCCCGGTGCCGGAAGAAATTAGCGCCGACCTTTGGGTAGGCGCTAATTTCTGAAAGTAAAATGTGCGGCTTGGCTGCACATTTTACTTTCTGTATCCTGCGCGCATACCTAATAGGGCCATCAACATGCATTTGCATCAACATGCATTTGCATGTTGAGGGCGCTATTAGGTTCGGAGGGGTTGGACGCGCGTTTCCTCCCCTTACTGAATAAGGGGTAAGGGAAAACGCGCGTCCAATAGAGGGTTAACAGTGCCCTCCGTCGGAGCGCACTGTACTGTATCGGCCTGTTTGTTTGGAAGAAATACTTTGTACAAAATAGTTCTGCTCCCAAAGGTTTTGTAAGACTGCAGAAGCCTCCTTTCAGGTTTTTGCGTAAGGATGTCCTTTTTAGGGAGTCTGTGTCTCGCAGCGATGTCACCTTGATGAGAGACAGGGCACAGGGGGTATTAAATTACCAGACCTTTAAGAGACCAATATTCAAAACCAGTTAGCCAGATAAGTGGCAGCCGTTGAATATCAGTGGTCACCACTCAGCTGGATAAGTAAATAGCGAGGTCAGTCAGGGGCACTGCTACTGATCCGGATATTCAGATTTATCCAGTTAAGTCAGACCTGCCAGGGAGCTGAAGACAGGGACTCTCAGCAGCGCAGCCTTCCTCCTGAATATCCCACGTAAGTTACTGCATTGTGAAAGGGGTGAAGAGTATTGAATGCAAAACAGGAATGTGCACCACCCAGTGCAAGTAGTGAACGTTCACAGTGTGAGTGCTGTCTCTGATGCCCAGCACAAGTAGTGAACGTTCACAGTGTGAGTGCTCTCTCTGACGCCCAGCACAAGTAGTGAACGTTCACAGTGTGAGTGCTGTCTCTGATGCCCAGCGCAAGTAGTGAACGTTCACAGTGTGTCTGCTCTCTCTGACGCCCAGCACAGGTAGTGAACGTTCACAGTGTGACTGCTGTCTCTGACGCCCAGCACAGGTAGTGAACGTTCACAGTGTGTCTGCTCTCTCTGACGCCCAGCACAGGTAGTGAACGTTCACAGTGTGTCTGCTCTCTCTCTGGCGCCCAGCACAAGTAGTGAACGTTCACAGTGTGAGTGCTCTCTCTGACGCCCAGCACAAGTAGTGAACGTTCACAGTGTGACTGCTGTCTCTGACGCCCAGCACAGGTAGTGAACGTTCACAGTGTGTCTGCTCTCTCTGACGCCCAGCACAAGTAGTGAACGTTCACAGTGTGTCTGCTCTCTCTGGCGCCCAGCACAAGTAGTGAACGTTCACAGTGTGTCTGCTCTCTCTGGCGCCCAGCACAAGTAGTGAACGTTCACAGTGTGAGTGCTCTCTCTGACGCCCAGCACAAGTAGTGAACGTTCACAGTGTGTCTGCTCTCTCTGGCGTCCAGCACAAGTAGTGAACGTTCACAGTGTGTCTGCTCTCTCTGGCGTCCAGCACAAGTAGTGAACGTTCACAGTGTGTCTGCTCTCTCTCTGACGCCCAGCACAAGTAGTGAACGTTCACAGTGTGTCTGCTCTCTCTGGCGTCCAGCACAAGTAGTGAACGTTCACAGTGTGTCTGCTCTCTCTCTGACGCCCAGCACAGGTAGTGAACGTTCACAGTGTGTCTGCTCTCTCTGACGCCCAGCACAAGTAGTGAACGTTCACAGTGTGTCTGCTCTCTCTGGCGCCCAGCACAGGTAGTGAACGTGCACAGTGTGTCTGCTCTCTCTGACGCCCAGCACAAGTAGTGAACGTTCACAGTGTGACTGCTGTCTCTGACGCCCAGCACAGGTAGTGAACGTTCACAGTGTGTCTGCTCTCTCTGACGCCCAGCACAAGTAGTGAACGTTCACAGTGTGTCTGCTCTCTCTGGCGCCCAGCACAGGTAGTGAACGTTCACAGTGTGTCTGCTCTCTCTGACGCCCAGCACAAGTAGTGAACGTTCACAGTGTGACTGCTGTCTCTGACGCCCAGCACAGGTAGTGAACGTTCACAGTGTGTCTGCTCTCTCTGACGCCCAGCACAAGTAGTGAACGTTCACAGTGTGTCTGCTCTCTCTGGCGTCCAGCACAAGTAGTGAACGTTCACAGTGTGTCTGCTCTCTCTCTGGCGCCCAGCACAAGTAGTGAACGTTCACAGTGTGTCTGCTCTCTCTCTGGCGCCCAGCACAAGTAGTGAACGTTCACAGTGTGTCTGCTCTCTCTCTGGCGCCCAGCACAAGTAGTGAACGTTCACAGTGTGTCTGCTCTCTCTCTGGCGCCCAGCACAGGTAGTGAACGTTCACAGTGTGACTGCTGTCTCTGACGCCCAGCACAAGTAGTGAACGTTCACAGTGTGTCTGCTCTCTCTGGCGCCCAGCACAAGTAGTGAACGTTCACAGTGTGTCTGCTCTCTCTCTGATGCCCAGCACAAGTAGTGAATGTTCACATTGTGTCTGCTCTCTCTGGCGCCCAGCACAAGTAGTGAACGTTCACAGTGTGTCTGCTCTCTCTCTGATGCCCAGCACAAGTAGTGAATGTTCACATTGTGTCTGCTCTCTCTGGCACCCAGCACAAGTAGTGAACGTTCACAGTGTGAGTGCTGTCTCTGATGCCCAGCGCAAGTAGTGAACGTTCACAGTGTGAGTGCTCTCTCTGAAAATCCAAGTACACTACATCTACTGTTTCACCTTTATCCACATGTTTATTAACTCCTTCAAAAAAGTGAAGCAGATTTTTGAGGCAAGACTTGCCCTGGGTAAAGCCATGCTGACTTTGTTCCATTAAACCATGTCTTTCTATATGTTCTGTGATTTTGATGTTTAGAACACTTTCCACTATTTTTCCTGGCACTGAAGTCAGGCTAACCGGTCTGTAGTTTCCCGGATCGCCCCTGCAGCCCTTTTTAAATATTGGGGTTACATTTGCTATCTTCCAGTCTTCAGGTACAATGGATGATTTTAATGATAGGTTACAAATACCTCCATTAGGGCGGTCGCCACCATCTTGGCCTTCATATTACATAAGGGCACTGCCTTCGGATACTGGGAGGCATAGTCCAGTATGACAAGAATGTATTTATTTCCTCGGGTCTCCCTCTCTAGTGGCCCCAGAAGATCCATGCCCACTCTTTCAAAGGGGGTCTTGATTATAGGCATTGGTATGAGATGTGCTGCCCATATCCCAGTAGGTTTGTGAGCTGGCAGGTAGGGCAGGACTGGGAATACAACTGGACCTGTTTATGAAGGCCCAGCCAATAGAATTGTACCAGGATCTTTCCACTGGTCTTTTCCTCCCCCGGGTGACCCCCTAGAAGTTGAGTGAGATCTAACTCCACCCTAAGGAAAAGATCAAATCCACCCTAAGGAAAATCAAATTCACCTAAAATAAGGAAAATCAAATCCACCTAAAAGGAAAAGACCCTAAGATCAAATCCACCCTAAGGAAAAAAGAAAAGGAATGGAGAAAAAACAAATGCATACTAACACTGGAAAGATACCGCACACAACTGGCAATATATAAAAAAATGATTAATAACACCAAACGAGACTACTACAGTAAAAAAATAAAAAACTCCCCTAACAGCTCTAAATCACTCTTCAACATAGTGAACAATGTGATATCAAGCAACAACAGCCCAACTCCCCAATCCAAAAACCTTAGCCAAGATCTTGCGCTGTTCTTCAAAAACAAAATCAGCAAAATTACAAGAAACCTCAACAAAACCACAAGCATTGACGACCTACCAACCCTCAAAAACATTTCACCCTGGTCTACCTTCGAACCAATATCAACAATCGAAACAGAAAAACTCCTCAGAAAACTAAACCCAGATCGCCATGAACTCGACACAATCCCAAATTCTCGCCTTAAAGGAAATAGCACATATCATCGCTCCACCCATCTCTGCAATAATAAATAAATCTCTCTAAGAAAGTGAACTCCCTGATAAACTAAAAGTTGCAACAATTAAACTCATATTAAAAAAAGACACCTCAGTCCAGACGATCTAAACAACTACCGCCCAATTTCAAACCTACCTCTCCTCGCCAAACTGACAGAGAAAGCTGCACTCAAACAGCTCAACGACCACCTTGAAAACAACAACATCCTTCACCCTGCCCAACACGGCTTCAGAAAAAATCATAGCACAGAAACCTTACTACTCAATTTATCTAACACAATAATAAGAGGTTTCGACAATGGCCAAAAATTCATCCTAATCCTCCTCGACCTCTCCGCAGCATTTGACACAGTAGATCACAAAAACCTAATCTCCAGACTAGCCGACATCGGTCTATCTGGCAAAACTCTTGACTGGTTCACATCATTCCTTAAAAATAGATACTTCAAAGTAAACATTAACAACCACTGCTCTGATGCCATACCCCTTGAAACCAGAGTACCCCAAGGATCAGCACTATCTGCCACCTTGTTCAATATATACCTAATACCCCTCTGCAAACTTCTCACAAGTCTCACAAGTCTCGGCATAACATACTAGATGTATGCCGACGACATCCAACTAATCATACCCGTAACTAACAATCGAAAATGCAATGAAAACTTCAGCCACATACTTCGACAAAATCAGGAACATGCTAAACCACATGAAACTATGTCTAAACATGGAAAAAAACGGAGTGTATACTACTTGAGAAAAAACAATCCGGGATCAACATGAACCACACCATACAAATCAACAACTCACAAATCAAATTACAGGACAACGTGAAAGATCTCGGAATATGGTTAGACCCAGAGCTTAACTTAAAAAAAAAACTCATCTCCCTGAAAATCAAAGAAGGCTTCCACAAGCTATTAATCCTCAAACACCTAAAACCCCTACTGTACCAACCTGAATTCAGAACCATTCTTCAATCACTCATATTTACCAGTTTCGACTATTGCAACTCACTACTGATAGGCCTACCCAAATCTACCATTCGACCACTCCAACTACTACAGAACGCATCAGCCAGAATCCTCACAGGTCACAAAAGATCTGACCACTTCACCCCAGTCCTAAAAGAACTACACTGGTTACCCATGGATTGGAGAATCAAATATAAAACTCTGACCTTTATACACAGTGCAATTCACAACATGGAAAACACAGGACTAAATAACATCATTCAGAGACACATCTCTCAAAGTAATATGAGAACAACAAACAAATTAAAACTCAACATTCCAACAATTTCAACTGCCAAACATACTACTGTAAGAAACAGAGCCATCTCCATAGAAGGCCCGCACCTCTGGAACTCACTACCAGAGCATCTAAGATTACAAAATAACACTAAAACTTTTAAAAAAGAACTCAAGACCTGGCTCTTCAGACAAACCTTCAAAGACGGGATTGGTTAAACTACCCATCACAACCAACACCCCATACCCTTACGTACATTTCAAACTTATATACATATCACTAAACCATACCATTACGGTTATTTAAACCATAGAATGATACTCCCAATATGCCGCTAGAAAACCTGCTAACGCCAATCCATTCGCATCCACTGTCACAACCAGAGTCATAACCTGTCCCCTGCTCTTAATTATCCTAATTGGTGAATTACCAACTATCTTGTTATAGTGTTATATCTTGTTATATTGTTTTATCTCGCTATATCTCATTATATCCAAAATGTTGTATTACCAATCATATCGTTAGATGTAAATCTTCATTCTACCAGTTTACTGTAATGACTTTCATATGGTTTCTACACATGTATTTATTTAGTTATTTATTTAAAAACGTTTCTATACCGTCGCTAAGTTATGTACCATCGCAACGGTTTACAAATAGGCACATAGACTAAGGTTAGTAAATGTAGGATATCGTACATTCAAACAGGTGCCAATAAAGTTTGGTTACAATTTCATAAATAAAATCATTATTTGAGTAATGTTGGTCACGTCCAGGTATATTATTGAGTTACTATCGCTTTGAAATATTACTTCTTAAATGTAGGATTGAGTAAATTCATTCTCATCTGCATTACCCTGTACTTTCATTCTCTACCCTCCACACTCTTTAGTGGAGGCTTTTTTAATAAGGCCTTGTATTTTATCCTGTATTCGATGGGCAACCAATGTAAGTCTGCTAGAGTTTGTTGTATGGTCCCTTCTCTTTTTTCCCGTCATGTATCTCATTGTTTCAAATGTAAACCGGAGTGAAGGCCTCTAGCTAAACTTCGGTATATAAAAACGAACAAATAAAATAAATAAATAAATAACTGCATGATCTATTGATGATAGGGTTTGGGAATCAGGAGTTATTCTATTACTTCTCCTTTTGTGACTGTGTACAATAAATGCCCTTTCATCACAAAATAGGGAGGGACAGGATATGCACTCTGTGCCCCTGGGCCAGCTTCCTATCCACCCATTGTATGTGCTCATGGGCCCACTTAAAGGATTTATCCTCCCTCTGGGCTCGCCTAAAGTTCCCTGCATCTTCTAAGTCCTAGGACTTTGCTGACCTCTATCCAGGTTAAGGGTTTTTTTGAAAACATGGCGGTTTGGACATGGTTTGCACCTGAGGTTAGGCCTCTGCTACTTCTAGGGCCTTTACCACCATAAGGCCTGGGTGCCAGTAAACCCACTCTCTCAAGGGTGGATCGAGGCTGTCCTGGAATTGTTTATTGGTTATCTTCACGCCTGTTTTCCCTTCTGGGTGCAGCCACTTCCAGGCATCTTCTTTAAAGCTGTGGAGTAGGTTCCTAGGGTTCTACATCAAAATTACTGTCAGTAGGCTTCAGGGGTGGATCCTGCTCTTCCTGGGATAGCGGCCTTAATTCCCGGGTATGTGGCCGTCCCATGCAGATTATCTGTTGATAGGCATCTTGACTCGGTCCGATAAGTACATTCCCTAGATATGTAGCCACCCTGCTGGTCTTGTGATGCGCTCAAACTTTTTCAAGAAGCCATCTGGGTCTTCTCCTTGGTGCATCTTGTGGAGTGTTGGTGCCTCTGGAGGTGGACGGGACACGGCTGTTTGCACCGCTTGGGCTATTTGCATTAGGTCTGTTTGCTGCCGTGTCATCTGCTCTTGCAATGCCTGCTGCTGCCTAATTTGCGTTTGCAGGGCACCCTGTAACTGCTGCTTGCCGGTAGCCAGGATGTAGATCACCTGCTCCATGTTCTTTAGTTACTGAACTACCTCCAAATTACATACCTCTCAAGCGATTGGAGAGGGGAATTAGAAAACCAAACCTGCTGGTCTATCTGGCCCTTACGTACTCCTTGACCCCTGACTATACGGGTGGGATAGCCTCATTGGCCTGTTGTACGAGATGGAGAAGTAGAACTGAGAGCCCCAGGAACAGGGAAAACACTACAAGGGTTTTATTTTTCTCTCTCTCTTGCTGCTGCTGTGGGTCATTGGCTGTGCTTCCTGCTGAGGCAAGGAGATCCCACTACTGCTACCATATGTGATAGCTTGAGCGGTGGGTGGCTTGGTAATAGCCAGAGACTCTGGCTGTGCCTTAAATGCACTTTTATTTGCAGTGGAAACACAAAATAGCAGCAGAGCTTCAGTTCAGGTATTACAAACAGAAAACAAACACTTCAGGCAGTTCACCTTTACCTCAGGCAATGCACAGTCTTTAAACAGTAAAGTCTTTAAGCAGAGAGTCTTAACCAACCTTAGACATAGCAGGGACTCCATCAGCTTCCCAGGGCCTGTCTAACCTGTCTAGGCCCTGAGGTCTTATATTCTGAAGGGCTCCTCCCTTCACCCAGGATTCCCTGCGGGTCTCAACCTCAAGGAGGACCGCTGTGCCCGGTTCTTTAAGGTAGTCTGAGGGAGTTTTCTGTGCAATCCCTCACATGCCCCTCCAGGAAGAGAGCGCCCAAGGGAGGCTAGGGAAAAGAGTGCCTGGAGGAGGAGATGAGGAAAGTGCTAAGATGAGGAGAGGCCTAAGTACAATAAGAAGTGGAGTGTGGCGTTGACCAGGGAATCCTGTACATGGTTCACGTGAGAGGCCCAGGACACAAAGAAAGTGGTTCCTGTGGTAATAAGTAGCCCGTGGGGGTCAGGTGTGAGTGCCAGAGAGAGACTGTGAATGTATCCTAGTGGTTAGAGCAGGGGGCTACAAGCCAGGAGACCAGGGTTTGAGTCCCACTGTCACTCCTTGTGACCTTGGGCAAGTCACTTTACCCTCCATTGCCTCAGGTACAAACTTAGGCCTGGACTCATCATTATTTGCCTAAACCAAAAAATGATTTTTGCTGAAAATTCGGGGAAAATGCAATCGTTTTTCGGTTTTACCGATACATGACGAATTAGGAAATATCGTACAATTTCCTAATTCGTCAAAAAAACGAATGCACATCCCTAACCTACAGTTCCTGAATGTACTCTGCTTTGAAGGGTGGCCGAAAAGCAGAATATTAAAAAAAAATCTAAATAAAAAAGAAATCTATAAGGGTTGATGAGAAACATGGCCAATAAGAGAGGAGTGAAAGATCTGATTTCTGTTCAAGTGAGGCCTGGGTACTTTAAATCCTGGAGAACGAGATACTTTATTGTGTTGGATGTTTTGCTTTGTCTGTGTACATAAGAACCTGCCATACTGGGTAAGACCGAGGGTCCATCAAGCCCAGTCTCCTGTTTCCAACAGAGGCCAAACCAAGTCACAAGTACCTGGCAGGATCCCAAGGGGTAAAGAGATTCCAAGCTGCTTATCCCAAGAATATGCAGTGGATTTCTGCAGCTCTGCCTTAATAATGATTAATGGACTTTTCCTCCAGGAACTTGTCCAAACCTTTTTTAAATGCAGCTACACTAACAGCTTTCACCACATCCTCTGGCAAAGAATTCTAGAGCTTAATTGTGCAGTGAGGAAAAAATATTTTCTCTTAGTGTTAAATGTATCACCCAGTAACTTCATTGTGTGTCCCATGGTCTTTGTACTCTTTGAAAGAGTAAACAACTAATTAATGTTTACTCGTTCCATTCCACTCATTATTTTATAGACCTCTATCATATCCCCCCTCAGCCGTCTCTTCTCCAAGCTGAAAAGTCCTAACCTCTTTAGTCTTTCCTCATAGGGGAGCTGTTCCATTCCCTTTATCATCTTGGGTGCCCTTTTCTGTACCTTTTCTAATTCTGCTGTATCTTCCCTGAGATGTGGTGACCAGAACTGCACACAATACTCAGGATGAGGTTGCACCATGGAGCGATACAGAGACATTATGATATTCTCTGTTTTATTCTCCATTCCTTTCCTAATAATCCCCAGCATTCTGTTTGTGTATGATATATGAACACAAGATGAGGATGCACCATGGAGTGATACAGAGGCATTATGATATTCTCTGTTTTATTCTCCATTCCTTTCCTAATAATCCCCAGCATTCTGTTTGTGTATGATATATGAACACAAGATGAGGTCGCACCATGGAGTGATACAGAGGCATTATGATATTCTCTGTTTTATTCTCCATTCCTTTCCTAATAATCCCCAGCATTCTGTTTGTGTATGATATATGAACACAAGATGAGGATGCACCATGGAGTGATACAGAGGCATTATGATATTCTCTATTTATTCTCCATTCCTTTCCTAATAATCCCCAGCATTCTGTTTGTGTATGATATATGAACACAAGATGAGGATGCACCATGGAGTGATACAGAGACATTATGATATTCTCTGTTTTATTCTCCATTCCTTTCCTAATAATCCCCAGCATTCTGTTTGTGTATGATATATGAACACAAGATGAGGTCGCACCATGGAGTGATACAGAGGCATTATGATATTCTCTGTTTTATTCTCCATTCCATTCCTAATAATCCCCAGCATTCTGTTTGTGTATGATATATGAACACAAGATGAGGATGCACCATGGAGTGATACAGAGGCATTATGATATTCTCTGTTTTATTCTCCATTCCTTTCCTAATAATCCCCAGCATTCTGTTTGTGTATGATATATGAACACAAGATGAGGTCGCACCATGGAGTGATACAGAGACATTATGATATTCTCTGTTTTATTCTCCATTCCTTTCCTAATAATCCCCAGCATTCTGTTTGTGTATGATATATGAACACAAGATGAGGATGCACCATGGAGTGATACAGAGACATTATGATATTCTCTGTTTTATTCTCCATTCCTTTCCTAATAATCCCCAGCATTCTGTTTGTTTATGATATATGAACACAAGATGAGGTCGCACCATGGAGTGATGCAGAGACATTATGATATTCTCTGTTTTATTCTCCATTCCTTTCCTAATAATCCCCAGCATTCTGTTTGTGTATGATATATGAACACAAGATGAGGATGCACCATGGAGTGATACAGAGGCATTATGATATTCTCTGTTTTATTCTCCATTCCTTTCCTAATAATCCCCAGCATTCTGTTTGTGTATGATATATGAACACAAGATGAGGTCGCACCATGGAGCGATACAGAGACATTATGATATTCTCTGTTTTATTCTCCATTCCTTTCCTAATAATCCCCAGCATTCTGATTGTGTATGATATATGAACACAAGATGAGGTTGCACCATGGAGTGATACAGAGACATTATGATATTCTCTGTTTTATTCTCCATTCCTTTCCTAATAATCCCCAGCATTCTGTGTGTGTATGATATATGAACACAAGATGAGGTTGCACCATGGAGTGATACAGAGACATTATGATATTCTCTGTTTTATTCTCCATTCCTTTCCTAATAATCCCCAGCATTCTGTTTGTGTATGATATATGAACACAAGATGAGGATGCACCATGGAGTGATACAGAGGCATTATGATATTCTCTGTTTTATTCTCCAGTCCTTTCCTAATAATCCCCAGCATTCTGTTTGTGTATGATATATGAACACAAGATGAGGATGCACCATGGAGTGATACAGAGGCATTATGATATTCTCTGTTTTATTCTCTGTTCCTTTCCTAATAATTCCCTAGCTTTCTATTTGCTTTCTTGGCTGCTGCTGCACACTGAGCAGAAGATTTCAACGTATTATCAATTATTACACCTAGGTGCTTTTCCTGAGTGGTGACTCCTAATGTGGAACCTTGCATTGTCGCTATAACTTGGGTTCCTCTTCCCTAACTGCATCACTTTGCGTTTGTCCACATTAAATTTCATTTGCCATTTGCAGGCCCAGTCTCCCAGTTTTGCATTGTCATCTTTGCATTGTCATCTTGCAGTTTCTCAGTCCTATTGTGATTTAACAACCTTGAATAATTTTGTGTCATCGGCAAATTTGATCCCCTCACTTGTTCCCATTTCCAGGTCATTTATAAATATATTAAAAAGCATCGGCCCAGAACAGATCCCTGGGGGACTCCTCTATTCACCTTTTTCCATTGGGAAAATTTACCATTGAGCCCTACTCTCTGTTTTCTATCTTTTTACCAGTTCCCAATCCAAAACAGGACACTGCCCCCATCCCATGACTTTTAATTTCCTAAGAAGTCTCTCATGAGGGACTTTGTCAAATACTTTCTGGACATCCAGATACACTATATCAACTGGCTCACCTTTATCCACGTTTATTTACGCCCTCAAAATAAAAAAGTAGCAGATTGGTGAGGCAAGACTTCCCTTGGCTAATCCATGTTGACTTTGTCCCATTAAACTTTGCTTATCTATATGTTCAGTAATTTTGCTCTTTATGATAGTTTCTACTGTTTTGCCTGGCACAGACGTGAGACTCACTGGGCTGCAGTTTTCCTGATCAGTCTTGGATCAAATTTATATAGTGCATGTATTTGTGAGTCCACATGTCCTGGGCAAAGTTCGGTACTATGAGATTGAATTCCAAGGCGTTCGCCTTGACTTTTGAAGTCTATAATCTACGCTATGAAACTGAAATAAAATCTTCTACTTAAGTCCCTATCACAGAATATTTCTTTTCCATAATGAGTTTGACAGTAGCTTATAGAGCATTTCAGAAATAAAACTAGGAGTATAGCTCATATTGCTTTTTGGTGCAAATCACCAAGAGAGATAAAAGCGTGACTATTATTAATTCCTGAGTAATGTAGGAGCTTATCTGTATTGCTTGAAAATATATTTGTGAAATAAAATCCCACATTTTTAATTTTCTTTGTTGCCCATTTAAAACAGATGGCGGAATACTAACTTTTGTTTGATAACAATTGAGTGGTAGAGCTTCCGATTTATAGCAATTTATTTTGCAATCAGAAAATGTGTTTATTATTTGTAATAATTTAGGTCTGAATGAAATGGTAGTGAATGACAATGTCATCTGCATTTCTGGAAATGTTCCCTTCTATTCGCTTTCAGGCAATCCTTGTTATTTATTTAAATTTATTTAAAAACTTTTATATACCGGTATTAGTATGCATACATCATGCTTTCTCCCCCCTCTTTAATAATTTAGGTCTTAGTATGCATACATCATGTATTAGTATGCATACACCGGTATTAGTATGCATACATTAGTATGCATACTAATACACCGGTATTACTATGCATACATTAGTATGCATACTAATACACCGGTATTAGTATGCATACACCGGTATTAGTATGCATACACCGGTATTAGTATGCATACATCATGCTTTCTCCCCCCTCTTTAATAATTTAGGTCTGAATGAAATGGTAGTGAATGACAATGTCATCTGCATTTCTGGAAATGTTCCCTTCTATTCGCTTTCAGGCAATCCTTGTTATTTATTTAAATTTATTTAAAAACTTTTATATACCGGTATTAGTATGCATACATCATGCTTTCTCCCCCCTCTTACTACATCTAATGTAGAACTACATCTCCTCTTAACCCTTTTCCCTTACCTCAGCCCCAATTTACTAGAATCCCGTTGCTACATCTCCTCCTAACCCTTTTCCCTTACCTCAGCCCCAATTTACTAGAATCCCTTTGCTCCCTAGTTCTGTTTAACTTACCTCAACTAATATACCCCCAAAGTATAGTTCTGTGTGTTTAATAGATTCTACTTTTATTATATTTAAATATTTATATACATACTTTCGTTTAATATATAACTTGTTAAATATATAATCTGTTAAATGTATAATCTGTTAAATGTATAACGCTCCGGCGTAAGTTCCTGTTCATTGTACACCGACGTGATATCTTTGATGAGCGGCGGTATATAAAAAATTATAAATAAATAAATAAATAAAATCATACCGGTTTACAATGTAACTTTAAAGGCAGAAATTACAATGAACAGGGAGGGCGAACAAGGAGGAGTATACAAAGAGCAGGAGGTGGAGGAATTAAAGCAATAAATAAAACTGCAACGGACTATTTACAGGAATATACAAGGCGTAGGCAAGATACTTGCGGAAGTCAGTGTACTTAATCAGGGTAGGCTTATCTTGTCATATCTTGCCTAATTGCAGTACCAAGTGGCTGCACCCCAATGTTAAAAAAAAGCGAAGATTGTGAAGAGCACCAGAGATAAGAGAGTAAAGGCTGCAGGAACAGCTAGATTTACTTTCTTGCCTATCAGCTGGTGTATAAATGTAAGATTGTGAAGCTGGTTTTCAAAGCTTTATAAGGTAATAGTACTTGAAATGTTGAGTCATCGCGAGTTGAGTATGTTCTTCGGGGAAATCTATGCTTTTGGTTCCATCTGTGAAATCACTGCGATTACCTGAAACACAGAGCATATTCTGCCGTGGCACCTCTGCACTGGTTCACCCTATCCCATGAACGCTGAACATTCGGTACTGAAAAGTTTGCCCTATGCCAAAGCATAGCCAGGGGCTGGAGGTAAGAAGCGTAGATAAAGTTTATTTATTTATTTATTGTAAAAGTTTTTATACCGTCATTAAGTTAGGTACCATCATAACGGTTTACAATAAGGCACGAATATTAATAATGGAACAGATTATTTATAAATTCTATCACTATACATGTGCCAAGACTATACGGTAACAAATGTTGTTCTAAAAAACTCATAATTGGATGTGTTATGTTGTGTCCATTTATTTTGTAGCGGTATTAAAGTAGAGACTCTAGCTCATCTTATTCTAGTAATTTAAGATTAAAAAAATGGAATAGGATGTTAGTGGTGCTGGAGAGGTACTGGGGCCAGGTTCATGGACGGGAGCAGTGTTGATGCACTCAAGAGAGCATGAGCTACTTTGCTGTTTCTTTCTTACCCCACCTTTCTGAACTCACTAAATAAATGTGAGCCTCCCTCCTAGCTGGACAGATCTGTGCCTGGTGGTTGTAGGGTGACAGAGGTATTTATCGACTGTTAGCGCTACGATTCTGTGTTTCTCTGCCTTGTTATACGTTACAGAAATCCTCCACTATTCCAGTGCCATATTAGTGGATCGTGCATGTGATATCTGAGCTTCCTGAAGTCAAAGCCTGTTCGGCATTACTGAAAGAGGGAAGGTGAAGGCCCAAGGAAGACGATTAATGCCCATCTCCTCCTTCTCCCTGTCAGGAACACCAAGATGTTCAGTACCTGCAGTGCCGATGACTTTGAGAATCTGATCCTGAAGGGGGGAGGTCTGTGCCTGAAGAACCCTCCCAATCCCAGCGATGTTGTCACCGATCCCGTCTGTGGCAATCAAGTGGTGGACAGCAATGAGGAATGTGACTGTGGCCCGGTGCAGGTGCCTACGCTGCTAGGATCCTATCTGTGCTCGCCACTTCCCTTCCTTTTCTCCACAGTCCTGCTGCACAGTCACAGATCCAGCTGACCTCTGCTTTTCTCCTCACTTTTCCACTCTGCTTATCTCAGGTTCTCTCGACTCTCCCACCATCCACTTGTTCTCTGAAAAAATATTTCCTGATGTTGCTCTTGAGTATTTCTCCTTGGAGCCTAAAGTATTCTTTCCCCTGGAAAAGGGTTTGCTTCTTGTGCATTACTTCTACCTGTGAGCTATGGGAAGGGCCTTCCTCCGCCTCATCTCTTCTGGCGCCCAGTTTGGTAGCTTTTCTTGTGACCACCAGCAGCCTGCCTTTATTGGATGCAAATAGCCATACGGCTTAAGGTCCTGAATTCTATCCAATCTGGTGCAGCCCTGGCCTGGGCTTCAACCCCTCATGGGGAATCTTTCTGAGTTCTTTACTCAATTTAGGAGGATATTCGACAAACCTGGCCGTTCCTCTTCCATCGCTGTGTACTACTTCGTCTCCAGCAGGGAAGTAAGATGCCATCCTGTTCTGAATGCTAGCATCTGAACTCCAGTGGAACCAGGAGAGTTTGGTGCCTGTCTTCTAGCAGAGTCTTGCCAACCGTATCAAGGACGGGCTGGATGACCTTATTGCTCTCTTTGTGAAGGTGGATGTCGGGTTCCAAGAGAGGGCCTGAGATAGACTCCTCTTGCAGAAATCTGTGACTGGCAGCTTGATTTCAAAACATAAGATCATGCCATACTGGGTCAGACCAAGGGTCCATCAAGCCCAGCATCCTGTTTCCAACAGTGGCCAATCCAGGCCACAAGAACCTGGCAAGTACCCAAAAACTAAGTCTCTTCCATGTTACCGTTGCTACTAATAGCGGTGGTTATTATCTAAGTCAACTTAATTAATAGCAGGTAATGGACTTCTCACTCGTTGTATTCCTTTCCAGATCATTTACATATATATTGAAAAGCACCGGTCCAAGTACAGATCCCTGAGGCACTCCACTGTTTACCCATTTCCACTGAGAAAATTGCCCATTTAATCCTACTCTCTGTTTCCTGTCTTTTAACCAGTTTGTAATCCACGAAAGGACATCGCCTCCTATCCCATGACTTTTTAGTTTTCTTAGAAGCCTCTCATGAGGAACTTTGTCAAACGCCTTCTGAAAATCCAAGTATACTATATCTACCGGTTCACCTTTATCCACATGTTTATTAACTCCTTCAAAAAAGTGAAGCAGATTTGTTAGGCAGGACTTCCCTTGTTCCCATGTTCCAGCTCCTCACTTTGTTTCAGCTCCTTCCCTTGTTCCAAGCTCCTTCCCTTGTTCTAAGCTCCTCATCTTCTTTCAGCTCCTTCCCTTGTTCCAAGCTCCTCATCGTCTTTCAGCTCCTCACCTTCTTTCAGCTCCTTCCCTTGTTCCAAGCTCCTCACCTTCTTTCAGCTCCTTCCCTTGTTCCAAGCTCCTCACCTTCTTTCAGCTCCTCACCTTGTTCCAAGCTCCTCACCTTCTTTCAGCTCCTTCCCTTGTTCCAAGCTCCTCACCTTCTTTCAGCTCCTCACCTTGTTCCAAACTCCTCACCTTCTTTCACCTCCTCACCTTGTTCCAAGCTCCTCACCTTCTTTCAGCTCCTTCCCATGTTCCAGCTCCTCACTTTGTTTCAGCTCCTCACCTTGTTCCAAGCTCCTCACCTTCTTTCAGCTCCTTCCCATGTTCCAGCTCCTCACTTTGTTTCAGCTTCTCACCTTGTTCCAAGCTCCTCACCTTCTTTCAGCTCCTTCCCTTAGAGGTTTCTGAGGTGGGCAGGGGGAGATGTGAGCTGTGTCCTGAGGCCTTGGTGCTGTGGGTTAGAGAGGGGGGTTTCTGAGGTGGGCAGGGGGAGGGAGAGGGGCAGTTACAGGCTGTGCTCTGATTGTATTTTTCTCTGCCCCAGGTATGTCAGAACCCATGCTGCAATGCCACGACCTGCAAACTAACACCCGGCTCCCAGTGCGCTCAAGGGCTGTGCTGTGAGCAGTGCAAGGTGAGCTCCATCTCCTACCTCAGCTCTTACAGTCAGCCCCAACTGCAGCAGTAGCACTCACTTCCTGCTTCTCCTCCAGTTTAAAGTTTCAGGAATGGTGTGTCGTGCAAAGAGCAATGAGTGTGACCTGCCGGAGTACTGCAATGGGAGCTATGCCCTGTGCCCCATCGATGTGTACATCATGAATGGATACCCCTGTAACAGCAGCCGTGCCTACTGCTACAATGGCATCTGCCAGTCATACAACTCCCAGTGCCAGGCCTTGTTTGGAGAGGGTGAGTGCCCTGGTACCCTTCACGTGGCCAGCCCTTCCTCACCACTCTGCCATCCCTCCCTCCCTCTATCCATCACACGGCCAGCCCTCCCTCACCACTCTGCCCTCCCTCCCTCCCTCTATCCATCACACGGCCAGCCCTCCCTTACCACTCTGTCCTCCCTCTATCCATCACACGGCCAACTCTCCCTCACTACTCTACCCTCCCTCCCTCCCTCTATCCATCACAAAGCCAGCCCTCCCTCAGCACACTACCATCCCTCCCTCCCTCTATCCATCACACAGCGAGCCCTCCCTCACCACTGTACCCTCCCACCCTCCCTCTATCCATTACATGGCCAGCCCTCACTCACCACTCTGCCCTCCCTCCCTCTATCCATCACTAGGCCAGCCCTCTCTCACCACTCTGCCCTCCCTCTATCCATCACATGGCCAGTCCTCCCTCCCTCCCTCTATTCAGCACATGGGCAGCCCTGCCTCACCACTCTGCCCTCCCTATATCCATCACACGGCCAGCCCTCCCTCACCACTCTGCCCTCCCTCCCTCCCTCTATCCATCACACGGCCAGCCCTCCCTCACCACTCTGTCCTCCCTCTATCCATCACACGGCCAACTCTCCCTCACTACTCTACCCTCCCTCCCTCCCTCTATCCATCACACGGCCAGCCCTCTCTCATCACTCTGCCCTCCCTCCCTCTATCCATCACATGGCCAGCCCTCCCTCACTCCCTCTATCCATCACATGGGCAGCCCTCCCTCACCACTCTACCCTCCCTCCCTCTATCCATCACAAAGCCAGCCCTCCGTCAGCACACTACCCTCCCTCCCTCTATCCATCACTCGACCAGCCCTCCCTCACCACTCTACCCTCCCTCCCTCTTTCTATCCATCACAAAGCCAGCCCTCCCTCAGCACACTACCATCCCTCCCTCCCTCTATCCAACACATGGCCAGCTCACCCTCACTACTCTACCCTCCCTCCCTCCCTCTATCCATCACAAGGCCAGCCCTCCCTCACCACTCTACCCTCCCTCCCTCTATCCATCACTCGGCCAGCCCTCCCTCACCACTCTACCCGCCCTCCCTCTATCCATCACACAGTCAACCCTCCCTCACCACTCTGCCCTCCCTCTATCCATCAAACAGGCAGCCCTCCCTCACCACTCTGCCCTCCCTCCCTCTATCCATCACTCGGCCAGCCCTCCCTCACCACTCTGCCCTCCCTCCCTCTATCCATCACTCGGCCAGCCCTCCCTCACCACTGTGCCCTCCCTACCTCTATCCATTAGATGGCCAGCCCTCCCTCACCACTGCCCTCCCTCCCTCTCTCTATCCATCACATGACCAGCCCTCCCTCACCACTCTGCTCTCCCTCCCTCCCTCTATCCATCACATGGGCAGCCCTCCCTCACCACTGTGCCCTCCTTCCCTCGCTCTATCCATCACATGGCCCTACCAACCTGCCTCCCTTTCACCCTACTCGCCTCAACCCCTAAAATCCCGCTACCCACCCTAATTTATTTGGTTTTTTTGTCCATTGCATTAGTCGCTTTTGGGGTCGTCGGATCCCGGCGCGCATTTGTATGCGACTTGGAGTTAATGGCGCTGTCCTGGCCCGCTCCCTTTTGTGAAATCCTTTCCAATGCGTGCACCGGGATATACGCAGGTGAAAATCCGCCCATCCCAGTCACGCGGGAATGTCCCGGATTTGCCACGCGTAGGGCTTTTAAAATTCGCCCTTAAGCATTTTTCCCATAGGCACAAAATGGAAGAAAATCTGTAATAAATAAGCCCCATAGCCACATAAGCAGCACGGGCGCGGCCGGATCAGTGGTGCTTTAAGACTTGTCTGGCTAAGTAGCGGCTTTGCATTTTTAACCTGCCTGCTCGTGTCGCAGGGTGCATTTGCACGTTTCTTTATAACCTGTGATTATCCTGCATACGGGCAGGGGCAGATTCTTGTGCATCATCTATAGCCACAGGTATATGGGGGAGCGCACAGCAGCGTGAACGTTACCCTCCCTGCTCCTCAGAAACCTGTGACATCCCTACGGGCTTCAGCCTTTGCTGGAATTTCAATGGCCAATTGCTGAACTCCAGAATGTACTCCTTTCACCTTCGCCGATGGCTCAGGCAGCTTTTAGCTTCCCTCCCATTCAGTGGACCTTCAGATTTGGTGTCCAGTGTAGATGTTTGCCAGTGGACAGTCACATCTCTCCCTCCTTCCCCGTGCTCCTTCTGATAGCTCCCCTTTTCCTTCCACTTCCCGAGGGCACTCGCCGTGAGCCTCTTCTCCTAATGTTCTCACTGGATAGAAGCGAACCCATTCTGGGGTCCACAGTCACTTCTCTCCCAAGTCACCCCGAGGTCAGCCATGGCATGCCGCCCCAGGGAAGGGTAAAATAAACGCCACGCGGTATAACAACAGTACCTTAAACAGCGAGGTTTAGCTGGGTAGCAGCTGGTTTTACCTGGGTACATTTTTGCATATTGACCTCATGGTAAGAGACTCAGAAGGATGTTGGATTAGCAGAATTGTGAAAGTTGAGAGCAGTAGGGGTAATGCTCAAGCCTTCTATCCTGCTTTTGGTAATAAAAAATTAATTTTATTTTCTAGGAGCAATAAAAGCAATTGACAAGTGTTTTCAGGAAGCAAATATACGAGGCGATAGAACCGGAAACTGTGGGATGTCAGGAGGAAACTACAAGAGGTGCACCGTCGCGTGAGTAATGAGCGTGCAGGCAGGAGGAGTAATGAGCGTGCAGGCAGGAGATGCGCCGGTCCCTCGCGTGAGTGATGAGCGTGCAGGCAGGAGATGCGCCGGTCCCTCGCGTCAGTGATGAGCGAGCAGGCAGGAGATGTGCCGGTCCCTCGCGTGACTGATGAGCGAGCAGGCAGGAGATGTGCCGGTCCCTCGCGTGAGTGATGAGCGTGCAGGCAGGAGATGTGCCGGTCCCTCGCGTGACTGATGAGCGAGCAGGCAGGACATGTGCCGGTCCCTCGCGTGAGTGATGAGCGTGCAGGCAGGAGATGTGCCGGTCCCTCGCGTGAGTGATGAGCGTGCAGGCAGGAGATGTGCCGGTCCCTCGCGTGACTGATGAGCGAGCAGGCAGGAGATGTGCCGGTCCCTCGCGTGACTGATGAGCGTGCAGGCAGGAGATGTGCCGGTCCCTCGCGTGACTGATGAGCGTGCAGGCAGGAGATGTGCCGGTCCCTCGCGTGACTGATGAGCGTGCAGGCAGGAGATGTGCCGGTCCCTCGCGTGAGTGATGTGCGTGCAGGCAGGAGATGTGCCGGTCCCTCGCGTGACTGATGAGCGTGCAGGCAGGAGATGTGCCGGTCCCTCGCGTGACTGATGAGCGTGCAGGCAGGAGATGTGCCGGTCCCTCGCGTGACTGATGAGCGTGCAGGCAGGAGATGTGCCGGTCCCTCGCGTGACTGATGAGCGTGCAGGCAGGAGATGTGCCGGTCCCTCGCGTGACTGATGAGCGTGCAGGCAGGAGATGTGCCGGTCCCTCGCGTGACTGATGAGCGTGCAGGCAGGAGATGTGCCGGTCCCTCGCGTGACTGATGTGCGTGCAGGCAGGAGATGTGCCGGTCCCTCGCGTGACTGATGAGCGTGCAGGCAGGAGATGCGCCGGTCCCTCGCGTGACTGATGAGTGTGCAGGCAGGAGAAGTGATGAGCGTGCAGGCAGGAGATGTGCCGGTCCCTCGCGTGATGAGCGTGCAGGCAGTAGATGTGCCGGTCCCTTGCGTGACTGATGAGTGTGCAGGCAGGAGAAGTGATGAGCATGCAGGCAGGAGATGTGCCGGTGCCTCGCGTGAGTGATGAGCGTGCAGGCAGTAGATGTGCCGGTCCCTTGCGTGACTGATGAGTGTGCAGGCAGGAGAAGTGATGAGCGTGCAGGCAGGAGATGTGCCGGTCCCTCGCGTGACTGATGAGCGTGCAGGCAGGAGATGTGCCGGTCCCTTGCGTGACTGATGAGTGTGCAGGCAGGAGAAGTGATGAGCATGCAGGCAGGAGATGTGCCGGTGCCTCGCGTGAGTGATGAGCGTGCAGGCAGTAGATGTGCCGGTCCCTTGCGTGACTGATGAGTGTGCAGGCAGGAGAAGTGATGAGCATGCAGGCAGGAGATGTGCCGGTGCCTCGCGTGAGTGATGAGCGTGCAGGCCTCTGGGGTCCACACCCTCCTGGGGGACCATTCCACCTCCAGATCTGCCACTGTCCTTCAGTTCTTCTCTCTTGGTAGGAGGATTTTGCCTGGCTTGGGTTTACAGCTCCACTAGGCTCATGGCTTGTTTAGTGTTAAGTGATTTGGGCCCTCCACAGTCTCAGCTTTCAGTGATTTTGGCTCCACTAAGCTCATATCCAGCCTGGATAAGTCACCTTTTCTCAGTCAAGACCCAGGCTTAACCATGGAAAGCGAATGTGTGCACTCCCTTTGATCCTGCCTGACCTTTTTTTCTGTTGACTGAGAACTGGTTACCAAAGGATCTGACTCCCCTTGTTAGTTAGGGTGAGAACCTGTTTGCTTCCTAGGAATGTTTTTCAGTATATTTCTCTCATAAATCTCTCTCTCATTCAGAATTCTCCAATGTAGGGCTTTCCCTGTCATAGTTCCTTAGTTTAGGATTTTGCTATCCTTTCATTTAAAGTGATATTTCACTGCAAGTTACCAACAGTAGACCAAGGGTCTGTGACATGCAGATCCCCTCCTGAGTCTCTGACTTATCCATTCAATGGTCATTTAAGCACCTCCACCATAAGGGGTCTGGCATCTTTTTCAATCTCAGTTTAGGTTTCCTGGGCTGGGGGGCTGCATTGTCTTCTTTTTTTCTCTGCTGCAGTTCACTTACATGGTAGCATGCTCTTTACCCTTTGTCCCTTGGGAGGGAGGTTTCACTTTTTAGAAAAGTTACACTAACTGTCTTAACCACATCCTCTGGCAATGAATTCCAGAGCTTAATTGTGCATTGAGTGAAAAAGAGTTTTTTCTCTGGTTTGTTTTAAATATGCTGCTTGCTAAATTCACGGAGGGCCCCTGTGTCCTTGTATTATCTGAAAGAGTAAATAACAGATTCACAATTACCCATTCTTTCATGATTTTGTAGACTTCTAATCATATTTGCGAGAGAGGGAGGAGAATGGGGATGGGAGGTAGCAATTTTGGGTATAAAAGAGGAGGGATTGGTTCTGGGTGTGCATGTCTATGCCAGATTAGGTGACAGGTTAGAGAGGGGGTGCAAGGGAGAGCCAAACCACAGCACAATGTGGCCACCTGACACCTCCCTCCTCACTGCAAGTCCTATTCTCCCTCCTTTGATCCTTCTTACCTATCCCTTCTCCCTAGATCCTGGAACCCACCTCTAACCCACTCTTACTTCCTCTTTCCCTTTCTCAATTAATAACGTTTTGTTCTTTTAATTTTTGAAAAGGGGATTTTTTTGGCTTTCCTTTTTTGCTTCTGAGGCATTTTTTCTACTTAGTTTTTGAAAGGAAGTATAAAGGGGAAGGTGACATCGTTTGCTTGCTGCCTGCCATGACCGCTGGTGTCTCTTTGTTTCTGCCTTTGGGTTTAGAAGTTCAAAGGGACAGCCTTTGTTTGAAGCTTCTGAGTTGAAAAGAGCTCATTGTCTGTGTTAATTGGATCAGGATCTGAGCTTTGCGTATAGGTCACCACAGCTAAGAACGAATCTGCCTTTATTGGAGGAGCTGAACTATAAAATGTACATTTTCTGGCTGAATTCATCTTCAGAGACTTTACTTTGAAGAAGGATAATTGTTATTAATACATTTTTGTTCTTTTAATTTTTGAAAAAGGGATTTTTTTGCATTGCACACTACATGAGTCATCTCCAAACAATCAGTATGGAGCTGCAGATTGGTCCTATTGGCTTAAACACCTCTCTTATATGCCCTTTTGACACATTTTTTAGAGTATCCACGCTCAATGAATTTCTGCATTAGATCAATTGCTTTTATTTTATATTCCCCAATCAAAGAGCAGATCCAACGATATCTAAGAAATTGTCCACGTGGGATATTCTCTAATTTTCATGGATGAAAACTCAAAATATAACAGCGAATTCCTATCAGTAGGCTTTTTATAAACAGAAATATATATATCTTACCCCATTTTTATAAACCATTAGAGATGCGAATCGTGTGCCAGATCGTCTTAACGATCAGATTCGGCTGGGGGGGGGGGGGGGGGGGGGAAATCTGATCGTTAAGATATGTGAATTGGAATCGTTTCCGATTCCAATTCACATCGCTAATTTTTTTTTTTAGGGAGGCCCGCGCCGCTAAAAAAAAACAACCCACCCGACCCTTTAAATCGACCCCCCCCAAAACCTTTTAAAATTACCTGGTGGTCCAGGGGGGGGGCCTTGGGGTGAGAGGAGAGATCCAGGGGGGCCTCGGGGAAAGATTTCCCGTTCCCAGGCATCAGCTGTTCTAAAAAAAAATGGCGCCGATGCCCCTTTGCCCTTACCATGTGACAGGGTATCCGTGCCATTGGCCGGCCCCTGTCACATGGTAGGAGCACTGGATGGCCGGCGCCATCTATCCTTACTCA
Source organism: Rhinatrema bivittatum (assembly GCF_901001135.1). NCBI lineage: Eukaryota > Metazoa > Chordata > Amphibia > Gymnophiona > Rhinatrematidae > Rhinatrema > Rhinatrema bivittatum. Next base: position 310,652,684 of record NC_042621.1, read on the forward strand.
TCAGCCCTATAGGCAGCCTATCGCCGAGGCCCCCCTGGATCTCTCCTCTCACCCCGAGGCCCCCCTGGATATCTCCCCGAGGCCCCCCCTGGACCACCAGGTAATTTTAAAAGGTTTTGGGGGGGTTGGGAGGGGGGTCGATTTAAAGGGTCGGGTGGGTTGTTGTTTTTTTTAGCGGCGCGGGCCTCCCTAAAAAAAAAAAATTAGCGATGTGAATTGGAAAAAACCCAAAAACAATTAGTCTCCATGGTTATTTGTAAGTGTCAGCAGGCTTGAGGTGGTCATCTGATGCCATTCCCTTGCATGAGGTGTCTCGCCACACTGTGTATGAGTCTCATGCACAGTAAATCCAATTGGTCACGCGATAAGCAGAATACGATCCATCTGAGTTTACAATGTGATAAGCTGGCTCAGGAAGCCTTTCAGCCTTGCCCATCCTGCGTAACCATTTCACTCTCCAGGGGATGATGTAGTGGCCTTAGCAAGGCCTGTTCCACAATGCTGCGCTGCGACACCGCTGAGTCCCAAAGGTTCACTGAAAATGTCAAATCCAGAACTGCGTCGTGAGTATGACAAGCACGAGGCTCGTAACACCTCAGTCAGCTATATCGAGACTCAGACTTCAATCTTTTCTCCCCAACATCTGAAACTAGATGTCCCTTGTGCTTCCCACCAAGACCCATAGTTATTGGCTTAACTGGAGCCTGCCCCAGTCACGATTTCACTGCACAGCTTTACAGCTGCCTTCACACTGCCTTCACACTGCCTAGTATCAAAGATTTTCCATCCACAACGCCGCGCAGCCTGGCAGGATATAACATTGCTTAGCGAATGTTACGCTTTTGAAAATCCTTTTTAATTGTCATGAACTTTTGACGCTTCTTTTGGAGCGCAGCAGAAAAGTTGGGAAACATCATGATTGTGTCATCCTGGTGCGTACGATTTCCTGCTTCTCTCCCAGCATTGAGTATTTTCCATTTCTCCTCGAAATGATGCAACTTGGTTATCACAGCTCATGGATGGGCAGTGGCTGAATTCTTTCAGAGTCAGCTGAGTTATATTATTACCATTAAATTGCCTATGCATTAGCTGATTTGCATACACGACTACATTTTATGCATGCAAATGCATGGAAAGCTGACAATTTCCACAGGAGGAGGAAATCTTCGGGAATATTGCTTGACAGTGATGCAAAAACGCATGATAAGCAGAGTTTAGCCAACGTAAAATGATGTTTAGCATAACTAATTGCCTTATGGCAGTATAGAAAATGTAGCTATAAATTAGTCGGTTGGATGGGCTAACGTTCTTTTTCTGCCATCATATTTGAAGGCTTCTATGTAACTTGTGATTAATGTGAAGGCGGTAATATTATATGTAGATAATATATCATTAAATAAATTGATGATGTATCTAAAAATCTAAACTCACAGGCATGTGACATTCATTATTATGTGCTGGGTTTAAGTCTTTTCTCTTTATTAATTCTAGGGATAGTCTATGTGGGAAGCTCAATTGTCAAAATGTGACAAAAAACCTGGATGCCACAGTGTCAACCTTTCTCATTGAAGGGACGCAGTGCACCAGTGCAGATTTCGATCTGGGCACCGATGTCCCTGATCCTGGTTTAGTTCATCAGGGTAGCCCTTGTGCAGATGGTAAGGTAAGGAAAAAGCAGAGCGGGTCTGTACAGGGCACAAGATCCTCAGGAGGAAGCAGGGAGGCTCCGTACGGAGCACAGGATCCTCAGGAGGAAGCAGGGAGGCTCCTTACGGAGCACAGGATCCTCAGGAGGAAGCAGGGAGGCTCCGTACGGAGCACAGGATCCTCAGGAGGAAGCAGGGAGGCTCCGTACGGAGCACAGGATCCTCAGGAGGAAGCAGGGAGGCTCCGTTCAGAGCACAGGATCCCCAGGAGGAAGCAGGGAGGCTCCGTACAGGACATAAGATCCTCAGGAGGAAGCAGGGAGGGTCCGTACGGAGCACAGGATCCTCAGGAGGAAGCAGGGAGGCTCCGTACGGAGCACAGGATCCTCAGGAGGAAGCAGGGAGGCTCCGTACGGAGCACAGGATCCTCAGGAGGAAGCAGGGAGGCTCCGTTCGGAGCACAGGATCCTCAGGAGGAAGCAGGGAGGCTCCGTTCAGAGCACAGGATCCCCAGGAGGAAGCAGGGAGGCTCCGTACAGGACATAAGATCCTCAGGAGGAAGCAGGGAGGGTCCGTACGGAGCACAGGATCCTCAGGAGGAAGCAGGGAGGCTCCGTACGGAGCACAGGATCCTCAGGAGGAAGCAGGGAGGCTCCGTACAGGGCACAAGATCCTCAGGAGGAAGCAGGGAGGCTCCGTACGGAGCACAGGATCCTCAGGAGGAAGCAGGGAGGCTCCGTTCAGAGCACAGGATCCCCAGGAGGAAGCAGGGAGGCTCCGTACAGGACATAAGATCCTCAGGAGGAAGCAGGGAGGGTCCGTACGGAGCACAGGATCCTCAGGAGGAAGCAGGGAGGCTCCGTACAGGGCACAAGATCCTCAGGAGGAAGCAGGGAGGCTCCATACGGAGCACAGGATCCTTAGGAGGAAGCAGGGAGGCTCCGTACGGAGCACAGGATCCTTAGGAGGAAGCAGGGAGGCTCCGTACAGGGCACAAGATCCTCAGGAGGAAGCAGGGAGGCTCCATACGGAGCACAGGATCCTTAGGAGGAAGCAGGGAGGCTCCGTACGGAGCACAGGATCCTTAGGAGGAAGCAGGGAGGCTCCGTACGGAGCACAGGATCCTCAGGAGGAAGCAGGGAGGGTCCGTACGGAGCACAGGATCCTCAGGAGGAAGCAGGGAGGCTCCGTACAGGGCACAAGATCCTCAGGAGGAAGCAGGGAGGGTCCGTACGGAGCACAGGATCCTCAGGAGGAAGCAGGGAGGCTCCGTACGGAGCACAGGATCCTTAGGAGGAAGCAGGGAGGGTCCGTACGGAGCACAGGATCCTCAGGAGGAAGCAGGGAGGGTCCGTACGGAGCACAGGATCCTCAGGAGGAAGCAGGGAGGCTCCGTACGGAGCACAGGATCCTCAGGAGGAAGCAGGGAGGCTCCGTTCAGAGCACAGGATCCCCAGGAGGAAGCAGGGAGGCTCCGTACAGGACATAAGATCCTCAGGAGGAAGCAGGGAGGGTCCGTACGGAGCACAGGATCCTCAGGAGGAAGCAGGGAGGCTCCGTACGGAGCACAGGATCCTCAGGAGGAAGCAGGGAGGCTCTGTACGGAGCACAGGATCCTCAGGAGGAAGCAGGGAGGCTCCGTACGGAGCACAGGATCCTCAGGAGGAAGCAGGGAGGCTCCGTTCAGAGCACAGGATCCTCAGGAGGAAGCAGGGAGGGTCCGTACGGAGCACAGGATCCTCAGGAGGGTCAGGGGAGATGTTGGGAGGGGGTGGTGAGGTGCAAAGGCTCCAGAGTCAGTGTGCAGGGTGGAAGGTATCTTGGTGCTTGGTGAGACAGAGAGGACGCATGGATGGACTTGGACTTCAGTCTCATTCTGATTTGATCTAATGATAAAACTGATAAATGCAGCACACAGTTCTCACATTTATTTTCATGCACACTGAAGAATGTCTGTCTG